>NC_134594.1:772500-2098333 GCF_037038515.1 Microtus pennsylvanicus | reverse complement strand
ATTTCTATCAATCAGGTTACCATTTTCTGTGGGTTTTCTTGTGATGCCCTTGACCCCTCTGGCTCCTACAATCCTTTCTCCTTCCCTTCTCTCCAGTAGCATCCCCTGAGCTCTGCCTAATGTTTGGCTATAGGTGGTCTCTGCATCTGTTTCCATCTAGATATAGGGATATAATTTTAAGACACATATAAATAACCTTTTCAAGTGAATCAATGGTTCTGAAATTGGAGCACAGACAAAGAAAAAAAAACCTTGTAACAATTGTACCACTAGTCAATTGCTCACCTGGCAAAAGGACAAGGTTGCTTGTAAACTAATTTGCTTTGCTTAAAAACCTCTGCTACCTTATCAGTTTAATAATTTGAAAATTTTAAGACTTATTTTGTTGAAAAATTGTAATTAGCACTGAAGAATTTAATGCCAACTCTCTAAGAATTGGCAACATTTGGGAGTGAAGTGGGATTGCATTTATCTTCTCACTATTGATATTGGTATGTGTTACTAAAATTCCTTCCCTAGGGGAGACATAAGAAAATATCTTCTCCTAAGGTCCCAAAGACAAACCAGCAAAACTCCCAACCCAAGTTCACCTGGGAAACCAATGGGTCTATGAGATTACTTACAGAATGATGTGTGGGGTAATATGGGCAGGAGCACAGATGGGTGGCCTTAAAGTAGCCACAGTGGAAAGTCCCCACCCAGCCGTTGTGATGGCTTCCTCATGATTGGACTGGATAGTTGGGTCCCACTCCCTTTGTCTCCCCATCTATATTCTCTAACCCTTCCCCAATACTATTTGCAACTGGGGTAGAATTTCATTCAACTGAATGTTCATGTGAGTATCCCATGACTCTCCCTGTACCTTCAATCTAAGAAGGAAGGTAAATGGTCAACAGACCAAGCTGCGGTAATCTTTTGTGTGATCCCAAAAGAATTCCTGAAGATAATGGGTGTTTGGTAGAGAGGATGGTTCTGTACAATAGGATGTATAATATAGCAAGTTCAGAGTGTTAAGATAGAACATTGAAAATTATATTTACCCCCTTATTTGAATATAGAAACTTCCACCATAGCTCTAAATAACAGCTTCTCTATCCACAGTCCAAGTCTGTCCATGCATATGAACAGAGTCTGAGAGTCAAATCAAGAGATGATATGTTCCTCTCAAGATACTAAATGTATCTGTTCATAAAATATAATGAGCCCTATTTCCCAATAATATCTGTCATTGAACCTCTTTGTGGTAAATACATGTACTGCTTGATTTAAATAACTCCCCTATAAAAGGTTTGCTTGTAGATAAAATTTAAACGTCAGGCACTTTAAAGGCAAATAAGAAACATTCCTTGTTTTAGGCATATAGCACAAGTTGTTTACTATCAATAAAGTTATTTTTAAACCTAATACAGAAGTAGCTATACAAAGGACAATGGGAAATGTCCCTGATGGATAAGAATGAGAGAAGAGTAATCCAAAGAGCTGATAAGTTTAATGTTCTGGGAAGAAAACAAACACATGACAGAAGTTGTCTCCTAGTCCCAGAAGAATCAATAAATCTCCATGTCAAAGAATTATGAGATGACACTTGGCGATGTCTATCACAGCAGATATATTACTTACCTAAGATGTCTTAAGAGTTTCAATATAGAGAGCATTTATGAAAGTATATTGAGAGTATATTGATTATAGTAGTGAATTTATATACTTCCATACAGCTAAATTCCTTTTCCAGATAAATTCTTTGCTATGATATGTTGAAAATAACCATTTTAGATTGCATTTTTCTATGTAGAATGCTAGAAAACTCAAGCAGAGCTGATTTATCAGGAGAATTATTCTTTTAATTTCAAACATTTAGTATTTATGTTCCTTTCCATTTTTTATTCATTTTATCATTATTCATTTATCAAGTATTTATTTAAATGAGTTTTACTATGACTGAAGAAGTGGTAGAATGAGGTTTGCAGTGAAATTATTACTTACACAAGATTATTCTTGAGGGCGATGGTGGCGCACGCCTTTAATCCCAGCACTAGGGAGGCAGAGGCAGGCGGATCTCTGTGAGTTCGAGGCCAGCCTGGTCTACAGAGCTAGTTCCAGGACAGGCTCCAAAGCCACAGAGAAACCCTGTCTCGAAAAACCAAAAAAAAAAAAAAAAAAAAAAGAAGATTATTCTTGAAAAATCCTCTGGTTAGACAAAAGCTGCGTGACTGAAATTCACATTTCTTTACTTTTTAACAATTTGTCTAATTTATTCTTGATTTGGATGATTACCTTGGGCTGCATGAATTATTTAAAGTAAATTTCAATAAATTAATTAGTATCTGGTTTATCAAATAATACTTTGTACAGTAAACATGCTATATGTTAAATTAGAGATGCTATATAGCTGTCACAATCAAATTTTTGAGCATGGTAAGCTCGGAATTTCTTTGACTCATGGTGTTATTCTTGTGTCACTAAATATAAGTTTGCCACATATTTATAAAATGTAAGTGAGCTATATTAACATGGCAAGCAGAGCTGGTTTTATTTGTTTAAGTATAATTTAATATCCAGTTTTGCTAGTCTAATGGAGCTTGAAGTTTTGTTTCCTCTGAGCTTTAGGTTGGCCATAAGGCTCTTCTGTATTTGAAAATGAACACTCTCCTAAATGCATAGTGTGTGTGTGTGTGTGTGAGAGAGAGAGAGAGAGAGAGAGAGAGAGAGAGAGAGAGAGAGAGAGAGAAGAGATTGAGAGATTGAGGCACAAATATAACAATTTTGCCTCTTTATATTTTGAAGTTGAAATTTGTTAACCCACACTTACTTAAAAAAATACATTCTTACATTTCATTCTTTTTATCTGTCCTTGCCTTATCAGCAGGCTTTGAATTTACTAAGCAGTCAAGCAAACCCTTGACATGAGTTCACTGCTTGTGCTTTGAGTTTAGAATTACTGAAGTAGGCCACCACAACCATCTATACTTTCCACATTCATGTTTCGGTTATGACCTCATGATAAATTTAATAAAATAAATTTGTTAAGTATGTTGAACTATCTACTTAGTAGGACCTTTCTTACTTGAAATAACAACAACAAGCAAGCAAACAGACAAACATTTTTATTTGTTTCCTCATAGCTTCATTCCCAACTTCTCATTCTCTTTATATATCTACCATTTTTGTTTGCCTTATTCATTGTGGCTTAGAAAATTTGAATTCTAGCTCACTTTTGGTATTTTAGCACTCCTTTGAAAATACAGTCAGGGTACATCACTGAAAAAATCTCTTGTCCTATATTCCCTTAAGCTCATATGAGTCTCTCTCTTGATCTTCCACCTATAGCTTTAAATAATATAATAAATTATGCTCAATCTCTGTGTTTAGCTGTGTATGTGTATA
This sequence comes from Microtus pennsylvanicus, assembly GCF_037038515.1. NCBI lineage: Eukaryota > Metazoa > Chordata > Mammalia > Rodentia > Cricetidae > Microtus > Microtus pennsylvanicus. Next base: position 2,094,949 of record NC_134594.1, on the reverse strand, counting down.
TTTAATGTGGGGTTTCTTTCTGTATGCTGTGATTATTATTAATGAATAAAGAAACTACTTTGGGCCCATAGCAGGGCAGAACTTAGCTAGGAGGAGAAAACTAAATTGAATGCTGTAAGAAAGAAGGGCAGAGTCAGAGAAAAGCCATGGAGCTACCAGAGACAGATGCTGGGAACTTTACCTGCTAAGCCACAGCCACATGGTGATATACAGATTAATAGAAATGGGTTAAATTAATATATGAGTTATCCAGAAAGAAGCTAGAGCTAATGAGCCAAGCAGTGATTTAATTAATACAGTTTCTGTGTGATTATTTCAGGGCTAACCAGACGGGAACAAACTAGCAGTCTCCCACTACAAATTGGCACCCAACATGGTCAACTAAATCCATGTAATGCTGGGTGGTGGTGGCACATGCCTGTAATCCCAGAATTCAGGAGACAGAGTCAGGTGGATCTCTGTGAGTTCAAGAACAACCTGGTCTATAAGAGCTAGTTCCAGGACAGGCTCCAAAGCTACATAGAAACCCTGTCTCGAAAAACCAACCAACCAAATAAATAAATAAATAAATATAAAACCTGAGAGGGTTTGAAAAAAAATTCTAAACATTAAAAAATGGAGTTTATCAGCATTTTTTTTCAAATGGGCTTTCCTTGAGGTGGCACACTGCTGCTCCTTTAAGAGAGGTCTTACTGATTCAGCAGTAGCAGCTGAGTGGTTTCAAAACCAGCAGCTTCCTGGCCATGAGCCATGCTGCTAGCACAACTCTGACTCTTTTGAGAAACCAAGCATTTGAATGGGGTTTGTGAGCATCATGCTGCAGCTTGCTTGGTGGAAAAATGGACTGGCTGTGTCACTAGAATTGGGGTGGTGTGCACAGCTCAGAGTTGCAATTGGCTCTACCACACTAAACTGGGTGGGGCATGCAGAAAGTACCTCATATACCCTAGTAATGGTGCAGCTTAAGTTTTAAGAATCACGTAGCATTTTAAAAAGTGCTCCTGGACAGTAAAGAATTACAAATATACAATGAAGACAAAGCCAGATGAAAAAGAACTCTAAATGAGTCACACTGTTAGATAGTATATAGGCTTGGGAAAGAAAATAAAAGAAATATGAAGAGTTATAAAAAAGAAGTAAATGGTTTAAAAATATAAAGTTTTTAAAGAGACAGAATACAGAAAGAAAAATAAACCACATAAAGATGGAAAATTCATAGAGAGTCTGGATTATGTATATTATTGTGTTTTCTTTGAACGTTTGACTGTGAATCAACCGGTGAGAGGAGTTCTAAAAAGTGATGTGATGTCTACAAACTGCAACAACAGTCAGCACAGCAAGACTCCCAAGAATTTTAATAGTGCCACTTACCTCTTCATGGTGACCAGCTGTCTAACCAGGCTGAAAAATCATTCAGTAGGAAGCAATTCATGCCAGGTACTGTAAACTTAGCCAACTATTCATGGCTGGTGAGCCCATGGAATTTAGAGAAGAACCTACTACTGTCAATATCTCAAAACTATGTAATCTCTAACTTCATTTGAAGCATGTATCCTTATTACCATGGATGAGTGTAGCCCTCATGCCTTACCAAAGAAGCTTCTGCTTTGTAGCAGAGACAATGAAAGAAAGACATAACTATTCAAAATGTAAAAGAATACAGACTTTGGCCATGCCTCTACAACTCAAACCATACACATAGACTCAGAGAACATCTTTGAACATGGGTCAGAAAGAATGCAGGAGTCAGAGAACCAAGATATTTTCCAGAGACTGTTTTTCTATAATGATAGGGAAGCTGCACCCAGAAATTTTCAACAGCACAGTTGTCTAAATGAGACAAGAGCAATGCCACCACAAATTGGCATGCAGTATAGAAAGGGAGAATTTCACCAGTTTCCATCAGCAATGAAAAAGTGCAGGCAATTTGCAGTTACTGAAAAAGGGAGAATTAGTCTTTCCTGGGGGTGATTCCTCCCATTTGTTCTTCAGTGTTGAGTTGATAGTCATAAAAACAAACATTTTGGCAACATTAAATTGTCCTAGCAGGCTGTATTTACATCCATGTGTGTGGGTGTATGGGTGTGTGCGTGGGCGGGTGACTATAATTATTAGAGAAAAAATTGGCCATGAATTTGAGATAGAGTTGGGAGAAGTTCAGCACAGGGCATGAAATGAGAAATGCATGATTTTGTGACTACAATGCATGTACATCAAATTTTAAAAGTGACTTTTAATAAATTTGAGAGTTCAGGTGCAAATAAAAAAACATCAGGGGTTGGGTTGGGTAAAACACTTGGTTTTTCCTACTAGAACTTCATCGGGTTGTCATAGAGAATATCAGAGGCAGTCCTTGAGAGCTCAGGCAGCATATTAAGTACATTGCTCATATTCACCCATATTATGATTTTTTCCATTGACTCCATTGTTTCTTTTCCTCTCTCCAGTTTCCTTTTACATTCATGTTCTTTTGTTTTGATGTACATTTTATATTTGCCTTAGTGAATCTGCTCAAATTTGTCTAGGATGATCATGACCAGTTGAATTCTTTTCCCTATAAATGACATAATTTTATATCTAGTTATGGTTGAGTTAAATTACTCTGTGAATATAAATTATGTTTTCATTGTCCACTCATTCATCTGTTTACCTCCAGGATAATTCCATAAGTTATTTTTGTTTTGAGAGCCAAGAATCCTACTTTTTTGAGTTGAGTGTTACAGAGAGGCACAACAAAATGGTTATATAGATCCATACAATGAATTAAAACAAGGATTCCTCACTATAAATTCATGCTTCATTTGATATTTAACAAATATGCACAAATATGAAAACTTATAGCAATTAGTCCTGGTGGCTTGAATGTAGAATGTTCCAATTGGCTCATGTGTCTGAACACCGGGTCTTAGGCTAGAGATACTGTTTTGGGAAGAGTTTAGAGATGAAGACAAGGTAGGTGAAGATTCTAACCTAGCTCTGCACCTACCTGTCCAATGTACTTCTTCCATGTCTGCTGAAATGTGTGATATCCCAGTCCTTAGAATCTGATGTAACAGAAAAAGATCCTTTTGCCAAACACTCCCCAAAACCATAGAGTTTATTCTTTGTACACCCTGAGTCACCTTTGTCAGTCATTTCTGGTTCTGATTCCAGTTCATGGGAAAAGTAACTAAATTACAAATTGATACTAGAAGTAAAGTATAGCTATGATAAACTTGACCAAATTCTGGAATATGTTTGTGAGAAGAATATAAAAGAATTTGGAGACGCTGATTTTGAAATCCTCATCATGCTATTATCATCCTAAATGCCCCTCAGCTGAAGAATGGATAAGAAAAATGTGGTACATTTACACAATGGAGTACTACACAGCAGAAAAAATAATGACATCTTAAAATTTGCAGGCAAATGGATGGAGTTAGAAAACATCATTTTGAGTGAGGTAACTCAGACTCAGAAAGACAATTATCATATTACTCAATCATAAGTGGTTTTTAAACATAAAGCAAAGAAAAACCAGCCTACAAATCACAATCCCAGAGAACCTAGATAACAATAAGGACTCTAAGAGAGCCATTCTTGCATCTAATCTGCATGGGAAGTAGAAAAAGACAAGATCTTTTGAGTAAATTTGGAGCTTTGGGAGAGGGCCTAAGGGGAGGGGAGAGGTAAAGAAGGAAGCAAAGAAAAATGTAGAGCTCAATAAAAATCAATACAAAAAAGAGTGTGTTATGTTTTTTTGTCTCTTTAAGAGACAAGCCACACCCACTCCCAGCGACCCGTGCCCTCCTCCCACCATTTTAGATTCTCACTGTTCCTCTGGCGTGTGAGCTTCCCTTCTCCGCTCCCTTCTCTGTCTCTCTCCTTTCTCTTCTCTCTTCCGTTTCTCTCTCTTTCCTTTCTTTCCCCCTCCTTTAAGTAATAAATATCCAATTCTATTCCATACGATATGTCTGCCCACGTGTCTCCCACCCATGCACTCACACACCACTTGCTGCTGGGAATCTGCATCTTCCAGGGACTTACTGTTACCTGCCCAGCCACTCGCCGCATGGCGGGACCAGTCCACCCAGCTGCAAGCTGCTCAGGTGGCTCTCCCAGGACCGGCTGCGAGCAGCTTGTGACCCACTGGGCTCGCAGCTGCTCTGTGAAGGATCTTGCAGCATTTTTAAAAGAATGCCATAAAAAAGAATCTGTTTGATAAGTGTGGAAGGCTTCTGGTATAAATGCAGAGTGACTATTGGGCTCTTGAGAATGGGGACTGTATTGGGGATTAAATCTATTCTTGTTATATCCTGGAAAAAAAGAATGGTCATGTTCTCACTTTGTTCATTGTATATGAACAAGGCATCACTGAAAACAATGGACTGATTTGTCTAACAGAGGATATTTGAAGACATAAATAACATCTCTGCTCTGGCATGGATACTGCTTGTTGCTTTTAGCAGAAAGTGACACACATTGGCTAAAAAAGAAACTGTACAGATTGGAAAGGAAAAGACGTTGAACATGATTGAAGTTGGACCACATTTCTAAAATTGTTCAACATAAGAGGACTGTCATAGAGAAACTTCTGATAGACTTTCACAATGACAATGGCAAAAATGTCTTCAAGCAAAATTCCAAACATCCAAGGCACCAGCAGAAAAAAAAACATGAAAATAGGAAGACTGTAAGGAAGATGAGTATCTGAGAAGATAGTGCCTCCATGTGATCCCAACTCTAACAGAACTGCACTGAGAAATATTTTCCCAGATTTGGCTACACAAATGATCAACAGCTGCTTCAGTCATATTCAAAAAAGACAGATTACATGTTGAATGGGAAAGAGAACTTGGAATCATCTTAGTGTGTCTGTTTCTCAGGCATGAAAATCCAAGTGACATAGGCTTGTGCCAGGCAATGTGTACAAGGACAGGTTACTTGGATGAGGTCTCAAAGCAGCTGTGAAGGTGACGCCTATGTTACAGTGGTTATCTCTATATATTGTAGATGACAGGAGCATGGACCATCTCTCATGAAAAGTGTCAGACACAAGTAATGCTGACTCATGAAAGCAACCATATATGCTGCCGTTATCAACTGTAGAGGAGTCACATTTCCTAAATGGACTGGAAACCCTATGATGTCATTGAAATTCTTGGTTATTAGACCCAGATCTGTAAGATATACCATTTGTCCTATTGATTTTCAGTTATGCTTTGCTCTCATTATTCTTTCCTTTTTATATGCCTGACTTTTGGAACAGAAATGCTTCAGGTGTATTATTGTATTTGGATTTGGATATATGTTACTTGATTTTGATTTCATAAGGGTTCATTCACAGTGAAGAGACTGCCTAGAATCTCAATAGATATGCTAGACATTGGACTTATGACTGCTGCTGACACAAAGATTATAGGGACTCTACAGTTGGGATGAATTTATTTTATGTATGAAATGGGCATGAGCCTATGGCAGTTGAGGAAGGAATATTATGTTGGGGATGTGAAGTGTCCTCCAAGGGCTAATGGGATAAATACTTGATCCACATGGAGAGACTGTTTTGGAATGCTTGGGACCTTTTGTACCTTGGACCTGTTTGACATATTTAAGGTATTAGGGGACGAGACCTTAGAGTTCTTGGTTAGATCTGTTCTGGCCAACTTTTTCTGAGAAGTGAGGAATCCAGTCACCAGTTCCTCTACTATAGACAGAAGTTCCTGCTTTTTTGCTTTCCCCACTGTGATTAACTATATCACTTTAAATCATGAGATGAAACTAGCTTCTCCTACCTTACATTTGCTTTTCTCAGATATTCGGACCCATTTTATATCCATATGCAGAGGTGAGTGTTTTTAAATTCTAGACTTGACATGGGAATATAAAATGAGGTTCATTTATCTTGTAATATTACAAATATCCAAAGTGTGAGGGATTTGGCAAAAGAAAAGAGGAGCCAACATAAAGAGTTAAAAATATTCAAAGTTGGAAACAATTTATTCAATAGGATATGTAAATTTTGTTCTATAAATTATATACATTATAAAACAAATACTCTTCAGTTTGAATCAGTAAATTAAGTTAACCAGATGATGTTTCCTATCCCACAGCACTGTATATTGATGGCATATAAACATTTGGACACTCGAATAGATCTTAGTCAAAATTAAGTGAAAACATGTAGGTCTTGGGGTTTTCAAAATGGAACACTGATTATGCCCTACGGTTGGACTATAGGATATCTGGGATATGTCTTGAACTACCACATGGCTTTCTTGAGTCTTTAGCTACCAGAATATAAACCCTGGTACTTTTTAGCTTTGCTGACAACATGATCAAATTCTTCATAATTTCTCCCCTTCTTTCTCTCTTCTTCTTCTTCCTTCACTGTAACACGAGGGACAGGCTGCTTGAGGGGTTTCTGACTTGCTCAGTACCCCATAGGTGGCAAGCCCCAAAGAAAATCACACAGAGATCTCCATAAGTTATAAAACTGATTGGCCCATTAGCTCAGTCTTTTTATTAGTTCTTGTAGCTTATATTAACCCATTATTCTTATCTATGTTAGCCACATGGCTCAGGAACATTCACAGCGGAGTAGGTCACATGTTGCTTCTTAGGTGGTCTGGGCTGGAATGGGAGGAATGGGCTTCCTCATTCCTAGAATTCTCCTGTTCTCATCACCCTGCCTCTACTTCCTGTCTGGTTGACCCGCCTCTACTTCCTGCCTGGCCAATCAGCATTTATTCAAAACATGATTGACAGAATACAGACAATTCTTCTGCACCACCCCCCTTTTTTAAAACAAAGGAAAATATCCATAGTCCATTTTTTGAGAATGTGGGTATAGTATTCCAGGCTGATTGGGGGTGCTTGCTTGATAACTGTTTTGTTATATGTAATTTTACTATGTTAAAGTGAAAGCCTTTCTTTTTTGTTTAAGCAGAAAAGGGGAAATGGTGTAGAAGGGTCCTTCTTTCTATGTGTTACTTTCATTGGTTGAATAAAGAAAACCACCTTGGCCTTTGATACAGCAGCCCTGAGATGGCTAGAGAATACAGAACTCAATGCTGGGAGGATGAAAGCAGAGTCAGAGAGCCACCCACCATGAAACTGCCAGGTCAGACATGCTGAATCTTTCCCAGTAAGCCACGAACTCGTGGTGACATTATTAGATTTTTAGAAATTGGTTAATTAAAATGTGAGAGTTAGCCATTAAGAGGCTAGAACTAATGGGCTAGGCAGTGTTTAAATGAATATAGCTTCCGTGTAATTATTTTGGGTAAAGCTAGCCTGGAGCAGGGTGGTGAGAAGCGGCCCACCTTTCCTTCTTACTACACTTCACCCTTCTCTTTCTTTCTCCCTATTTCCCCTGTTCCATGCATATACTAATTATGCGAATGTTGTCTGTTATCTACAATTTTTAATGAATCTAAAATGTTTATTTCTATAATCATATTAATAGTTGGTCTAATTCTTCCAAATATTGGGATGTAGTTTTAATGAATGTAATATTATGACATTTCTGGATCAGTGCTAAGCTCAAAGTTAATATCAGTAAATGTGCTTATTTGGTCATTATATCTGGAATGCCTACTTTACCAATTTTCACTAGCAACAATCCCTGTTAGTAAAATTGAGAAAAGCCTATTGTATATAAACTAGTAGGATCAAACTTTCTACTCTTCAGATGATTTCCAGATTTTTGCATCATGTCTGCTTCAGATACAAAAAGTAATTCAGGATATATATGCACATTCCTTTTTGGAACTTCAGAGATGTTTCATTTCTCCAGGGTGTGTTACTCAGTTTTTCGTTTTCTTGACATCTTCGCTGTTCTACATTTCCTGTCACCTGTTTCTTTGGTTTCTAAGTATATATTGGACTGTCATTTTCCATTGCCAATTTAGTCATTGTATACTTCATATCTTTTCAGGTTTCCCGCAAAATACTTCTTTTAGTGTTTCATTTTCAAAAATTGTGTATTGTCTCTCAAAAGGAAACTCTTCAGCATATGCACGATTTTCTGGCTTTTATTTGTCTCATTCCTAACATGATAACCAAGCAAACCCAGTCTTCTTAGCCTTCTTATTCCACTGGTTTCTTTCTTATTCTAACCATTGATTCTTTTTTAAAGTCTTCCTTTTAAAATCAGAGTTTGTTCTGAGCTTGTATAATCTTTTCTCTACAACTATTAATTGTTTTGGAAAATAGTTGACTAAAACATGTTCAGTAATAGTGCAGAATAATTTTAAAGGAAAATGATGAGAAGGACTTTGTATCTCCAGTTGTGAAATTCTGGCATCAAGTAAGAGAGTACTGGCAGTAAGATTTGGGTTCTTCTGTTTTATTGCCTGGATCAGCTACCTGAATTTTCATTTCCCCTGCGCTCCATTTCTGCTTTGAAGATGTTCATCCATCAGATAAAATATAATGAATTAAAACCTTCAGAGCCCTTAGCATCTTTGAATTATGAGAAGGAATGATTATTTTCACTGACACGTGGAATGAAGATTAAAATGCTAAGACTTTGCCCATCCCACTCTGCTAAGCAGCAGATCAAAAGACTCTTGCTGGAGACTCTCCAGTAACACAGGTGGAAAGGCAGAACTCAAAAAAAAAAAAAATCCCTGGAGCTCCGTTCTCATAGGAGGGTGCATAGGAGGCTGGGAAGGCATTTAGCGTGTTGAAAGAACCAATTAAGCACTGAAAATTGCTAATGGGGGCTTAAGATGAGTCACAATCACAATGTGTAAGCAAACCTGACAAGAGGTTGAAGGTTTTATAGCTTGCAGAACTGAGGACCATAAGTCTGTGTCTTAATTTAAGGAGAAATAGCAAAGATGTAAATATCATACCTCCTGTCAAAAAGCTGTGACATATTTTTCCTTGTGTGTGTGTGTTTGTGTGTGTGTGTGTGTGTGTCTTTCTCAGCTATATGACAGAAACGTTCCAGAGGTCTCATGAATATCCTAGATGTGGGTGCTTGCTGGTTTGACTTTCTCAGGGATATAAGCCCTCACAGAGTTACTGGAGCCAACCGCGGCTGATCCAATGTGGCTATTCAAACTTCCAAGAAAATAAACTTATACTTCAGTGAGAAAAGCTGAAAACCATATGGAATTCTAAAATGAGTCATTTTCTTTTGATCTCCTTTTATTTAGGGCATTACAGGAATACTAAATTAGTGTCTTTTATTATGGCATGAAGTAAAGAATGCTATAAAACATAGTATTAATTGAGCACTGATTGATTAGGAATCTCTAAAATACTGAATTTACATCGGTCCAGTTATGTCAAGAAGAAAGAATACTGTGTTGATTTTGAGTTGCTGTCAGGCAAGTGTTTCTGAATTCACACCCTATCCATTCTGGAGATCACTCAACATACAAGCACCGAAGGCAAGATTTGAACATGGATTACTGCTCCTGTCTTTTACAGTGTTTAGTTAGTCAAGCTCTAAACTCAGAACAGCCAGTCCTGCTCATGAACTGTGTGGCTCTTAGATCTTGAGTATTATTTCTTACTATTTTCTCTACAGGAGTTAATCTACCAAATAAGGAGGGAAAGACCTCTTCCTTCTCTGACTTCCTTGTCCCAGGTGAAATATCCTATACAGCCCTAACCATTGATACAGCTGCTGCATTTTGCAATGCGATTCTGAGAACTAAGAACTTCAGGTGCAGGTATATATGATGCCTTAGGGACATGGCAATATCCTATCAAAAATGCTGCTATGAAAACGTGAGACATATTTGGAGGGAGGAAATTCATGTTTGTTTGCTTTCTTGGCTCTGGACACTTTCTGTGTCAATGCAGCGAAGAATCTGGGAAAGTTAAATATAGTAGTTCCTCTCAAAACCTGAACTTAGCATCATCTCATTCACCCTCCCAAACTCAGTGTGTTTGAGATTCAATGGGATGACCTCATACAGAAACTAAAAGCAAAGGACAGAGTAACTACATTTCTTGCCCTGCCCTCTGAATCCTCTGCTTGTCTCTACCCTTACCGCCTGAAACACCCTTCGTTCCAGTCCTTTCCTCTTCATCATCTCTCAGTTAAATCTCCTTGGTTTCCTGTCAGGCATTATAGTAATAAAGAGAGCTTTACTGTCCACTCCAGCAGAAGTCCTGGAGAGTAGGAATCCCTACTACTGAAGGCTGTTTTGGAAAGTTCATCTGCACAAAAATAAAAAGGGACACAGCTTTTGGGGGAACAGAGAAATATAGCATAAAGGTGGAGATGAAAAGTCAATATGCGTGGCCTGCTTCCGAACAATTCTAACATGGCCAGAAGGAGTCTTGGTAGGGGGAGTGAGTGAAACAAGTAACATAGGATCAGAGCCAGAGTTACAGTTTCAGACATGTGCCGTAAGGCATTATTTAAATCCTGTAGCACTCATTTTCACATTAAGTTGCTATGGATTCAAACCCAGAAGGAAAAGACCACAGACTTTGTTCAAATTATAATTAAATGAATTTATCATTAACTACCAGTCAGGTGACAGCCAAACTGTAGGCATGTCAAGCAGAAGAGGCTAGAGGAAATATGCTTAAAGGTCAGCACCACAATTACTTGATTTGTGTGGAATGTTAGCTGGGTGAGAAACTGCTTTTGCTCCCCTTAGCTGTGAAGAGCCATCTCTCTCCCTGAATATAGCCATGAAGGACTGTCTCACTCCTTAGTACACAGAGATATGTGGGTTTACAAAAGCCAGAGCAAGCAGATAATGCCTTGCAACAGTTTTTTGATTTTAGCGAGGGCAAGGAGTCAGAGATGCCAGGAACTATATTTTAGGAATTTCGAATGGGTACCTAGTACAAAATGGAGTTCTTCTTAGCCACCGTAGAGTTGGGATTATAACAATATCCACGTGTGTAACTTATGAAAAATAAATTAATCAATTATAAACTTATAAATATGGTATGAGAGATAAATAAGAAAGAGCTAGTGAAGAGTTCTTATAAGAGCAGATGCACTAGCTCTGTCTTATTCTTTTTTTATTTTTTATTTTATTTTTTTTGTCTTATTCTTGTGAATGGCACAGAACAAACATAGAATAGATATCAGTGAGTATGAATTTCATGAGGAAATAGTATATCTGGGCTGGCGATGTAACTCGGTAGGTAGAGAGCTTGCCTTATAATCATGAGAAACTAAGTTGAATTCCCAGAATCCACTTCTTAACAGTTATGTATTTTGTATTCTTTCATAATCACTGCATGGAGAAGTCATCAGACAATTCTTGGAATAGATTGCCAGACAGCCTAGCCTAAGATGTGAATCATCCTGTCGAAGAGAGAGAGAGAGAGAGAGAGAGAGAGAGAGAGAGAGAGAGAGAGAGAGAGAGAGAGAGAAGGAAAGGTTGGCAGTACCTAGGAAACAACCATCAAGCACACCCTATGGCTTATACTTGCATGCATACATGTGCACACCTTCCCCTGCATACACAGACACAGGTGCACAGACTCTCTCTCTCTCACACACACACCCATATACATTTAACAGTTAAATTATATGTCACACACAGTGGATTAAAGGATAGGACACAGAAGTGAAGTGATGAAGAATATCTCTGTATTTCACATGGTTTCAGCATCTTCATGCCCTCATTGAGATAAGATGTTCTGGCCTTGTTGAACAGAAGCTGGTAACTGGATGAGACCGCTTTTACATAGAGAGATCACAGGTCACTACTCTCAGTCTCCCCGCTCCCCTGCCTCTCTCCTCTCCACTCCCTGTCCAGTTCTATTCTCTTTCCCCCGTGACACAAAAATTCCAGAGAACGCATTCTCTAAGCTAGATGGAGGAGCCTGACTTTACACCCACACTGCAATGTAAATGTTGCTTAAACCACTCCCTTTGTGCTATTTTGGTGACACAGCTCAAAATGATCAATGAAAGAAATCGTAAATCATCTCAGGCTCAAGTAAATGTTTAAAGAAAACCATCCATATATTTATTGGGATAAGACAAACTATTCCCAGCCATCGAATTGTTAATAGATGGCCCACTCCAGAGAGTCCATGCATCTTCTGTGGGATTCTTTTCTGCATTCCTCGGGTGTCACAGTGAACTTCTTTCATCCCTAGATTGCCACAGTGAACTTCACATCAAAAATAACAGATTTTAGAAGAATGCAGAGTCATACTTAGGATATGTTCTAAAGTATTATACTCTGTATAAATATATATGGAGGTAGGGGAATTGGACAAGATCTTAATGGACTTAGGCTGTCCTTGAACTCCATGTAGGCAAGGTTGATTTTGAATGCTGCATCCTGTCATCTCTACCTCTCAACGCTGCAAATAAAGTCCTGTGGTGTCATGGCTAATAGAATTTGGGAAAAAAAATATTATGCCTAAGTTTAAGCTATATCATTGGGCACTTACATTATTCCCATTGGAGAGTGTAGAGAACTTACTAATTTCCACATTTAGCTCAGATGCTAAGAAAAAAAATTACTTTTTTACAAAACCAAATGTGTTCTTCCACACAGCTTTCCTCTCAGTCAGTATTGCCTTTAAGGAAAGATAGGGAGATGGTCTAGTCACTTGTCTTCACAAAATTACTGAATATTAGGATTCATTTAAGGATTACATTGATCCAAACGGTAACTCTAGCTTTTTACTGTAGGATATTCACATGTAATTTCAAGTATGGATTACAGCTCTATAATTATGACTCTAATTATCCTTTTATACTCTTGGTCAGTTCATTAAAAGAGCTACCCAGCGAGCAGTCTTTCATCTTCAATGCATCCATTGTCACAGCCTTTTTTGCTGAATGCTCTTCACATACTAAATTGACGTTTGCTTCCAGTTTGCAATGGGCTCCTTTATACATTTAGACATGTTCTCAGCCTAAGTGCATTTGTCACACTTTGAGAAAACTTTAAAGACCTTAAGAAAATAATTGAAATGATTACCAGCAATGCTAAAGTGCATTACAACATTAAATGTAAATCTTTACTTCCTGGCTTAAAAGCTTTCTTTTCTGCCTAACAAGAAAACTATGTGGTTTGGATTATTTGTCTGTCCTCAAGTAATTTTAAAGGCAAGAAATAGCATGGTAGGAAAATGTGTGTAGTCTTGACATATACATAAAAGCTGGGCCAAGGCAAGGAAGAAATAATAGAATAACAGTAAAATGGTGTTGGGAAATGAACTTCTAATTTTATCCGCACTGGTTATACTGACTCATACTGTGGCCGGCTTACACCTGAACCCAGTGACCGTGGATTTAACTGGTTAAGGTCCTTCACAGATAGAATTAAGTGAAGCATTTTGAGGTGCAATCTTCATTTACCATTTCAATAAGCTTTAAGGATAAATGATTGCCAGGGATAAAAGAGATAGAAGAGAAAATCATGTGGAGGGAAAAAGACTGTGGTAACAGAATCAAAAGACCAGGAACTTCCAAGGTAAAGAGAACAAGGATCTCCTCCAATTATGGGAGAAATACTAACAGTGTGGCTATAGGATAGGGCCAGTTCAGGCACCCTCTCCTCAGCTTCCCAAGGAACAAGCTTGGGACATCTCCTTGAACATCTGGGAACCCCTCTAGAGTCAAGTCTCTTGCCAACCCTAAAATGGCTCCCTTAACTCAGATATCTACTTTCCTGCTCCCTTAACCACTCTTCCTCCATCCCAACCATCCCATTCCCCTAAGCTCTCCTGATCCTCCCCTTCTCCCTTCTCTCTCCCCCTCTCCCCTTACCCCCACCCCACCCCACCCCAAAGTTCCCAATTTTTGCCTGGCAATCTTGTCTACTTTCAATATCCAGGAGGATAACTATATGTTTTTCTTTGGGTTCACCTTCTTATTTAGCTTCTCTAGGATCCCAAATTATAGGCTCAACATCCTTTATGTATGGCTAGAATCCACTAATGAGTGAGTACATACCATATTCATCTTTTTGGGTCTGGATTACCTCACTCAGGATAGTGTTTTCTATTAACATCCATTTGCATGCAAAATTCAAAATGTAATTGTTTTTTTACCGCTGAGTAGTACTCTAATGCGAATATATTCCACACTTTCTTTATCCATTCTTCCATTGAGGGGCATCTAGGTTGTTTCCAGGTTCTGACATAGAACCTTCATATGATGATGGATGGAGAAAGAGACAGAGACCCACATTGGAGCACTGGACTGAGCTCCCAAGATCCAAATGAGGAGCAGAAGGAAGAAGAACATGAACAAGGAAGTCAGGGCCGCAAGGGGTGCGCCCACCCACTGAGACAGTGGGGCTGATCTATTGGGAGCTCACCAAGGCCAGCTGGACTGGGACTGATGGAGCATGTGATCAAACCGGACTCTCTGAATGTGACTGACAATGAGGACTGACTGAAAAGCCAAGGACAATGGCACTGGATTTCGATTCTACTGCATGTACTGGCCTTGTGGGAGCCTAGCTCACCTTCCTAGACCTTGATGGAGCGGGGAGGGCCTTTCCACAGGGCAGGGAACCCTGACTGCCCTTTGGAATGGAGAGGAAGGAGGAAGGGGGGAGTTGGGGGAGGGAAATGGGAGGAGGTGGAAATTTTTAATAAAAATAAAAAAAATGAAAATGGAGAACACCTTGATTTCTGTTTGGTCAAGCATTATATCTCTGAATTGAGTGCTGGAGTTGGCAAGATAAAATTTATGCTGACTTGGAAAGAGCAAGTCTGATGAGGTGGTAGAGAAAATTGTAACTGAAGTAGGTTTATAATGAAACATGCAAAGAGAGTTAAAGAATAAAATTCTGACTACTTTTCTAAGATTAAAACAGAGAAATTGAATGGTGATTCAAGAAGTCTGTATGCAAAAATAATTATTAAAAATGCGAATTAGCAAGATAAATCCATTTAGAAATGATCTGAAAGGCAAACATTTGACAATATAAGAATGAAACCAGGTTGATGTCTTGAATTAGGCAAGAAGGAGTTAACATTGGAAGATAAGTGAATTGTTTATCATAGGATTGAATGGCTATCACTTCAACTCCATGTAAGTCATTTATCACTTATTTAACCACAATCACTTCACTCCCCACAGTAGAAATGACAACCTTGGACCATAAGACAACAGCTACCAAAATGTGCTAAGAAATTCTTTTCAGTTAATTTAATTTTCCTAGTGAAATAAGAAGTAAGATTGCTGTTTGAGAATAAGGGTGCAAGGTGCTGTAAAGGATTAAGAAAGTTAAGAGAAGTGAAGACACATATAAAGAAATAAATGAAGAAACATGTGTGATAACTTAAAAGTATTAGATGATCTCTGGGAGCACCTGGCCAAGACCTCTTGGCAGCAAGGAGCAGTAAGTTCAGAGATGTTGGCCCCCCTTCCCACTACAGCTTGCATTTGTCATGTCTCTTCTATAACTTGCAATCAGATTCCTTTTCTCAGTTGTTTTGCTTTGTTTAGTAACCTTGGCACTGCTGGATTTTTATTTTGTAGATTGTCCCTCAATTGCAGTCTGCCTGATGTTTTCTGCAGATAAGATTGAAGATATGCATCTTTGTCAAGAATGTCACAGATGCAATGTTTTGCGTTCCTAAGTTCATTTTATCAAGGGCATACAATGGGAGTAAGATTTTTAGCACAATGTTGATTTTGATTTTCTGTTTCAGATAATGTCTTCCAGGTGTCTTTGCTAAAAAGTCATTATTTTCATCTTTATAACTTGTCATACACTGACAGACTTCACCAAGACTCCATTTTTCATGTTAATGTTTTAACTAGTTTCGGTATATGTCACTGGTTTTTACTTCTGTTAGTGTGATAAAGGGAGGATGATTTTTTTCCAGAGTCATTAACGGAAATCCTAACATAAAGAAAATGTGTTCCTCAATGTTTAATTGTTAAATCAAGCAATCCTACTTAATCATGAACTCGCTTATATTATTCTAAAAAATACTGCTATTACATTGCCATCTATATTTCAGTATCTTTGACCATTCTGAAGTTCTTCAGGCTGACCGTCTTGTCCTTCTCCCAGAATGGCTTTCTAACACTTACTTTCTAAAAGCATTAGAAAGGCTGACATCCTATGGTTTGTTCCCTCTAATCCTACTATCAGCCATTTCTTTAGGAATCCCACGATCTTTTTGATACATTATATTTAGTACCAGACCGTGCTTAGTTTTGGAGGCTCTTTTGCTGGGCATGCCTAGGACTTTTACCCGCATTTGTCTCTTCACATATATCTGAAGCTCAGCATCTAAATGGTTAACTTTGATTTTCATCTAATGCTTCATGGTTACTCTTGTCTTTGAATATTTTTGAATTTTATCTGCCAAATATAATTAATTATTTGCTCAATCCCATTAGATTTTCAGATATTGATCCATACCCTTGTAAAGAAGAAATGCTGGCTATAACACAATGCTGTGTAGAGCTGTGTGAGTTAATACTGGGAGCCCATAATGGAATGTTTTGGCCAAAGTTGATAGGCTAATTCTTTTCTAACTATTTCTCACCTTTTCTTTGCTACTTTTATCAACAACTTTACAATTCTACCATTTGTATGTCATTTAAGTTTTATCCTTTAAAATAGTGATTTTTAGGTCTCCAAAGTATTTTAATGCCCTTAAATCATAATCATAGTGATAAAATAATTTGCATTCACTGGAGTTTGGGCCCTTGTTTATCAAGTTTATAATTCTTATCTCTTAGTTCTCCTACTCCAACTCCATTTCCAGATAATTAATGTATAAGACATGTGTGATTTGTTCTACTTGTTTCTGTTCCCACAAATGAGTAGGTGAGTGTATATCTTCTTGTATTCCTTTTAATACACAAGTAACATACATGTTATTTTTGGGAGATAAGAATTTTTATTTTTCATCAAATATTTTTCTATCATCATATCACTTTGTAATTATTACCTTCATTCCTTTATAGTGTTATAATGTTCCTACATGTATTTAATGATCTATTGTATGTGAACATCTGTAGGAAGGTGGATTTGAATTCAGCTGGTACTATTCTTGTCCTTATTGAGACCTTATTGTTTTATCTGCTTCTTTGGCAGGATAGTTGCAGGTTGGCTCCATTCCCCAGTGCAATGATTATCCCCCAACCCCACCCAACCTCTTGGTATGATCTCTGTATCATATTCCCCTTTAAATGTAAAAAAACATTTATAAACAATCATTTAGGAGTTTGGGCATTGTTCTCTAGATTATTTCCTGCTTATTGGGGGCACTGTTAATCAGGTCTTTCATGGGACATCCTGTGTGGTAGATCCATCTCAGCCAGCAGTCCTGAAGCTGTCATGGATGTTGGACCATCTTAGTCATTGCTTCAGTGGTCTTGATTGATCAAACTGTATTAGCCAGCAAGTAAATATGTATGTTGATCTAAATTAGCAGCTCATACAATGAAATGTCTCTCTGTATATAGCTCATTCACAATCAAAAAAGAAAGCACAATAATGTACATAATCCAGACTCTGTATTTTCTATCTTTACATGCCATTTTTATTACCTTTACTCTTTTAATCTATGTTTGTATATAACCATTTATATTACTTTTATTGTTTCTTTAAAGACTTTCTTTGATGTTTTTAACTGTCTATACTCTTTTTTCTTCTCTCTCCCAAGCCTATGAACATTTTTGAACACACTGTCTTGTTTAGAAGTGTGTTATGTCTGAATCTGTCCTATTGCATATCTAAAATCCTTTTCTGACAAAGAACATTTAAAAATGGTAAGCAGTGTGGTCACAGCAGCCCTGGATGCGGGATCTACCTGTTGCAGCCTTTCAATATGGCAGAGGTACATTTACTTCCAGTTCTGAGACTACCAGGTAGGAGCGGCATTCACCACCTCAATGTTGGGAAGGAGCATGCACCACATAACACTTTTCATCTGAGTAAAAGCTAAATCTTCCATGCAGCACAGGGCCTGGAAATATCTCTATGTATGGCAGCAGGCATCTGCCATGCTCTCCTGACTGAACTCCTAGCAGACTCGATCTGGAAGTTGCCCAGGAAGCTTCTGTTGCACTCTCGGCTAATTTCCTTCTTTCCTCCTAACTGTGAGTAGGTGTACAAGGACCCTGACCTGAAGTAAGAGGCAGGCCATGTTAGACCCATGTTGGGTGCCATTTTGTAAATGGAGACAGTTCCTTTATTTCCCAGCTGCTCAGACCTGAATAATCACACAGAAGCTATATTAATTACAGTAGTGTTTGGCCAATAGCTTGTGCATATTTCCAGCTAACTCTTACATTTTAAATTAACCCATTTCTAATAATCTGTAAATTACCATGAGGCTGTAGCCTACTGGTTTTTGGCTGGCAGCTGGTGTCTTTATTCTTTGGCAGCTACATGGTATCTCTCTGACTCTGCCTACTTTCTCTTTATATCTCTGTTCTGATTTCACATCTGGCTTTACTCTGCTAAATCATTGGCTGAAACACCTTCTTTAATAATCAATTGTAATAAAACATTTCATAGTCTACAGAGGGGAATCTCACATCATCCCAGCTGTGATATGATATATCTTTTGATATGAAGAGTGTTCCTATGGCTTACTATGCTAGTGACTTGTATGGAGAAATAGAGTAGGTAATTTCCAAATTGCAGAAGCTTAAAGAAACAGCTTGATTCTTATAATTTTCATCCATCTATCACAAGCTGTACAAAACTTATTATGATTTTTTTCTATGCTAGAATTCTGGAATCAAGTTGTGGGTCACTGTTATAGCTATACTCAGTAGTTGTGAAATGTGATTGAAACAGAACAATGACATTAATGAGATTTGAGGATTTTATGGTAATGAAAAAAAATTTTGCTTAACTTTTTGGAATTGCCTATGATTTAAGACATGGAAGAGAACCTGCATCTTCCGTGTCTGTCTTTTCAGCCTCCCATATGTACCACAAAATGCATGCCACAGACAACACATCTTTATTTCCCATGGCTTTAGATGCTTAACACTGAGGATCAAGGTGCACAAAGGGATCACTTTAGACAGACTTCTTACTGGTTTATTATTTGACCACTTTCAATACCTGTGTTTTCATGTGGCTTTTGCTCCCCTGGGTAAGAAAAGAAAAAAATTCAAGGGAGAGAGCTGGGGAGAGTCAGAAAACTGAAGGTAAAATAAAAGAGGAGGAGGGGGAAGTCATAGAAGTAAGGGAAGGGGAGGTTAGGGGAGAGGAGAAGAAAAAGGGAGGAGAGTTTAAGAGACAAAAGTGAAAGGGAAGAAGAGTGAAGATGAGGAGAGGAGACAGAAACCAGGTAGAATAATTGAATAAAAGGAGAAAAAAGGGGACAAACAGGGAGGGAAGTGAAGGGAAAAGAAAAGAAAGGCAGGAAAGGAAAGAGAAAGGAAGGGCAGGAAAAGAGGTAAACCTGAGGTTTCATTTACCTCTTATCCATCAGTCCTGTAATATTAAGGCCACAGTTATATGGCTTTCTTTAGCTTTGTCTATATACAGACCCTTTCAAATACAATGACATTGGAAATTAGGGCTTAACCATGACTTTGGAAATTTTGAAAATTTGCA
The DNA here is from genome assembly GCF_037038515.1 of Microtus pennsylvanicus. Lineage (NCBI taxonomy): Eukaryota > Metazoa > Chordata > Mammalia > Rodentia > Cricetidae > Microtus > Microtus pennsylvanicus. The sequence goes on along the minus strand of NC_134594.1, from coordinate 2,075,462 downwards.
TTCTATAGCATCTTGGTAGGAATAAATTCACATAAGAATTTAAAATGCACTTTAATGTATGATAAGCATGTTCAGTTTAAAATAGTATATGTGTGCCTACTATGCAAAAGTTAATCTTAATGCAAAATGATGCCTATTTGGTCAGAAATTAAATCCTTGATATTCACATCGATGTTTCTCTGGGAACTTGTCCTTGAATTCTTTAGGTTAGGAAATTACCTTTTATGTGCATAACTTTAATAATTCAATAATACAAATACTTAAAGTTAAAATCAATGCTTATAAAATCAATTATAGTATTGCATTCATAATAAGTATTTACTCTCTTCTGAATGTGATGTAAAAATTGGTGTTGGCTTATTCTTTAACGGTGATTCAAATTAATAGTAGTTCAGGCAAGTGAGCAGCTGGAACATCTTGGTCATTGTTCCTAGATGAAAGATGGTGGTGCTATAATTAACATTATAGCCTGTTGTCCAGATACAGTGACCTGAAGCTTTATCAACTCTGTAGTCGTGTATATGTGGTCTATGCAATGAAGATATACATTGTTCCAGTCACAGAACTAATATACCCAGCACTCAGTTTCCTATATAAATTGACTTACCAATTTAGAGTGATTATTAATAATTAAATTGCTTGGATATGAGAAACAGCAGGCATACTTAGATTTTGTGAAGGTTAATCCTTCAAGTTCTTCATTTAGTAGAAAAAAGTGTGACTTCAAGGCAACATTATGAACCATTCTTTAACCCTGCAGAACTTTTGACGTAAGAGGAGAATAGATACATTCAGGGTGACGTGGCTCATACATCATGGTTTCTATGATAAATAGTGACAAATAGACCACATGGATGCCAGCAAGAATAACAGAGAGAAGAAAGAACCAAGGACAAGATACAGTTTCTAGATGCTCGTGGTCAAAGATCCACCCCCTTCAACTAGGATTGACCTCATAAAGTTCTATCACTGCTCATGGAATTATGAACCCATCAGGTAGTTAATTCATTGATGAGAACAAGGTCCATGTGTTCCATTTTCTTCCTGCACTCATCACCTATAAACACTGCTGCATCTTGCATATTATGCTCAATAAAGGAGCCTTTTAGAGGACTTTTCTTATTCAAATCACAAGGTAAGAACAGTATAATTGTTAAGATATGCACTTATCCTTCCCTTCCAGAATTGATGTCAATATCAAGGCTACATTTATAAAGATCTTGTTGTGCTTTGAAACAAGGTTCCAGAGAGCCAGCCTACCATTTTGAGAATATTTCTGTTATGGTGTTGCTAAAACATCTTTACCATAAGGTATACTATGTTCCTGAAATATTCTAAGACAAGGATTCATTCTATAAGTTCTCATCTAAATTTCAATGACAGAATAATATTGTCTTCTAATACTGGGCGAGAAGAATCCACCCAAAGTTCTTTCCTTTTAATTTATGTCTTCTGGGACTGCCCTCATCCATACTCAAAAATTCATTTTAAGTTCCTGGTAACATTGACACTTTTATGTGTTTCTGATAACTATAGATTGCTTTATCACCAATGTTACTATTGACAGTGTTTTTAATTTTTGAAATCATCTCATCTTTAATTGTTTATGTAGTATATGCAGCCTGAATTAAACAAATAAATATATAAACCAAGATCCACTTTTTAGTCTGTCACTGAGATTCTGTATGTCATTCTGACAGAAGTCACAAATCAAAACAACTGGGGAGGTTTCACAAGAAAGAATCTAATAATTGGCTACAAATAAAAGTATATAAATGTAGACAGAGTGGAACAGCTATGTATTTTCAAGGGTCAAAAGTGTACCTTGAACTGATGAAATGACTCATCAGATTAAGAGGCTTGCCTCCCAAATCTAATGAACTGAGCTTGATTTCCTGGAACTCACACAGTATAAGGAAAGAACTGTGTCCTAAAAATTGTCTTCTGACTTCCACACACATGCCATACTGTGCACATGTCCCCCTCACATGTAATAAGGAAGTCTAATAAATGAAAATTTTAGTATGGCCCGTGCGGTAAAGCTAGCTTTCTCTCCTCTCTCACATGCCTATAATTCGTGATCCTAGAGAAGCTAAATAAGAAGGTGAACTCAAAGAAAAACATATAGGCATCCTCCTGAATAATAACCTTCATCAGGCAATGAAAGGAGATAGAGACCCACATTGGAGCACCGGACAGAAATCTCAAGGTCCAAATCAGAAGAGAGAAGAAGGAGAGAGAACACGAGCAAGGAACTCAGGACCGCGAGGGGTGCACCTACACACTGAGACATTGGACTTATTTTAACTCTAGGGTTTTTTTGTTTTGTTTTGTTTTAGTACCCAATATCTTCTGCCACACTATTGCAATATTTAGTATTAGTGGAAAATTCTATAATCAGTATATAACTAATCTATAATTAAAAATGTAATTACTGGTAGTCTTGACTCACATTTTGAAATTTTTGAGTAAAGCGTATAGTGTCTGAATCATAAATTAAATCATTATTTAATCCCTGGCTAAGCATTATATTAATACCATCATTTCAGAACCAGTCTTTGTTGACAAAATAGAAAATTAAATTTTTTTTCAAATTTAAGTTTTATTCTGTAATAGACTTGAAGCTTTCTCTTTCTCTGGCAGTTATTGACCTTTTCCACAAGAGATTATTAGAGATAGGTCATAGCCTTTTTATTTTGTTACCTTAAAGCTAAAGAATTTATTATCTCATCCTTAATACTATGGCAGCTCATTTCCTCCATGGGCTGTGTAGCACATAAATAATGTAAGATTGAAAGCCTGAGAATTCCTTTATCAGCAGATAGCAGAGCACTTCAAAAATCCTTTTCTGGCTTGAGGTAACAGTCTGCGTTTATGCTGAACCTACTCACAAGGCTTTGTGAGCTGCAGTCAGGTGGGAGATAAGGGGGAGAGTGTGGGCAAATCTGAGGACAGATGTACCACAGACTGAGTCCATCCTGCATAAAATACACTAGCAAGGGACTTGGGGAAGGCAGCTTCAGTGCTAAGGATGCAGTCTGCATGCATTCATTACCTTTCATCTTCACTACTGTTTTCCTGGCATGGATATCTTGACAGGAAAGAAAACCATTAGAAAAGCTTAACTAGAGCTATGTGGGAAATGGGGGAAGACGTAGAAATTTTGCAATTGCAAACAGGATGACCATGTTTACTTTCCTTAGTAGAGTTCAAATAACAAAAGTGACAGGAATGCTCCGACTGACAGAAATATAATGCATTTCTCAACTGCTGCAAATTCTATTACCACCCAGAAGAGTTGAAATAAAAGTCAATATTCTAGCTTTTTTTAATGCATGCACTGGAATACAGCCAAATAATTATGTGGCCAATTTTTTGAGTTATATTAAGATGGCTATCAACAGAAGTTCAAAAGATCAGCGGTTTTGCCACTAGACATTTAAAGGTCTAATTAAACATATTTATGCATTCAAAAATCACTTTTATTTTTAAAGTGCTGTTAAGCACTGGCTTATGAATTTGATTCTCAAGCCTCAGTGATCATGACAATGTTGAACGAATCTAAGCCCGGAGAAAAGTGAACATCTTCCAATGACCTGAATCACATTCTGCATTGAAAGTTTAAACAACAAATATCATTAGATAATATTAAATGGTGTTAATAAATGATATACATTTTCAGTGTGGAGTAAATGTAAGCTAAATATCTCAGATATATCTTGAAGCAATTATAAATACTCAGATACAAATAAGTTTCTGAATACAGTTTTAAGTTCAGTCTTGTTTTCAGGGCTGTAACACTATGATACAGATAATATCTGACATATTTTTCTGAAACTTTCAGCAAATACAAAAATTATTGAAAATTATCTTCCAACCAAAACTATATTTTATATCAGAGCTTCACTTTTTGGTCCTTTTCTGAGTTTTTTTTTTTTTGTATCATAAAAAAGATAGATTCAGCAAAGTTGTAATTTAAGTGATGTGTAGTTTTAGTATTTCATCTGCTTAAAATAATTCAGCATGCTAGTTTAAAATTAAATAAAACAAATAAATGTTGCCTTTACATACCTTTTAGCACCTGCAATAAAAATTTAAGTAGCTTTATATTCTATTCAACAAAGTGTCAGATGGGTATTGAATAATTTAATATGAGAAAATTAAATTGGTATTATACAGACAAAATGCCACAAAGGCAATCTAATTAATTTATTTGGAGTATTTTTAATACCATAAAAGACATAAAATATTTATCTGGCAATTAAATACAGGAAGATGAGACCTAGATGATAAGTAAAACAGGTGCTAAGTTAGAGATTCACTAAGACAGAGCACTAAACATTGATAAAAGAAGTTATAAATAAGAGATGAAGGTCTTGCTTCATGGCATTATAGCATCCAAGGACAGATACTACCTGGTGGAGACAGACCAGATACAATCCAAGTTTTAAACAGTTTTGTGAATGTGATGAGCTGAGGGCTTTAAAGTGTAGGTACATAATAACATATTATAGTGAAACACACAATGGGGGTTAAACAGACAGACACAAAGTTTGTCTACTTGAGTGGTCTCAAGCAAGGATTCTATCTGATGGTGTGTGTCTTTAATCCAATCAGAGAATGGTTGGTAGCTCCCACGACATTTGCGACACTACTGCACCAGGGTTTTATGCAGCAAACCACTGTTGTAGAATGAAGGGCTTGTAGCTAGGTTGGTCTTCCCATTTCTCGTCTGACGATGTGTGGAGTGCCTTCCAGTGACATAGAGATAAAGACTCTTTTTAAGGATCAACTCAATTTGTCCATATTCAATAAAATATGCAAATGTTCTCTTCAGCAACAGAGCCTAATGAATAATTTGTAGAGATAGCCTGAGTTGTTTAGTGATGTCCATGGGGCTCGTTTGGCCAATGACTCAACTAGATTTAAGTATTCATAGTTTTGAAGTTTTCTCTTGATGGTGAAGTATGTCTAGTTGGGCCACTTTCTTCCTGTTATTTGATGACTCCATTTAGATTTCTTCCATGTTTAAAACCCTTCTACATTAGTAGGTTTTCATGTGATCCCTCAAATGGACCTTAGTATTTGTTGTTTTTCTTTTACTTTTTCCCTCGTCCTCCTCCTCAGTCCCAATTTAATCCTCCCTCTCCAGCTCTCCTGCTCCATTACCCTCCATAGCTCAGTATTCTATTTTCCTTCCTTGGAAACTTCCAAATCCCTACTCTATACCCAACCTCTGTAGTAACATGGATTGTAGCATATCTATTGAAGGCTTAAAAGCTAACATCCACACATAAATAAATGCATACAATATGTGTCTTTGGAAGACTGTATTACTTAACTCTGGAAAACTTTTTGTTGCTCTGTTTACCCTCATAGTTTTAATTTTATCAGGTGAATAATATTCCATATATAAATGTGCCATATTTTATTATTCATATTCAAATCCAGCATTTGTGGTAACACAGAGCTGGGATTATTAGGTTAAGTGGCAGAAGCCCTGAATACTAAGAAAGCTAGTGTGTCAGAACAGAACAGGTATCCATAGGTGTTACAGAGGTGGGCTAAAATAAACTGAGGGAGTTTTGATAAATGTCATCAATGCTGAGTGACTGATAGATTATTAGATGTTATATACAGATTGAAAATAGACAAATTCAAAGATTCTTAGCATAAAGGAATAATTCCTGTTTTAGGAAACAAGAATTGTCCCTTTTGTTCTGTTATGATGATCACCCTACATTGTATAAATATATTAATCATTACACTGCAGCCCATAAATAAATGAAACAATACGATTCAAAGTATACAAAAAATTTGACACTAAAAAATGTAACTAATAATCTTTTACATCTCAACATAAAGGAAAGTTCTGAGTTGTTCTGTGAGATAATAAAGTTCCCCATTTTATATGAAACAGGTTTTTATGTAGCTCAGTCTGGCATTAAACCCTGTGGCAAGGCTGCCATTGAACTCATTGTCCTTCTTTCTGTCTCTCCTGTCCTCGCCATAAACCTTAGTGCCTGGATTACAGGCACAAGAAATCGTCACTACCAGTTCATTTGGTTCGTTCTAGGTAAGTACCGTGGCAGCTGATGTACAGACCCATTGCTCTATTCTGTGAGTTTTGTAATAAAAAGTGCTATTGTATTTTCTTCTGTATCCTTGCTTGGGCACATTATACTTTTAAATTTGGCAACAAAGTTAAGTGCAATGCTTAAAGCTAAAGCAAGGCCTAAAATGGAAAATATGGACTAGGTCAACATGTAAGTCACTGTCTTTTTCCTCGTTTTTACCCTTATTTACTTTAAAAACTTTCTGGCTTATCTTTACTTGCTCTTTCTCGTGATTTTGATATTTCCACTACAGTATTAATTTCAAACAAGTTTATATTTTTAAAAGTAATCTTAAACTAATAATATTCACTATTACTGCAGAATTTTGCTCTCTCACTTAGAGTTCACTTTACTTAATATGACTAGAGCTTTACACTTAAATTTTTATGCTTATTAACCAGTATTAATATTTTTATTTAAACTTAAACTTGTTTTCAGAATTTTTAATACTTTTTTTCTATGTGGAGAAGTATAAAGTTACCTTTGTTAATATATTCTTCCAAATAACCTTTGAGTTTTAAATTGAGGTACTTAGATTATTTACATTTAAGATAATTGATAATTTTTTCAAGTTTATCATTATTTTCTCTTTGTACCAAATACACATTATTGCTTTTAGATTCTTCCCCTCGATATTTTTTTTATTTTTTTAATTTATTTATTTATTAAAGATTTCTGTCTCTTCCCCGCCACCGCCTCCCATTTCCCTCCCCCTCCCCCAATGAAGTCCCCCTCCCTCGTTAGCCCCCTTGTTATTTTTGATTAGGATTTTATATTGGCTACTGTTCTCTTACTGTGAAGAGACACCATAAACATTACAACTCTTTTTTTTATTTTTATTTATTTTTTATGTATACAATATTCTATCTGTGTGTATGTCTGCAGGCCAGAAGAGGGCACCAGACCTCATTACAGATGGTTGTGAGCCACCATGTGGTTGCTGGGAATTGAACTCAGAACCTTTGGAAGAGCGGGCAATGCTCTTAACCACTGAGCCATCTCTCCAGCCCCCCATTACAACTCTTACAAATAAAAATATTTAATTGAGGCTTGCTTACAGTTTCACAGGTTAAGTTCATTATTATCATGGAAGGAGTATAGGAGCATGAAGACAGACCTGGTTCTGGAGAAGCAGCTGAGAGTTATACAACCAGATCCACAGACAGGAGCAATCGAGAGAGCCACTGATCCTGACTTGCGCTTTTGAGACATCAAAGCCTACACTCAGTGACATACTTCCTTCAACAAGGTCGCCCCCACTCCACCAACGCCATACCTCCTATTGCTTAGGGAGTAGTGTCACTCGCTAATGCCTAAACCTTCAAATATATGAGCCTATGAGGCTCATTCTTATTCAAACAACCACAGATTTGTTCTATTCTTCTGCTGTTGCGAATAAAAAACAGTCTGTCTTATACTGTTACTATTGCTTCAGTGAAATACCATGATATAAACCAAAGTGGAGAAGAAAGGATTTGTTTGGCTCATACTTCTACATCACCACTGTTTATAACTGAAGGAATTTGGGATGAGAATTCAAACAGAGCAGAAACTGAGTTGAAGGAGTTCATTCTGAGGCCATGATAGGGTACTTCTTACTGCCTTGTTTCTCATGGATTGCTCAGTGTGGCTTCTTAAGTAGCTCAGGAGGGACCCCACCCACAGTGAGCTGGGCTCTCCAACATCACTGCTGGATGCAGCCTTTCTCTCCAAGGCCTCGAGCTTATGTCAAATTGACATGAAACTATTCAGCACAAACTGGCCAAACAACTTAATGGAAGAAAGGTTTTATAAGGTTTAGGATTTCAGTTTATGGAGTGAATCCAGGACAAAAACTTAAGAAGAATCAGAGGCAGGAACCATTGAGAAATGCTACTTACTGGCTTGCTTCCTTGCTTAGCAAGCTTTCTTACATAACTTGGAACTATTTACCTAGGAGCGGCATGATTCATAGTGAGGTATAATAATCACCACCTATATTAATCAGTCATCAAGAAATGCTCCATAGGGTTGTCCGAAGACAATAATGGTCAAGAAAATCCCCAGTTGAGGTTCTCTCTCATAACTCTAAACTATATTATCAACTGAAACTAACAGAATGTTTTTGTGTTGTTTTCTTTCCCTTTTCTTAACTTTTTTGAAATATTTTACTTTTTAAATGTAGATATTCTATAATACAATGGAGATTCATTAAACATTAGTTTTATTGTATATTTCTTTGTCTATATAGAGACCTTAGAATATATTATTTTCAATTTTTGTATCCACTTTTTTGAAGGCAATGTATCCTAAGGTCTCTGTATCATCTCTTTATTATCTGTCTATCTGTCTATCTATCTATCTATCTATCTATCTATCTATCTATCTATCTATCTATCTATCATCTATCTATCTATCATCTATCTATTTATCTATCTATCTCTATCACCTACCTATCATCTCTCTATCTACCTATCATATATTTCAAAAGAACAACAGATTCTATCATCTAATATATGTATATACACACCTCACAAAACCCAAAACCAAAAATTAAAAACTAAACAGTTACCAAATCAAAGCACACACCAAAATATGGAGTCCATTATATGTTGGTTATCTACTCAAGAATATAAGGCTCATCCTGAAGTGGTGGATTATTTTCATTGGGGAAAACTGATTTTCCCTCTCCCAGAAGGTATAATGACTGCTCTATTGTTAGCCTCCGCCATACTGACTAGGCCTTCCTCCCTTTCCCCTCTCTCCCTCCCTTATTCCATCCCTCCCTCTCTCCCTTTCTCCTTCACTTCCTTCTTCCCTCCCTCTCTCCTTGCCTTCTTTCCTTCCTTCCAATTTCTCAAATGTAGCAAAATAAAATATAATAAAATACAACAAAAACTATTATATCCAAGTTGAACAAGACAAACCAACAGAAGGAATAGAGTAGAAAAAAAAAGACATAAGTATCAGAGATCCACTAGTTCACACACTTAGGAGTTCAATAAAAACACTAATTTGGAGGCCATTCTATAAGTGCAGAGACCCTGGTGCAGAGCCCAGCAGGCCCTGTGCATACTACCATACCTCATGTTGCTATGGAAGGACTTTTGTCTTGTTGTGTTATATGCCCTCTGGCTCTTATACTCTCTACTCCTCCTCTTCCACAGGTTTTCCGAGTTCTGAGGGAAGGTATTTGATGGAGATATGCCATTTAGGGATTGTTTTGGAATTATCATGGGGATTGCTTTAAATATGCAGATAACTTTTGGTAGGATAGCCCTGTTTACTGCATTTATTTTTCCTATCTCTGAGCATGAGAAGTATTTCTGACTTCAGATACCTTCTTCAATTTTTTAATGAGTTGTTTTTATCACACAAATCTTTTATTTACATGCTTAGAAAACCCCAAAATATTTTGTGTTATTTGAGACTTTTATGGAAGTTGTTTCCCTGATTTCTTTCTGAGATAATTTGCCATTTGTATCTAGTACGCCTACTGATTTTTTGAGTTACTTTTATATCCAACTACTTTACTGAAGGTGTTTATCAGCTGTAGGATTTTTCTGGTGTACTTTTTGGGGTATTTATTTATACTATCATGTTATCTGCAAATAAATATACTTTGACTTTTTTCCTTTCCAAATTTTTATCCTGTGATTTTCTTTAGATACCTTATTTTTCCAGCTAAGTACTATATTGAATATGAATGGAGGAAGTGGACTATCTTTTCTTATTACTGATTTGACCAAAACTGCTTTGAGTTTCTCTCCATTTAAGTTGATGTTGCCTATAGGCTTCGTTTATTATATTGAGTTAGGTCCCTAGTATCCCTAATCTCTCATGGATTTTTATCATCAAAGGGTATTGAATTTTGTCAAAGCCCTTTCAGTATCTGATGTGAAGATGACCATGTGAGTTTTGTCACTTTGTTAATATTGGATTACATTTATCAATGTATTATGATGAATCATCCCTGATTCTTTGAGTGAAGCTTACTTGATTGTGGTGGATGATCTTTTGCATGTTTTCTTGGACACAAAGTTATATTCTTTTGTGTTTCAGTGAAATGTATAGTAAATATCTGTTAATGTTCATTTGGATTATAGCTTTAATTAGTTCCAGAATTTCTCTGTTTAGTATTTTTTCTAAATGACCTGTTTATTCATAAGAGTGAGGTATTAAAGTCTTCCACTATCCGTCTGTGAGGGTCAATTTAAGATTTAAACTATAGCAGTATTTCTTTCACTAATCTTTGTGCCCCTATGTTTGGGGCACAGATGCAAAACACTGAAATGTCCTCTTGCTTGATTTTTTTTTTGATGAGTATGTAGCATCCTTCCAATCTTATCTGAATAGTTTTGGTTTGAAGTTTATTTTGTGAGAGATTTAAATGGCTGCATCATTTTGTCTGTGTGGAATATTCCTTTATAGTGTATGAATATATGTTGCTATAATTAGTTTAATAAGGAAGCTGACTGGTCAATAGATGAACAGTATAAGGTTAGATGACTAAGCCAAATTGAGGAGATTGGGAAGAAGAAGGAGGAGTCTGAGGAGCTGCTAGCCAGATGGAGAAGATGCAGGACATGTAAAAATTGAGTTAACATGCAATGAGTCATGTAATAGAACTTAGATAAGAAATATGGGTTAATTTATGTTATAAAAGTTAGTAACAAACCTAAGCTATTTTCCAGTGATTTATAATTAATATTAAGCTGATTTGACAATTTGCCTTGAATATCTTTTCCAACCCTTTGGCCTAAGCTAATATTTACTCTTGAGGTTAAGATATGTTTCCTGGGGGGCTGGAGAGATGGCTCAGTGGTTAAGAGCATTGCCTGCTCTTCCAAATGTCCTGAGTTCAATTCCCAGCAACCACATGGTGGCTCACAACCATCTGTAATGAGGTCTGGCGCCCTCTTCTGGCCTGTAGGCATACACACAGAACATTGTCTACTAAATAAATAAATAATTTTTTTTTAAAAAAGAAGATATGTTTCCTGGGTCCTGTTTTTATACGAGTTCTGTTACTCTGTGTCTTTTTTTATTGGAGATTGAGACTGTTGATGTTGAGAGATATCAATGACCATTGAGATTTCTATTCTTGATGTGTGTGTGTGTGTGTGTGTGTGTGTGTGTGTGTGTGTGTGTATGTGTGTGTGTGTGTGTGTGTTTCATTTCGTTTTATTTTGGTGACTTAGGATTACTTATCCCTGTATTTCCTTGGATGTAGTTAACATTTTTAATGTGGAGTTTAACTTCCAGCACCTTCTGTGAGGTTGGATTTGTAGATAGTGCTTAAATTAGGTTTTGTCAGGGAATATCTTACTTTCTCCATCTATAGCAATTGAAATTTTACTAAGTATAGTAGTCTGGGCTTGCATTTGAGGTGTCTTATAGTGTGTATAACATTTATTGTAGGCCTTCTGGCTTTTAGATTCTCCTTAGAGGAATCGGATATGATTCTAATCTGTCTAATTTATATGTTATTTGCTTTCTTTTCCCTTACAGTTTTGATATTCTTTATTTTGTTAGTTTACTGTTTTGATTATATGTAAAGGAGACTTTCTTTTCTGGTCCAGTCTACTTGGTTTTCTGTATGCTTTACGTCCTTTAATAACCATTTCCTTCTTTAAGTTGATCAAATTTTCTTCTATGATTTAGTAAAAAAATAATTTCTGTGCCTTTGATCTGTGTTTTTCATTTCTTCTTTCCTCTACTCTTATCATTCTTAGATTTGATTTTTTTCCTAGGGAACAAGGTTTACTGAATGTTATTTTGCGAGAAATTTCTAGGCTTAACATTTTCTCTTACCAATGTATCCATTTTTTTTATCATTACTTCAATGCTGGAGATTCTCTGAGGCATTCTGTTGGTGATGATTGCATCAGTGGTTCCTGTTTGATTTTCTAATTTTTTTTCTTTTCAGATATCCTTCAATTCAGTTTTCTTTATTAATTATATTTCCTCTTTCAATTTTGTATCTGTTCTGTTCATTTCATTCCACTGTTTGTGTTTTCATAGATTTTCTTGAGGAATTGATCACTTTTCTCCTTAAATATCTCTATCATATTCATAAAGTCTTTTCAAGGTATTTAATTCATGTTTTGGCTATATTGAAATATTTAGGAACTTCTGTGTTAGGGTTGTTAGGCTCCTATGGAGACACATTGTCTTGACTGTTATTGATTTTGTTTTTATATTGACTTCTAGGTATCTAAGATTGGGGAAATTATAGTTCTATATGCTGACATCTGGTTTTGTTTTTCTTGGGTGAGTGTTTTGTTTCTTAGTGTCTGTTTTCTCTTTGATTCTGTTTAAGTTAGGGTTTTTATTGGTGTGAAGAGACACCATAACCATGGCAACTATTATAAATGAAAACATTTATTTAAGGAGCCTGTTTACAGCTTCCGTGATTCAGTCCAGTATCATCATGTAGGGAGCATGGCAGCATGCAGGCATGTTGTGGGAGGTCCTTCTGCTTCTCTAGCCAATAGCCGCTGAGATACCAGCCCATTGGGGCATGGTCTCTCTCCCTTTAAAAAAGCGGCCACTTCCCTTCTCGCTCTCTCTTACCTCCTGCTCCACTTCTGGCGACTAGACTCCCTTCCTGATTGCGCAGAGGGCTGTTGTCTGGGACGGTGATCTGTAAGTTTTTCCTCCTTTAAATAAATAACCATTCTATTAATCATAATTCTAAACTGGTATGGGATTGTTTTTGACTTATGCCTTCACCTTCATCTGGCACCCAACGTGGGGCTCGAACCCACGACCCTGAGATTAAGAGTCTCATGCTCTACCAACTGAGCTAGCCAGGCGGCTAGGAGCTGGGGTGGCAGGAACGCAGTCCGTAGCTCCCACAACACAGGCATACATGGTCCTGGAGCTTAGAATCCTTACATCTTCATAGGTAAGCAACCAGAAGGCAATTGACACACTGGATGGTATCTTGAACATAAGAAACCTCAAACCTGCTCCCACAGTGACACACTTCCCCCAACAAGGCAATATCCAGTCCAACAATCACAACTCCCTATGAGTTCTACTCCCTATGAGAATATGGGGGTCAATTATATTCAAACTACCATAGGTTCTTAAATTTAGTATTGCATGTTACAAAATATTCTTGATTCCTGATAGGTTTGGGCATTGGGCATATTACAGATAAAATACGTTTCTGGGTATTGACACCTGAGACTTAGGAATGGGATGAGATGGTAGCAGTGAAGAGGTTTCACAAGATGTGGAAAGTGTGGTGTTCCACCAGGATGTGTTTAGTTAGTCATCTGGGAATGGAGTACAGATACAGGATGCAAAGCACTGAAGGTTATTTAAGAGCTGAGGATGAGACTAGGTGAAAATCTGCCCTTAGCCTACTTGCTTCTCTTGGTTCACAGGGAGTGCCTGCTAAAATTTGGAAATAGAACAAAGCAATGAATGGGGTAACAGATAGGTGGTAGGGAAAGATCTTTAGGGTTCACTGGAGATTGGGATAGGAGGAGGCTACAGGAGATGCCCTGTTGCAGAACTAGGGATGAGATTAGGGATTAAATTTGGAGGAGCAGAAGGTCTGTAGTTAGTTACCTGCTTCCCTGACTGGAGCGGCATATGGGTTCCCTGGGAGTGCATGCTGGAGTTAGGGTATGGGATAAAGCAATGATTAATGAAGAGGATATTAGGAGGTAGGTTCTGTGTAGCCCACTGGAGATGGGGGTGATGGTAAAATGGAGGTCTGATGAGAGCTAAAGATGAGAGTAGGTGATTTGGAGGAATTCAAGAAGTGAAGATGTGGTGTTAGCATTCCTCTTGCCCTGTAGAGTGGCCTGTGGGTTCCTAGTAGAGTTGCTGGAATTGAGACTGGGACAAAGGCATGATGTGTGGAGGAACATTAGACCTGTGGAAACTGCTAAAGATGAGGTATAGGGAGACTGTTACAGGAATTCTCCAGAAGAGATGGGGATTGGACTGTGGGATTAGACTTTGAGGAATGGAGGGAGAGGTGAAGATGGACAGTTAGCTTCTCTCTTTTCCTGGCCAGAGTGGCTTCTTGGTTCCCAGGGAGTTTCTGTTGCTTTTCTAGTATTTCAGAGCACAAATTCCCTCCAGTCAATCATGTCTCTTGAGTCAATCATGTCTCTTGAGCACATATACTGTTACCTTAGAATTAATTAGTTCAATTAGTAGTTTTTGAGTTATGAAAAAGTATCAATGAATATGTTACATAATACTCAAACTAAGGCTTGAAAATTATTTTAGAAATGGTCATATTTCATGAAGCAGTAATAGGACCACATTTCATTTGTTTATGCACTCTGACTCTTGCATTGTCTTTTTAATAATTCTGAACCTTTAGTGTATAGCTGGATCATCCAGAGGATTGTTAAAACACAGATTGCTAGATTCTGGTTTTTTTTTTCTGATTGTACAAGCTAGGGATAAATAGAAAAACTGTCATTCTAACAAGTTCCCTGGGGACATTTAGGTTACTGGTGCAGATGCCACAGTGCAAGTATTTCTGCCCTAAGTTATACATAGAACACACTTTTGTGATTTCTCTGCAACTGGTCCCAGGATGTTCTCTATTATCTAAGATACCTAGTCTTCCTCAATCACTGTTACCATCTTGTACTCACCAGATTTACCCATGATATTCGTGGTACTAGAACCTCTCAATGACACTTTGATAATTCATTAACGTTTGAGGTTGTGAGTGGAGCATTACCTGTGGTCCATCACAATTCTGATAATAGTTATTAAATTATAAATTTAGCTTGAAGGCTCTGACTTCTTCATGGCATGATGAACAAGCAGCTATTCTAGTACATTATGACATTGACCTTGAAATGATCTACAAATACTAGAGTATTTCCTAATTGGAAGCTCCAAATAGATCATAAATACTCAGCTTTAGGTTTAGAGGTATTCAAAGACATCTTAATTCCCACAAACATGGAGAAAGAACCTAAATGTGTAAGCTAGGTATCAACTGAGGCAAAACAGTGTTGTTTCTTACTTTTCTTACAATCTAGACAATTATTCATTTTAGAGCATAGGCTGTTAATAAAAAATTATAAACATAAATTAAAAAGGCTCAGTTATCCAGTCAAATGGAATAAGACATGCAAAAGTTTATGACTGGCATTTCAGGTGAATTTATCACACACATAGGGACTTTCATCAACCTTCAGAGGAAGGGTGCCACTTATTGAAGTAATAAACCATGGAGAACTAATACAAACAACCTTCAGTTTCATATCCCATTAGTCATAAAATCTATGTATTAACAAAAGAGGAGACAAACATCCTAGAGTTTTTTTCTTGTATTTTAATCTTTATTTTTATCTCATTAGCCATTTATTTGAATCAGCTTTATCAAAGGTAATGTAGTTGTTGACAAATATAACAGCTAACATTTTCATTATTCTTTCACATATAACACTTCTTTCCTCTTCCTGATCGGTGAGCATAAATAAAGGGGGTATTGTTAGTACATGCTTGAGAACACTTCTATGCTGTGTCCCATATTAAGAAAATGTGGCTCAGTTTATTACATTTCACTATGGTCAATGGTTTTATCCTGCTTGGGTTCAAATATGATATGTCTCAGATAAGCTCAAGTTTTGAGGGTTTAATTGGCAACTGATGAGTTTTTGAAAAGTGATTGATTCTTGGGCATTTCAGTATAAGTAACAGCTTCATCAGGATGGCATTTTGATGAAGTGATGGAGATTAGAAAATGAGGTCTAGAAGGAAAAAGCATTTTACTGAAAGCATTTGCTGGAATTGCATCCTGCCCTTGCTGCTTCCTGCACCTTCCTCTTTCTATGCTGAGGTGAGCTGTCCTTCTGTGCTTTATGGCCACCATATTACCAATGGCTGTGTTCCTTCATGCTTTCCCCACTATGACAGACTAAAACATCTGACACCATGAGCCAATACACTATTTCTTCCTGGCAGCTCTTTCTGTCATGTTTATCACAGCAACCGTGAAGTTAAAGCGCATAAGAATGTTGAAGTATTGACTCCTAGAATTCTGGCTGGGTCACTCATAAATACAGTTGCGTCTCATGAGAAGTTTGGAAATTGAAATGAATAGAATAGAATTATTCTAAATGAGTCTTTCAGAAGAATAGTTATTCCTTGATTTTTTTCCTTTATCTTAGGGTTGTTGCTATTATCTTTGGCAGCAGATAATATGACACAGAATCCAGTAATTCATTAAAAAAAATGGTGAATCTTGCTTTCTTATCTAGCATATAATTTCAAGGTTCCTTCTAACCTTCAATTTTATCCAATAACCTTGACTCTACTTTGTGGCTTCATTGCCCACTGTTCTCTTTGATCATTCAAAATAAAGTCAAAATCTTTTGATCTTTTTCTCCCTTTAGAATAAGTTTTGTTCAGTCAGTAATAGAACTGAGGTATCATTTGAAGATGCTAGAAAATTTTGCAAAAATATCACTTTGTTGAGTGTTTAGAAGGAAGTAAAAAAAAATCTCTCCAATTGACATTGTTGGGCACAGAATTACTATATGAGAAGAATCCAGGTCAAGCCATGCACTCTTTTCTTTTATATATATATATTTTATATCAGTGTAGTATGTGGCCCTTTTCTATTACAAATTCTCTATTTGAAGCTATAGGCACTTATGGCTGTAATACTGAGTACTGAGCACAGTTCACATTCTTAACTTTTGTTTAATAAAAAGTCAAATGTGGCTTTGTTTCTAATATTATGTCCCTAAGATTTCTTTCTCTATTTGTGAGCTGCTTAATTGCAATTATCTGGAATTATTAATTAGAATTTTAACTTGAATTTTTCTGTACTTAACACAATTAGATTGGTGACAGAGGAGCCTTTTACTGTAAATAGTTGGGTTGGATAGAATTCTAGGTTTTTTTTCCTTGCTGCTCCTGTTATGAGGCAAAGTCACAACAGGCCCACCATCGTCAAGGAAGCTCATAGTTACTGGTTCTGTGCTGAACTTGAGAAACACCGCACAGCAATAAGCTAGCTTTCCTCATAAAAAATTAATTATAAGAACCTTGACATTCTCCAGACCAGGCTTCTGCCAAGGACTAGTTCTGAGTCAATGGTCTTTCCACACCTGTGGTATGTGTTTGAAGTCTGTAGCCCAAGTTGCCACCAGGGGCAACAGAGAGGCCTAGAGTCTGGGCAGTTTTCTGTGGCCTTGTTGATGTCTGAGGTCCATGCTACAACTGGCGACATACAGACCTTAGTGGCTGGTGCTACCATCTGGGACCATGTGACATCTAAGCCAGAGCTGTAGCTGATGGCCATGTCTGGGCCTGTGGTCCCACTGCAGTCTGGGTCTGTATTGCCACAAAAGGTTACACACAAACCAAGGGGCAGAGTCACAACCTGTGACTTTGTTGGTATCCAGGATCTATGCCACAACCAGACTCACCTGTTGGAGGGAGCTGCGTGTTTGTTCCTGGCCCCTGGCTAGCTTAGACCTGAAATAATTACACAGAAACTATATTAATTAAATCACTGCTAGGCCCATTAGCTCTCACTTCTTATTGACTAACTCTTATATATTAATCTATCCCACCTTCATTAATCTGTGCATTACCACAAGGTCATGGCCTACCAGCAAGGTTTCAGCATGTCTATCTCTGGTGGGAGATCCATGGCATCTCTCTATCTGCCTTCCTTCTCCCAGCATTCAGTCCTGTTTTTTCCACCTACCTAAGTTCTGCCCTATCAACAGGCCAAGGCAGTTTCTAGACTCATGAACCAATAAAAGCAACACATAGACAAAAGGACCTCCCACAGCAGTCATCCTGATTTGTGTGCCAATGCTTCCAGCTGTAGCCAAGTCATCTGGGCCCAAGCGGCTGCTGAGGGCCCCTCTGGATAGCATGAGCCTATAGAAACTGGTCCTGCTCCTTAGCTGAGGGCCCTGAGCTTGTCTTCTTATATCTCTTAGGGGCTGTTACTGAAAGCAGTTCTATAGAGAAGTTTCAAAAATAAAAAGCTTTAGCAGAGAAAAATAAAGATCCTTGGCAGTAATAATTATTTCATATAAGGGTAACCTACTTCTCAATCACGCTGCCTCTGACCACTGAGTCATTTGAGAAAAAAAGTGACTCTCATTGAACCTGAAGGCGGGAGAAGAAAGGTTTATTTATCAATACACGTGCAGTGAATTTAGAACTCCTATAACCCATATGTGTGACTTTCTTTTGTTTTATTTGATTTTTATTTTGAACAGTATATAATCTAAGATAGTACACGATGATTTCCATGCAAATCTACAAGACCCAATAAATCTTTTTAGATTTAAAATTTTAGTCTTGAAAAAACTAATGAAATTCATTCAAACTCTAGTAGTAGCTAGCCATTCTAGAAATAATTTTTCCCTGTCTCTGTAGTCCTTATGTGATTATGTATGTATCAAGGTAGGTAAAGTTCATAGAACAGTTGGAATTGATTATCTTCCTTAACTTTATGAGTAAATCATGGTGATTTATTTCAGTTTAACAGGATCAAGGTGGCTTGCAAATGCTCTTATTTGCTGAACTATCTCATTGGTCCTGAAAGGCTTTTGCAAATGATTAAGATATTTACCTATTCCTAGGAATACGTGTTATACACTTACCAAACTTATCTGTAGGTATTGTGAATTTTATTTTTTTCAACATATAAAATATTTCTCAAGAATAGTACAAGTACAACAAACAATAGTTTTTGCCATTTTTTAAATCCCACTTTAGCAAATTGGGGATTCCATTGTGTCGTGTTTGCTGTTAGGTAACAAAGAGAGCCAATGAGCCATGATAAAGACATATCTAGTTCAATTATTTCAAAGGTGATATTCACAAGCCTCCAGGGAGAAGCTACTTTTCTGCCTCAGACTTGGTGTTTTATCCTCCCCATCATGTTCAGGACTATGTGACTTTACTGAAATGTGCTGAATCCTGACTTCTCTCTGGGAAATGTTCTTGTACGTGAGACCCATGAGGAAAGCGACATTACCAATGTTCCCATCAGAAGACGAGCTCAGAGCAGCAATGAAAACCTTAAGAAATTCTACAGACATATGAGAAATGAAGAGATGAATAAATGAATGCAAGAAAAAACATCTTAAAGGAACTATAGAAAACTGCATAGATGGAGCTGAGGAGCAGCTCACATTCATGTGTGGTAGCTTGTTCCTCCCTATTTGAAAAGCAAACACTGGTCTTGTAAGTTAGTGAATGATACAAACAAGGAACAAAGGTATATCATTAAATAATTACTGAGATCAGATTATTTAGAAGAGATGAGGAAATAACCTGAGATGTCTTTGAGACAATGCTACTACTCAGTGGGTAAAAAGAATTAAAGTGAAGTGAAAATATTTTCTAAGTTAAGCCACTACCCATGGATCCCCTACTAGGGTTTACAGTTAATGAAAACACTTTTTTACCAAAAATAAATTAGAATTTTATGAAATCAAAATAATTCACTTACAAAGAACAATAAAAATTTAAATAATTTGGACTGAGCTCCCAAGGTCCCAATGAGGAGCAGAAGGAGGGAGAACATGAGCAAGGAAGTCAGGACCACGAGGGGTGCAACCACCCACTGAGACAGTGGGGCTAATCTATTGGGAGCTCACCAAGGCCAGCTGGACTGTGATTGAAAAAGCATGGGATAAAACCGAACTCTCTGAACATGGCGGACAATGAGGGCTGATGAGAAGCCAAGGACAATGGCACTGGGTTTTGATCCTACTTCATGTTCTGGCTTTGTGGGAGCCTAGCCAGTTTGGATGTTCACCTTCCTAGACAGGGATGGAGGGGGGAGGACCTTGGACTTTCCACAGGGCAGGGAATCCTGACTGTTCTATGGACTGGAGAGGGAGGAGGACAGGAGTGGGGAGGGGGAGAAGGGTGGGAGGAGGGGGAGGGAAATGGGAGGCTGGGAGGAGGCGGAAACTTTTTTTTTCCTTTTCTCAATAAAAAAAAAGAAAAAAAGAAAGACTGATACCCAGAGCATAGGTATGCACAGAGAAATTTTGGTGTCCAAGTATGAAACAAAAAGGGCCCACTTGTTCATCCTGGCTGCCTGGTTAGCTCAGCCCCAAAATAACCACACAGAAATTGTATACATTAAATCACTGCTTGGCCCATTAAAAAAAAAATTAACTAATTGCCCTCATTAGGCAGGGCGATTGTGGCGCACGCCTTTAATCCCAGCACTCGGGAGGCAGAGGCAGGCGGGTCTCTGTGAGTTAGAGACCAGCCTGGTCTACAGAGCTAGTTCCAGGACAGGCTCCAAAGCCACAGAGAAACCCTGTCTCGAAAAACAAACAAACAAACAAACAAACAAACAAACAAATAAAGAAGGTTTGAAAAAAAGAGAGCAATGTTAAATTTGGTGATTTCTCTTCAAGTGTTACAGTGTAATTGTTATTACGCTGATCAGACAGATGACTTCCATCTTCAAAAGTGTAACTAGGAAATGACAGAGATTACACTCAAGATAGTGAATGAAATGCTTATTAAAACATTTTTTTCCTAATTGCACTGAAACACATAATAGTAAAAAAACCTAGGACCAGAAAAGCCTAGGCTTATCACTTCTTGATTTCAAATATTAGGTAGAAACAAAAAGGCTTGGAGTCCAGATGGTGGTTTCTAGTCATAACTTGAAAAAAGGAAAGGGTGTGAAGAAAGAACAGCTGGTTGCTTGCTTCAAGGACACCAAAGATTAATATTATTTTTTTAACATTATACTAAAAAAATCACTAAAATCTGCAGAGACAATGTATCTCATAGGTCCAAACATGTTGTACATTTCAGGTCTCTAATGTTAGAATCAAAAGTATTCTTAAACATAAAAAGAAAAATGAATGTAATGATAAAAATGCCAAAGAAAGGAATAGGTGTGTATCAAATAAAAATGCAGAAAGGAAAACCAATGGTTCTGGTACTCACTAATTAAAAACTTATATGAAGACTTTCAAAGAATGGAAAATAAAACACCTGATATAAACAATAAAGGGTTTAATGAAATGGGAAGGACTAAATTGGAGTGTAAGAGGTAATGGAAGAGATATGTGAATGAATACATGGCATTAAACATCTCTGAACACTTGAACATGTCATATGAATGACTATTAATATAGGATCCTCCAGATAGATAGATAGATAGATAGATAGATAGATAGATAGATAGATAGATAGATAGATAGATAGAGGCAGTTTAAATGGAGTTACCTTTTATTGGGAAGACAGAACAGGCTAATAAGCAACAGTGATGAATGATCTCTTTCAGAATTATTGAGCAGTGAGGTTCCATAGATCTCCAAAAATTGAAAATGATACCTGATGCTCTTGGTTGCCTTCCAGAACTTGAGAGTAATACCCTATTGTTAGAGATATGAAGGAAGGTCATTGGTTAAAAAATAAAGAAACTGCCTTGGCCCATTTTATTGGTTAGAACATAGGTGGGTGGAGTAAACAGAACAGAATGCTGGGAGGAAGAAGAAGTGAGCTCAGAGATGCCATGCTCCCCTCTTCCGGGCAGACGCGATAGCTCTGCTCTCTGAGGCAGACGTGATCAAACTCTGGCCCAGGGTGGACGTAGGCTAGAATCTTCCCGGTAAGCGCACCTCGGTGCTACACACTTATTAGAAATGGGCTAGTCCAGGTGCGAGAGTTAGCCAAGAAGAGGCTAGATATAATGGGCTAAGCAGTGTTAAAAGAATACAGTGTCCATGTAATTATTTCGGGGCATAAGCTAGTAGGTGGCCGGGGTTCTGGGGACACAGCCCCACCACTCATATTACTACAGAGATACCACATAACTGAGTTATTCAATATGATGAGACAAGATTGGGCCCTTTCAAGGTAGTGTATTTATAGATAGCAGAATGTGATGAAGTCAAGGTGGTACAGACTTGGAAGCTACATCGTTCCTGGCTAGCTTTCCTAATGTTTAGTGCTGGAAAGATCTATGCATGCTACCAGAGAGCAAAGGAATAATCAGTCTAACTGCAGATACAATAATAACTGGCCTAGCACTATATGCCCATTGTTACAATAATAACATTAGCATTATAGACGTTGTCAACTACATTATGATTGGATTTAAGCCCCATTTCACAGATTAATGTCATACATGGCATCATTATCAGGCCCCAAACTCTAGATAGACTGGTTCTGAGTTCTAGGAGAGAATCTATTACTATTATTCTGCTAAATGGACTGAGTTTCAAGCTGACTCCTAATAATTTTACCCTTATATAATAACCTACTAGCTTTATACCCATAGATATGGGTCTCCCAACCCTCATAAGAGAAGGTTTTATTTGCAATAGATGGTGATTAATACTGAAATTCATAATTAGACATGATTCAGAGGCTGAAATAATTATACCTAAATGTTACATATATGCTGTACCTTCTTTCCCACTTCTCAGGAATCAGTGTAAAAGACAGGATGGAAAAAGACTGTAAACGTCAGAGGTGGTAGATGACTACACAACCAGGCAACTACACAGATAAATTTGCAACAGTATGACCACATGCATAAGATCTGGCCAGTTACTATCTCGACTAACTCTCAGTGCTAAGAAAGGAGTTGGGTGCCAAGTCTAGCCCTACCCAATGAGCTATTGGCAATTCATAATTATTGGGAGTGGAGAATCAGTTTTCCCTAAGACTGCCTGAATGAGAACTACACTACAGTGAAGACATACATTAGAATATCTTGGAAACAGAAGTTTGTTTTAATGGGTTAAAAAAATGACACAAAGTTAAGTGAGTAGGTAGATGATGAATCTGGGAAGGGTTTCTGAGAATGAGACTGAATATGATCAAAATCAAAACACGTAGAATAAAATTCTAAAATAAGCAATACAAATAGTTTTTTCTTTATCACATTTTTTTGTGGGTATGCACGCATATACTCACAAACTATTGCCACAGTAAACAAGTAGTAGTCACAGGATAACTTGCAGCAGTCAGTTCTCTTTCCACCCTGTAAGGGCCTGCAGATGGGTTTCAGGGCATGGATTTAGCAACAAGTGTCTTTATCTCTAAGCAACCCTAGCTGGCCCGGAAACCCACATTTCTCAAGGAAAAGAGCATGTGTATTTAGAAAGCAACTTTCTATCTTTATATTTCTATTTGAAAATTTGAGGTTAAGAAGAGTAAGACTAACATAAAGAGGCATATGTAAGATATGTCATATATCTAAATTGTTGCAGTGAACCCTAAACCACACTTAGGAATATTCATCCTGAAAAAAAAGAGGGGAGTAATGTAGACAGAGACAGAAGTTTCTATACCACCCGGTCCCAAAGCCATTTAATCCCAAAGAAACACACAGAGGCCTATATTAATTATCAACTCTTTGGCCTATTATCTCAGGGTTATTATTAACTAGCTCTTACCACTTAAATTAACCCATAATTTTTGTCTTTGTCTAGCCACTTGGCTTGGTACCTTTTCTCAGTAAGACCATTTTCATCTTGCTTCATCTTCATCTGGCTGGTGACTGCATCTCTGCCTTTCCTTTTCCCAAAATTCTCCTAGTCTGCTCACCCCACCTAAACTTCTTGTCTGGCTACTGGCCAAGTTGTATTTTATTAAACCAATATGAGTGACAAACCTTTATAGTGTACAAACACATAATCCCACAGCAGAGTAGATTATCCATAAAGAATGCATCTAACAATTTGTCTATTCCTTTAAAACACTTTGTCTGAGAAAACAGATAAAGGCCATGTTATTAAAAATACACTCATCTAACTGATCATCCAAAATTATTTCCTAAGAAGGGATTCAGTTATGATATTGGCAAATTGGTCAGGTATGCCTGCTAGTTCAGCTTGTATAGGCATTTAGCTGGGAAGCTCAGTGTAAGATAATCCTTTTGATTTTTCCCTCAATAATAATAATAATAATAAAATTAATAATAATAATTGAGTATTTTAGAAACTAGAACTTAACACAAATATTTAACACTATCTTCTATGGGGACAAATTAGAGGAGGGATAGTGAAAGGGAATGGTGTTTCTCAAGCACTTTATGCCTTCACAATGTTCAATTTCCACAAAATCAAATGCACTGTCCAGTTAAACTGTGACTTCAGGGGAAAAGAGACGAAGTATGATTTTGTGGCCTCTATCTCTCCAGCTGTGTTTCTCATCAGCATGGAGATTTATTCCCAGAGGATGATTAGTAATGTCTGAATAAACTTCTAATTGTCATGACTTCGAGATGTACTGCAGCTAGCAGAAAGAGGCCAGGGATGCTGATAACATCTTGTGATGCATGAAACTAAACCTACAGCAAATAGTTACACAGCATAAAATCTCAGTGAAGGCATATAGATAAAACTGCCCTAGCTAATAACAGATGTCTTCAGATGTGACATTTTCAAATTAAACTACACATTATTACGATTTGGTAAAAGAAAAATGGCTAAAGATATAGTTATCAGTCATTTTTCATCTCCTTGATAAATTTGGGAAGCAATGTTTAGAGTTGCTAGACTGAAAGATACAGAAGACTTGGTGTCCAGTTCTGTGTCAGCCTTACCCTTTTATAATGCTGAGATGGAAGTCAGTGTGGTATGTAACAGAGAGTTAGAGAATACTGACCAGCAATTGATCCTAGATACCACTGCTACTACTCATTGACCATGTAAGCTTATCTGAGGAAGTTTTTCAGTATTTATGTTTGCAGGTTAGGAATTAAAGTAGTATATGCATCATCATATTCTGTATGTATATAATGTCATACTCAAATTTACTATAGTTTTTTGTAATAGTAAATATCAGACAAATCACTGGTGTTGGTCATTGGGCTGCTTGTCTTTTTCTTCTATAAATTAAAGTTACTTGATATGACAATTTCTAAACTAACACATTAAATGTGAAATTTTGTTTCTTAAATCCTATGACAAGAAAACCTAAAATTTAAGAGTAGTGGCTTGAGAGATGGCTTCGTGCTTAATATCATTATCTTTGTTGTAGTACACACAAGTTTGATTCTCAGTATGCACCCTGGACAGCTCACAATACCTGTGACTCCAGATCTATGGGATCTGACATCCTGTAATACTGTGCAGGCATTTAAAGTCACATGTACTTTTATACATAGACATATACATATGCATATAGTTGAAACTTTTGTAAAACCTAATTACTTAAAAACATACAATATTGTATTAAGATAATATTTTAATATTACAATAATATAATAAGCACTTAGTATGTAATAAAAACCTTAACTTTGCTGAATTGTAAAATATGATGTCTCAAATATAATACTTAAATAAACCAAGAAATACTACTCAATTTACCAATCCTAAAGTGTGAACAAAAACAATTATTTGTAATTTTAGAAAACAGAAAGAGGGAAGAAAAAAGCAATTTCAATTCTTGTTTTTTTTGAAAAAACATAATTATAATTGAATTTATTTAATTGAACCAAAATTATCAATATTTGCTCATCTAAGTCTGAGAGGGCAGGTCACTGGAAGCTAAGAAGGGAAAAAGAATATCATAATCCCTTGTCTGTTTGTAGTCTTACATGATGAAAAACTTCCAAATTCAATAATTAATATTTCAGAAATATCCAGAAGAAAATTTTCAAAAACCCAAATAAACAACAGCAGAAAAACACTATTTTTATATCTCTGGAAGAAAAAGAAAATGGCTTGATTCTAGAAATCATGACAATTTACTAACTTTTAATTCATTATACTGCTACAAAAATTTTCTACAAATTATCGGGAATATTTAAAGAATTATTTGATTTCTTCTATGCATGGTCACCGAGCAAAGATTAACCCTGGTAGAAATACTGTGATGCTGAAGATTGTGATAAATAAAGACAACACTTCAACATTCTTAAAGGCTCATGAGTCCCAATATTCTCAAGACATCATTTTATTATTAATTTCTAGTATATTTTCATTCATATTTAACTTAGTCTATATAGTGTTAGATTAGTGTGTTAGTACACACATGCTATGCTTTACTCTTATGCAGTCCTCTTCCACCTATTCTCTTCCATTTCCCCTGAACACTTTTGCTTGTGCTCCACGAACTGCCAAAAAGTCTCCTTTATGCTTCATGAGTTCAATGTCACATGGATTCCACTTGGCTCCTCCCTTTCCCCACAAAGCTTGTCCTTACCTCAGAGGCTCTTTTCTACTGCATTGCTCAGTGTGTGAATTCACACAGACACACATATATATGCATACACCTCAAACATTTTAAGATTATTTATTTAGTACAGACTATTCCTGAAATTGTCATGGGGGTTCCATTCAATCTACAAATTATTTCTAACATCATAACCATTTTCACAAAAATTCTGGAATCCAAGAATATGGAATGTCTTTTCATATTCTAAAGTTTTTTAAAATTTCATTTTTCGGTCTCTTAAAATTTTCATTATAGATATATTTAATCCCCTTAAAAAGATTATTTCTAGTAAGTTTTTAATGTATAATTAATGGATTTTTTTACACATTTGACCATTTGCAAGTACATTATTTATAAATAGAAAGGAAAATTATCTTAGTACTTTTTAAATATCTTGCTATGTATCAGAATATATATCATATGTAACAGTTTTCCCATAGGACATTTTGGATACTTTATGCATAGGATATTGTCTCTTAAAATATTTTTCTAATAATATTCTGTTTATTTATGTCTCTTGTATTATAGCTCAGGCTAAGACTTTGAACACTGTTCTAAATCAGAGTAGTGGATACTTGCTCATCAATGACTTTGGTAGAAATGTCTTGCTTTTCCTCATTTCCTAA
Source organism: Microtus pennsylvanicus (assembly GCF_037038515.1). NCBI lineage: Eukaryota > Metazoa > Chordata > Mammalia > Rodentia > Cricetidae > Microtus > Microtus pennsylvanicus. The sequence goes on along the minus strand of NC_134594.1, from coordinate 2,048,563 downwards.
AATGTTAGTTATAAATTTGACAAACCTTTCTGTGAATAGATATGTTTCTTCTATTGCTAATTTTCTTAGTGATTGATCATAGAGCCATGTTGTCAAGGTTTATGAGCTTTGTTGTGCATTAAGAAGATAGTGAGATTTCTCTCTATAAGTCTATTTATATATTGTCTTGCCTATAGTGTTCTTTGTGTGTACGTGTGTGTGTGTGTGTGTGTGTGTGTGTGTGTGTGTGTTGAGCCAACTTTGCATACTTGGGATGAATGCATACAATATGGTCATAGTAAATATCTAAAATGTTCTCCCAAGTTTGATTTACAAACATGTTACTGATAAATTGTTTGTGTATGCTCCCTAGTTTCATTTACTTATTGTCAGTGGATTTTTATCTATTTTTAGAATCAAGGGAGTACTGATTTCATAAATGGAGTTATATAATAAAACTTCCTTTCCATTTTCTACATTGTAGAAATATTATAGTTGTCTCTTCGTTGTTTGGTAGAGTATGATAATTAATCTTTCTAGCCCTTGGATTTTTGTTATTGGAAGATGTTCTATTTCTATCTGTTAGTTATTAATGCCTCCTTGGTTTAACTTTAGTAAATCATATGTATCTAGGAATTTCTCTTTTTCTTGATCTTCCAGGATACTAGAATATAAGTATTCAATGTATTCCTAACAGTCTTTTAAATTTTGCTGATATCTATTGTAACCCTCTCTTTTTATTCTCTAATTTTATTTTATTCTCCTTTTTTCTTTTGATTATTTTGTTTTATGATAAGTCAATATTTTCTTTTTCTCCAGATAATTAATTCTCTGATTCATTCTGCATACTATATTTCCAATCACTATTTCATTATTTCTATTCTTTTGCTATTTCTTTCTGACTTTTAAATTTTGATCTGGTTTATTATTGATATTTTAAGAATTTAAAATATCATTAGGATTTATAGTAGAATATTGTGATTTTAATAAGGCATGTACATGTTTCAGCATTGTTTTTATTGTGATTTTAATTTAGAATGTTTTAAATTTTCTCCATAATTTTGGTCAACTGATTATTCAGGACTGTATTTTTTATTCTCTAAGTTTATATGTACTTCTATCACTTCTCTTAGTATTGAATTCTAGTTTATGAATTGCATTATTCATAAAATAAAAGATACTATTTTAATTATCTTATAGGTCATAGTGTGATAAATTTTATGGAAGATTCCATGGATTCCTTAGAAGACTATCTAATTACTGGTATATGAAATACGCTGTTTACATCTGGTAAGCCTATTTGATCTCTGATATTTATTTATTGATTACAGTTTGTAAGATATATCTAGAGACAAAAGTGGTGCATTAAAGCCATACATACCTGGATCTATCTGAACTTTTATGCTCACTGTTAATGAAACTGAGGACCCCAAAATTTTGTGTGTATATGTTTACCATTAAATGTTCTTGTTGAATTGTTCCACTTATTAGTATAATCAAGCTTTTATTTATTTACTGTTAATATTTTATGACTAAGTTTGGTTTGAAGTCTACCTAGGCAGCAGTAGAGAAGGTTGGGCATGGGCAGTGTGGGGATTAGTTGAAATCATTTCACATTAGATTTCTTATTGGTCTAACACTTGTTTAACACCAAGATCATAGAGGAAAAGAAGATTATTGAGTTACCTAACATCAGAAATGAAATTACAACTATGTCATTCTAATCATTTTTCAGCATGGTCATTGGGATTTTTTTGAGAAATATTCATAAATGCCAATTTATGTATTTATCACTACCTGTGATTTATTAAAAAGCTACAAATAGTTTGAATTAGTAAATTCATTTGCTTGTTTATTATAACATTGATTGACTTTTAAGTCAAGTCTTAATGTTAACCAGAACATTAGTCAAGAATTCTACATGTGTTCATGTAAGATGTTAAAGTTCATTTCACAACATACATGTCTGTTTTGTGATAGCTAATGAAATATTGTCTATTTCTAGGATAGATTAGCTGGTCTGAAAAGCTCTTTAGAAAGCACTGTCATAATGGAGCAAATTCGTACTTTGCATAGTACAGAATGGTTGAAAATAACATCATGCTTTCTATTTGTTGGTGAAGTTTGTTCACATGGTCTAAATGAGAAATAAATTTTGGCATTCTCTTTCAAAATTTATCTAAATTATAGATAACATTATATAAAGATTATTCTGTTAAATTAAGCAAGAGATAAATGTTCCTTTCATGCCTCAAAACCTCCCGACCATAATCAAGCTGATAGATCTATATCCCACATCAGAAATGAAGCCATCCAGCTCTCATAAAATACCCAGATGTGCCTATAAAATGAATTAACCATAATCTTTACAGAGGTATCAATGACATGCATTAAATTTTCCATGTCTTTAAAGGTTAACAAATCAGGTAAACAGAAATGCATGCCAGAAGCTGTAAAACGTTACACACTCACTCAGTTAAATGAGTTGTGCTTTCTGTTACTTTAATAAAGACATATTTAGCAAAAGTTTCTTTTAGTGGAATGTTATAGTTCTGCCAATAACGTAAGTACTTATTTTGAGTTATTGCACCTATTGCTGAGGATGTCTATGTAAATGATTAAAAATGAATACTATAGCATAAATATAAAAACAAGACAATATTTAACTATTATATTTTGATTTCTGCGTATGTGTGGGGGTGCATGAGTGTTAGTTCAGATGACTACAGAAACCACAGTCTTTGGATCCCCTAGGCCTGGTTTGATAGGTGTTTGTGAGTTGCCTGACATAGGTTCTGAGTACCAAACTCGGGTACAATGCAACAGGAGTTTTTGTGCCTAACTGTTGACTATATCATCAGTTCAGGGAACAAGGCATTCCTCTCTGTTTCTAACCTAAACTCCATGTGTAGCTGTTTTTTACTATGTGTGCTTAGGTATGCTATTTTTTGTTCATATTTCCTCATTAGTAAAATTAGAATTTTAGAAATAGTATACACTGTCTTGGGTTGTTACAGTAACAAGGTATACTAATGAATGTGAAGTGCTTGGGATAGTCCTGTGACTAAGAAAAGATTCAAGAATATATGCTTTGCTATTGCTGCTGCCAGTGGCACCCTTAGCTCTTCCGTTTCTATGTGTGTGTGTGTGTGGGGGGGTGTTAAACTCTCTTTAGTTTAAAAGGCAACAGGATGAACCTTCAGACAGAAGTCAGGTGATAGATGGCTTGTCTTGTTTATGTGAAGCACAGGGTTCCATCCCCAATATTCACACATGAAGTCATAATATTATATACGTGTTAAATGTGTATATCGGTTAAAAGGACTTATCGATTGAAATTTCTCTGTTCTTATTTCTTGAACTCATAGAATACTTTTCTCCTTTATACTCTTATACCTCCTATTGCTCACAAATATTAACTATCCAAAAAGCTTAACATACGTAGTTTTGTGAAACCAGCATCAGTTTGTGTAGGTTTTTTGTCTGATGAAGTAGACTTCCCACTCTGCTGTACTTCGTTATTCTAGTGGATTCTGCGATCTGCTATGTATATTTGAAGTATACTTCAACTATAGCCCTCTGAGGCGGAGGATCCATGGCTTCTCTCTGACTCTGCTTTCTTCTTCCCAAAATTCAGTTCTGTCTTCTCCGACTACCTAAGTTCCACCCTATCAACTAGGCCAAGGCAGTTTCTTTATTCATTAACCAATGAAAGCAACACACAAACTAAAGGAACTCCTATACCATTTCCCCTTTTCTGTTTAAACAAAAAGGAAGAATTTAACATAGTAAAATTACATAAAGCAAAACAGTTATTAAGCAAGAGGGACCTGTCCTGAAATTCAATCTGTAGACTAAAGTGACCTCAAACTCACAGAGAGCCATCTGCTTCTACCTCCCAAGTGCTGGTGTTAAAGGTGTGTGCTACCACTACCCAATCAATATTTATTAATTTTATATTTCTATCAGCTTTGATTTTTTAATATAAGCTCTCAAAAGCTATGTTTTACCTATTATTTTGCATGTTTATTTTACCAAAATCTCTTCCTTTCTGCTTTACACTATTGTTTCCCAAACATTTATAATCTCAAGATTTAAGCAATGTGGTCAGATGTGATACCTGCCACCACAAACAATATATTTAGTCTGGAGAGGTAAGTCTATTCTCCCAGGGCCCATATCCATTCTTTCCTCTGCTAACTTTATAAGACATCCCCATTCAATCTAAGAGATTTTATCACATTCCTCCCATATTGTAAAATCCAGAGATGCACAAGAAAACTCACTTTCAATGATATCACTTGAACTTTGCAACAGGAATATTAAAAAAAGTGCCACATTTCATTAAGATAAAAGTAAGATCAAATACTTACCATGGTTACTGAATATTTCTTCTGGCTTCAATTTTTATTGGCTGAGGCAATTAATCAATAACTAAGGACAGGGGTGAAAACATATGGTCTTTGATATTTAATAAATGAATCAGTGGAGTCCCTTGCTTAAGCATATAAATTAATAAGCATTAGATCCTTTACTTAATGAAGAACTTCCGAATAAATTATCCAAAACACCATGGCACAAATTCAAAGGCATTTTCTGACCTTCTTATATTCTGGCCAGCCTGAATATTTAACGAGATGCTATATCTGGGAGGTCGGCTAGAATGTGCTGATATGAAAACTGAGCTTCAGAAAGGCAAACTAGGAATGTAACTAAGAGAGCATGATAATGTTTAAAGGAGACTAAATTTGAGGAAAATGTTTATGGCCTCCATGTTTTTATAAAATTTTAGTAAAAGATGATATGGGTTTATAGTTCTATTAATAAGTTTATTTTATATTCTATTTCAAAATGCTGAAGCACAGTAAACAATGGCAATAAATCTGCTAGTATGTTTTAAGGTTACAACAATCATAAATAAAAACAGAGTTTTATATAATATTGCATTTTATATTATTGCTTTAAAAACAAGATATGAGAAAAAATAAGAGAATATGGAAAAAAGTTCACAGAGCTAAGTTTTCATTTTAAAAACTGTCTTTATATCTTTGACTATTTCATTACCATATAAAATAGTATAAAATGGGTAATTAATAGTGAAACACTCAATAGGAAAAATTGGAATTTATAGTATATTTCCTAGGCTAAATAAAAATCTAGATAACTCAAAACTAGAGTTAGCATATTTTTCTCATAAAATTCTGCAAATACACAATTTTGTAATTTTAATTAAAATATAGCTGAATTTATTTTGATATCTTTTAATAATAAATTAAATATTAAACATCTGTTTCTTATTCTATACAAAAATGAACTTAAATGATTTCAAGTAAGTCTGTTAATGCAAAATCTCTCTAGTAATGTTCTCCTAATGACCTACTTTCTTAATTTTCAACCATTATATTCTTTTCTGTTTTACAGTCTTGCTACTACATTGAATTCTAAAAATGGTGTTTAAGAACATTTTTTCACATTTTTTCTAAAAAGAAAAAGAAAACATTTATGCGAGGCTTTCCTCACAGTCTCACATTTAAAATTTTCATGTGCTTATGGAATATACTGGAAGTTTTAGTTTTAGATTTTATTAAACAAGAAGGTTTTTGCAAAAGTGAATCACTCCCTTATCTACTCTACTTCTATACCTGTTTTATAGTAAGGGTTATTTAGAGTCAGGTATCTTTGTACTGAAGTTATGTGGTAAGCCTGAAGAAAAATGCAGAACCATGACATCAAAATAACATAAGGACTTTGCCTAGGGATTAAAGGTCCCACTCAAGACAAGTCTTTAAAAACAGGAGGTTGTAATTAATAATATTAGAAACCTTTAAATATTTTTTATGAGATCTCCAGTTCCAATTGTAAAATAAAATTAATTATGTGTATATACATGCACAAAATTTATATAGATATCTATTTTATATGTATGTGTTTAATTATTCAAGCCTTTTTTTGCCCAAGGTGAGTAGAACAAGAGCATAAAACAACATGCGGGTGAGGATTTAATTTTAGTTAACAAAAAGTGACTGAGAGCAAAAGAGACAGTGTACCTATGTTGCCAGGTTTGAGGGACTAGGTTATATGTTAATGATTTTTTATTGACTTTATTGAGCTATACAGTTTTTCTGCTCCTGTCTTCATCTTTATTGCTATTCCATGTAGCAAAGCATTGGATTATTTTTAACTTACCTGAAATATATTTGCAAAAAGCAGGACATTTTATTTTCTTGACTTTTTAAAATTGCAGACCATGCTGTAAGTTGATACCAGACAGTGTAACAGCCAGGCCTGTAAAATTTGAAAGTATTGAGTCTTTCTTTCTGGCTCCTTACAATTGAATACATTATTTTAAAATGAAATTATCTGTGCATCCTCCTAAAAAGGAATAGCATTACACTTTTTTTTGTATTTTATTAGTTCTGTCTTGACGTTCAATCTTTAATTTTTCTTTTGTGTTTGTTGCACAAGTGGGTATGAAACTCATGAGATCTAAGGATCATCCTGCATCTTCCTAATTAGTGACAGCGGTATTTGTACTGCCCCATGCCAGGTTTTCCTCCTCCATTTTTAACGCTATAAAAAGTGGGTGAAGATGTTTGCATACCACATTTTCCTTACACTGAAACTCCTCTACCTCTTCCACCTACAGTGCACATCCCAACTATAGTGCTTCCACCTGGAGTGCCCAGGGTACTTAAAGAACCAACCTGTGTTCATCTTAGACTTAGCCACATTACAGTGAAGACAAACTAGGTTCATTCCTCTTTATAATTAAACTCTGATTCTTAAGGATGGATCTACAATCCCTTAACTACAAATGTCTTTTTACTGCCTATACAGAAATGACAATCATGTCTTTGTTTCAAAAAGTTGTTTATCATCATCTTGAGACCCTGCCTTTGTTTCAAAAGTTAAATAATCACCTAGGTCGGCCTTGTTGTAACTTCTTATGTTATAACTACCTTGTTATGACCATCTTGCAAATATGCCTTTGTTTCAAGTGCCTGTTATGACTAACTTGTTATGCTTATGTTCTGCTCCTGTAACCCCACCTATTTTTCCCATCAAACCCACCATTTGGAAATCCCCTACCCTTGGACTATAATAGCCTTGAATTCCTCTCATTCATTTATAATTTCTTGAACCACACTTTATGGGAAACAATTAATGTCCATGAATAAAAGAGTTTGCTCTAATTGTTTGCTTTAGTTAATTTGATTATGATGATTTGAGTCTGTCAGAGGAAAGCCACTTGTTCATTCCCAGCTGCCTAGAACCAAAATAATCACAAAGAAACTGTATTATATTAATACACTTGGCCTATTAGCTCTAGCTTCTTATTGGCTAGCTCTTGCATCTTAAATTAACCTATTTCTACTAGTCTGTGTATCACCACATGGCTGTGGCTTACCAGGTAATGTTCTGATGAGTCTGTCTCTGGAGGAGGCTATGTGGCTTCTCACTGAATCTGCCTGCTTTCTATATATATTTCTTTCAGCCTCACTTTAGTCTCTTAAGCCATTGGCCAAAAGAAGCTTCTTTATTAAAATATGAAAATAAAACATATTCACAGCAAACATTATCTCCCCTTTTATTTCTAAATAAAAATGAAGGTTTTAACTTTAGCAAGATTATGTAGCGGCGTAAACGAATGCAGACAGATTGTAACAATATAATATAGCTTTAATGGCGAAATAGACTTACAGAACCACCGTTCCTGTGGAGACCAGGAAAGCAGAAAAGGGACGGCTGGGAGCAAGCTTGCCAAATTTATAGGCAGACATTAGCCTGAGGCGAACATGCCCCCCAAGGGGCGGGACTTATCCCTACATCTCCCCTTTTTGTCTAAATAAGACAGAACCAAACCAAATACAACTATATACAATAACAACAAATAATAAATATAACAAACAATATTGAGAACAAAATCTTTGCTAAACATTCTATCTCAAGGAGTCCAAATAATGTAGAGAGTAACTACAATTATATAATCTTCAACTCCGTCAAAGATCTGAGAAGGGAATAAACACTACTCAACAAATGAGATATATCCAAAATGTGCAGCAATTAACAGAGACAACTGACTACCTGGGCAATCACCCAGAGTCTCGTTTGCAATGTTGAGTCAACCAATTTTGGCTAAGGCCTAACATAACTGACATACCATTATTAAAGGCAAGGAACTTTTCAAAACTATCTTACCCTGTCTTGGCAGGATATGACAGTCCCATTTTATCCATTGATGCACGCCCTGTATCTCTGTCAGTGGTTGAGGTATGGGCATTTCTTTGCCCAAAGGCCAGTTCTGCCAAATAGAAAGGCTCCAGGTGGAGTGTCTTTGGTGCTCAACATTTTCTCGGGAATAGAGCGGTGTTGCCAGGAGCAATTGTGTCTCACTATCACAAAACTCTGAGTTAGATTAAAGGCCATTTTCTACAGCTCTTTGAAGAGGTCGAAGATTATCTATCTATACTGAGTATAATCTCTATATATCTAGAGAACCTGATTAGTCTAATTTAAATGACAAACTTAGATGACTATCTATCTATATAATTCTCAATATCTATCTAACTAATTTCAGGATGACTAGTAGTTACCCTGAAAGTTAGCCAATGAAAAAATGCCGGAGACATTCTTCTGATAGGTAATGCATTAGCCATTGCTTAGGACTAGTTAAGAAGTGTGGCCGGGCAGTGGTGGCGCATGCCTTTAATCCCAGCACTTGGGAGGCAGAGGCAGGTGGATCTCTGTGAGTTCGAGACCAGCCTGGTCTACAAGAGCTAGCTCCAGGACAGGTTCCAAAACCACAGAGAAACCCTGTCTCGAAAAACCAAAAAAAAAAAAAGTGTGGAGATGTGCTCACTCTCAGGGAAATAACTTTCATACTATTAAGACACACGAATCATTTAAGAAATTATTTAAGGACAATTAATCCACTTCTGTCTCCTATGGGCATCAAGGATAAATATATTAATTGTATTATCATATTTTCTTGATTACATGACTACTTGGTTAGAAGTGTATGTTTTTTCCCCCAAGGAATACACATGCCCTAGCTTACTTTTACAGTGTGAAATATTCCTCTTACCTAAGCACAATGAACCGTGCCCAATGAAGATGTGTTTTGGCCAATGTCTGTCAAATTGCAAAAATTACAACTGAATCACCAAGCAATACAAATATCCATCACCAAATCATACTTAGCAAACAAACAGGCAAACAAAAGCCAGACTCAACCGACAAGTGGAGGCTCAGTCTCTGCGACATGCAGCAAGGCAGGTCCTATGTTCGCTATCTGAACTTAAAAACATTCTGGAACTCCACCAAGCTGTTCTCATCAAATTCATTTCGACTGCCAAGACATCCCATAAGTGTGGAAGAGATAAAACTGCAACATAGAAACATATGGGCAGAAGATAAAAGGGGATCAGTGAGCAGGAAAATGCGTTTCTTAAAATCTGCCGCAGTCATTTTTCTTCTCAGTTTTGTTGTTTATTTTGCATTGGATGCCCACAGCCAACACTGAAAATATTTCCAGAAAACAGCAAAGAATAAATCAACTCAGATCAAGAAGAGACACTTCAGTTAATAAAACAACAACCAGCAAGCAGCAGTCTCAAGGAATGAAAGTCAAGTAGTTTGGTGTATTATAACAAAATGGTTATTTTGTTTAGAGGTAATATAGGCATGATTTGATTAAGTGTCAAAAAGATAAGTTACTTATTTAATATTTACTTTACTTATAAACATATGAGTTTTAGGTTTGTCTGGCAGATGCTTGTAGGTCATGTCAAGTTGACAAATAATATTTACCACTGCTCTAGTAATCTAAAACCCCTAGGAAAGAAGAGATACCACTTTGCATTCTAATTAAATATCTGAAATCCTTCTTTACAAAAACTAAAAAGCAAACACCATTCATTTTTAGGGCAAGGAAAGTTGTTAACACAGAAATAATGAGATAGAGTTCATTTTTAGTAAAATTATTTGAATGCACAGATTCGTGCATCCAAACTAATGCATGATAGGTACAAGATACATTACTGTACATAGTTTCTAAGTTACATGAAAGTTATGTTGTTGTGGAATATTACTTTAACTACCTAAATGTGTGTTGTATTTTTTTATGCTTCATTTGTTTTGCCTTGCCTGCCTAAGACACCTGATCGCTCTAAAAGTAAAAACAAAAAAACCTGGCCAACAGTTTGGCAGTAAGGAGATAGTCATGATTGGCAGGTGGAAAGAGTAAGCAGAAAGAGGAATTTAGGCTCAAGAGAGGAGAGTATGAGGGAGAAGGAAAAGGGCACATCTGGGGTCAGGTAGCCAGGCAACCACCCGCCGTCTAGACATGGAGTAGGAGATACAGAATGAAAGAAAGTTGAAAAACTCCAGTACAAAATGTAGATGAAGAGAAACGAGTTAATTTAAGTTATAAGAGTGGAAAGCATAAGGCTTCAATAAATACCCATTCCATGAGTAAATTAATGAATGTTTTCAGTGCTAAGTGCAATAAGCAAAATTTAAAACAAAATAACAAAGATATACAGTCTATCTCAGTTTATTTAGAACATTATAAAACATCAAAGTTAATGGACCATAAATAAATTTCACAGTTTGAGTTCAGGAGGACCAACTCCATGCTGTCAACACACTTACAGAGTCTGCTGATGTCCCTCTCTGGTTCACAGATGTCCTCCTCTTGCCATCTTTGAATGTAAGAAGAGACATGGCTGATATCTTATTTAACAACAGACACATAGAAAATACACTGATTCCTTTATTTTAACAATCCAGAGTTTACAGGGCTAAAAAAGTGTCACTATATTACCATGGTGATAAATGTGCTGAGTTCTTTCTCTGCAAATCAAGAGCAGAATTCCATACACAAGTCTAGGCTGAAAATCAAGCCTGCTAAAGTTTGACTTGCGGTTTTTCAGCATTACAATAATGAGAAAATAATATGACTTCAACAGAAACTATACTTTAAACATTTAATCCTGACATTTTGGGGGCTAGACACAAAGCATATTAAAGTTATTTTGAAGATGCTGGGTGGGGAGGTTAGCATGAAACCTTAGCTACCAGTCAAGTGTTTGATCATTGTAGCAAGAGACTGGAAATTCCTGTTCTGCTTAGATATGCTACTCATAGGTTAAATGGTTTCAGTTCATTGCAAACAAAGGACACTTGTAACTTTCCTTAGGTATGCTGAGCCATAACATCATTATAAGTTGAGAAGCAGCTGTATTTAAAATGTATTTGTATTTCTATACTTTCATCTTAGTGACTGAAAAGTTCCACAATCTCGAACCTAAACATTGAAATAAAGTTTAGTGTTACAAACAAGCATTCCTTCCAACTTTTTCCTCCAGAACACTCTGCTATTATTTCTCTGGCACTTACATCTTGCAAATTTGAAATCATGATGACTTTTTTTTTCAATGAGGAAGCTGTTCTTTCTGATTTATTGCTATATCAGTAAAGACTAGATGAACTTTCATGTGGAACAGATTAGTCTTTATTCTTAATTTTATATTTTCTAGAATTTGAACAGATTTTCGGGTTCCTGAGGGTTTATACAATCATATGTCAATATCCATAAAAGCAGAGGGTCATGCTGTGCTCCATAAAAGGTTTTATTTACTCATTTAGCATTCAGAGAACATGTGCTATTGCGCGCCAGGAAAAAAACAAGCTATAAATTTTTTTAGCAGAAAATTTAGTATTTCCTCCTACTGACTGTATAACTGATGTGATGTAGTTAGCAGGCCTGACACCATAGGCACTTGCATAGAGTTCTTCAGTAGAATCACACTGAATGAGATTAGAGCCCAGCACATTTATTGCCATGGTAGTGGTGATATGATCCCCACACATTTTAGGTTGCCAAAATGCAAAAGGCAGTGATGTGGGACTTACCTCTGTATGCTGTGATTACTGTTAATGAATAAATACACTGTTTTTGGACCTATAGCAGGACAAAACTTAGGTGGAGGGAACTAAACTGAATGCTGGGGGGAAAGAAGGGCAGAGTCGGGAAGAAGACATGGAGCCACCGCCAGAGACAAATACACTGAAACTTTGCTGGTAGACTACAGCCTCATGACAATATACAGATTAATGGAGATGGGTTAAATTAAGATGTAAAAGTTAGCCAATAAGAAGTTAGAGATAATGGGACAAGCGGTGATTTAAATACTATAGTTTCTGTGTGATTATTTCAGGGCTTAGTGGCCTGGAATTTCAGTGAATTGTTATAGGTGGGATAATCTTTATTGACCAGTAGTTGTCAGGGTTGTAGGCATATGGTGGAGGCCCACAATTGGTGGTGGCTTGAATAGTCCCTTTTGGTTCTGTGTTGGTGTCTGCTTAAATGCTGACATATTTACTTGACAAATCGAGAGAAATTAAATTGATTCTGTACATGGAGAGAATTTTTTGTGTGTGTGACTGGAATATCCTGGAACCCAGAGCATGCATGCTGGGAACAAAAACCAGGAGCTGGGAACACAAACTGAAAGCTACACAAGTTGCCACATGGTAGGTGTATCAGCGGGGGGTAGGGGGAGTGCAGACCCAAGAAATTACCAAGTCACTAAGAGGTGAGCCCACCTGTGGGGAAGCTTCACTACAGTAGGACTGAATTTGCTTTTGATCTCTATGATGATAATTCTTTTCCTTGGAAGACTCTAACATTCAGATGTTCATAACTCCAGGAAAAAACAAAACTTCAAAAATGAAATTGGAAATTATATCACAAATATGTGATAGCTTTCAAAACAAGCCAGTGAAGTCTAAAACCTAGAAATGTAAAGGAAGACCAAAATCCATGGCTATGCGTTTAATCCAGTCTTAAACTAAGAAAAAAATTAATGTTTTCACTCTTGTAAACCAATTTTCAATCAGATTGATATATTTTTAAATTCATCTTTCTTTTTGTTCATTTAAAATTTTTAGATATTGACTTATTTTCATTTGATTTATTTACTTTATTTTATTTTTTGGATTCCAGTCCCGAAGCTTTCTTTTTCCTGTTTTCTTCTGAACGCTTTACTGAAATATATATGTTTTAATATCTTACGTGTGTGGTTCTCGTCTATTCTGAGTTTGTTTGAATATCATATAAGGCAAAGATCAAACTTCATCTCTTTTTCAAACAGTTTTTTGCATTCTTAAAATAAGAGTTAACATTTCCTTCAATGTTTTCATAAACAGTTTTATTTCTCTTGTCAAGACGCCATCTCCTAGAATTTACATGCTAAACTTTCAGACAAAAAGTTTCCTTCAGTCTTTATTTCAGAGGAAAGAATAAAGAAAAAAATTATCTTTTTTAGAATTGAATCCTGTTTAAAGAGGCAACTTGTTAGTTCCCTGGCTGCTCATCCACAAAATAATCACACAGAACCTATATTAATGAATCGCTGTTTGGTTCATTAGTGCTAGCTTTTTATTGGCTAACACATATTAATTTAACCCATTTCTATTAATCTGTGTATCATCACGTGGCTGTGGCCACCAGATATAGTAATGGCATCTGTCTTCAGTGGGGCTACATGACTTTTCCTTGGCTCTGACTCTGCTGTTATTTTTCCCAGCATTCAGATTTTCCCACCTATCTCTGTTCTCCTATAGCTCTGCTATAGGCCCAAAGCAGTTCCTTTATTAATCAGTGATATTAACAGCATACAGAGGGGAATCCCACATCAGAATCATATCTTTATTTAGCAAATTATTCCATTCTTCTTCTGTTTGTTTTTTTTTTATTGGATGTAGAGTAAGCTATTGAGGCCAGAGCTGACCCTGCTTCATTAATCTTGTGGTTTATCATGTACTTTATGCTTCATAATGTAATTGCTGTCATTGCAGTGTCCTTGCTTTATATCATTGAAATAACAATAGCAATTCTAAGTCTAGCTCTTTGGAAGGGAACTAAAGTCACTCTTCATTTCATCAAAGAAAACATTTAGGAACAAATCAGTTCACACATTATAGATGTTTAAGTTTTTAACAGACTTCAGTAGGATTACCTCAGAAAGATTACCAAGTGTCGTGCTTCTAAAATTAACATAATTGTTATTGGAAGAGTGTGATTTTCCTCCTTTTTAGCATTAAGATTTTAATTAATTTTATTGATGAATAAAAATTATACTAATGATACATAATCATTGAAATTATTGTATTTAGAGAATTTTCCTGCATTTTGATGCCTTGAAATCATTGAAATATGGCTTTTACTTTCTAAGTAATCATTTTCTGGATTATGACTATTTTTCCCCCCAAAAAAACATCTCATTACTAAGAGATTTTGAAAATTATGGTACTTGGAATGCTATCGTCACCTCATTCACAGGAATTCTGTAGAGCACTCGCTTTGACAGAATTTGGCTGATTGCTTAAATGTTAGATGAGGTAAATGTAAAATAAAATCAGTTCTCTAAATGCAGCATTACTAGTGATATCATGTAAAGCTCAGCTCAGCATAAGAAATCGTTACCTAAAAATGTAAAACTGATCACAAACTGTAGGAATCTTTCAGCATTTATTTGAAGAAGTGAAAGTGGGGGAAGCCAGCACAGAAGGCTAAGACAGATGTAGTAAGCCTAGGGTTGGATCAGTGTGAGAGGGCTGACCGCACAAGCATGAGGACCCGCACTTGGACCCGAGCACTGATGTGTCACATCGTCCATGAACCAGCATGTGACTCCAGAGAGCCGCAAGTCTTACAGTAGGAGTGCTGAAGTTATTCTCCTTATCATCTCTAATACCTAGGAGCAAAGGCAGATCTTTAAGCTTTATTTAATAAGAAAGACAGTGATCTGAGAAGATAGGATTAATCGTTCAAAAATTAACCCATCTCCATCTTTATCCCCAGATGGCCAACTTTATAGGGGATGGGAACAAAGTTTATCCCCTTTCCTCTGCGAAGGTTGTCGACCCCATCTCTGTGTTTCATGTTTCATGGTGCTAAGGATTTTTTTACTAATTATCTTCTGTACTTTCCTTTATTATCATTCCTCACTGTGCAGCTGGATTTTCATATCCATAGGCTTACTTAGCCTTGCATTTCTACCAAAGTGCAATGGCGTTAGAAGATTAACTCAGAGTAAGTAAATATTTAACAATTGTTATGTGTTGAGTTATACACCTTGTGCCAGTGAAGAGACACCTCTATTCTATCAAGTACCAATGTTCCCTGTCCTCCAAAAGGCGCATATGCCCTTTCTGTCCCTTCTATTTCCTTCTCACTATCCTGGTGGCGTAATGACTTGGAGTGATCCTGGTGTGAGTACAGGAATAGAATGCCTGGGTGATATAGTAGTTCTATTTTTAGAATATTGTGTAATTTCCATAGTGATTTCCACAGACATAGCATATTTTTAAAGATTACCAGCAATGAGTGATAAGCTTTTCTTGTCATTCATTTATTAAGGCCAGTCATTCTGACTGGAGTTAGATAGAATCACAAAGACATTCTACTTTGCTTTTTTTTTTCTGGCTATATGTGTTGAACTCTTTCTAGACTATTTATGAAACTATCAGCAACAATAAATTCGCCTTAATAATTTTAGCCAAAAACTTGATCACATGAGTGCCCTGTTGAACTGAAGTGGAAAACTGAACTTAGTTTAAAGGAGAGGAAAGCAATGGAAATGAGAAGACATAACTAGTAGTGGAGCTAGCTGATTTTACCATTATTGATCCAAAATCAGATTGATTCTGACTGGAACTGTGCAACTGATATTTTGTCTGTTCCTGAATTCTCTAATTGTTGAAGTTTTAATATTATGAGCACAAAAGATCAGAGGATTTTATTCTCCAAATAATTTTATGCCAAAACTCCATATATCCAACTTACTCCTCTTTTTTTTTTCTTTTCTTCACATGATCTTTCATGGCCAGACCTCCTTAGCCTTATTCCCCAGGGAAAAGTAAGAGTGTTATCTGCCCATTTCACAGCTCCTCAATGCAGTAAAATCAAATCCGTAGCCCCACGATGCAGGACAATCAGTCACTAGTCAAAGAGGGAACCCAGTTTATTACTGTATTAGCTTATATAGGTTAAGTGATATCATGTGATATGGGGGTACCTCCAGCCAATGAGAGACAACCAAGCCCTCCCTCTGGCTGGAGGGGTGTCTACCTAGATTTTGTTGTCTCATCCCTACTCAGTAGCTTTGAGACTATCCTTCAAACTTGAGCCGGGTTTTTCTATGTCCTACAGGCCTCTAGATAAAGGCACTGAAATAATTTTGGCCCAACATCTTCCCCCTTTTTTATTGTATAACCTCTAACCCAGTCAACAAGCCAGAGTAGCATACTGGGGAGAGAATATGGGTCAGGGCCACCCCTATGAAGAGTTTTGTCCTGGATATCCTCAAATTGAGAGTTCATCCAAGGGATGAGATGTATTGAGCCTATCAGAATGTACTCAAAGGGCCATGAGTAATACCTGTTGTATCTGTTTTTGGAATGCTTGTTTCAGCTTTTGGAGAACATATGGTCCAAAAAGACAGATCAATAAACAAATAGCCATCTGCCCAATTAGGGAAGAGATGAGTGTGGTAAGCCATGGGGACCAATTGAACCAGGTCTTATAGGAGGTCCTTGACTTGCCCAAATCAATATCTTTTCTTAACTCATATAGGGTTCTTATAACTATCCCAGAATGGTCCGCATAGAAGCAACATTCTTCCCCAAGTGGTCTAGAAATTCGTCCCCGTTCCATAAACAGCAAGTCCATGCCTCTCCTATTTTGTAAGATTACCCTTCCTAAGGAATCCAAAGATTTTTGTAAATAATGTAATGCAGCCTCTGTCTTTTCTAAAGTCACTGTCAATTGTGAGCAAATTATTCTGATTTCTTGTAAAATCACCAGGGATGAGGTGCCCAGGGCACTCCTAGCCACACCTAGCCCCATCAATGTGGTGACATCCAGGGCCATTAAGGGCTCTCTCATGCCTTCGGGCCAGAATTATTCTTGTGATTTATGCAACCACTATGTACTGGTGAGTAAAAACTGTTGTGTCTAGCTTCAACATGCTAAGCCTATGAGAGGAATTACTCACCAGACATTGCTACCTGGATACCTGCAAGTCTGCCAATAGCCTGATCCTTTCCTGGAGTCCTCATGTTAATTACTGCCAAAGGTTCTGTTGCTAAGGTCGATGTCTCCTGTGACTTTCTTAGTTGATTTTATCTCTTTATTTACTTAACTCCCATACTCTACCCATTAACAAATCTAGTTGTGTTGTGTCCTGCATGAGACTATTCCTGTGTTTCTACTGCTTAGGTGGTAAGATTGCTCAGTAGGTGAAAGCTCTTGTCTTCATTTGCTGTGGCACAATGGTCTTTACTTATATTTTAAACAAATGCTGATTGGCCAGTAGCCAGGCAAAAAGAATAGGTGGGACAACCAGGCAGGAAATAGAGACAGGGGAACAAGAGTTCTGGGAAGAGGGAAGTTTCAGTCTGCATTCAAGACCCAGCTGCAAAAGAAACAGGATGTGACTGCCTTGCCAAAAAATAGTACCAACACACCAGGAACAATGGGCTAATATAAATTATAAGAGTTAATAAGAAGTCTGAGCTGCTAGGCCAATCAGTTTATAACTAGTGAAGACCTCTGTGTGTTTTATGTGGGACTTAACAACTGCGAGAACTTGGCAGGACCGAAACCTCTGTCAACATTCCCTGTTCTTTTTGACTGAATTAGCTATCACTGAGATTATTGTTGTGGTTTCCTAGTCCATGCTATTCTTGCTTCTCTTGCTACATCTGTATACTGATGTTGATCTTTATTACAATATAGATGTGGTCACTGGATGCCATGATCAACAATTGATCACAGGTACATTGTCTCTGGAACATTCCACAAATAATAATATTTTGCCCTGCCTCTCCCCCTTAAAGCCTGCAACTGGCACTAAACCTAGTGAATCACAGCTTTTTAAATGTTCCATGCTGCTTTATACCTGTATATATTTGGCAATGGACTAAGAATGTTCACACTTTTACCTACTTATGTCCCTGACATTTTCAAACATATTTTCAAAGGATCTATTGAGAAAAAGAAATATAATTGCTTCGTGTGTTCCTAATATCCTAAGATTACTTCCAACGTTCTAAATCCCCAAACAAGCAAAGATCATCATCCAAGTTCATCAGTTTGTATTTTCTAGAATGTGCTTCCCAGGCAGCTGGACTCTTAACAAGGCAAATGGCATTTTTGCTATGAGGCTGACCATCTTTGCTCATTTATATGCTAATTCAAATGGAAACTAATATGATGTAACAATGGTGATTATTCTGGAACATTGTGTTCCTAGTATTACTTTTTAAACAGATAGCTTAATATTATAATTCAGGGAGCAGCAGTAAAACTTGATATCTTCTGTTGTGTAAATCTGTTAATGATATCCTTAAGGAGCTGGGGTCAGACATTGGCTTCTCAGTTGAAGAGACATTCAAGTTTTAAAATTTGTTTTGGGTCATTGCTCTTTTTAGTTATACTCATAAATGCTAAAAAAAAAAGTGAAGTGACTATGTATAACAGTAAAAGCACAAATAATAAGCAATGCCGTTCAATATGTAATTCAGTCTTTTCATATAAACCATTGCAGTCAGTCATAAGTGAAAGAATCACCTATTACAAGTCTCTCTGAGAGTGATCATTTAAAGAATGCTTTTAAAAAATTCATATTTAAAACATTCATGAGCTAATTTTTTATCCAGTTATATTTTGTTTATTTGATTCGCTTCACTATGCAGATAGTGATTTTTATTATATGATATAGTTAGCACAAGTGTCTTAGTAAGAGTTTATATATCTGTGATAAAACACCACAATCAAAAGCAACATGGGGAAGGAGAGGATTTATTCCTCTTACACTTCCATATCACAGTTAATCGTGGAAGACAGTTGAGGCAGACACTCTAACCTAACATGTTTGAAACCAGGAAGCAGGAACTAATGCAGAGGTCATGGAGTTTCTCCTCATGGCTTGCTTGACCTGTTTTCTTAGAGAACCCAGGACTACCAAATTAGGGATGGCACTACCGAAGATTGGCTGAATCCTTCCAATCAATAGCTAATTAGGAACATACCCATAGGCTTGCCTATATAGAGCCAGTTGTTATGGAGTCCTTTTCTCAACTGAGGTTCCTGCCTCTAGATGACTCTAGGTTGCAGCAAGTTTACATATAACATAGCTGGTACAAGCTACACATTAAATACTCCACATTCCTGGAAACGACTGTTGCTTCTGTGTTGATGAGTGATGTTATTCCCTTATTTTTAACTTAGTTTTCACTTTATAGTGTAATTTTATACAAACAAATACATCTATTATTTCAGAATTTTTTTTTTTTACTTTTGTGTTTATCAAAATTTCAGCATGCTTAAATTAGCAGGATTCCAAATGCAATGATTGCTTGTTTCTGGATAAGTATTCAAATATCTGAAAGGAATTGAAAACTAAACTTTTTTGAACAGTCGAAAATCAATGATCAGAACATAACATGCAGCACTCTCAACACTTAACACCATGCTATGATGCTCTATGATGAAACCATTCAGTCATCCCATTTGTGGCTCCATCACATGCTACCTCATCCTACAATTCTCTGCCTCTGACATGTAAACTATTAAAGGAGATTGAATGTTTTACATTTCTTGAAAGAGCTAAAAGCAACTAGCAACAAACTATACAAACATTAGACACAGTCCAAATGTTTAATAACTTATTGTGTGAGATACAAAAATAAGTAGAAGAATATGACTGCTTTGTAAGAACTATGCTATTAGGTAATTAAGGAGATGTTTAAAATCACTGAGGTTTAGGAAGGTAAAAATATATGATATAGAATAAAGTGTACAGGGTAAATTATAGCACAGGTTGGAGAAAATAAAATAAAACCCAGGCTTGTAATTCATAAAACTGAGTCACAGGATATAACCTGTAATTAACTCTTAGGCATCTTCTGAAAGTTTATACAGTGATTTTAAGAAAAATCACAAAATTAGTGGTTGGAATAAGAATGGCACCCATAGGCTTATATGTTTAAGTGCTTAGGGAGTGGCACTATTTGAAAAGATTAGGGTGTGTGGCCTTGCTATGGTACCTGTGGCCTTATTGGAGAACAGTGTCACCAGGGGTGTTCTTTGAGTTTTCAAAAACCCAAGCCAGGCCCAGTGTGTCTCTCTTCCTGCTTTCAATAGATTTGGATGTAGAATTCTTAGATAAATCAGCATGTTTGCCTGCATGCCTTCATGCTTCCTGCCATGCTGATAATGAAAACCTTGGAAACTGTAAACAAGTCACAGTAAAAGCTTTCCTTTATAAGAGTTGCCACCATCATGTTGTCTCGTCACAGCAATAGAATACTGATATAGTGTTGCATGTCTCCAGAAATGGAACAAAGATAAAATGACTCAAAATAGAGGCTACAAAACTAAAATTCTGGGCACATAAGGTACTGGACACATAAGAGTGTCCAATCCCAGTATTCATCATGGTCTTTCTTTTTTTGATTTTTTTAATGCCTTATAAATAATACCATTGAAAATTTCCACCTCCTCTCCTCCTCCCATTTCCCTCCCACTCCTTCACTCCCCCTCCACCTTTCACCCCTCGAGTCCTAAGAGAGGGCAGGGTACCCTGCCCTGTGTGAGGTCCAAGGGCCTCCCCCCTCCATCCAGGTCTAGGAAGGTGAGCATCCAAACTGACTAGAATCCCAAAAAGCCAGTACACACAATGGAGACAAATCCCAGTGCCATTATCATTGGCTTCTCAGTCAGCCTCCACTGTCAGCCACATTCAGAGAGTCCGGTTTGATCACATGCTCACTCAGTCCCAGTCCAGCTGGCCTTGGTGAGCTTCCATTAGCTCAGTCACACCGTCTCAGTGGGTGGACGAACCCCTCGCAGTCCTTGTTCATCTTTTCCCTCCTTCTGCTCCTCTCATCATGGGCTTTCTGTCTGAGATATTGGGAAGTAAGAGGAATCCCACTGACATTAGAAGGATCAAATGCTCCTTCCATATTTGCAAATTCCAACATATAAATCATCTAGTCACATATTGGTCAGTAAAGATCCTCAGGACTGTAACACAGGGAGCATTTCTTCTGACATTTGTGGAACATCAGTGGCTCAGTGTCATATTGCAGACCTGTTTCTCAGTTCCTTGAGTTTACTTAGGGCTATGAGTAGGTTTGTGGTGATGATGGTGATGTAGGTCTTACTCTGTGTCTCAGAACTGTCTCTTCTTTCAAATACGCAGAGGAATAGGCAAGCAAGCTTGACCATACAAGTGCAATTCTAACTTTCTAATAATATCCCACTGGTTCAATCAAGTCACACAGTGAAGCCCAGTGTCTGGTGAGGAAAGTGCATACTTCTCACTGTGAAGCTGTACAGAAGAGTTTATGGTGGAAATATGAGAGGTGGCACAATAATATTGTTTATTTTTAAAACACTCAAGTATAGTGGCTCATTGGGAGGTATCGAAGTATTAAGTCTCTTTCAGTCAAGTTCAAGCAGGCCTCTATGTCTAAACTTTCCCAAGAAATGCATTAATTATAAAATATTCTATAACTTAATTGTAAAATGGTACCATTAAAGCAAAAATTTAGGAGGTAAATCTTATTTTTAAAGTGACTATTTTTGCACAAATATAAATTTGCCTTATGTGTGATGATCCATGTCTTAGTGTGTATCCAATGTATTAACGTATTTGCTAATGATGTCAGCAGTACAGAAGTCAAGAAAACCCATAAGTATTTAGTGTAAGACCAAGGATTCCTAGAGGACAAGAATGGCAATTTTATGATCATATAATGTGTTTCTTTACTCACTGGCTCAATGTAAAGAATGATCAAGCATTCAGTTTTATTAAAAGAAGTTAAGGAACAAAAGCAGTTTAGTTTGGGAAAATGCAATTTGGTCAAGGAGAGATTAAATTGTTAATGTTTATTATTGGCCTGCATGTCGCTAAGGCTAGCTGGCCTTTCTGTTTCTGTCAGTCTGTAATTAGGTTCTTTCGTGGTGTTTGGGGGTATGTAAAAGAGGATAATACAAGTATTCAAACTTTGAACTACACTTTATTCACTTATTAAGTATGGAAGTAAGAGGACAACTAACAGTAGTCATATTTCTCCTACTACTTGGCAGTAAGACCAACACCCACTGATCCATCAATTCATTAATCTTTTCTTATGATGTAATCTATGTGTTATATGGCCTTACCAAATAATTAATTTATTCACTAACTATTTTCAGTTTATTATCTAGACAAGAAATAATTAAGGCATTTGGATACCATTGAGGAGAAAATGTCAGAAAAGATTTTTCCTGTATTAGTCTCACATTTTGGAAGAGGTGAAAGACTAAATTTTTTAAAATATTTTTATGGCTTATTTAACTTTATTTTATGTGCATTGGTGTGAAGGTGTCAGATCCCCTGCAACTAGATCTTCAGACAGTTGTGAGCTGCCATGTGGGTGCTGGGAATTGAACCCAGGTCCTTTGGAAGAGCAGTCAGTGCTCTTAACTACTGAGCCATCTCTCCAGCCCCTGAAAGACTCAATTTAAATTTAAAAGGGTAAAAGAATAAAGAAGTAATTATTTTAAGGTATAAATATTATAGTGGAATTTAATTACATTGAAGTACTGTAGTATGCCTATATACTTACTTCTGATTGCAGAGGCTGAAATTTAACCTGGGAAAAGCATTGCAGACAAGGAAGAATTTATTGTAGAAGTCCTTGATATGCAAATGATCTTAGCATCACCAAAGACAAGAGTCCAGTGGGTTCAAGAAAATCTCATTCCAGAGGAGGCAACAACACTTTGCTGTGTGGATGACATTTTTTTTTTCTGCTTTCAGTGAGAAGACACTGAAAATGAGTAACTTTGCTTTTATTAATGCAGAAAATACATTTTAAAACAAGAGAAGCAGTTTAGAGGAAAGCAATCATCATTTCAATTGTTAGGGAGGGTAAGTAGAGTAAAATAGGTTGATTAGGATATAGGTCATAGGATTTGCTCTTAAATCTGCTAAAGGATGCCTGGGGTTACAGTTCAATTTCTGTGTGCTTACTGAGCATGTGTGAGCTACTAGGCACAGTACCCAGCACTATGGATAAGTAAGTAATTATGACAGGAGAGGTAAGTGGAAAAATTTAGATAGACTCAAAGGCATTTGCGACCAGCAATGGGGCTGTTGACAAAAATATTTAATTAAAAAAAGGCAGTTAGGAAACAGCAAGATAAAGAAAAGATGCTTTGTTTGTTTGGACAAGCATAGAATTCTCTATGAAGAAATTACATTGTAGATAATTTCATACTGAAGATATAAACTTAATAAATCTAGAAACAAAGTTCTATTAACATATGCAGATTTTATTGGTAAGTGACAATGTTGGAGCAAGTCACAAAGAAAGATGCTTTACTACAGAGATGTAGGAAAAAAGAGTCACATTTCAGTCTACCAAGTAGGGTCTGGGAGGACTGTGGCATGCCACTCATCCAGGGAAGTCATTTAACTTATTAGAAATTTCTTCAGTTTACAGCTTAGTTAATTCTACTGACATGTTCATGACTGTCAAAAGGATGAGTCATACCACTACAAAGAAACTTAGAAAACATTGTATAGCAATGTGTTGGAAAATTACTCTTGTTCAATAAGAATGCCTGGATTTCTATTTATTTCAATTCTAAGTGAAACTATCTCATATTCCTTGAATGTTATGAAAGAGTAGTACAATCCAAATTATCTACTTAGTGGTTGATTTCCAGTTATTGCTCCATGAGATTTACGTATTTTAGCTTTTAACTGACCTTTTCATATTATCTAGAATCTTTGCTCACAATAAATTGCTATTTAGTCACCAAGAAAATCAAATTTAGTTGAGCCAAATACTTAGTAATAAAATTGTCTCATAAACTAAACTGGCCTCTGAAGAGACTCTTCATGAAAAGAACAATAAGTATCAGCTGAGACATTATTCCCAAGGAAATCAATGAAACTTGGGGAGATAAATATTTTATTGGGGTATTTTTGTTTTTGTTTGTTTGTTTGCAAATACTCTTCCAGTCACCAGGTCCAGTCAGTGACCTTCACTGAGCCCTTTAATGATAAGCCTTAGCTCTCATCACAACCAGAAGGAAGATGTTGTTACCCACCCAGCATCACAAGATAGCAGCAATGCTCTGGGATCAATTTGTTAGGCACATCTTACATATTTCTATGTAAGGGATAGGAATGCTGAAAGTCAATGATGCTGCCTTTTAAATATTACAGATTTTCTGTGAACAAACAAATTATTTATTTGTGAACCACTTTATGAACTCCCTCTATCCAGGAACAAATATATAATGATGTCAACATTTTAAAGGAACATTAAATTGTCCTTTAGTTTTTGAGAAAAATATGTAGCTTCTAGACATACTTTCATATGATACAACATTCTAAGCAGGGAAGGCTATCATGGTTTCATTGAAGATAAGCTGCAAGCTGCATAAATAGTAGGTATTGATTTTAAATAGCTGTCTACCTTGAAGTTTATACACATAAATTGCCTTGCCCAACTCTTGTTTATTCTCCCATGCTTAACCGCTTGTATAAGTGCCAACATGGGTTATTAATAACTGACCAAAGCAAGCAGACGTTTTCAATATATAATCTCTGCAGACAATTTAACTAATACGTGTGTACTAAGTCTGGTTTAGAAGATTTAACTCAGTGTGTACAAACAATATCAAGAAGATATAGAACAAAATAAGGGTCCTGGGGATTGTAGATGCAAGCTACCACTAGGGCTCTCATATATGAATGAATGTTGGTGTAGTATATGTAGGTAAATAGTAATCAATAAAATATGAATCAACTTAATGAAAATTGAATTTAAATATTAAATTAATTTTAGATGTTTCTGTGCAGCTTTCTATTTAATTTACTAACCATTCATGGCCATCTATAAGTCTCTCGATCTCTGTAACATCTGATACAGTCTTCTAATGAGCATATTCTGCAATTCTCATTAGTATCTAAAATATCCAGTGAGGTGTAATAAGGAATAGTAGAGCAGGAAATCTAGCAAGGTAGCAGAGGATCTGGCATTTGTGCTTTCTACACTAGGTGGGCTTTCAGAAACTCAAGGACAAAAACTCAAGCCTGAGTGTGTAAAGAGAGAAAGTAGGAAGGACACTGGGATTCTTGAGCAGGAAGTAATCCTTACAAAGATAATTTGCATCTATCATCTCCCTCCACCAGAATACACTACTCTTGCTTGATTGTTAATCCTTTAGAACTTTCATTATTATAGGTTTCCAGGACTCCACAAGCTAAATTAGGTCTCTCCTATATGCTTCAACAGCTCTTTTTTTTTTTAACAGCTCTTGATGCATAGCAAAATACCCCAAACCAAGTATTCTCAACAAATATTACTCACTGTACTCATTATTCTCAGAGTTCCTGTTTTGTGTGAAGGAGTTCCCCTCTCAATGATTGCAATCAGAATAATCCCCAACAGGCTTACTCAGAGGCTGTTCTCCACTCTCCAACCCCTCCCAACCCCTTCCCAATTCTAGATTTGCAAGGTTGCAAATTATCGCTATTCGTTACAACTGGAGGTGAGGCTGAATCTGAGTTTTAAATGAAAGAAGAGGAGGAAAAACAATATTCCCAATATGCCTGACAGAAACAGGATTAAAAATTCTAGTTCAGATAAAAGAATTTGGATAACTCACTACTGCTGCTGAGCTAGTCAAGAGAGGGATAGCGCTATTGCATACAAGAGTTAAAAATGTGAAGAAAGGCTCTCTTTATTCATCAAGAGTGAGCAAAAGCAAACCTGACAATTGTGTTCCCATGGGTGTGTTAAATGATTAAGACCTAGAGCAAGAACAAGAGGTCAGATAGAGTTTAGAGACAAAAAGGGGCATGTAATTTTGAAGAACTTCTCAGTGTGCTAAGAGTTAGGGTTGTAAAAAGCCATTAAAGAATTTCCCCTAGGTAGAATTTGTGCTGTAAAGAAAAAACCACTTCTGCTGTGAAAAAAGATTTCTTAGAGATAAAATTATAGGAACATGATTCAATACAAAACAAGATTTGATATATACCAGAATTATTCTACCTCAGTAATCATTTTAATGTTTAGGACAAAGTTTGATTTAATATAGTTAACAAGTCCTTTTTATTCCTACTGCTATGAAGGATACCACATCTCTGCAAAGAGAAAGCAGCCTAAAGGAAAAAAAAAGAAACCATCTATGTCACATAAAAAGAGATATCAAAAGTCCAAATGAGTATCATATGGCAATAAAATACCTATTGTTTGTTATTATGCTGATTCCAATCAGATTATATCTTCTTAGCTTCCACCTCAGAGGGTGCATAAATTATTTACATTCAGTTTTATGTCCTTTTGACTTCATAACCACAGCCTAAGAATTTTTATATATACCCATTTTCCTAGTTCAAAATAAAGATTAATATGTTAGTAATCTTTTCAATCTTGTAATAGAGGCTTATGAAATAAAATATTTTATGTCTTCGATGGTGGCGCACGCCTTTAATCCCAGCACTCGGGAGGCAGAGGCAGGCGGATCTCTGTGAGTTCGAGAGCAGCCTGGTCTACAGAGCTAGTTCCAGGACAGGCTCCAAAGCCACAGCAAAACCCTGTCTCCAAAAACCAAAAAAAAAAAAAAAATTACAAATACAAATTACTTCTTTGTCATACTTGTGGCTTTGTAGGTTATCTAAGCCTACCAATTTTGTTCTTATTCGTCTGTGGAATTAAAATACACACATCATAGGATTATTTGAGTGACTAAATGAGATGATTGTTTTTAAAGTGCTAGAGCAGCATGTAAGTAATAAATAGTGCTCCCCACTTTTGTTTAGTATAAACATTCAAAGAGCAGGTAACAAACGATCAAACCTAAATTTATACAACTTTGGTTTTTTAGTGTGTTTTTTAGAAAGATTTTTGTAAACGTCAAAGCATTTTAAGTGTTCTTACTCAAAAATGATTTTCAACAAAATCCCATGCCCTTACACACACACACGCACACACACACACACACACACACACACACACACACACACCAATCATTTTGGAAAGCCATGAGTTTGTATTGCTTTGAAATAAAAAGAATTCTTTTTTGAATATTAAAATTATGGCAAGAATTATTATATTTCTGCATTAAAATATGATTTATCTGGGCTTGCTTTATAAAGACAAAACACAATTAAGTAGATATTGGTTCAATTTATTATTCTCAATTCATTAAAGCCCAAAATGCTACAGTCTGGATGAAAAAACTGGGTACCCTTCCTTCTGCCTCTATTCTTTATTTCATTCAATGGGTAATGATCTAATATCATATTTCAGTTTTGCAGTTAAATTTGGAACACATTTAGATACTACAATACTCCTTAGTTTAGCCTGCATCCATTCATGATGACATCTCTCAAGGAGGATGGGGGGAACTTGGGGAAACAGGATGATTGGGATAAAGGAAGGTTGAATAGGGGAACAGGGAAGCACAAATCTTAGTTAAGGGAGCCACCTTAGGGTTGGCAAGAGACTTGAACCTAGAGTGGCTCTCAGGAGCCCAAGGCGATGTCCCCAGTTAGTTCCTTGGGCAGCTGAGGATATGGAACCTGAAATGACCCTATCCTATAGCAATACTGACGAATATCTTCCATATCACCTTAGAACCTTCATCTGGTGATGGATGGAGATAGAGACAGAGACCCACACTGGAGCACTGGACTGAGCTCCCAAGGTCCCAATGAGGAGCAGAAGGAGGGAGAACATGAGCAAGGAAGTCAGGACCACGAGGGGTGCACCCACCCACTGAGACAGTGGGGCGGATCTATTGGGAGCTCACCAAGGCCAGCTGGACTATGACTGAAAAAGCATAGGATAAAACCAGACTTTCTGAACAGGGCGAACAATGAGGGCTGCTGAGAAGCCAAGGACAATGGCACTGGGTTTTGATCCTACTTCATGTTCTGGCTTTGTGGGAGCCTAGCCAGTTTGGAAGTTCACCTTCCTAGACAGGGACGGAGGGGGAGGACCTTGGACTTTCCACAGGGCAGGGAACCCTGACTGCTCTTTGGACTGGAGAGGGAGGGGGAAAGGAATGGGGGGGAGGGGGAGAAGGGTGGGAGGAGGGGGAGGGAAATGGGAGGCTAGGAGAAGGTGGAAACTTTTTTTTTCTCTTTTTCTCAATAAAAAAATTTAAAAAAAGTTCTTCAATTTAGGAACAAGATTGTTCAGTAATCCTTTCTCTACTGTAACACTAGGACTAGACACATCTTCGAAAAAATGAGTAGTGTCTCTGTTGTTTGTAGGAGAACATCTCTAGAAACTAAGACCTAGGCTAAGCAAGCCTTTAGTGCACATATATGGATTTATGCTCCTGTGACAAAATACATAGAACAATTTCACCATTTCTGTCACTCTCGCACATGTACACTAGGCATGATTGCAAATATATATCCATGCCCATCCAGAGTTCTGTGTCCATATTATTTTATATTTTGTTGTAAGACATAAGGTCACTTCCAGTTACCCTCAAATGACAGCACTCTATCTCTTTCCCACTCTCTTTACTTTACCCAAAGTAAAGAATTGTACTTTAATTTTCCATCAAAGAAAAATCAAGATCACCTATCATCAATTCATAAAATAAATCATCGGTTCGGATTATCCATTTAGTTTATGTCATGACCATGCCAGATCCTCCTGCCACTATATGATGACGTATACCTAGCTGGGACACTCAGCGGGGTAATCCAATGCTGTCTTCCTTGCCATTTTGAAGCCAAGTTCAAATGAAAGACTTTTAAAATGGCTGTTACACAGATGTTCCTAAAACCCTATAACCAAGCTATCATATTACCAAATTTAGCCTGTCAATCTCATTGGCTTTGGCTGGAACAAGGAAATAAAAGAAAGGAAGGAAGGAAGGAAGGAAGGAAGGAAGGAAGGAAGGAAGGAAGGAAGGGAGGGAGGGAAAAAAGAAGGAACAACATATGATATCTGATGGCGGAAGATACAAAATAATCCCACACTAGTTCAGAACATGGGCACATGCTTTATAACTGCATTTAGAGTACCAGAGACCACACCCATGTGGGCTGGTATCTTAAAGGCTATTGGCTGAAGAAGTGGAATGTGCTCCCACAAAATAATATGTACATATTGTCAGATACAAAGCAAACTGTAAAACTAACCCAGTGGGAAAAAAAACTTAAAGATGCATTTATAATAATCAAAATCATATAAATTTTATTTAAATTTCCAACTCAATATTAACAACTTAACAGTATATTTAGTCAGTTTAGGTGTCCATGATTGATTAGCTCTGCTGATCTTTTGCTGACTTAAAAATATTTTTGATTTATTTTAAATTCTCTTTCCAAAGAAACTCATGTTTTTTCATGTTCTTTATTTTCCTTCCTCATGTATAAAAAATAGATTATTTCCTCCTATAATATATCCTTATTACACTTTCCATTTCTTCTCCCCTCCCAGTTCTTCCACTCATTCCCTCCCATCCAGATCTACACATTTTCTGTCACTCATTGGAAATGAACAAGCTTACAATAGATAACAACAAAACATAACAAAATAAAATATAAGACAAAACATAATCCATCACATTGATGTTGAACAAGGCAAACCGATATGAGTAAAAGAGGTCTAGAGAAGGCACAAGAATCAGAGTCCCACTTATTCATGAAGTCAAAAGTCTCATAAAAACATTAAACTGAGCGCTATAATATGTACACACTGGGTCTGTGTAGACCATTATGGGCCCCATGATTCTGCTTCAGTCTCTGTGTGTTCATATAAGCTTTGTGCACATTGATTTAGAAAGAATTATTCTCCCCGCTACACTCTATTCCACTGGCTATTTCTTTCTTCATCTTCTTCCAAGGGGTTCCTTGAGGTCTGTAGGGAGTGATTTGACAAAGACATTGTATATCTGATGAGTTTTCAAGGTCTCTCTCTCTCTCTCCCTTTGTGATATCTGGATGTGTTCCCTTCTGTTGTAGTAAAAAATTTTGTCTGATGATTGCAGAATAAGACACTTATCTATGAGTATAGAAGAATGTCATCAATGGCCATTCTATCACTCCCATTTTCCCACCAATATTTGGTTTTACCGAAGGTTTCAGGGTTATCTAGTTCTGTAATCATAGTCACCTAAGCAGTGTCATGTATGGGATTCATCTCAAGGAGTGGGTCTTGAGTTAAATCAGATGTTGTTTGGCTACTCTACAAAGCTTTATGCCACCACTGCTTTAGCATACTTGCAGACAGGTCTGCATTGTAGATTAAAGATTTAGCTGCAGGGTTAGTGGATATGAGTCTCTTTTTCTAGACTGTAGAGTACCTTCCTGTACCAAAGACACTAGAACTTATAGATAAAGGCTCTATGTAGACACCAAGTTGACATTCATATATTAAATGAGTTGTGAGGGTGTTTTCTTCAGCAGTGGTGCTATATAGTCAGTTTATAGAATACAACCTACTATTTTGGAAGCAGCCAGGAACTTGGGGGATTTCTATGGACTCAATTGTATATATCTCAATTGGAGTACAGGAACTTATTTTGGTGACAAAAAATGATCAGTTGAGAATCCTTTATTTGGAGACTGCATTAGGATCACCTTCATGTGTTTCAGAGTTTCCACTATCCTGTATTTTCATACTTCCCCTCAAATACCCTTCAGTATTCATCCTCTTTCCCCAGATAACATCCCCCACTCAACCTCCCTTCCCCATCTGGCACTACTGCTTCCATCTATCCCACCCACAGTCCACCCCTAAAATACTTTCTATTTTCCCCTCTCAGGGAAATAATTTGGGTATAAGGAAAGTGACCTTCTGGTTGCTTTCTCTATATCTAATATCTCTGGGTCTATGAATTATAGAATGTTTATTATTTACTTGAAGACACACGTATAAGCAAATATACACTATATTTATTTTTCTGGGTCTCAATTACCTTACTCTGGATATTTTTTTCTAATTTAATTAATTTGCCTACAAATTTTATGATGCTATTTCATTAAATAGCTGAGAAATACTCCATTCCTTAAATGTGCCACATTTTCTTTATCCATTTTTCTATTGAGGGACATCTAAGTTGTTTCCAATTTCTAGCTATTATGAAGAGAACAGCAAAGAACATGATTTATCAAGTTTTCTTGTTATATCATGAAGTATCCTTTGAGGATTTACCCCAGAGCTAGGCCTTGAGGTAAATCCATTTTCATCTTTCTGAGGAATCACTACATTGATTTCCATAGTGACTGATCAAGTTCACACTCACACTAGGATGAGTGTTGCCCTTATTCTACACGCTCACCAACATGAGCTATCACTTTTATTATTGATCTTAACCATCCTGACAGGTGTAATGAAATCTCAAAATAATTTTGAGTTGCTTGTTCCTGATGAACAAAAATTTTGAACTTTTTAAAAAGTATTTCTCAGCCATTTGTGTTTTCTTTATTGAGAATTCTCTATATAGATCAGTACACTATTTTAAAATTGGATTATTTTTATATCTAGTTTCATGAGTACTTTATATATTTTGTATAGTAGTCCTCTATAGAATGTAGACTTGGTAAAAACTTTTTTTCCAATTCTCTAAGCTGCCACATTGTCTGAATATCAGTGTTCTTCCTCTTACAGAAATGTCTCAGTTTCGTGGGATATTGTTGTGGAATAATCCTTTTATACACTGAGTAATTTATGCTGTAATTAGTTTAATAAAGAAGTTAATTGGCCAATACCTGGATAGATTAAGGTTATGTGACAAAACTAGACTAAGAACACTGGGAAGAAGAAGGCTTGAGTCAGAGGAGTTACCAGAGAGACATGGAAAGGGAATAGGAACTGCAGGAGTTAACATACTTCCCGAAAACATACTTCCATCCTGTCACAATGTGAACAGGGCTTTATCTATGTGTCAGGTCTCATATTTCTGCCTCCTGTTTCTTACTTAAATCTGATGCTTTCATATAGCAGACACATTGGTATTGAAAGAGTCACAAGCCGTATACAGTATCAGATAAATGTTCATAAACAACAGGGTATGGAGAATAGGGAAAAGTTAAGCAGTAAAGTGCTTGATGCACAATCTTGAGGACCTTATTTTATTCCTCAGCACTGATGTTAATATCTGGGTGTGGTGGGATACACCTCCAATCCCAAAACTTGTGAGATGGAAGCAGAATGATTCATGGGGCTCATTGGCAAACCAGTCAAAGTGGAACTTCCCAGAATAATACAAAGACCCAGTCTCAAAAATCAAGGTCAAAATAGTTTGAAGAAGATGCCTAACATAAACCTGGCCTACACACACATACACAAACACACAATACACACACACACACACACACACATTATTACTATTATTACTCTTCTGCAAAGAAATTATGCAACAAATTTAAATTCTAAGTTTATTTCTTCCATAACTTTACTTCCTTAAAGACTTTAAATTATTCATTTTATAAAAGGGCTGAATGTTTCAATAAAAATAAATGTTAATTTTAATTCTGTATTAACAAATTGCTACATTATTTATATTATGCTTCATTTCTATACTAACCACATCACCTTAGGGAAAGTAATTTGGCAAACAGTACTGGTGTTGAAACAATATTAGAAAAACAATGATGTTTTTCAAAGGTAAAATACCAAGAAGGAGCACAGAACTCTTAAGCATTTTAGATCCTCATCCGTGTACTGAATTCTTTTAACTTTATTTCACAGTGTTCTAAAATGAATGGATATGATGGTATTCTTGCTGCACTATAATCTTGAGTGTTTTTCAGTAGCAACTTATAATTTTCAAGCATAAGTGTTAAATCAATTTGCATTTCAAAAATGAGTGAATACTCTGGCACCAGAGATGCTACCTTCTCAGCATGGCTGGACCTTTGTCAGTTAGTTGCTAGGAGCTCCTGGAAAGTAAGCATGCCAAGAAAGCTACATTTCCCAATAGCGTTTAGTTGCACAAATGATCAACAATCAACTATCACATAAAAATTCACAAATGGAAACAATTTTAAAGAAAATGTTTATTGTTCATTTGCCTTCTCAGAAGGTACAAACTAGTTGCTGCCACATCACAGTATGAGGCTTAATAATGAGCTCCAATATAAATAATATTTAAATGAAGAAATCACTTTGCTGGTGAGATGTTTAAGTAGTATTGTGTTCTGAAACATTAAATATTTCCCACTCTGAAGGTCAATTAATAGATTTTTTTGACATCTATGGCTTTAGTAATGTCAATTTACTTTTTAAAAGTGATATTTTGTGGGGCTACGGATATGTTTGTATTGGTCAAGAGCTTGCTATGTAAGCATGAATGCCTAAGTTTCAATTCTAAAGATTCACAAATAAAAGAAATATGTAATATACCTATGTAATTCTAGCATAGCAGGGGCAGAGACAGACAGATCCTGAAGGCTCAACAAGATATCTTATCTCCAAAAACATAAGACAGAGGAAATTAGTTAGCATTATCTTCTGATTCTGGCTTGCATTTTGCACCCATATACATATGACATACAAATGCACACATGTGCATATAACATACATGCAAGTATAATGTGTAAAAATTGAAAGAAAAAGTTTGCATTTTATGATTAGCTGAGAATACTGAGGGCATTGAATATGAATCAAAGTGCATGTTTATATATAAAGTTTCATTAATGAACTTCAGTCACAAATTTAGCAAAGGCCTATTCAAAGAAATGCTTAGAAATATGAAACTATGAACACATCTATTTGCCTTCTAGACACAAAATAAATTGGATTATATTAAAATCACAGGCTTATCAGATCCATCTTTAACATCTGAAATTGTCAGAGAATGAGGGAACTATGTGCAGTGTGGATGCATAATCAAGTTCTTGTATTTGAGCATGTAAATACCACAAGTAAAGATATAACATAATAAAAATTAGAATTGTAAATGGAACTTAATAAAGATGACATACACACATCAATAAAATTAAGAATAATTACCTATTATGTAATAGTAGATTGAAAAATTAAGGTGCAATATCACATTCAGTCAGCAGAAAGATAATTTTGAATAAATGGAGCACATATGATTATAGTACATGAAAAAGTCCTGGAGATACGAGTATCAGTTTTTACTGAAGCATACAAAATTCCTCATCTTTTTACTGCTAGGAGCACATGCCTAAAAGAAGTGCCAATCAAAAAAAATGATGCTCAAGAATGTTTACTGACTCTATTAGAGACCTTGTAGACTAGGAGAGGTCCAGTCCTCACACATCCTAGTCACTGTACCCCAGGTCCCAACTAGTGGATGCCTTCATTCTTCTGAATAGACAAAAATAAAACCCTGACCCAAACCTAACTTTGGAGAGGTTCCTGTTGTTAACTTTTATCTGACTAAATGAAAAGTGTCTGTTACTTTTATAGGTTAGTTTAGATTGAATGAACAAGTTGTTTGATGAAATATCATTTCTTCAAATTAAGAGGCCTCTCTTGTTCAAAGTGAGCCTTCATCAATTTTGATGGTATCCACAGCTTTTCTTCTCCTGTGGAAACAAAAGTAAAACCCCTTCCCCAACATAGCACATGTCCTGATTTCCATTCTGAGATCAACACATCTTTTTTTGGGTTTTTTTGTTTATTTATTTATTTTTAATTAATTAATTAATTAATGGTTTTTGAGGCAGGGTTTCACTGTAGCTTTGGAGCCTGTCCTGGAACTAAGTTTTGTAGACTAGGCTGGCCTAGAACTCACAGAGATTTGCCTGCCTCTGCCTCCCACGTGCAGCTATTAAAGGCATGTGCCACCACCACCTGGCTAAGAGCAGCACATCTTTAAAGTATGCTGATTAAATTCCATAGCTTTTCCTATTATCCAGTGTCTCTCTGAAGCTGTCGTTTCTTTCTCATTAGCACTTAGAAAATTCAAAGTTAATAAAACATTGTGAAATCTATTTCTGGGGTCTTTATTACCTCTTTCTGTTTATGTAGAATTTTTATATTTATATCCTTTAAAGTTTGATTTGAACTTTCTATAACTGCTTGCCACATAGAATTGTGTGGTATACCTATAATAAGCTTTATATTATAGAAAGCAAAAATCTGTTTCATTTTCTTTGATACATATGCTGGAGCATTGTCTGTCTTAATTTCTACAGGTATACCCGGAATGACCATAACTTCTAGAGAATTGGGAATTACCAAATTTGAATTTTTCCAAATTCAAAGTAATTCTATTGAACTACTGAATACGTATCCATAGTTCAGTGTACATATTTTAATTTTCTAAACTCTACAAAACAGAACACATCCATCTGTCAGATTTCAAATCCTTGAGTACCCATTGGGTTACTTCTTGCAGGCAATGGAGTTTGGTTATATAAGAAACAAGTAGAATATTTCCTTTTAATTTCCATGACGTTTTGCCAAGTAATAGGAAAAAAATTAAACCTTTGTTATTGACATGATGTATTTTATGAAATTCTGAGGCATCTGTCAAACTTTTAATCAAAAATTGATTGATTTCTATATTACGTTGTGCTAGAGAACCTGGCAGGCACATATATATGGTATCAGATGTGTGTATGTATATTGGATGTATATGGGATGACCCCTATTCCTCATTATGACTTGTAACTGAATAAATAAAAAAGTTAATTCTGTATCTTCTGGCATGAATTCAATGGTATCAATTTGTAAAACAATTCTTTCTGCATATTGCAAAACAGTAATTATGTTGAGAAGTTATGTAAAATCCATTAACACTATGAGAATAGCATATAATTCTGATTTTTCGATAGAATTATTAGGGTTTTGATTCACTTAAGTTTTCTAATTTATAACATGGCTTTCCTGATTTATTTTTATTAGTATTGAATGTGGGGGATCCAGATATTGGTGTTCCCTGTACAATGTGAGGAAGGATCCAGCTAGTTCTCTTTGTAAGTTGAATCGCTTGCTCTTGGGATAGTTGCTGTTAATCTCTCCCCAAAATTACTACAACCTCTTTGTCAAAGATCATTTTCTGCTCATAATTTTTGAATTATTTAGTGAATGGTACTAAAATTTCTGCTGGATCTGTTCCTGCTAATTAACGAAGTCTCAATTTTTCTGTTTTAGTCAACTCAGAGAATTTTTCCACATGTCTTTAATTTCTTTGTTTGTATGGTTAAAAATATTTATTCTAAGATAATGGTTCTCCTTTGAATTAAAATCTCTATCAGGGAATGACAAGAGGGTAAAATGATTAGAACACAATTATGCATCTAGTATGAACTACAATCCAGAAATGGAGAAACACTTGTGATCAGGATCTTGAGGCAGAAAGATATGTCTTTAATCCAGATTGTGAGGTTTGAAGCCACACTTAATGTGGCTCACACTTTCTGCTGGAAATTTATGTCAGGACAATGGAAGAAGGAAGGGTATGATTTTCGCCTGCTTGCCCTTGCCTTGTCAGCACATTCGTTCTTTCAGGCTTCCAACATATACAAAAGACTATCTCAGACACCCAGTCTCTGGGACTGAATAACTTCTACGTTCTTGACCATTCCATTCATCCATTCAAAGATAGACATCTTTTCACCGCAGTCTTGAAGTAAGCCATATATATATATATATATATATATATATATATATATATATATATATATGGAGAGAGGAGAACATAAGCTGTCATAAATTCATTAATTTTTAATTACTTCCATTGGCACAGACAATCTCAACACAGCTTAGTATAACTCTTATATGTGGCTCCTATATGTGTTAACTCTAATGAAGATTTAAAATGAAAAGGAAAAAAACAAATTTAGTAATAGTACAAAATGTACAATTTGAGAAGAAAAGAAGAACCAGGAAGTAGAATGTAGCTAAGTCTTACATTCAAAGAGACAAACAGATTAATAAATGGAATAAGGAGAGTGAGGACATCAGGGTAAGAAACAGCCCAGCTATATTTCCAACTTGTGAAAAGGAACTGAAGAAAAGTTTGAAGCTGAGTACGGTGGTGCGTGCCCTTAATCCCAGAACTCAGAAGACATAAGCTGGTGGATCTCTGAGTTTGAGGTCAGCCGGACCTACAGAGCAAGCTCTAGGACAGCCAAACTTACAAGCAGTGACAAAAACCATGGAAAATAGAAAGCCTGTGAAGATGTAATTGAACGAGTGGGTCATGTTCCAGCCTCAGTAAGCATCAGAACTTAGTAGCTTCTGTCATTTGGCTCTGCCTTTAGAGTCAAGAAATGACTAAGGAAAGCTGCTGAGGCCAGTTATGTGTTAGAGGTTTCCGAAAAAGGACTAGAGAGTCTATTGAGTAAAGCTCTGAAGGTGAAGCTTTGATTACCTTGGAGATCCCAAGATATTGGAGATACTAAGCCTTAGGATACCTGTTGAGGAAACCTGCCAACATGGAGTAGAAACAATCCAGGGGAAAGATATACATCATGGTCAATAGAGCTGAAAGAAGATGGTAATCTGAAAAGCATTTTGACCTCAGAAATGAAGACACAGAATTTGGAGTTTGTCCAACTGTTTTTCAGTCTTTTGGGGGCCAGTATTTCCTAAATGTGCCCCCTTCCCTATATTTTATAATATCTTATGACATTATATTTTGGAAGTATGTGATCTGTTTGTTGATTTTGATTTTATAGGAGATTACAGTTAAAAGGTTGCATGAATCTTAGTAGAAACTTTGAACATTTAACGTTGTTGAGACAGTGAAAGACTATGGAGACTTTTGAAGTTAGAATGAATGCATTTTGCTTTATGATATTGCCAGGAAGTGGAATGTAGAATGTGGTGAGCTCATATGGAATTGTATGAGGCTTGAATTTTTGATTTAGGTGTGAAATTATCAGAGGAAGTGTGTCACTGTGGAGGCAGGCTTTGAAGTGTCCTATGTTCAAGCTATTTTTTGTCCAGTTCACTTCCTCTTGCCTTTTGATCAAGATATAGAATTCTCAGCTTCTTCTCCAAGACCAAATCTGCCTGCACACTTTAATGTCCCATCATGATGATAATGGCCTATACCTCTTAATGGTAAGCC
Source organism: Microtus pennsylvanicus (assembly GCF_037038515.1). Taxonomy (NCBI): domain Eukaryota; kingdom Metazoa; phylum Chordata; class Mammalia; order Rodentia; family Cricetidae; genus Microtus; species Microtus pennsylvanicus. Next base: position 2,010,480 of record NC_134594.1, on the reverse strand, counting down.
ACTCAAATTTAATGTTTTTCTTTATAGGAGTTGTCTTGGATATGATGTCTCTTCCAAAGCAATAAAAACCCTAACTAAGACACATGGTACATCTTTTTAACAATATATTATTTAGCCTCTTTCTCTGTATTCTGGTGTCAGCCTTAAAATCATTGTTGAATTTGTTTTTAAGAAAACTGTTATTTTTATGCTATTGCAAACAAAATTGCTTCAGTTTCCTTCTTACATCATACAATGTCAGTCTACAGAAATATACCTGTTTCTGAAATACATACTCTTCTGGTCATTTTTTTTTTATCAACTTGACACACACTTGAGTCATATTGAAAGAGGGAGTTTAATTAAGAAAATGCTTCCATCAGATTAGTCTCTAAGTAGGCAGACCAGCTTTATCTTGATTTCTAATTGATGTGGAATGTGCCAGGCTATTGTAGGCAATGACACACATGGAAAATTGGTCGTGGACCATATAAAATAGCAAGCCAGAAAGAGCAAGCTATTGAACAGAATTCATTTGCGGTTTGTGCTTCAGTTTCTGCCTCTAGATTGTGCTTTGAGTTCCTGCCCTGAATTCCCACTAATGACTGTGATTGAGATGCATAAGCCAAATAAACACTTTCTTTTTCAAGTTACTTTTTGTCATGGTATTTTATAACAGCAATTGAAATCTAACTAAGATATATTTTACAATGATTTAGAACAATTTTTAGTGAGTTGCTTGAGATTTCTAAATGTCATATCATTCCATCTGGTAAAAGGTTATTTTATCTTTTTATTAATTGGTTGGATCTGTTAACATTCCTTGCATGATTAATGAAGCTGAAACACAAAATCAGTGTTGACTAGAGTTTGAAGAGATAAAAATGCGGCCACAACACAGCCTTAAGTAAAAACATCCAATCATTCACTGCTGAACACTGATTGTCTTTCCTTGTTCTGCACATGAACAGTATCAAGTGGGAAATGTTTTCAGCTGTTATTCGTTATTGAGCAGCTCTTACATTTGCCTTTTAATCTTAAGAAATGTAGACATCTGTAGTACACTATTCATGCAGTGTTTTTCTTTCACATATGCTATGATTATATAAAATGCTATCATGATTAATGTATGATTTCTTTTCTAGGAGACAAAGCACTTTTATTAAAAAGAATTAAGAACATATAATCTAAAACATGCCACTTTAGCTTGAGTGACAAGTAGCTTGAAAAATCATAAGAACAAGAATATTCGAGTTCCTTGTAAGGGAAAGATGGTGCATGTAAGAGAGGTCCTACTGGAAGGAGACTGACAATCTGACCACCAAGGGCACAAAGTTGTGATATATATAAAATTGTGAAGTAACCACATTAAAAGGAACACATCTTTCAGCCTAAATACAAAATTTAATTATTGTCTTTAGAACATGTAAATCTTTGTCCAATTTATTGTGTGGCATTAATTCGGTGTTAGGACTTCACAAATTATGAAAGGTGATTATTGCTTTAAATACATTTTTCATTGATCTTATTGTCAGGTTGAGTCAAGAAACTCCTGAAAGAATGGAGGTAAAATTCTTGCTCCTTTATTTCTATTTCTGTGCCATGTTATTGCAAATGTACCCCTGAAACCAGGAGCTTGTAACACAAATAAAATGATCAAGGAAATGTAAGAAAAAAGGGCGTCAGGTCCAAACATGAGGCAAAAGTGGGGAGTTAGCATCAAACTCAGCACACTGATAGGAGAAAACAGATAGGATTAGTTTAGTTAGACATACAATTTGATATTCCTAACATTTCTTTCTATATGATCAACAAAACCATCAACTTCATCTAATTTAACCTATATATTCTTGTGGCATTTTTTTAAAAGACCAAATGTTTTTACAGATGATAAGTGGACGAAGTCAATTGATCTTTGGAGTGTCACTATTTATACATTTTGATAAGTCCTTTATTTAAATCTGAGACTACAATTGTGGGCAAAAGATTGAGTTAAAAGTACAATTATTAGGTTCTAAGGAAGGCTCAGTAGTGAAGCGTACCTGCTGATTCTGGAGAGAGCCTGCATTCAGTGACCAGCGCACACTGAGGATGTTCACTCAGTTTGTAATTGGAGCTTCATGGATCGCACATTATTTTCCTAGACTCGGTGGGCACTGAACTCAAGTGTACAAACTCACACAAATACACAGATACTAATTTTAAAAATGCTAGAGGCACAGATGATTTGTTTCAAATGTCATTTTAATGCCTTCTGTAAGTAAGGTTTTTGTAGTTTTCATTTTTTCTTATATTGGAAACAGATTCCTTTTTCATGGAATATATCATAATTACTATCCCCCCTCCCTCTACTTCTTCTCTTATGTCCTTCCTACCCCTCCCCTCCAGATCCATTCCATTTCTGTCTCTCATTTGAAAAGAACAGGCTCCTAAGAAATAACAACCAAACATGACAAAAGATGAAGCAAAAACTCATATTATTGGACATTGCAGCCCAACAGGAAAAAAAGAGTCCCAATTTAATTTCCTACTTCCTTATCCAATAGTGATGACCTTTCCTTCTGACTACTTTTGCTAACCGGTCATTGTTATTATTATCAGCAATGCCAGGCTTAGTCACTGGGTCCTCATCCTCCTTACAGTATTTTCACTATTACCAGAGAAGGCAGACAGAGTGCACGTCTCATCTTGACCTGATTGTTAAGTCAATAGCTTCATTTTGCACTCTTCCTTAACTTTCCTTTTGCTCAGTTTCCTTAACTGAGAAGTGAATTGTGTCATGATTGCAAGATTACAAGAAACATTAATGCTTCCAATTTTAAAAGTGGCTCATGGAAAGGAGTAGTATTGTTAATCATTTAATACCTTAGTCATAGGGCTAATTACCAGTTTAGAATCAGATTAAAACATATAATTTTCCCCTTTAACTGTCAATTATTCTCTCTTTGAATAAATAAATTTGAATACTGCAGTTATCATCTACTTTAAAATTCCATAAAATTTAGCCTCTTTTCACTGACTATTCCAATTTTATTTGTTTAAAAAAATGCATCTTTAGGGTATCTGGACTGCAAAATACTGAATAAAATTACCATAAAAGAAAGTACTGTCAGCATTAGATTGATGAAGCAATTGGATGATTACTGTGAGCTTAAAATATCTTCTGATGAGCACAGAATTATGTTCATCACAGAAACAAATGCTGAGAAACAACATCAAGCTGAACCTCAAATTTAATTAGAAAAGAAGGAGATTGAAAGTAACAAAATGTAGCAAACTCCTCTAGTCTGTGCCAGAGTGGGAATGACTCTTTGTTCCCCCTGGTGGACTTGCAGAGAATGTTTAACTGATGCTATCATCTTGTACAGCATGTTCTCTTTTGACAACTGCTTCTTTAAAGATTTCTCGAGAGTTTGAGGAAGCAGTTGTGAACAGCCTTAGGTTTGAGCCAAAGTATAAAGTTGTAAGGTTCATTTTATTGTTCATTCTAGAAGTATACAGGTCTGCAGAAGTTTACAGGAGTTACAGCCTAGTCATATGATTAACAAATGCAAGTTTGGAAATCTTCTACAACATCACCATAAATTACACATTTCAAACTGCTTATAAGTACTTAATGATCAATACAAGGGCAGGACCAGGGCAGGCGGGTATCTGAGAGCCATTGAGAGATGCTGTGCCTTGTTGAGGAACAGAATAGAAGGAAGCCAGTAAACAGGAACACAGAGATGTCAAATGTACTTGTTGTGCAAATGAGCTGTGACAAGCACCAGAAGCTTCCAGATGCTTCAGCCAACTTCTCAGAGTTGTCTGCTCAGAGACAGGGCTACAATACAGAAAATATGAAATGTGGTAAAGGCATACCAGATTCATCATGAAAGAAAAATGAAGACCTAGATTCCCAAAAAGGGAAAAGAAAAAATAAAGCTCAGTGATAGAAATGCTGCCAAGAGGATCTCTCTCTTCTGCTTTGTTATTATGCTCTGAGCATTACCCTAAATCAAGAAGCACATCCCAGTTTATTTAGTGGTGATTAGAAACAGGGAGAGATGTAGGACATTACTGTAGATAACAAGCAGGCTTAAAAAAAAAAAGAAAAAAATAGAAAATGAGGTCTGCTAAACTAAATGAAAAATCTGAAAGGACATTGCTGCCTTTAGAGAAAATGAAATCCTGGAGCAGCAAAAGGCTGGGGAGAAAGATGATGGTATGAGGATTGTGATAATGCAGAGTAAGATGGTCAAAGAGTATTTCCCTCATTTATAAGTACTTGAGGAATAAGACTTTGCAGTGTATGAAATGAATGAATAGTGGTTACATGTAATAACAGACTTCAAAAGTTGTTGTTGTGCTGCTTGGTGCCCTTGTTGTATGCTTCAGAAAGGAAAACCAAAGATTTATATAAATTGTTTTGTTTCTTTTGTGTGTTTGTTTGCTTCTTATTCTGTTACTCTTTAACAGGCTCATATATGCATACCTAAGCTTGGCACATTTTCACCCCATCACCCTCAAGTAGGTCTTCCAAGCAACCCACCTCATACTTTGATTTTATTATGTAATTATTTTCTAGAAATTTAGACTTTAACTATGGCCTGCATAAGAGAAGATGCACAGTAATTAGCTGGAATATGGGAAATATATTAGTGGTTACACCACTTAAACAAATGGAAAAAAATTTCCCTTTAGTGGATTGTTGCTGGCTATGCCACTAGAACTCCAAATCAGGCATCCTGTCCCAAAGAAGTTGGTAAATAGAAAACAAACTCCATGCTTGTTTATTTGTGTGTTGTTTATGTATTATTTGGGTTATTGGGGTTTTTTGTTTGTTTGTTTTGATGTTTTGAGAAAGAGAAAAAGAAAATTAAGTTTGGTACCTAGGGAGGTAGAGCGGTAGAAAAGATCCAGAACGAGTTGAGAAGGTGAAAACAGAATATAATGTTTGAAAACCATAAACAAACAAGCAAATAGAAAATAGAACATTCTTCCCAGCATCTATTAATTTTCCATAGTCTCACGTTAAAGGTGGAGCCTCATAAGCCCCTGATGGCTATTGTTGAAATAGCAGTGTTCTTAAAAATAAATTACTGTGGAAGTGTACTGTATGCATGCTGAAGTCTCGGGACTATAGTGGAGTTACAGATATAGAGAGCACATACATAACTTTCTATGCTACCTGCATTAACCATTAGCTATATTTCTAAATGATGTTGTAAGTGGAGATAATTTGTCTTACAAAGGACTTTGTGACTGTGTTTGTTTATGCGGTGAGTTCCACACTTGGGAGGCTTAGGCAGAAGTAATCCAGTGTTATCATGAACTATATAATAAGACTGTCAAAAACTAATTAAGAAAACCAAGAAGACCAGGAATGGAAGTTTTTAGTAAAAATACTTGAGTTAATATATGTGATGGCTTGAGTACAATATTCAGAATCAAATCATCATTACCATTATTGAATTTTCATCATGTAATCCAGGATGAAACAAAAGATATTCACTATGATCTGGCACGGTAAACATATGCTTACAATACTCACTCCCATATGTATACCACCATCATGAATATTAGGGAAGGAGATAAAAGATAAAGGTGCCAAGGTTTCCAATGACCAATGAGTGAAAAAAGCACCTAAATTTTAAACAAGAGCACAAGACAGATATTAACATTATGGCTGTGATAGCATAGCAGTAAGATGATTCTAGAGATCAGTTACATTTTTGAAGCACAAATGATGGTGATGAAGATTAAAAGTTCTTTGGACAGAAAATCATCATGTTCAAATATACATATGTATATATACATATTTATATTCTTGTGTATGTGTATATATGCACACACACACATACACACACACCACACAGTATATATATATATAAAGAACTGGAAGAGTGGTTTAGAAAAGATAAAGTTTTGAAAACTTTTACTTCCTAAAATAAATTTATTCGCATTTCATACTCATATTTTAAGAGACACTTTGCTAATTTGACAAGTATTAACACAGCTGTCTTCAGAAATAAAGAACTCTTGTTTTAATTTTATGTCCATTTCAGAATGTAGTTCTTACTTTAGTCACTCACCATTTTTACTAATAAAATAATCATAATTCTGGAAATTTCTAAAATTCTATTCATGGTTAAGATTATCTTGATGACAAAACAAAATGGTTAAGCAAATTACTGAAGATATATTTTTCTAACAGAACACTAAGCTTTTGACTTATAAGAAAAAATGACATTTCTATTCACATATACCTAAAAATATATTAGGAATAATGATGGCTTGTGTTCCTTTTCATATTCTATTCACTGGTCAAATATAACGGGGCTTGACTGACTGGAAAGAAAATGGATGATAAGAATTTGAAACACAAGGATGCTTATGATCACCACTGCAGTAATAGTGAATAGGGGTGTCAAGTTACTTTGAGGTTTAACTCCCAAAGGACTGAGAAATGAGGTTCTGCCAACCTGAAAAAGCTGTGCATGGTGATAGGCCCCTCACAGAGATATAGGCACTGATGATGTAGAAGATGCAGGGTTAATACGCATGTAATTACATGAAGAATAATTATTCTCTATACCTTCTAAATTGGATTACAGTGTACTCCAAATAATGTAGAGTACTTGTTAAGGCAAAGAGAAACAAAAATGCCTTGTCTCAGTTTTAACTTCAGTGTTTTTCATGTTTTTCTCATTTAGGCAAGCTGCTGGGACTGGAGTGATTATAATTAAATTAATGTGTTGTGATAAACGAAAACAAAGTAAATCTAATTAAAAAGAAAACAATTACCTGCCTTAATTTAACATAGAAGTCTGCATGTAAGATACTGTTTTGAAATGCAGAAATAACGGGGATCTTTTCCTTTCCTCTGCATAGTACAGAACTCTCCGTATAAGAAATTCTTAACAATGGACCACCCTGGTTTTCTTTCCCGAAGTCTTGTCTCATTCTGTTTACTGACAAGTCTCTTGACTTATATAGCTTTTCCAATCATCAAAATCTTTGTTAAGAGGGATGAGGGCCCACATGTTCAAGTATTTCATAATTGAGAAAGAATGATGGACACAGGAGAAAAACAGCAAAATAATAGATCATCATTATTCCTATATTTTATAAAGTACATAACACTATCTGGAAATGATTCACAAAGTAAGAAGGGAAAGGAAGAGAGGATAATAGTACAGGAGTGAATAAATGAAGAAGGAACAGAAGGTGGAGAAAGAAGGGGACCGGGAAGAAGAGGAGAAATTATAATCTACTTAGAAGAGACAATACCCTCAAATAAAGGATTATGGTCAACATATAATATTTTAAACCAGAAGCAAATGTAAGGGTTTTTAAGAATAAGACCACTCACACAAGAAAATCTGGGAATAGCAATAATTGCTCTTTAACTATAGTTTAGCAAAGGATTTTTTCACAGTGGAAATATTTTCTTAGTAAAACATTCAGAGTGTCTCATGTAATAGTGAATTTTCTGTTTGATATGTGTATCAGTTATTCTTAGAGTAACAATGGAAAGAAGCCTACTGTTTTGTTTAATTTATTTGAATTTTTTAAAAAATACCAATCCAAGTTCCCACTATCTCCCCTCCTCCCATTCCCTTCACACACCCTCCCACCCCACCCCCATCTAATCCACAGAGAGGGTAAGGCACATTACCTTCTGAAGGTCCAAGGCCCTTCCCTACTATATCTAGGCAGAGCAAGTATACATCCAAAGAGAACAGGATCCCAAAAGGCCAGTACATGCAGTAGAGATAAATCCTGGTGCCACTGCCAGTGGCCCCTCAGTCTGCCCCAGCCATGCAACTATCAACAACATTAGGAGGAACTAGTTTGTTCCTATGCTTGTACCAACTCTAGCCTAATGGGCAAACTGTTTCAGTGGGTGCACCCATCATTCTTTTGACCTCCTTGCTCATATTCGCATTTCTTCCACTTTTCAACTGGCCATTGGGAGCTCAGTCCAGTGCTCCGATGTGGGTCTCTGCCTTTGCCTCCATCAGTTGCCTACATCCAGCAACTGAAGCAATTGTTAAATCTGAGATTTGTGAGGCGAAAAGGCCATATCCACAATTTTCCAATTAAAGAAAGCACCTGGGACTGGATATCCGGTTGTCTCATCTTAGAGATTTTAGAGAGAAATCCCTGACAGCCTCTTGAGGTCCTTTTTTAGGAGAAAAAAGTGTTCACAGCAGAAAGAGTGAGATGTTTTACATTGTTAGATAAATGCAATGAAAGGGAAGAAACAAAGGTTGAAGACTCCAAGAATAAGAAAATAAAAATGTAGTTTCCAAAAATAAGAATGTAGTAATAAAAAAATAAAATGCTATAAGTCTAGGAGAATGAGAACAGATTATCAGCAGCTTTCTGAGGAGACCACGGATCACTTATTCACAATGAGCTATTTTTTCAGGTGCTTGGGAAGCTTAGGTCATTTTACAACTAGCTGTTTTATTTACAAGGACAGAGCTTCTCCCTGCAAATTGAGAGTAGTGTCCTGGCCATCCTTGATAAACGACAGATGTGAATTGAGTTAAGTTTTAGAAGACAGAGATACTGACCTCTGGGTTAGGCAAGGTCTCTATTATGAAAAACTGACACCATTGAGAGGCATGGGGCTTCAGTATACATTGCCTGGAGGTACCAGGAGACAGTGGACAAATGCAATGGTTTAATTAATGAGCTCTGATAATGAAGGTTGTCATTGTCAGTATCTGAGTTTTACCTTAAGAAAGTGTGAAAATCTTTCTGCTATCTTCTAAATTCTCAGCCTAAAACCAATTAATCCTAATTTTTAATCTTCTAGTATTACTAGCAGTCCCTTTTCTGACTAATTGCTAAAGACATCTGTTTTCTTGCAATTAGTGACTTTTGCTGTAATCTCTTATCAAACATATTTTATGATGGCTGCCTAGTTACCCATTGACATTAAAACTCACTCCCATCTCTAGGGTCTCCGCTGACTAACCCAAGGGTCAGGGCAAGGCTATAAAGATTCCTTTGTTCAGAGCTAATGATTGGTGCCCCTACTATAAAAAGTGGGTTCAAAAACCAGCTTTTTGGGCCACAGCCTAACAAACACCATTTCTGGTTGTGGTCTCGGCTAGCTGATAACCTTCTGTGCCCTGTGGTGTTTTTATTTTTTTATTTTTAAGTTTGCTTCTGGTTTATTAGTCTTGGTGGTGTTCTCATCTTTGTGCCACCCCCGGACCCAACAATCTAAGGATATACATCATGTGAGTGGGTCACAAGTTTAATGTAGGTTGAAAAAACATATTTTGAGGTTTGTGTCATATTTAAGAAACAGGAACTTATTTTTTCTTTACAAATAGAAACATTAACTTTGAAGGACTTAAACAGGACACCCAGGAACTTATTTTTAACTGTCTTAACAGAACATAGAACTCGTAACTTGTGAGGTTCTCTTTGTTTTTCATTCCCCACTTGAGTGGTATTCCAAGGCAAATCCTTGATTCTATAGTGGGGATCTGGTTATATTGGGATCTAATAGTCATGAACTTAATGACACCATGATAATAATTTTTATGCTAAGTCCAGGAGGGAGAAATCTCATCCTCAGTAAGAGGCCGGTGGGGAAACAGGCTTTGCTTATCTGTAGCTCATATACAAGACTTAGGTCTCCTGCAAATTCTCTGAAGCTTACATGAAAGTTTTGGTTTACAAAGAAAGATAAGGATTAGATATTCTAACATTACCACTGTTTATAATTCATACTAAAATCCACATTGTAGAAAAAGCAACTAACAGGTGTCTGCAAGAATTCACAGAATAACAATAGTATAAAAGAAAGGAATCCTAAACATTGTCTGTTTTTTATATACCTCAAACCATTTTCTTATGAGCTTAGAACTTATGTTTACAAACCCTCAGACCGTCTTGCCATAAAAATGTTTCATAGACCAGCAGAACTTGTAGAGACTTTAAACCTTTTTCTTTTAATCTAATCATTTATAAGAGACAGGAGTATTTATTACTGAGAGCAGCATTGCAAAACAAATTCTTATAAATAAAGGAACAGTAAAGTGTTAGATTTGAAATTTGTTTATCCTTTAATATAAAGGCTGTTAGCAAGACAAATTTATCTGTCTTTCTCAGCAGGAGAACTAGGTTGTTTAGAAAAAGCAAGCTCTTATTTTTACATATAAAATGAGCTAACAAGGTGGCTGTTGCCTTGGGGGAAAAAGCTAATTTCCTACTACTATTAAACTGACAAAGTTACAGTTAGTATAGTTGTCAGTGCCATTAGAGATCTGAGAGGATACATAATAGCAGGAAGCATAAGTCAAATGGCATATTTTTCAATTAAGATGACAGAGACTAACCCATTATCTTGATGGTCAACCCAGGCTCCTGTATTCTCAATGACATTTTTGGGTTCATATGCCTCATGGCAACAGCAGTCTTCTGTAGCAGGATCCAGTTCTGAGAGGTAATCCTGTATCGGAGGAACGTGGGGGAACTTACTTTGTTCTGGAGAATCAACATTCCAGTGTCCTGCTCATCCTCAGTTTGGGCAGGGTCCAAAAGTTTTTGTCAGGGCCTCACCTGGCAACAGGTGAAACACCGGAGCAGCTATGCCCTGTGGATAACATTGCCAATACCCAGGCAGAGTCACTGTGCCCATCATCTTCTTTGGAGACGCAGTCTCACAGTTAAAGCTAGTGTCTGTGACATATCATATGAAGCTTTTCCATTAAATATTTTAAATGTCATTTCAAGCAGATCTCTGAAAATTTTGAAGAGCATTATTTATTATGTTTACCCAACTGAACTAAACAAACTTTGTTTGTTTTAGTTATTTGTTTTAGATTTAACTCTGAAAACATACAGGGGAACGAATCAGATTTGTTTCTGCAATTAATTACATTAGTACTTAGCATGACCAAAAATATAGTGACTTTGAACATAGTAGCCAAGTGTTGTGTCTATATTTGAAACATTAATGTGTCAATAGAAAACTGTTAAATGCAAAGCCAGAAAATTGAAATCAACATTATAAGACACATATTCATTTGTTTATTTAAAAACATCACAAAAGATATTAACCTAAATCTATTAATATATATTAAAATATTCCAGGAAATTTAGACTTCTTGAAGAACAAGTGATTTTAAAAACTCCATAAACAGAAAGAACCACGCAGTTATAATTTTATGGCTTGTAATTTTATGTGGCATGGTGTAACATCACAGGTACAAGGAAGGCCTACACACCTACAATAGACAGCTTCTACCTCCCCAGGTTAAGAATTAAGATTTCCTTATCAATGAAAGGGGAGAGGTTTCATCAGCAAAGGAAATAGAAAAAACAATGGTAAAAAAATGAGGTCCTTTGAAAAATAAACAAAGCCCCCAGCATTTAAGTGTATTAAAGAGAATATTAAGTGACTAAAAGAGAAAATATGCTAACATTTAAGGTATAGAAACATGCTAGAAAGGATATACAATGTGTCTGAATCTGTCCTATTGTGTAGTTCCTTTAAAAATGTAATGAATAATCAGGAAATGCAGGTTGTTAATGGATAATCATTTATAATAGTCAAGTTTGTAGTCATGTTAGTTAGATTTTCTAGATATATAGAGATATATTTCAATTAGATGGCATTCTTCATATCTTTCAAAGACTACAGAATATGGCATTTAATGTTTTAATAACTTAGGGCTTTTCATGGCCGACACATCTGCTCCTGGCAGCAGCAATCTACTTCAAGAGAAAGATGGGCATCGAAGAAGCTCCTTACGAAGTTGGTTAGCCATTTGAGCAAGAAACTGTTCTTACCTGGACTGTTGCATAAACTGGACACAAAGAACCCACAGAAAGAGGACTGTGAAACTTGCCAAAAGGTGAGATGGTCTTTCAGGGTTCCTGATTTATGAAAGAGTCTGCAAGACGTTCTGTAGGATACATAAGAAAGTGACTGAACTGTCTTTGAAATTTTCTGTTTCACTGAAAAGTCTGCTGGATACTATGGGCCTGAAGGCCGAAGATGGATGCCCCAATGGTACAGAATAATGTTGGGTGACTGTCCAGGCAGTGAGATGTCGCTGTCATTTCTAGAGTTTTAGAAGTTGCTTACTTCTTGTTTGCTTAGGCAATACTATATCCTTCTTGAGTCTTTGATGGAGTTGAAGAATGTTTAGTTATAGTTTTCCTTTGTTATGATTAAAGACTATATATATATATATATATATAGTGTAATTCTAGCTTGAAAACTGTTTTGTTATATACAATTTTACTATGCTAAATTTAAAACCTTTTTTGTTTAAACAGCAAAAAGGGAAATGGTGTAAGAGGGTCTTCTGTCTATGTGTTACTTTCATTGGTTAACTAAAGAGACTGCTTTGGCCTAGTTGATAGGGTGAACTCAGATAGGCAGGGAAGACAAAACCGAATTCTGGGAGGAAGAATGCAGAGTCAGAGAGAGCCCCCATGGAGCCAGCCACCAGGTCAGACGTGCTGAATCTTTCCTGGTAAGCCACAGTCAAGTGGTGATACATATTAATGGAGATGGGTTAATCAAGATGTGAGAGTTACCCAATAACAAGGTAGAGCTAATGGGCCAGGCAGCAATTTAATTAATACAGATCTCCATGTGATTATTTTGAGCAAAAGCTAGCCAGGTGGTCAGGACAACAAGCAGCCTGCCAGCCTGGATGTAAGCCAGTCGGGGAGCGGGATGGGGCCCACCGCTCCTTTTACAGCACAGCTTTGTGAGATCAGACTCTTCTAACCTCTCTTGGGTTAAAGGAATTTAAGTCAAGTCATGAGGGTTGCTGGTATAGGGGTCCACTTGTTGGTTCCCAGCTACTCAGTAGCTCAGACCATAAATAATCACACAGAAACTGTATTATTTAAATCACTGCTTGTCCCATTAGCTCTAGCTTCTTATTGGCTTACTCTTACATCTTAATGAAACGTACTGCATTAATCTGTGCATCATCACGATATCGTGGCCTACAAGAAAAGTTCCAGCCTCCGTCACTGGTGGGGCTACATGGCTTCTCTCTACTCTGCCCTTCTTTCTCCCAGCTTTCAGTTTAGTTTTCCCCACCTACCTCTGTTCTGCCCTGCTCTGCTATAGGCTCAAAGCAGTACTTTGTTAACCAATGGTACTCACAGCATACAGAGGGGAATCCCACATCAGGTTGCCAAGTAAACCTTTACCTGCTTCACCATTTTTTCATGTTATTCCTTTTTAAGTCATCCTTAAACTAAGTATATAAATAAAGACCCTTTAGGACAGCAGAAAAATACTGCCTAGTAGATATAAATCCCTAGAGTATATAAGATAACTTGTAAAAGCCATATTATAGTTTCATTACTTGTTAATTCAAGGTGATATTTATATTCTGGACTTGTTTTATAGAGTAGCTTGTTACTGGCTTAGCTCATCAAACAAACAAATTTTCTATTTGACAATAACTATAATAAATGATTTCCAGTGGTGATAATGCAGGTGCAGTAATTGCCTGTAATTGATGTAATTACCTCATGAAAAGCAGCACATCATTTACTCACACATTCTTCATATGTGATCATAATTATATTAATAAAATTATTTAGTGAGTTTCTTTTCACACTGAATTTAATGATAATTTATTAATATTCTCCTATGACTCTGGAGGAAAATCAAAGGAGATGTGTTGTTTGCATTTCTTAGTGTTTCTGGAAAGCCATATTTTAATGTGTTGCAGCTCAAAAGATGGGAATAAATAAAATTTTAAGCATGCAGTTATCATGAATTTACTCTATTTCAACTTCTAAGGGCTCTGTAAAATAAAGCAGGTTCATACTTTATTTTTGAAGAATTTAACACCAACATTATTTTTAAGTGGAGACCAAATTTTTCAAAGGAAGTCGGCTTTTTCAAAACCTAAAATTATAATTTTATATACTCTTTATATAATTTTAATGTATATTTTTTCTTTACATATCTTCTATACATATCTCCACATGACTTTATATTTTCTGAGACAAGCATGGATAATTTTCTGCTATTTTTATAGTTTCTGTCCTACTTTAAACTTCCTTTGGAACATTGTAATCTACAGTTAAATTAGTGTAATTTGATAGCTGTATAAAAGTCAAATTAAAAACAAGAATTTGAGGGTAGCTACAGAAGCCAGCTGTAGTCCAAGAGTCCAGGAGTTTGAATCATCTACTTGTCCAATCAGCTAATGCTATGTTTCACATATAGTGTTTATAATTTGTTCTTCTCTTTTCTGATGAGTCCACTGTTAATTCATTGCTTTCTGCATTACATGCCTTTAAATACATTGATTTTTGTTTATTGTTCAACCATAACTGTCTCTGACTGTCCAACCTTTTAAAGATCACAGCTCTACTCCATGGTAGAAACAATGCATTTTTTTTCTTTTTTGCTTTACATTGTTATAAAAAGTCCTTTTATTATCTCTTTATAATGTATAAAATAGATCATTTGAAATTAAATCATTTACTTATTAATGTTTTGTTGGTGGCTTAGATCAGAGGGGAAAACTCTGTAGTTGGCTCTCTCTTGCCTGCCCCCTTGTTGGATGTGGGAAATGAAATCAGGTCTTAGTCAATAGCCTCTACTATCTGAACCATCTCACAGCCACCCCTTTCCCATTTTTATTTTGAAAATATAAACAGAAGCATGTAAATTCTCAAGTATTTATGAAAGGCCATTTTCTGAGTGATCAAAATGTGCCATTTTCAATCTATCTGCTTGAGTTATTCATGATTCTGCAAAGTGGATTACAGACAAACTAGGCCATCAAAACAAATGGCTGAGCAGGAAGTCTTAACTACTAAGCCATAACTCCAGCTTCTCAATCTCTTTTCTGAAAGAAAACTATCCCTTTTCCTTCAGTTACCTTTGATTTTTAGATACAGTGAAACCATTGTTATTGGTAGCCTTTAGTCCTTCAAATATACAAAACAGCATCTCTAGACATGTTAATACACACTCAACGAAGAAAAGAATTAAGCCATTTTTAGTACATGTTCTAAATCTGATGGAGGAAGGTCATTGGTTAAAAAATAAAGAAACTGCTTGGCCCTCATAGATTAAAACATAGGAGGGAGGAGTAAACAGAACAGAATGCTGGGAGGAAGAGGAAGTGAGCTCAGAGGCCATGCTCCCCTCTCCCCGGACAGACACAATGAAGCAAGCCACCAGGTCAGACATGCTGAATCTTTCCTGGTAAGACTGGTGCTACACAGATTACTAAAAATGGGTTAGGCAAAATATGAGAATTGGCCCGTAAGAGGCTAGAGCTAGTGGGCCAAGCAGTGTTTAAATGAATACAGTTTGTATGCTGCTATTTCTGGTGTAAAGCTAGCCGTGCGGGAGCTGGGCGGGACGAAAAGCAGGCCCGCAGCTCCTTACAACATAAATCTTCCACTAGCATTGCTGCCTGCCCTTGTTTCCCTGGCATCTGTTTCTCACTACTCTATTCTTCACTTTTATGAAGTGAACAATTTAGATTCCATCTCTGTCTGAGATCTTACAGCCCTTCATTTCCTTGCTTGATATCTTTCACTTTTACAATGATTTCCAGTTCCACCATATTGTTACAAATGACAGGATTTCATTCACTTAATGACTGAATAATATTTCATTGTGCACCTACACATGCCAAATTTTTCTTATCCACTCTTGAGCCAATGGACACTTGGGTTAATTCCATTTTGTGAATATTGAGGGTAGTTCTGCAGTGAACATGGGAGTGTGGGTCTTTTTTCAACATTCTCATGGCATGAACTTTGTATATAATGCAAATGAGAAGATTTCTGGTTCTCATGACAATTATATTTTGATCTTTGGAATTGTCACAATGCTACACAATGGCTGTACTAATTTATATTCCTACCCACTCGTGGTCTCTGCTTCTTCTCTATGTTCCTACCAACCCTTGTTAGGATTTGTCAGTTTTGAGAAAAACCATTGACACTGGGGAGAGATAATGTCTCCTTCTGATTTCCTAAGAATAAGTAGGGCAGAAAACCACTTGATAAAACTGCTGACCATTTTTGTGTCTTATTGCTAGAAATATCTGCTATGAATATTGCCAATTTTATCTGGTCTGTAATTTTAACTATTAATTTTGAGATAATCAGTCACTTTAAAACCAGTAGAAAATACCTTTGTAAAGGGGAAAAATGATTATCTGCAAAACTTGACATCTTTCTAGTCATGCTGATACTTCTCTAGTTTCGAGGTTTTTCTAGTTCCACAGTTTATGTGAATTAATTAAGTTACATAATGACAATGGTAATTTTGCATAGCCTTTCAGACAAGTTTGTAACACAGATATGAAGTTAAAAGAAACAAATCATTTCATTGCTAATAAAGATCTCGAGTTATTCAGAGGCATGTAAACAACTCTTGATTAAAGCACTTTTTGTTTTGATATAGTAATGTATCTCCTTTGGTTCATAACTCATTTCTAAGTATAGCATTTGAAATTTCCTGTCTCAACATTCTCCTAATCAACCCACTGAAGACTCATTCTGATAGAGCTCCCTGAGCACCTTGATTAAGAAGGTGAAACAAGGAACAGATTCCTTATTTTGATTAATAATTATATTGGCACCTTCTGAAAAGGATGTCAGCAATGTGATACAATCAGACTTACTAACCAGTACCTAATAAAGGAAGCCTGGCAGTTAGTATTTGGATTACACAAACAAAGTGAAGCTAAAGACGTCTACTGTTCTCTTCAATTAAATGAACAAACAAATAAGAGGGCTGTATTAAATCCACACATTCAAATAACTAGATATATATTCAGGAAGAGAAGCTAAAAAAAGAAATATGTACACTCAATGCAGAACAATAACTTCAAGTCATGTCTCCCACAGCTTTTTAGAGAAGTGAGCTTCTCCAAAAGATTTACCTAAGTGAACCCTATAGCCAGATCTTCTCCAGGTCATTCTAATCATTCACGCTATTTCTAAAATCTTGGGGCAAACTCATTATTACCTCTACAGCAGAGTTCAAATCTTTAAATGGAGTTTTCTCAATATCTAAGACTTCTTACAAAAATACAAAAAAGAACTTTAGATGTGGTTTGTAAGTCTTTTTTTGTATTGCTCAGCTAGAGGGGCAGTGTCTGGCCAGGCAGGGTCCATGTGGTAATTGCCTATGAGATTTCGTGCTGCCGCCGTTGTTTCTTTCTTATTAACACGACCTTCCCTTTCCTCCTTTCTTGAAGCTCTTCACATTTCTACTCATGGTGTTGCACTCATACATGATTTTTTTAAAGAATCTGAAACAGCATTAGAATCATAGTCTAGTATTGCACAGGAGACCTAACTTAGCATGGAAAAAGATTAAAGGGAAATAAAAACTACTGGATGTAAAATACTAAGTTCAATAAAGAAGTCGGCTGGGTCTCTGACACAGAAAATGAATGCAATTCACATGAACCAGAAAAAAGAAAGCTCTTAGACTTCAAAAAAAAATATTCCTTTGAAAAAAAAATCTACAAAAATATTTGCCTGCTTCTTTTATCTAGTGTTCTTCAGCAATCCTAAAATATTTCCTCAAGAGTGATAAAAAATAGCAAGTTTTATTCCATATTGGGAATTAAATTGAGACTTGTAATTCTTTATGTGCCCCCAGCTGTGAGGTACCTGAGAGTGATATTCACAGTGAACCACAGGAATAACGGAGCATGATTGTACATGCTTTAATATTTGTAAGCATATTTTTAATTTGTTTTAAATCTTTCTTTTGATTTATTTTTCATTGGTGATTTGGGAATTTTACATAATGTACTGTGATTACACTCACTTCACAGTCCTTCACAGGCCCACATCCATCCTCATGAGCCTCACCAAAAAATAATTTAAAAAAGAAAAAATATATATTCTGAGTCCAATTTGTGTTACCCATATACTCACTGAAGCAACATCAAGTGCCCAGTGTCCAGCTCCTTAAAGAAAACAGTCCTTCCATATAGCCACCCCATCAGAAGCCATCCACTGTGCAGAGCCACACTTTTGCTTCCCTACCACATTTTTAACAAACCTCTTCAATGTCTTCCTGTATAGGATGTTTCTTTTGGGGTGGAGTAGCAGAGGTTGTCACAGGAGTCCTCTGTATTCCTCATTCTCGACTGTGAATCAGCAGTCGATGCTACCACTGCCAAAGGCAATTCCTCATCCTTACAGCAAAAATCATTGTCTTACACATGGTTTATGGTGACAACACAGAACACAGGCATCCACGTGGTGTCAGGTGGCAGCACAGACTGTGGGCATCAATATGTCCCTCAGTTGAGGTATCAACCACGGACATCATCCCTCATGGTCTTCTCCAGCAACACAGACCAGGGACATCAACATGGCTTCAGGTTGCAGCATAGACCACAAACATCCACACAGTCCTTAGCTGTAGCATAGAGCAGGACATCAAAATGGCCTGGGACAGCACAGTACAGACCATGAGCATCCACATGGCCTTTGGTGGTAAAATGGGTCACGGACATCAACATGGCCAGTGGATGAAACATGACCACAGACATCAACATCACATAGGCCATATGCATCAACATGGTGTCTAGCTGCAACATGGACCATGGACATTAACATTGCCTTGGGGACAGCATGGATAACAGGCATCGACATGGCCTCAGGTGGAAGACCAGGCCACAGACATCAGTTTGTCCCCCAGGTATAAAATGACCACAAATATCATTACGATCTCAAGTAGCAGTACAGACCGTAGGCACTAATATGGTCTCTGTTGGCAACAGGGACCACAGACATCAACAGGCCTCCAGTGGTAGCTTGGACCATAGACATCACCATTGCCTCCTGGGCCACAGACATAAAGCTGTCCTTTGGCAACAGATACCAGCATGGCCTGGCAACATACAGGAGACAGGAGGCCTACTTAAGAAGTTATTAAGATAATGCATTTTTCTCGAGTAAAGACTGCAAGCTATGAATGCTTTTTCATGCTCAGTAATTTACATGTAGAAGTAATTTATGAGTAAAAATCAAAATGTTTACTCAAAAAAGAAATACTACCAGTTGAAATTTTAGTAACCCCGTGGAAAAGGCTGTTCATGTTTTCTGTTTTTGTCCTTTCTGTGTTCGTGTGTGTGTGTGCACCTGAGAAGGGGCAGTGTTTGGGTGTGAGTGGGTAGCACATGTGGAAGAGCTTGAGGTCTAGTATTCTCTCTTGAGACTATCTCTTACTGAACCTGTGGCTCACCATTTTTTAGCTAGGTTGCATGGTGAGCAAGCCTCTGCAGTCTCCTCTCTCTAGCCCTATATGCTGGAGTAAAAGGTACATGTATCCACAAACAAATTTTTATATAGGTGTTGCAACTTCACATTCAGGTCATCTGGGTTGAGAGAAAATTTGCTTGCACAACAGTCCATTTGCTCATCTTTACTATTTTTTTCCTCTTTCCAACACAACCTTCTGTTCAATTTGGGACATATGGACTTGTGGCATGGAGGTGATGACTTAGTATGTTCCATTTCAATTGTTCACACATTATTAAGTTATACCTATGTGATGTTCTGTGATGTTTTTTTTTTTCTCCAGTTTTATTACAAACTGGAGTCTCCTGGTAGGAAAGAACTTCAGTTGGAGAGAATTCAAGGCAGGAACTCAGGCAGAGACCACAGAGCTATGCTGCTTACTGGCTTGCTCTCCTGCCTTGGTCATTTTGATTTCTTATACATTCCAGGGTGGCACATTCACAGGGGATTGGGTCCTCACACATCAATCATAAGTCAAGGAAATACTTCACAAAGTTGGTCTCAGGCCAGTCTAATCAAGAGTAAATTATCAGAAATTTTTAAGCCACTGGGGTGACCATGACTCTTTTTCATTTCCTTTCAAAAGTAAAATTTCCAATTTGTAGAAAGCAATACTTTTCTGAAATACTAAATAAACAAAATTGGGATGTAACAAACTACACTATTCCAAATATGAACTGCTTAAACTGGTAAAGATCAGATTGAAGTGTAATATAAATTGAAATATCAACTTATCATTAGAACCTTGAACACAGTGTGCCAGGCACCCAGAGTGGACTTTGAAATGTATGCAATTAAGCAGGCTGGACAATTAATAGCTACATCTTTTTAAATAATATAAAGTACAGATCTTTGAAAATCACAGCAACAATTTATATTAGAAAATATAATAATATATTATTGATGAACAATTTTAATATAATTCAAATTTATTGAATGAGAATGATCTCAATATATGTTGCCATTAAAATGATTTTATTTTTTATACACTGTTACTTCTTCATAATAACTACCAAGTCTAATCACTCAGACTTCCATTGAGAACACAACAGCAGTTGTCATTCACACTCGATAAGCTTGTCGTTCTTACACTGGTGTGCAGTGCAATTGCCCCAATAATGTTTAATGTAGCTGAGTCATCGTGGTGATTAATAATGTAAATTGCATTTCACTCTGTATTCAGTACCATGTTGTATACATAATATACTATGGCTAAGAATCTAGGTAATTCTGAAATAATAGTGTCACATCTTTTCCTTATTTTTACGCATACTTTTCAAACTGTAACAATCTCCACACACAGTTAATTAATTTGAAAAGAACATAGTATAGTTAGCATTCCTAGTGCAGCTCCTAGACGGATAAGGCCAACCTGAATCCTGAGCTCACATGAGAGGGTACCCAGAAGTACTGAAGAAGAAATTTGTTTATCTGTACCTTTACTTGAACACATATGAGTACCTCCCATAAGCAGTTGGTATGAAAGGAATTCATTGATAGATGATGAGCAGAGAAGAGCTGCCTTTTGCATGTCCTTATTGACTAGTGACATGAAACAGCAGGTTGCTGGGAAAACCCCAACTATGTCACTTCCAAACAAAGTAAAACCACTTGTATTTT
This sequence comes from Microtus pennsylvanicus, assembly GCF_037038515.1. NCBI lineage: Eukaryota > Metazoa > Chordata > Mammalia > Rodentia > Cricetidae > Microtus > Microtus pennsylvanicus. Next base: position 1,989,588 of record NC_134594.1, on the reverse strand, counting down.
AGTGTCAACAAGTAGACAAGTCCACTCTAACAACACATAGAATTAAGAACGTAACTATTCCATTGGTTCACTGGAATTGAATTGAAGGCCAGATATCAATCCACACACGTATGAACACCCAATTTTTGACAAAGAAGCTAAAAATATAAAATGGAAAAAAGAAAGCATGTTAAACAAATGCTGCTGCCTTAACATGTAGAAGAATGAAAACATATTTGTACCTAATGCCATGCACAAAACTCAAGTCTAAATAGGTCAAAACCCTCAATATAAAATCAACTACACTGAAACACACAGAAGATAATTGGGAAGTATACTTAAATGATTTGCACAGGAGACCACTTCCTGGATGTAACCCAAGTAGCACAGACACTGAGAGCAACAATTAATAAATGGGATCTCCTGGGAGGTGGTGGCGCACGCCTTTAATCCCAGCACTTAGGAGGCAGAGACAGGTGGATCTCTTTGAGTTCAAGGCCAGCCTGGTCTACAGGAGCTAGTTCCAGGACAGGCTCCAAAGCTACAGAGAAACCCTGTCTAAAAAAAACCAACAAAATAAAAAATAAATAAATGGGATCTCCTGAAACCAAAAAGCTTCTGTAAAACAAAGGACATGATCAATAAGACAAAATGGTAATCTACAGATTGGGAAAAGATCCCCACATCTGACAGAGGACTGATCTCCAAAATATACAAAGAACTCAAGAAACAATATCAGAAGTACAAATAATCCAATAAAAAATGAGGTAAAGGTCTAAACAGAGAACTCTCAACAGAAGAATCTAAAATGGCTGAAACACACTTAAGGGAATGTTCAATGTCCTTAAACAATAAAGACATGCAAATCAAAACAACTCTGAGATTCTATCTTACACCTATCAGAATGACCAACCTCCAAAACATTGATGGCAGCTTATGCTGGAGAGGATGTGGGGTAAAAGAATACTTTTTCCATTGATGTTGGAGTTCAAACTTGCACATCTGCTTTGGAAATCAGTATGGTGATTTCTCAGAAAATAAGTAAACAATCAACCTCAAAATCCAGCCATATCACTGTTATATACCTAAAGAATGCTTAATCATACCACAAGGACATGTGTTCAGCCATTTTCATAGGAGCATTCATTTTTCATAATAGCTAGAATGTAGAAACAACCTAGAATTCCCTCAACTGATGAATAGGTAAAGAAAATATGGTACATTTACACAGTAGAGTGCTATACAGTGGTAAAACTATAATGACATCTTGAAATTTGCAGGAAATGGGTGGATCAGGTGAAAGCCCTATTGCATAATGTAACCCAGAACCTGAAAGACAAATATGATATGTATTGACTCATAAGTGCCTTTTTAAAAGAAAAACAGTAACAACAACAAAAAGCCTACAGTCCATAACCCCTAGCAAACAAAGAGGACCCTAAGAGAGAAATACATGGATCTACATAGGAAGGAAAAAAGACAAGATCTCCTGAGTATATTTGGAGCACGGGGGTCAAAAGGAGAGGGTAGAAAAGGAGAGGGAAGGGAGGTTAGTGGAAAAAAATATATAGCTCAATAAAAATTTTTTTAAAAGAATAGAAATTATGGTTGCACAACAGTGTTAAAAAGCATGTGTGGCCATGTGTTTGGATGCATAAAATCAAACATGAAAATATATCCACAGGCTTCACACATTCTTTCTTCACTCTGGTCACCACAGGAGAGAATATGAAGCACAGCAGGCACAATATAGATGAGTGCCCTGGCTAGTACAGAAATCTCTGAGACTGAAAACATAAATTGTGATGTGACACGACCTCCTTAAAAAGCAGACTTTTCTACTTATTTAAAAGTTTGCAATTCTAGGATGAATTGACTGTAAAGAAGAGAATAAGCCACTTAGGAAAAAAAATCCCATGTGAGTCTGGGACCTCCATGGCAGTAGGCCTGAGCCAGGACCTCTGATGGTCTGTGCATGAGTCTGGGACCTTTGAGAGCAGGCAGGAACCAGAGATCCCTATATTCCCAGGCATGAATCCGGAACCTCCAAAGGAGTAGGCTGGAGCCAGGACATCTGTTAGAGCAGTCCCAAGGCAGCAACTTCAGCAGAAAGAGCTCCAAGCATGCAATCTCTGTGGGAGCAGCCTAAACAATCCCCTGGTATGGCAGAGCAAACACCGGAAGTGCCAAGTAACCTCCAGGAACACAGTGCGACCAACAGGGTGACTAGAACCATGGCCCTGACTGCACCACTGCACTATAGAACATCCCATCTAAACATAAAAGAATATATCTTCTTCTCAGCACCGCATAGAACCTTCTCAAAAATTGATCACCTCAACAGATACAAAAAAAAAATGAAATAACATCATGTATCTTATTGGATCACCATGGCTTAAAATTAGAATTAAACAGCAACACTAATTTCAGAAAGACCACAAACACATGAGAATTATACAATACTTACCTGAAACATCAATGGGTCAAGAAGAAATAAAGGGAGAAATTAAAGACTTCCTAAAATTCAATGAAAATGATCACACAACATATCATTTATGGGACACAATGAAAACAGTTCTTGTTTACTTAGTTAATATTATATCCTTCTGGAGTCTTTGATGGAGTTGAAGAATGAATAGTTATGATAAAAGATAAAATAAATATAAATATTGTGACTGTAATTCTTGCTTGATAACTGTTTTGTTATATGTAATTTTACTATGTTAAAGTTAAAGCCTTCATTTTTGTTTAAACAGAAAAAGGGGAATTGGTGTAGGAGGATCTTCTTTCTATGTGTTACTTTCATTGGTTGAATAAAGAAAACTGCCTTGGTCTTTTCATAGGGTAGCCCTTAGGGGGGTGGAATAGATAGAACAGAATGCTGGGAAGAAGGGAAGTGTGGCAGATGCCATGGCTGTCCTGCCTGAGACAGACACTGGTTAGACTCATGCCTGTAAGCAACAGTCAAGTGGTTATACACATTAATGGAGATAGGTTAAACTAATATGTGAGAGTTCGCCATTAAGGGGCTGGAGATAATGGGCCAGGCAGTATTTTAATGAATACAGTTTCTATGTAATTATTTCGCGGGTTAAGCTAGCCAGGCAGTGGAAGCATCCTGCTGCTCTCCTCATACAACACCTCAGTTCAAATGTAGGCCTCTCATCTGATGCATTGTAAAAGAACTTTACTGCTGTCAATATACCTGCCTTTACATAAATAATTAAAATATCTTCATCTATTATGGATGAAGTATTGTCAGGAAAGGCTATATATCTTTATTCTACTCCCAAATAAGAAACTGCATAGTTTTATGACATTTTCAGAAACAAGTAAGCCCTAATTTGACAATTCAGATATCACATGGTTTTTTTTTCAACCAATCTGTATGTTTTTAGTTTCAGTAATCTCACAATTTTGTTAGAGATCACCCACACTAAATCTAGCAAAATTTCTCTTATTGAAATTCACCATGCATGGTGGATTAGTTAAATACTCAAATGTCATGAATTTTAATCCAGACTGACTATGAGCTTCTGGGGATCTTCACAAGTGTTGGGACTATAGGTCTCAGGTACCAACCCTATCTGACTAACTAGTATCATTGTTAGGGATACTGCTTACCTATGTGATTTATTTTTTAAAATAATATAATTATTATTTATTTTATGTGAATGGGTTTGTCACCTGTATGTATGTCTGTGAGCCACATGTGTTCAATGCCTTCAGAAGACAGAAGAGTCCACCAGATAGCCTGAAACAGGTGTTAGCTCTTTGTGAACTGCTGATGGGTGTGAGGAATCAAATCTAGGTGCTCTGGAAGAATAGCTTAACATTTGAGCGATATCTCCAGGCATACTGTCCCATGTAGTTTCTATGTAGCATTTTTAATTCATGAAAAATTCTTTATTATGTGAGAATATCTCTCATTTCTCTTGAAGATTAACTTTTTGTTTAAATATATGCTTTTAGGAAAATTCAGCTTACGTATACAGTGTTCTCACTTTTTGCTTTTAATTTTGCTACAAGTACCAAGAGCAATGATAAAACAAAAAAAGAGAAAACATTGAAGTAAAATGTTATAAAGCAATGAAGTTTTGAGGGAACTTACAGGAAAGGATATGCAGGCGTTAGAGAGAGAGAGAGAGAGAGAGAGAGAGAGAGAGAGAGAGAGAGAGAGAGAGAGAGAGACTGGGCCTGGCTTGATGATTTGATTCATCCTCATCCCTCAGTGGCATACTTCCTTTCTCACCCAAGGTCATACCTACTACAAGGCCACATGTCCTAATTCTTTTAAATAATGTTACTCCTTGTGATGCTATGGGAACAATTTTCATTCAAGCTACCATATTTCACTCCCTGTCTTCCAAAGTCTCGTAGTGATATCATAATGCAAAATGAATTTAGTATAACTTCAAAATTACTGATAGTCTATTCACAGTCTCAATACGTTTTAAAACTGTTCAAAGTCTATGATGCACATTGCAATTTCTTAACTATAACTATAACCTCCTGGATTATTAAAATGAAAAACCAGGTCATATACTTCCAAAATACAATAGCACAGGATATATATTACTAGTCCAAAATGGAAGAAAGGGAGCATAGTGAGAAAATATTGGACCAAAGCAAGACAGAAGACAAACAGACAAACTCCAATCTCTGCACCTCCATATTTAATGTATGTTTGGCCTTAGCCTGGCCTGTCTCTTGACAGCCTTTTAAAACTTTAATTATCTCATCTATTTTTGGACTCAGGCCTCTTTTTCTGTTTCTGTATACCTTTTCTTTCCTTCTTAATCCATGTCTGACTCTGTAGCTGGGTGGTTGGGAGGCTGGCCCCCAAAGTCTCCCTCCTCTTCTCAGATATTTTTCTCCCAGATTTCTCCTCATATTTTTCCTTTCTGCCCTGCCTGTTTCTCTCTCCTACATTGCTATTGGTCATTCAGCTCTTTATTAGACCATCAGGTGTTTTAGGCAGGCAGAGTAGCACAGTCTCACAGAGTTAAACAAATGGATCATAAGCAAAAGTAATGCACTTTAAAATGACATTTTGCAACATCATTCAATGCCTAAGCCTCATTGTCCTAGAAATATCTCTGTAGAGAAGAGCAGGCCTTGAATTCAGAGATCTTCCTGCCTCTGTCTCTTGAGTTCTAGAATTGAAGGTGTGTACAACTACACTCAGTTATAATCTTTGATTTAATTACTTTTCACTACTTTTTAAATTCCTTTTCACAAGTTGAAATCTTACCTGGGTGGGGTCTTACTCTGAGGTCACAACTACTTTTATTATACTTAGTGTTGTACTTTAGTTTAATCTGTTTACACTTCTTGATACATAGAAGAGGGTTGTCCTAAATTCAAGATAATATGATGAGTTCCAGTCAAGACTGGGCTAAAGTACAAGAGATTGTCTTAAAAGAAACAAAAATGGGAGAAAGTTATCTGACTATAATGGCATCATTTCATTAATAAAAATTTGACAAATAATTTTGCATTTCAACTACAATAGTGTACCATTGGCCAACATTAATGTCTTATACATTTTGAGGAGGGGAATGCTAATTCTTTTTCTAGTTAAAAAAGTAATTATATGGACAAATAATACAACCTAGAGTCTGTGCTATTTTTTAAAATAAGAACCTGACTTAAACTGATGATTGTTCTCCATATCTCCTTTTCTTTGAAAAATAAAAAAAGCAGAAGAATCCACACCTCTGGTGTTATTTTGTTGTGTTTGATGTTAACCAAAGGCTTCCTGGCTTTCACAGAATTGCCGTGGCTTGGTCGCTAGTTCAAATGAGAATTGTACTCCACTGTTAAATTGTGCTGCATTCAGAGGTCCTTTGTTGTTCCTTGTGTTTTATGCTTTTTATAAAATATCACAAGTTCAGTGGGAAGAAACAGACCTAAGAAGGAAAGTACCTGAGACATTCACTCTTTTACAGTCACCTGCTAAAGCCATGAAATTGATAGAAGTAAAATTTAGCTTAGATTTTTACAAGCACCTTCAGTCAGGGGAAAATGCCATATAAGAGCATTTTTCAAACTCTCTTCAATAGTTCTCAGACAAAAAACAAGTAGAGGGAGGCAAAGATAGCTCAGCCACTAAGATTAATGGGAATTCAATAGACAGGATCAACAGGCCATTGGTGTCAGTTCCGTTTTCCTCAAAAATGGAATGCGAGAGAGAGAGAGAGAGAGAGAGAGAGAGAGAGAGAGAGAGAGAGAGAGAGAGAGAGAGAGAGAGAGAATAACTTTGAAGCACATCCCGCACACCAGAATGTTAGATTATTTTATATTGAAAATAATTAGTGAATTAGTGGATGGTTATTAAAAGTTAGAAATCAAATTATCCTTCCCTTCTTTTTCTCATCCTCCTTTATTTCTATTTGTTTGAAATAGGGTTTCATGCAACGAAGGTAGTCTCGAAGTCATTGTGCATCACAGTATAACCTTGAACTTCTGATCCTCCTGGATCTACATTCCTTCTACTGTGTTTACAGGCATGTGCCTCCAAAACTTTTCTAAGTGAGATACATTTACAACTTCATTGTGACTATATCATCCTGGGAAATTGTAAGACTTTCCTAACTTCACAATCCTCGTCTGAACTTTTTTATGTAATTTCTGCTCACTTTGATATTTATATACAACTACTTTATTTTTATCATTGTATAAAAAGTTGTATGTGTATGAATCTATATTATTGTTACTTTAGAGAGTATGTGTGTGTGTGTGTTATATTGGAAAAACTGGACTTTCAAAAAATTCAAGAGAAAGGCATGACTAAAACTTTAGAGAAGGAACAATATCAGTGTTTGGGGGAGATTTCCTACTGTACCTCAATGTTTTAAAAATATTTTCAATCTTTGATTTAAGAGTACTTTAAATACTCAAGACAAATATTGATGACACCATTCTTTTATTCTACTGTTAATAAAAGACTTCATAAACTTGGAGAAGTTAAACACCTATGGTTCAAGTCCATTGACTTTTGTTTTTTCCATGATATTAAATATTATATCTAGCATTTCAATACACTGTTATGATTGCAGTCATGTCCTTTAATTTCATTTGTATGTTCTTTGCTGTACCACACTTTTATATTGTAAGTCATTTTAAGGCTTCTTTATTATTAACCCAAATGTACTTAGTAAATCTGAGACCTAAGTTGTGTGACTAATTGGAATTGAGCTTTTTATTTCTTTAGTTTAATTTTTGAAACACACACCTCTTTTAAGGAATATAATTATGCAAATCCCTCTACAGATTTTTAGTCAGCTTCTTACCTTATATTCTAATGTTATGATTACAAGTACTTACTCAACTTTTCTATAAGAATCATGTGATTATAAAGTGGAAATGTTAGTCTTTAATGTTATAAAAACCCCATTAGATAATTTTCTGTAGCCTGCATTGCCCCTATCTCACTGAAGTCACCCCCTTTATGGTGATTCCGTGCCAACCTAGGTTCTGTTGTTAGGAATGTGAAGGATCAAGCGCAGAATATTCATTTTAAAATTATTGTGTCTATCATATGACAAACATTAAAACACCCTACATTGGTTAAAATAAAGCATTTTGATTTGATTTCAAAATATTTATGGAATGAGAGATGTATTTCAAACCACAATTCCAGATTCTAGAGATTTTAAGACCAGTAGTATCTAGTGTCCATTCTAACACAGGAGGAGGAAAGAAACACACTAAAATGAACTCTGATTAGCATGGTCATAACTTTAAGGATTCTATACAGAAAAAATTGTTTTGAGAACACAAAGAAAGAAAGTTATTTCATTAACCTAGAAATAGCACTACAGAGTATGTACTTTCAGGGATAGAATGGGGTGGTCTTCATATGTGGCTTTAAAGTGCACATGGTTTCTTACCAGAAAAAGGTAAAAGGTAGGCATGTCAAGTAGAACATGTGCCAGCAATATGGAAACTGAAGTATGGATATACACAGAGCTTTCTGTATATCAGTTCATCAGGTCAGTTCTTCACCAGGAGAAGACAAACAGAAACAGTGAAACCAGACTCACGGGCTTCTGGTTACATTATTGTATTTCAGGAAAGTCATATTTTTTTTTAAGTTGAATTGTTGATCTTCTATGCTGTATAACAATTCAGTCTTTTAGTTGAAGGGTAACATCTATTCATTATCTCACAAGTCAGAATTCTAGGAATGGCTCAGACAAATTGTTAAAAATATTGAAATCTATAAGCAAGCTAGAGTTGAGTCTTTAACCACAGTCATGAAACATCACTTACCTAATTAGGTATCTTTTGTGGACAATACTTTCTTTCTTCATGCTTCAAGGAGAGATACTAAAGGGAGCCTGTTAGCAACAGTTCATATGCAATGCTATAGTACTAGGAATTATAGCTGGTCATTTTTTGTCATACTATATTAGAAAACAGGTTCACGTCCCACTCAGAGAAATGGGATTATAAAAAGTTGTACACATGAATGTGGGAATAATGAAGGTGACTTCAAATCAGTTGAAAAAGGAAGATGATTGTGTTTAAGTGGTGACATATTGCAATGGTGAATACAAAAGCAGTTTGGTGGGGTGATATGTATTTGAAGTTGAAAAGAAACAGAAAAACATGTGTTTGTCTCTTATATGTATCTCCAGTCTCACAAAGTCACTTTGTTTATGGAGAGTAGTATGTGGTATTGTCCTTCCAAAGGGGAAACAACAACCAGAGGTTTCTGGGACTCATTGAAACATTTTCCTTTTAGAGAAGAAAAGAAAAAAAGAAAAGAGAAGGAAAAAAAAGAAAAAAAGAAAAGGTGAATCTTTGGAAAGGCTCAAGATAGATTTCCTGAGAAAGGATAGGCACCGGCTAGGGAACTATTGTCCTGAGGAATGAGAAAAAAATTAGGCTTTCTTTTTAATGTTTGAAGGTTTTAAAATAGATTCTCTGGGGGGGGGGTGGAGTAAAGAAAGAGGACAGTAATAGGTTTTGATAAAACAGGCACCAAAACCAATTCTGACCTGGTTGCCCTTCCTTAGTCTACAACCTTGGGAGGTGACAGTGGTACATATGGAACAAAGAAGTGATGTACAGGGGTATTATTTCCAGCTAAAGGAGAAGGTGATACAACAACAAGAGTAAAATCTGGTTTTGCCACTGTTGTTTAAATATGACCTCTGGGTCAGTGCCTGAGCCACCTGCTGGCTATAAGACTCAAAATATCCTAGCAAACTGAAGAAGAACACCTAAAAGAAATCTCATACTAGCTCGGAATTGAGAATAATAGACGGTTATTTATTTAGGGATAGACTTACAGATCAAAATCTTCTGCTGGAACAGGAAACAGCAACCAAAATCCTGCAGCGGGAAAAGAGTAACATTCATTTGACAGACAGAATTGAATCTATGTCTAAGGGTACTAAGAAATTATCTGAAATAATTCATACCTTTGAATTTGACAATCAGAAATTGTTAAAAAGTTATGATAGGTTAGCAGATAGAGTATTTGTCCAGGATTTCAATCTGTACACTATCTAAATAATGTCCAAAGATGAGGTGTTATCTTTAAAAGAGAAATTTCAGACTTTGGAATCTCATGAGCAAAATGAGGACCAGAGGCTAGGTGCCTCAATGAAATTAATAGAAATATATACAGACCAGGAGATTCAGGCTTTACAAAAGACAGTAGTAAAAAGACTTGAAATGATTGGGGAAATTTTTGGAGCTGATGAACAGGGAAAGAAGGTACAAGGACAGGATTCAACATCACCAGTAGCTGTCAGAGATGACTTACCCAGGGTATTCAATGTGGGCTTATGTTTTTGGCCTGTATTCCTTTAATTTGTTAATAACTGCATAGTTTTCAGTTATGGTTTTCTGTGATGATATTTCTTCACAAAGAGAGATTTTTCTCTTCTTTGAATAAAGATGGTAACTTCACTTATCTGTGATCATATGAATAAGACTTAGAATGTAGTAAAGAATTATAGTAGACAATCAAAGTGATGGTAATAGATTTTTTTCTAAGGCCTTCATGACATCACTAGCTCCCACAAGCGCCATGCTAATTATCATGTGGTTCATACGTATTATGATTGAGTAGGACTGTTGATTGCATTCCTCCTGGAAATTCTTATTGTATCTTCTGGTACCTTAATAATTAGTCCTAAGGAAAGAGACTTCAATATCAGGCACCACTGAACCTTTTATCTGAAGTGAAAGGTGGCTTCAGCAACAAAGACTCACCTTCACCTCTAGGACACAATGAAGGGCAATAGCAATAGCATGTACATGTCTTGGGAGTGAAGTGACAACACTGACCAACACTCACAAGGGGATTTCTCATGCCTGGTGTTAAGGTTTTGTCTGGTGGTCTTTAGGTCTTGCGGGGGACATTGCCAATCCAGATGACAAAACACAAAACGTAAGGAGGAAAGAGACGTACATATAGACAAAGGAAAGAGAAGGATAAATAAGAGTAAGAGTGACAGAAAAAAGTCATGAGGTATTAGTATCCATCTAAAGATACCTATAATACATACATTCAGTGTATAACTAAATATATAACATTCCAGAGGTTTTATTATGTTGTGTGTTCATTTTCATTTAGTTCCAAAATTCTTGATTTCTTTCTCATTTATTATTTTATCTAATCATCATTTATTAATCAATCCTTAATTTCCATGTGTTTACGTATTTCCTAGTGTTTTGTTTGCTGTGAATTTTAGGTTTGATTGCATAATGATCAGAATACACAGAATAATTTTATTTTTTCTATATTTTAAGAGTTTGTTTTATCCAGATATGGCCTATTTTATAGAAAGTTTCATGTGCTGCTAAGTAGAATGTATATGCTTAGATGTTTTGGTGCAATATTTTGTAGATATCAGTTGGATCTATTTGATATGAGGTGTCATCTACTCATTGATTCTCTTGATGGAGGGAGCCATTTGGGGATTAGGGAGAAGCCAGGTGCTAAGAAAATTCCCACGAATCCACAAGGATGACCCAAGCTAAGACTCCTAGCAACACTGGAGAGGGTGCCTTAATTGGCCTTCTCCTATAAACAGATTAGTGACTATCCTAATTGTCATCAAAGAATATACATCTAGTAGCAGAAACAGTGAGCTGAGATTCAGAGGCTTAATTGAAGAGAGAAAGTAGGGATCTTATGAGTATGATAGGGGGGTCAAGATTATCAAAGGAAAGAACACAAAGACAGCTGATCTGAGCTAATGGAAGCTCATGGACACCGGATTAACAGCTGGGAATCTTGCAGGGGATGGGACTAAGCGTTCTGCATGTAGGTGACAGTTTTATGGCTTGATCTGTTGGAGGTGCCTAAAAGGAGGACTCTGACTTATCCTGGTTGCATGATCTGCCTTTTTGGAGCCTTTTTCCTGTGGTTGGATACCTTGTTCAGCATTGATCTAGGGAGAAGGGGCCTGGTCTTACCTCAACTTGGTATACTAGACTTTGTTGACTCCCCAAAGGAGGCCTTACCTCCTCTGAGGAGTAAATATGTGTGGTAAGAAGGAGGTAGTGGGAAGTGGGAAAAGCTGATGTGGGATGCCCCTCTGTATGCTGTGATTATGTTTTATTACCATTGGTTAATACAGAAGCTGATTGGTTAATTGCCAGGGAAAATAGAACCAGGTGGGAAATTCAAGCAAAGATAAGGGGGGGGGGGGGTGGAGTCTGAGAGACACCAGCAACCACCAGAGAAACAAAATTTAAGCCAAATGAAAATACACAGATTATTAGAAATGGATTAATTTATATGTAGAGTTAGCCAGTAAGAAACCTATGTCATCAGCCAAACAGGTTGTAATTAATATTCAGCTTTTGAGTGTTTTTTTAGAAAGTGGATGGTGGGAAAGAAACTTCCAGTTACAAATGGCACCCAATGTTTGGCAGCTACATCCATATAATATCAAAAAAAAAAAAAAGCTTGGGAAAGATTTCTAGACAAGAAGAACAGAGTCATGCACAGCTTCTTGGTAGCAGCATTCTCTCTAGGGTTGGGACTCTGTTTGCTAGAGGCAAGCAGAGGCACGAATCTTTTAAGAGAGGCTTCCTGACTCAGCATTAGTGCCCAAAACTGCAAAGTTATTTTAAGAAGCCCTGCTACCAACGACTCAAATGGTGTTTATGAGCAGTCGGTGGCATGCTTCTTGGTGGTGGCATGGATTTAGAAACTCCTCAGAGTTGCAGCAATAAATGTGGCAATACCGGTACCTCAATTATGAAGTTAGACTCCCAGGAAGCTAAGGAATGGGGCAAGTCAGATGCCAAAGCCACCACTTTAATCATAGACATATTGTTGAGCAGATTAAGACTCATATAGTCATAAAAAATAGAGATATGCCATAAAGACAGACAGATGAAAAAATCTACATAGTTTACAGTGTGTTTAAAACATATGTAGGCTTGGGAAAGAAAAGAAAAGTGATAAAGTCTTTCAAAAAAGAAATATAATAATAGAAAAGTTACATAAAAATAAAAAAGATACAGGAAGTTTGGATACTATATTTTATTTTTTTCTTTGAATTATTTGATTGCTGTGGAAGGAGCAACAGCTGCTAAAAGACATTTGATAATAAATGCTGCTTAATTAAACCAACCAATATATTTCAAAAATATCTTGATTTCAAAAGGTAAGTCAAAAGATATGTTACTTTAGGAAATAGGTTCTCCTTGTACTTCTATGGGAAATGAGAGTTTGTGGATTCATTGTGAGTTAAGAAAATTCAGGTTTGATTAAAGAAGACTCCCCGAAAGAATCTATGTTAGGAGTGGATGTCCCAGATGATTCAATATCTCAGAGTAACTCTGTTGCAGTTTCCTCTGAGTACTACATCCAGAACAGCTTCAAGGTGACTGGTTAAGGTGATCTAGCCTCAAATAATACTTCAGTCAGGATTTCACCAAATCCTAAATTTCCTTAGGGTCCCCCAAAGATTGGCAGTGCACACGGTCAGCAGGAAATAAACTAGAAAACTATATGCACAGTCTCAAAAAATGTATTATGTTTGTTTTTCTTTGTTGAGATCATTGGTTAAAAGTTGTTATCGATAATGTTCAGGAAGAAGAATTAAACAAAAAAGATTAGATTCAGGGTTCTTGTTTTTAAAAGAAGAAAAGGGAAATGCTATGGGGTAATGCTCTTATAAAGTATAAATATATGTAACTTCTATTTGCTTAATAAATGCTGTCTTCATCAATGTATCCATTAAGGTTTCTAGAATGATATCTTAAACAGAATAGATAACCAATACAGATTCAAAGAGACTTCTAAATGAAAGATTAAATGACTCCATAGGTTTTATATTACAGAAATTAGCCTTTTGAACAAATATGAAAATACGTTATCATTACTAAGGATGCGAGTTTATAGATTTTCATCCTTATAACTTTAGTTAAGCATGAACAAATCAACATTCATTTGCCTTTTTCTTTCCCTTTGTTATCTTTCTTTTCTCAGGCTGAAATTCTATTCTGAATATACGACCACTCAATCCTTTTCCTTGCAAAAAAATCAGTGCCCTGCTACTTTCAGATGTGCAAGGCTGTTCTGGTGGCATTACACATCTTTGCATTATTTTTCGAAACTAAATTTATTTCCACTACCAGTCTGATGTGTTGCTAGCTTCTCAGTTACCTAGGGGATCCCAACTTTTATGGCTCAGGAGTCCATGCTTTGCTTATTACATATCTGTTGTGAGAGTAGTCACTCGCTGTATATACATTGAGTATAATTGCCATATGATGCTAAAAAGTTAATGTTTTGTTGATCTTAATGACTTTCAGGACTAAGGTTGTCACTACATCCTTACCACCTTTAGGGAGAATGTAAGTCCTTGAAAATTAACTTCATCTCAGACATTTCTCAGCAAGACTCTACTTCTGTATTATCAGAGACATTTACCTGTATGTCACACACAGGCAAAACCTTTCCCATCTTTTGTTAGCACAGATCCTTTGAATGCAGAGTACATATATTATCTATTATTGTTCTGAAAACAAGATGTGTGGTCAGATGCAGACTTTCTGGGTTAGATTTAATACTATAATAGGAAGAGCTTAGAATTTACAATGCATAATTTCCTTCTGCCACAGCTTTTTAAAATCTAAATCAAAGGTATTAAAATTATTTATCTCATAAATGAAGATAAAAAATGATACAATATTAAGAGAGATGCATTACCTAAAATGAACACATAGTGAATGTTATCTGTTATTATTCTAACAGTAAATCCTGGCCAAATAAATGAAAAATAAAATACATAGTAACATACCCACAAAAGCTACTTCATTAATACCCTATTTCTTCCAATATCTTATCTAATAATTCCTAACAGAAATAAATAAGTTGAAATGTATATTTACTGTTTGAATATTATATAATAACAGAAGCTAGTATCCTATTTTATTAAAAGTATTAATTCTACAAATATATTTTTTGCTTCCTGTGTAAAACTTAGATGCATGAACCACCTTTTTACATTATTAGTATCTGTTCTATCTTTTTACATGCTCTAAAAACATTCTTTAAACTTCATGCTGAAGATGTTCCTTTTATTCCTGAAATGTGCTTGCTTTGTAAAATGAGCCTCATCGCACCTGAGGAGGGAGTCATTAGTTTTGATACAGTTAAAAACTAAAGGTGTCTAGATAAGATTTCTATTGTTGTGGTGTGATGGGCAACCTCCTTCACTGAATGACCTTTGCAGGGCTGAACCATATTGGGCATAGCCTTGGGTCCATGTTTTCACTCTCTCTCCCCACTCGCCCTACCTGGATGTGGGATACTGTTCCTGTTCCTCATTGTGATCCGTGAGTTTCCCTTTAATAAAGAACACCTTATTATATTCTATTCAGAGCATCCCTCCAGAGTCAGAGAGGCCAAGGCAGAGCCTCAAATCTTTCAGGGAGGGATTTTTGAGGAAGAACTTTTTACCACTCCTTACTCACTCCAACCAGCATCTTCAGCACAAGCAGAGCCAGAATCCCCATCACAGCCTCCAGAATCCCCATCACAGCCCGAGGAACAGGAGCATGGGGACCTGTGCTCCTCAGACTTAAGGCATAGTGGGCAGCCCACTCCACCCGGAGTCAGATGGGGGGCTGTCTGTTACTGCCATAGTCTTTCCCCTCCAACCAGATGCCCCCCAGACATCCAAGGGAATCAACCGTTCTACTACAGGCCCTTTGCCACTAGTGATCTCTATAACTGGAAGGCCTAAAGCCCTCCTTTCTCTCAGGATTCTCGAGACTTAAATAACCTATTAGAAACTGTTCACTCATCATGCATCAGCCCACCTGAGATGATTACTAACAACTGTTGGGGGTCCTCTTCACCAAGGAGGAAATAAACAGAATCCTAGAAAATGCCAGAACGTCAGTTCCTGGTCCAATGGGATTCGTACGGCTGATCCGGTCCTAGTTGTGGCCTCCTTTCCAGCAACACACCCAGACTGGGACTACAGCATGGCAGAAGGCAAGGAGAGTCCCTGATCTACCACCTGGCTCTGTTGGCAGATCTCAAGGCTGCGGCTAGCAAGCCCACAAATATGGCCAAAATTTATGTTAGACACAGAGTAGATGAAAGCCCTGCTGCCTACTTGGATCCGCTCAGGATGGCTTTTAGACAATTCTCTCTGTAGGACCCAGAGTCTGAAGAAGCACAGCAGGCTATCATCCTAGCCTATGTAAATCAGGCAGCAATGGATATCAAGAAAAAGTTACAGTTCCTATAATGATTAGGGGAAAAATATTTAAGGTTTGTTACTAAATCACAGCACCCCTGAGTAGCCCTTAGTAAATTTGAAGAGATTTTTTTAAAGTCTTGCAGATAAAACATTGGAAATATTATAGCTGTGGCAAAAATTTTCAGTAGCACAGCAGCTTCATAGCACACTCCATCATTAATAAGTGAACATACTTGTATGAATGCCAAAGTGCAGGGAAGCTTGTTAAAAAAAAACATGCACTTCTTCAAGTAAGTCAGGAATACTCATTTCCTAGAGGGACACCTGTAATTTAATTGTCTGTCTCTCGACAGATTAATGACACACAGGTCAGAGCATTGACATGTATGGCACAGTCACCAAGGCAAAGAACTTTGTGTTGGCTTAAAGCAGTGCCTCCTACACAGATCTTTTAATTGCCAAAATATTAGGAGCAAGCTGTCACTCTGTTGATGAAAACTGTTATGTGGTTTTGGGTACATGGCATTCCTCTCTCCTTTGAACTTAAATTAAAGGTTAAAAATTATGAGAAAAAAAAACCCCTAGCTTTAGCTACAGATCAAAGTCTTCATGTGTAAAACATGAAGTCTAACCAATTTTTCTTCTTCCTTAGGCAGCCTCTAATTTATTTTCCTTCTTTACTCATTTTGCTAATTCTTTCCTTTCTCTATCTTTCCTTTGTCTATGGACAGAAATACATAAGAAAAGTAAATATCATTATGTTATCAATAACTTTAAGAAAATGTAATCATGGTATTTTTATCAGCCTACTCTGAACCCTAAGTTGTAGTCCATTTTTAATTATCCATGATAAAAAGAGAACAAAAGCTCAGAACCCTGTTCCTTGTGAATTTCTTTTTGGCTTGAGTGAGTTGAAAGGTATCAGAAGCATAAATAACTAACCCACACTCCCTTTCCTGATGTGACACACCATGTTCTTGAAAAGTACAAAGGAGAAACTTCCATTTATGTTCAGAAAAGAAAGAACACCAACATAGGACAGTAGTTAAGGTAAGGCTCAAGTAAGTAATATAGGCAAATAGGTCATTTTAAATATTCTTTTCTCCCTCACTTGAGGAGAATTGATGACAGATTAGAATTCCTTAAGAATGTAGTAGTTACTGAATAATCAGGCCGAATGAAAGCTGTTTTTATTTATTAGCCTATTTCTCATTCTGTTTTCTTCTGGTATTTCAATGTTTTTCTTGCAAGGAGTGAAGTGATTCAATCTAAAAAATTAATAATCAAAGCTAATCCTATATTCTGTTCTTCTACATGAATCATGATAGTGTTCTCCCAATCGCTCCCTGCATAAAATAAATACCACAAACAAGTTAGTTATGTTACACATGGGTATCATGGATGAGGCCAAGGTATTAGAGGGTTAAGTCCACCACGAACTACATAGACAAAAGCCCGTATTGTCTAAAAAATTCATTTCTTTATATATGATTGCTGAAGAAGAGTCTTGGGAGTATAATAATGAATACATAAAGTAGTTTATAGATAGTTATTCATGATTCTGTATAATATGCCTTTATCTATTCATTAGATAACAACAACAAACTCTGAGCACTAGTCTTTCAAGTACTCTTCCAGACTGTTGGCAATGTGGCAGACAAATATCTTTGCTATTTAAAGTGTCCTTAATGATATGAGTGCCATAGTATTTATAGTCCAATTATACATTCATGTGAATGACTTAATAATCCTGTGGCATGAAATAAAACAGGCAAAGGTGAGACCAGCACTGTGAGACAAACCTGCCAATGGAAGCCAGATAGATCTGCCACAGGCTCTACTGTCTACAGAGAGAATCGGGTGTCAAATTAGGGAGGCAAAAAGATGTTTGGCTGAAGAAATTCATTCTCAAATCATGTAGCTACAAACAAAGCAGAACAAATGATGCCAAAAGAAATCATGAGGGAGAGATAGACCAGTACAGAACACTGGGATTTGGGAAGCCACCACCATGAAGTAAGGCAATTTTCATCTATGAAAGCCTTTTCACAGGGGATAAGTATGCCATGAGAAAGAACGGATAAATGAGGAGATATTCATGACTACACTAGTCAGAGATAAAAATCCAAAGGGGACAGCAATGAATTCAGGTAAGACTGTGGGCAGTAACAAGCAAAGCACCACTGGGTAAAATGTGTAGGGTTGCTTGTGCAGGGAAGGTGTTATCATAGTTCCCAGGAGTGTTTTCATAAATAGACTATTGAACAGAACTTACTGGTATTGTCAAACACTAGAATGAGATTAGATTCTAGACAGATACACAAAGCTTTGCATTGGATGTAAAATTTTGGCATATATGTTAAGTACAATGGCAATAGTATAATATATATATATATAGTCTGAGATAGAGAGATTGTAACTAGAGTCCTTTTTAAGGTTCTAAGGAGATTAGTGCCAAAACAATATAGGGACTTTATAATTTCTTATCAATTTTGTTATTTCTTCCTGCTCCTATCACAGGGATGATATATTGTCAAGATGAGCTCTGACTGTATATGTAAGTGCTTGCTCCTGTACCTATCACCAGTCTAATCCTCAGCACAGGGTCGTCAGTGGGGCTGTCAGAACAAAGCCCAGTGGAACTCTGGATCTCTACTTTTCCAGATGTTTAATAATCTTTTTTTAAAAAGCTTTAAGTATCCCTCCTGTTACAGTCCCTGCATCTTTAACTTCACAGAAATGACTACTTACTGTGTGCCATTAATATATGCTGAACAAAGAATCATAGTAAAAAAAAAAAAAGATGGCTGTTCTGGTATCTTTTTCTCAATTCTTACATAGAATTGAGAGAAGCTCTCGATTTTACATTTCATTATTGCCTTAAGTTTCATTCTAACTACCATACTTCAGTTATTTTAATATTCATTAACTTCAAATGTCCCTAAGAAACAAATTTTGAATTAAATATTGAAATAATTAAATTGTTTATGACTATTAAAATCACATATAATTATTAAAATTAATATTTAATGGGACTAACATTAAATAAAATTAATAATTTATCTTTGTATTAAATTCTGAAATATTGCATATAGCCAATGACTATATATGATATATATTACATAAAGATACAAAATTAACCACATTATTTGTGACTGTTAAATGGAAGAAACATAGATTAAATGTCTGCATGCATTTTAAAATTTATTTATTATTTAATTTGCTTTTGTGTTAATTTGTTTCATAATAACTAATTAATTCCTGGTATCATTTTTTACAAGTTTAATTTTTCATGTTCTCAAATTTAGCTTTGTTTTCAACTTATTTTTCTTATAATCCTGAACGAGACACCATATATTTCTATACCAGAAACACCAGACAGGAGCAAAGAGACCAGCTCTGCCAGGATGTGACCAGCACCCAGCCTTCTCAGATTTTCCCCCAAAGACAATGTCCACAAATAAGTAAGAAACAGTCTTGAGAATCTGCTACCTCAATTTCTTTAACTGATGGAGGAGGGTCATCTGTCTATGTGTTACTTTCATTGGTTAATAAAGAAACTGCCTTGGCCCTTTGATAGGACAGAAAATTAGGTAGGTGGAGTAAAGAGAACAGGATGCTGGGAAGAAGGCAATGAGGCAGATGCCTCAGGAAGATGCAATGAAGCCCTGGCCCAAGATGGACATAGGTTAGCATCTTCCCGGTAAGCCAGCACCTCATGGTGCTACACACATGAGTAGAAATGGGTTAATCAAGATGTGAGAATTAGCCAGTAAGAAGCTAGAGCTAATGGCCCAGGCAGTGTTTAAAAGAATACAGTTTCCGTGTTATTATTTCCGGGGCTAAGCTAGCTATGTGGAAGCCAGGCTGGATGAAAAGCAGGCCTGCTTGCCTCCTCACTACATTTAACCTGTGGTACCTAACCTCCCACATTTTTATTATAAAAAAGAGATCGTAATGTAATGGTCTGCTCTGTCCCTTTAAGAGACAAGCCACACTCACTCCCTCCCCCATCCACAAATGCAAGCTGATCTTCCAGCCTGAGTCCCTTCCTTCCCTCCCCCCTCTCAGAGGCAGCTTCTGTCTCTCCCTTCTCCCCACTTCTCCCCTTACCAGCTTTGTTTCCCTCTCTCTGTGCTAATATCTCTTGGCATGGCATGTCTATCCATGTCTCTGTCCCTTGCCTGCCACTTGGCTCCCTGCCTGAGACCAGCCACCTATGGAGACCTGCCACATGATCTTGTGGGGTACCCATTTGTCTGTCTCTCCTTATGGAACTTGCTGCCCCAATGAGGTCTCTCACCCACCTCTCGGCTCCCTACGTGGGATTGATAGCCTGCTGCAGCCACTCAGGGAACTGAGTCATTTCTGCCTGGGACTGACTGCTTTTGGAACCTGCTGCCCACTGCCTGCCACCACTTTGGAGACCTGTGACATGGTCTCATGGCCTGCTACCAACTGCAGCCACTAGGGAACCTGCAGCATTTTATTTAAACCATAACACAAGGCATTATCTGTACATTGAGAAGAAATTCAAATTACTTAAAGTTTTTTTTTTCAAATGTTAAGACCTTTACAAATTTTAATAAATATTTTATTGGTTTGGGGATACTCTGAGTAGCCTCCTCAGTGCAAAGATAGATGTTTGGGGCAGCTTCTTCCCCTGCTTTCTCCATATTCTATCCCAAGTTCAACACAGATAAATTATGTCCAGTACAGATCCACGTAAGTGAGGAAGGACGGTCACCTGCAACAAGTTGTCAGGATGTCCTGAACATGGGGATATTCCAGGTGTTGAGATGAATACAAAGTACACTAAACACAGATCCAAAGAATGGGAACCTAGAAAATATCAGAGATATGGTAGAAAAGCTCAGCCTCTCAATCCAATTTCATTTTCAGTTAGACCTGTTGAGAAGTAGTGAGAGTATAGGCTTTAATTGTCTTTAAATAAATAGAGATATAAATTAAAGGATATACAGTTTATGTGATAAATTTAGACTCCTTTCATTATTTTTACTTCTAGCTCATAAAATGAAGATATTCATAGAATCATCCATAACTTCAAAAGACAGCTATGAACAAGAAAAAAATGTTATGCTGAACAAGTCTCCTTTTTACCTTATTGTGATGATGACTAGGATCTTTCTGAAAATTTTACAGGCCATGTGTCTTCCAAGTTGTATACTAAGGTTCTTAGTGGTAGAAATGGAGGGATGTCCATGGACTGCTCATGAATCTAATCATTTAACCAGTAATGCTCATACTTATGTGGTGATATTTGGTTTGTGATCTAACAAATAAAGCTTGCCTGAAAATCAGAGTGCACAGCTAGATACTAGTTAGCTACAGAGGCCAGGTATTGGTGGTACACACATTAGATCCCAGCACTCTGGAGGCAGAGGTAGATGGATCTCTGTGAGTTCAAGGCCACTTTGTGTCAATATAAATCAAGTTTATAAAAGAATCAGAACCAGGCAGTGGTGGTGGACACCTTTAATGCCAGTACGTGGGAGTCACATGCCTTTAAACCCAAGAGTAGGGAGGTGGAGACGGGAGTGATATGGTTACATGGAGACAGTAATATAAGGCAGGAGGAGAAAGGAGCTTAAGGCATGCAGTCTGAGGTTTTATAGAGACAGTATTTTATTCTGAGGACTTGTAGAGGCAGGATATCCCATTCAGTCTGAGGGTTTTATAGAGGTAAGAACTAATGGTTAATTCTTTTGCTTCTCTGACCTTTCAGCTTTATCCCTCTAATATCTGACTCTGGGTTTTTATTTTTAAAATAAAGTTGAACTCATGATACACATTTAGCTATTTTATTTATGATTATTGCCATTGAATATACCATACTTTCCAAATTTTGCATGTATATATTTTGTGTGCATGACTGTGTGGGTGTATTTATATTGAAATATTAAAACTCTGCTTTGAAAATACTCTAAACATCAGCAGGTTTGTCATGCTGATTGTATTTATTGTTTTCTATACAGTCTGCCCCCAGCAGGCCAGTTTTCTCAGGATATTCCATTTTTAGCATAGTCTTCCATTTCTGTATACTCACTGATTTTTTTCTTCCTAAAGCACCATATTCCTTGCTTTCTATAGCAAGCCTTCTTATCATGGTAGCAGATTTTCACATTTTACTTTCCCTATATGGAAACTCCAATTAAAAGATGATTATCTCAAAAAATATATGTATTGTAGCTAAAATGATTTTCCCACAACAATTACATTCCTTGAATGATTCCTTAGTTTTTCTAATCTTCTTGTATTCCACATCTTATCTGTCTCCCTTGTGAGCTGTTTTTATATCGCTGATTGTCTGAAATATAAGATTGCTGTTAAGCAAAGGTAGGGTAAGAATAGCAAAAGATAAATACCTTTTTGCTGGATGGCATTTTTTAGAATACAGAGTAGTCTGCCTAGATATTATTTAGAATCCTTGTGCTTTAAAAATATTAGACATTATATTCTTGTAATGACTTTTTGTAAACAGATAACCATGCATTTTTTTCATTACCAAATCATGTTATGTGATGTTTTCATTTCTTTTTGGTAACTTTTAGAAGCTATTTTTTTTTAAAAAAATTAAAATATTATCACTGATGAGTTAACAAAGAGCTCATTTTGGTAAATGCACTTGGTCTTGGATTCTCCCAGGAACTGACTTGGGGCAGAGAGTGGAATCAGGCCCATCTGTCAACTTGGACAAAATCCTCTCTAGAGACTGTCAGGTAGCAGTTTGCCCTAGTCACTGAATGAGCCATTTGTAGGAGTTTACACATGGAGAAACAAACATGATCTGATTTACCATTTTAGGCTGTGCATTTGCAGGGTCATGAACATAAGTCTAAGACATAGCTACAGACATGTTGGCTATGAGAACTATTTTACACCACCATGTATCAAAGTCTCTAAAAAGAGATAACTTGCCTAATGAACTTTCAATAATTCGGTTAGAAATTCAATAAATCCAAGGTGAAACCAAAGATTAATCTCCATCAAGCCTCCTAGGGCAAAATATTTAGGGCTAATGGCTAAAATATGTGTTATTTAGTGTTGTGGGAGGCTGCTTGTTTGTTCCCGGCTGTTTAGACATAAAACAATCACACAGAAATTATGTTATTTAAATTACTACTTGACCCATTATTTCTAGCTTCTTATTGGCTAATTCTTCTTCTTCTTCTTTTTTTTTTTTTTGGATTTTTCGAGATAGGGTTTCTCCATAGTTTTTTGGTTCCTGTCCTGGAACTAGCTCTTGTAGACCAGGCTGGCTTCAAACTCACAGAGATCCGCCTGCCTCTGCCTCCCGAGTGCTGGGATTAAAGGTGTGCGCCACCACCGCCCGGCTATTATTGGCTAATTATTATATCTTAATTTAAGTCATCTCTATTAAACTGTCTATCGCCATGAGGCTGAGGCTTACTGGTTAAAGTTCAGGCATCTGTCTCTGGCAGGGTTATGTGGCTTCTCTAGACTTGGCCCTTTTTCTCCCAGAATTCACTTTAGTTTTCCCTACCTAATTCTACTCTATCTTATCAGGCCAAGCCAGTTTCTTTATTAACCAGTAGTATTCACAGCAACTTACAGCAATCTCACATCCACTTACAGTAGCATATACCATACAGACTAGGAATATAACAATTAGGAATCTTAATTGCAAAATTCATTAAGAAATGAAAGATTTTCTTTTTTATTTACAATTTAACCCATAAAACATGCTAAAATATTTTCATAAAAGTTCTGATATTAAATAGTCAGGGACAACAAAGCAAACTATTGGAATGTGTCATATATATTTTATTAAAAAGAAATGAAACAGAGATTTGCTATTTTCTAAACCATTCAAAGAAATGCTAGTTTTATCATCAGAATTGTTGTGATGAATGAACTAGAATACAGCTTTGTTTGTGGACCGATTCTTAGAGGTTCAGGAAGTTGTAACCACGCAAAGAGAACATTATGGTAAGCTACAAAATTTACACTATAAAACTAATAATATATCCCCCTGACAGTTTCATTTTATTTAATATTTCAGGTATTTTTGGTAGCTTAAAGAAAAATACAAATCCCTAGAATGTAAAGCACTAGGAAAAGTTTAGACATAATTATATCAATATCATTCAACTTACTAAGATTTATATTTAAAAAATTATCTCAGGTAAATTAAACATTAGGATCTATAAATTTGGCTATCAAAATGGATCAGCAGTTCAGCATGCTTGCTGCTGAGACCACAGACCTGATTTCAACCTTTAGACTTCCATAGTAGAAGGAATATAACTGACTCTCATTTCACAATGTTGAGTGAGGAAAATTAAACACATGCTACTGATGAGATGGAAATAATAGTACCATGGTTCAAAATAGGAGAATTTATTTTGATTACAGAACTTCATTGAAGTAAGATATGCACAGAAAGCTCTTAAGAGTAGCAAAGTCTCTTCCTATATCTGACACTATTATTGACATGCTTCGAAGTAACTACCAAGAAGGAGGACAAAGGCTGCGAGATAATGCTAGTTTTTAAAAGACAAAACTTTATAGCCCACATGATACTTGTTACTAAAGCAATTGGACACACACACCCCCTGCCCAAGGATCAGATTTTATGACTTGAAGGCATTTGTCTACAAATCCCTTACTCTCGCATAACACAACCATGGTCATGGGAAATAGATGAATGAATGGCTATGTTCTAAAATTGTATGTCCATTCGGTCTTCCCAGCTGTGGTATGGGGCTCCAAGACCAGCTAAGTGTCTTGTTATGGTATTGAGAAATCACCAATTGCAGGTCTGATCTCATTTAGAATAACAAAATGTACTTGGATTGGGAAAAAGGTAGGCTAACTGTAAACCTTCACCTCTTCCTCCTTTTCTCCAAGTCCATTTCCTCAGTCTCATCTTCAAATAAGGGCTCTAGAATGTCCAAGCATGGTAATTATGGCACCAACAGGTTTTGCCCTGTACCCTTCTTTTTCTTGATGAACCATTAGTCTATATTTCTAAAGCTAGCCACCAAGATCATTTCTCAATTTGACCCCTGACTCATCTCTGAGACTGATCAC
Source organism: Microtus pennsylvanicus (assembly GCF_037038515.1). Lineage (NCBI taxonomy): Eukaryota > Metazoa > Chordata > Mammalia > Rodentia > Cricetidae > Microtus > Microtus pennsylvanicus. The sequence continues at coordinate 1,964,836 of NC_134594.1, read as the reverse complement.
TGAAGTCCAACTCTCAGAACTTCAAAGAGTAGAAATCAGAATTCATTATTTGACTCAATAGAGTTAAAATCCTAAATTAGAACTTGTAAACACACCATAGCTCGTTCTCACACAGCCTCCCCCTTTTCCCTCTTAACATTAACACAAAGCTATTTTCTGCTGTTTCTGCCTGGTTCAGATTCAACAGCCATATCTTTTTAACTTGTGTAATAAAGGATCTCTTTGGGTTTGGCTTGTGTTTGGAAATTAGTGTATGGATGCTTTCTGTACCTAATCTGTAATCCATCGAACACCACCCCACAGTATGTGGGCCCCATAATGTTAGTATGTTAGTGCAGTGACTCAGATTTGTCAGTAACACCTCTAACCCTTTATCCACATTTTCCAGTCCTCCTGATACCTGATCTCTTCACCCAACAATGGCTGATTGGTAAGTCCACCACTCTCACTGTCCTGAACAGTCCCTGGGTCACCAAGTGTTGCCTGCCGAGCATACAGAATACATGATCTATCCCATGAGATTGGGAAGACTGCACCTCACAATGACCTTTCTGGTTACAGTGGACTTTTCTTGGGCAGCTATTAGGCACATTCAATTAAATTAAGATTGGTTGGCATTTTTCCTTGAGGTGTCAACCCCTAACCACCCAAAAAATCCTGTCAGCAGTCTTCAGAATGTTCCTCAAAATATTGGGCCCCTTCTCTCACTCATGGAACTTGGGTGATAACCCCTTCCTCAAATAAACCTCATTCACAGCCATTTGAATTTCACAGTATGTCCACCAAAACCCAATAATGAAGATATAAGTTCCTTTTATCTCAACTTACTTTCTTCTTTCTTTCTTCTCTAAAATTTCAAAAACTACAACTCACTCCAAATCTTAGATCTCCTAAGCTCTTCATTGTAGTACTCAAATTTGACCTCAACATCCCCTAGATAACCAACAAAAATGGCCACCTAACAGCTCCCTTAATCCTAACGTTACTTGGGATCTTAGCAACTTTGGTGTATGTACAGAAAAATGGAAAGAGTTTCCTTATGTCTCTGCACTGTGCTTCAAACCTTCTCCATGTGTCTCTTGTTCAACTCTCCACTACCTCTTTGTCCTTAGGTCTTCTACCTCACTTCCTGACTCTTATTCTCTTGAAACTTAAAGCCCATACCTTTGATCCAGCTGATGAGTCTCCTCCTGATCTCTGTCCTTGCCCTTTCCTCTCTTATCGGGTGCTTCTCTCTTCCATATCTGGCACTCCCTTCTTTTTTTTCATCTGGCCAGATTTTATCTGAAGAGAAAACTTCAGTCTATGCACCCTCGGATCTTTCCTTGCCTTCATCCATCTATCTTTCACAGAATTTGATGCCTGCTCCCTCCTTTCAGATCTGCCCACACTTGCTCCCATGTTAAACTGCCTTCAGCTCATGCCCCGGTCCTGCCACTTAGGGAACTAGTGCATACAGATAGCTTGACTCAAGTCTATGTCCTCTTCTCTGTTAGTGAACTTGCCCAGAATGAAACATGTTTAAGTCCCTCTGCCTCAGACCTCACAACCTTCATCAATCAATTCCAATTCCTAACCCAGTACTCTGGCCTCACCTACCACAATGACCTCTACATGAGCCTTCCTAATATCCTCCTCTTCAAGGAACACAGACATGTCTTGGAAAAGCCCATGGACATGCATATCAAATACAACAATCATAACAAACACCCAGCTAGGACTGCAGCTGTCCCTGGCATAGATCCTACTGGACTCACAATAACATACAAGATTGTCAGTTCAGAGACCATTTCATTACTTGTTTCCTCTCTGGTCTGAGGGGACCTGCCCTTAAATCAATTAACTTTCAAAAAATATGAGACTTTTTGTATTACTTGCTTCAAATGTAGAAAAAAAAAAGGTCGCTGAATAGACTGGACCAGAAAAGAAAGTCCCCTCAGAATAGTAGTCAAAACAATAAATGTGCAGAACAAAAAAGGAATATTAAAATCAGCAAGAGTAAAAAATCAAAAGTAATATATAAAGGTGGGCTTATTAGAATTAAAACTGACTTCTCACGGGAGAATCTAAAAGCCAGAGGGAACTGGAGATGTGCACTGCCGGCTCTAAAGGGACAAAAATGACAGTCAAGACTGCTCTGCACCATCGAACATTCTGTTTAAACAGAAAAAATAAGACATTCAATGATAAAACCAAATGTAACTATTTTTTATCTATAAATCCAGCCCTGCAGAAGCAAATCTCCAACTGAAAGTGGTTAAGTGCATGAAAGAAAACAAAAGGAGTAAATAATCCCAGACCATCTAAGTCAAAGGAAGGGAAATACACACACACACACACACACATCACCACCACCACCACAACCACACCATCAACAATAACAGAACAAGAATCAATTATCATTGGTCATTGTTATCCCTTAACATAAATAGTATTTGTTCCTCAATAAAAAGACACAGGCTAACATGGATGTGTAAACAGAATTCTTTTTTTTTTTCTGCTGCAGTGAAGAAACATACCTTAACATCAAAGACAGACATCAACTCAGGGTAAAGGGTTGTATTTTGTAACATGAAGGGTCTTGTTTGTTGTTGGGGTTTTTGTCCCACTCAGTACCGCACAACTGTTTAGCCCCAAAGAAAATCACACATAGGTCTCCATAAATTATATGGTGATTGGCCCATTAGCTCTAGCCTCTAACTGGCTAACTCTCACATCTTGATTAACCCATTTTTTAATCTATATTAGCCATGTGGCTCAGTACCTTTTTTCAGTGGAGCAGATCACATCCTACTGCTTCAGGTGTCTGGGCAGGAGTGGGAGGTATCAACTTCCTCCTTCCCAGAATTCTCCTGTTCTCATTACATCATTTCTACTTCCTGTCTGGTTTTCCCACCTATACTTCCTGCCTGGCCAATCAGCATTTATTTATAACATGATTGACAAAATACAGACAATTCTCCCACACCACTTCCCCCTCTTTAAAAAAAAAAAAGAAAAAGAGAGAGTAGCCTGGGAGGCAGAGACAGATGGATCTCTGTGAGTTCAAAGATAGCCTAGTTTACAGTGGAAATCTTATAACTCTAAATTTCTTTAGGTCCCCATAAGATTAACAGTGCACCCAACCAGCTGGAAGTAGCCTGGAATACTATGCCCATATTCCCAAAAAATGGACTATGGATATTTTCCTTTGTTTTCTTTAAAAAATAAAGAGGATCTGTATAATTACCATAGTAAAATCTGTCATCATACCAAAAGTAATCTAGATATTCAATGTAATTCTTATCAAAATTTTAACATAATTTTTCACAGATCTTCTAAGAAAAATATTTCAGCTTCAAATGGACCAACAAAAATCTACAAACAAATGAAAAAGCCAGGATAGCTAAAAGATGTTGAATAATAAAAGATCTGTTGGAGGTATCTATCCGAGATTTCAAGTTGTACCACAGAGTTATAGCAATAAAAAACAATAAGCAAACATGGTAAGGGCACAAAAACAGAAAGGAGGATCAATGAAATCAAATTGAAGATAGACACAAAAATCCACATACCTGTGGACATCTGTGTTTTTTTTTTGTTGTTGTTGTTGTTTGATAAAGAGGCCAGAAATACACACTGGAAAACAAGTTCTCTGTGTATATATTATGGCTTCCAGTTTAGTGTTTTTAAGGAAATCCTGAATGTGTGAATGAATGAATCTTTGACACTTCTGCCTTCTCTTGGGCTCTTTTCTTTCTATTGGGTTATTTGGTAAAGCTTCAAAATAATTGTGTAAATGGAAATTTTGATTCCTGGCTAGTTCCACAGCCATTCAGTTGCAAAGAAACACATAGAGACTTATATTAATTATAAACTATTTAGCCTATTGCTCATGCTTGCTACTATCTCTCTCATCTTAGCTTAATCCATAATTCTTGCCTATGTTTAGCCATGTGGCTTGGTACCTTTTCTCAGTAAGGAATTCTCATCTTGCTTCCTCTGCCTCTCTCTGATGACTGCATCTCTAACTTTCTTCTTTCCAAAATTTTCTTAGACTGGTTGGTTGCCTATATCTCCTGCCTGGGTGCTGGCCAATCACCATTTTATTAAGCCAATATGAGTGACAAAACCTTTACAGTGTGCAAGAACATTATCCCACAAAACAATTTTTGTTTTATCTTATTACACTTTATTTCGTTATATTTTTGAATGAATGAATGAACAAAAACTTAGCCACTAGGGTGAACAACTGAACTCTCTTTTATACCTGCCATCAGTGGAAAATCAGTTTTCTCCAATGGAGAGACAGTGAGTATATCAACCAGTACAGAGCAGGATTCATGTTCAGAAAGTTAACCAACATTTAATGGATAGCACAGTTTATTTTTGTATGTGTGTGTGTGTTTGTGTGTGCTTTTCTTTGTTTACAGTTCATTTGTTTTGTTGTTATTTATTCACTTTGTTTTTCTTTTGGGGAGCTGTTTTATTTTATTGGTTTTGGGCATTTGTTTGGGGATTTTGTTTTTGTTTTTAGAAAGAACTTAAAGTTGGGTGGGCACAGAGAACTTGGGGTCAGGAGAAAAATAATAAAGCATATTCAATTTAATATTGTTTCACATAATAGAAACATTTGAAGAAAATATAAAAATTAGACTTAAAAGTTAAAGGTCTACAGTCAGATCTGGAAAAGAATTATATAAAATTAACTACATCCCAAAGCAAAATTAAAAAATATTTACTTGAATACATTGTAACACATCTAAAATGAAACATTTTAATTCATTTATTAGAACAATATTTGCCATATATGAGGGATAAGGATGAGGTTCAGGCAAGCACAGCCTGCACAAACATACTCACCACACATGTGAAACCTGGGCATAGTCCATACATCTATAGCCTGAGTGCTGACCATAGGAGATAAACATTCCATGAGCTCAGTGGAAGGCAGTGTAGCCAAACTTGCAAAATCCCTTTCCAGTGAGTGACCCAATATCAGGAGTTGTGGGAAGGACACCTGCTTTCCTGACCCAGCCTCTGAATGTAAACACACATGCATTACATATGTGTGCACTCACAGGCATTAACAACATATGCACCCAAAAAGCACAGGAAAAATATCTAATCAGATTCAGTGTGTCAGGTCTCAAAATGAGGTTCTTGGTTCATTTGGAGTTGAATTTATGCAAAATGAGAAATAAGGATTTGGTTTTGTTCTACTCTATATAGGTACTCAGGTTGATCAACACCATTTCTTAAGAAAATTATATATATGATGACTTAATGAATGTTCTGAAAATTATTTACATCATAATGGAAAACATAAGTTACAAAATAATTAACTTAAATTTTCAATATGCTGAACTTCAAGACCATAAACTTACAGCAGTATGAAATAATGATATTGGTATAATTAGTGAATATTCAATCTCAAAAAACAGTGAATTCCAACACTCCTATGTGGTCAACTGAATTTAAGTAACAAGCATTATAAATATGAATGGCGAGGTTATAATGAACAAATTAATACATTCAACAGTGTTTCTCAGGTAAGTAAGAATTCTGTTGCTCTTTGTAATTATATGAACAATGTTTATTGAAAGTGTTTATTTGTTGTATGTTCCACGGAACTTTAATGATCTGCTCAGGGGTCAAGAAAAGGGTCTGTTTTTGTTATTGTTGTTGGTATTGTTTTAACCCACTAAATGAAACAATATTAAAAGTTAGCATTGCATACTGCTGTGTCTAAAATAAATGGCACAATGTAGTCCCAGAATGAACCAAACAGATGCAAAGTGCATGGCTTGTGGTAAACATTAAAAAAATTAAGGATTTTTATTAGAATAAGTTACTTGACAGACATACAAGCATAATAGCACCATTTTATGTCTTGGTCAAAGAAACAGAGAACAGAGTCACAACATATTAGCAAAATAAATGAACATTAAATAAATTCAATTGCTTTAAAACTGTATATCACTTTGACAGAATTAATAACCTTAACAAGGAAACCTTTCTGAACTTTGACACAATAACAAAATCCTGAATTTAAAATGAATACCAAATACATAATGTCCTTTCGATTACTTTTATCTTTTCTCTAACATGTAGGTAGACTAAATGTGCTAATTAAAGTATATGTCCCTTTTTGCTCTTGCAACTAACCTACTCAGAGTTCATCTGTAATCTAGAGTAATTGAGACAGATATTTACATAAATGAAATTGTGCTTCTCAACTTTACAAGCTACCAATTAATTAATGCTAGAGGCAAGATTACTACTCATGCTGATCTGAGAAATTGAACATTACTTATTTCTGTTTAAAAAATCATATTGTGTAGAAAAGGTGAAGTAGGCATATGGTAAGATATTAGTTCTCATATGGAAGACAAACACATTTTTATTAAACTATTTTCACTTAGTACAAAGCTAAGAGACGTACTGTACTATTCAGAATAATGTTGATGGTCCTACAACAGACAATTATACTCCTTTCACATATATGCCAATGTATGCACTTTCTTCTTTATACTATTAACATATGAAAATCTTTTTGTTTACTGTTCTCTTCCTGGTGTAATTTTCTTTCTTGGCCCTGTCTTTCCTGGTCCTTTCTTTCTGGTGTAATTTTGACAATGCATTTTTCCATTTCTTGAGTCCTTCCTTCATGATATTGTGCTGTGGTTTACGATTTTATGAGTTGAAAGACAGACACAGATTCATACCTGGACTTCTGACTCCCTACTACTCGAACTGTATTTTGTTTGTTCATAAAAAAGACCTTAGAACCAATAAATATGAAATAAACCCCACCTACTCCATCATCACAAATCACTTAAAAATATTCACTGCTTGCTTACTCTGTTAAAAAACTCCTATGCTTATGGAGGGTGTGTAAATAGCCAGGAATAATGCAACAGAATTCTCTCTCATGACATTTTCCTAATTGGGATCGTATATTATAGTTTCATAAATTTAATTATAAAGAAGTGTTGGGAATATATATATATATATATATATATATATATATACATATATATATATATATATATATATATATATATCCCCATTGTTGAACATTTGCATAGCATGGATTTGACAGACGTAGTTCATTTCTAGGACCACAAAAAAGTAAAATAAATAAATTATATTAAAAATAAATTTGAAAAGTAAATACTATAGTATGTTAGTCAGCAAGATAAAAGCTCACAGAAGCAGGATATAAATATTGAGAGAGTACAGCACAATTAATAAAAACACAGAGACTGATATTTGTATTCAACATGAAGGTGTGAAAAACAAAAGAACCAGCTGTGGCCTCTTACGTTTATCTCAGTCCAAAATGGTGATTATGCCTCTAGGAATCCTCAGAACTTTGCTATGAACAATACCAATCTTATATTCCTCTCTAGGGATGAGATTAAATGTGTGCACCACTACCACCTGGTTTCTATGGCAAAGTAGTGTGGCTTCTGGGATTAAAGGTGTGTGTCACCATTGTATGATCTGTAGTGATGACCAGTGGGGATGTTTTACTTTCTGATCTACAAGTAAGCTTTATTCATTCAAATAAAAGTGAAATATCACTACAAGAGTCATTACAATAAATTTTTCAATTAACAGTATCCGTATAAATACCTCAGATCCTTAATTATCTCTAATGCAAAACAAGCCTAAAATAAACAGGGTATTAAAACTTTCAAAACAGAATCCTTATTATTACTTGGACCCCTATATATGGTGGATATATTAAAACTGAAGTCATTATTGCCTGCATGATGATCTAAAATTTATTCCATTTTTAATGTGATTAACTGTTGCAGCTTGGAACGCCAGCTCCCAGGGCTGCACTCAGGGTAGCATAAAGAATGTCTTCACAGAGCAGCAAGGAACTTAGGAAAATTTCTTCTCTGTCTTAGGGCTGGACTTTCTTATCTGAGGCATGAATAAAGAAACACAAACTATTTGATGGTAACTTAAGGAAAAAGAAAGAAGCACACACTTCTCTTTTACTTTATCTTAAATAATCTTCCTTGACAATCTTTCTACACAGTTACATATCTTTACATACATTTTCATATCTCTCTTTACACGCACGCACGCGCACACACACACACCCTGCACATTGTACATCTCTTCGCACAGTTACATTTTCCACAGAGCTACATACCTTCACACGTCTTCTTTGCCCAATTACATCTCTGTCTACACAGCGCCATTCTCAGCCCAGCCACATTCCTCTGCCTTCACATAATGTCTCCTACATACATATTACTCCTCAACACAGCTGCATACTCTACTTTTCCCTACCCAATCAGCTCCATCTCTTCACACTTCTCTTCTATGAGCATTCAGCTATATTTCCCTAAGCACACACAAAAACACATACATCCCTTATATTATATTTTTTTTATTCTCCTCACAGCCAAAACCTCTGGACAAATATGAATCACATCTTTCAGGGGCACATAGCCCTTCTTGAATAAACAATAAGAAACAGAGTCAAACTGATCACACAGTTTCCTACAGGGTGGGAGATCACAGTGACTGACCAGTGAGTAAAGTAAGCATACATCAATCTATCATCTGTCAATCATCTAAACATCTGTTTATATATGTATTTTATATCATTTATCATCTATCCTTTTATCATTCATTCTTATTCTACCATCGATCAATCTCTTTTCTATTTATTATTTAAAGAGCCATTTATTTTCTCTCTGTGTCACCTTTTTATATTTCAACTCTTTATAATCTACTTACATTTTGCTTGTCTACGTGTCATTTAGCTGTCTTTCTATTCTTTGTTATTCCTACTATGATCCACCACTATGCTCTGAATTTCATCAGTGTTTTATGAATACAAATATGTTTTATTACTCTTTGAAACAGATGAATTGATATAGTAAGTGAATTCTTTTAACTTACATATCTTGTCTTACCTGTAAGCTTTTAACTTTTCTCATGTAACTATGTATTGTTACCAGGCATGTTTCTATGTACAGCTCTGTGATATTTATTGTTAAGCACTACACACAAAAGATGATTTCTTTTATATTTTTACCCCTCCGCATCTCTGTCTACTTTCTGCTATTAATAATTTGTACATTTAAAGCAAACACTATAAATGTCCTATTAAAACATCTGATGCATCATTATGTAAAACACCATTTTAGAAAGTTTCAGATAATGTTTTTATTGTAAGTTTATTCTCTGGATGAATATATTTCATGATCATTTTGAGTCCATTCAAAATTGAACTTTTTAAGTAAGAAAGGTTTGTAATTATTTTCTATAGAAGGAAAAGTTCACACACTCATCTGACTATGTACACACATATGTGCCAATATCTTTTCAAAAGGACAAAGGGACACAGAGAGACTTCCTCTTGCTGTGAAGGACAAAAACTCAAGAAAGTGTATTCTGACATAAAGTGCATTGCTCTGCCAATCTTTGAAATGTCACTCTGTGGGCAGCCTTCTGCTCTCGGCTCAGAGCCATGGTGTCAAGACTGCTAATAAAAAAGAATAAAGGTTAATGAAGGCATTGGGTTATTTATTATCTTGAATAAAATAGCTGAGGTCTTGTCTGGCAATTTGTTCAAGGCATAAGGTCTTGCCTTATTTTAAAAATTGTTTCACTCTTTATGCAGATTTTTAATTTCAATAAAATGGTCTTCTCATATTTATTACATATGCAATTATATTAAAGTAAGTAAAAAATTCATAGAACTAGATATATAATGCCTGATGGACATGGCAAATAAATCAACATATCCTTCAAAAAAACTTCCAGCACCAACTGAGGGAGTTGTGCCCATTAAACCTATCTATTGTCTCACAAAAACAAAGAACTGTAAGAAAGTTCCAGCATTGAACTTTCTTATAGAGACCTACAAGAAAAACAACCTTTTAATATTTATTTCTGGACTTAGATTTGGTTTTAAGAAGTGTGATTTTATTTAAAGAAAACAAAGTGTGCAATAAAACTAATAAACCTGTCAAATGACAAAGTATAAAATGACCCAAAGTCAATCATATCTCTGAGCCAGAATCTCATTTTAAAATTATTGTGTCCATTGAGCTGCATAGACCTGCAGCTCTTGGATGGTAACAGCAGGAGAAACACATAGAATGTACAACAAATGGGTTAGTTTTTTATTCAAGTTTAGCACAAGACATCTTTGAATTTGAAGCCCAATATCTGAAGAGTGACTTTTACTGTGTATGGTTATACCAGACACCTTAGGTGTATTCTTGTCAGTATTCATTAAGGTCTCATTTCACTTGATATCTGGCCATTCCTATGTTCCACATCCTATGCTGTCTTATTGAAATTAATACAATCCTACAAAACAAAAAACTGATACCTGAATTCTGTTTTTTATCAAAGAATCAGTGTTTCACATGCTGAGTGTGTGTAACTGCCTAATTTGGAGATGTATGGGTGTGTGCATGCATATTTCCCAATTTTTTGTGATGGCCAAAAAGAGTTGTCTTTCTCCAATAGCCAACCAATAATTCTCCAATAGAGAATTAAGTTTTACTCCCTCAGACACAAAAGTCAAATTGAGTGATTAGTTCAATTACTCTGTTGATCCTCCTCAATCCTTGAGCTGCTGAAGACTTGTCCTTATAGCAGCAATATATTTCAATATTTTGCTTCATGTTATCATTACTAAATTGTTATTGAGGCTTCGATTGTCAGTATTTATTTTACCAAAATCAAATGAGGCTTGGTTTGTACAAATAATTAAAATTTAGTTAGTGAAATCTATTGGTGATTTCCTGATAGAAGTCTGTGAAAACAGCAAGCAATATTCACAGGTTTTATGGGCTGCAGTCACCTGTGTGCACAAAATACTGTCACTAAAATGTAGGGGTCTGTACAATGTATGCAAACACGGATATCCCAAGGTATAGTACTTGAATTTGCTCAGCAAACACACACACACCATTCTTAGGAAGCTAAAATGGGTAAGGATCTTTGGACATCAGTGAAGTCAGGTTTCATCTAAGTAGAAGGCTTCCTAGTTTAGTTAAAAAAAAACTCACCAAAAAGAGATCTGAAATTTAAGGGAAAGATGTGCAGTTGAAAATAGATTTTATATGTGTGGTAGAGCATGAAATATCATAAATTCAAAGCTAACCTTAGAAATAAAATGATTTCCAAGATACTCTGGGCTACATGAAAATGAAGGAACAAAGGAAAAGAAAAGTTAATGGGAAAGAAATGAAAAAGTCAAGGGAACTTTAATATATATTTTAAGGTCATAGCACTGATGGTTCTATCTGGCTCTTAATATCTTTTTTGGTCAGAAAATATTTAGTATGTTAGAAAATATAGTGTTTAGAGATTGGAGTTATTGGCAGGAACTGAAAAGTGCTACTAAGAAGAAAATATTTCTAGGGTTTTAGTCTACAAATTCACCTGACACAATTTCTCATTGTAGTCTATTTAAAATAAAATGACTAGTTTATTATAGGGCACTGACTTCATGTATCCTTGTTATGGAAGAACATAGGATTATTCTAAGGCCAGGAAATTAATCACTTTCAGATGTCTTAGCAGAATGGAAAGGCAAAGCCCTAGTAAGCTTACCCATAAAATAGAAGTGCTGTAGTAAAAATCACATGATGAGCTGAGAGCAGTGCTCAGGGAACCAAGTGCATACATGATCAGGCTGCTCACTGACTACATCATCACTGTGCACCCCCCAGAGCTATCAATCTTTCCCAGTATCTGTTTCAAATCTTAGGACTTTTTCTAGCTGAGGTAAAGAAGTTTGCTTAATATGTAAAAACATGAAGCCACAATAATAAGAAAACATGCTTATGCTTTGCTGATAATAATCAGTTAAATGTTTGTTTAACAAATAAGAACAATTTTACTATGACAAGGTCAAATGCAAGTGAAGATGTATAGGTAAGAACTTCTGTGCATGCTAATGAAAAGACATTTTGAAAATAATCTTGCATTATCCAATGACTATAACATTTTTATACTTAGGGGCATAATTTTAATTTCTATGAATATTGCCTACAACAATTTTTGTATACTCATATGAACATTCATAATAGCTTTATTGAAATATACATGTTGTTGAGAAGACATTTAAGATGAAGTCTATTTGTGTGAACAGTAATGTATGCAGACCAGGTTTTAATTTTATTGATAATTTGTAGCTCTTTAACTGACATACAGAGTATATTAAGTTAAATTTGTACAGCCCAAATACTCTTGGATGTGTGACCAACCACTGGTGTATGTTCAACTTACCAGTGTCCACACATTTAAATAAAAGTGACTTTCCCTCTACATGCAGCTATCAATTCTCAATTACTCCATGCCTAAAGGGTGAGATTTTGTTCCTAACTCTTCATGGCAGGTCTTGTTCTGTCTTGTGCAAACTAAGTCTTATGAATGCTGTACATCCACTTTGAGTTCATATGTTCACTACCCTGTGGCCTCCCATTTCTTCATAGTCACCTGACACCTCTGACTCTTATGATGTTCCTGTCTTTCTTCCACAGTGATCTCTGAGCTTTTTGAGGAAAGATTACCATATACACATTCCATTGAGGACAGAGCACTTTCAGATCTCCTGTTATCTGTCACATGGCCATTCATTGTCTCTCTTTTGATCATTATGTAATGCAAATGGAAGTCTCTCTGATGAAGGTTGAGAGATGCACTAATCTGTGGATATAATGATAAGCCTTTAAGAGTCTAACGTTGTTGCTATTTATCAGAATAATGGTAGGAGTTTCTCTTATCCTACCATAGGTCTTAACTTGATGATGGTGCCAGGTGAGGGTTTATCTTGTAGAACGAGAATGTAAATCGAAGAAAACGATGGTCCCATGATGTTTGTGTCACTATTATACAAGTAGGCATGTCTTCCCAGAAGAGTCATTAGTATAACTTTCAGGATTTGCGGATGGATAATGTTGGTGATTGCTTTTTCTATTTCTGGTAGTAGCATGCATACACACCACCTGCTAGCACTGTGAAAACTATAAAGCTTCTTGGCCAGTGCCATCTTGATTTCTCCATTTTTAATTATTCAAGTATCTTCAGAGTCACGTGTTGTGTCTTTAATAATAATGTCTTACCCTCAAGTCCTGGAGGACAACAAAAAGACTTATCAAAGCTTGTGTGCTTGGTGATCTATGGTAACTTATGAGAAACAGCCCCAGAAAAAGGATCCCATTTTTTGACACATGGATTTTTGTAGGTTAACCTCTAGTGTCTGATTGGATCACTATTTCCCTCTCTAAAATATAATAAAATTATAGTATAATTTCAACATTTCTTCCATCCCTTTCCTCACATCAAATCCTTCCATATACCCTTCCACATAATCAGATAATATTATGTGGACTGAAAAGATTATTTTAGGAATCTGTTCATATTTACAGATATTGTATATTCATATAATAAAAATAACTCATATTTTAAGATATACAGTATTTGCAAGGAAATTCATGATGATGTGAAGAAGATTATGTTTGATTGTAGTTAATTTTATCTACTCAGTATTGTATGAGTACACTTACACATACTATTTCTCTCATACATGTCTTCTGCAGGTCAAGTTTTGCTACTGTGAGGTTTCAAAGAATATTGAATTTTCCAGGACACTTCCATTGTATTCTGCATTTTAAGTTCCTATGTTATCTGGGGTTTGTTTTTCTTTTATAAAATCAAATTTTATGTCACACTAATAAAATATATTTCCTCACTTAGCTTTTCTTCCATAATAAATTATACACATGCCTAGTCAAAAGGTCACCAATTAAAATGGTTGTTGAAAACTTGTTTAAATGTTTTCATTTCAGTGTTTTATTTTATTTTATTGATACAGGGTTTTTCTATGTAGCTTTGATGCTCCTGAAACTTACTCTATAGACCTAGTTGAACTTAAACTCAGAGATCCACCTGCTTCTGCCACCTGAGTGCTGTGATTAAAGGCAAGTGCCACCAGGCTCAGCTCCATTTCATTTTTTTAAGGATAATAGCATTGAGGCTCACATATTAACTACTTCAGCATAAATTTGAATTAAGTTCTGTTTGCTAATGGGGTTATCACTTCCCTCCCTCTAAAAATAATCTGGCATCAATTATCCCAAATTACCCCGAACTCTGCCTTAATGGGTAAATTTGTTTGCCTTGATTACTTCACCATGCTAGATGGAATTGGGTTACATTGGTTTGATCATAATGTAGATATTATATTCTTATGTATGTATCCTTAATTGTTCCTATAGTCTAAGCATGTACATGCCCTTATACTACATTAGTTGAAATCTAATGACTCTTGTGGTGCCATTGGGAGGTGTGGCCTGTGAGATGACAATATCTGCACAAAAGGGCCCCAGAACGTTGCCTGGCTTGCCAACATGGAGGGCTTCTTCTGCCATGAGATGTTCTCTCTGAGCCAGAAAGTGAGTCTTTAGGGAGCACTAAATCTCAGAAAACCTTTGTCTTGAAGTTTCTGTCTTGGTTATACTGCCTCACTAATGGAAACATTCCCAAAGGTTCTGGACCAATGGTAACTGGAGGTCTAATTCCCACCTGCCAGTTCCCAAATAACCACTCTGAGGCTTAATATTAATTACAAACTGCTTGGCAGATTAGTTCAGACTTATTATTAATTAGCTCTTACAACTTTAATTAATCCATTTCTCTTTTTCTATATTGTATCATGAGGTTCATGGTTTATGACTTAACAACTTGGTTTTCCATCAGCTGCTCTCATCTTCCTGACTTTGTTGTTTCTTTTTTCTCTGTATCTCTGCTTGGATTTCTCAACTGGCTCTATTCTGACTGACTAATATGTCTAAGTCAACTTTTTTATTAACCAAGGTAACAAAATATATTCATAGCATACAGAGCCAAAATTAGTATGTGTTTAGCTTGTCTTATTTAGCTAAACTACAGTGTAAACATCTCTATATTCTTCTTTTTATATTTGAGTTTCACAATACAGAATGTTGATAAAATTGATTTATTTTAAAGGTTCAGATATTTTAAAGAAATAAATTTTGTTTATAGTATTTGTGGTGATTTGAATAGTAATGGCTCCATAAACTCATGTGTTTGAATGTTTTGCCCATACGGAGTGACATTATTAGGAGGTATAACCTTGTTGGAGAAAGTGTGTCATTGCCACTGTGGTGCAGTCTTTGAAATCTTATATGCTCAATCTATGCCCAGTGTGGCTCACAATGTCCTTCTGCTGCCTGTGGGTCAAGAGGTAGAGATCTAAACTTCTTCTCTAGCAGTATGTTTCCATACATGCCTCCATGCTTCTCACCATGATGACAATGAACTAAATCTCTGAAACATTAATCTAGTCAAAATTCAATGTTTTCTTATAAGACCTGCCATAATCATGGTGTCTTTTCACAGCAATAGAAAACCAAAAAAAAAAAAAAAAAAAAAAAAAACAACAACAACAACATTAACTGGTTTTGTTTTTGTTTATTTATAATTTTTATATCTAAACATGTGCAAGTAGAATATTCACAGTGGATACATGATAAATATTTTCTAATGCAATCAAAAATAACATACTGATGAAGCCATTGATAGTAAGGATTAATTAACCAGTTCGTGATTACAGAGTGATAGGATATCTCCTCCCTTTAATTGCTTAAAAAATTGCAAGGGCTGACAGTAACTCTTATTTCTTCAGAAAATAATTCATTTCATATTACAATCACAGAAGGCATAAAAAAGCTAACCAGCATAGCAAGGTTGGCCCATTTCAGTAGCCAGGATGCAATAGAAATGAAAGCAGACTGTAGTTTGAGAAGTACCTTGCCAATCCTAGGGAATAGCCGAGGAAAAGAAGGTTGGCCAGAGATTCCTAGCCTCCATAGTATGTCAGGATGATGTGGGCGTGTTTGAAAATTCGTGTACCATGATCCCAAACAAAGGACTGACACCGCCAACATTGTTCTGGGCACTGGTAAGGTTTCTTTTTAAGGTTCCACAGTTGCTCTGTATATTAGTCATTCTGTAATTACTTCTCTAATGAGAACTAAAAATGTCACTAGCATGCAATTCTGTCCATTAAAAAAAATCATCCTATGAAGAACTGTGCTGGAATTTTGATGGCTGAATTTATAGATTGCCTTTAGCAAAGAGACCATATTTAATATGATAAATTTACTGATCTATGAGCATGAGAAATATTTCCACCTTCTGATATTTTCTCCAATTTCTCTCTTCAAAGTTCTTGTCAAATAGTTCTTTGACTTGCTTGGTTAGAGTTACACAGGATATTTTACATTGTTTTTGGCTATTGTGAAGGGTGCTGTTTTACTGATTTCTTTCTCAGTTCTTTTATCATTTGCATATAGGAAGACTACTGATTATTTTTAAAATTAATGTTGTGACTTGTCACTTCATTAAATATGCTTATCAACTATAGAAGTTCCCTGGTAGTATTTTTGGCATCACTAAAGTATACTTTAGTATATCATTTCATTTGCAAATAATGATACTTCAACTCCTTTCTTTCCAATTTGTATTCCCTTGATCTTATTTTGTTATCTTATTACTCTATCTAGAACTTTAAGTAGCATATTGAATTGATGTGCAGAGAGGAGACAGTCTTGTCTTTTTCCTGGTTTTAGTTAAATTGCTTTAATTAATTTGATGTTGACTTTCAGCTTGCTGTACATTCATTTTATTATATTTATGTATTTTTGTATCCCTAATGTCTGCAAAACCTTTATTGTGAAAGGGTATTAAATTTCGTGGATTTTTTTCAGAATATAATAAAATTATCATGTAGATATTTTCTTTCAGTTTGTTTATATGGTAGATTATATTGACATATTTTCTTTCTTGAACCATCACGGCAACTCTGAAATTATGCCCACTTTTTTGTGGTAGATGATATTTTGATGTATTCTTGAATTTGGTTTGAGAGTATTTATTGAGTATTTTTGCATCAATATTCATGAAGAAATTTACTCTGTAATTCTCTTTGTATATTGAGTCTTTGTGTGGTTTAGGCACCAGGTGTCTGTGGCCTCATAAAATGAATTTGACAATGCTTCTTATGTCTATATTTTGTGGAATAATTTGAGAATTACTGGTATTAGCTCTTCTTCAATAGTGTGGTAGAATTATGCACTGAAACTATGTAGCCTTGAACTATTTTTTTGGTTGGGAGAATAATGATCTCTTCTACTTTCCTAGAGGTAATGGGTCTCTTTAAATTGTTTATCTGATCATGATTTAATTTTGGTACATGGTATCTTTCAAAAAATTGTCCATTTATTTTAGGTTTTCCAATAATCCAAAGTACAGGTTTTTCAAGTATGACTTCAAGATTGTCTATATTTCCTCATTGTCTGTTTTGTCCCCATTTTCATTTCTGATTTTGTAAATTTTGGTATGCTTTATCTGCCTTTTAGTTACTTTCCCAAATTGATTATTCTTTGTGTGGCTCTCTTTGTTCCTATTTTTTTGATTTTGGCCCTCACTTTACTTCCTGCTGTCTACTCTTCTTGAATGTGTTGCTTCATTTCTTTCTTGAGCTGCTAAGTTGCTAGTATGAGATTATCCAAATTCTCTTTGTAGGCACTTAGTGCTATGAATTTTCCTCTTATTATTGCTTTTATTGCATCCCATATGTTTGGGTATGCTGTGCATTCATTTTCATTGAATTCTAGGAAGTCTTTAATTTCTTTCATTATTTGCTTTTACATAGTGGTAATTCAATTCCAAAAGCAATCTACAGATTTAATTAAATTCTCATTAAAATTTCAGCACAAATAATACTGCTATGAACATAGTTGAACAAATGTTCTTGTCATATGATAGGGCATCTCTTGGGTATATTCCCAAGAGTGGTATTGCTGGGTCCAGGGGTAGGTTGATCCCGAATTTCCTGAGAAACCGAAACACTGATTTCCAAAGTGGTTGCACAAGATTGCATTCCCACCAGCAATGGATGAGTGTACCCCTTCCTCCACTGCCTCTCCAGCAAAGGCTATCATTGGAGGTTTTGATTTTAGCCATTCTGACAGGTGTAAGATGATATCTCAAAGTTGTTTTGATTTGCATTTCCCTGATCGCTAAGGAGGTTGAGCATGACCTTAAGTGTATTTTGGCCATTTGAACTTCTTCTGTTGAGAATTCTCTGTTCAGTTCAGTTCCCCATTTTTTAATTGGGTTAATTAGCAACCTGGAAACAACCTAGATGCCCTTCAATTGAAGAATGGATGAAGAAAATGTGGAATATATACACATTAGAGTACTACGCTGCGGTAAAAAACAATGACTTCTTGAATTTTGCATGCAAATGGATGGAAATAGAAAACACTATACTGAGTGAGAACCTTCATCTGGTGATGGATGGAGATAGAGACAGAGACCCACACTGGAGCATCGGACTGAGCTCCCAAGGTCCCAATGAGGAGGAGAAGGAGAGAGAACATGAGCAAAGAAGTCGGGACCACGAGGGGTGCACCCACCCACTGAGACAATGGGGCTGATCTATTGGGAGCTCACCAAGGCCAGCTGGACTGTGACTGAAAAAGCATGGGATAAAACCGGACTCGGAACATGGCGAACAATGAGGGCTGATGAGAAGCCAAGGACAATGGCACGGGGTTTTGATCCTACTTAATGTGCTGGCTTTGTGGGAGCCTAGCCAGTTTGGATGTTCACCTTCCTAGATATGGACAGAGGGGGGAGGACCTAGGACTTCCCACAGGGCAGGGAACCCTGACTGCTCTTTGGACTGGAGAGGGAGGGGGAGAGGAGTGGGGGGAGGGGGAGAAGGGTGGGAGGAGGAGGAGAAGGGTGAGAGGAGGGGGAGAAGGGTGGGAGGGGGGAGGGAAATGGGAGGCTGGGAGGAGGCGGAAACTTGTTTTTTTTCCTTTTCTCAATAAAAAAAAATAAAAAAAATTTCAGCACAATTCTTTACAGACCTTGAAATAACATACTCAATTTACATGGAAAAACAAAAAGCCCAAGATAGCTAAAACATGAACTTCTGGAGGTATCACCATGCCTGATCTCAAACTCTACGACAATGCTATATCAATAAAAAAGAAAATGCTATTGGGGTTTAAAAGAGACAGGTGGTACAATGGCATCCAATTGAATGCCCAAACATAAATCCACACACCTATGGACACCTAATCTTTGAGAGTCAGTCAAGATTATACAATGGAATAAAGAAAGTATCATCAACAAATTGTGCTGGCATAACTGGTTATAGACATGTAGGAGAATGCAAACATATCCATATCTATCACCTTGTAAAATACTCAAATCCAAGTAGATCAAGGAACACAATATAAATCCAGGTACACTAAATCTGATAGACAAGATAGTGGGAAGAAGTCTTGAACCCATTGGCAAGGGAGACAACTTCCTGAATATAATGCCAGTAGCACAGGCACTGAGATTGACAGCTAACAAATGGGACCTCATGAAACTAAAAAGCCTCTGGAAAGAAAAGAACACTAACAATAGGACAAAAGAGCAGCCTACAGAATGGTAAATCTAAAACACAAATGACAGCTTATGCTAGAGAGGATGTGGAGCAAGAGGAACGCTCCTCTACTGCTGATTGGCGTTTAAGTAAACTTGTAAAGTGATGTTGGATATCAGTATGGCAGGTTCTCAGAAAATTGAACATTGATCTACCTAAATAACCAGCAATAGCACTGTTGAGCATATACCCAAAGGATGTGGAATCATACCACAAGGGCACTTGCTCAACTATGTTTATACCAGATTTACTTTATTTATTTATTTATTTATTTATTTATTTATTTATTTACAATGGAAACAATCTAGATGCCCCTCAACTGAAATATGGATAAAGAAAATGTGGTATATTTATATGTTAGTGAATGCAAACGGACAGATGAAACTAGAAAAAAAAATCATCTTGAGTGAGACAACCCAGACCCAGAAGACAAACAATGTGAATATTCACTCATAAGTAGATCCAAGCTGTATAGAAAAAAATAACCATGCTATAATCCACAGACCCAGAAAAGCTAGATAACAAGACATGTATAAGGGAGGCACAAAAAATTTCCTTGGGAAGGGAAATAGAAGAAATCTTCTGGGTGGGCTGGGAACAGGTGATAGTGGGAACATGAGGTATTGGATTGGTAGTGAGTGGAGGGGAGAATATCCAAAGAGATGACTGGAAAGGGGGAATCTCAGGATAAAAAATAAATTTCACAAAAACTGTTTTAGTGTTTTGTCATTTTTTAGTCTTATAATAAAGATCTTGCCAAATCTGTGTCATAGAAATAAAAATCCTGACAGCAATCTCTGCTTAATCAAGTCTCATATAAAGCAAAAAGTTAAATGAAAAAAAACTGTCATAATACAAGCATTCAAAAGTAAATTACTTCCCCAATGAATAAAATTTTCTTGAGCTTACACAATAACATTTTTGAACAAAACCAATGAGCACACAAGGAAGACACTGTGCATGTCTCAACTTATAGGAGACAGCAGAATCAGAGATTAGAACCAAGGAGAACTGCTGCCTCTGCAGTCATCACTTGGCAGTGTCTTTCTTGACCCAGACTTCATTTACATTCAGCTCATTCTCACTTTTGACATAATTCCTTTCTGATCTTGGTTCCCTGATGACAGTTTTCTGCATTACTAATAAGCTAAGGTTCAGTGTTGTGGCTTAAGTTTGGACAACTATTCTAAGATTCGCTATACTACTTTGAACATTCGAATTTCCTCAAGTGAAAACAATTCTAAATTAATGATCCTTAATTGCTTGAATTGAAATCAGCTTCAACAACACCATAAGCTTGCACAACACCATAAACTGCAGAAAGAACACTTATTCAGCTCAAATCACTCAAAAATTCACTTAAAATGAAACAAACTTTAATACCTCAGTGAAATTCTATGCTTATTCATCTAATGTGAATCACCTACATGATGAGTATTTTATTTTTAGCCTGGAAAGATTTGTCAGTGGGTAAATGTGCTTGCTATCTATGTCTGACAACCTAAATTTGATTATGGATACTACATGGAAAAGCTAAATATAGAGTATTTGTCCATAATCCCAATACTCCAATGTTGAGATGAGGTGTAAGCAATGAATCCCCCAGAAGTTCTTGGATAACCTCCCCTGGAGCACACAGGTCAACTGAAACAAGAGAAGCTCTTCCTGAAAACAAAATTTGTGAGAGAAATGACGCCCTTGTGTTGTCCTCTGACCTCCACTTGTGCTGCATGATATACTTGCTCGCTCACACTCCCGCGAACACATGTACAAAGTAAGACACATGGGCACACGTAAAAAGAGACACACTAAAGAATTATTTTGTTCCCAAAATCTTTTCATTTATTTTTAAATTTATTATTTGGTGGTGTGTTTCTGCAGAAGTCAGAAGGACAACTTGATAGAGTTAGTTCTTTCCTTCCACAATCTTGATTTGTAGACCAAACTTATGTTTTCAGGCTTGGTGGCAAGTGAATTGCTCACAGAACCTTCTCTGGCCCCAGATTACCACTGTGCCTTATCCTCTCTGAGGAGTAGATTGGGGGGGTGTGTTTGGGGGGGAAGGTGAAAGGAATGGGAGAAAGGGAGGGAGTGGGAACTGGGATTGGTAAGTAACATGAAAAAAGGTAATTTATTTCATTTTTAAAAAATAAAATGAAGTATTTTTCAAAAAAGAAAGAGAAAAGAAAACTCCCTATAAGCTTGCGTGCAGCCGGACCTTATGGAGACACTTTCTCAATTGAGGCTTCCTCCTCTCAGATGACTTTAGCTTCTGTCACATTGACATTAACCTGTCCAGTGGAGGGTCCATAAAATATTTACTTCCAAAATATTTCCCATTAAGCTTTTCAGATCTTAGGCATCATCTTTGCTACTTTTTCTGTTGCTGTGATATAATACACAATAAAGGCAGTGGAAGGGAGGAAGATGTGCTCTGTCTCAAAGTTCAAGGTTAGGATAGGAAAGCCATGTGGGAAGAGCTTGCGGAGGTGGCTGATGACTTTTCATCTGTAATCAGGAAGCAGAGAGCAATGAATACCTGTGGTCAGTACCATCTGCTTTTTTTAAACTTTATTTTCTTTGCTCCCGTTTCTTCCTCCCCCTCTCCTTCTACCCATTCCTGTGACACCCACACCCCCAATTTACTCAGAAGATCTTGTCTTTTTCTCCTTCCTTTGTAGAACTATATTAAAATTAATTTTTATGTGCCTTGCTGTTTTGCCTGCACATGTGTTTGTGTGATGGTGTCAGGTTCCCTGGAACTGAAGTTTCAGACAGTTGTGAGCAGCCATGTGGGTTTTGGGAACTGAAATTGAACCTTGGCCCTCTGGAAGAGCACTCAGTGCTCTTGACTGCTGAGCAATCTCTCCAGCCCCACCTCAACTTGCTTTCTGGTCATCACAGCAGTAGAAACCCTGACAAAGATAGACTTATAACATAAAAAGTGTATAAATGAGTATGTCCAATAGCTAGCATTAGAGTAGTAATAGATAAATAATGTGAAGAACTGACATGTGATAGTTAATTTTAATTGTTAACGTGACAAGATTTGGAATCACTATGGAAATGCAACTATAGGTTCTCTATGAGGGTGTTTCCAGAAAGATTAACTGAATGTGAGTGGCACAATCTCATGAGCTAAGTCATCAAGCAAATTAAAAGGAGAGAGCGAACTGAGCACCAGCAGTCATCTCTGTGAACTGCCTAACAGAGGACACACTATAGCCAACTGCATGCCTTCCCCACCATCACAGACATCTCCTCCAACTCCACCCTGCTTCCTCTCTGTATTTCCAGCTTGGCAGTTTGGCTATCCTGTCTAGTTTTTTTCTGCCTTGCTATAGTCCAAATCAGACCTATTATCAAGCAATGAGATTAATACATATTCACAATATGCAGATGGATTATCCCACATTAGAGAAATATCCATGAAACAATATGGGGATGGAACGAGAAAAAAATAATTCTGTTTAACTGAGTAGGAAAAATAAGATGTTAGTAAGTAAAAAAAAAAAAGTCAGACTAGATACAAAATGAAATTTATACAACTAGATTTTTAAAACACATCAAATAAAAGATAACATTAGAGCTCCATATTCAGAAAACACTAGTATTCTAGAGTACCTGTCAGTTTTTCTGTTTCTTGACTTTCTGGTAATATTTAGGCAAAATTTCATTTTCATTAGGTTTCACATTCTTAATTTCATAAATAAATAATTTCCAAAATATGACCTTTTGCATTTTTCAGTAATTTTACATAGATATTTTGCCAAAGTAAAATGGAAAAATAAATCTTACAATCTAGGGGAATATGTGGTCTCTCTAAAAATAACGATTATGAAAAAAAGATTATCGCTGAAAATGGAATTTGAATATACAGGAAAGGCAATTTAACATCATTTTTCCAAAAGATGGACAATTGCTAATTGCTATTGAGTGTGTTGATCAGATACTGGTGAGCCCCTTCAGGAGAACTGTAGGAGCATTCACTTGGGGCTGACACTGGTATGTTCAACTCAAGTTGGCAAAATGGCTGTGGTCACTCATTGTGTGCTTAAATCTGGAAGTAGCAAGATACAGAGAACTTAACAGAAAATCTTCTTCCTGCTATCCAAAGGAAATGATATTGAGGAGTCACTTTTATTGTGATGAGCATAAAAAATACCACAGCTAAATTGATGTAGCCACTTAAATGTGATCCATCTTAGCATACTTCTGAATAGTTAGAATGATAATTCTAGACCCAATTCTTTCACTTTGGGTTTTACACTTTTACCATCAATTATATTTTTAAACACTATCCAATACAAAATGTTAAACTGTAACAAAGTTGAAACTAAAAGCACATTTTTGTATATCCCCTTAATGACTCATGTGTACTTTTGCCTGCCTGTGCTCCATAAAACATATATTTCCATTTTCGTCTCTTTTCTACACATATGTAATTTGTTCACATGTATACATTATAGGTCTAGTTAGGATCTGCATAAAAGAGATGAGAAGCTTTTTCTTTCTGTGTTGCAGTGACCTTGGTGTATTATTCATTCTAAGTCCATCCATCTCAAGTTTAAATTAAACAAGGCAAAAATAATCATCTAGGAAACTAAGAGAAGCAATTAAGAAGACTAGATTATGAGGGTCTCCTGGAGCATTGTAGAATCAAGCAGGTCACCAGCCTGCCTCTGTATCCAGAAGTGACTTTAAAGAAAGAAAGGCATGATTCAAAATACCAAAATATGCTAAATGAACCAAAAAAGAGATCTCTAAAAGAATGAAGAAAGAAATATTTACACTTGTAAATAAATGATGAAAACTGGTCACATATTTACAATTGAAGGGAGTCTCAAAACATTTAGAAAAGAATAGTTTTCTTCCATTCCTGACACCATGGCTCCATCCTGCATTGTCATGATTATTAATGCAGCACACACACCAGCTGCTGAAGACTCACACCAGAGGAACCCCTTAAGTTGTTCTCTGTTTCTCCATACAATTACAAACCCTAAAGCAACTCTTTGCGATGCTTTAATAGATTTTTTTGACATTCTTCAGAAAGTTATCATAGAAGGGCTAAGATTGCCATAATCTCAGAGTCTCCAGTGAAAACCAGGACAATACAGACTTGAGAAGGTTAACAAAACTTTTAAGACCAAGAGAAAAATGATAGTAACTCATGTAAATCATGGCAATATTTTGTGATTTATGTTCCTTGAATTATTGTTTTGGAGGTCAGATATTTCAGAGGGAACTTTATAGAGCATAAAATGGAAAACAGTGTTCTTTAAATAGTTCTTATAGTGCAAGTATACCATAAAATGTATAGTATATTACTATATACAAAATGACAATAAAGAGTATTATAATTGAAAAAATCAAAATACTAGGATGAATTTTACAGTCTATATTAGGACCATAATTTCCATATAATTGAAATCAGTCATTTTAATTTCAAGTTTTAAACTTCCTGCTGTAGTGACAGAGTTAAGCTATAAACACAAAGCAATTTAGTTAATGTCATCACCTGTTATCTAAAATCTAAGGATCATTCTTACTCTAGAAAGCTCAGTAGAAAACTCTTACTAATCAAGCCAGGGACTCTCTTTCTTCACATGAGGCAAGAGTGGATTTTGAAATTCTGTATGCAAATTTTTAGTTCTTTCTAGAATTTGAAATCTTACAAAAAATGAAATGTAGTAGGAATTATGGGGAGCAAAAAGGTAAGAAAATATAGATTGGATATTAGCAGTCTAATTGTACACTGGGGGATTGGTCAGCAGATAAGAGTGCTTCCTAACAAGAATAAGGACCAAAATTCAAATCCTCAGAACTCACTTTCATAAAATTCTAGGAACTCTTCTACTAGGACTAGAGGGAGGATTGTTGGGATATGTTGGTTTCCAGTCTAGTTCTAGGCACCAGAGACAGTAAGGTATTTTTATGCAATGCCTTTGTGCTCCTGCTATCTAGTGCTGCTTGGTTTCCATGCTTCCTTGGCGATTATTCTCTCTTCGGTGCAGATTTTTCATTGATTTGCTTTTATTTTGTTTGATCTGCATCATAGTCTCACTGTACAGCTCATTCTGGTTTCAGAATTTCAGTTATCCTCTGACCTCTGTACTAAAAGGCTGCTTATTTGTTCCCTGCTGCTCATCCTCAAAATATTAACACAGAAACTGTATTAATTAAATCACTGCTTGGCTCATTAGCTCTAGCTTCTTATTGGCTAACTCTTACATAGTAATTTAACCAATCTCCATTAATCTGTGTAGTATTCCATGGCAGTGGCTTACCAATAAAGTTTTGGCATGTCTGTCTCTGGTGAGGGCTCCATGGCTTCTCTCCACCCTTCTTTCTCCTAGCATTCAGTTTAGCTTTTCCTGCCTATCTTTATTCCCTGCACAGGCCCAAGGCAGTTTCTTTATTAATCAGCATACAGAGAGGACTCCCACATCAAGGATTTGTCTTTAACATAGTAAATTTACATATAATAAAATAGTTATCAAGTAAGAATTATAGTTACAATATTTATATCAACTAACTATTGTTCAACTCCATCAAAGACTCCAGAAGGACATAATATTACCTAGTAAACAGAAGGAGCATTATAAGCAACTTCTAAAACTCTAGAATTGTCAGAGACTTCATGCTACCTTGGCACTCACTCTAAGTTCTTCTGTACCATTGGGGCATCCATCTTCAGCCCACAAGCCCATAGTATTCAGCAAACTTTTCCATGAAGCAGGAAATTGCATTGGCAGTTTGTCAGTCACTTTCTTCTTTGTCCTGTCAAATGTCGTTCAGACTCTTTCATGAAACAAGAACCCTGAAGGATCATCTCACCTTGAGACAAGCTTAATAATCATTTCTCTGTCAGTATTGCCTGCCCAGTTCACATAGCATACTATCAAGCTGTTCAGGCAAGAACATTTTCTTGCCCAAATGGATAGCAAAGTCCATGAGAAGCCTATTTAATGCCCATGCTACTCTTGAAGTAATTGGTGCTGCCAGAAGCAGATGTGTCTCATTGTCATGAAAAGTCCTAAGCTTTTAAAAATTTTAAATGCCATATTCTGAAGGCCTCTGAAAGATATGTATTTGAAGAATACATATCTAATGAAATATATCTCTATATATCTAGAAAACCTACCTAACATGACTACAAGCTTGATTATTATAGATGACTCACTATTAAATACTGGCAGATAGAAAAATAACTACCTAATAGGGACTATCAAGAAAACTGAATAGGTTCTGTAAGTATGGAGCTGTGGAATATACTAAATCATATTTCTAAATTTATAGAGCTGGTTTTGGAGTTGGAACCAAGTGCCAGAAACAAGAGACTGAGCCGAGGCTTGCCACTCTTTTTTAAAGAAAAATAGACCATGCCCCAGTGGGCTGGTATTTCAGCGGCTATTGGCTGAAGGAGCAGAAGGCACTCCCGCAGCACATATTGTTTTGCCAATTTGTTAAATCTTACATATAGGACCCCAGCCTTCCTTGGTGAGGAAAGAGAGGTATGGATCACTTAGATTTTACTGGATACAAAACATCCTTACCATTTTTCGTCTTTGCTAAATGTGTTTCTCAGTGAAATCTGCCTGAATGTTCTCTTTGGGGTGGCCCTCCACATTGCCCTATTTGTGCTTCAAGTCACAAATCCATATTGTTGTGCTTATGTTGTCAAAAGGCTGCTTGTTTGTTTCCCGGCCGCCTGACAGCTCAGACCCGAAATAATCACACAGAAACTGTATTAATAAAAATCATTGCTTGGCCCATTAGCTCTAGCTTCTCATTGGGTAACTTGTATACATTAATTTAACCCATTTCTATTAATCTGTGTATTGCCATGTGTCTGTGGCTAATCAGCTAAAGTTCTGTCATCAGTCTCTGGTAGGGCTACATGACTTCTTTCTGTCTCTGCCTTCTTCCTCCCCACATTCAGTTTAGTTATCTCCACCTATCTCTATTCTACCCTATCAAGCCAAGCCAGTTTCTTTACTAAACAATGGTATTAACAGCATACAGAGGGGAATCATACATTATACTTAATTTGTCTCTACCATTTAATATAACATCTTTATTATATATAATATAAAAATATTATCTTTATTATGCTTTTTACTCATTTATACAGCTGTACGTCTAGCCTGAAAATGACATGAGAGCAGAGGTCTTAGTTCTATTCACTGTAGTATCTCAATGCTGTAAAACAGGTATAGCATACAGTGACAGTCGAACTAAAACATGAATGAGGGGTATGCTCTCATCTCTGGAGGAGAGTTCATTAACTCTTAACCCCTTTATGAAATGATTTTATGGCTTGGATTTTAAATGTCTCCATAAAGGTTCACAGGAACCATTTGGTCCTGGAAATGTTTGGAGAAAGGTCTAGGAAGCTTAAGTTTAGAAGTAGGTCATGGGATATGCAATATGTGCCTTTTAAATATTATATTTTGTCCCCAGACCCATTTTGATCTCTGCTTCTTGTATGCTATGAGGTGACCACATATTGCCATAGATCACTACTACCATGATGTTATATCAAAACATATGTGCCCAAGGAACCACAGACCAAACTCTAAAACTTTGCGTCAAAATGAATTCTTTAAGTTGTTTAGGCCATGTATTTGGGCAAATAGATGTAGAAGACTGTTCAGAGAACAGAAAATGTACCTTATCGCTGCCATTGTTGTGGAAAAGTATATCCTCACAATAGGCTCATGTTGAAATCTTACCTTTAGGTGCAAAAAAAAAAAAAAAGAGGAGAGGACTCAGCAGAGATAAGTGAGAGGAAGAGGATTTGTGTCCCCTACATGGACTTCAGAGATTCACTACCCTCCTTCCATTGGTTTAGTATGTAAGAGACGACAACCTACACCAAGAATTGCAAGGAATAGATTACTGTTATTTATAAACCATTCCGTATAAGGTATTTTGTTATAGTAACTTGTACTAACAGATGGGATTTTGGTGTACCTCTCTATCTGATAATTCAGTCTTCCAAAAACTCTGCAATTATTTGGTCCAAAACAGTCTGAACATACTATCAATTCCTTATTACCTCATATCTTATTTTTGTAGTGTTGTCTTTTGGCATCCAGCAATTTTTTTATTTACCTCTTTATATGCTTATATTGCCCGGCCTTGATTACTTGCTTTTAATTGCCTAGAGTCACTAAAATGAGAGCAGTGCCTGACATATATCAAATACAAACTTTCTACACAACAAAGTGTAACAAAGATAGTGCACCAGGAAAAGTCTAGCAGAGTCAAATTAACTACTCTAATAGGACAAAGCCTTCTCAATGATACGCTGCCTATTTGGCAACTCAACAATAATTTCTGATGTTACTCCTTTTAGATTAAAGCCATCGGGACACTCTAACTTAATTGCATCCTAGCTTGCAGGAGTTTAGCTCAAATCCATGATTTGCTGCAAGTAATAATTACATTTATTTTAATTTTAATGTGTCTAGTATTGTATGCAGAGTGAACAGCTAATGCCAGAATTAGTAAAAAAAAAAAATACCTGCAGACTTGAGAAGCAGGATTAGACCGCAATGTCAACACAGTGGAGTAAGCCAGGATGAGAATAATCAAATGGGTAAGACGGCTTCATTTGTATTGTACTTTTTTCAAAGTCAATTGACTTTTTTCTGAGATCAGAAATGAAATCTAGATTCAGAGTTAGTCACTTTTTTTCCATGTATAAATCTAGTGGAGATGCATCACCTATTTAATAATTTTATTGTGGGTGTAGGATGTTGGGGTAGGATTCAGAAATAGGTTGCTGGAATTCGATGCAGGAGTAAGATGAAGAAGTCAAACAGAGATGCAGAATAAAGTAGTAAGATACAAGAGTTGGATATAAGAAGATAATATATCAGTAAAATAAAATATCAGAGAAAGCTTCATGAATAAGAGGGAACAAGAATAAAAAACAGAATGCAAGTATATGTGAGTAGGGTGTAGGATCCAAATGTAGAAGGAGACACAGGGCAAATATCAGTATTGCAGAAGTAGGAAATAAGATCAAAATACAGGAGGAGAATAAGGAAGAGAGAGGCAGGACTCTCATTTCATCATCTAATCATATCTGTTTGGTGGGAGAAATCCTGAGAAACAAGAGGCACTTAAATGTTAGAAATCGTGGGAAGAGAGACACTTGAAGCAAATAACAAGACCTTTTTCTAGAAATGTTTTAATCCTCAGCTTAGCGTCCTAAAGCCTGCTGCTAGAGTTGTTCAAGCTAGTGATTACTTTAGAACCCTTTAAGGTGAAGGAAGTTGATACAGCAACTGCCCAGTTTCTAACACTGGTTGCTTGGAGCCCTCTTCCTTTCATAATACAGAGGCCTGCTCAGATTTTTGAGGTTCCTTCAGATACTGCCAATACCACCACTGAAAATTTCCCTACAGCTGTACACTAACCAACAAGAAAATAGCTTCTAACCATCCTCCTACCAGTTCTTCCGCATTTACCTGTGCTTGTCCTCTTTCCGTGACATATCCTCATATTTCCATGCCATATTCCACGAATTTATCTTATTTTTATTTTTTCTGATGAAATATTTTTAATGAAACACAAATCACGTACTTCACCATCTTCTCCATGGACCCCTGACACAAACAACTAGATGAACCCTTTCATTTGGACTGTCTGACACGTGGTCATAGCTTTTATTTATGCTTGTCAATCCTAGTCCATCTTATTTTTATTTAAACACTGTATAGATTAATTCATGAATATTTCAAATAAAACAATGTAGAAATAAGTTGTATTCTGTGGTTACATCATATCATGCCTAATATGGACTCTATAAACGTTTGACTGACTGTGAAATATTTATCAAGGTTTGTACAGAGAATACGTTATTAAAATTAAGTCATTTAATCTGTTTATCTTGGTGTAAATGAAAGCTGTATCAGACTGCTGTATATTTAGTTGAGATTCACAAAATTCCTTTTACTAGAAAACTGAAAATATTAAATTTTCAAATAAGACAAAAGTGCATAGGGAAAGGTGCTTGTCTGTTCTTGGATTGGAGAAGATGTATAAAGAGTAGGAATTGTGGAAAAGGAGAGGAAGAAAGAAAGAAAGAAAGAAAGAAAGAAAGAAAGAAAGAAAGAAAAGAAAGCTTTTCTATTTCTGTTTGGTTTCACTTTTATTTATTTTTTTGTGGCTGTTTCTCTTCACCTTCATAATAAAACCTACATTAAAGTATCTTTATTATGCTATCTAGTTCTATATTATTTTCTGTTGCGAAGTCACAAATCCAGACTTGGTCTGAGTTGAGATCGATAAAAGCTTAGGTAAACTCCCCGGGCTGATGAGGATGACAACATACAGCAATGGCTCCCTTTCCTCACTACTAGCATTACTGAGGACACATGCTGGGATCCACCTTAAAACATTGCTTGGAAGTTCAACAGTTTTCTCCTTGGTGGATTCACCCAGCTAAACTTGGCACATGCTCTCCTGGGTGCCTTTGCTTCTATTGTTTGATTGCAAACCTCACTTACTGTTTGAGAAATGACAATGGCAACGAAAATGAAGGTAAAAATCTACTAGACCCATCCATAGCTTGTTGCTAGACAAAATAAAAACAATACATGGCTTCTCCAGAAGACAACATTTTAGTGGCTGCTCTAAGTGACTCTGTGTTCTATCAGAGAACATCCCCAAAGACAGGAGAGAGGCATTTCCCCAACTATACATTATAAGCTGCAACACATTCAAAATGGTGAAGTGGTTGAGACCTAAAGACTTTTTATGACCATTATTATTCATCAGTAAGAAGTACATACATCAAGCATAGGAGATTAATCATTTTGAGAAAGCAAGGAGCCAATCAAAAACTAAAAGTCTGGATTAAATATGAAATAAAACAAAAAATTAGATAAATTAAACTTTAATTTTATAAAACAAATATTGTCAGATGTAGACATCTCACATTATGATAATTTTGCTAATGGAAATGCAGATATTCAAAGTCTTTTTGTCAGGTCTGAAGTCTAATTGTTAATTGAGGCACATTTGAGCCATAAGGGTTTGAAGACAGAGTGTCCCTTTAAAATGAATTTAATTATATAAACTCTTATCCATTATCTTGGAGTTATAATTTAATTTTCATTTCATAGTTATAGAATATGATTTTCAAGTTTATTAGGCTTTTAACATAACACCCAAGTAAGTTCAGGAGTGCCTACAGAGAAATCGGCTCATTCACTGTATTACACTAAATACACTAGAAAAGAGAGGAATGTTCTCATCTTTTTTATCTTATGTACATAGAGCTTCAAAGAAATTCATGACAACTCAAGGATTTGTACTCAGATGCGAAGGGCATAATTAAAATACTTGGCCACAAGGAAGTGTATGGGCTTTGTGAGAAGATAAATGATGCCAAATTTTAAGAGATGAATTTACCAAAAAATTATACCCCACTTTTGGCCTTCAAATGTTAAGTAAAATGATATGGCAGTTGGGAAAGGATGTTTATCTGTACAGAAAGGAAAGAGTAGGCAAGTGTGAAAAGTTGAGAAAAGGGCAATACTGGGGTCCATGTTGTGCCCTGGTCTCAGCATCCTCTTGTTTTTCATTAAGACTCTGTTTCAAATGAAGGCATACCAGTGGATACCAATTACAAGTGGGTCCAGTTGTTTCTTTTTTGCTATAATGACTTGAGCACTGGACAGCTGAGTAACTTTTGTTCTTAGCAGACTTGGCTTAATTCTATTTCTTTGGTACTTTGCAGGGAAAGAGATTCACATCAAAGGAAGTAGATATGATTTGTCTTAAAAACCCCTCAAAACCTTTCACTCACAAATATTCGTGAAAATATATCTTTCAACATATGTAATAAACATACATTTCATTGCCAAGATTTTGACAACCTCAGTCAGACCAACAAACATTTTTCTCCTGTGTTTTCAATATTTTTAAATTTCTGTCATCTTATATAAGAAGGTCATGTGACTAAGTCAATTTTATTATGAACCTGATGTGCCAGAAGGTGGCTTTTCTGTTTGTAATTTTTTTTCTTTAGTCCTTTTCCTCTTTTTCTCTCATCTATTTATATATACAGGAAATAATAATGAGTTTCTTCTGCTGTCTATTTTTCCCTTTTTCTTTAAAGATTAAATGTATTTGTCAAAAATATTGCTACCACCCACTCGTCCCATCTTCCTTTGGGTGGATACTTAGGATGGTTACAGAATTAGGCATCACTTTTCAGTTTTTATATGAAGATGCTTTTCTGGCTTACAGTTGTCTTTTTTCCTGCTTGCTGGAAAGTTACCTGGAGGAGTTGCCCAGGCTTATGGCAAACTCTTTTAGTCATTACTCAAACTACATTATTCCTTCCTTTCCCGTTACCAGAGAGACAAATATCCATCCTCTTAAAGAACTTTCAGAGTCATGATGGATACACAAGAGAGAGTCCTGGTGTCAAAGTCACTTGTGTGCTTCTCATGCTCACTGAAATAAGATCAGAGTTAAATGTCGTATCTTCTTCATTGATTTATTTATTTATAATTGCCCAAATTCACAATAATTTATTATCTCTAAAAGTTTCTTTTCTTCTTCTAGTAATATATCAGATTCTATGAGACTCAAAGGCCAATCAGAGAGCCTAGTTTGGATGCATGCTGGGTCCTCTCATTGTAGTTGGGATAGCATATCACAAGAGTTAAATCAATTGCAGAAAAAAAAATTCACTTTGTCACATTCATAAACCATTTGTTCCACAAATTATGGCTAATAATTTAGTATATAAATTGTGTGTATGTATATATATGTATAGATATATTTATACATATGTATATTGAAATCAAAAACAGACTAGAAAATGACTCATTACTACTTTCAGGGAAATTATTGCTTAAATGAACTATGTACATTATATGGAAGTTCTATGTAGTCATTTAAAGTTAAGTAGATAATACTCAGTGTACTAATAACCGACACATTTTACATTTGCACATATTTAGAGAGGTATAAACAAAACAAGGTAAAATGTGAGTTCCTCGGTAAAACATAAGGATAATGACAGGCACATGAATGAAAGGGATGTCTAAAGTTTATACAATCTTAAAATAAATTGTAAAAAGTGTTTTGTGTGCTCTCATCAGGTAAAAAAATAAAAGGGAAAGATAGAGCCTTAGAAAAAATTTTTAAAGCAATAGTTAAAAAACTGGAGTCCCTTGATAATCAAAATTACTGGTAGACTCAAAAAAAACCCTGACACTTAAAATCATTAAACCATTTGTTATAAGTATCAAATTATAGGACAGATGAAAAAAAGAGAAGCAAGGAGTGTACACAATTGATGAGTACCTAGGTCAACTCCATGAGAAATAGTTGATTTCACAGCACTGATATTTTTTACAATAAAAGTGAACAGGCTATGTTTAAAATAATAAGATAAATAGAAAGACTGAGAACAGACTACAGAACAAAATCTGAGAGACATAGAACACATTTTTGTCTATTGTGTTGAGATTCTTACCTGAACAACTACTAAAATCACATATGGTTAAAAAATACTTTTTATTGAGAAAACAATTCTGTAATAATGAGGGGAGAGCTACAAGACTAGAAAAATGGATTTAATTCTAAATTATTTTTATCTTTTCCTTCCTTCTTCCCTTCTTTCCTTTCTTCCTCCCTCCCTCCCTCCCCCTCTCTCTTTCTTTCTTTCTTTCTTTCTTTCTTTCTTTCTTTCTTTCTTTCTTTCTTTCTTTCTTTCTTTTGGTGTTTTAGACAGGATTCTACTGTATAGTTCTTGCTCTCCTGGAACTCACTGTGTGGAACAGGTTGACCTCGTCTTCCAAGTGCTGAAATTGAAGGCGTGTGTCACTACCACCTAGTTAAGAGGTAGAGTTTTGTGGAGGTAAACTGGTAGAAGCAGGTTTAGTGGAATCATTACAGAAGAGTGAGAAATTAAGTAAAAGTGAGAATTAAGGAAAGGAGAGAAATTCTGGAGACTGAAGGAGGGACTTTCAAGAGAGGAGGACACTACTGAATTTCCTTTCTGTAGGGATTTAACAGTGCAACTGTAGAAACAAAGACTAAGGCAATTGCTATTCCATTGGTTATTTCTGCACTAAAGAAAGGGCTGCATGCTCTAAAGATTGTTGTACCGTATTTTCACATTATCCTAAAATTATTTTTTAGGTTATTTTCTTCTGCTTCATCTGTATTGAGGTGTTCAAGTCTTGCTCCTGTAGAGCCATGTTGCCATGTTGTCCTTTGTGCTGTTGAGTGTGTTCTTACTGTGTTGTGTATCCATCTATTCCTCTGATTGGTGTAGTTGGGGCTGTGTCTCTGGTGATCACTTTTCCAGGTGCGGGTAGATCCAAAATTCAGACAGTGGCTCCTCAAGGTGGAGTTGAAGCCACAGTTCTTGGCAGCCTGGAGGTTTCTCAGGATTCCTGGGGGTTGCTTGGCACTCCATGATAAAGCTCTTTGAGGTCATTCGGGCCTGCTCCCATGGAGATCATTCATGTAGGACTGCTTGCTTGGACCTACTCCTGAAGAGGTTGTTGGCTTGGGCTCAGTCTCACAGAAATTACTGCCTTGGACCTGGTCCTGTAGAGGTTTTTCACTCAGGCCTGTCCCATGGAGGTAACTGACTTGGGCTTGCTTACTTAAAGGTCGCTGCCTTAGTCCTGCTTAGGAAGAATTAACTGGCTCAGGCTGAGATTTTATCTTACATCTGTAAGAATGATTAAGTTCAACAGTGTAAGTTCATACTGGCAAGAATGTGGAGCATGAGGAACACTCCTTTATATCTGGTGGGAGTGCAAACCTGTACAACCACTATGAAAATCAATATGGAGGTTGCTCAGAAAAATGGAAATCGATTTACCTCAAGACCCAGTTATGCTGCTATTGCTGATATACCCATAGGATGATCCATCCTACCTCAAAGACAGTTGCCCAACAATGTTTATAGCCACATTATTCATGAATTGTATTTTTTTAATGTTTCCAATTCTTCAAGGTTTTAAGAACATTGAAAATGAATCAATCTAAAACCCTTTTTCAAAAGTTTCTGTTCTAGCTATATTTTACTTGATTTTCTAATTATAATGTGTTTTCTCCTAGAGTATAACCATGTCACTAGTAAAATCTTCACCAAAAGAATCACATAGAGTTTGAAAATGTTTTTTTTTATGTGTGAAACTCATAGTCCAACTCATGTATGCATGGTCCCTATTCTCCTTTATTGGGAACTGGTGAACACCCTCAGGAAATATATTTAAAACAATATGCCTATCCCTCAGGACTTTTTCTTCTTTGTAGAACCCTGTTTACTGAAGTTCTGCAAATTTAATAGCTCTCTGTGCCACTAAAGTTCTTGTTCTTGCACTAGTGGGTACTGTTTAGTGACTGCTCATGTATTATTCTTAAACAAAGAACACACTTAATCATGAAATTATAATGCAATACAAATCCAGGTTAGTGGTCTTTCTATTTTGTAATCTGTAATGTATAGGCAAACAAATCATCACAATCATAGGAAATCAGAGCATGTTACTTTCCTTTCATGACATTCTAGTAGCTTCCATTGCACAGGTAATCAAATTAGATGTCCTCATGGTACCTAAAGTGCTTCCCATAAATTAGCCTGATTCACATGGTAATGCTTTCTCCATCCTTTGTGTGGCTCATAAGTCAGATATTCTTATAGACTTCTGTTTTCTTTACTCTGTGTGCTGAAACTCTCCAGTGTCTATCTTTTCCACCAGAAAAGTCCCTTAGAATCCATGTCTCAGCTCAAATGCCTGAGCCAACCACTGACCATTGATCACAGACTACGCTAATGTAGCTTTCCCTCTAGTCATGTCAGTGTGTTTTATTTTATTGATAGCAATGATAACATGGAAATTCCTATTTCTATTCATTTGAGAAGCATGAGAAACCTAATATGTTTTTTTCTCTGATTTTTTTTAGTACTGGTCCCTACTAGGACAAACGTAAATGTATAAGAAGAAAATGTGAAAAAAGAAATAATACATGAATGAATGATGTTAACATAAATGATGAACTCTAAACTTATTTTATAAATTTATCAGTTTATTAACAAAGTATAGTAGAATATCTGGAATTTGAGAAAAGTAAATTTAAACAATAATTTGGGATCAGGTTAACTTTATACATCAATTTGATCAAATTCCTTTTTAATGAGTTTTTTATTATCTTCAGCTATAAAATAGAGGATGGAAAGAATACCTAAAATTTGAACTATAAAAATATATTTTATTTCATAACTTCTAGAGCTCCACTGTAAAAATTTTATGTGCTCATACATATTACAATCTTGTTCATTTTTAAAAACTTGAAATATTTAATCACTTACTGATTTTAACTGCACTAAGGTTTAAAATAAATTTATATTCTTTTTCAACACAATTATCTCCATTTTAACATCATTAAGGCATGTTACATTGTATACATACAAACATATACATTATATAAGTGTACATTGTATATTTACATATGCCTATATACACAATACACACACAGTGCTGTGTATAATAACAGCATCTTTGGTGAAGTTCTCAAGCAAAATATAAGCCTTACTATGAGTGTCATAGGAGAGATTCAAGCAATATGAAACTATGCAAGGTAGTTTCTTTTCTGCACATTGAACTAGACATTTTCTCATGAATAATGGGATGTATTATAATTGATGGCACAATCCTCATTTTCAGAGAAGTCATGTGTTGAAAAGAGAAAATCTACAAAAAAAAGATCCTTTAAAAATTACACATCCCTGGTGATCAAAAGATGAAGCGTGTATCTCACCTTTCATGTCTGCCTCTAGTGTAAAGAATATTACATTATATTTCTGATCCTACTAATAATTTCATAAGATGGAGTGTTTTTTATTAGCTCTCGCATTGCTGCTATAAATGTAAAAAGATTTATGAATTCATTTTCTCATTTAAATTACCAAATCCTCTGGTACATCTGAAATTTCAGGTTTTCAGGTAAATGGAGTATTTGTCTGGAGACATCTACCATGTTTAAAAACATATATTAATGCAAGATGTCTTTATCTGTTGAAGAGCACATAAAACTATCTTTGCAATCAGACTACTGCATATATTATAGAACAAAATAGTCTTTCTTTGCAGTTATTATAAATATGATAAAATTCAAGCTTGTTTCTTTTTTTTTTTTTTTGGTTTTTCGAGACAGGGTTTCTCAGTGGTTTTGGAGCCTGTCCTGGAACTAGCTCTTGTAGACCAGGCTGGTCTCGAACTCACAGAGATCTGCCTGCCTCTGCCTCCCAAGTGCTGGGATTAAAGGCATGCGCCACCACCGCCCGTTTCTTAAAATCTTACCATATATATTACATATATTTGTGACTAATAAAATTTTGTTACATTCAGAATATTGAATATATAGAGTAGTTACACTATTAAATTCCACTCAAAGGTCATAGATCTACAATAGAATGCTAACCAATGCAATAAGTTTCTAGTCATGGAACTAGAATTGGGAACTTGCTGAAGACTGCTGCAAATAATTTGTTAATTAGTAAAATCATTATTTTGCCATGATTATCTCAAACAGAATATGAACATATCACCATATTTTGCATTCAGGGGAATTAATTTTAGTGATAAAATCACTATTATTTTTTGATTATGGAAATGTGTATTAAAATTAAATTACTGTAAAATCAGGAATAAATCAGCAGGTGAACATCTTATACAATTCTGATTGCCAGTGGAAGGAAAAGATTCTTCAGGGATTTAAGCATGTTTTTTTCAATCTTGCTCTTGTAAACTGCAGAGAGCATCATTCAAATGACCTGTGACAGCCTTCGCCCATTGCTGCTTCATAATTAAATTTCACACTAATAAAGAATTTTCTGAAAGCATCCCTGTCTTCCTTGCACTAGAGAAGAGTAGAAAACATTAAAACCAGTGCTCATGGGTAGATCAGTCATTGTACGCTGTGGCTCCAAGGAACTGAAAGGTAGGAAATAATCTTTCAGTTTTATGCATTCAAATGTAAGTTTGACAAATCATTTGTGGTGTGTGTGCGTGTGTGTGTGTGTGTGTGAGTGTGTGTGTGTGTGTGTGTGTGTGTGTGTGTGTGTGTGAGAGAGAGAGAGAGAGAGAGAGAGAGAGAGAGAGAGAGAGAGAGAGAATGTATAAAGATTTTGTGTGTAGTGCTTACAATTTAGTGTGCTGCAGCATGAATTCCAGTAGGCATTCATAATAAAAACCCAGAGTCAGATATTAGGGGTTGGAAGCTGAGAGATCAGAGAAGCAGTGAAGCCATCCACTAAAGAAACCTTTTACATCCACTGAATCCTCAGACCAAAAGGGTGATCCTGTCCTCAGACTGCACTCAGACTGCATCCATCTCCACCAAACCTCAGACTGTAACGAACTCCTGTCTCTTTTTGCCTTCTGTTCCTCTCTGTGCCCAGCAATATCACTCCTATCTCTACCTCCCTAGTGCTAGGATTAAAAGTGTGGGATCCCAAGTGCTGGGAACAACTTTGTGTAA
The DNA here is from genome assembly GCF_037038515.1 of Microtus pennsylvanicus. NCBI lineage: Eukaryota > Metazoa > Chordata > Mammalia > Rodentia > Cricetidae > Microtus > Microtus pennsylvanicus. The sequence continues at coordinate 1,925,790 of NC_134594.1, read as the reverse complement.
ACTCTGTTTCTCTCTTTCTCTCTCTGTTTCTCTCTCTGTTTCTCTCTCTGTTTCTCTCTCTCTCTCTCTCTCTCTCTCTCTCTCTCTCTCTCTCTCTCTCTCTCTCTCATTTCTCTCTCTCTCTCCCCGGCACAGGGTTTCTCTGTAGCTTTGGAGCCTGTCCTGGAACTAGCTGTTGTAGACCAGGTTTGCCTTGAATTCACAGAGTTCTGCCTGTTTCTGCCTCCCAAGTGCATGGATTAAAGCCTACGCCACCACTTCCCAGCTCTCTCTGTTTTTCTTTTAGACAGATTCAATCAAACGTAGTTCAGGGTGATCTTGAACTCACAGAGATTCCTCTGCCTCTCTGTCCCAGGTCATGGGATTTACGGTGTAATCCACTATCACTGTCTTCTTCTGGCTTACCTCTGCACTCTGATCTTCAGGCAGTTTTATTTGTTAATACACAAACAAAATATCACTAGAGTGTGCAGGAGTTGGCGAGAGGAAGCCATAGCATATCCACTTTGGTGTCTTCCTCTATACTGTGTCGTATTACTTAGATATATAGACTCTCACTGAATAGAAGGAAGCTCCTCTCCAAGGCTACAGGACCTCATTAAGAAGATCTCATGATCCTCTTGCCTTTATCCTTAACATTATGATTCCAGTCATATATATATTTGGTTTCTTAAGTGAAACTGGGGTTCAAATTCATGGTTCCTAAGCAAGTACTCTTACCCACTGAGCCACCACTCTAGCTCTGAAAAAGCATTTTGAAATCTTTTGGTCTCACTAAATATCTAGGAGGCAGCATGATCTCCAAATATGAGTATACATGCATACATACATATATATGTATATATACATGAATGTGTGTGTGTCTATGTTATTGTGTACACCTCAATATTTTTCATGTAACTCACTGATTACTTTTCTTTGGAGGTGCCTTTTACAAACATCTGTAAGTAAAGTATCCAACTGGGCATTTAGATAAATCTTTCAAACTCACAAAAGCTTTTCCTCCTTTTAACAAAATAATCAATAAATGAGTCCCTAGGGCTGTGTTGTTTGGTAAATGCTGGGTGGAAATGGCAAACCTAAATTTAGTTTTCCTCTCACTTAGATAGTCTGTAAATCTGACTGAATTTTCCCATTTTTGAATTTGGGACAGAAGAAAGGAAATGATGATTAAATTACAGAAATTATGAGACTGATATTGATAAGAAACAAAGATATAATCTATGCCACTATTTACCATGCCTTGTCCCTGTTGTCAAGCCATCAAAACTCAGGACATACTTAAAATAGAATAAAAGGGAAACTTGGCATTGAAGGAAAGTGTAGTAAATCTTCCTTCAGTATTTACTGGTGTTTACCTTTTATTTCTAACTTTGTGTGTATGTATATGTACACTTCAGTGATATGAAGGGATTTTTGTACTTGAACTCTGTTTACTTTTTATTAAACCATGTCCATTTGCATGCTGGTAATATTTATGCATTTCTTGCAATTTTTCATTTTTAAACGCAGTATTAATGAGATTCATTCAGAAGCTGTTAATCAACTCAGTATTTATGTATTGATGTGTGCTCTTAGAGGTATATCTTAACTCATCTGGTTTTGCCTCCTAATAAGCCCATCATTCTAAACCGAAATTCAACAATGATTTTAGCACCATGAACATCACCTCATATCAACACAGTGCATAATGGTCAATCACTGACCTTCATGAAGTTTCTGACTGATGGATATCTATTGTTGAGTGTTTTATAAAATAATATCATACTCCATGGATTTTACATGACAAAAGATCAAGATACAAATTTGAAATGTAGATTTTGTTGTGTGCTCTGGTTTCACCCAATCATAAAGTTGGAAAAGACATGTTTAGCCATCCAGTCTTGTGGCAACCCATATTTCATTTTTGTCTTCAAACTTCTCTTTATCTTGTGGTCATGCTGTATTTTAGTAGCACCAGGTTTAAACTGGTAAATTCTCTTATAGGTTATCCGTGTTCACCGTGAAGCCTCTTGACTTGAAGTATGCAGATTTTTCTCTAATTCATCTCTGCATGTGAGTTATTTTAAATAAGCGAGATCATCAAATACCCCTATAGCGCTTGTTAAAATGTATGCAAATAATTAGATCTCACCAACAGCCTTCACGCAACCAACTTTCCTAGTATATGGCTCAGAAAATTACACCAAAAATTCAAATGAAAATGTACAGATAATTTTTGATGCTGATATTTGAAAATATAGGAACAAAGAAATGTATACTTAACATGTTTTATTAAGTAAAAATAGAGAAATATCTATGTCGTAAATATATAATTCAATAAAGAAGAATAAGCATTTTATGATGTTAGTGCAATTTTAAACTCCAATCAATTATTTTTTCTACCCACTAATTTTAAAAGCCTCTTAAGAAATAAAGAGCAATTTTTTTGAAATATGAGAAAAATACAGTTATTCTGACAAAGTGATAATAAATGATTAACAACTTATCCAGTTTTTGTGCCAAATGTTTACTGCTACTGAATTCATACCAACAAAAGTCCTGATGGAGGTGGGTCTTGTATCTTATCTGTTGCTTTCATTGGTTAACTAATAAAGAAAACTGTTTGGCCTGATAGGACAGAAAATTAGGTAGGCGGAGTAGACAGAACAGAATGATGGGAGAAAGAAGCTGAGTCAGGGAGTTGCCATAATTCTCCCACCCAACACAGCCACAGGTTAAGATCTTCCCTTGTAAGCCACCTCGTGGGCTACACAGATTATTAGAAATGGGTTAAATCAATATGTAAGAGCTAGCCAATAAGAGGCTGGAACTAATGAGACAAGCAGTGTTTAAAAGAATACAGTTTCCGTGTAATTATTTCTGGCAAAGCTAGCGGTGTGGGCAGCCGGGTGCCAGGAACACAGCCTTGCCGCTCCTTCAACATTCACCCTTTCAACAGCTCAAAACACAGTAACAAAATAAAAGAATCTGCAACAGTATAGGATCATATTTTATAAAAATAATCAGTCACTGACAGACTCAAATTAACTTTAATTAAATATTCATGTTAAATGAGTAAAAGTCACTCAATGTATAAATTGCCATAGCTTGTTTATCGCGCCATACCAAGTCTGGTGGAGATCTTAGAATGCCTTACTCCTGTGTGGTAATGCAACTGTTTTAACTGTGCTGACATCATTGGAAAAAGTAAGGGCAGTAGATGCATGTGAAATTACATATAGATTTTTTTCAATGTTGTCTTCTTCCTATAAAAAAATAATCTAGTATAAATATTCAGCATACAAAAGTATTCATGATAGTAAAAAATAGCATAAAATGAAAAAAGAATTCTCAGAGTATTAGCATATTTATATACAGTTATCATCCAGCTTTTATTTTATGATTATATAATTCCTTTAATGTTATTTTATCATATCACTTTTTTACTCAGCTATCATTTTAAATAATAGTTTTATGCCTATTAAAATTTGAGCCACTTTAATGTCGAAAATAAATTATTTATGAGTATAGGTAACTTTAAGTTCTTAAAAAATAACAACCACTTAATAATCATATTTTGGGAAAAAATGTCATTGTTTAATTTGAAATAAAGCATGGAAGTGACTCCATAAGATCACAATTATGTTGCTCACAGTTTTCAGTAAGTGAAACTCAAGAAATATAAATAAATGGTTATATAAGCATTACTATAGTTAATAGAGGCTAAATAAATATATGCATATAAATATTCTACTTTCTAACTTAATTCTCTTCCTAAATACACCTGTACAAGATACAGGTCTATGGGATTTTGTGGAGTTCTCAGTGATAAGGTAATGTTTAAAACAACAAAAGCATTAGCATGTTAGCATGTGATAAGAATTTCCATATAAAGTCTAAAAAGGTTTTTTTTAAAAAAAAATAAAGGGATTCTACACCCACAAAAATGGGAGCCAAAAGAAAATACTGTGCCCACCAAAAATCAGGAAGCAGTTTGGAGAGAAATGCACCCGAATTCTCTAAATGATTGTTGGTGTTTGTTTACATTTCAAAGGGGATATGCTATATATATTTGCATTGGTACAGATCTTGTTTATTGTTACAAATTTAAGGCCAATTTTGTTATATAAACATTTCTGATCTTGATTAAGGTATTGTGTTTGTACAGCTCATTTAAATATGTAATGTATAATTAAGAAATATCGGTTAGCCTGGTGATGGTGGCACACACCTTTAATCCCAGCACTTGGGAGGCAGAGGCAGACGGATCTCTGTGAGTTTGAGGCCAGCCTGGTCTACAAGAACTAGTTTCCGGACAGGCTCCAAAGCAACATAGAGAAAACCTGTTTCTAGAAAAAAAAAAACAACAACAACAAAAAGAAATATAGATTAATAGACATTTATCTATAATAGTCAAGCTTGTAGTTATTTTAGTTAGGTATTCTAGATGTACAGAGATATATTTCAGATGGATAGTTATTCTTCAAATCCATGAAAGACTAACAGAACATGGCATTTAAAATGTTTTAAAGACTTATGACATTTTATGACAATGAGACACACCTGTTCCTGGCACCACCAATCTACTTCAAGAGGATGATGGGCATCAAAGAGGCTTCTCGTGAAGTTTGTTAGCCATTTGGGAAAGAAACTGCAATTATCTGAACTGTTTGATGTTATGCTGTGTGAATTGGATATGTAGGACCCACAGAGAAATGACTGTTGAACTTGCCTAAAGGTGAGACAGTCCTTTAGGGTTCCTGTTTCATGAAAGAGTCTGCCAGAAATTCTGCAGGACATAGAAGAAAGCAACTAATGTGTTTCACCATTACAAGCTAAAATAGAGCTTCAAATTTCCTGCTTCATGAAAAAGTCTGCGAGATACTGAAGTAGGAAGGTCATTTATCTATCTGTTGCTTTCATTGGTTAATTAATAAAGAAACTGCTTAGCCTGATAGGTCAGAACATAGGTGGGTGGAGTAAACAGAACAGAATGCTGGGAAGAAGGGAAGTTAGGTAGATGCCATGCCTCTCCTCTCCAGGTCAGATGCAATGGAGCCAACCACCAGGTCAGACACGCTGAATCTTTCCCCGTAAGTCACCACCTTGTGGTCCTACACAGATTACTAAATATGGGTTAAAGCAAGATGTGAGAACTAGCCAATAAGAGGCTGAAACTAATGGGGCCAGGCAGTGTTTAAATGAATACAATTTGTGTGTTGTTATTTCGGGGCATAAGCTAGCCAGGTGGCCAGAGGCTGGGTGGCAGGAAGCAGCCCGCTGCTCCATCTACAAGATACTATAGACCTGTGGGCTGAAGATTGGATACCTCAATGATATAGAAAATCTTTGGGTGACTGTCCAGGTAGTGAGATGTCTCTGTTACTTCTAGAGTTTTAGAAGTTGTTTACAATGTATATATCCTTCATGTATATATAACATGTATATATAACTCCTTTTGATGGAGTTGAAAAATAGTTATAATTTTCCTAAGTTAAGATAAAATAGATATAAATATTGTCACTGTAGTTCTTGCTTGATACATGTTTTGTTATATACAATGTTACTCTGTTAAACTTAAAACCTTACTTTTTATTTAAACAAAGAAGAGAAAATGGTGTGGGGGTGTCCTTCTGTCTATATTTTACATTTATTGGTTAATGAATAAAGGTGTTTCAGCCAGTGGCTTAGCAGAATATGGTAAGGCAGGAATTCCAAGCAGATAGAGAAGGAAAGAGTAGACAGAGTGAGCAAGAAGCCTTGCAGCCAATGCTGGAGACAGATGCCTTCAATGAATCCTGCTGAAACTTTGCCAGTAGGCCATGCCCTCGTGGTGATGCACAGATTAATGAATATTAGTTAGTTTAGGATATAAGAGATAGCTAGCAATGTGCTTAAGCTATTGATCAAACAGTATTGGAAATAATATAGTTTCTGAGTAATTATTTCAGGTCTAAGCATCAGGAAATAAACTAGCAGCCTCCAGTAACAAAAAGCTTTGCTAAGAACATGAGGTTCAGAACAAATTTTAAGTTGTGTGGAGGTGGTCAGAACAAGGCATGTTTTCACTCGCCAATGGTACACACAAGCATGCCCCAGTGTGTTACCATGGGAACGTCCTAGGGTGGAAGCTGGAAACTTTATGGAAGCACATCAGAAGAAGAAAATGTACTTCCTCTCAGCTCTCTAGATCCTCTTCTGAGGATCTAAAATTGTTTGCTGTATTTCTGAATTGAAGCTGTGCTAATTTCATTTTATTGTTTCTAGAGTTTTTGTGTATTTGTTTTTGATTGATTTGATTTCTGTCAGAACTCAAAACATCTTATTCTACTTCCACTTCATGATAGAAAATATTTGAGGAGGAAAAAAATCTCTAACGATATCTTAGCATAGTATGTACATTTTACTATGGTGATTTAAATAAATCAGAATATGGAGCAGAATGAGAAATATAAAGTTATTAACATAGTTTCCTTTACATTTGAAAATGAACAAATGCATACAATATAATATGATCACACTTGCCCTTCAATTCCCTTATATCACTCCTCCTCTGCTACCCTCAAAATACTTTCTCCCAGCTCATATCACATCTTTATAATACTCTGAATCACGATAGTATTACCCCATGAGTGCACAGTGAGCATAGCAATTCTAGCAGTGACCAAATCCTCTAAACAAGAATGATCCTTTCTTCCGTGGCAACACTGTACTGTCAAGAACTCATCAATGATGAACGAGGCCTGGAAATTCTCTCTCTCATCTAGACAAGAATTCGTTCTGGCTTGAGTCTTGTGCAGGGAAACACCAATGCTGTAAGGTCATGCCTGCCACAGCTAGGCTATAGCCAGAGGCAGCATTTCAAGCACTCTTCCTCATCCTCTAGATCCTAACTTCTTTCTGTCTTCTTTTCCATGGTGCTCAGTGAGCCTTAGGATGGTGGATTTGGGGCTGAGCACCTGTTCCTTAGTCTCACCACTGTGATCAGTTCTGCGCCTCTCCACTGCCTGCTGCCTATTGAAAAATAAGCTTCTGTGACCGAGGTTGAGAGCAGTACAGGTCTATGCATATAAACATAAGTATTTAAACTATAAGTTCATAGCATGACCATTTAGCAAAATGGCAATAACAGCTTTAACCGTAAGGTCAATGAGCTCCCCAGTCATAGGATTTTGACTATGAAATCAGTATAGGAATGGAAACCTCTGCTGTAGAGCCAGTCTCAAATTAAGTCAGAAAATGACTAAGTACTCCAAAACAGTAGTAAACTATTGCACTAGTAGGCACATCTTTTTGGCAGCTCACTATTGCTACATGTAGGGTCCTGCTCTGGGAAAAACTACTGATATGTTTTCTCTCCTACATAGCACCTTCTAGCACTAGGAGAGCTAGACAACAACAAAGATCCCCAATCTGTTTGAGATTGATGTATCTGTGTCCCGAAGTTAAAGCTGAAATGCCTTCAGCAAGGAGAACTTACCATGTAGCTGCGGTAAATAACTAAGGGCAATGACAATGGCTCGTATTAAGTTGGAGACATATAGGGTCTGACTAACCAGTGACCTTGACCATGTATTGCAAGTTTTACTTAGTAATCCATGTGATTGGGTAGTATTCTTATTCTCCCATGCAGGATAGTTCCATTTAAGCTCTTTTTTCTTAAAGCTATATTTTGAATATAACTTTGTTTGCGCTTAGAAACAACTGTTTTTACAAAAGGTTTGTTTTTTTGGAGATCCTTAGTTTTGGTTTACAAACCCATTAGCCCGCATTCACTTTTCCCCTTCCCACCATCTTACTTAGTCATTTGAAACCCAGCATCCCCTCCTCTTCCATTCCTCATTTGTTCTAATGGCCCTCCATTTACATTTTTTAATCAAATTGTGATTACAAGGCCTTCAGATAGCTTTTCATTCCACAGTTCCCTTGAAAAATAGTGGATTCCTTTGAAATCTTCATTGCAAAAGAACTACTGGTTCACCAGACATTTATTATATTTCTCTGCTGTGGTACAGTGTTAGGACTAGCACTTGTAAGTTCCTATAACAGGTGTCAGTCCATGAAACACTTATCTTACTTTAAAGCCTCGGGCTTCCATGGCTAGAAGACAAGGACGGTTGATAGCTGAGCAATTCCAACTAAAAGCGGTGCCTCGGAAATGACATGTAGAAATTTTGTCCACATTTTACAGACATACCTATTCTAAGAAGGAGAAAAGTAGAATTCTGTGAATTACCCGAAGCACAGAAGATCAAAAATGGCTTATACCTTTAGACACTGTCATATAAAAGAAAGTCACCTGACATTCACTTGCCGCCACATGCTAACCATAGTTTTATCACTCCTTATTCTTGATTATGAGGATTTCTCTGAGAATTCATTGTGTTGACAACATTTCAAGGAGTAAACACAATAGACTTTAAATGTATTTGCATCTACATTGTTTTGGATAGAAATGTTTATTTTCAGTAGCAGGAAAATATGTCATATACATTTTGTTTTGTTTCTTCTGTGCTGTGACTTGTATTTGTGTATGTTGAGATTGACCCAGGAACATACTGTGTTGATTATAACTAATAAAGTTTCTATTTTATACTAGAAATAATCTTACTGTGGTCTTTTATGATAGCATATGTCTAATTGAAGACCAAGGAAATAAAGGACGTGAAATAAGACACACGTCATTCACTTCTCCACATATTATGTTCTTTTCATACTTTTCAACTGATAGTTATTGAAAGATTCTGGGTAAAACAGGTTGAGAATATACACATTATCATTTTGTTCATGGAGCTAGTGTAGATTATATGAGATTCTTTGGCTTGAAGCTGATTTTCACTGTCTGTAAATAACACGGGTCAGTTATTCAAACTTCCAGGTCATCTTTCAACTTACAACAATAGGGTATAAAACCTTGCTCCAGAGTCATTCTGAAAATGAAAGCTAAACTTCAAAACATTCACATGGTTCCAAAGATTTGTCAGAAAAAATATTAATATTCCAATGAGTTGATAGGTGACATGTTTGTTACTATTACTAGCTTTATAAATGATCTAATAATATTTAATAAAATTTATCTTATGAGAATGCCTAGTATCATAGTTTGTGCTATTACTGCTGCACTGAAAAACGCATTGTCACAAATGTCACAACGCAAAATAAAAAGAAAGGATTGATTTTGCTTAGGTTTCCACATCTGTGCTTCATCACTGAAGGAAGTTAAAACACAAACTCAAACAGGGTAGAAACCTGGAGGCAGGAGCTGAATAAGATGTGATGGAGGGATGCTGAATAATAGCTTGCTCAGCATGCCACAGAAATAATGCAGACAGCAATAATGAGTCACTGAATGCCCCTCCCTACTTCACATGTGCACGCAGGTGTGGGTACCAACACATGTATGAAATTTTGAAAGTAAAGACATAAAAGTTTTATTGAAGACTAATTTACTGGCTAGCTATTCCGGCCTCCAGTATAACTAAATTGAAATATAAAATACACATTAATAAGACTTTGTAGTAGAAGTAGTTTCAGAACACATAATCAAGAACAATACTATCTAAGCTCTTTCATAGTATGCCTCCTATCTACTGACTGCTAATCCATGCTGCACTTTACTATGCATTTATTTTCTTTTGATAGGTGGAAATAACCCAAAAGTCCATATTGAGTATTACTAATTTTAATAAAAATATAATTCATATTTTTATGATCTATAATTAACTTGCATGCTATATTTGCAGAAAACATATTACTTCACTCTGAATCAGATCTAAAGAGAGTTTCATGGTCATATCTGTTTGACAGGCAAAATTCCTTTTTTTACTGTGTGTGCTTACTTGTACTCGTTACTTTATAGGCTAAATTCAGTTATTTATGAAATATGAATGTAGCAACTTGTCTTAAGACTGATAGAATATACACACTAATAAGGAATCTGTCATGTTATGTGAGGTGATGTCTCTCTTCTGAGTGAATGCATCTTAATTTTCACTTGAAGTATAACTGCTACCTCAAGCCAGCAAGCCAGTATTCTGGAAGCTGTGGTATGAATGTTAATCACGCTGCTGGTCATGGCTACAAAGTACTGGAGAATAACTGAGGTGCATAAAAACACTGGGGAAGTAACTGGTATTTTTTTCTCTTCAAAAGGGACATGTCATTTCATTAAAAGATGGAAATTTAGAGAACTGCTATTTGAAGTTATCCATTCATAAAAAAAAGTGTGTGTGTGTGTGTGTGTGTGTGTGTGTGTGTGTGTGTGTGTGTGTGTGTGTGTAATCTCAAATCTTTCAGTATTTGCTCAAGGTCAAATATCAGAATAGCAGAGTTTGAACTAGAATCAGAGCTTTTGACTGACAGAGTATTTTTCTTTCTAACTTCTCCATAATTTTTCATAGGATATGTGTAGTTGATGTTAAAGAATGGAAACAGGGTGATTATCCCTCCCTTAACATCTTTTTAATTGCCTGTAGCTCTTCTTCTAGGAACAAGGCCCTGTCAGATTTACCCCATCTATGTTGGCATGCCAAGCTAGTATTGTCATTATGCATGTTTTATTCAATCTACTAGATTGTTGATTCCATGGGTGCAGTTTTCTTGCAATAAATAAAAGTCACTCTCTCACAGCAGACTTCCTAGACCTCTGACTCTTGCACTCCCTACCACCACTGTCCCCTCTTCTACAATATTCCCTCAGGCTTTAGTTTATGAGCTTTGTGCTGTCAACTTGAAATAAGCTAAAGTCATCTGAGAGACGGAATCAATCCTCCATTAAGGAAATGTCTCCCTAAGATTGGGCTGTGTGCAAGTCTGTGGGGCATTTCTTAATTCCTAGTCAATGGTAAGGGTCCATCCCATGGTGTGTGGTGCCAATCCTAAGCAGGTGTTCTTGAGTTCTAGATGAAAGCAGGCTGGGCCAGCTATGAGGAGCAAACCAGTATGCAGCACCCCTCCATGGCCTCTGCATTAGCTTCTGCCTCCAGGTTCCTGTCTTGCTTGAGTTCTTACCCTCACTGCTTTTGATAAAGAACTGTTATATAGAACTATTAGTGAAATACAGCCTTTCCTTCACAAATTGCTTTTGGTCACAGCATTTCATAACAGCAGCAATTTACGTAACTAGGACAGGTTTCATTTTAGATATATCAATTGGGCCTGAGCACACAATGGTCTATTATTCCTTCTCATTTTGATCAACTGTGCATTTCTTCAACAGTCTCTTTTTCAACATAAAAAAGAACTTCCTTGATGAGAGACAATAACTACACTTATCTATGTGGATAAGGGCACATTATTTTAGAACGCACTTGGAAATTATACTTATTTAGAAAAATAGCATTAGTAGGTTTGCCGTAGGATCCAGGACCTCACCAGCCATGAATAATGGGCATGAATTTGTTCCTATTGAACAAGTCTTAAATCCAATTAGGCAGCTATTGGTTTCTCCAAAGTTGTAACTGGCACTAATCACCTTGGGAATAACTTCTCCAGGGACAAGCCTGTGATGAGTTACACAATATCTGGTGATCCTCTTTGAAGAAATAGATAATAATAGTACTAAATGGACCCAGCAATTCCTGGGGGAGGGGAGAAATAATTAAAGAAGAGCACTCTTGTCCTGACATTGATGGGGAATTGTGATATGGAAGACTAAGCCAAATAAATCTTTTCCCCTCTAACAACAACAAAACAGTAAATATTATAAAATGTTTTCAAAACTTCCACATTGAACCTTTTAATATATTATTAATATAAGTTAAAAGTTTAAATGAATAGGCATTTGTATTATTTTGTATCTATCAGTGAGTTCATTCTAAATTTCATATGGGTATAAAAGTACCTAAAATATTTTAAAAAGTCTTGAAAAAAACCAAACTTATAAGTCTGAACTTATAAGACCTCTGTATTAGTTAGGAACTTCAGGAGTCAGGGTAATATAGAAGTACATAAAAACAGAGAAATTATTTTAACTGAATTGAAGAATGAGGTCAGAAACTGACTCAGATACATGAAAGCACATTGGTTTTCAACAGAAATCTCCAAATAACACAATAACGAAGATGGCATTTTACAAAGGAATGCTGAAAAATGGATTTTGATAAGCTAAAAGTAGATTTTTATAATGTCAAAATATTAATAAAAATGGAATGAATGTAAATAGGAGAATACAAACTTCAAGAAGAAAATTATATGGTTGGAAATTTTTCAACTATTTTACCAAACTACACCAAAATTGTAGTCATAAAAGTATAATATAAATTATAATCTAATTACACTAAGATTCTAATCTTTGCAATTCTAAAAAAGTATTGATTTTGAAGAAACAGTTCCCAGGCACATTTCTGGTAGGACTTTATGATAATGCAGTTGGCTCTCACAATTCTTTAAATAATTAAAAATTCAGGCATGGTGGCACATATCTTTACCCCAGCAATCAGGAGATAAAGACAGGCAGATCTCTGTGAGTTTCACGTCAACCTGGCTTCCCCAGTGACAGCCTATCTTAAACAAATAGTAAAGAGAAACAAATAAACATTTTGAATAATTTCTCCATCATACACATGAAAATATATTTTGTATTGGTAGTCACTAAGGAAATGAAAGTTAAAATTACCATTAAATATGCTGTTTCCCAACTATGTTATTATTTAAAATTATTTAAAAAAACATTATAAATCATGATTACAGCAAAGATCCTAGCATGTGGCACAAGCGGAACTGTGTTTTTTTGTGCCGCTCAGAGTGAGTCCTTCCACCTGTTGAATGATGGAAGTCACGTGACACAGTCATCTCAATTTAACCAATAAAAATTTAAGAATTTGTGATACAGAATTTTGAAAAGCAGTAGTATCACTAGTTTTGAAATGCTAAAAGTTCATAACAAGTCAAATGTTCATCTATAACTGATGGGTGCAACAATATTGGAGCCAAAATCAACACAACAGACTATTACTCCGTAATCTAAAATGAAGAGCTACTAATAATTGCAATGGTGTAAATGAATGTAAAAATGATTTAGTTCAATGAAAAGCTTAAGAAAATAATACTCTGTGGAACCGTGTATAACCATATATAACCAATGTGTGACAGAAAGCTAATCTGTCATAAGTTTGAGGAAAGAACTAAAAGGGGTATAGCGGAAGTTTGTGAAAGCAAAGAACAGATTCATTATTGGAGAGTTTTTGTGATATAATTTTATGTATTAACAATAATTAAACTCTAAGTTATCAGACTAAAGGAAAAGCAGTGAAATAGAACATCAACAGCACACACACAGCATTTTCAAGTAAATTAGCAATGTTACTGAAGCATCAGTCCTGACAGCATTAAACCCCAGAAGAAGCAGGAAAATCTTTTCTAGTATGAATAATAAAAGCCCAGAGACAGATAATTGGGGTTCAACTCGAAGACCAGAAAAGCAAAGCAGCCAATCCACTAGAGAGCTCTTACCTCTGTGACATCTTCAGACTGAAAAAGAACGAGTTCCTCTCTTATGTTCCTTATTTTCCTCTCCGGTGCTCTGGCTAAAGGTGTGCATACCACCTCTATAGCTAACTAGTGTGGCTTGTGGGATTAAAAGAGTGTGCCACCACCGCCTGGCTGAGTAAAGTGTTTGTTCTGTGTTCTGATCTTCAGGCAAGTTTTATTTATTAAAATACAAATGTAATATCACAACAAATGTAATATCCCTGTCCTGCTGTCAACGCTTGTCAACAGTCAACAACAGAAGAGCACAGATTGCTGCATGCAAATCTATTTGAGAGCATAAAAGAGAAACACTAAGACAGTCCCGAGGTTGAAGCCAACTATTCACACTAGTCCCCAATTTTCCCCAGGCTAGCCAGTGCCAAGCAATTAAAGGTTTGTTGGAAAACTCTGTCTAAGGAAGCAATATTAGGTTTGGGGAGAAAGCTGAAAATAAAATAAAAAAGAGAGATGACCTCAAGAGGTCTATTAATATAATCGAGAATATGGAATAAACTGAAATAAAGAATATTAATTTGAAAGTTGATTTTTTTATTTTTTTGGTTTTATTTTTACAGTCTCTCCTCTGGTAGTCTTGCTATTTTGGTGTTCCATTGACTTTTTTCAGAATATCATACTGCTCTTCTGGAAAAAGGATAAAGAAAACTGGAGAGAGAGTAGACAGAAATGCCTTTCCAGTTAAAAGTTAAAGAAAAACAGCTTTCTGCAAATTCTTTTTTTTTCTCAATATCTATTGCTCAAGAAATATCAAGGAACATTTATCATTAAGTTGTAAGTAACACAGCATGGACATATGTGCCAGTGATGTAATTGTCTGAGAAAACCTGTCACCTTGAAGAGGTGAGATTAATTTTCACGAAATCATTATCTTTCCTGCGGCAGGCAGATGTTGGGGTTGTGGTATTAATGAACTTTCAGTTCTTTCTATTCACAGATCAAAATCTGTCCCTTAATAAATCCCGAAGCTAAGATTGAACCCCTCTACTGCAAATCCGTTTTCTAATTATCCTAGTAATAGCTCTCAATTACTATTCAATGTAGGTCTACATTCCACTGTCAGTGGGTCAGAAGATCCCTCCAGATTCATATATTTTTTTTTGATTTAGTAAATGACTTGCCATCTGCGGATATTTTAAGTAAAATGAGTAGCTTTTAAAAATAATATTGACATGTTAGGAATTCCCTGCCACATTTGAAAGATTAACATACTAGTCCACAAATTACTTTCTAAAATTCACTGCTTTAAACAAAATCTACAACAAAAATATAACAAAACATAAAAGCCCGGGGAACTACTATTTTTTAAAAAAAATAAATGTTTTATTTTACGTGCATGTGCATGTGTTTGTGTCTGTGTGTAACAGAGAAAGAAACACAGAGAGAGAGAGACCGGGAGAGAGAGAAAGGAAAGAGGGAGTAAACAAGCACATATGTGATCTTTCCAGAACTGGAGTTACAATGTCTTGTGATTTATCTAGCTTATGTGCTAGGAAAACCAACATAGGTTATTTTCAAGAGCAAGATACATTCTTGAGCACCACACTATCTCACCAGTCCCAATATTGGTAATTTCATAACATATATATTTTCTACTCTGATTTTGCTTACAGTCTGATGTGTACAATGTTTCTATGGGATGACTTTGCATATCTTATAATAATAAAATTACATAAAAGAAAGTGTCATACAGCCATCTGTTCTGAATTGGAACAGTGCCTCCTGAAAGGAGGATGGATGCACACAAGACTCGGAAGTATAAGAAAGAAGCCTTGGGATCTGCTGCAAAGTGCATGCTGCACAGGGCTCTTGTCCAAGACGACACAGCAGTAAGCAGTGCTAGCAAGCGGAAAGCACACAACTGCCTGTTAATGATGGGGGAAGATCCAGGGATGCTTCTCATATGTGTCATCGCCCATGCTGATAGAGATTTCTCACTGTGTAGTTGCCTTTGAGTCACCCACACCCTGTAAGAAACACCAGTAAATACATGTTTTCTTACCATGGAATTGGGTGGTATCATTTCTTTGGTATGACACTAGCACCTTCTCTAAAGCCGACAGTCATTTGACCAAAATTAAACACGAAGGCATCTTATTAGAGATTTGGTTCAAAGGACCATGTCTTGGTACTAATCTTTCAGAGGCTAGCTTTCTGTCATCAATGTTACATATCCTCTGTGTACCACTGTTTGTTCAGCTGGAGAGTAACAAAAATATTTATTCCTGAAGTTCCCAGAAGAACTAAGAAGATATGCATTTTCACCTGCTACTTCTGACATTAGGACCCTCTGTATTATAGTTCATGATTTGGACAAAGTCTCACAAATATGATAAGTGAAGGAACATTAGAACAGTAAAAAGTATACACTAAATTTTAATGAATACAGGAAACCTTGGATAAATGATGGTACTAAGTGTGCTAATGTAATGTGGAATAATATGAAACCATAAAGTTCATACTTTAACACATGTAATTAGATAAGAAGTACCATATCGAAAAATACAATACATTCTAATATGGAAGATAGCACATTACATAAATATACTCATGCATGCATCTGTAGTTCTATAATATAAATTTCTGATAATGTCTTTGCCTCAAAATTTCTGATGTCTTTGCCTCAAAAAATTTTATGTGCCTATTGATTTTTTATAATCTTAGTTACAGAATCTAAAAATCTGAGTAGAAAATTTCAGAAATGAAAGATTCTCATTTTCATTCTCACACTGTCTTGAAAAGTTTGGTGAGTCATATGACATCCAGCTCTGTTGCGCTCCATTTTGTTAAGCCACAACCAACCACACTGTTTGCCATGTAGACACTCCTTTATCTCAGTGTTCTCCCCCAAATGGAATTTTTGTTGTGAAGCCAATCTCATATCTTAAAGTGCTGTGCAAATATCTTTTATTCTTAATAACAGTCCTGCCCACCTCAAAAAAGAGTGATGGTTCAGATGACTATGACATGTCAGAAACAGCAGCCATAAAGTATTTCTTTTCAGTGAAAAGGTGTAAGGTCAGAAAAACTTATCATATGTTATGGTGCTATGATTGACAGGAATGTAAGACTTGTACCCATAACAGTAGTGGCTTTACCATTGTTCCTCACAATGCACAATATGTTTAACAAACGAGAGAGAACAATGAATTACAGGGCGTGGTACTTCTATAGTTCCAAGAATGAACTTGTGAATAAGGAGAAGAAATACTATTCAAATAAATGAAAAAATAATGAATTTGCTTCAAAGTATAAACTATCTGTATAGACCAATGTTCATACATTGTAATGGTGAAAATCGTGACAAAGTATGTTTTTAATATTGTATGCACTAGGTTTTAAGCCTAGCACTGTATTGAACATAAAATAGTAGAGGTGAAATTATCAGTGTAATAGAATAAATCAATACCCAAAACTAATGGACAACAGGAAATCAATCAATTAAAATTAGATAGAGTGATTAAAGTCCTTCATAACCAGTTTATCTAATGTGAGACAGAAGTAGAAAATATGTCTGCCATCTATCAAAAAAATTAAATCCTTAATTTAATTAATTTGGGAAAGATGTACACAGGCCAGGAAGCAACATCTCTGGTGCCAAACATACATACAAAAATAATAGTAGCTAATATGCTTTTCCAAAAAAAAAAGAAAGAAGTTAATGAAACCACCAAAATCATCATGTAAGACCACGATCTAACTTTGTGTCAAACTTAGGAAAGATTTTAATTACAATATAAATTTGTAACAATTTTCTCATATCAGCATAGCATGAATAAGTTGAACACAAACAAACAAGTAAGATCTGTAAATATTTGGAGATAGTGATAACTCATAATTAGTGGTATCTTCTCATATACAGAGTGATTTAACATTTGACATTCAAGATAATTCACCATCTTACCTTTCAATAAAAGGAAATTATAATAATTGTCTCAAATGTTCAGAAAAATCCAATTAATGTTTAACTGAAAAATAATCAATTTTAATAATCTGATAAAGAGAGTCAAGGAGAAATACATGGGGAAAATCCATTTCCCTTTAGTGTGGGCGGACATTGCAGCAAAACAATTTGTCGAAGTATTAATAGGACCATGAGACTGCTTGCTCATACCTTGTAGATAAAGAAACAAAGACAAGATAGAAAGTAGAGATAACTATAAATCTCAGAGCCCAGATTTCAGAAGTCCAGTTTTCCAGTTAGTGTCCACCTCCAAAAATTTGAAAATTTCCCCAATAATAATATAATAGCTGGAAATCAGCCCAAACACATAAGCTTGTCTATATAAATTGTATATATCTTGTCAACAGAACTTATGAAATGATTCTCTCTCTTTCTCTCTCTCTTTCTCTTTTTCTTTCTCTCTCTCTCTCTCACACACACACATACACACACACAAACACACACACACACACACACTTGTGTATATCTTGTCAATAGAACTTGTGAAATGACTCTGTCTCTGTCTCTCTCTCATACACCCACTTGCATTATGTTGGAGTGCCTTACAGGCTGTGGTTGAGCTAATCCAATAATGGCTACCTAAGAATGGAAGGTCCATGAATCTAGTAGTACACAATGTTGGGTACATCAGTTGATCGTCAATAAAAACAGAAATGCTGGAAAAGCAGGCTCTAGTACCAGGGAAGGAATAAACTTGCCACAACAATAAGGCAAAGATAGCAAGCTTCCTTCTTTCATGTCTTTATATAGGCTGCCATCAGAAGGTGTGGCTCAAATTAGAGATGTGGATTAAAGGCATATCTTCACACCTTAAAGATCCAAATTTGAAGTACGACTTCCCACTTCAAATGGTTAAAAAAAATTTCACAGGTGTGCCCAGACACTTATGTTTCAATTAACTCCATATGTAGTCAATTGAAAACCAAGAATAGCCCTCTGAGACATTTTACATCCAAACTACAACATTACACCCCTCCCTGACACTCGCGGTCTAGTGACTATCTTATGATGCACAATGCATTCCATCAAACCAGAAAAATACCCATAATGTTACCAGTACTAGCCCTATTTAAATGTCCAAAGTATCTCCTAAAGACCCAAATCAATTTCTCAGCAGTAGGTCCCTGTAATTATAGACAAATAAGTTACATTCATTCAATGTGTAGTGACGTAGAGTACGCATTTCCATTCCAAAAGTGGGGAGTAGAGATGTAGTAAGGAAACACTGGACCAAAGATAGACCTAACATCAGCAGGACACACACATAACTCTACAGCCATATATTCTGTGCCACGGACTCTCGCTATCATTTGGAATTCAACAGTTTTGAGCAGTCATGCTTCCTATACTTTTACCAAGGACTGTCTCTTATTCTGACTCTAAATGCTTATGATTTTCATCAGTGAGTGTCCCACCTTCCCAATATCTCCATTCCAGCTTATGCTGCACCTTCCAAAGCATTTGAGTTCTTCACATATTACAAGCTATTATTTTAGCATATTGAACCTCTGTCTCATGTAAGAATCAACTTCAAGGCTTCGGATAGCCTTAATTATGAGCATGTACCAATCTCAGGTGATTTACACACACAGAATCTGAAGCTTCAATTTAAATATGTCCATATGTACTGTTGTTCTGGATTGTTTAGTTTTCCTCTATGAGGATGTATCCCTTGATACATTTAGGGATATATTGCTCATTGTAGTGTTTCCTAAGTATCACAGCTGAATCAGACTCACAGTTGCTTCTCTCCCCTGGAAGCTTGAACAATAACGTCTGGCACTATGAAAGGTAGACCACAGGAGATAGAATTTGAGTTTAGATCCAACTCAGGCAACAGTAACAGCTTGTATTTTAGGGAGAGTCTATTGGATTCCCCTCTCAAACAACTTTAATGGAGATTTCTCATGTCATGTACAAAGTATTTTTTTAATCTATAGCTCGTGTAGAACACATTTCAGCGCACATAGCAGAATAACGATTAAGCTATATACATGTATACAATATGGACATATAATGCACTTATGCACACAAAAATAAAATAAAATAAATTAATCTTTACAAATTAAAATGTTGGGAAAACACAGGCAAAAGATTACCACTAAGAATCAAAGTGCTTGTTGGCAAACTTTAGAAAAGCTTGTCTTCACATTAGAGAGTATAGTGTACATTTGATTTTAAATGTCTTGCCAGGGCCTATACTTGGGAAAATATACCTTAAATGGGCTGAAGCCATGTCTCTGATATGGAGTACTTAACTATTATAAGCAAGGTGGTGAATTCTATCCCTAGGACCATTAAGAGAAATACATTTTAATGAAATAGCTATGAAATAAATGTTGAGAGCAAAACACAAGCATCTTTTCCTAAAGTAAAACAATGGTGCCGGGCGGTGGTGGTGCACGCCTTTAATCCCAGCACTTGGGAGGCAGAGGCAGGCGGATCTCTGTGAGTTCGAGGCCAGCCTGGTCTACAAGAGTTAGTTCCAGGACAGGAACCAAA
The DNA here is from genome assembly GCF_037038515.1 of Microtus pennsylvanicus. NCBI lineage: Eukaryota > Metazoa > Chordata > Mammalia > Rodentia > Cricetidae > Microtus > Microtus pennsylvanicus. The sequence continues at coordinate 1,905,857 of NC_134594.1, read as the reverse complement.
AGCTACAGAGAAACCCTGTCTAGAAAAATCAAAAAAAAAAAAAAACAATGGTGGTTCAAAGATGCCCCCAGTAGAAGGGAAGTTAGCCAAACAATTTCCAGGCATTTTTATATGTAGTTAAGAACATAAATAACAGCTGGGCAATGGTTGCGCACGCCTTTAATCCCCGCACTCTGGAGGCAGAGGCAGGTGTATCTCTGTGAGTTCGAGACCAGCCTGGTCTACAGAGCTAGTTCCAGGAGAGGCTCCAAAGCCACAGAGAAACCCTGTCTCGAAAAACCAAAAAAAAAAAAAAAAACATAAATAACAACTGGGTAGTGGTAGCACATGCTTCTAATGCTTCTAACCACAGCACTCAGGAGGCAGAGAAAGCATATATCCTTGAGTTCGAGGCCAGCCTGGTCTATAAGAACTAGTTTCAGGAAAACTAGGACTGTTAAAATATTGAACGGTGAGAATAAAAGCCTTCTGCAAATTTAAAAGATTAAATAAACGCAGCAGAGACTGTGTTTGAGAATTGACAACTTCAAAATCAAAGTGAGAAGCCTAACATACATCTCATAGAACTAATATAAATGTGTGCCCGCATTTCTTGGGAAGGCAGATGTTTCTTGTGTCTCCAGATTTTGGAGTCTGTCTTCATTCCTTTATTTTAACTCTGCCACCATTTTCAAAGCCAGCAACAGAATGCTATGCTCTTTTTGCCTCATCCCTTGCCTTCTCCTCTTTCTTCCTTCTCAAATCCTAATAATTTGAGGGATTTCATTCCATATGATCTCGTTTCCTGTTTTTAATAGAAATAGGTAATTTACTTAGGTCTGTAGTATGAACCCACCACTTTTTCAGTACATAATACATGAGAGCATCAACTCTTGTCTTAGTGGATCTTTTTTTTCCTTTTTTTTGTAGCTGATTAGTACTCATGTGCACTGTATTTTGATTATATTCACCCTTCTACCCCAACTCCCAGATCCACCCACAGCACTTTCTTTTGCACCCAACTTTATGTCCTTTTTGATTATTGTCTTTTAACCTATCACATCCAGTCTGTGATGCCCATGTGCTCCTGCATGTGTCCAGTCTGTGATGCCCATGTGTTCTTGGATGTGTCCAGTCTGTGATGTCCATGTGTTCTTGGATGTGTCCAGTCTGCGAAGCCCACGTGCTCTTCAATGTGTCCAGTCTGTGATGCCCGTGTGCTCCTGGATTCGGGGGAGTATGATCATCTCAATCAGCTCTTCAGCAACTTTATCCCCATCTGAAATCTTAATTTCCTGTCTGCTTGTCATATAATGCAAATTATTTGTAAACTATTTTTTTCTACTCAAGATATGTAGTCTTTCTGGAAAACTTTTCTCTGAGCTGATCAGAAGCCATAAATAATACCCCAATTGTAATCTGTTGTTCTTCTTTATGAGGACTCTAATATACTGTAGTTTAAAAGTCTACATGCATCTAAAAAATTATTTTCTTTTCATAACTTTTTCTTTTTTGTTTTTTTGTTTTTTTTTTGAGACAGGGTTTTCCTGTTAAACACTCAAGACTGTCCTGGAACTTGATTTTTATACCAGACTGGCCTCGAACTTACTGAGATCTGCCTACCTCTACCTCTCAGGTGGTGGAATTAGAGACGTGCACCACCACCACACTCCACTCTATGTCAAAATATGCCACATGATGGGAAGGGATGACATGAAATGATATATCACATACACACGGACTATTATTAATCAGAACTTGTAAGAAGTGCTGGAGACTTCATCAGTGATAAAAATGTGAACATCTGTCATAAAATTTATTATCTATAGAAAAACAGGAAAAATAGCACCATAAATAGAATGCAAATTGTACTAGATATATCATGAATAGGCCAGGGAAGAAGTGTGTGTGTTAGCTTGTGTTGTGCTGTGTGTGCATGTGCTGTGTGTATGTGAGAGATGTGGTTTCAGAAGGAATGCTTACATCTGAGTTTCAGGACCATTGAGTGCAAAAGCATCTAGCTCATAGACAGCTGCATAGATTTCACCATAGTCTATGTGAAAAATGACTACAATAATGCTGTATTGGATTCCTTATCGGTGCACTGAATGCAAAAGGAAGTTACAATTCTATAAGAAGCAATACAATATGCAGCAAAACCAAGGTCAGAAGGGCAGCCTTCCCATAATACCTAATCAATATGCCCAGGATTGTCCAGCAGTGCTTGGAAGAGTTGCTCCTCTCAGTGTATACTCACCAAACTCCTGTCTCTATACTGGACTAGTTTTACAATGTGAGGAGACTTTCATTAAGAAAGTAAAAGATTTTCAGTCAGAAACTGGAAAGTTTCTTTTAAAATGGAGAAACCAATGAAAAGTTGATTGCCTTTAACATTTAATGAAGAGAAAGGAAATGTTAAGTAACTGGAAGAAAATATTCTGTTGATTGATTTAGAAATGCATTGACATTGTTGAAGACCAATGGGGTCTCACAAACTCATGATGTGCAGTCTCTTGGACACCAGAGACAAAGGGACTTGATGGCACACGACTTCAGCCACCCCCAATAACAATCCTTCGTGGCAGTGCAATCTTTTGTTGAAGTAATATATTGTGTGTCTATCCACAGTTCTGGCACTGTTTTCTTAAGCAGACTCCTAGACTCTTAAAAAAATAATAGCCCTTCTGTAAGCATGTAGAGAGACTTAATTCATCATTCCAGCAAAAGAAAAATATGGTATGTGTCCCACTCTGCCCTGCTTCTTGGGGTAAACATGGATGTGATTTCCAAATAAAAGTCAGATTTTGGATTATTTTATGTGAAATGCATCAGATGTTAAAGTGATGAAAATTTAATAAAATTCCTATCTAGACGGAAAGTAAAACAGCTGCACACTGAAAATTCTCGCACCACCGTGACTTTTATCCTACATCTAAATTTAAGCAACACTGTTCAGCTATTGCTTACACAGCAATAGAGTATACACATAAGTCAGCAGTATTTTTTGTCCTCTGCTCATTAAGTTAATTTTTTTTTAAAAAAAAAAAAAAGGAATGTGTAGCCCTTTTACTTAAAAAAGGTACTTATTTAGGTTCAGTAATGGGCCAATTGAATCTCTGAAGTTGATATTGTTTGATTCAAATGAAAACTGTAGGAAAGCTGTATTAAATCAAGGAAAAGGAAATTGTGTATCTGTTAATAACACCACACTGAACTAACCCACACAAATGAAAAATAGTAGCTGGAGGTAGATGTTTGCGTCCTTGGGAATTTGTTTTCCATATTTATGTTCATAGAACATTTCATTATATTAAAACTATGAAATATGCAGTGGCTATATATTTGTGCACATGCTTCCTCCCTAACTTATTCATTCCTAGTGCATTATTGTCTAATAAAATTGAATGGATGGAGTAAAACTTTCACCATCCATTGTCTCTGAATTCTTGCAGCCATTTCTCAATAGTCATTCCTAATATAACATTATGTAAATTATACTATATAAACTTGAGAAACTACTAAGCATTAAACAATTCTTAATTATCAACACTCCAATAAACATCTCATTACCACCCATTAATGCGTTCTCTATATTCAAACAGGTTTCCTTCTTGTAACTAAACCAGACAAGAACTGTGGTGTCCTCTGCAGCCATTAATGGTCACACACACTAAACAAAGTAAAGAAAGTCTACCAGGAAACCTGAGACATGGGTATTGATTCTGAGGAGCAGGTCATTCTTCTCTTTAACTTATTATTGTTTAATTCAAAAAATAGGTGAAAATTAAACAGAAGAATACACATAAATTGAAAGAATGTCTTATAGATTGTTATTATACACAATGTCAAGGAGAAAACTATTCTGGTTTTCTCATTTTGTAATAATGAGAAAAGTCAAGTTTTGTTTTCTGGCACCTGATCCATGTTTAATATCATAGCTCCACCTTCGAAGAAATGCATAATCCCTCCTTCTTAGTCCTTCTGGTCATAGTTGAGAATGTAAAAATGTCTAGCTTGCTGGATTGTGTTTCCTAAAATATCTGAAGATACATCCATAACATTTCACCAACGTAACTGTCAATGAGATAAACAAGAATAAGTACAAGACATATTAATATGGGTGAAACAAAGTTCAGGAGAATTTAACACCAAAGCAATAGCTATAGGCAACTAACAATGCTGAGAATTGGAGAAATAGTTGAGCCCAGAGTAGAGCAAACTTGTTGGTTATCCAATGCCAAATAGCTAGCCTTGAAAACATACAAGAAGTAGCATTGTACAAACATCAGCTTGTGCTTGTGTATTTAGAAATATATGTGTGTTGGGAAAAAAAGGCCATAAGAGAGAAAAGGGGATTATACAAGACAATTTGGAGAGAGAAAAGAGAAGGAGTAAATGACATTATTATAATCTCAAAAATAAAACAAATAATTTTTAAATAATAAAAAAATGGGGCTAGATAAGAGTAAACTAGTATATATTTCCAAAAAGAACTTTGAATATTTTTACAATGAGGAAATAAGAAATACCTAATGGACATAGGTATTCCTAAGCTGATTCATGCAGAGAGGATGCATATATGACAAAACAACACAAGGGTCCTTATGCATATGGACAACCTTATGTTCACTCAGTTTTAAAAATACATTTAAAATTCAAAACAACATATAAATTGGAAGCATTAAAACAAGCTTCAACCCCAGATGGTAGAGAATTTATTGGAAAAGCACAAATGAGGAGATCTATGCTGATGCTGCTTCTGCATGTATACCTTTCTGCATCTTTTTTCTAAAACATGCTGACTTTATGAGATTAGAGTTAGGATGAAGACACTAGAGATAAAGATCAAAACATCCATGTCTCAATATTAAGTTTATATCACTGCTTAGTAAGCCTTCACCAAGTACATACACATTGTGGCAGTAGAGTTTTGGCATAATCATTTATTTTTCATCAGCCACCCAAGTGAAACCTGCCATGAATCCCAGAAAAAAACCTCACTAATATCTGTACTCGATCAGGTCCAAAGGAGCAAGTTCAAGGGGTCAAACACTCCCTTACCACACATAGGTTTAATGTTTACAGTTACATTTAGCAAGCTCTGAGTGCCTAGAACTTTGTGCATAAGGCAGCGAGGACAGGGCTTCCAAGAAGTGAATGCTTGAACACTTATTCAGAATAATATGCAATAGTCTCAAAGAAATTATAGAAATGCAAACTTACAAACAGATAATGAGATGAAATTAGGAGTTCAAGGTTAACTAGGAATAGGCGGTGACTGTTAAAGATGGAGGGGAAAGGAATAGGGAATGTCCTCAGACCTTAACTCAGTACTGAGTCCGTGAAAGACTGAAAGATGGAAGGAGAGGAAAAAGGACTGTCCTCAGACCTTACTGCAGAGCTAAAAGGGTGTTTTGTGCCGTATTCCCAGCAACAAGGTGGAAAGAAAACTTCTTGACTATTTCCCATTTTTCAAATTATGCATACAGTTGCTGTGAATTTTCATGAGCAGTATTTTGTTTAATATCAAGAACCAAGATTGGTGGCTTATATTTGTCTCATTTTATAAGAAACTCCATATACTTTATAACATGGATGTACTAATTGCAGATTCTTATCAGGTGTTTGTGAGGATTTTAAATGTTCCGTGGTTTTGTTACCATTTACTATTGTCTTTCTGATTTTAGCCATTGTCATGCTGTCAATTCATTGTGCTTTTCCATTCCCTTTTTCTGACAACTAAAGATGTTGAGCAACTTATACTATTACTTATCTTTGTAAGTTGTTTATTTTTATCCTTCGAAGTGTCTTCAGTAGCTTTGAAATGTCTGAGTATTAGTAAGATATAGGTTCTGTTGCAAATACTCTCTGTATTGCAGTAGAGACATAAATAAATAAAATGTAATTTAACAATTAAGATAAAAATACATAAGTTTAGTCTTCTCATCTTATGATCTTGAGCTTTGTTCTGCAGTTCCCTTCCTTGCAGGTGTCACTCTTCAAGGGCTTCACCTTGGCCTGAGAATTAAAGACTGAAGGCTTCAGATCCTAACAGTCAGAAGCATATTGCTCTAAGCTTTCAAAATCAGAGGCCTATTATTTTATCCTTGAGAGCTGTGCCTTCAGGCTTTCAAACCAGAGAATTGTGGCACCATATGCTTAAGTTTCAGCACCCAGCACCCAGTACTCAGCACCCAGCAGCTTGAATTGTACCAATAGCTTGAATGTCTGCCCCAACTAGTCTTGACCATCACTGACTGTCTTTGACTCATCAGCCGGGGTCCAAGTTTCTTTCCCTCAGCTTTTAGCGTTTGTCAGTAATGATCTTAACTTACTGCCTCTCGACCTATCAATTCAGCCCTCCTACCTGTGGCAGAATCCACAAGTAAAAGCCTGCCCATAAATGGAATAAGCATTGCAGGGAAGGCTAGGGATGTGAAAAAAGGAAAAGAGCTTTGAAATCTAGCCTCAGTGAAGTGCAGCCACTTCAGCTAGATGATGATGTGGCTCATGAGACATTCTGCCTCAGATTCTATGTGTGCTGCTTGCATGACTCACTTACTGCTGAGTTCCTAAAGAGGCCGTTGTCGCCTCCTGAAGTAACGACTACAGGACAGATGGGATCATCCAGAATTTATGGAGGCTTGTGAGAGCTAAGGTGAAGTCAGTGAAGCTGATGCAGGCTGTCTAGAGTGGGCATGACTAAAGCCAGGCCTCCTGAAGCAGAAATTATGGTTTGCTGGTTCCTTGCATGTTCAAATCTTCAAGGCTACAATAATGAGAGTCCAGCAAATTTTTTAAGGAGGGGGCTACTTGGCCCATATTTCCCTCTTTAAGACAAATACATATAAGGGAGGGCTTGTCACCTGTCAGTCAAAAAGCAGGCTGCCTGGCTACAGATAGCTTTGCTTATTCAAACCATCGATGTATGCTAACGACGAGGACCTGACACAAAACAAGCATAGTGATCAGTATAGAATATATTCAAAGCAGAATCAAATAGTCTTCATAACAGTAGTGCACTTCTGACCTGCCTTGGTAAGAAATGTTGCAACATGTGACTCAAAACTTTTTATACTGCCTGACGAGACACAGAATGGTTTATCTATTTACTTGCATTTGTAGGGATGGATCTAACTCTGAGACCAAAACAGGAATCTAAAGTGAGTCTAGGGAAAGAAGGAATAATGTTTTCCATTAATTTAATCTCTGTTTTCACAAAACCTTAAATACATTTAAAATAGCTGGTTTGCATTTTTGTTTTGTGTGTGTGTGTGTGTGTGTGTGTGTGTGTGTGTGTGTGTAGAAATGGTCTAAGCTGGACACATACAAGTTAACGAATCTGTTCCTATAGCTGGAGAGATCCCTCAGTAGTGAAAAGCATACATTGTTCTGGCAAAGTTCTTCAGTTCTACTCCCAGAACACACATAGGTTGGCTCACAATCACCTGTAACCCCAGCTCTCGAGACCTGAACACAGCTTCAGAGGGTGCATGTGTGTGCGTATGCACGCGCGCGCGTGCACACACACACGAGAGAGAGAGAGAGAGAGAGAGAGAGAGAGAGAGAGAGAGAGAGAGAGAGAGGAGAACTGAAAACAAAATCTAACAGCTGTCTAATTGGACCTAAGACCACTCAACATAATGAAAATCATGCTTGGTACTGAAAGCCTAACGAGCTCTCTAGTGCTTATGACTCATGGATTATAGGACAGAATCAACTATGGCCACTGTACTAGACCAGCGTAATTCCTTACTAGATTCTAAACTGTATCCTTAGCCCATGGATAACTGCTGCCTCTCATGATAGAACCATCAAAGAAAACCACCACTGGAAAAGTACCAAGATCAACAGATTGTGGGGAGCATGTCCCTAAGGATATATCAAAGCTCATGAATCTATAGCTCAGGCAACATAACTGAATTATTGTGATGTGCAGAATAACAGGAAAATGATTGTTAAATAGTTTCTACTAGAAATGTGTGCTTAAACAATGCCAATGCCATTGGACATGTTAACAGTGAAGAAGGAAATTTCATGGGGTCTACGCCTAGACAAAAATATTGAAGGTAACTTACAATTACTGGGATAAGATCGATTAGCCTCTTCCTGGCATGAACCCATTTATTTACTCTATGATTCAGACTTGTCAGCTTGAAATCACATACACAACAACAGCAAAAATGGTTGTATTCATATATAGAGTTGTGCATACACATACATACATATGTGTGTATAACAATAACCAAAGAAAAGAAGGCTATCAGCTTGAGGGAAAACATTGAAGGTTTTCAGGGAGGGTACCTGAGAATAGCTGAGGGAAGAGGAAATGATGTATTTCTATTTAACTTAAAAACATATTTAAAAATTTAAATTCATACCAAAATAGTTTTAAATCTATCTGTTTCCCTTTGAAGCTAAAACATATGGACATTTTATCTTTTGACAAATATTAAATTTATGACTTGGGAAATATCCGTACACTGTTAAAATAAATATCTGAAGCATTCCATGTGAAATCAATCTTATTTTTCTAGTATTTATTTGTCCTTTTGAAATTCCCTGTTGGTTTTATTTTCTTAATACTTATATAAATGTCAACTAGATGTTTTCCTTAAACACAGGTTCCTAAAACACTCTGTTTGGGAGAATAAACTTCCAGCTCTTTTGATGGTTCTCATTATTTACCACGATCCTCTTAATTAGGTTTCTAATGGCTATCAGGCATTATTCCATGACTCTCATTGAAATTAATGACCATTCAATTTATTTAATTTGCTAGATATCTAATCTTACCATCTTTACAAGTTTACCTATGTTGATTTTGAGTAGAAACCTAACCATAAAACTCATATATTCTCCCTAAATTCTGTATAAGTTGATACTGACTAGATCACTCATCTTCCCTAAATGTAACCTGTTCCTTATATCTCTTTCAGTAATTAATTTTTTGAACTTTTAGAATTAGTGACAAGTGTTCATGATGTCTGTGTGTGTATGTTCTCACATACATATGTGTCTGCTACATGTGTAACTATATCTGCAGGAAAAAGAAGAGGGCATTGGATCCCCTGGAGCTGAAGTTAAGGCTTTGTTTTGAGCTCCCCAAATTGGATACTGTAAACTGAACACTAGTTCCCTGCATAAGCAGTAATTGTGCTTAAAATCTGAGCCATTTTCCATTCCCAAGCTAATTTTTTATACTCAGTAACTTCCATTAGTCCCCATGCTTCTAGGAAATCAACTCTAGTAAAAACATATTGCAACCATGTTTGCATTTCTTCTAGTTCACAAAGAAAATGTCTACTAAATATTTCCTAAATGAATTTCACACTGATTTTTCCTATATAATAGCTGATCACCATAGGTTAAGAAATTTAATATAACTAATTAATTTAATATAACTAAGATCTATTATAAATTTTGTCTTCTTCTTAATACATATTGAATGCCTTTCTTAACAGATCCAGTGGGATGCTTCCAGACACTTATTGTTATTCCATATGTTTGAATATCTAAGTTCTCACTTTATATTTACTTTACATTTTATCTCTACTTTTGAGAAATTCGTGTATGTGTACAATGAAATGTGATCATCTCTACCTGCCATTTTCCCCTCCAACTTCCTATAAATTCCTTAAACACGCCCCACCCAAACTTCAAGGCATTTGTTTTCATAACTCACCAAGTACAGATAGCATTGCCCATTCTGTGCATGGGTGTGGGTCTATCTACTAGAGCAAGGAAAACCTAACAGTGTCCACATTCTCACTTAAACAGTGATTCTCTCCCCCGTAGCAACTATTAGCTTTCTACAGCTCCTCAGCAAAGTGATCTGGAGATAATCTACCATATCTATGCAGGGATATTTTCCTGGGTGGTATATGTGTCCATCATCCTTAGGAAACCACAGCTGGAGTCAGGTCACTTGTGTGACGGTCATGTCATGTCGAGATGTCAGTATTTATAGCATTCTTCTAAATCCTCTGGCTCTTGCATTCTTTCCAGTTGTTTCTCTGAGCTATTCATTGAGGCTGGGGTAGCAGATTGATGAAGATACTCTGTGTAGGGCTGAGAACCCGGTCTCTTTTTCTCAGAGCTCTGATCACCTCTGCACCTCTCCAGTGACTGGTGCCACTGCAAAAGTGTTCCCTGACCAAGGTTGAGAGCAGACCAGGTCTGCAAATGTAAATGTATATAGTAAACATTTTTGGTCGCTAAAATTCACTTTTTTTTTATTTTAACAAGAAACTCCTATCATAATTTCTACTTTACCTTGGAAATCACATTTGAGATAAAGCCCAGTTCAGCGCATGGACAATCTGAATAATTGTTACTATATGCAAGATCAAAAGAATGCAGCATAAAAAAATCACTAATTAATGTAAACATTCCTTAATTTTCAAAATGAATCCATGGGTACCTTGATTTTAAAAATGGTGAGTCACAAATTTTGTTAAGACTCCTTAGATATACATTCACTGCACAGTGTGGACATCAATATTGTTCTCTAAGGGGAAAATAGTTGAAGTTCAGATTACAAAAGGATTGTAGTCTACCCTATATCATAAATATCAAAGACATCAAAAGGCATGCAGAGAGCTGTAAAATGCCTGTCTGTCAGGGGTTGGACAATAAAGAGAAAGAATGAGTATTATCACTGGATAAATATGCACAGAAAAAAATGTCAATAAAAATAATTATCCATTGTTTTTCATCTTATTTATGTAGGTGCTATATGTCAACCGATTTTTCTATTACTTTAAAGATGAGTATTTGAAAGTATGATGAGGCTGAGCCAGAATGTGACGGGGCTTAGTTCAGCTTGCTGAATTCACGTCAAGAAGACTAAAGTAATACCTGGTTTCTTGATTTTTGATGGTTAAAATGGTCATACTCTTTATGGCTAAATATTAATGTAAGTGAATACTCAAGCTGTCAGAAGTATGTAAAAACACTTATCAAGCTCTATGTGGCAAGCAAAAATGAGAATGTGAGTGAAATAAATGACTTTATTTTAAAGAAAATGTGGCTATTCATTTAATAGAATGATAAATCCATGCCTTCCATAAGCTCTGCAGGCAGCAAAATGTTACACTAAGTTACATTCCAAGCCTGTGTGCACTAAGGTCAAGGGAGTGAAATGACTTGCCCATGGCTGTCAAATCTATTGTTAGAAAAGGGATTAAATAAACAGGATTAAGAAAGAAATCTCTCAAACGTTCTACACAAAAATCTGTTTTGTTTAAGACAACCATTTTATTGTAGCAAACTGGAACATCTTAGTCCATTAAATATTTCCCAAATCAACAGGCACCAAAAGAATATTTTGATTTTGTTTAAAATTTCCAAGACCTTCATTTATTACTTTTCTTTCTCTGAACATTTCAGATTGTGATTACCCAGACATCTGTTTTTAGACACTCATTCACTATTTCTATTCTATAAAGCAACCTAATCCATTTTTAAATATTTGGTTATGTGGAATTAAAGCAAGTCTGATCCTGACTGCAATCATTTGAGAGGATTCTTGGTCTGAGTTTAGCCTCCACCACTCAGCATTCTCCTTTCTATTTGTGTGCAGTTCACGCTATCCCACTGTGTATCTAAAGAGAGCAAAACCTTGTTTTTAGGTTCCCTCCCATTTGCGGAGTATTCCAAGATGAATTTGCCTTTTCTGTCACTTCGTATGTCCAGCATTTTAAAACTTCATGTGACCAGATCTTAAAAATGTGTCTTTCTTTATCGCTGGTCATTGAAGGAGAAACAAACAAACAAATTGTTGTGCAAATCCACTTTCACCAGATGCTCAGATATGTCTTTCTGTATTCTGTGAATATGTATTGCACTTTTTGACTGATAAATACAGCTGCATTGGCCTATGGCAGAATAAAGCCAGGTGAGAAATACAAGCAGAGATACAGGAGAAGAGGGGCAGAATCTGGGAGATAGCAATAGCCACCCAAGGAACAACATGCCAGAAACCATGTAAAAGCCATGGCCACATGGCAATATTTAGATGAATAGAATGTGGTTAATTTGAATTTAGGGCTAACTAGTAATAAGCCTGAGCCATTGGCCAAATCTTTACAAGTAGTACACCTCCTAGTGGTTATTGAAGAACTGGCAGGCAGGAGAGAAACCTCCGATTACAAATGGCATGCCAATTGGAGGCCTTCAAATTTCCACATTTTTTTTTTGTCTGAGACAGAATTTAAAAAGAGAGGAGACGTCTCCTTTAAGAGTTTCTGCAGAGTTCAAGGCCAGCCTGTTCTATGAGTTTCAGGACAAGCTCCAAAGCTACACACCCTGTCTCAAAAAAGAAAAAAAAATACAACAAATAAAGAGTTTCTGCAGGACAGTGAGCTCTTGAGCAGCTAGTGTGTTAATTAGGAGCAAAAGAACTAAGTAAACATGTCTGCCACAGTGCAAGCATTTGAATTCTAGAGATCGAGGAACGGTTTAAAGCAGCTCTTGGTAAGGAACCTCTGAGTGGGTTGTGAGGCTTAGTAATGAAGTTTTTGGTAATGAACTTCCAAGTGGGCTATGGGACTTTTATCACCAGAGAAGCAGGCAGAGCCAGCTGCCAAAGTCACAGATAGACTTTTGTGCTGTTTAGTAGTTTAAAGATTTGCTCACATGGTCAAAAAAGGCTAAAAGGTAGACAGTAAAAAAAGGTTCAGATAAAATAAAAAAACTTCTAAACAGGTTCTAATATATTTTGCAATGTGCATAGGCATAAGAAAGAAATAAAAGGGTATTGAAAAACACAGAAAGGAATAAATAATTTTAAAATAATATAAAATTATTTAAAGAGAGAAATAATAATAAAACTAAGCCACATAAAAATAGGAAATATATGATATTGTGTCAGCTTTGAATTTTTTGATAGCCAATGGGCAAGAGATATTTTTAAAGACATGGAATAGAAAAAGACATTGATAAAATATACCAATCTGAATAATTTTAAAATGTCATAGGTTTAAGACAGAAGTCTAAAATATATATTTGGAAAATGGAACTTAAAAGATCCATTGCTTTGGAAAGGTATTTTGCTTTTGTTTCCACAGGAAACAAGAGGCTATGGATTTGTTACAAGTTACCATAAAACAGATGTGATCAAGGGAGACCTCCTGAATCTTGACAGGTGATATCTATCCACTGTTTGTAACTGGTCTTCCCAGGACTTTCTTTGGGTTCCCATACGATCCCAGCACCCACCAATCAGCAGAAAGTAGTGTAGAGACCTACACACAAATCACAAAATGTTGTTTATGAATGTTTAGTTTCATTTAAAGAGGGTTGGTTAATGGTCATAGTTAATCTCTCCCTAAAGACAAAAGGGGGATATGATATAGAAATCATGGGGAAAAGGGTAGGATTATTATGATTTTTAAAAAGGGGTATTGTAAGATGCCCTTCTGCATGCTATGAATATATTTTATTATTATTGGTTAATAAATAAACTGATTTGTTCAATAGCCAGGAAGACTAAAGCCAGGCAGAAAATTCAAGTAAAGATAAAAGGAAAAGGAAGGCAGAGTGAAGATGCCAGAACCATCAGAAAAGCAAAATGTGAGATAAAATGCCACAAATCTCATGGTAAAATATAAACTAATAGAAAAGGCTTAGTTTCAGTTGTAAGAGCTAGTTAACAATAATACTGAGGTAATTGGCCAAACAATTTGTAATTAATGTTATACCAGAGTGCAGAAACTGGCAGATGGGAGAAAAACCTCCAGTTATAAGGGTTTTGAACCTACTTTCATCCAAAAAAAAAAAAAAACCCAACTGTTAATCTCAAAATACTTTATATTGGTATGGATTTTGGTTTATTGATACAAAATTAAGGTCAATTTTACTATACTATATGCATATTTCTACTATTGTTTAAGGTATTGTATTTATGTAAAGGGAAGGTATTATATTTATTAAAAATGTAATATATAATTGAAAATATAGACTAATAGTCATCTATAATAGTCAACTAATAGCCATCCATATTAGTTAGGTTTTCTAAGGTATACAAAGATTTCAATTAGATAAGTAATCTTCAAGCATTTTAAAGACCTACAGAATATAGCATTTAAAATATTTGAAAAACTGCCTTTTCTTGACAGTGAGACACATCTCCTGGCAGTACCAATAACTTCAAAGAGGATGATGGGCATCAGGAAAAATTAAAAAAAAAACAACTTCTTATGGAATTTACTTTCAGTATGGCAAGGCTGTTCATTTAGACAAATACTGTTCTTGTCAAGACTGCTTGATAGCATGTTGTTTAAACTTGAAAGGCAGGACTCAAAGGAAAATGACCACAAAACTTTGCACATATAAGGCAGAATGGCCCTTTGGGCTCCTGCTTCACAGAAGAAATTGACAGACATTCTTCAGAATACAGAGGAAAACAGCTGATGAATTTTGCCAAAATAGGTGAGACGATTCTTTAAATACCCTGCTCCACTGAAAAGTCTACCAGATAGATACTCTAGGCCTATAGGCTAAAGAAGGATGCCTCAATGTTGGTGCCAACAAGTATGAGTCCTGTTCCACCTTGACTATAGATCAGAGAGTTTGAGCTTATTTTTACTCTTTCAAAGTTGTTGACAACAGGTATGGCTACAAACAAGAGATCCTGACTTAGGGTATAGTTTCTTGGTGTTTTGAACATTAAGATGACCCATCGAGGTGGATCTGCTCTGCCTTGATAAATGATCATTGAATTCAGGACTATTTCTGCTCATTTAAGGAGATTGGCAGGAGGTTCCAGGGAGTGGTTGCCTACAGGACACTTGGTTTATTCCTTATATCATGTTAATGAAGTCTGCTCCCTCCCCCGTCCCTTTCGTAGTAAAGTATCATGTGGAAAATAAACGTGGGCAAATTCAGTATTCACTGAATTTTCCTCCCACTGATGTTCTTTGTTTCTGTCTTTCATTTCTCTCATATGTTTGATCTTTTTTGCTTAATTATTCTAATCCTTATGTATCTATTTTGGAACATGTGAACTCTGTCAAGGCTGGACCCCAACAGATGTCATCCCAATGTGGCACCTTACAACACCCCAACATTACAGAAGAACTTTGTGCACTGGTTTAGGAAGACAGATGTCTCTGTCATTTCTAGTGTTTTTGAATTGCTTGCAATGTACTACCTCTTTATTCAGGTATTACTATTACCTCCTGGAGTCTGATGAAGTTGAAAACTAGATAGTTTTAATTATAGTTCTCCTTAATTATAATAAAATGCTACTTAGATATAAAACTTTAGACTAATCAAGATAAAGTAGATAATTAAATGTTTTCTCAAAATTTGCCAAATACAAATAGGCTATCTATTATAACTGTAATTCTTGATTGATAACTGTTTTGTTACATATAAGTTTATTATATTAAAGTTAAAACCTTCTTTTTTGATTGGACAGAAAAAGAGAAATGCTGTGGGATATCTTTCTGTGCGCTGTAAATATGTGTTGTTCTCATTGGTTGATAAATGAAGCTACTTTGGTGCATGGCAAGGCGGCAAGGCTGGAAATACAAGCAGAGACACAGAAAAAGAAAGGCAGAGACAGTGTCATGCCAACAGCTGCCCAAAGAACAACATGCCAGTAGAGCAGTAAAAGCCATGGACATGTGGCAATACATACATTAATAAATAGGTTATTTTAAATGTAGGACCTACCTAGTAATAAGCCTGAGCCATCGACCAAGAATTTATAAGTATTATTAAGCTTCTGAGTAGTTATTCAGGAACGGGTGGGTGGGAGAGTAACCTCCAGTGACAGTCAGATGAGGGCAATTATACAATTATTGGTGGGATCTAATGTTCCTATTATATAACACTATTGTATATATAAGAGTGATTAGTGGGAGAATTCTGCTATTACTACCACTAATCATTTGTGTTTGTTATGATTTAATTTGCAAATTTTTTATTAAGATGTACAATATTAGGTTTCAGACTGCTATTTTCATACAGTTTTGATTACGTCTAACCTGTCTTCTGCCCCACCCACCTGAAACCCTTGTAACGTTCCTCCTATATCCCACAGCCTGCTCTCTTTTTACTGTGTCTCTCACCATTCCCCATGCTGCTGAGTTCCTCTTTCCCACACATCATTATTTCCTTTCTAGTTTCACAACCTATAGTTTCATTTAGTGCAGAAGATTTAACACAATCTGATCTTGCAATAAACCCAATAAAAGAATTTCTGGTCAAGAACATACTGGGACAGCAAAGTGACTTATGGAGTTTTTTTATCACTTGATAAGTTCTTTTGTAATTTTGTTTCCACAGGGTGTTTGTTTAATGTTTATGGCAGTTTAACACCAGTTTCTCTTGACCTCTGAGAGTTTGTAATAGGAAGCAATGCTGGAATGTTTTTCTAGGAGATATAGTTTGGGAGAAGAATAAGTAATTAAATTGCATAGAAGCAACTTAGGTTGAATATATTTAAGTAGCCATAAGAAACTTAGTATTAATAGAAGTATAATTGCCAGAACAATTATACCAATAGCTCCTCTGTAATTTGCACTAGGAATTCTGTACTCCCAGGCAACTTCAGTAGGAAGTTTGTTGAATTTCCCACATACAAATACCTAGGTATTTGGTTTATACTTCAGACACAAAGAAAATGGTTGCTCTCATAACAGCAATGGTTACTAAATGCCCTGTGATTATGTGCATTTTCATGATTGCTAAAAATACTTACAATAATTTATTCCTGAATATTTTCTAAAGTCTATTGTCTATGCAACAGCAATCAAGTGGAGGCTTTGGGTAAATTGCTTATTTATTCTTGGTATCCTAAAGAATAGGCTTTAGATTTTGATTTTGGTATTGGGCTATTGACCGTTTTCAAGAAATTCTATAGATAAGCTTTGGCAATTAATATTTTTTTGGTTCTTTGAAACAGGGTTTCTCTATAACTTTGAAGCCTGCCCTTTAACTAGCTCTTGTAGACCAGGATGACCTCTATCTCACAGAGATCTGCCTTCCTCTGCCACCTCAGTACTAGGATTAAAGGTTTGCACCACCACAGTAGAGCTGTGGAAATTAATTTTTATTTTTGAAAATGAACATAGGACACTTAGCAAGAATTCCTTATCCATAGTGACCATAATTTTCATGGAAATGTTCTTCACAATTTAATATGTTTTAAATTTTTATTCACTTAGAATCTTGATAATCATCATCAGTCTCATTTCTAGGAAGAAAATCCACATAATATCTGAGACATCTATTACAATAGCTTCTTTTTTTCTGGTGCCTGACTTCATTTTCTGTTTTC
This sequence comes from Microtus pennsylvanicus, assembly GCF_037038515.1. Taxonomy (NCBI): domain Eukaryota; kingdom Metazoa; phylum Chordata; class Mammalia; order Rodentia; family Cricetidae; genus Microtus; species Microtus pennsylvanicus. Next base: position 1,888,588 of record NC_134594.1, on the reverse strand, counting down.
AGTCATGAGTGTTTTACTTTTTTCTATACTTTTTCCACATTTAAGTTGTATTTGTATAGAGTAAAAATAGTTTTGCTCACTTTGTGAATCAAGTTAAGTAGTAAGAAAATATATTTAACAACTGAAAACCTATAAGTGATTTTGAAAATTTTGATGCTTCTTCCTATATATAGGTGTATATAAAATTGTAACATAATCTTATAATGTTTGAGAATTAAAGTCCCATAGTATTCTGATTGTTATGAAAAGCTTTCTGTTTTGGTTTTGGTTTGGGGGGACTATTTTGTTTTTAGTTAATTTTATTTCTGGATATTGAGATCCTATGGTAATAGACATAAGTAAGCTGTATCACTTTAATTGCTAATTTCATCTAAATTTATTTTTTTCTTAGAAAAAAATTAAAGGAGTCACTGGTAAATTTTAGTACAACTGAAAGCAAACACTGATGATGTCTTATGGAGAAAAAATGTCTAAGAAATTCTATAACAAAATCTCTTTGGTCTTTAAAATAAAACAAATGTCTAAAATGATCAGCTTGTGTGTGTGTGTGTGTGTGTGTGTGTGTGTGTGTGTGTGTGTGTGTGTGCGCGCGCGCACAGGCACGCTCACACACACAAATGGGTGAACTTAACTACAACTGTGTAAGCAAAAACAATATTATGGAAAAACCTAACTAAATTCAAGTATATGTTAGTTGTGATTGGAAAACAGAATAGAGGTTCTTACATTTTAATTTGGACATGTTTTACATGGAAAAAATAGGAAAAAGGGAGATGATCACTTGATCTTTGTTCAGTTTTGTCTGTTTATCATGTTACTGAAAAGCTTATATTAATATTGGTTAGTTTCTGAAGAAATAATATTAACAGGGGAAGTAGTATAGACATCATCTTATATGTGAAAAATACTGCTTAAATATAACCTGAAGCTGAGGTATGGAGGAAATATAGCTGTATGCAAATATTTTGAGAGATTACAGGTAAACAGTGTACACTCACTTTATAACGCTTCAAAGGATAAAATGGTCTTGTTGAGAGATGTAAGAATTCGATAAGAGTAAAGTAAATTTCAACTGAGCTGCCACTGTGTATTAGCCTAAAGAAGATGTCAGCTGTTCATCTTTCAAGAATGTCAGAAACAAATGAAAATTGCTGACAGATCTAATTAAATTCTAAAATAATACATACAGTACATTTTTTACAAAACAACGATATCTATATTACTTAATATAAAAAGTCAGAAAGAAGTAAAACAATAAGGTAACAGAACTTCAAGTAATATACTATACTACATTATATTAAGAATAAGAAGAAAATGAAAATGTATACACTCCTTATTGGGCTTTGTGGTCAATTCAGAAGGACAGTCACAAATAGGTAGTAAGTTTTATAATACAATCATTGTAAAGATAGAATTATATGCTAAAATACTATGCAATGACAAACTCAGGTCAAGTATGGATTTTATTCTATATACTAATAATATTTATTCAGGAAAATTCAGTTTTTAAGAGGAAAATCAGTATATAAAATAAAACCTATAACAATTTGACTTTACCTTTGCACATAATGTGTATATTAGTATCTTCCAAACTATGAAATATAAAACTAGACTTTTGTAGCATACTGAAGAACTCAGATGAGCACATTGTAGTTTGAAAACTGCTTAAGAACCAGGAAAAATTAAAAGTCTCTGAATAAAGTAAAAAGCTTGAATGTAGGGTAATTGCAAAGGAGGCAATAATGCAACTCCAATATTGAGGGAGATAAAGCATACAATGGATTTAAACAGGAGGGGAATTATTTGTCCTGATGCAAAGCTATTGCGAAACTCATGAATTTCAAACCAATAAATTAAGAACAAAGGATTTCGAGCTTAGTTAGAAGAAAGTGAATGACAAGTTCTGTAGATCTTCATAACCCATCTATCCTGAAACAGCAAGACATAAATATTCCAAATCAGGTAAATCACAAGAAAATGACTTTGAAAATAAATTTATGATGTGGGTGTCTGGGTCCTCAAGTACAGATTTTTACTCTCTATTGTCTAGCCCCTGGAGGTACACCCCATACCCCACCCCCACCCAGCAAAGTACCAGAGACCTGGGTGCAACTGGTTCACATACCCAAGCTCCCTCCACTGCATTTGTGACCACAAGAGCCTTGGCCTCATACAACTGGAGGAGCTTCAGAGTCATAACAACTTTCACCAGAGGCACAGACCTGACCACACCTGGAGGAAGAGTGACCACTTAAGCCACAGGCCCCACCTTCATCAGTTGGATGAAAAGGCATCCCCTGAAGCACAGAACCCACCTGTATCGACTGGAAAAATGGCAGTGTAAGAACATTCAACAACATAAAGAACAATATGGCACCACCAGAAATCAGTGGTTCTAAATCAGCAAAACCTGAATATCCCAACACAGATGAAGTAAAAGAAAATGGACTTAAAATAATTTTATGAAGATTATAGAGGCCATAAAAAAGAAACGAAAAAGATCTTAAAGAAGTGGAGGAAAAGACAAGCAAAAATTTGGAAGAAATCAAGAAATCCCTTACAGAATGCAAAGAAAATCAAGAAAAAAAAAACAATCAAATAGGTAAAGGAAACAGTTCAAGTCTTGAAAACTGAAATAGAAACAATACAGAAAACACGAACCAAGGAAATTCTGGACATGGGAAAGATGGGTAAATGATCAGGAACTACAGATACAAGCATAACCAACAAAATACAAGAGATGGAAGAGCAAGTCTCAGGTGTTGAGGAAAAGATAGAAGAAAGAAATTCATTGGTCAAAGGAAATGTTAAATCCAACAAACTTTTAACACAAAGTACCTAGGAAATCTGGGACATAATGAAAAGGCCACACCTTAAAATGATAGAGATAGAAGAAAGAGAAGAACTCCCAGCTTAAAGGCAAAGAAATTATATTCAACAAAATCAGAGAAGGAAACTTTCCCAACCTAAAGAAGGACATGTCTATGGAAGTATAAGAAGCTTACAAAACATCAAATAGACTGGACAAAAAAAAAACAGTCCCCTTGTCACATAATAATCAAAACACTTGACATACAGAATGAAGAAGAAATATTAAGAGCTGCAAGGGAAAAACGCAGAGTAACATATAAAGCCAGGCCTATAAGAATTACTCTTGACATCTCAGTGGAAACTCTAAAAACCAGAAGGTCCTGGCTAGATGTTCTGCAGAAACTAAGAGACCACAAATACCAGACAAGACTAATATACCTAGCAAAGCTTTCACTTACCATAAACAAAGAAAACAAGATATTTCCTGACAAAATCAGATTCAAATAATACCTATCCATAAAACCAGTCCTATAGAAAATACAAGAAGGATAACTTAAACCCAAAGAAATTAGCTACACTCACAAAAACAGAGGCAATAGATAATACCATATCATCAGAGCCCAAAGAAGGAAATCACACATACAATACCACCACCAACAACAAAAACAAAAGTAACAAGCACTAACAATTACTGGTAATTAGTATCTCTTAATATATCAATGATCTCAATTCACCTATAAAGAAAGCAGGTTAAGAAAATAGATTCAGAAATAATCAGACAGATACTTAGCAGAGAAATAAAGGAAATAAGAGAAGTTACAAGTCAAATCAGTTTAACAGACATCTATAGAACATTTTACCCAAAGGAAAAAAAAATATACCTTCTTCTCAGCACCTCACAGAACCTTCTCAATAATTTACCATACTCAGTAACAAAGCAAACCTTAAGAGATATAAAAAATGGAATAATCCCCTGTATTTTGACAGATCCCCATGGCTTAAAGTTAGAATTTAACAACTACACTAATTGCAGAAAGCCTACAAACTCATAAAATTTGAATAATGCTCAACTGAATCACTCCGGGATAAAAAAGAAATAAAGAAAGTAATTAGAGACCTCCCGGAAATCAATAAAAATGATCACACATCATACCCAAACTTATGGGGCACTTTGAAAGCAGTGCTAAGAGGAATGTTCCTAACACTAAGTGCCTACATAAAGACCTGGAGAAATCTTACAGCAGTAAACTAGCAGCACACCTGAAAGCTCTAGAACAGAAAGAAGCAAACTCACCCAGGAGGTATAGATGCCAGGAAATAATCAAACTGAGGACTGTAACAGTAAAATAGAATCAAAGAAAGCAATACAAAGAATCAATAAGAAAAAGACTTGGTTCTTTGACAAAAGCAACAAGATAGACAAACCTTTATCCAAACTAAACAAAAGGCAGAGAGAGAATGTGAAAATTTAAAAAAAAAAAAAACAGAACAGAAAAGGGGGAAATAACAACAGATACAGAGGAAATGCAGAGAATCACCAGGTCATTCCTCAAAAATCTGTACTCCACAAAATTGGAAAATGTAAGTAAAATGTACAACTTCCTAAATAGGTGCCACATATAAAAATTAAATCCATGTAAGCAATTTAAATAGACCTATAATCCCTATGGAAATAGAAATAGTCATCAAAAGTCTTCCAACCAAAAACCGAAACCAAAACCAAAATAAAAACCAACCAAAAAAAAACTCAGGACCACGGGGCTTATGCTCAGAATTCTATCCAAATTTCATAGAAGAGATAATACCAATGCTGCTCAAATTGTTCAACACATTAGAAATAGAAGGACATTGACAAACTCTTTTTGAAAGGTGACAGTTACCCTGGTACCCAAACCACACAAAGGTGCAAGAAAAAAAAAAGAGAATTACAGACCAATCTCTCTTATGAACATTGATGCAAAAATACTTAATAAAATACTGGCAAACATAATACAAGAACACACCAAAATATCATCCACCATGATCAAGTAGGAGTCATCCCAGAGACACTAGGATAGTTCAACATAAAAATCCATTAATGCAATCCACCAAATTAAAAAAAACTGAAAGAAATAAACCACAAGATCATCTCATTACATGTGTAAAATGCCTTTAACAAAATCCAACACACCCTCATGATAAGGATCTTGGAAAGAGCAGGGATACAAGGAACATACTTAAGTATAATAAAAACAATATACAGCAAGCCAACAATCAACATTAAATTAAATGGAGAGAAACTCAAAGGGATTTCTTTAAAATCACAAACAAGATATGGCTGCCCAAATCTCTCCATATCTATTTAACATAGTACTTAAAGTTCTAGGTAGAACAATAAGACAACAAAAGGATATTAATGGAATACAATTTAGAAAGGAAGTCAAACTTTCACTATTTGTAGATGATGTCATAGTTTACATAAGTGACCTAAAAAATTCTATTAGAGAACTCCTCCTACAGCTGATAAATATCTTCAGTACTGTGGCAGGATATAAGATTAACTCAAAAAATCAGTAGCCTTCTTATATACAGATGAGAAAGAAATCAGAGAAATATCGTCCTTCAAAATAACCACAAATAACCAAAAATTTATTGTGGTTACTCTGGCCAAACAAGTAAAAAAAAATCTATATGACTTAAAAAATTTTAAGTCTTTAAAGAAAGAATTTGAAGAAAATATCAGAAAACGGAAAGATCTTCCAACATACTAAAAATAGCAATCCTACCAAAAGTCATCTACAGATTCAATGTAATCCCCATACACATCCCAGCATAATTATTCACAGACTTTGAAAGAATAATACTAAATTTAATATGAAAAACAAAAACCTCGAAGAAAAACATATAGGCATCCTCCTGAATATTAACCTTCATCCAGCGATGAAAGGAGACAGAGACAGAGACCCACATTGGAGCACCGGAAATCTCAAGGTCCAAATCAGGAGCAGAAGGAGAGAGAGCATGACCAAGGAACTCAGGACTGCGAGGGGTACACCCACACACTGAGACAATGAGGATGTTCTATCGGGAACTCACCAAGGCCAGCTGGCCTGGGTCTGAAAAAGCATAGAATAAAACCGGACTCGCTGAACATAGCGGACAATGAGGACTACTGAGAACTCAAGAACAATGGCAATAAGTTTTTGATCCTACTGCACGTACTGGCTTTGGGGGAGCCTAGACAGTTTGGATGCTCACCTTACTAGACCTGGATGGAGGTGGGTGGTCCTTGGACTTCCCACAGGTCAGGGAATCCTGATTGCTCTTCGAGCTGATGAGGGAGGGGGACTTGATCGGGAGAGGGGGAGGGAAATGGGATACAGCGGAGAGGAGGCAGAAATCTTTAATAAATAAATAAATTTTAAAAAAAAGAAAAAAAAAAACAAAAACCCTGTATAGCTCAAACAGTCCTGTACAATAAAGGATCTTCCAGTGGCATCACCAGCCCTGATTTCAACATCTACTATAGAGCTGGTATTTTGATATTGGCACAAAAACAGAAAGGTAAACCAATGGAAACAAATCAAAGATTCTGTTATTCACCCATACACCTATAACAATTGATTTTTGGCAAAGAATTTAAAATTATACAATGTAAAAAAGAAAGAATTTTTAACAAATGGTTCTGGCATAACTGGATGTTGACATGTAGAAGAATGCAAAGAGATCCATGTCTATCCTTTTGCACAAAACTCAAGTCCAGATGGATCAAACACCTTAACATAAATTCAGACACACTGAACCTCATAGAAGAAATAGTGGGAAGTACACTTGAATATATTGGCACAGGAAATTACTTTCTGAATATAACACCAGTAGCACAGACACTGAGATCAACAATTAATAAATGAGACCTCCTAAAACAGAGAAGCTTCTGTAAGGCAAATGATACAAACAACAAGACAAAATGGCAGTCTACAGAATAGGAAATTATCTTCAACAATCCCATATCTGACATAGGTCTGATTTCCAAAATATACAAAAGAACTCATGAAACTAGACATCAAAATATCAAATGATACAATTTAAAATGGGCTACAGATTGAAACAAAAAATTCTCAACAGAGGTATGGCTGAAAGATACTTCAGAAACTGTTCATCATCCTTATCTATCGTGGAAATGCAAATCAAAACAACTCTGAGATACCTTCTTATACCTGTCAAAATAATGAAGATCAAAACCTATGATAGCTTATGCTAGAGAGGATGTAGTGTAATGGTCTTCTCTGTCCCTTTAAGATTGTTATGGTAAAAGTAAAATGCAGGTCTTCAAAGTGATGGCAGAAAATGGGCTTTGGGTCAGAGAGCAGCCAATCCCAGGCAGGAACAGTGAACTTCCCCAAGTGGCTACAGTGGAACACAAGGGGCAGGTGAGTCTTATGACAGATGGCATGCCATGAGACCACACCACAGGACTCTGAAGGCAGCTGGTACTGGGCAGAGAACCACACAGTGGATGAGAGAAAAAGACAAGGATAGGCATGCCCTGCAGAGTTAAGTTGGATATTTTTTTAGTGGGTTATGGAAGGGAAGGAAAGAAGGGGAAAGACCAGAGCAGAGAAAGAGACAGAGAGAGACTAAGAGAGAGACAGACAGAGAGACAGAGAGAGAGAGAGAGAGAGAGAGAGAGAGAGAGAGAGAGAGAGAGAGAGAGAGAGGAATACACAGAAAGAAACAGGGAGAGAAACACAGAGGGGGAAGGAAAGAATTGGGGAGAAGAGACAGAAGCTGCCTCTGAGAGAGAGAGAGAGAGAGAGAGAGAGAGAGAGAGAGAGAGAGAGAGAGAGAGAGAGAGAGAAGGACTCAGAAAGGACTCAGGCTGGAAGCTGAAGATCAGCTTGCTTTGGCTGCAGTGGGCATGGCTTGTCTCTTAAAGGGACAGAGCAGACCATTACATGTGGAGTAGGGGGAACATTCTTCCGTGGCTGATGGGGACGGAAAATTTTACAGTCATTGTGGGAATCAGTTTGGTGTTTTCTTGGAAAATTTGAAATCAATCTACTTCAAGACCTAATGATACCACTCTTGAGCATATACACAAAAAAAATGCACACTAACACTAAAAGAACATTTACTCAACTATGTTCATAGTAGCATTATTTATAATAGCCAGAACCTGGAAACAGCTGACATGCTACTCAACAAAAAAAGTAGATAAAGAAAATATGGTATATTTACACAATGGAGTACTACTCGGGGTTAAAAAAATAACATCTTAAATTTACATACAAATGGATGGAGCTAGAAAATACCATCCTGAGTGAGGTAACTCAGACCCAGAAAAAAAAACTTGGTATATACTCATTTATGCATGGATATTAGACATAAAACAAAGGGTAACTAGACTTCGGTCCACAGCCCCAGAGAAGACAGGAAAAAAGGAAAACTCTAAGAAGGACTTACATGTATCTCCCAGGGAAGAGGAAGCTGTCAAGATCTCCTTAGTAAATTGGCAGCATGGGGGGAGAGAAGGGGGACATGGAGAAAGAAGGGGATTGCAGAGGAGATCATGAGGGATTGGGAAGGTAGAACAGAGAGGGATAGCCAGAAAAAAATAGCTTGAATGAGGGAACCATTATGGGGTTCAGGAGAAGCCAGGCAGTACGGAAATTCCCAGGAATTCACAAAAAATTATCCTAGCTAACAATCTAAGCAATGGTAGATAGGGTAACTTAACTGCCCTTCTCCTGTAATCAGATTGGTTATCATCGTAGAACCTTCATCCAGTAACTGATAGAAGCAGATGTAGAGATCCACAGCTAAGGACTGGGCCAAACTGGAGTCTAGTCATAGAGAGGGAGAAGCACCATTATGAGCAAAGGGACCACGACCATGATGGAGGAAATCCACAGAAACAGCTGACCCACGCAAGAAGGAGCTCACTGACTATAGACTGACAGGTGGGGAACCTGCATAAGACTGAACTAGACTCTCTGAATATGGGTGACAGTGTGTGCCTGGGGCAGTCTATGAGCCACTGGCAATGGTACCAGAACCTATTTTTCATGCTTGAATTGGCTTTCTGAAGCCTATTCTCTTTGGAGTGTTAACTTGGTCGGCCTAAATATGGGCAGAGAGCTTGGCCCTGCCTCAAAGTGACATGCCAGACTTTGTTGACTCCCAGTTTAAAGCCTTACCCTCTGAAGAATGGACAGGGGTTGCAATCGAGGGAAGGTGGGAGGAGTCAGAGGAGGGGAGGAATTGGGAACTAGGATTGATATGTAAAATGAAAAAAGATTGTTTTAAAATTTAAAAATGCAGTCAAATAAATAAATAAACTAAGTTCCACACTCAATTGTTTCAAAATTCTATTGTCCACGATTTCTTTCTTCTATGACCTCTATCATATGTGATCTCTTTGCTTCATAACTTCTGTACTCTTTTGCCTATGTATTCCATGAAGTTTATACTCTGTGAACTCTATTCTCCAAGACCTTTATCTTTCATGACCTCTCTCCCTCAAGACTTCTAACCTTCATGTCTTATCTCTTTATTAACTCTATCCTCCATGACCTCTATTCCACAAGATCACTATTCTCTATGACCTCTATCTGTAGCTTCATATCTGTATCTTCCAGCATCTATAGCATCATGATCTCTATTCTCTATGACCTGTATCCTCATTACCTTTATCCTCCAAAACCTTGATCTGCCTATGAATTATAGCCTCCACAGCCTATCTACTCTGTGGCCTTTATCACCCATGAACTCTATACCCCAAGACTTATATCTTACAGGACATCTTTCCTTCATGACTTTTATACTCCATTACCTCTATTGCCTTTGATTTCTGTCCACCAAGAATTTATCCTTGAAAGTTTCTATAACCCATGATCTCTATCCTCCATGACCTCTATCTCCCTGACCTCTATCCTCCCTTGACCTCTATCCTCCCTGTCATCTATCCTCCCTAACATCTTTCTAGCTCTACAGCAATATTGTCATTTGATGGTCACACTTCAGTAATCTAGTGGCCATTCACAGAAGCAGATGATTTTCTTGGTCTCTGTGCCACTGAAGTCTCCATTGTCCTGTCTACCTATGTGGATTTCTTTCCCACAACTTATTACTAAAATCACCGTGATAATGTAAATTTTACTGAACTAGTTTTCATATTTTACCTCACTGAAATATAATAAGCATATATTCTATTTTTAGTGAATAAGCAAGTGAATAAATAATTTATAAGGCAGTATATTGAAGCTATTTTACATAACAAATACTGTCTTGTGGTAGCTATTTTTTTAAGTCTTTTTCTAAGTTAGTGAGATGGAATTCACAATGGAAACACTACTCGTCTATACTGTAGATCTTTTCTCTTAAGTATAATGGCCAGAGAACAATCAGTGTTCAAAATTTCTTTTCCCCAAACCGATTTGAAATTTATCTTAAAAATGCTTCATTAAATGCCTTCTGAGCTAGGCAGTAGTGGTTCACACCTTTAATTCCAGTATTCAGGGAGTTGGAAAACAGTCTGGCCTAGAGAGAGAGTTGCGGAACAGCCAGAGACATACAGAGAAAACTTGTCTCAAAAAAAAAATGCTTTTTGATTTTTGTATTCTTCTTTTATAAATTATCCAACTCACATTTTTAGGTTAACAAGTGCAAATTCTTTATGAAATGTAAAAAGAAAGCCTGGATCTATGTTCTAACAGTGAAAACAAAGATGCTAAATTAATCTTTTCTTGACATCTGCCCTCATCATCTTCACCACTGAGCACAAGAGAACATTGTCTAATCATGACCATGAAAATGAGGCTTAGAAACACTAAAGTTAATGTCATTACTGTATATTAAAAGATTACCTCACCGTTAAATGATTTCTTTTGTTCTCTTCCTGACCACCTTGATGAATAAAGCAGGATAATGACATTCTCATTATTTTAGGAGCACATTTGCATCCATAATGAAAGAGTCCCTAAAGGGCACAGGCACCATAGAGGCGACTGTCTGAATTAATTAAAATTGTTTTTCTGATTAGATAGAAACTGCAAGCATCAAAGATACACCAAAGAAATTTTCTCTTTTTTCATCCAGACGCAAGAATCAACTGTTTTTACTGAAAAGCTTTAGAAGACACACACACACACACACACACACACACACATATATATATATATATACATATTTTTTCCACAAATTTCTGTACATTAAAAAAAAACCCTTAGTGTCTTATTGGTCATATAAATAAGATTTCCTCTTGAAGGCTTGATTGGTTGATTAAATTAGGCAAATGTAATAAGATATCTGAAATATGAATGTACAAATATATGTAGAAAACTATATATCAAAAAGGCAACATTGGTTTATTATTCTTATTTTCATGTTATGTGTATGAGTGTTTTACTTGCATATATGTATTTGCATATAGTTTACTTACATATATTTGCCACCTGTGTTCTCTGTGCCCATAGAGACAGAAGAGAATATTAGATGCCATAAATCTATAACTTCAGTTGTTTGTAAGCTGTCAAAGAGTCTCGAAAATAAGCCAGGTCCTTGAATAAGAAGCAAGTGTTCTTAAGGAGTAAGCCATTTTTTAATCATGGATTTAGCACAATTGATATATGATTTGTTACAGAAAGCTTACCTAATATGATAAGAATTTATTATTATTTAAAAGAAATAAATACATATTTGCAAAAAGAATCATTTACATTTTATTTACTTTTTATTTTTTATTTTATTTATTTATTTTTTATTTATTTATTTTGGGGAGAGGGGTTTGGGACAGAGTTTCTCTGTAGCTCTGGAGAAGCCTACAGAATGGGAAAATACCTTCACCAACCCCATACCTGACAGAGGAATGATATTTAAAATATTTAAAGAATTCAAGGGACTAGACATCTAAATACTAAATGGCCCCATTAAAATGGGGTACAGATTTAAACAAAGAATTCTCAACAGAAGAATCTCAAATGGCCAAGACACACTTAAAGAAGTGTTCAGTATCCTTACCTACTTACGAAATGCAAATCAAAATGACTCTGAGATACCATATTACACCTGTCAGAATGGCCAAAGTGAAAAATGCCAATGAAGCCTATCTTGGAGAAAATGTAGAATAAGTGGAACACCCTTGCTGGTGGGAATACAAACTGGTAAAACCACCTTGAAAATCAATATGGTGATTTCTCAGAAAATTGGGAATCCATCGATGCACAATTAATAAAAACCCAGAGACATATATTGGGGTTCAACTTGAAGACAAGAGAAGTAAAGCAACCAGCCACTGACTCTTACTTCGACCTCAGTCTAAAATGGTGATCCTGCCTTCAGGAACCCTCAGAATGATTCCACGCCTGAGAGATGTCTCCTCCCATTTTATAATCCTCTCTAGTTCTTGGATTAAGTGCATGCACCACTACTGCCTGGTTTCTATGGCAAGCTACTGGGATTAAAAATGTGTGCCCACCACTGCCTGGCTTGTGTGGCTGAGTAGTATGAATGTTAAATGAAATGCCACTACATTCCATCTACCTCAAGGTACAGTGATACCACTTGTGGGCACATACCCAAAGGATGTTCAACTATACAACAAAGACACTTGCTCAACTGTGTGCAACATTATTCATAATAGCCAGAACCTGGAAACAACATAGGTGCCATGTGATATATCTACACAATGGAGTAGTATTAATGGATATATCTACACAATTTAGTGGGGGAAAAAACAATGAAATCATGAAATTTGCAGGCAAATGGATGGAACTAGAAAAAATTCATCCTGAATGAAGTAACCGAGACTCAGAAGACATAGTATGTACTCACTCATAAGTGGATGTAAGGGGTAACCAGGCTACAATCTTCAGCCCCAGAGAAGTTAGGTAACAAGGAGGACCCTATGAGGGCTGCATATCTGGGAAGAAGAAATAGATAAAATTTCCTGGATAAAATGGGATTATAATGGGAGAGATTAAAGGTGAGGATTTGAATATGTGGGCTCAGGATAATTGAGTTGGGGGTGGGAAGAAAGAGTGAGCGATGAAAGAGATATCCTGATAGAGTGGGATGTTATGGGGTTAGGGAGTAACCTGGTACCAGGGAAACATCCAGGAATCCACAAGGATGACTACAGCTCAGACTCTTAGCAATAGTGGAGAGGGTGGCTGAACTGGCTTTTCCCTATAATCAGATTGGTACCTGTCCAGATTGTCATCATGGAGCCTTTGTGCAGTACTTGATGGAAGCAGTAGTAGAGATCCACAGTGACAAACTGAACTCCACAATAGATGTCCAGTTGAAGAGAGGCTGGAGGGATTATATGAGCAAAGGGGGATCAAGATCATGACAAGGAAAACCACAGAGACAGCTGATATGAACTTGTGTTGCTCACAATCTCTGACAGCTAGAGAGCCTGAATTGGAATGAGTTAGGGCCTCCATATCTGTGTGACAGTTGTGTACCTTGGTCTGCTTCTGGGGTTCCCAGTACTCTAACCAGAACCTGTCCATGATGCATGAGCTGGCTCCTTAGAACCTATTCCCTATGGTGGGATGCCTTGTTCAGACTTGACACAGGAGGAAGGTCCTGCCTCCACTTGATAAGCCATGTTTCATTGAATCACATGAAAGGCCTTACCCCCTCTGAGTGGAGACAGAGGAGGAGGTAGAGTTGGGGAGAGAGAACACAAGGAGAGCATAGAAGGAAAACTATGGTTGGTATTCAAAATGCATTTAAAAGTTATATATATAAACTCTGAGTAATTTGGAGAAGACTCTACTTCCTAAATTGGTCTCAAGATTGTATTACACACCAGATGGATGTCTCAAAAATAAAGTGTGTACTATTTAAAAGCTAATATATATATATATATATATATATATATATATATATATATATATATATGTGATGGAGGAAGGTCATTGGTTAAATAAAGAAACTGCCTTGGCCCATCTGATTGGGCAGAATTTAGATAGGCAGAGTAAACAGAACAGAATGCTGGGAGGAAGAGGAAGTGAGCTCAGATATCATGCAGCTCCTCTCAGAGCCAGATGCAATGAACTCCGACCCAGGATGGACGTAGGTTAGAATCTTCCCGGTAAGCGCACCTTGGGGTGCTACACACATTATTAGAAATGGGCTAGTCCAGGTGCGAGAGTTAGCCAAGAAGAGGCTAGATATAATGGGCCAAGCAGTGTTTAAAAGAATACAGTTTGTGTGTTGTTATTTCGGGTAAAGCTAGCCGGTGGCGGGAGCTGGGCAGGACGAAAAGCAGGCCCGCAGCTCCTACTTTTTTCAAAGTAAAATCTTTAGTGGTCATTTTACTTATATAATACTCAATATTCTGGTTACCATTTCTTCACTACATTGTTTTCCTTGTTAACAGGGGCCTATTTTATAAGTACAACCTAAAAATAGTTCTATAATTAAACATCTAATGCTCTTATCCATCAGAGCTCTCAAGTGTTGTTCTATGAGTGTTCTGGTATGCTATGAATGAGATAATTATCTAGGATGGAAGGGACTTGCACAAATCTAAAACGGAAAGAGACTATTGACTTTCAGGGAAAATGAGATACCTTCTCCAAGAGAAAATTTTACTTCCAAAAGATAGTCAGGGGGTCTTGGGGCAGGAGTGATCAATGCTTGCAGGAAATGATACTGGACATAAATCATGAACACCAAGTTAATGAAACCTCATTGAACAACTGCAGGCTTAGAAGGAATGATTAGTTCATGTTTGTTCTATCTCTAGGAAATAAGAGCAAAAAGGAAAGAAAAAGAAAGAAAGAAAGAAAGAAAGAAAGAAAGAAAGAAAGAAAGAAAGAAGGAAGGAAGGAAGGAAAAAAGAAATAAAGAAAGAAGAGCACAAGGAAAGGCTTTAAAATGAAAGGTTTGGAGGGTAATATGTGGCAGTCAAAATTTTCTATATATTCCGAAAGAGATGAAAGATAGCTAAGTTGTATAATTTTGCTGTAGAATTATGCTTAAGGGCCTATAATATATCTGTAAATTATATTATCTGTTAGAAGGTAAGGAATAAGGAAATGGCTTAAGGTTATTGGGTTATTATAAAAGTCTTTGGAAACTATTATTAAGAACCAAGGAGAATAAGAAATGAGACATCATGAAAACCATAATATTATACTGACATTATTATTGACAAAGTAACTACCATTTAGTGAGCCCTTATTATGAAATCAGGTCCTAAGCTAAGCACTTTGCCTAGATTATATAACTTAATCATCACTAAACTGTAATCACAGATAACAAAGTTGTCTACGTGGTAGAGATAAGTTAAGTAGAGGCTCTTAGAGGTTAAAGTATTCACCCAAGCTACTACACATAGTACTAAAAGGAGAAATGACTGTATTCTAAAGATTTTTATTCAAAACCCATTGGGTAACAACATAAATAAGACAATCTGTTGTTCTAGAATAAAGGAGAAAAATACTCCAGCATGACCAAACTTCTGAGGTTGGGTGATAGCAAATACAGCTGTGCCATTCCTAGGAATCAGAGTGTTATATGTTTCCTTCTAGGCATTTCTAGGGAAACTACACTAAATAACTAGCCAATATCTCTTTTATAAGAGGGTGTAGAAAATGTCTGAAGACACTCATTTCCTTTTTCCCTCATCTCTTTATGATAAATATTTCCAGTCTTCAGGCCTTCATCTACCATATGTTTTCTAGAATAATTAAGGATCAAATAAGCCTCAAAATCTTCTCAGCAATATCTTCTGTCTAATTAATATAAAATGTCCCACTTTTTCTTAAATATAACAAGACTATAATAACTTCCTACTTACTTTTTAAGACAAGGGCAATGAGAAGTTTCAAATAAGGCTAAATTGAATCAATATTTGTGTGAGCTTAATCTGAATGAACCAATAGAGGCAGCAGGCATTAAGGGGTTCATCATCATTCACTCTGACAGAAATTCTTCACTTTGGTAAGTCACCTCCACACCATCCCTCTAATTCAGCTGGAATTACTAGAAAGGCCAAATTACTATGACCACAGCCTGCAAGTCAAAATACTACCAGTGACATCCACTGACTTGGCTTGATGCTAAATCTCATCTCTGCCTGTAGAAAAGTTAGGAATTATTTTCCCCTTTGGATAAAGCATTACTTTGTTCAAATGAATCAAACACAAGAGGCATAAAATTCATTCTATCTCCTTCATCCCTTTCCTTTTTTATTGCATACTTTATGGCTGGGACTCTGTGTTCTATTTTGCCTTTTGTTGCTTTGGATATAAAAATATTCTCTGTTGACGATCAGAAAATACAAGCAAGCTGCTCTTCACGACTTTATTCTGGATACTGCATTTGAAAATAAAAACTGCAAAGTACATAAGTAGAGCCAACTTTCTGAATAAATGATTTGTACAGAAAGCCATCTAATTAGTGGTGTAGAATCAGTTTTAGGGGGGCTTGAGTACCAATATCTGTGCCCCCAAGGGCTCAGAACTGGATGTCTATGGTAAACAAGGATCTGAGTGTAAAAACTTAACTCAAATACATTACCTCTGCATGTTCTTTATGTTTTGTGTGAGCGGAAAAATGAAGTGAAGGGGTACAGAGAAGAAGAAAAATAAAGGGGAGAAGAAGAAGTGGAGAAGTAGAAGAAGACGAAGTTCCTGGTTTTTACAGAAGTAATTGGAGTATCCATAGACAAGGTCAATGATAATATGCATATCAAAATCAAAAAAGGGCAGTTAGAACCTGACAAAGCAATACTCCTCCAGAACAGGTGACACCACCTAGGAAATAGCCAGCATTCAAGAGGAAATAGCTAACATCGCAAACCATTAAAGTTACTAAGCATCCCCAAATCCTTTATTCACCCATTCTCCTCATCTAATTTCTTTTGTGACAACCAACTTTGAGAATGCCCAGATTCATTTGTTAGCAAAGGTGGGGCATGTTACCATCCTGTTCAGTGCCTGTCTTTTATAGAAATTTCTATTTGACTTATTAGCAAGTAATTTTGTGGGATTGATTCAATGTAAATTTGACTGTTAGAACAAAGAGTGAATGTTATCACTCTAAGGGCTCATGGTGTTGGGGAATGGAGCAAGGTCTTTCCACTGCCCTTGTAAAGGTTACACTGCTGAGGTATTCTGGGAATGAATCTCATTGTAAAGGGAAGAGTTATTGCTTCACAAGGTTTTTACAGATAGGACAGTGACTTTCCCAAAAGACACGTATTCCCGCAACTCCGCAAAATGGGTGCCCCATAAGTTGTACATTTGTGGGTTTGCCTTTATAAATGTATCAGCTGTACATTTACTGTATAGTCTTGTGGACTCCAACACACTCTCCCCTGAAGGAAGGAGCACTTAGGTAGAACTCACATCTTCCTCCCTTTGATACCATTGTTGATGTAATATCATCAACAAGCATTATGGTTTGATCTTCCCTAAAAATAGCCTCCTGGTCCCTTTCATAAAATCAGTAGAAAGCCAGTTCTGTATAGCCTACTGAGGAAGAATAAGATGGGGCTTTGTATACCTTAATGAACCTGTTTGAAATTACCTGTCGTGAGTGAGAAGGAAACACGGAACATGCAATAAGCCCACATAGGAGTTTATTAGAGGAGGCGTGTACAGGCCTGGGGAAGCCAGTGTGCAGAGAGAGAGAGAGAGAGAGAGAGAGAGAGAGAGATGGTGCATCCAGCTTTTAAAGTTGCCTAGCACATGTGCACAGGGGGTTGATGTGTCTACATCATACACAGACGATGGGGCTTAGCTGAGTCATATGTGGATGATGTAACCATGCTTGTGCACAAAAGCTTAGCTTAGTCATACATGGATCACACAAGACCGTTTAACATCCCCGGAGTTCATTAGGCTCTTCTGGCTGAGGACTTTTCTGCACATGCATGCCCCCTAGAACCTGGAAGTATCAGCCTTTTTGTGGCTGAAATATTACACTGTTCTGAGTCAACATCATAAAGGATACCAAGTAATATTTTAAGATTGTCACAGAAATTATCAGAAAACAAATGGTTGTTATCAGAAATACTCTTTTATTTCTCAAAGTTCTTGAGGAAAAAAAAAATAGAAGATCGGGTGTTTGAGATTTGTTTCTTATGAGAGCCCTGCCTAGACATTTCAGGTGCTCATTTCCTCCATGTGTGACACGGTCTTTCTCATGTACATCCTCACACATAGTATTGCTTTTTTAAAATAAGGACACAGTCTTTATGTGACTCCATACCTCTGACATCATTTATCATTAGCTTTCTAAAGATCTTATTCCAAAATATAGCCAACTGGGACTTAGAAAATCAACATGCTGACGCCAGGGCTGGGGTAATAGTCTCCAATCATAAACAGTATCAAATAACATGGAAGCTACAAGCATACACACAAAAATACTGTTTTGATTTTGAATTAAAAGTAGAACTCACACTTTTAATTATAGAAAACCTAAAACAGCTACAATTCACCTAGAAAAATAGAAAACACTGGATTTTTCAGCAATGCAAGACCTAGATAATTTTGTATAGAGAATGAGCTAACAGAGGAATTAAAAATAACTAAATGCAGCTGTAGAATCTGTAACTGGAAGGAAATATAGACGACAGCTACCATAACCATATCCACATTGAAAGATTCAGAATGGAAGACCCCCAGAGTTGGGAGACTCTCACTCAAGTCTCGGGATTTCATGAACTTCCAGGAACTCACGAGAGACCGTCCTTGCTGCAATCACACGAGGTTTATTGACAGGACAAGAATCAGCATGCTAGGGCTGAAACTCATTTCCCATGCAGGGGTAGAGGAGTTCAACCCCAAGTAGTTGGTAGAGCGGGTATTTGGGGAAAGAAACCACAACCCAAAGAGGGTAGGGACGGCATCATTGGGAAATTCTGAAATACCAGTGATAATCACAAGGTGGTAACTCCCTGTTTCTCACGATTATTCTTAAGATTATAATCTAACTTTATGGCCAGCTAGTTCCTGGAACAGAGTCACTGAACAGGATAACCTAGATTTTTGGCTCTATTTTTTTATGCTAGCCAGGTCTTCCAAGAATCACACCTAACAGGAGTTAGGCCATCAACGGAAGGGAAAGATTGATGAGGGATGTTGACTTGCTTCATGTACTTGAAAGTAAAAAGGGAAAATTTACCTGTAGTATGTTTTAGCCTAATCGAAGGAATGTGGGCTTACCCTTGTTGATCTTCTCAGGGCTCTTTTATTTATTTGGTTTGGTGTTATTCTTGGGCCATTTACCCTAATCAGAAGCAAGCAGACAGTATTTTCACCTGCTATTATTCATCAAGAAAGACAAGAGCTTTCTTTTAAATTTTTCTTCTAGTCACTGAAATTATTTAAAAAGAAAAATCAAACTATCAAAACACATGCCAAGTCTTCACCAATCCCTGCTGCAAATGAGAAGAGATTACTAGGAGTGTCTTGGCCCAACCTGACTATTATTGAGGCTGCTCATGACACTATCCCTTTCAAAATTTTTGGTTACTATTCAACATGTTCAAAACAAGATGAATGAGATTGAACCTGCCACAGTTACAAATAGTATCGGCATTGTAGTATACTTGTTCACTTCTCACTAAAAGTCTAGGCAAAATTAATTTTCTCCTATAATATTTGTTTACATTTCCACTATAAGAATAAATAGTTATAAATGGATGGAATTGTTGAGAAAATAAATGATGTGATAAATTACTTAATAAATAAATATAAATGTTTAATGTTATAGAAAATAGATATGAAAAGCTGGAGGTTAATATGTATTTCATAAGATAACCATACATGAAGCATTACTTTGTGGGTTCTGTATTATTGTCTAAATAGTAATTTCTGTAATAACATTAGTTCCCAGATTTGTTAATTGAGAATGAAATAATTATTAGCTAAAGCCTGTGCTTACACATGTGGGTCTGTATCTACTTCTGCATTTGCATGACATCACCATTTGACTTCCTGTATTATCTGTCTTTATTGTCTCCACATAGAAAGGATCATGGCTACTCAGCCAAACAGTGAAAAAGATGAATTTCCAGTTCAAGACTATGATCTCAGGAATATTTTGCATTTCTCCTTGGAAATATCTACTATGGAAACTGGATTGAACAATTGCAAGAAATTGGAACTATAGCCTAGAGAGATAACCCAGTGAAAAAGATCAATTGGCATTCTTTCAGAGGACCCAGGTTTGCTCCCAGCATCCAAATGACAACTAAAGACCACCAGTATCAGTGGTTGAAATGTCCTTTTCTGACCCCTTTCAGCATTGGATGCAGGTGGCGCACATATATTCAGGCAAAATATTCACACAACAAAACACAAAAAATTGTGTTTTTAAAAAATTGGAAATATATTTTATTATTAATAAAAATAATTATATAGGCTGACATTTTAATTCCGGTACATGTATCTTATATCAGTTCTATGTGTTGGCCAAACTGTATCTTTCCAGTCCAGTTCAATATTTGAAAAAAAATTTGTATGATTGAGATTGTTGTCCATTCTAATTGTTACTACTCTTCTTGAAGTTGTATGTTACAAGCCAGTATTTTCCTTTTTTTCACACAGTGAACAGGAATTATTAATGCAGCATTAAAAATTTCCTATCACCAAGCTGCCTTTTTATCTTTAATTTCCATCACTCTCAAGTTACACAGCCTATATTTATCTTCACCTTTTAAAATGCGTAGCTTTCATAATATTATATAGCTGTAATTAAATTCTGATTCCCTTAGTTCTTTAATTTCATAGAATGAATGAATATAGTCCATTTTAAGCTTGAAAAATTTTACTAGCAATTCTTTCAATGCATTTTTTTGGAGATTTTAATTTTGTAATTTTATCCTCATTTTCCTTCCGAACCTTCCTACATATTCCTCCTCCTTCAATTTCAAATTAATGGCCTATTTTCCATTAATTGTTCTTACATGCATATATGTATATACATTCCTAAAGATAACTTGCTCAGTCTGTATAATGTTACTTGTATGTATGTTTTGGGAGCTGATCATTTTCTGTTAATCTTGGATCCAAGTAGTGTGCTCTTCCCTTAGTAAATCTATTTCTACCATCCTCGATACTACTTAGTTACCTGTAGTTCTTTGTATTGTATAATGTTGAGTTGCTATCTCCTTTTGGAACCTTACATTGTGCTTTCTGTTACCATGGAAGCTAGGTCTTAGGGAAGAAGCATTAGGGACTGTTCCAGCTCAAGGCCCTCTGAGCCTTGTCAGGTGCCTTCAATTGCACCAAGATTTTATAGGAAATTACCTTTCATTTCTCAAGGGCTCCCACAGACAACAGCCAGTAATGTTTTGGGATTCTTTCTGACAATCCTAACCAACTCAAAAAAGAACTTCTAATGCTTATTGTTGGTTTTCTTGCTAGGTCATATTTATCTTCCAAAATGAACATTGTAAGCCCATATAAGAAATTTTTATTTAAACTGTATGTGTATTTTTACACTGAATTATGTTTCTTAGGTAGTCAATAGTGTGACTGCTCATGACTTTTTCAGACATCCTTACTATTATTTTGTCCTTTTTCCCCTTTATATTTATGTCTCTCTTTACATAAATAGGTGTCTTTTTCCATTTTCCTGATAAGATCATTTGTACCCTTCTTTAATAAAATGATCTACAAATAATGGATACAATGGAACCCAGAGTAAATGATGTTTAATGAGGAGTTCTGTGTTTCAGTATTTCTAGATTCAACTATCATTATCAGTATTTTAAAACACTGACTTGTGTTTACATTGTTTTTTATTTCCCAGGACACATAAGAACAGAGTTTTTAAGTAATCCAGGAGTTTTTTATAAATTGCATATGTCTGTCAATTTGCTATAATAAATAATATATTCTTCTGTTAATCAACTCATGAGTTATTCAGATTCTTGTATGTAAATTAATCGAAAATTAACTTGTGCTGTATAAGAGTCTTATATTGTGTATAAGAAATTTTCCTACAATAAAACTTATTTAATCAAAATTAGTATTGAATTCTTATATAAAAGTATGGTACCAGTGCCCTTTGGGAAGTTTTACAATAAATCTTTTATGTGATCAGTAATTTTCAAAACACAAATATTTTAATAGATAAAATGTAAAGCAAATAAATAGCATATCAATGCAAAATTTGATGTACAGATTTTGGACTGAAGACAGAGGATAAATATAGTATGAGGCAATGCTTTCCAGTGGAAATTTCTGCAGGAACGGTAATGTCAGATGCAGTGATTGAATGAGTTAAGTATTGTTTTTGATGAGAAGACAATGCGTGTGTGTCCATTTGCACACACACTTGTGTGTGCTTTTGTTCACATCTGTATGGAGGCATTGGGTGTCTACATTGATCAGTTCTTCCTTTATTTACTGAGGCAGAGTCTTTCACTGAATCTGGAGCTTGCCAATTCAGTTAATATAGATAGGCAGCTTCTCCTAGGAATCCCATGTCTTTGCTAATGAGTGCTGGGATTACAAGTAGACTGGCAAGCCCTAAACTCTTAAGTTTCCTGAGTATTTGTGTGATCCGAACTCTGTTGTCATATTTGTTCACTGTACCTACCAACCAAACCGTCTTCCCAGCTATTCATTTAAATACCAGTGGTGACTAAACAATTAAATACAAATGGCCACTTATGTCAAGTGGCTCCCAAATTGAGTCTAGATTATGACATGACCAGAAGAGCACCTTATGAGTACTTGCAAGTGAGAGAGGTTCTATAACACTGTGCATTCTGACCACTGGGCATCAAAAGTTCCAGTTGTAGATTGATGTTTAAGCAAGGAACAGGATACTGTCAAACACAAGTCTTCATATATTATAATCATGTCTTAGTCTTGCCTTCCTTGTTCTCAGACATTATCTTAGTATAAACTAAAAGACGAGAAGTGTTGCTCTTGTATTCATAAAATTTTTTCCCAATACTTATTCCATCCTCAGTGAATGCCTACTGATAAACACACAAGAAAGAATGTATCTGTGGGAAAATATGAATGAGGGAAGAAATCATACAATGTCCACATCAGTTTAATACAGCAATGAGACAAGATATAGTGGAAAAGCATAAAGAGAACCCTGGGATAAAAAAATGCTTTCATGTGTCATAAATAGCTGAACTTATATCTGGATTCACTCCTGTGGTAAACTAAGTTAATGTTTCTATGTACTCTTTACTTCTTTAATTTTATAGTTATAGACGTAGCTGTTAATAACTGTGTATATATTTATGGAATATATCAATTTTGTTATTGATAAAGAATTTCAATATCAAAAACTAAATTATACACCTGTGTATTTTATAGTGCTGTTATATTAAGAGCAAGAATCTTCAGACTACGTGGCTGTCAATTATTCATTATGTTAGTATTCCCACCACTTCAGTGGTACAATAAGAAAGCCACCAACTACCATTTGCTGATACCCATCATAATGAGAATCTGTTAAGTTAATGATGAGACAGGTGTTCAGCATTTTAAGGACTCCTGAGGAGACTGTCCACGTAGTCATTAATAACATTTCCGAGGCACTTCCCAATTATGGATTCCATACAGTCTTGAATTACTAGCATCTGGATCATTAACGAAAAAAAAATAAGCAAAGAGATTAGTTAAATTAATGCTGGGGTTTGTGACATAAAATTTATAAGAAATCCAACTAGATCAGAATGATTACTTGTTTATAGTTATTTCACAATTTAAAATATCCTAAGAACAATATAATAAATAAATGTAATTTTATGTGTAAATGGATATTTGTAGATGTTTTCTATAGCAATTACAAACATAATTAAAATTGTATTTTACTCTCCTCCTATTCCATGCAGGATACTCTCCGGGTGGGCTATGGAGAAATAAAGTAACTTCCAAAATAAGATAGCACAGGCAGAGAGGCTTAAGCAGTGGGAAGCTATTATCTCTCTCTCCATTCTGGAGGCATGAGATTGAGCTATCAGCAGCCTTAATTTCCTCTGATGCTCTCTCCCTGGTTAGCTTGTTTATGGCCATCTTTCATAGACTCCTCCTTATGGATCATTGTACACAAACATCCTCTTTTCATAATAACTCAGCTCATGTTGAATTAGAACACAGACTAATGAGCCTAATGACCTCTGAAGTGATCCAGCCTCTAAATACAGCTGCCTTCTTAGGGTTTGGAGGTAGAATGCCACGACGTTGCTTTAGAAAAGTTGATGCCGTCCATGGCAATTTTTACATATTCCCTATACACACTTGTTAAGAAAAGTAAATGTGCAGACAAAATGACACAATTAATTGAAGATATGGATCAGAAATTAAGAGCACTTATCGGTTTTTCACAGTACTTGAGTTCTTTTCCCAGAACCCATGTGGGGAAGTTTATAACTTGCTGGCATTCCGGTTCTAGGGGATGTGATGCCCCTCTCTAATCTTTGCAGGTGTGAAAGCAGTACACAACCAGACACAAACACGCACTCACATACACACATAAATAAAAATATTTTAAAGAAAAAATAAAGTTTTCTTCTAGATAAATTCTATAGATGCTGTTTCTAAAGAAAGTTACCTGTGGACTTTGAAAATGCATTAGATTTATTAAATAATTATTGCATAAATTAGATTATTTATACTTATTCAGGAAGTATTTTTGTATCAATTTTGCAATTTTAATTTGAAAATATCAGTAAAATAAATTAATAATTTAACCACTAAGTCAGAAATAATAAGCTCCAGATTTTACATACATTAGAAATATATTGAAAATGAAGGACAATGCATATATAGAAGGAATCTTAGTCTGGAGACCTCTCCTTACCTCTACATGAATGTTTGTCCAGTCAAACATTCAACAGATAGATGATAATTTTCCAACATTATACTAAAGTCTACATGAATATTGGTTCTTTCCTGATTACCAAAGTTTGGAAAAGATAAGCAATTACAACTCTTCATTGTGAGAGATGCTTATCAGCATATGTTCTGGATATATGCATAGAAAAATAAAATTTTTCTTTACACTAGAAGGTAAGAGGACAGTTTATGGTGGGGGAAGGTTTAGAATGGCTTAGAAAAGAGGGAATTTATATCAATCTTTTTCAGATTGACTACTAGCAATGTTGGCATGAACCCAACCTCTTCATTGAAATAGATTGAAACCTTTGGAAATCCTCAAAATACTCTTAGGTTCACTAAAATGGTCTCAGTCAGGACGGATCATCATACCTAGCTTTTAATGTGGGTACTGGGTATCAATCTCATTCTGTGTTCTCATGGCAAGTAAAGCAAACTTTATTCACTAAACTCTCTGGCCTTTTTCTGATTTTAGCATTGTTCTCTTAGTATGTTTCTTGATTTTCCCATTGGATGAAATGCAGAACAACTTCCTCTTCACAGCAATTCTTGACCAAAGAAAACACTTGGAGATTAATTTTAACAGAAACTGAGATCAAGAATTTGTGCGCAGTGTTGACAATCTGTCCACCAAATTATAATATATGGAACTTGGCTTCGGGTTCAGTTTCCAGCTTAATATTTTGTCAGAAACCACCAACACTGGAAATGTCTTCTCTCTCTTGGCTGTCTCTAACTCACATACTTTAATAAGAGCTAGATGATAACTTTATGTTCTTGGTATCAAATAATAATAGCAACTAACCAAAAGATAGGTTCTGTTTAAATATTTGTCTTTAGCAAATTTTTCAATGTCATCAGAGGTAATTCTTTTCCCTGAAAGAGAATTTCCAACTCTTCAAATATTTGCCATACAGCATCTAATGAAGACTGAGATAAGAATCATCATCAGAGAGACTCTTTCAAGAAGGAAAAGTCTACTCAATCTGCAAAAATCTAAAGGTAAAACATATGAACAACTCTTTCACTCAGTGGGAATGTCTTCACATATTAGCAAAATATGAGACAGAATATTAAAATATATACAAGACCGAAGACATTTTCATCACTATAGAATCTCACTGAGTCCTTCCATAGTGACACTTTGTTGGGAAATATTTAATCTCACTGTGATTCCTGAGTTTGCATTTGTGTTTATTAAATAAAATTAACCTTGGGTTAAGCCCGTTAGTTAGGAGCTAGTTGATGGAGAGTAACCACAGAGCCTCAGAGGGAAGCCAGGAGAGACAACAGTGACACAGGTTAGGGTGTGGAGTGGCATGTTTTTCAGCTTTGGCAAAGCGAAGCATGAGTCTTCTCTGGGCACCAGCAAAGAGATAGAGTTAGCTAGCTACTATTCAGCCTCTCTGAGCTCACAGGTTTTCACCCTAGGCTTTGATTCTTGAGTCTTATTCATAAATTATTTAAAGCTACCTTTAGTAGCAGTAACAGGGACAGTGCCTGAGGGAACACAATTCTGACCAGGCTTCAGCCTAACCAGCCAGGCAGCTGCTAGAGAAACAGTCCAGTAACTGTGGAATTGCAATCGCTGGATGAGATAACAGTAAATTAAGACGCAGTCACTGTGCCAAAGTTAAAACAATATTTGGTTCTCCAACAGGTGGTACAACCACAAAGACAGAAAAGTCACACCATCAGCTCTTCTGTGGTTGCCTTGGATCTTTTCATAAGAGCACTCACAAGAGGTGGCTGCAAGTTGCCAGGACTCGAGAAAGCAGACTGTCACTTGAAACTTGTAGGAGAGCCTTGAGTTCACATCTGGAGACACACTACTAAGAAGTCAGCATATTTGGCTAAATGCCTTGGGACTCCTTTAGTAGAGAGTGAAATAATAGTAAAAAGAAAAATATTTCCTACATTAAGAATTGTAAACATCACTATGCATGTTGCTAGGACCCTGTATTGTGTACTATATAATATAGATGTATATACTATGTGCTGTACTATGGTTGGTTTGAAAATGGTTAATTTAAATGAGGAGATAAATGACTTATCGGGGTTTGAAACAAAGCCAATTGTCATTATTATCAGTTTGGTAATTAATGTTTTATTGTTAAAAATCATTTGAATATACAAAATAAGATAATTTGACTAGGATGCAAGCTTTAAAATGACTGCCTTTGATATTATACAGACCTTAGAATAAGTTTATAATGATAAGAAAAAATTGTCAAATAAGAAGCAAGTTTTAGAAAGAGTTAAAAATTGATAAGATTCAAGCTTTTGAGAGAACTACTAATGAAAATTTTAAAAAATACTCAGACACAGAGGAATTTAGAGCATTCCGCTCCATTGCATTATGAACCTCAAGGAGAACAGTCTATGATTATTAAAATATCAACATTGATTTATCCAGTTCCCATACAAGAACAACCACCAGATGATAGGCACCTTCAAGGCTATGTAGAAGCTAACTGGAATCCTGTAGAAATATTAAATTTGAAGAGATTAAGGAAGCAGTCATTTCATACTGTATCCATTCACACTTTGTGAAA
Organism: Microtus pennsylvanicus; assembly: GCF_037038515.1. Lineage (NCBI taxonomy): Eukaryota > Metazoa > Chordata > Mammalia > Rodentia > Cricetidae > Microtus > Microtus pennsylvanicus. Next base: position 1,861,404 of record NC_134594.1, on the reverse strand, counting down.
CTGATGCTATATTCATGGGCCACTAGGAAGACAATTATTCCTCATGACTGGAAAGAATTAATTCAGCAATATTGAAAGGTGGTCCTCAGTCACAATGGAAAAACATGGTAGAGAGAGGAAACTAAGGTCATAGAACAATGAGGCAGGACTAGAGATCATGAGATTTACCAAAACTAGTATGCAGATTTATTTATACAGTCTATGCTTGATGATAATGCCTTAATTCTACTCTGTATAGCTGCTTTGAATGTTTGGGAAAAGTTGGAGAATCTGGAAAGAGGATTGAGTCATTTAGTAATATTATACAAGGTTCAAAAGTAGCTTTCAATGAATTTTTACAAAGATTGACCTCAGCTTTATAAGATACAGATGCTATGCAAATATTAATTGAAAATTTGACTTTTGAAAGTACTGAATCAGAATGCAAAAAAAAAAAATGGTGATTATGCCCATAAAGGCAAGATCAAGAGAAGTAACACTATGGATACCATCAATATTGATAAAGATTACTTGAATAAGAGAGACCTCTTGATTAGGAGAGGCACTAGTTCTCAAATATCCTCCTCATTCAATCCAAACTAACTTCTAAGACTAAAAAATAAATTCCTTTCAATTGATCATACTAAAAAAAATCAATATTTTTATTACTGAAAGATAATGCTTTTTCTGTTGCCCCCCAAAAATTTGTCTTATCAAAGATATAAACTGACAAAAAAGGACACCCTAAAGTTAGGTATTAGAAAGAGTTTTGTTTTTGTGTTTCATGGAAAATAAAAACATCCAAATAAGGAATCTAGAGGCCATTGTATAAATGAGGCAGCTGAAGAAGAATCATCCAGAGAAAAATTCCTCAAGAAAAAAAGTAAAATTGGCCTATGGTATGGCATATTTCTAATGGGAAACCACTTTATAAATTTTTCCAAATATTTGTTTTTACTTCTCTCTACAAACATAAAAGGCCAATGTGATGGCCATTCAATTAAAATTCAAAGTTGCTTTGAAGTTGTATCATGGTGTTCTACTTCTCTAAACCCAAGCATACTTGTTAAAGGATAATCCAAAATCTCTGTCTTATGTCAGAAGAGCTACCTGATAAGGGACAGATAAAAACCTAAATTATAGGAATATTTTACTGTCATTAAAATATAAATATTATCTAAAGTTATAAGAATTACATATGTTACATAATATATGATATACAATTTATACTTTCTGCCATGACATTAATAGTCATATAAAATACTAAATAATTCCAGGATATACTTCATCTGTTTCTATATATGATTTTGCATTTGAGTCTATATAAAATAACTAAGAATTAAATTTGTGTACCCCAGATATATTTAAATATTGTGATTTTTAAAAATCTAAGATCTGCTGTTTGTATCATTTAAAATGCTTAAATTTTCTACAATAACTTATGACTATTTCTAACAGCAACCTATGAAGTCTCCAAAACAATAATGGAGCCTCACAAGAATGATTCTACCTGGCTTGTGGTAATGTCATTAAGAATGATTCTACCTGGTTTATTGTAATGTCATTATGCTGACAAACACCACCCAAAGATCAGCATTGAACTACAAAGTGCCTAGAACAATTTAAAAACTGGTAGCTGAGATGGTCCAGCCACACAGACTATTCAGTCAAAACTTCAGATAAACTCTACACTTTGAGACTAAACAAAAATAATGCATTTAATTCTCCCAGGACTTGATCATTATTTTAATTTTCTAAAGATTTTTCTAAAGATTCTGTCACTTTCAGACAACAGGAAGTAATTTTCAGAATATAATGCCTACATTCCCAAGAGGTGACGTAGGTGAAGTTTGGTAGGCTTATCACCATTTCGTGGTGCTGGTTGTAAAGTAATACTCATTATGGTAAGGGAGAAAACTAGCAAGGGTGTTGGATATAAAGATCTCTTTCTAAATAAAAAGAAGGGGGATATGGAAAGGATAGGCTAAAAAGGTAGATTATTGAATCTACTTTAAACTAAAAAGCAGCTATTAACCTCAAATATTTTAGTGGTATGAATTTTTGTATATTGTTACAAGTTTAAAGTTATTTTTGTTAGAACATACTCTATATATGTTCCTATTCTTGAACATAGCGGACAATGAGGACTACTGACAACTCAAGAACAATGGCAATGGGTTTCTAATCCTACTGCACGCACTGGCTTTGTGGGAGCCTAGGCAGTTTGGATGCTCAACTTACTAGACCTGGATGGAGGTGGGGGTTCCTTGGACTTCCCACAGGACAGGGAACCCTGATTGCTTTTCGGGCTGGGGGGGGGGCTTAATTGGGGGAGGGGGAGGGAAATGGGAGGCGGTGGCGGGGAAGAGACAGAAATCTTTAATAAATAAATAAATTTAAAAAAAAAAGAAAAAATAAATAAATAAAACTTCCCGGATAAGACTGTCCTCCTGAGGAGGAACAGAGGGACTCTGGGATACTTCGCTGTTATCCTTAGAGAGGCCTTTCGTGGTCACAGCCAGTCCGGTCTTTGTTGGCGTGCTCCATCTCATACGAGTCCTCAAGAGTCGTCAGAGAAACCGACGGCCTCTCTGTGTCATTACAAAGCTCTTTGCTATCGTCATAAAATTCAATGGTCTCTTCCCCAAATATCTCTAGAAAATTATTAATGAGCACTTCAACAAAAGAAATCTATAATACCATGAGGCAAAAAAACAGGATGCTCTGTCTTTCATGAAGCATAAAGGCACATTTGACATCAGAGTCTTGAAGTGAGGAAAAATTGGAAGCCCCGAGTTATAAGAAAAATTATAAATAAAACATGATCCCATGAAATGAAAAAAAAGTATTTTTGTATATTTATACAAATTTAAGGATATTTTTATTATATTCTGTGTATGTTTCTGTTCCTGTTTAAGGTATTATACCTATGCAGAACATTTAAAATACAATGGATAATTAGGAAATACAGGTTAGTAGTCAATCATCTATAATAATCAAATTTGTAGTTATGCTAGGTATTGTTTCAACATTAAACAGAATTATTTTAGACAGGTGATCCTTAAATGCTTCAGAAATCTATAGAATATGGCACTTAAGATGTTTAATAAGATAAGACTTTACTTGACAGTGAGAAACACCTGTTCCTGGCAGCACCAATCTACTTCATAAAAGGATGATGGGCATTAAAGAACTGGCATATGGAGTTTACTTTCATCATGGAAAAACTAGCCATTTGAGCAATAAACTGCTCCTGCCTAAAGTGCTGACAGTGCACAAAACAAACTTAACAAACAGAACACAAAGGAAAAACACTGTGAAACTGTGTCAAGAAACGGTGGAACAATACTTTAAAATCCCTGCTTCATAGAAAATTCTACCTGACATTTGGCAAAACACACAAAAAGTGATTGCTGAACTTTGCCAAGATTAGGTGAAACAGTCCTTCAAAATTCCTATTTCGTTAAAGTCTGAGATATTCTAGACTGTTGATGGATGCTTGGATATTGCACAGGAAACTTGGGTGACTGTCCAGGTAGCCAGCTGTCTCTGCTATTTCTAAAGTTTTGGAAGTTATTTTCTCTGTATTTCATGTTTGCCTAGGTAATGCTATATCATCTTTAGGTCTTAGATGGAGTTAAAGATAAGATACTTATAGTTTTCCCTGTTACCAAATTCAGGAAAGAAACACACAAAAGACCTATAAAGTATTTAAGATTGAGAGACATAAAAGTTTAAATTATTTTTCTAAGAAAATGTTGTGATGTCTAAGCTGATAGTTTTGGATTGGTAACACAAGTTATAGTAGAGTGAATTAGATACAAAACTTTGGACTCATCATGTTAGGGTAGATAGAATAGTTTCTCTGAATTTTCCAGTTACAAGTGGACTGGAAATTTTGAATGTAATCAATCATTATTTGACAATTGCTCTTATTGCATATAGTTTTATTGTGTTAATATTAAAACATTTCGTTTTTATTTACACAATGCCTGATGGATAATTGTTCTTATTATCTATGTTTTTATTATGTTAAAGTTAAAACTTTTCCTTTTTATTTATACAATGCCCGATAATTGTTTTTATTTTATAGTTTTATTGTGTAAAAGTTAAAATGTATCTATTTATTTAGACAATGCCTGATAATTGTTCTTATTGTATATAGTTTTTATTGTGTTAATGTTAAAACCTTTCCTTTTTATTTGGAAAAAATATAAAAAGGTGAAGCTTGGAGATATTCAATCATGCACAAATTTGCATTTGCAATAATAAATAAAACTATTCTTGGGACAGGAAACTGAGTCAGAAAGTAGTTGACACAAAGTAATCATAGAATCTTAGAGGGTAAGCAGGAGACAGAGAGACACAGAAAGTAGTAGGGTAGGGTTTGTAAAGGTACAGTTTTTTCTACTTTGTTAAAGTAGAAGCATGAGTTTCCATGGGTACCAGCAAGGAAAGAGGTTTAGCTAATTGTTACTTACCCTCTCTGAGCTCACAGACTTTCACCCCAGCCTTGAATCTCAAGTCTTATTTATTATTAGAATGATAGAGATTTATTTATAGTTACCTTTAGCAACAGGGATAGAGCCATTTCTGAGGGAGCAGAATTGTCACCAGACTACAGCCTGAGTGACCAGGAGGCAGGCAAGTAATTGTGGAGTTAAAATTGCTGGCTGAGATGCAATAGATTAAGGCACAATCACTGTGCCAAAGTTAAAACAACAACTCTTCTCCCCATTTTCCTGGAAGTTATTTATTGTATCTCTAGACTGTTTTTTGCTTTTAAAGAATTAAAGGAGTGAGCCATCAACACCTCATTGTATAGAATTTTGTAGATAGCTATAATGGTACTATTTAATTCACATGGATCCTCATAAACAATATAAAAATATTTATTTGTTTAGCAGAGAAACCTTATCTTGGAAAGCCATAAAAATATTTATTTATATGTAGGTAGAAGAGTGTCAAAAAAGCAGAAAAGCAGAAAATAAATTACTTCGTTTGCAGTAATGCTTATGAAAATTTTCTAGTGCATTCTAATTTGATATATTTGGGACCAAGATATACTTATCTCATTTATGGTTCAATTATTCCATGATGTCTTAATTCTTCAAACCTTGTCTCTAGCCTCTGTCTGTTGCATGAATAATAAAAACCCAGAATCAGACATTGTGTTTCACTTCTAGCTTTGTCAGGACAATTATTATTTAAATATATTCATTTACTTAAAAATACTTGAAAGTTGTTTATTTTGTGATGTCTTTGATTTTATAAAACAATGGCAAAAATAAAAATATTGTTATCCAAGTGTGTCCTATGTCAGGGATACCATTGACTAGACCGTCATATAAGGCAGAAGTTGTCCCTTGCCAGTAAACTACATTTAATATTGAGCTTTGACTAATGCTTTGTTCTAAGACCATATTTGTGGACCATGAATTTATTTCCCAGGGATAGGCAATTACATTGTAGTATATAAACAGATAGCATTTATTGTTCAGAATTATGGTAGCTCTCTTTTGGAAAGTACTTTTGGTGAATAAAGAATAAAGCATGAAAAGTTTGAATATGCTATTAGAGGTCAGAGAAGCTAGAACTTTTTAGTCTCTAGCCCACTGTGATATCCTATGGACACACGGTTGGTTGGTACACATGATATATGATAGTGAAAGAATGTGTGTGTGTGTGTGTGTGTGTGTGTGTGTGTGTGTGTGTGTGTGTGTGAGAGAGAGAGAGAGAGAGAGAGAGAGAGAGAGAGAGAGAGAGAGAAAGAAGCACTAGCATGACAGTTTATATTTCAGAATATGAGTTTGAGATGTTTTGAAGCTTCACTTTTCTGTGTTAATTCTTGCTTTCATTAAATGTTTTCAGACGAAAATGAGCTATTTATTTTAGTCTAGTGCATAGACACAATAATAAAACCAAACAGAGGATATCGGTAGTTAATAAAAAATACTGCCTATACAACAGGACAGGAACTGTTATAAGTAATATATGAATTCATTATACATATATTATAATTTTTATCCAATTTTGATTGTGTTTTCTCCCATTTCCCAATTCCTCCCAGATCCTCCTGTTTTTTTTAATTAATGTTTATTTTTTTTATTTTTACTATATCATATAATAAACAGTGAATGTTGGTTGTGACACCCCTTGGAAGCTATTTTATTTTATTATCCAACAGAATTTATTGATTATTTTCTAATTTTGCATAATACACTGGATTAAACTCACTTCTTGTTCTCCCAGAATCCATCTCCCAACCCTTGTAATTTCCCTAAGTGAAGAAAGACAAAGAAAAAAAATCATTCTGTTATGTTCTGTGTTGTCCTTTGAGCATGGTCAAAATTCTAGTGGCCAGTCCCTTAAGGAAAAGTGAGTCCTTTTTTTTTTAACTTTTTACTCTTTGGGGGATCCATCATCCAGTTCCCAAATAAATACACATGGACTTAGCTTGGCTTCTTTCTTGCCAGCTTTTCGTACCTTAAATTATTCTATCTATCTTTTGCCTCTGGGGATTTACCCATTTCCATTTTTCTATATATTTTCTTCTTTCTCTTTGGCTTCCTGTGTACCTGGGTGGCTGGCTCCTGGAGTCTTCCTTTCCCTCTCTTTATCCCTCCTTGATCTCTCTCCCCAGATTTATCCTTGTGTTTCTCCCAGATTTCTGCCTGCCAGCCATACTTATCCTTTCTCCTTCCTAGCTATTGGCCATTTACTTCTTTATAAGACCAATCAGGTATTTTACACAGGCAAAGCTGCCCTGGGGTACAAAGTAGATCTAGGTAGTTGGTTAATGCTACTGCTTTCCATAGACCAAATAAAGAGAGTCACTTCATATGAAATAATCTATAAACTGTAATACAGATTATAAGACCAAATAAGATTAAAGTTCTGGCAGATTGATGTTTGGTGGCTCATTTTCTGCTTTCAAAAGATGCTTTTTCCTCCTTCTTTTAATGGTGATGAGTCCCATGTCTTCACATGGAATAAAAGAGACAAAATGACAAGTCATTTCCTTGATCTGTTATATAAGAGTATAAATCCTACGCATTCAAACATATCCTTGTGACCTGTCTACCCTCCAGTTTCTGCCTCTGATCCTATATTGCACGAAAATGATCTCCATATAAATGCTATGTGAAGACAGTCACTCCTGCTATAGCACAGGTGAAGATCTTCTGACACTTTGATTTATCTTTACATATTTTTTGTACAACATTTTAAGTGTTAGGTGTAGGACATATAAGATATATGTATATATTTCCCTATATGTATCTGTATATCTTTATTGATATTTATCTTGTAGCCTATTGTTGACATGCTTTTCCAAATACAAGAATCATAGAAAATAGCTTCATTTATGTGTTGTTACTTTCCCCATTTAGAATGAGAATATCTAAATCTAAACACATTTAATAGTGTGGAGAGTTTTAAAGAAGTCACCCAACAAAGAACATTCCAAAAGAAATGGGTCCTCTATTGTAATTACTTTTAGGTTTTGCTCTTTTTCTTTTTTGAGACTTCAAGGTTTTTCTTATATAGTTACTATGATGGTTTTAGAAAATACCATAGTCATTTCTTAGCATGGCTTTATTAGTTTTCTTTAGCATAAAATCCTTGATTTCCTCATTACTGAGTAATACTTTCACTGGGTCTTCCCTTCAGCTTCTAACATATTTTTTCTATTCCTTTTTTTTCCATATTTTTATTAATACTTTTCATTTTATAAACCAACCCCAGTATCCCCTCCCTTCCTTTCTCTTTCTCCCTCACTTCACCTCTTCCTTCTCCCATCCGTTCCTCAGAAAGGGTAGGAGTGAGGCCTTCTTTCGGGAGCCAACAATGTCTTGCATAACAACTTGAGCTAGGACCAAACCCCTTTCCGCCACATTCGATGAACAAGGTATCCTTCCATAGGGAATGGGCTCCAAAAGCCCAGTTTATGCACCTGGAATAAGTTCTGGTTCCACTGGTAGCCACCCCCAACAGATCAAGCTACATAACTGCCACCCACATTCAGAAGATCTTGTTTGGTCCCATGCAGTTTTCCCAGCTGTCAGCCCTTAGTTTGTGAGCTCCCACTAGCTCAGATCAGCTGTTTGTAGTTTTCCCCCATGGTGTTCTTGACCCTTTGCTCATACGATCCTTCCTCACTCTCTTCAACTGAACTCCAGAAGGTCAGTCCGGTGCTTGGCCATGGGTCACTGCATCTGTTTCCATCAATTACTGGATGTAGGTACTATGATGACAATTAGGATAGTCACTAATCTGATTAAAGGGGAAGGATCTTTCAGACATGCTCTCCACTATTGCTAGGAGTCTTAGCTGGGGTCATCCTTGTGGATTCCTGAGAATTTCTCTAAGAGGAGATTTCTCCCCAACCCCATAATGGCTATCAAGATATCTCTTTCATTGCTCTCCCCCTCTCTGCTTCCCATACTTGATCTTCTTGATCACTCATGCTCCCATCCCTCATCCCCTCCCGTCTACCTCTGTCCCAGAGATCTCAGCTATTTTCCTTCCCAGGGCCCTCCATGTGTGTCCTTCGTAGGGTTTCGTTTTTTACCTAGATTCTCTGGGCTTGTGGATTGTAGCTTGGTTATCCTTTGTTTTACATTTAATATCCTACTTGTGCTTGAATGCATACCATGGCCGTCTTTCTGGGTTACCTCACTCAGGATGTTTTTTTTTTTCTAGTTGCATGCATTTGCATGCAAATTTCAAGATGTCCTTATTTTTTACCACTAAGTAGTACTCCATTGTGTAAATGTGCCACACTTTCTTTACTCATTCTTCAGTTGAGGGTATCTAGGTTGTTTCCAGGTCCTGACTATTATGAGTAATGCTGCTATGGACATAGTTGAAGAATGTTGTTGTAGTATTAGTGTGCATCTTTCGGATATATGTCCAAGTGTGGTATTGATGGTGCCTAAAGTAGATTGATTCACAATTTCCTGAGAAACCACCATACTTATTTTCAAAGTGGCTGTATAAGTTTGTACTCCCACCAGTAATGGAGAAATGTTCTCCTTACTCCACATTCTCTCCAGCATAAGCTGTCATTGATGATTTTGTTCCTAGCCATTCTAATAGGTGTAAGATCGTATCTCACAGTCATTTTTATGTGGGTTGGTGAAGATCTTTTCCCATTCTATAGACTGCCATTTTGTCTTATTGACTGTATCCTTAGTCTTACAAAGGCTTCTGTGTTTGAAGAGGTCCCATTTATTAATTGTTTTTATCAGAGTCAATGCTACTGGTGTTATATTTAGGAAGTAGTCTCTGGTGCAATGCATTCAAGGGTACTTCCCACTTTCTCTTTTGTGAGGCTCAGTCTGGCTGGTGTTATGTTCATCTACTTGGACTTAAGTTTTGTGCATAGGGATATATATGTATATATTTTAATTCTTCTATATGTCCACATCCAGTTATGCCAGCAACATTTATTGAAGATGCTTTCTTTTGTTTTTGACTCTATGTTTTTTAAAGAAATATTTTCTATTCTTTTCTGTTGAGACCTTTGTTAATTTGTTAAGAGTTGTGTGTGTGTGTGTGTGTGTGCCTCTGCATTTCCGCTGTAAATAAGGCTTTCTTCTAGTTGTTGTTATCAAGATTATTTTTCTTTGTCTTCAGTTTTTATAACTATGAGTGTTGTATTACTATTATACTGTTATTTATTCCTGTGGATTTATATTTGGAATTTGTTGAGCCTCTTGATACAGGGATATTTGTTATTTTCTTTGCTTTTTCTTGACTCTCGGATTTTCTTCTGTAATATCTTTGAGTGTTGTTCAACCCCATCCCATTTCACCTATTGTGAGTGATGACAGCACAAATGTGAGATATTTTGCATATATTCCCTTTTTCCTTTGCCTGAAAGTTTGATCTTTGTTCTGTTGTATTTGCTCTTGCTGATAAGTTGTTCAGAATATGCACATTCATTCTCAACAGATGAGTTTACTTATTCTTTTCTTTGTTCTTATATTAGTTAATCTATCTATTGAGTATTTCCTTGTGTTATTATGTTTTATTTCATTTACACAATTTCCATTTTAGAAATTGTTTTGTGAAAACTTTCATTTCTTTAAAAGCTTCTTCAAACTGTTTTCTTAACTGCTCTTTTTGGCTGCTTTAAGATTTGAGCCTGGAAATTCTGACACATTTGTTTTTTCAATACTAACACTCATTTTTTTCACTCAGCTTAGAGTGCTAATTATTCTCATGATAAGTGGCTTATTTATTATTATTAAGAGCTAGCTAATGGGGGTATTACAATAAACTTTGAATGTCATTTAAACATTTTCATTCAATTCATTAGGCACAAGTCTGATAGAAAAAGTTACTGAATCTGTTGCCTTTGTAACTATTGAAAGAGATCTAGAACCCTAGGTTCTATTTTGTCTCCATTGCCAACTGGAAGATGGGGAGGGTTCCCCTTAGTGCGCTATGTGCAAGGGTACATACTGCTTATGGATGTTTAAGAAAATGCTGATTTTCAGAAGTGCTGTTAGTTCTGAAAAGTATCAAATCACACATAAATTATACTCCACATGGATGGAGGCCTTGTGGTACCTAGTGTGATTGACGTTCTTCCTCAGTTTTGCTGTCATGAATGTGTTTAGGCTGCAGGTTTTTCATTCTCTTTCAGCTTCTTCTAATAACTTAATATATCCAAAGTTTCCTTTTAATTGCCTTCTTCCTAAGTTTTAGTGTTGATTAAATCCTGGAGATTCAATAATTTTTTTTCTATTCCATAGGGAGACAATATCTATAATGTAATAGAAAAAACACTTGACTTAAAAGGATAAAATTCCATCTGTATGATAATAACTATACTATGTGTGAAGAAAATGGAGTTTGATAATACTAAAACATTGGTTGGTGAGATGCCAAGCCTATAAGCCTGAGTTTGACCTTTAGAATGCATATGATGGATGGAGAGAACCAAGTTCTGCTAGCTGTCCTCTGACTTACATGTGGACTGTGGCATTTTCCACTACCACCACACTCAGAAAAACTGGAATGGTCGTTTTTTAAAACTAGTCATGATTTTTATTTGTTCATTTATAAAACTTATATTTCTGTAAACAGAAAAGAATAAGGTAGACATCTGAGCTGATAACTTCAGAATTTGTCACAAAAATATTTTGTAACAATAGTTATTTCTGTGATGCATTGAAAATTAACATTAACTAAAGTATGTATTTTTATGCATAGGTATATATTCATCTAGGCATAATTCTGAAATTTGGACAACCAAAATTCAAAGAGTGAGTTTCTTGCCAGACTGTAGTACAACACACCTTTAATCCTAGCACTCAGAACACAGAAGGAGGAAGATCTCAATAAGTTTAAGGCCAGCCTGGTCTACAAGTGATAGTTCCAGGACAGCTAGGACTGCTACACAAAAAAACCCAGTCTCGAAACAAAAATAAAAACAAACAAACAAAAACAGAATGAGTTAAAAAGTACTTATGAGAACTTTATTATCTAGAGACTATTTTAAAATATTTTTTTTCTGATGAGAAACAATGGAATAGATTTGAAAGTTCCCTCCTGTGTTTCTTCCCTTCCTCACTTCCTTCTTTCTTTTTCTCTCTTTTTTCCTTCCATCTGTGTTTCCTTCCTTTCTTTCTTCCTTTCTATTCAATCCTTTCTTCAGTGAGAATGCAGATAATGGGTTTAATTACTCATGCAATACCCATCCTCCTCCCCTTAATATACCCAGCTTTTTATTACGGTTCTAGACAAGAGAAAACTGTCAGGTAGGGATACTCAAGGTGGTGTGTTGAAAACAAAGTTACAGAAAGCTGCATTTATATGGAGCAAATTCTGTTTCTCAAATGGAGTAAGTTCTGTTATTTCCTACCTTCTGATGAACTTCCTGGTGAAACTTATTAATTCTAAGGATGCTATGTTATGCTTGCTTGCTGCCCATCTATCACTGTTTTTTTGTATATTTGTTTGTTTACCTGAACCTTGGTGTTTTCTGCAGTCTAGAAATGAAAGAGACCAATGAATGTTTTAGTTAGGGTATGAACTCAGCTGCTCACCTGGAACTCTTGGCTTACTACCAATACTTTGAAAATGGATGGATAGCATTTTTATAAATTTCTATTACAAGAAACCATCTCGTTTAGCAGTAAGACATTATATCCAGTGATTAAATGCACTTTGTGCTGAAAATAACTATTGTATACATGACACCCTTTGGTAGTCATGACCATTCTAATACTTAAAAGTAAGACTTTTAGGGTTTGAATTTGTATTAATACTTAACCACTATTTGGTCTTTAGGTACATTAGTATGTAATAGAATTAAGTGAATTTGCTAGCTCTCTTGCTTCCGAGATTGATAGGAGTATAATGGCAGAATTGAAAGGATAGAAAATATTCTCAATAGGAACTTTGTGCTGATGTCAGATCTTCTCTATGTGATATCAGAAATAAACTAAAAACAAAATAAAGTTATTTTGTTAGTTGAATACACGCAGTTGTTGCAATTTTACTTCACCCTTATTGAATTCCTGTTCTCAATTGACGGACTCTCATTTGTGAGAAAGAAAGTTTTTGAAATGCTAAGTTCCAGTATTGACAAGCTCCCTTGCTTTTCCTTCTTTCATATTGACAGTTGGGAAAGTGACAAGTTCTTCATGTGCCACCTTCTCATTTGTGTGAAAATAATGGCTGTATTTAGAAACAATAATCCAGTCCTTCCAATTGTTTTCATGCAGAAATCTGTTTACCAAAAAACAACCTCAAAAGAATGATACATAGTTGATTGAGGAGTTGGCCAGAGAAAATTGCACAGGTGCCCACACCACTGGAGCTTACAGGTGTTGCTATTGATGATGCTTTTTTAATTGCCGGATTGACCTTGCATTTCAGACACTGCTTAGTTTTGTTATTTTCTTTTGGATTGTCAAATACATAAGGCTTTATTTTGGTTACACATTGTCAAACTGCCTCCTGCAAAGGTTTTGTGAAAGCCAATACTATTGATGTGAATCAGAATTGCCGACCACTGCCAGAATGAAGCCTCTTTTGTGTACTGAAATTACATGGAGTGGAAGAGATAAGAAAGAGGTCTTAAAAGAAAACGCTGCAAAAATGTTGAGAATAGAGGCTGGCACCATCCTTCTTTTACCTTCCTCCATTTTTCTGCCTCTCAACTTATTTGATAAATAATGATAATAATAATATTAATAACAATGGTAAATATGTCAACACAAGCTAATTTGTAATCTTATATAACTATGTATTAACAATATTCAAGAGAATTAAATTTGACACTTAGATGTTTTCTATAGAGTTCAAGAGCTAAGGATATAAAGTTTTTTTTTTTTAATTTTTTTCAGGAACCAGAGAAATTTGGTATATTGGAAAGTAAATACTGCACTATAGTAAATGTTCTTCAGTCCTTTAATGAATGAGATTTCTCTGGTCTTAAGCTCATTGCTGAGGAGAACTACACTAGGGATCACTTCTACGAAAGAGAGACAATAATATTAAGGGAAAATGAAACTGTTAGAGGATTTGGATGCAGACTGCATTGTCAATTATTGTAATGCCAAGTTTAAATGCCCAGAGTATGCATTTCAGTTGTAAAATGCCTCATTGTGAATTTTAAATTAAGCAACCTAAAGAATGGGGCTACTACAAATGCACTGTTTTTCTAGGGCATCATTTCTATTCTGAATACAAAAAAAAAAGACATGCAATAGAATATTGCTTCCAATGTAATACTCTTTAAATGTTTTCACCATACAATTTTGACTTTTAAAGTTATATTAATTTCTATGCTGGTGGTACTGATTCCCATCCTCTCTTGAGGTTAATGAATATTGTCATATTATTTAGTGTCATTCTGTAAAATTATAATGTTAATAAGTGAGACTTTTCCTCGATGGGTTCCAAAGGTCCTGATAGCCTTGGCACACACTGTAGCTCTGTGAATTTACATATTGGTTTAGTTAAGCCTATATTTGAATTAGAAAAGCTATTTCCATATTCTGTCTAGTTAAATATTGTGAAAGTAAAAATAATCTGAAATTTTCTGTTCTTGCAATAAGACTGATTTTAAATACATTTTTTTCTTATATTTACCCAACAAATTCCTCCAAAATTAGAAAAAAAATTGCTTTGAATCAAAGTTCTAATTATACTTTAGGGAAATCCTTTAAGAGTTGTCTTAGTTATAATTTCAATTGCTATGAAGAGAGACCATGACCACAGTAACTCTTATAAATGAAAACATTTAATTGGTATGGCTCACTTACAGTTTCAGAGGTTCAGTCCTTTATCATCATGATAGGAGCATAAATAGGAGCATAACTGCATGCTGGCCGACATAGTACTGGAGAAGTACCTCAGAGTCCTACATCTTGCAGGGAACAGGAAGTCATCTGAGATGTTATGCAGTATCCTGAGCAGAGGAAACCTCACAGCTGACTCCTACAGAGTCACACTTCTTCCAACAATTCCCTACTAACTCCAACAAAGCTGTAAGTTCTAAAAGTGCCACTCCCTGTGAAATTATGGGGGCCAATTGCATTCAAACCACCCCAGAGCTATAGCTTTTCTTACCATTTTTACTACAATGGTTTAGGCTGATGAGTTATCTAGGAGTCTGCTATCACAATTTCCTGACAAGTGTTTTTTTTTCTTGATGTTTATCTCATGGAATACATGCATATTTTCATATAACCACTTTTTAATATTTTAAAACAAACATATTGAGTGTAGAAATGCAGTTTTTGTCTTATGTGGTAATAGAACTTAGTTAATTTTCACTGGATTTGAGATTCTCCAAGCCAAACCAGATATGCATGTCTTTATATTTTTCCCAAGATCTCACACATTTTTCCACATGAAAATTCCCCTTGACCATCTGTTAGTAATTGTTCAGTAAAAAACAGTCACATGTAGCCTCAACCATGTCAAAAACTGAAATAACTCACAGTTCATTGTACCAATCAAAGTTATCTCAATGAATCATGTTTAGATGAGTCAAAAAATGATGATGTTCCTTTGGTGGGAACTGAATTGCTCAAGTCTATAGAAATATTTCTCTCATTTTCAGAATCCTTACCTTGAAGAGGCAGTGACAATTGGAGCTATCACATAACCTGAGGAGTTTCTTTCATAAGAAGTCAGCAATACTTCTAAAATTTCAAACACTTGTGCCTCGTGTTTTAGATAAAGTAACAATGACAGTCTGTGTGTTGTATTCAATATACTGAGCAAAATCGAGTCTGACAAGAAAATTACTAAGCAAGGTGCAAAGATTTGCCATCATTTCAGAAGTAGGAAGAGATTCTTATATAGTATAATATGATAAGTAAAAAGAAAATTTCAAAAAAATGACATGTAACTCTAAAATATAAGAAATGAAGTGTCCTGGGATTATCAGAGCAGGTTGCATGCCTCTGCTTCGCATGCTCTGTCAGACTCATGAGGACTCATGAAGTGTCATGACAAATGCATGTGGGTAGATAACTTACCCAGGTTTATACTTGTCCACAGAAAAGACACATCACCATTGAGAGTGACTTGCCTACCTCACAGGAATGCAGATTACACACTAGATTATACTGGGTTTGACCTGATATGCAAGGGATATATTTTGGTGGAACTATATTTAAAATTGAAATTCAAATATGGTTAACAATTTGTTTTTGCCTACAAATGAGTAGATAAAAGGAAATTTATTGTTTGAAATCTTCATCTTTCCATGTAACTCTATCTTGTTACATTCTTACTCTTTTTCTGTATACTTTTGATTATTTAGGGACCATAAGAGTAAATTAAACCTATCTATGTGTTTTCAGAACTCCCTTGACAAGGTTCTTTGGAATATGTGTTTTGTTTAATTTCAGGATTTCCTTATTAGTCATTCAGCATGAACCTTGTAGGATAGAATGATTAAGATTCATGTTCTGAAGTCTTAGAAAAACATAAAAAGCATGCTTTTTGCACCATGCAAGAGCAACATATTGATTAGTTTTAAATTTTGCTCAACATTTAGCATTCCATGATTTAATTTTGAAAGTTCAAAGAATAAAATAGAATTTTGGGAACAAGCACAAAACATAGGTTTTCAAGCTTTGCTAAATAATATCAGGGTAACAAAAATATTATAATGTGACTGTTTCTGGGGTATTTAGAAACTCTTTTGCTGTGTTAGACTGGAACTACTCTTATAATTGAAAGCAAAAGCAAAAACAATAAAAAAGAGCAGCTAGTATTGTAATATGGAGTAAGATGTTTTCATTGTTTAGACTCTGATCGGACAGCAAACACTTGCTGAGACAGTTTCTTCATATGCCTGAGACTTGTTTAATGCAGCTTTTAGCACTTTTCTGCTTGTTGCGGATTCACCTGTGTCTGGCTTCCTAAGAACAACTCAAATCCTTGCTTAGGGCACGGTGAGAATGGATAGTTTTGCTGTCATGGAGTTGGCAATTTAAATTTAAACTGCATTTGGCTCAAACTGGTTGCACAGATCCTGTCACTCCGAGTCTCCTGTTTACACGATGCACAGTGGAATGGAAAAGGATGGTGGCTATTGTGGGACAGGACAGTTTCTGAGAATAGCAGGCATGCAGATTCAAGAAACAGTCTCAGACTGAGTGCAGCATTTATGCAGCAGTTAAACATGTGAGTGCCAACATAGATGGTCATGTAGTATCTTCCCATCTATTGGTGTTCCTTTAAAAAATGCAGTTCACTTCAGGTGGTAGTGGCACTTGCCTTTAATCCCAGCACCTGGGAATTAGAGGCAGAGAGATCTCTGTGAGTTCAAAGTCAGCCTGGGCTTCAAGAACGAGTTCCAGGACAGGCTTCAAAGCTACAGAGAAACCCTGTCTCAAATAACAAAGTGATAAACAAACAAAAAATGCAATACACAACACTTACTGATTAATTCTGCATGATTGTTTCCTTAATTAATGATTTCATCATGTTCCTTCTTTTTTGTTTGCTTTGTTTTTCTGTTGTTTACACATTTTATAAGTCAGTCATATTTATGAATATTACATATCTTGTTTGCATTTTTTACCTGCCTATCAACTTTGTTTTATCAAGACAAGTATTTATCTGTGTAGCCTTGGTTGTCCTAGAACTCATTCTGTATATCAGGTTGGCTTGGAACTCAGTGATCTGCCTTTGTACCCCTTGAGAGCACAGTGCTGGGATTAGAAGTGTATGCCATTTTGCCCTCTTCCTCTGTTCTCATTTTTCATCATGTTCCTTCCAGATCAAGCACTTACCATAATACCGTAGCAAGAGCAGAAATGCATCCCACGAATTGTGTAAGTAGAAAATCAGTGAAATTTATGACTCTGGGTCATACAATTCACAAAACTCAAAGAGGTGTTTAGATTTGGATGCTCTTTTAGGGAGGCATACCCTGGTTAGGTCATTGGAAATAAGAAAATTAACAAAAGATTAAGTAAGAAAAGAAACTTTATAAAGATAAAATACCAGATAATGTTGGGAGAACTTGGGATTCTCTCTCAGATATGAGGCTTATATGAGCATTATACAGAAGAAGTACAATGGTCTGTGAAGACATACACAAACTGTTGTCTTAGCCCTGTATTTTTTAATAATTTTTTAATAATTTATCTTATTTTATTAAAAAAGAAAACAATCTTTCTCCATTCCACACACCAACTGCAGTTCCCACACCCTCCCCCTCCTCCCATTCCCCACATCTACGCCCCACAACAAACCCCATCCACTCCTCAGAGAGAGTAAGGCACATTACTTTGGAGAAGGTCCAAGGTCCTCCCTGCTAATATCTAGGTCGAGCAAGGTATCCTTCCAAAGAGAATAGGTTCCTAAAAAGCCAGTATGAGCAGTAGGGATAAATCCTGGTGCCACTGCCAGTGGTCCCTCAGTTTGTCCCAGTCATACAACTGTCACCCACATTCAGAGGGACTAGTTTCGTCCTATGCTTCTCCCTTCCCTGACCAGTTGGAGTTGGTGAGCGTCCATTAGCTCAGGAAAACTGTTTCAGTGGGTGAATCCATCATATTCTTGACCTCTCTGCTCATATTCTAGCTCCCCCCGCTCTTCAATTGGACTCTGGGAGCTCAGTCTAGTGTTCCGGTGTGGGTCCCTGCCTCTGCTTCCATCAGTTGCTGGATAAATGTTCTATGGTGACATTTAAGATCTTCATAAATCTGACTACAGGGCAAGGAGAGTTCAGGCACCCTCTGTTGTAGGAGCTGCAGGTTGCATTCTGCCACCCAGCTCCTGCCACCGGCTAGCTTTACCCGAAATAACAACACACAAACTGTATTCATTTAAACACTGCTTGGCCCATTATATCTAGCCTCTTCTTGGCTAACTCTCTCACCTGGACTAGCCCATTTCTAATAATGTGTGTAGCACCCCAAGTTGTGCTTACCGGGAAGATTCTAGCCTATGTCCATCCTGGGTTGGAGCTTCATCACGTCTACCAGGGAGAGGAGAGCATGGCCTCTGAGCTCACTTCCTCTTCCTCCCAGCATTCTGTTCTGTTTACTCCTCCCACCTATTTTTAACCTATGAGGGTCAAGCAGTTTCTTTATTATAATTAACCAATGACTTTCCTCCATCAACCCTATCTTCTACTGCTTAGAGTCTTAGCTGGGATCATCCCTGTGGATTCTTGAGAATTCTCTACTGCCGGGTTTCTTGCTAGCCCCATAACTCCTCCCTCAAACCAATTATCTCTTTCCTTGTTCTCCTGTCTGTCCTTCCTCCACCTTGTCTATCCTGTTTTCTCAAATTCTCCTTCCCCTCCCCTTCTCCTCTTCTCTTCCTCTTCTGCCCTTCCTTCTTCCCCCACCCCTAGGCTCCCAATTTTGTCAGGTGATCTTATCTATTTCCCCTTTCCAGGTGGATCTATGTTTGTTTTTTCTTAGTGTTCACCTTCTTACTTAGTTTTTTAGGATCATGGACTATAGGCTTGTTATCCTTTGCTTTACAGCTAGTGTCCACTTATGAGTGAGTACACACAATGTTCATCTTTCTGGGTCGAGGTTACTTCACTCAGGATGTTTCTTTCTAGTCCCATTAATTTGCATGCAAATTTCATGATGACATTTTTTACTGCTGAGTAGTAATCCATTGTGTAAATGTAACACATTTTCTTTATCCATTCTTCTGTTAAGGGGCATCTAGGTTGTCTCCAGGTTTTGGCTATTGTAAATAATACTTCTGTGGAAATAGCTAAACAAATGTCCTTACAGTATGATTGAGCATCCTTTGGGTATATGCCCAAGAGTGGTATTTCTGGGTCCTGAGGTAGGTTGATTCCCAATTTTCTAAGAAACTGCCATACTCATTTTCAGAGTGATTGTGTGATTGTTTACATTCCCACCAGCAATGAGGGATTGTTCCCCTTACTCCACATCCTCTCCAGCATAAGCTATCATTGGTGCTTTTGACATTAACTATGCCGAGTGGTTAACCATGCCGATGTGCTCTCAGAGTTATTTTGATTTGCATTTCCCTGATAGCTAAGGAAGTTGAGCACTTCTTTAAATGTCTTTTGGCCATTTGAGATTGTTCTGTAGAGAATTCTTTGTTTAGTTCTGTACCCTATTTTTTAATTGGATTATTTGGAATAAAGATCTTTTCACATTCAGTAGACTGCCTTTTTGTCTTATTGACTGTGTCCTTTGTTTTACAGAAGTGTTTCAGTTTCAGGAGATCCAATTTTTTATTTTTGTTCTCAGGGTCTGTGCTACTGGTATCATATTTAGAAAATGGTTTCCTATGCCCTTGCAATAAGGGCTACTTCCTACTTTCTCCTCTATCAGATTTAGTTTGGTCAGATTTGTACTGAGGTCTTTAATTCATTTGGATTTGAGTTTATGCATGGGGGTAGATATGGATCTATTTGCATTCTTCTACATGTTGATATCCAGTTATGTTAGCACCATTTGTTGAATAAGCTTTCTTTTTTCTATTTTATAATTTTACCTTCTTTGTCAAAAATCAGGTATTTATATAGGTGTGTGAATTAATATCCGGTTCTTCGATTCAATTCCATTGGTCAACCTGTTGGTTTTTATGCCAACATCAAGCTGTTTTCATTGTCCTAGCTCTATAACAGAGCTTGATGTCAGGGATGGTGATACCTCTGGAAGCTCTTTTATTGTAAAGTATTGTTTCGGCTATTGTGCGCTTTTTTTCCCATATGAAGTTAAATATTATTCTATCAAGGTCAGTGAAGAATTGTGGTGGAACTTTGATGGCGATTGCTTTGAATCTATAGATTGCTTTTGGTAAGATTGCCATTTTTATTATATTGATCCTACCTATCCAAGAGCATAGGAGATCTTTCCATTTTCTGGCATCTTCTTCAATTTATTTTTCAAACACTTAAAGTGCCTGTCGAACAGCCCTTTTACTTGTTTGGTTAGTGTTACCGCAAGATATTGTATGTTATTTGTGGCTATTGTGAATGGTGATGTTTCTCTAATTTTTTTCTCAGCCCCTTTACCATTTGTATATAGGAGGGCTACTGATTTTTTTTTTTTGAGTTGATCTTGTATCCTGTCACATTACTGATGGTATTTATCAGCTGTAGGAGTTCTCTGGTAGTTTTTTTTTGAGATCTCTTATGTATATTATCATATAATCTGCAAATAGCAAAAGTTTAACTTACTCCATTCCAATTTGAATCTCCTTGATCTCCTTTTGTTGTCTTATTGTTCTCACCAGAACTTCAAGAACTATGTTGAATAGGCATGACAAGAGTGGATATCCTTGTCTTGTTTCTGATTTTAGTTAACCCTGTATTTTTAATACAGTTTTACTTTTTAGAAGTAGAAAACTTTGCAGTATTCCCCATCAATAGTGACAGGAGATGGCATCTAGATGATGTGAAAACAAGAGTTTCATACCCTTTTTTCTCTTTAACGATCTGCAAAAATTACAGCTGACTGCAGAACAGACACATTCCAACCAATGACAAGTCATTTTTGGAATAGTCACAAGTTGTCACCTGTTCCTTCACTGTCCCTAGATTTCCTATACAGGAGCTAAAACAGTTACGGACATCAGCTCCAGGTAAATTGTGTATTTGGGGATGGGAAGACAGGGATGTGAGCTCTAGATCCTTAAATGGGTGGTGCCTTTCCTGTCTGTAAAAGGCTTTTTCTTCTTTGTTGAATCTGGAGTAAATGTGGGTAGAACATTTATTTCTTCCAGAAACTAAGGGTTTTGAGATTTGTTGAAACAATAGAATAAAACCCTAATGAAATAGGTGCACCTAGACCACCCTGTGAGTGAAATACAGCACCTTAAAGATTAGTGAGACAAAGAGAATGTCTGCACTTCTCAGAAAGATATACCCAGTGCCTTCAGGAGTGGCTGAGGTAATGAGACAAAGATGCGTCCAGATCCAGAGAGAGAAACCAATGCCTTTGCTGTTGGTTAACAATTAGAAGAACATCCCCTTTGAGAAAGACATATCAAGACCCAGTGAGCAATATTCAGTGCCCTGGATATTGGTTAAGGCAATGAGAGGACCACTCCCTCCCCCACCGAGAAAGGGACACCCACACATGGGTAGTTTTTGTTTTCTTTTTTATTAAAATAATTTCTGCCTCCTCCCAGCCTCCCATTTCCCTCCCTCTCCTTCCACTCCTCTCCCCTTTTCTCACTCCTCTCCCCCTCCCTCTCCAGTCCGAAGAGCAGTCAGGGTTCCTTGTCCTGTGGAAAGTTCAGGGTCCTCCCTCCTCCGTTGTTTGTGTCAGTATCAGGCCATTATCTTGGGACTCACTCTTTAAACACTGTGCTTACAGAACATCTCTAAAACAGTCCTTTTCAATGGCTAACTTTGACATCTCTCTCCCTTGGTACTTCATGATTGCACATTCCTATAGCTTCTCACACAGCCTTTCTGCTGTGTTTAGACATATTGGATTAAACAAATCCATATGATGGTGTTGATTCATTGTATAATTCTTTGTCTCTTATTTTTTAAATGACCTAAAATTATGTTAATATAATCATCTACTGAGTTCTAAAAGTTCAATTTTATACACATTCTTTTCTTTCCCTTTTTTGTGTGTGTATTTGTTTATATGTTTTGGTGGTGACAGCTGCGTAGGCATGAGTGTGAGAACTGAAGATCAATCTTAGGTGTCTTTCAACAGGTGCCATCTACAGTTTGGCTGGACAATGTCTTTTACTGGTTTCGAATTCACCAAGAAGACTCAGTAAACTGGTACAGATGTCCACTCCTAGAATTTTGTGTGTGAGTACCGGGGATCAAATGCAGATTTACCTATCTAGGTCTGGATTACCTCACTCAGGATGTTTTTTTTTTTCTGGCTCCATCCATTTGCATGCAAATTGCAAGATGTTGTTCTTTTACCACTAAGTAGTACTACATTGTATAGATGTCCCACATTTTCTTTACCCATTCTCAGTTGAGGGGCATCTAGGTTGTCTCCTGGTTCTGGCTATTAAGAATAATTTTGCTCTTACACAATTAAGTAAATGTCCTTGTGGTATGAGTGGTATGATTTGCTACATCCTCTTAAGTGGATATTAGGCATAGAGTGAAAGATAACCCACCTATAGTCCACAATCCCAGAAAAGCTAGGTAACAAAAATAACCCTAAGAGAGACATACATGTGTGGATCACGCTGGGAAGGGGAACAGACAAGGCCTCATATGAAAATTGGGAGGGGGGCAGGTGGAAGGGAAGCCAGAAGGAAGAAGTGGAAGGAGGAAAACATGAAGGATTGGGATGTTCACCAAGGGGGAAGGACAGTGAAGGAGAGAAAGAAAAGAGATATCTTGATAGAGGGAGCCATTAAACAGCTAGTGAGAAACATGGCACTAGGGAATTTCCCAGAAATTCACAAGGATGGACCCTAAGTAACAGTGGAGAGGACCCCTAAACTGGCTTTTCCTGTAATAGATTGATGACTACCTTAATTGTCATTATAGAACCTTTATCCAGCAACTGATGGAAGCAGATACCGAGATCTACATTGAAGCACTGGACCAAGCTACTGGAGACCAGTTAAGAGAGGCAGGACGATATGAACAAAGTGTTCAAGACCATGGTGGTGATATCCATAAAAACAGCTGACATGAGCTAGTGAGAGCTCAGTAACTCCAGACTGATAGTGGAGAAACATGCATAGGACCAAATTATACAGTCTAT
Source organism: Microtus pennsylvanicus (assembly GCF_037038515.1). Classification (NCBI taxonomy): domain Eukaryota; kingdom Metazoa; phylum Chordata; class Mammalia; order Rodentia; family Cricetidae; genus Microtus; species Microtus pennsylvanicus. The sequence goes on along the minus strand of NC_134594.1, from coordinate 1,838,236 downwards.
GGGGCCACTGGCAGTGGGACCAAGATTTATCTCTAGTGCTTGAACAGGTGTCTAGGAGCACATTCTCTTTGAAGAAATACCTTGTCCAGCCTAGATACAAGGGGGAGGGCTTTGGTCTTGCCTCAAAGTGAAGTGTCAGATGTTGTTGACTCTTCATGGTATGCCTAACCCTTTTTGAGGAGTGGATGGGAGAGTGGGGATAAGGGTGGCTTGAGAGGAAGAGAGAGAGTGGAAACATGGACAGCTATGTAATGTGCAAAAAATTGTATTAAAAATTCTTAATAAAAAAATGAAGGCTTATAGACTTTTGTAGTAAACATCTTATTTAGGCTATCTTCTTGGCACCCACATTCCATTTCTTATAATTATGGATTTTCATGCAGTTGTAGGTTTTTTCATCTCCATGGTTATTATTGTTGTGTCAGAATATTATATTTCTCTTCCTTTGAGCTGTTCTTAAAAAGCTAGATTCAGATCAGTCTTAGACAAGACAATATGGAGAAGACAATACACCTCAAAACTGTAGCTATCTACCTATTATATTAAGTTATAGCTGTTATATATTCCATTATAAGACATATACTATTATATTTTATAATATGTCACTTACCATATATACTATAAAATTTACATTCTGAAGTTTCCATTAGTAATTGCTCTTTTCTATATGAAAGATATGACATGATTTAGTTCTTCTATATAATTTGGATATGATAGTCTATCCAGGCACACTAAAGAACAAAGTTCAGTTTAATTTTTCAATAAGTACATATATTTTAATATTTCAATTCTTTCTCATCTAGTTCTACGTCGTTGATGACTTGTAATTTGACCCAGTACATCCTTATAGTTTTTTTCCTGTTCCCCTTTTTTGTTATTAAATTAGAGTTGATGAATTACCTGTAATATTTTCCATGTAAAATATTTCCTGGCTAGCCCTTTCTCATCATAGGGACTGTGCACCCTGTGCTAATTCATCCCTTCTATAGCTTGGCTTGTTAGCCTTTTCCTGTGAGATCATTTACAACAAACATGGTTACTTGAAACTGTGCTACTCTGTAACATGACCCTAGGTCCCAATTTTACCTTTGTCTGGGTTGATTGAAACCCACTTGTGAATGACAAAGAGTATGGATTCGCAATAGGTACTCATAATGGCAATTTCCTATCAGCTCTTTGCTACCTTTCTTTATAATGGAAAATTATAAAGATCACCATGACTTCATCACTTATTAATTCCTACCAACAATCAGAGTTTTCAATAATGATGTGGTGCATCAAACACTTAGACAAAAGCTAATTTCAACTCACCTTTGCAAAAATTGAATTAATGGGATGATATCATGAGACCTAAGTGCTTCCAAACAGGCTTTTGTCAGAAAGTTTTCAGTTTTGCTGAGGAAGACCCTTCCCATTGCTGAAGAAGTTGCCATACACTGAGGGTAGGGCTTCTCCTGTCTAATCTTGAAAATTGGTTAGTTCTCAGAATGAGTGTGGGGTATCAAAGGACAAACAAGGGATTAAAAATAAAAGGAAAACTCTAGCTTCATGGTGGCCTTACCTCCAGCTGTTCCCATTTGTATTTCTGCACCTTGCAGTTTCAGAAGTTTCAGATTACTTAAGAGTGCTCAGCCAAGGCTTGTCAGAAAGAACAGGCACAGACATGATTATCATTACCACAGAGCTACTTCTTCATATGACATACCACCTATCTTCCCACACACTTTTGTGCTTATCATTGTATCTATTTAGTTTGTAAATATATGATATTCATCTTATATGTTTCACCAAAGTTTTAAACATTATAATCTGAACAAAGTCCCCAATATGGTATGACATTCTATTTATGAATTGAAAACAGTTGGCGTGTTTGTGGAATTATTATGTGAGAAGGTTGTGGTTATTTTCTGGGTTGTTGGTTCCCAGCAGCATTATAATGGTGTAAATTAATATGATTTTATTTCCCAAAAGGGTATCATCTATGCTATTCATTCATTCTGAAGCAGAAAAAGTCAGAGAGAAAGGAGTATAATTTGTCACTGTGACTTTCTAGAATTGTTTAGCATCCTAAATTCTTACATTAGCTTTTTTCTCTTCAGTTCCATTTATAGTATTTCAGAACAGCTGAGAAATTATCTCCTCAAAAAAATAAGTTCATATTCTTAATAGCTATTCTCAGATAAGGGTACTAATATATGCCTTACAAAATTATTGCAAAGATATAATGAGCTGTCTTGTCTCTCCAAATACCCTGACAATTTCTTGAGAATAAAATCCCTGTTTTATGGTTCCTTTCTCTTTACATTGTGCCAGCAAAATAATTTCTGCTTATACAACATAAAAAATAAGACACTGCAACATTGTTGTCAGCTAGTGAAAATCAACATAGGCATCTTCTATTTCTGAGCATCTAATTTTGGGGGTTTTAAGTAGTTAAAAGAAAGTAGGTGCCATAGTGAGGGTGGTAAGGGACTGCATTACTGCTGTATGACAGTGTATTAGAGCCTAAATAGTGAAAAATTTTTCAACAAAGAAAGAAAAAATAATAACTTGCAGACTCAAAGTTCAAATGCGTTAGAGCCAAGAGGAGTAAGGTGTAATCTTTTGTGATGTTGAGCAAGGAAATTATTCGACAGAGACAGAGAGAGACAAACTAACATACTCGATAGGGAAAACACAGCAGAAATACAGGGAACAAAAGAGGCAGAGATGTGATGATTGCTACACACAAGATATTTGGCCAAATAAAGAAAATAGTGCTCATTAAAAATTGGTGTCAATCCCAGGTTTATGTCACCAGGAATATATGACAACTCTGGTACACCTTACAATCAGAAAGTAGGGAGATGCCTAAAGAACAATGGAATTATGTCAAAAGACAAAACAAATCCAGTAGAGTGGGAAGAGTCCCTATAGCTACCCCAACCAAGTGAGAAGCATCACCAAAGAAATGGAGGAAGCAATGGACCGTAACATATTAAACAAGTAATGAAAAGTGGAAAAAGAAACCAAGAGTGGAGGTTAATAAAAATGTATGAATAAGTCAAAAGTCTGAAGACTATATGTTTCTATAATATCAGAGTATTTCTATGATGCTTTTTAAATTTGAAAAGAAAAAAACTATTTATTTTAAATTTGATGTACTATGTAAATTTAATTATGAGAGCACCAAATTTACAATAATCTTGCAACACAACTATCATCCTATCAGTTACGAAGGTCATGAAGTCAAAGTATATCCAGAGAAATTAGGAAACTTGGAATGAGCACATGGATTGAATATAGCAGTAGCAAGGAAACTTCCTGTTTCTATCATCTATCACAAATGCAGCACACACACACACACACACACACACACACAAACCATATCCTTGTACACATAACCTCTATGTAAATTGATAGTCATGACAAAACCAAGAGAAATAATAGTATTAACTATCATTGATGAGCATTGAGATAAACCACCATATATAGACAATTAAGAGCTTTACACAAACATCAATTGAAAACCATCATAGCAGTATTACTACTTTTGTATGTTGTGTATCTATATCACCAACATTCTTCCAAACTGACACAGAAAAGTTATCTTGGGATACAAAACAAATTAACCACGAAAAATAAAACTCAATTTATTTTGGGGGAAGTAATTGTTATATTGCTTCTATTAGATGTATTATATGTTTTGATTCTTTGTTTTATTAACTTTCAACTTGTAGGAAAGAAGAAGGTTGTGCTAATTCTTTTTGCAGGTGTTTCAAATTGTTTTCTTACTGACTCACCACACTGGAAGCCCTCATGAACAGCATTCTTGTATGATGTCTTTGCCTGACCTGTTTAAATCTTCTTACAAACTATCCTGTTTTAAACTGGAAATGGGGCTAAAGAGACAGCTAAGCATTTAAGAGAAGTTCCACCTGTTTCTTGAGTACCAGTGTTCAGACCCCAGCATCAAGACCAGAGGCTCAAAAATGCTTATAATCTCAGTGCTTCTAGCCTTCTAGAGCACCTCCACATATACATGAGCGCACAACTCACACAGGCATATATGTGTAAATAGTAAGTTAAAGAATGTGAAAATGAAAAGGAAAAAGCACAAGAGCTTCTTTCATGGGTTATTTGGCAGCCTAGTGGTCATAGAAACTGTTCAGTGGAAATGGATCGGCTATTCCAGGGAGCATCAACATTCCCCAAATGAGCGTGAAAGCAAAAGTGGATAGGAGATTGTCTATGTTCAGTAGGTCAAAAAAGGAAGCACCACCTACCATGGAAAAAATGATGGAGCCTAAATGTTGCATACAGTGGTCTTTTCTTACTCAGTCTCTTCTATGAAACTGCACTTTTCAGAGAAGTGGCAACATGAAGTCTTCAGACTACAAGACTTGCCATGGCTGGAGTTTATGGGGCAGTGTTTCGGCACAAAATAAAGGCAATGCAGATATCAAAGAATATTTACCAGTTTATTGTTAAACTTACTAAACCAAAGTTCCAGCGTAGCACAGGTAGCGAGGAACAAAAAGGGCCGAGCCGCCTCTCCGCGCACACTTTATTGGCCGGGATTTGCCTGAGGCAAACCCCGCCCTCTAAAGGGAGCTGATTTAACCCCTTCATCTCCCCCTTTTGTCTAAATAAGACACAACTAAACCAAATATAACTATAACAATAATAACAAATGATAAATATAACAAACAATATTGGGAGCAAAAGTTTTGCTAAAGAGTAACTACAATTAAATAATCTTCAACTCCATCAAAGATCTGAGAAGGGAGTAAATATTACTTAACAAAAAAGAGATATCCAAAATGTGCAACAAATGACAGAGACAACTGACTGCCTGGGCAATCACCCAAAATCTCATTTGCAATGTTGAGTCAACCAACTTTGGCTAAGGCCTAACATAACTGACATACCATTCTCAAATGCAAGGAACTTTCTTAGGATTATCCTACCCTGTCTTGGCAAGATAAGACAATCCTGTTTATATCTTAGTCAGTAGTTGAGGTATGGGTTTTTCTTAACCCAAAGGCCAGTTCTGCCAGGAAGACAAGCTCCCAGTGGAGTGTCTTTGGTGCTCAACGTTCTCTCGGGAGTAGAGTGGTGTTGCCAGGAGTAAATTGTGTCTCGATGGCACAGAATTCTAGGTTAGATTAAAGGCCATTTTCTACAGCTCTTCAAAGAAGCTGAAGATTATACTATCTATACTGAAAATAATCTCTATGTATCTAAAAGACCTGATTAACCTAAAAATAATATGACAAACATGTAATTCTCAATACCTATCTAATTTGAAAACTAAGGGAATAAACAATTGTGCAATGTATGAAGACAATGATCTTCACTTGTAAACAATGTCATTACTTATCAAATGTAAACAATGTTATTACATAAATAGGACCAGAGGTAGAAATGTACATTGTGATATGATAGATGTATCCATACAATATAAGCATACTCTTATACCAAAATAGAGGTAGGAACACTCACATTCAATATTCAATATATCAATATACAAGAAACAGTACCAACATAATTTTCTAAAAACAGTAAGTCACAAATACCAATCATCCCATCAACCCAGTTAATCCCCCTCTTTTTTTTTTTTATATATATATATATATATCCCTAATTCCATACAATATCTCCCCATCCCCTCACCCCTAAACCAACCACTAAAAGATGTCCCTAACCCTGTGGGCAAACTCTGTTGGGAGAGGGGACGTCGTCCTCTTAGATTGCTTCTAGCTGACATGGGGGCGACGTTCTTCTTAGGGGCCCCTGTGAAAGCAAACGATGGTAAAATTCCCAAATTAACCTTTGACTTAAGAAAACTATAACTAGTCTCTGTGTGTTTCGAGAAGGTCCGGCCAGAGCGTTGTCAAAAATGTGCATCATATGAAATTGTCTCTTGCAATTGGTACCAAAAAACAGATCCAAAATTAGTGCTTAAAAAAAAAAAAAAATTCATGACGTCATAAAAACCAGATTGAGTTGATGTTGTGGGGCCCCATCTTCATCCTGGAAACTTCAAAAATTACTGTAGGAAAATATGTTGCTTGTTATGGGAAATTTAAACATTAACAACAAGGACTTATACTGACATATAAAGAAAGACACAGATGTGAGGGAAGGCAAAGAAAGTTTATCAAGTATAAAATTATTCTTATTCTGTCCCATTTCATGGCTCCTGACCTGAGACAGAAACTTTGAAATATCTCTTATCAACAGGCTTGGAATTGAAGAAGGACTGAGCCATAGTCCAACTCCAAAACCAGCTCTACACATTTATAAAGAAGTGTTCAATAAAACATATAAATATACATAAATATATATAAAACCAATACTTACGATACGTATAGAATTTTATTGTTGATGTTTAATGGGTCGTATCTATTTTCCATCCATCAGTAATTAAATATTCAGGGTCCCTCAAATTCTTTGGAGATGAATATTTTCCTGTGGAGATAAGAAAAGAACCCTGCCCCCATCCTATTAGTAAACCTTACCATCTGTATGTCGGTCATCCTTGTGAATGAATTGTTATTTATCTTTTCCAAGTGACTTCTCTTCCTCAAACCGAACCTTTATTAATTTTGACGGTATCCATAATTTTTCCTCACCTGTGGAGATAAGAGCAAAACCCCTTCCCCAACGCAGCACATCTCCTGGCTTCCATTGTGAGGTCAGTACATCCTTGAAATAAACTGGTTGATTTAGTTCAGCAGACTTTTCCATTATCCAATGTCTTTCTGCAGCCGTCGTTCCCTTCTCGTTAGCGTTGAGAAAATTCAAGGTTAACAAAGCATTATGTAACCTATTTCTAGGGGTGTTTTCCACCCCTTTCTGTTTGTGCAACATATCCTTTATAGTTCGATTTGATCTTTCTATGACTGCTTGACCTGTAGGATTGTATGGTATACCTGTAACATGCTTGATATTGTAATGATCAAAAAACCGTTTCATCTTCCTAGAGACATAAGCAGGACCATTATCTGTCTTTATTTGTGTAGGTATACCCATGATAGCCATGACTTCTAATAAATGAGTGATTACTGAATCAGCTTTTTCTGAACTTAAAGCAGTTGCCCACTGAAAGCCTGAATAAGTGTCGATGGTGTGATGAACATACTTCAATTTGCCAAATTCTGGAAAGTGGAACACATCCATCTGCCAGATTTCATTTCTATGAGTGCCCTTTGGATTAACTCCTGCTGGCAGTGGCGTTTGGTTATAGAAAGAGCAGGTAGGGCATTTCTTCACAATCTCCTTAGCTTGTTGCCATGTAATAGAAAACTCTTTCTTCAAACCTTTGCTATTAACATGATGTTTTTTATGAAATTCAGAGGCTTGAAGCACACTACCAATCAATAATTGATCAATTTCTGCATTACCTTGTGCTAGAGGACCTGGCAGACCCGTATGGGATCGGATGTGTGTTATGTACATAGGGCAAAGCCTGTTCCTGATCAAATCTTGAACCTGGATAAACAATGAGGTTAGTTCTGTATCATCAGGTATAAATTCAGCAGTTTCAATATGTAAAATAACTCTTTCTGCATATTGTGAATCAGTAACTATATTAATAGGTTCTTTAAAATCTCTTAGTACCATAAGAATGGCATATAATTCTGCCTTCTGGACAGAATCATAAGGACTTTGTTCCACCTTACCCAAGTCTTCTGATTTGTAACCTGCCTTCCCTGATTTATTGGCATCAGTATAGAATGTACGGGCTCCAGTTATTGGAGCATCACGGACTATTCGAGGAAGGATCCAAGAAGTTCTCTTTATGAAGTTGAGCCACTTGCTTTTTGGATAGTTGTTATTAATGTCTCCCAAAAAATTAGCACAAGCTCTTTGCCATGGTTCATTATCTTCCCATAATTTCTTTAGTTCATCAGCAGTGAAAGGCACTATAATTTCTGCTGGGTCTATGCCTGCTAGTTGACGAAGTCTCAGCTTGCCTTTTATAATTAACTCAGAGACTTTTTCCACATAAGTTTTCAGTTTCTTACTTGGTTTATGTGGTAAAAAGATCCATTCCAAGATAATATCATCTCTCTGCATTAAAATTCCTGTAGGAGAAATTTTCGATGGTAATATGACGAGAATACAATCGAGCTCTGGATTCACTCTGTCCACATGTGCCTGTTGTAATTTCTCCTCAATCATTGTCAGTTCCTTTTCTGCTTCAGCTGTTAATTCTCTGGGACTGTTTAAATCTTTATCACCATCCAAGGTCTTGTTCAAATGAATTATTAGATCAGGTGTTATCCCAATAGTTGGTCGTAAACTGGAAATGTCTCCTAACAGTCTTTGAAAGTCATTAAGAGTCCGTAAGCGATCCCTCCGAATTTGTGCCTTCTGTGTCTTAATTTTTTGCAAACCTATTCTATAACCTAAATAATTAACAGAATCTCCCTTCTGAATCTTTTCAGGAGCAATTTGCAATCCCCATTTAGGTAACAATATCTGTATTTCTTCAAACAGCCTGTTCAAGGTATCTATGTTTGAATCAGATAACAATATGTCGTCCATGTAATGGTATACAATAGATTTGGGAAATTTCTTGCGTATTATTTGCAATGGTTGGTTCACAAAATATTGGCACAGGGAGGGGCTATTTAACATACCCTGGGGGAGGACGGTCCAGTGGTACCTCCTCGAAGGTTGAGAATTGTTATAAGTAGGCACTGTGAAGGCAAATTTTTCTCTATCTTCTTTTTGCAAAGGTATAGTGAAAAAACAATCCTTCAAATCAATAACTATGAGAGGCCATCCTTTTGGTAATAAAGAGGGCAACGGAATTCCAGATTGCAGAGGGCCCATAGGTTGAATAACCTTGTTGATGGCCCTGAGATCTGTCACCATTCTCCATTTACCTGATTTTTTCTTAACCACAAATACAGGAGAATTCCAAGGGCTGGTAGATTCTTCTATGTGTCCAGCATCTAGTTGCTCTTGTACCAGCTGTTCTAAAGCCTGTAGCTTTTCCTCAGCTAAAGGCCATTGCTTTGTCCATATTGGTTTCTCAGTCAACCATTTTAGAGGCAAGGCTGTTGGTATTTCTGAAGGGACATCAATTGCTTGTTCCTGCACAGCCCTAATGGCCGGTTTTGTCCTTTTGTAATAACTTTTAATATTCCTTTCAGAAATATGGGCTCTAGAAGTAGCAGGAATGTTAATTTGAGTATTCCATTGTTGTAATAGGTCACGACCCCATAAATTCATTGCAATATTGGCTACATAAGGCCTTAATTTTCCTATTTGTCCCTCAGGCCCTATACATTCAACCCATCTCGTGCTCTGCCTTACTCGAGATAGGGTTCCAATTCCCAGGAGCTGGACATTTACATTCTGAAGAGGCCAATATGGATGCCAAGATTCTGGGGTAATGATACTTACATCAGCACCTGTGTCCAGTAGGCCAGTAATAAAAATGCCATTTACACACACTCTCAGCTTAGGTCTTTGATCATTTATAGAAGTTTGCCAAAACACACGTAACTCATCTTTCTGATTACTATTGCTTGTAACAGTAGGCATGTGGCTTTCTAATTGTCCTGACGAGGCATGTTCTCTGCAGAAACTGGGAATGTCTGAACCATGTTTGCCATGGGGGCCTGAGAGGCCCCCCCTCTCACGTTTCCCGTCTGTATCAGGTTGCCTTGTCTATCTCTTGTAGACCTGCATTCATTCGTCCAATGTCTGCCCTTCCCACATCTTCTACATAAACCTGAAGGCTGATTCCTTCTATTCCTGTTATTTCTAGAAGATGCATTATTATTATTTCTGAAAACCCGTTGTTTACAATTCCTTTTCATATGACCCATTTTGCCACAATTAAAACATTTGGTATTCTGGTGTCTCTTTTTACCATTGGAAATTGCTTCTTCTACCCATGCTTCCGTGCCATAGTCAAATGTGTCAACATCTAGTGTATGCAAGACCCATTCTTCCAAGGACGCTGATCTGAACATTAAAGGCCTCAAGATCCTTTTGCATTCCACATTAGCATTTTCATAGGCCAAAGACTCAATTATTATACGTCTTGCTTCTGGGTCAGGTATCCCCATTTGTACAGCTTTAGTTAATCTTTGTAAAAAGTCACTAAAGGGTTCTCTCTGACCCTGTTTAACTGTGACAAATGATTCCATTCTCTGTCCTGGGTCTTGTACTCTGTCCCAAGCCCTTAAGGCTGCTGTAGTACACATAGAAAGTATGTTTTCATCCAAATTAGCTTGTTCCTGAGGGTCTGAAAAGAGCCCTTCACCTAGAATTTTATCTAGGGAAACGTCAATTCCCTTCGCCTTTTCCTGCTGTTCTAAAAGTCTAGCCTCTTGCCTGAATAAGCATTTCCATTTTAAGTGCGGTCCACTCTCAAGGACCGCGGAGCTCAGCTGGAGCCAGTCCAAGGGGGTTGCTTTGCTTGTTGTGGCCCAAGATTTTAGCATCTCTTTAACAAAAGGGGAGTGCATCCCAAAAGACATGATGGCCTGTTTAATTTCTTTGAGATCATTCATACGGACAGGCTCCCATGTATCTTCCTTGATGACCCTAGGGTTTCTGGAACCAACCACCTTTTCTGTTGTTATTACAGGAAAGGCATGTAGAGCTGTAGGTAGAGCTTTGTGAAAATTGTCCCGGAGGGATTTATCCACAGATGTAGTTAAAATTTGCCTTTCTACCCTTTGCTCTTCTTCTTCAGAATTTAGAAATTCCTCAATCTTTTCAATTCTATTCACCATTGCTTTTTGTAATGTCTGAATCTCCTGCCCAGAATTATGTTCTAAAGCCTTCATTGAGGATTCTAGAGTATGAAATTTGTCCAGTAGAGATAACTTGTCATCTTTGGACATAATTTTTATGGCATAAACCGTGCCTTCTTGTATTGACAATCTTTCCGCCAATCTGTCATAAGCTTTAGACAAAATTCGATTGTCACATTCAGCAGTTTTGATTCTCTCAGTTAACGTTTCAGTTCCTACAGAAAGGGACTGCTGAAACTTACGATCCAATTCAGCTGTTCCTTCTTCCATAGTAATGAATTTCTCCTTAACATCAACCTGTACTTTTTTTAGATTTTGCTCAGTTAACCGAGTCATGTTAAACAAAGATTTGTTTTCTTCCTGGAGAACTTCAAACTGATTCTTGAGAAGATTGTTGTCATTCTCAATTGTTTTTAAACGTTCAACCTCTGCCTTAAGAGATTTGATCATTTTCCTATTATCAAACCAAATAGTGCTAAGGAAAAATAAGAATCCCAGGAATATCCATATATGCGGTGTGGTAGACACCTCTTGTAAGATCTCCCAAACGGTGCATTCAAAAGAACTATTGAAATAGGCTGCGGTCACGTTGTCAGACATTATTTAGAAAAGAAAAAGTTCTCTTACCTGTAATAACTGGTTCCTGCCAGTGGTGGCGAAAGAGCCCAGTTGAATCCACGTGTCCTAAATCTGAAATAGAAGGACTCAAAAACAAAATTGAAACAGACACCAAGCTGATAAGTATTTTTTGCCGGGGCTCTCAGGCCGCTGTCACGTGACCTGAGCACTGGCGGCGGTGGGGGTGGTGGGAGGGGGAGCAGACACAGGCAGCGCGCGCACCGCGGGCGGTTGCGCACGGGAAATCTGGCCGGGGCGGCTCGGAACAGAGCTTTAGGCGCTGTTAAAAAGGCTCTGTGGATATCAAACTCACTGCTTGATACTCTAACAAGCGGCAGGGAAAATCGAGTCGCTCAGAGTCTCAGCTGTTTCAGCGCGCGCCCAGAGAGACTGCTGAGAATCTCAACTTCTTCCGCGCGCGCCCAGAGAGACCGCCGTAGCGACCCCGGGGTGCAAGAGACTCCGTTCGGGGCCGGTTCTCGGCAAAGCCCCACGGGGGAGGCGCCAGATGTTTCGGCACAAAATAAAGGCAATGCAGATATCAAAGAATATTTACCAGTTTATTGTTAAACTTACTAAACCAAAGTTCCAGCGTAGCACAGGTAGCGAGGAACAAAAAGGGCCGAGCCGCCTCTCCGCGCACACTTTATTGGCCGGGATTTGCCTGAGGCAAACCCCGCCCTCTAAAGGGAGCTGATTTAACCCCTTCAGGGCAGAACATATCAAAAGAGACTATATTCCAAGGACTATCTGGTCCTATTAAGTCTTGTGTTCAGAATTCAAAATTAGATCAAGTACAGAGTCAGTGTCTTATGAGAGCACCTGAGCAGAGAAGGAGAAAATTCTCCCAAGGTAAAAGGGAAGGAGAAGGATAGCCATAAAGGAACTCAACCAATTTCCCCACACTCTCCTGTCCTAACTCACTTCCAATTCCTGGCTTTTGTGAGCTACTGTGCCATTTGAAAAAAAAAAAAGTGTGTGTGTGTGTGTGTGTGTGTGTGTGTTATAGATATTTTAAGTTTTTGAGTTACTTGTAATCAAACAATTGTTTCTGAAGAAGTAAAATGCACAGTTCACATTCACAAAATTCAAAGAGAATCATTAATATAAAAGTAACACAGAAAATTACAGAATATTTGAAGAAAACATAGTTAAAGAGGTGAGAATGTATAAGATGTGGCTCTGGGAGCTTGACTGTTTTGACTTGTTCATTTTTTATACAGTGGAGTCTAGTGAACAGGAACAAACATTAAGGAAGGAGAATAAACATGAGAACATATTCACCCAGCATCCAGTTGAGCAGGGTATTTCACAGGCTAAAGGAACCATCAGATCTGTTGAATGACAGTGGTGGTTCTGTTAAATGAAGACAAAAATGATCATTAGATTTAACTCACTGGAAGTCATTTGGCAAGTAAAATTAAAACCAGCTCAGTAAATCTTCTACCTACCAAGTATCATTTCTACTTAATGAAAATGATCCTTTATTACAAAGAGATTATACAACATTTTATTAATAAATTTATGTTCTCATCTGTCATGTCAATAGATTTTTTTATGTTAGGAAAAATGATGTGATCAAATGAGATTCAAAATGGTAATTATATTTCCTTTTTTTAATACTATCTTCAAGTTTGAGCCAAGCTTGCCTTAATTCTATAATCTTTTGATTTTTTTAAAATTTCTTCCATTTTTAAGTGACCTCTAAATCAACAGATATCCCTTGATGATACAAAAGGGTGTCCTTACACCCTATTCACACTGAATTTTAAAGGTTCCTTTGTTTCTTTCCTTCAAGAAGAATTTGCATTTTAAAAGAGGATCCTGGATTAGAAGGTTTTAATGCACACTAATCCCTGGGAATGATGAAATTTTATTCATTCCTCTAATTTTGTAAGTCTTTGTTTGCTACTTGGCAAACAACATTTGAAATGTATAAAAAATTGATTCACAAAATATCAGTGGACTAATACTATACTGTATAATTTATAATTGGTTGTAGAATAATTCTGTGGAAAGCCATCAAGCTAGTCAATCATAAGCCAAGACCTAGTCCCTACAGTAAACTAAATTCAGTCTGGAAATGTATTACCGGATACTTCAAGGTGATGTTGATGAGGATGGTGATTACGATGATGATGATAATGATTTGTAGACAGAATCTCATAGTACATACTGGCTTAGAATTTTCTTTAGCCAAAATGACCTTGAACTTCTGATCATTCTGTTCCTACTTCTAAAGTACAGGAATTATAGCTGTGTACAACCACTCTGATTTTACTTAATGTTAAGGATTGAACCCTAGGATCCATGCTTATTAGGAACACAGCAATTAATTTGGGTCATTTTTACAAACTATTGGCACATTGTCACCAAGATTTCTCTTATGAAATATTCTAGTGAAAAGTGAAGGCCACCATGGTCAATTCAATGTATTTTTTCCTCCTTTGGCAGAGACTTCCCTTTTAACTCACTGCCAAAGAGTGATTCAACTCATTTTCATACAAACAATGTAAATCAACCAAAGTGACATTTAATGCTTAATCAAACAAGGGGTTTCAGTTATGTGATGCAAAGTACTAATAACAAATATCTGACAATAAAATTGACTTGCTTACAGTACTGTCTCATCAACCATCTCATAATAGCTTCTGGATTGAGGGTTATTCATAGGCATGTTCCACAAAGCAGTGTGTGTCTGTGTGTATGCAGCTGTGTGTGAGAATGTTTGTGTGCACGTCTGTGTTTTTTGTTATTCTACTGTAATTCTGAGTCAGACTTGAAAGATGGGCTACTTGTAGGATCCAGTTGGAAGTCTGAAATTTCTCCACATTTTTAGAAAGCCCAGACCATATGTTACCTATTAATTAGTATGCTAGTACTTACTTTTATTTCCAGATTTATAAAATTCATTAAGAAATTAGAAAGAGCATTTAGAACTGACCATTTAGTATTGAATAACTAACTTTCTTGGGAGAGGAATATTTCTCTGATTCTCATTACTCCTTTGTTATCTGTAGTATTTTTGTGCAGGGCTGAGGTCCCATGAACTTTCCACTGTCTATAATAGCATGTCTACTGCTTTCGTCTTTGATTAGCTCATGTTTGGGCAGTCATGTTGGTGAGACTTTATGTATGTAGCTTCTGATGTTACCAGAATGCATCATCTCACATGAGTCTTAAAATCATTTCTTCTCTGCAAGTTTCCCTGAACTTAGGTGCAAGAAGGTTTTTTTTTAAAAATAAAAATGTTTCTATTGGGACTGGGATCTATAACTCTGTATTTTGATTAATTGTTGTTTTCTGTAGTGGCCTGTGTCTGTTTCAAAGCAAAATTTCCTTGATGAAGGATGAAGACTACACATCTCTTAATGTAAGTAGAATTGTTTATAATTGGGGATTATGTTGTTGAAATAAAGTGGGGATTGTAGGTTATCCTCTAAGATCCATGACTTGCTGAACTGAGTAGCTGGCTGGATTTCCAATGCCAGGTATGGTTTCTCTATTGCATGGATCTTAAGTCCAATTAAAGAGCTATTGGTTAACCCAACGTATGCATGCCACTAATGTAAAGGGTTGCTGTGTCATGTATGTCATAGCTGTGGTATCATAGTCGGATACGGCTGTTTGGTGTTTTTCCTCCATTGGAAGCTTATGTTGAAGATGACCTGAATTCTTCCTAAGGCCTACACTTTCTAGTTAGATTTCTGGTGCCAGAAATATGCTTTTAAAATGCAGAGTTCTGCTGGCTTGTAAGAAATATAGGGTTTTTTTTTAGATCTCTTTTTAGTAAGAAAATTAAGTTAAAAAACAAAAATTATTTTAAAAGCAGAAAAGATAATAAATTTACTAGTCACCACCCAGTTCTCTTTTTACTTAATTGACCCACATTCAGAAATTACTTTCTTAAAATATTGCATATATCAGTTGTGCTCTTTGGGCTGATGAGGGAGTGGGACAAGGAGGGAAACAGGAGGCAGTGGTGGGGAAGAGACAGAAATCTTTAATAAATAAATAAATAAATAATAATAAAAAATAGTTTCTGGGGACTTCAGATTCTAAGTCATGTTTGACAGTAATGTCATTGCCAAACTCAGAAGTGTGTATCCTAATATTGTACTCAAGCTGTTTTATAATTAGACAAAGTTAAAACAAGACTTATTTAATTTAAATGACTTAATAACTACATTTGAAATAATAACCCAATGTAAATTTCCTACCTTATAAAGTACTTTTTTTTTTTTTTTGGATTTTTTCGAGACAGGGTTTCTCTGTAGTTTTTGGTGCCTGTCCTGGAACTAGCTCTTGTAGACCAGGCTGGCCTCGAACTCACAGAGATCCGCCTGCCTCTGCCTCCCGAGTGCTGGGATTAAAGGCGTGCGCCACCACCGCCCAGCCTTATAAAGTACTTTATAATTCATATCAAATAAATCAAAAATAAAAATTATAACTGATTACATAGCTGGAAGAAATAAGTGTAGAGATGATCAACTATTTATGGAAATGAGGCAAAAAGAAAGACTAGGGCATATGCAAATGAAAGGAAAGATCATGTTAGTGGTATTCCACTATCTTCCATCTTGCCCTGTGACAGCAGAAACAAAGACCTGCCTCTGCACACTCCTGCTTTCTTTTGTCCTTAGCTGAGGAAAGAAAAAGGAAAGAGCTGTCTCTCTTCAGAATTCATAACTAGTCTTTATTTAACCTTCAGCTTTCTTTCTGCCTGACCAAGTGGTTAACAAAACGTCTCCACATTGCTTGTAGAATTGTGCCAGACTAGTAGCAGTCCTAAGCATATGGCTCAAAGTGAAATTAGAATCTCTTTGTAGACACAGACTTTTAAAACAGGACTCTCAAATGTCCATGGTATACGGTTCCCAAATCTATGATCTCATTCTCATAAAAGGCACCACAAGATGAGATGAGGGATTAAATATATCTCCACAAATAGCTAAGATGAGCACACAAACTCATAGTTGTATTAAAATGTCAAGAATTTTAAGTATCAGCATAAGCTCTGTATATGTAAACACATCTAAAAGTTAATCTTAAATATATTGCAATGGGATAAAATAAGATTATATTAACCGAATTTGAAATCAGACAGACCTTTTGCTGACATGATGAGATTCCTTATCTTATTCAGGATTGCCTCAGATCTGTGAGCAAGTGGTCATCTATCTCAGCTTCTATAGTTACTAGGGCAACAATTATGGGCCACCACAAATAGCCCAAAAGATGTTTCATGCAAGAAATTAAAAAATCCAGAGAGAGGGTGAAATGAAATATAATAATATATTTCAAGAATATATTAACATGAAGAAAAAGAAAGTGGTAGTATCCCATGATCTAGTGTGTTGGGGGCGGTTTCTCTGAAGTATCACAACTGGCAGGGAAGCAAACCACGAAGAGGTAAGAATAAAATTTTGTTATTCGTTATAGGGGAACTTGGTCAATCAGACTGGGACAAAACTTCTAGAGAGTCTGAAATCATGGTTTAATTTCCTTATGCATTTAAACACAATAAACATTTGGGAGAAAAAGTCACCACATGACAATTCTTATTTAAGAAAAAAAGGCTCCAGGGATGGATGGCTACATCCAAATTCCTTTGCAAAATAACATCACTATAGCAAAATACCTGAGACATTTTATCTTAACAATGAGTTCTGTTGACTGCGAAACAGTGCTCCGGTCTAGGGACTAGAGAGGAAGAATTTGTAATAAGATAAAGATAGATTCTATTGGTGGATGAAATATATGAGGCAGCCTTCACAAGAGTGAATTCTATTTACTGAATGACAAAGGGCAGGATTAGGACCTAAACAATTCTCAGGATTTGGATGAAATCAGGTAGTGACTGGCTCCATATAAGAGCATAGGATCAACAGGTTGTTTGACCACTTTTGCTCCAGCGTTCCAGGTGATGAGACATTATTTTTCCTTTCTTTGAAGATAGTAAGCCTGCATACTTAACAAGCCAGGTCCCTCCAATGCTGTCTTTAGCATTAGAATCAGAGTCAAAGAAGGAAACCAGCCTTGTCGTGAAACCAGAGCCAGTGAAAGAAACACATTCTGATCCTGAAAACAGAGTTAGTTTAAAACAAAACAACACACACACACACACACACACACACACGCACACGCACACCCTGGTCCTGTAGCATAGAACCAGTGAAAGACACATTTTAGCTCTGAAACCACAACCAAACACACTTTGGCCCTGGAACCAGTGCCAGTGAAAGAAACACAGCCTGGCCATAAAACTGAGACAAAACGCAGAAAGGGTCAGTGAAAGAACACATTTTGGTCCTGAAAGCAGATACAATTTTGTTTCTGATCAACTGACCATGAAACCAACCAATCCCTGAGCCGGAAAACCAACTAATCATTGAGCAGAATATTTAACCAATCTGAGTTTGTCTAAAATCAAAGGGATTGAAATCCAACCAATTACTAGCCTAGAAACTACACCCTGGCAAAACTCTGCCCTTCAGAAGCCCTATGTAAGCCCTGTGACTCCAGTTTGCTGCTGCCTTTTTCCACCCTGCCAGAGGACAACCACCCTCTTGGATTTCTCCCTCCCAATAAATCTCTTGAACGAAAATTGGGTGAGACCCTCTTTTGCCAGAATGGAGCCCAGCAGAGAAATAATATCTTTGGCTGTTACACTCCAGGGGACCTTAGCAGAACTGTAATAACTTCAAAGGGAAAACCCTTCCCTTCTGGAACAGAGTTGTTACATTGGGGAAACCTTTCCCTTGAGCAGAGCTATAATAGTGACTTTGTGGTACTCTTTGGCTTCCCATTGTCAGGATCCCTTTCTGTTCGAACTGTAATGTGTACAATAAGCATGAGAGCCCGAGTTCAATCCCAGAACCCACATAAAAATAGTAGGTGTAGTGAAACCTGCTGCATCCCAGCAGGTTACTGTGGGGGTCAGAGACCTGAAGATCACAAGAGATCTCTGGTCCACATATCTCCCATAGCTTCTCTATTTCTGGAAGCCAAAAATGTGATCACCTATCTTACATACTAGGAGAACATTTGATAAATATTCTGAAATTATGTATAAGAGATGGAGTATGTTGGGAATAGAAGTCCTGGCTACTGACACAACATAGCGTTGATTTTAGTTATTTAGTTTTTATCTTTCATCATCTAATTTTAGATGCTATCAGAAGTTCTATGATTATGTGAAAAACAATATTTAAGAATTGTGATAGTACATAACAACCCAATGGAAACATCTACAATTTTATGGAACAATAATGAAGAGGGGCAGAAAGATTGCTAAGAGCCAGAATTTCAAGGAGTTTGCTGTGAAACTTTGTCCTCTGGTAATATCAGCAGAAATATTTATAAAGTCTCACAGGCAAAATCCCCCCACACAAGTAACCCGACAAAGAACTGCAGGCAACTGATGTATGCTGGGAATTAAAAAGCTGGAATTCCTCAAGAACAGTACAGCAACTGGCTGCTTAGTGGCAAATATCAGCCCTGAAAACACATCTACATATAACATTATACAAACAGAAAATGCTATATTTAGGAATATATAAGTATATACATTTGTGCATGAAATAAGAATTAGTGAAAAAGAGGTTATGTATTTGAAAGACAGTGGATAAAACTATAGTAAGAATTTTGAACGATGAAAGGGAAGGAAGAAATGTTATAACCATAGTATCAAACATAATTTAAGACAGGTGACAGTAGCTCATCCTTTTAATCCCTGCACTCAGGAGGCAGAGGCAGGCAGATCTCTGATTTCAAGGCCAAGCTGGCCTACAGAGTGAATTCCAGAACAATCAAGACTACATAGATAAACTCTTTCTTGGGCAATCAAACAGTCAATCAATCAATAAAATACAAGTGATATATATATATATATATATATATATATATATATATATATATATATATATATGTATTAAGACTGGGTAAGAGTTTATAAATACTCAAGCTGTATGCCTAATATGTTTATTTTAATTTTTTTTTATTTTCGAGGCAGGGTTTCTCCGTAGCTTTTTTTGTTGTTGTTGTTGTTCCTGTCCTGGAACTAGCTCTTGTAGACCAGACTGGCCTCGAACTCACAGAGATCCGCCTGCCTCTGCCTCCCGAGTGCTGGGATTAAAGGCGTGTGCCACCATCGCCAGGCTGTTTATTTTAGTCATATCAACCCTGTATATGTTTAAAGATTATAATATCAGTTTCATCATCTTTTAATCTTTTACCAGCTGCCATTGTTGTACCATTATGAGAAAGTGAGAAAACAAGAATCTACTTGCAAGCAAAAGTAAGTAAGCTAAATTAATTTTGTGGTTGAAAGATGAAACCATTTTCTTCTAAATCAAATTTCGGACTACAAATAAAGTGCTTTGGGGTAAGGTTCCTTGTTTCTCGTGCACTTCTTAGCTTGTCCCAATTTTCAGCTTGGGAGGTGGCTCAGGACTTAGTGTGCTTTCTTTCATTTGATGTCTTGACATGTTGGAAGTTCTCAAGTTTGCATTAACCTTCTCTTGGCAATTTGAATAACATATGTGCCCCATAATCTCTGACATATTTGGTTCCCATTTGCTTTTGGGGGAAGCTTATCATTCACAGTCTTGCTCTTGTTGGAGATAAAGTGTCACTTGGGGTAGTCATTGTGAGTTCAAAGAGTCACACCATTTTCAGTTCACTCTCTGTTTTCAGTCCAAAGTATAAACTTTCAACAACAGGGCCCTCAGGTTGCCATTACAAATTGCCAAACTATTTCTATAAACAATAAAAATTTTCTCTTACATTTTCACATCTAAGAAGTTAGATTCAAGCAATTGCCAAAAAATTATTTTTTCAAAAGAATAAGAATATTCCTTTGTTTTTCCTTAGTTTGTAGCAGCATCTCTCCAAGCATCTGAAAAGCAGCTTGATATGCGTGGAGTGACATTTCTGTGGCAAATAAGAAAAAAAACCTGTAAAACAATGCTGAAAAAATAGATTCACACTCACTGATATACATATCAAAATATATGCATATATTTGCCCACGAAAATGGTCTTCCACATTGCTTATTGCCTCTTTTCTGTATAAAACTCAGAATCACACAATCGAGTCACACTCTCAATCTCATTGATCATTATATTAAATAGGATATTTATATAATTTTTACAGAAGAAGTACAATATGTTTACTTTATCCTATAGAGTCAGAAAAATGCATAATAACACAAATATTAATATATAATTTCATATACATATTTTCTAGTATCAAAACAGCGGTCTGAAAGTTCCTCTCTTCTTTCTAACTGCATGAATATTCATTGTTTCCTGCATGCCATTGATGCTCCAAATATTGAAGGTGAAGCTTGCACATCAATGAGGTTGCATTATCCACCTAGAGAAGAGATGTTTTTACACCTGAGCAATGAATTTGGGAAGTCAAATCACCTTGGGTTACAACAATATAAGGAAAATAATCACATATATATGGCTACACACTGAAAAGTCACAGTGGCACGATTTTCCTGTCTGTGGAGGAAAAGATGAATCGCAAACCATAATAGAATTATTAAAACATAATTTTCTAAATTTCCATGGAATTCAGAGCAATTGCAAGTATTTTATTGTATTATTTTAGAAGAGGGAGGGAGGAAGAGGAGGAGGAGGAGGAAGAGGAGGTAGAGGAAGAGGCATAGGAAGAAGAAGAAGAAGAAGAAGAAGAAGAAGAAGAAGAAGAGGAGGAGGAGGAGGAGGAGGAGGAGGAGGAGGAGGAGGAGGAGGAGGAGGAGGAGGAGGAGGAGGAGGAGGAGGAGGAGGAGGAGGAGAAGGAGAAGAAGAAGAAGAAGAAGAAGAAGAAGAAGAAGAAGAAGAAGAAGAAGAAGAAGAAGAAGAAGAAGAAGAAGAAGAAGAAGAAGAAGAAATACACTACTGAGAATAAGCCCACTGATCAGTCAGTCAAGACTTAGGTTACAAATGCAAAAATACATGACTCTCTGATAGCACTGCTTCCATAAAAGAGTAGCCAGAAGAAGATACCTAGATGAAACAAAAGAGAAGAGAAAACAATCAGACTTCTTCTTGGAGATTTTTGGTAGCAACAGATATTTGCTTAGTATTTTAGAAAAGACTTTAATTATTATATATGTGTGTGTGTTCATTTATGTCCACGTGAAAGCATGTGTACAAGATTGCAGGTGTCAGTGAAGTCATAGAGTGTATTGGATCTCCTGGACCTGCAATTCCAGGCCACTGTGAGCCATGTGATGTAGATGACAGGAACCTAACTCATGCTATTTGCAAGCACTCCTTAGCCACTGAGCCATCTCTCCAGCTCTCAAAAATTTTTTAGTGTTATAAGTGTGTCCACCTTTGCACCCATGTGTTACCCACTCAAAAAAATCACACAATACAGAGTAGGCAGATATGTAAATTAATAGTTGGTTTCCTCAGCGACAACAACAACAAAATGCTTCAACAAACAGCTTATGAAAGAATTCAACTTGTTTGTTTGTTTTGCCTTCATTTAGGGATAACGGGAATGGAACCCAGGTCCTATCATCTACTAGGTGAGCACTCTACTGCTAAGCTACTGGGCTTCACACTAATATTTGAGAGAATACAGCTTAATGCTTCCTTGGTGGTAATAACCTTCAAATATAGCTCTTACTATCAGATATATGTTAAATGTTTATTCTGACAAAAGGGTATAGAAGCTCAACTGTGTATGTATAAATATGATTACTCACGTACTTTTCTGCATGAGTTTGAGTTGATTAAATATCTAGAGAGTCGCATCACTTTGATATCTGCTTTATGATTGAAAAGCAAAATCCCACATGCAGGCATATTTTAAAATAGTAACAAGTTTTAACAAGAGAGGTGTAAAATGCATAATTCGGTGTTATATGTTTAGATGACATAAATCTGTGTTTGGCATTTTCTAAATAAAAGCCTAGCAGACAAAAAGGGACAAAGACTTCAAGCACTAGTACTAAGAATTTGGAAAACAACAAAGCAGTCAAAGAAAAACCTAATAGGTGCTTAATAAATTAAGTACTTTAAACTCATCTACCTTGAACAGCCATGAAAATGTGTCAGGAGAACCTTCCTTTGCTGTACCTTAGAGTTTGTAGTTGTCCATGGCATTCCAGAAAAGAGCACACATTTCAACCCATATATTAAAATGTTCTATTTTAATCAGAACTGTCTTTGAGCTGCAACCTTGACAGTAATTCTGCAAGCACATGAAATTAATAAGAAGAGGAGGAGGAAGAAGAAGGAGAAGAAAAGGAAGAAACAATAGCAACAAAAAGTTCTTATTTTTTTAGCCTATACAATTAAAGGTTTGAGGATTTAAAGTTTTCCACCCACCTCTTACATTCAGTAGCTCTACACTTAACATAAAAGGCAGATGGCCTGTTTAATTCCCACACTGTACATCTGTTTTGATTTCTTTTGCAGCAAATAGACTAAGGTATCTATGGAATTAACAAGATAGTTTTATTTAAAAGGAACCGTACTTTAAAATTCTACATTCACTGGGAAGCCATTCAACTTGCCAATATTTTATTTGCAAATAAGGAATAGCAACTTTATTTTATATTATGACATCAGATACAAGTGAATATAAATAACAAAAATAATGTTAAAAATATAAACAAATATTACTTTTATTATTTATATTCACTTGCATCTGATACCCCCATCTGATAACAGTAGGTACAGTGTTACCCTAACATGCATGAAGCATTGGATGCAATCCCTAGCACTAGGTGTTTGTGGTAACATACCTCTACTCTAATCCAACACTCAGGAGGTACAAAAAGGTGTAGAAATTTAAGATTATTCTTGACTATATATTGAATTCAAGATCATTAGAGATGTAAGAGCTTCTGTCTCACAGATAAAAATATGTTAAAATAGCATGTATACATCTCTGTTAATCCATGATGTGTGCCCTCTATAACTGAAACAAACAAACACACAACCACCGCACAGACAAACTACAACAACTCCACAGACAAACTGCAATCAACATTTTCATGGCCCTGAAGCTTAGTATCCTATGGATGAGTTCCTATGTGTCATACATAACTGTCTTGTATGATCCTGAACTTAGCTAAACCATTGGTATTTTCCAAATCTATTTCATTAAAAGTTTTAAAGTATATTCATCTTAAGAAAGTAACACAGAATTTAGAAGGGCATATATGCAAGCTTTTTAAGTTAAGTTAGAATCTTTTAGTAGTTTATGAACATGGGAGTCACTAGGACATGGCCTTATTAAATTTCATTTCATATATTATGTTGTGATGACAAGAAAGGAAAGGTTCTCGCTTTATCTATTCACTGTTTTTCTTAATGTACACAAATTTCCATCATCACAACAGTGATCTTGTGCATAACTACTCCACAATCACTCCGATGCCACAGAGATGACTTTGATAATACTCCTAAACTCTATTCACTGGCAATAAAAGTTTCTTATAACCTTAGTCAAGGAAAAATAAAACCTACTAACTATTGCTTTACAGGGACTATGAAATCTTGTAGAGATTATCGCTTTGCATTTGAAGGAAAAGAGATGTTTCTTATGACGTATTCAGAAAGTCCTTGAGACACAGCTGACCAGTTTCAACTCGAAAGATCCCCGTGTAATCCTGGAGAGTAAGTGACCAGCTTGGAAGACCAAGGTCAGCATTTGCTAACACCACCCATTTCTTTCCCTTTCAATCTCTTTTCTAAGGTATAATGGAATTACATACACACACACACACACGCACAAATGTCTGCCTGTCTGTCTGTATGTATGTATGCATGTATGTATGTATGTATGACATCTCTATTAAGAAGGTAATTCTCTCCTGCCTCAGAAAAATTGAAATCCTTTGGTGGAAGACATCCTAGCCTCTAGGATTCCCACTTTTTTTAAAAAAAAATCTGTAACCTAGTTTTCTAAGTCTTTTAATTATTTTATTTAGTTATTTTTATTTCATATATGTTGGTGTTTTGCCATAAGTGTCAGGTTCCCAGAACTGGAATTACAGACAGTTGCGAATTATCATGTTGGTGTTGGAAATTGAAACCCTGGTCCTCTGAATGAGGAGTCAATGCTCTTAACCCCTGAGCCATTTCTCCACCCTACAGGATTCTCACTTTTATGGGCACATGTACAAGTCACTGTTGACCAAGCGCCATTCTGTTGACTGAGTTTCTGTTCCAGCCAGTTCTGCCCAGTAAAGCAGCCATTCAGCCACAAAGAAATACACAGAGGTCTAAATTAATTATAAACTGATTGGCCTAGTCGATCAGGCATTTTATTAACTAGTCCTTATAACTTATATTAGCCCATAATTTTTGTCTGGGCAACTTGGTACCTTTTTCGGCGAGTTAGTCACATCCTGGGTTCTCTGTGTCTGGGAAACAACTGCAAACTAAGCTTTCTTATTTCCAGAATTTTTGTTCTCATTGCCCAGCCTCTACTTCCTGCCTGGTTGTACTGTGTATACTCCCTGTCTGGCTACTGGCCAATCAGCATTTTATTAAAATGCAATTGATAGGGTACAAACCATTGTCCCACAGCAAGTCACCAAAGGTTAATAGTCAAATGATCACGGGATATTCATTCACTTCCCAATAGCATGATAGCCAACAACAAATCAACTATGTAGTAGTTCAGATCACACTGTCAAATTTCAAGGCAAACACCTGTGAAAACCACTAAAGTCTACAACCCACCAGCAGCCTCATTCTCGGGCTCTGTAACTGTCATTTACAGTGTGACTTGGGTGGGATGGTCCTTAAATGCTCCAAGTGATATTTCATTATTTAATTTTCAGTGACATAAAGTCTCAAGAAATTCAAGGAATCCTTTGTTTAGTAGTCATATGATAATTTTCCTGCGATAGTGCCTCCACAAAGAATATATGAGAAGAGATTAACACTACAGGGCAAACCTATACATTGAAGTAAATGGTTTTCCAAAACAGATTTATAGAAAAAAGACATTATAAATTCTTTTAACATGCAGAGAACTTTGATCAGTATGCTCATATTGCATAGCAAGAATAAGAATTTGACTGTTAATTCAGATAGGAAGAATATATTCAGTAAATGCCTGGATACCTGAAAATGTCTAAGTTGCTTATGGTTGAGGACACAAACATCATAGTGCAGGAAATGAACATTAATGCAAGCTGTAAAATTTACTAGTTATGCGCTTTAAATTTGCTGAGCCATAATTTCATCTCTACAAAATGGATACAATACAATGACAGTTATTAACCTACATTTCTCAAAACAAACAAACAAGCGAGCGAGCAAGAGAGAAGATAGTCCTTGGTAGAATAATTGTCTGAATGGTATAGTTCAACTGTAGAGTACTTGTCTCTCATGTTTGTTTCTTGGGGTTTTTCTGTCCTGCCAGGGACCCCACAGCCAGCAAGCCCCAAATAAAAAATCACACATAGGTCTCTCTGGCTAACTCTCATATCTTGATTAACCCTCTCACTGGCTAACTCTCATATCTTGATTAACCCATTTTTCTGATCTATGTTAGCCATGTGGCTCAGTACCTTTTTTCAGTGGGGCAGATAACATTCTGTTGCTTCGGTGGTCTGGGCTGGAGTGAGAGGAATCAACTTCCTCCTTCCCAGAATTCTCCTGTTCTCATTACATCATTTCTACTTCCTGTCTGGTTTTCCCACCTATATTTCCTACCTGGCGAATAAGCATTTATTTATAACATGACTGACAGAATACAGACAATTCTCCTGCACCACTTCTCCCTCTTTTTCTTTTCTTTTTTTTGCTTATTTTATCTTTTTTAGTTGTTGCAAAAAAAATTTCCGCCTCCTCCCCGTTTCCCATTTCCCTCCCCCTCCTCGCACACATCACCCCCTCCCCCCACTCCATTCCCCCTCCCTCTCAAGAATGAAGAGCAGTCCAGATTCCCTGCCCTGCAGGAAGTCCAAGGTCCTCCCACTTCTACCCAGGACCAGGAAGGTGAGCATCCAAACAGGCTAGGCTCCCACAAAGCCAGTTCATGTATTAGGATCAAAACCTAGTGCCATTGTCCTTGGCTTCTCATCAGCCTTCATTGTCCACCACGTTCAGAAAGTCCGGTTTCTTCCCATGCTTTTTCAGTCCCAGTCCCACTGGCCTTGGTGAGCTCCCAATAGATCAGTTCCACTGTCACAGTGGGTGGGTGCACCCCTCATGGTCCTGACATCCTTGCTCATGTTCTCCCTCCTTCTGCTCCTCATTTGGATCTTAAGAGCTCAGTCCGGTGCTCCAATTTGGGTCTCTGTCTCTATCTCAATCCATCACCAGATGAAATCAACAAAATAGAAACACAGAAAACAATCCAAAGAATCAATGAAACAAAAAGCTGGTTCTTGGAGAAAATCAACAAGAGTGATAAACCCCTATCGAAACTTATCAAACGGCGAAGAAAGAATAAACAAATTAATAAGATCAGAAATGAAAAGGGAGACATAACCACAGACACAGAGGAAATTCAGAAAATCATTAGATCTTATTACAAAAGCCTATATGCCACAAAATTGGAAAATGTGAAAGAAATGGACACTTTTTTTAGATAAGTACCATATACCAAAGTTAGACCAGGACCAGGTGAACAATCTAAATAGACCTGTCAGTCACGAAGAATTGGAAGTTGTTATAAAAAACCTCCCTACCACCAAGGCCAGCTGGACTGTGATTGAAAAAGCATGGGATAAAACCGAACTCTCTGAACATGGCGAACAATGAGGGCTGATGAGAAGCCAAGGACAATGGCACGGGGTTTTGACCCTACTTCATGTTCTGGCTTTGTGGGAGCCTAGCCAGTTTGGATGTTCACATTCCTAGACATGGATGGAGGGGGGCAGACCTTGGACTTTCCACATGACAGGGAACCCTGACTGCTCTTTGGACTGGAGAGGGAGGGGGAGAGGAGTGGGGGGGAGAGGGAGAAGGGTGGGAGGAGGGGGAGGGAAATGGGTGGCTGGGAGGAGGCAGATACATTTTTTCCTTTTTTCAATAAAAAAAAAGAAAAAAAAAACCTCCCTACCAAAAAAAGCCCAGGTCCAGATGGTTTCAATGAAGAATTCTACCAGAACTTCTACCAGAACTTCCAAGAAGACCTAATACCTATACTCCTTAATGTATTTCACAATATAGAAACAGAAAAGTCATTGCCAAATTCCTTTTATAAAGCTACAGTTACCCTGATACCAATACCACACAAAGACTCAACCAAGAAAGAGAATTACAGGCCAATCTCACTCATGAACATCACTGCAAAAATCCTCAATAAAATACTGGCAAACTGAATCCAAGAACACATTAGAAAAATTACCCATTATGATCAAGTAGCTTCATCCCAGGGATGCAGGGCTGGTTCAACATAAGAAATCTATCAATGTAATCCATCATATAAATAAACTGAAAGAAAAAAAAATTATGATCATTTCATTAGATGCTGAAAAAGCATTTTACTTCCCCCTCTTAAAAAAAAAAAAACAAAGGAAAATACTCATAGTCCATTTTTTGGGAATGTGGGCGCAGTATTCTAGGCTACTTCCTGCTGGTTGGGGGGGCTGATAATCTTATGGGGACCTAAAGAAAATTTAGAGTTATGATCAAGTCCTGACTGAAGTATCCTGCGAGTCTTGATCATCTCAGGCAGCAGTTGAGTGAAGTATTTTTAACACACTGTAAATTATTTAGAGGTTTTCTTTGTTTTTGAATTTCTCTTTACTGTATCTCTCTTTTTCGGACCACACGAGCCTTTAAATTACTGAGCAATATGGGTAGGATTAAAGCCGTGGCTTTGCCAGCTAGATCCAGCCCATTCCTTAGCTTTCCAGCATCATGGTGGAGGTAATGGCTGTAGCCATTTTTATTGCCACAACTCTATGGCATTTCAAGGTCCTTGCCAGCAAACAAGTTGAGTGTTGTTTAACACTCAAAAGCTCTGTAGTCAGGACTGCCTGCTTGAAAGAGTCAGAGTTTACCCTGGCAGGATGGCCCAGAAAGCTGGCATTTTACAACAGTGCAACTTGTTTCCTGATACGGCTGAAAACTGAAAAGCATGCTTTCAGCTTTTCATCAACACCACTTCAGTGTTTTGTGGCAGGACCTCTTAAAAGAGCTGCAAGGTTCTGCAGCTAAAGCTGAGTCAGGAAGCCTCTCTTAGATGAGAGCACTTGCTTGCTTCTAGCAAGCAGAGCAGACCCAAGAAATTGCTGCTATCAAGAAAACATGGTTTACTCTATTCTTTCCCAAGTTTTTTCAGGCTTCATCAAGCTGGGACATGCAAAGTTCTCTAAAGGAAACACAAGGCAGAAAATAGAGAAGAGATTTTTTTTAACCCTAACTTGAATGTTTGAATGTGTTATTAATTTACATAGGGACTAGATATAATGATTTTCAAAAGTGTTCAGAATATGACGTTTTTACTTCCAAAGTATCTGGAAATTATTATACAGCAGTATTTTTCAACTAATTGAGCAAACTTATAAAATATAGATAAGTGGAAAGTCATATATGTATTCAAAATTAAATAGAATGATAGAATTTATTGGAGGGTCTTTATATGCCACCAAAGTTTTAAAATCCTTTTTTAACTCAAGCATTGTTTAGAATAGTATTTGTTTAATATTAGAAAAGGATTATGCCACAACCACTTAGTCAAAGTCTTGTTCAGTGTCAGAATCTATTCAATTTTGCATGTCCCAGCTTGATGGAAACTAACTACCTCACAGCACTCCATAAATATTTATATTGTAATCCATTATTGATATTCTGCAAACATTTTACTGTAGCATGCTAATGGTTATAACATGACAGTTCTAGAAGGAGCTGAACCACTATTTCAATTTTATTTTCATAAGACATGCTTTGAACATACAGAAAAATAGAATTATCACTGCTGGTAATTGATGCAATAAAGACCAACATAAAGCAAAATTCTATAAACAAAGAAAAAGAGTGAAAAATTGATTATAAGTGTTATGGATTTGCGGCAGGTCCCACAAACCAAGGTGGCTGGTCCCCTGGGCGTCCCCGGCAGCTAGCCATGTGGGCAGTGGGTAGGCTGGGGGCAGACAGATAGGTACACCATGCAGATAGGTTTGCTGCAAGCTGCCGGGGTCCCAAGTAGGGATGGCGCACAAGACCTCGCGGCAGGCTCCATGTGACTGTGGCAGGCGGGCGAGAGAGACAGATAAGCATACCATACAGCGTAAAGTTAGATATTTAGTAGGTGGATTATGGAAGGGAAGGAAAAATGGGAGAAGGGGGAGAGAGAGAGAGAGAGAGAGAGAGAGAGAGAGAGAGAGAGAGAGAGAAGAGAAGAGAAGAGAAGAGAAGAGAAGAGAAGAGAAGAGAAGAGAAGAGAAGAGAAAAGGGGAAAAGAGACAAAAAGGGGACGAAATGGAGAATTGGGGAGAGAGGCAGAAGCTGCCTCTCCCAGAGAGGGGACAGGAAGAGAGTAAGAGAGAGCGGGGCAGAGGCAGCAAGGAGGGAGTGGGTGTGTCTTGTCTCTTAAAGAACCAGAATATTACAATAAGAATAAGCAAGTGATTCAATTTTTTCTTTATATTGAAATAAATTGCATTTATTGATAGTGACTTCTTATGCTACACTGACTTTGTTTGAATCCCATAATATCATCATATAATGGAATATATCCTTATGTTCCTGCCTCCAGATGGAAGAAATGAGCTGTTCTATGGTTAAATGATGTAAGGTGAGGCACAGAGCAGGCTGGAATTCAGAGTCTGGGGTTTTAACACTGGTGTTTATAATGTGACACTCAGCCTCTTCCCGCTGTCGTGTCCTCTCCTGCTAATGTCCTACACGCATAAACCTGTCTCTAAAAGACCACAAAACCAACCTTGTATGTAGACAGTACTTGTTTGTTTCAGTCTTAACTTCATCAGTTTTGGTTTTAGGCTGTTGATACACTGAATGAGGGTGAATGTCTTTCAAAAACTGGGTAAGTTGTTTTCAGTGTCCAGATAGAAACTAATGGGTAAAGATAGTGTCAAGCCGGGCAGCAGCCTGGTGCAGGGTGTGAAAGCAGCCACAGAACCAGACATCTAGATGTTTCAATTCTAAGCTTGCTTGTTATATTTGCAACTTGAAATAAATTAGCTTTTCTAAACATCAATATTAAGTAAGAGTGTAATAAAACTTTGTATAAAAGCATCCTAGAATAACTCTTTGATCAATTAAAGAATGGCCAGCCCTTATAAATGAAACAAAATCACCTGATCATATTTTAACATTTGTAACAAAAATGATTGCTTATTATATGCTCTAGCAAACAAAAACAGAAGGTTTACTGCTGTTATCACCATCAAAGCTGAGCAAAGCACCCATGCACATGAGTGGTCAAAGCGAGCTGACAATGTTGATAGTCAGCATATGTGTATGGCACTTTATAAAATGCTGGTGCCTCTATTTCTCCTCATGACCAACTCAGAAGTTATGGAAATTTAGTCCTTCATTTAACCATTTATCAACATCATGATTAATTTCTAAAATAAACTGAGTTTAGGATGAGCAAAGGAATGGGTATGAAATTTCGAACTCAATTTAAAAAGTGGATTCAAGTATTGCCATTAAATCCTCTCCATGAATACATTCTCACCTCCCAAATTTTGAGAGGCGTAGCATCTTAATGTCACAAATTACATGAAGAAGTAGTAAAAAAAATCATCCTTTTTTTGCATATCTCTGTGTGTATAGTATACATAAGTGCACATGTGTGGATATGCGAGTATCTGTGTGGACATTTGCATAAGGAGGCTTGAAGGTCACGCTCAGTGTCTTCCTTAATAACTCTTCACTTTACATTTTCAAACAAGATCTATTATTTAAATCTAGACTGTATCAATGAGGTCAGTGTCATTAGGTAGCTAGATGCAGCGATCCTGCTTGCATTCTGGTTCTGAAATTACAGATTGATTTCAACACTCAGGATGCTTTTAAATGGATTCTGGGGATCAGATTTTTGACCTTCAGGCTGTTAAGGCAAGTGTTTATCCCCTGAACCATCTCCCCAACCTCACTAAGCCAGTCGAGAAAAAGAAAGAAACACTTTTACATTCTCATCATAAAAATTTATCTCAATAAAATTCATCTCCAAATTTTCTACTGGTAAAAGAAAGGTGGAAAGGCAGAAACAAATAAACATTCTGCTAGCTTATGGCCATTGGAGCTTAATGTGAGAACTAAACCAATCAACCTGTTTGCCTGTCAATTTCAGTACCACATTTTCAGTTTTATTTTAAGATTCTGTAATGGAGTCGCAGACATCTGTTTGGAGCACAAGATTCTCTATTCACAATAGCATAATTAGAGGTGATTGTAATGTAAAGAAATCAGAACTATTCCCTTTGGCCCATTGTCAAGATGCATTGCAGAAATATGATTCTGCAGAATCATAAACATTCTCTGCTCCATCTATTCTCCCTTAGTTGATATCTCTTCTTTCAGATGTCCTCACATCACTTAAAACTTTAATGGAGTGTGCTTTTATATGCGACTTCTTTATGGATACTTTATCTGCAGCAATCATTTCCTAACAACTCAAAATCCTCACATGCTTAGTTTTTGTATTTCCTTAGGAAAGAGCCAAAGCCATTTATTTTAAAAAACCATAAGCCACTCCTATTCTTTGTTTTGTTGTTGTTGTTTTTTGTGTTAATTTTTTTCAACAGTATGACAGCCGAGTGTCTCTTTTTTCTCCTTAATCACTTCCTCACATTCAGGACATATTAGAAATGTGATGTCCTCAAATTGCATGTGAGAGACATATGAATACAAGCAAAACACACTAGTTTGTGGCAGAGGCAGAACTTTGGTGCCAATGTGTTTTCTGCAAGCATGCTCATCGAATCAAAGATTGGGACAGGAGAACTCTCACAAGTGGTGTCAATGAGTCCAAACGAGGGCTGAGAGAGCTTTAGTTTGGGGCACAATTGAAGTACCTTACTGTTTCATGTTCAATAAAAGTTCTGCCTTATTTTTATCATGACTAAATAAAAAAAGAGATAAAGAAGGATTAAATATTAGCGTGCAATCAAAGAGGAAGAAAAGCCACATGCACTTATTTCTTGCTCAGGAGGGATAAACATTTCAGCAAAGTCAAGAAGAATGAAATAAGAGTACCGAGGTAGGTGTAGCAATGCCGTCATGTAGACAAACAATAGCTATTAATCCTGCGCAAGACCGGCCTCATGAATTCTCCATCATAGAGTAAGCGCATGAAGACCTACGGCTTACTGAAGAAGGACTTCTAAAAGTTGTTAGAGGAAGAGGTATCATTCTCTCTAATGGTTTGGCCAACAAGTCACTCGGTAGAAAGAGGTTCCAAAAGAAAGGAAGGGGCATACCATGGAGTTATAAGGAGTA
The DNA here is from genome assembly GCF_037038515.1 of Microtus pennsylvanicus. Classification (NCBI taxonomy): domain Eukaryota; kingdom Metazoa; phylum Chordata; class Mammalia; order Rodentia; family Cricetidae; genus Microtus; species Microtus pennsylvanicus. The sequence continues at coordinate 1,805,442 of NC_134594.1, read as the reverse complement.
TGAATATAATCACAATGCATGGCACACATATAAAAAACTGTCAAAAATAAATAACAGTCATGCATTATAAAGCTTATTTCTGATAATATGGAAATAGTTAAAACAATAAACTTTATCTTATTTGTTGTAACAGCACTTTAAAAAATTTTGTGCTCTTTTGGGGTAAAGAAGAACCTCTACCGAAGAGAATTTTTATGTAAGCAACATTGCTTTTTGTGTGTGTGTGTGTGTGTGTGTGCTTACACTAATCAAAAGCCTGATTCTAAACTGTCAAGATATAAATATCATAATAAATAATCTAGCTACTTAAGCTATTTTCATAAAAGAAAATTCTTGCCAGGAAAGAAGAAACATTATCTATGATTACTGGTGGATCATGAGCAAAAGGTGCTTAATGTTAGCAAGAGTGGAGTTTCACCACTAGGAGGAAAAATGCAAGTGTGATGTAAGAAAATGTCCAACACTGCTTATATATATATATTTGAAGTTTTGAGTAATTTGATCTGAAAACAGATAGAAGGCACTTTATAGCATTGATAGAGGTAATAGCAAAACAAAGAAAGTGATTATTTGCAAACTTTTAGACCCATGGACACTAGAAAACACTCATTATAAGAAAGCTTATAATGTAGATGAATCACTTTATTTGAAAATTAATAATTTTATGATATGTACTCTAGAACAGCATCACAAATCTCTGTTGAAGCAACACTGAATTTGTCAGTTTTACTTTGGAGACCATCACCTAAGCAATCCCAGGATTATGTCTCAAAATGTGAAAATAAGTGAAGCAATCGACTGGTCCTGTGAAGGGAATTATTTAAAGCAGATCACGAAAGGCAGAGAAAGTGAGAATTAGGTAGACATATGCCATAGCAAGCTTTAGATTCATAGCACAACAAGCTTGGGTCTTAAAGCCGTGATGATGAAGCTGAGTGTTACAAAGAGTAGTCAAGTCTTCTTTACCTTCTAAGAAAAATGCACATTCTGGAGCAAGTTTCTAAGTTATTTGTTTTTCAAGTCCCAGCACTGTTTTGTACAGGAACTATAAATTGTATTTTTTCTCAGAACCAGCATCTTTGTTCTAGTCTTCATTTTGCAAAGATATATGGGTCTCATTTCTACAAAACGCCTCTCGTAGGAATCTGAACTGCCTCAAATGCTCTTGACTCTGACTGACTTGAGGAAAAGACCTTGCTTATCTCTCACTCTACCACCTAACATAGTAAAGAGGCTTTTGTCGTTGAGACTAACGTCTTTAAAAATCAAGCACACTTCTTAAATCTTTTTGCTGCTTGTTTTATTTTTCTTTTTTATTAATTATTTTTTATTTATTTTACACGCAGACCACAGTCTCTGATTCCTCCTCTCCTCCCTTTTCCTCTCCCTGCCTCCTTCTATGGCACTCCCCACCACTTGTCCTCCAAGCCCCCATTCAGAGAGGTGAAGTCCTCCCACAGGTGTCAACAAAGCAGGACATTCACCTTGAGATAGGACCAAGCTCCTCCCCCTGCATCAAGGCTAGGCCAGGCAACCCAGCAAGAAAAACAAGTCCCCCAAAGGCAGCTCAAGCGCGAGTAATAGGTCCTGATCCCACTGCTAGCTTCACAAACAAACCAAGCTACACAAATGTCACACACAAATAGAGGATCTAGGTTGGTTCCATGCAGACTCTGTTTCAGAGCTGATGAGTTCCAACAAACTCAGGTAAACTGTCTCTGTGGGTTTCTCTGTCTTGGCCTTGACCTACCTGACTAGTACAATCCCTCCTCCTCCTCCCTTTTTTCAGCAGGTTGCCTGAAGCTCTTCCCAGTGCTTGCCTGTGGATCTCTGCATTTGCTTCTGTCTGGTACTGCTTGTAGACACTCTGATGACAATTAGGAAAGTCTGACTTTGAGCCATCCTTGATGCACAGCCTTTCTGGGGTTGGGGATTGTAGCCTGGTTACTCTTAACTTTATGCCTAATTAAGAGTGAGTATATACCATGTTCGTATTTCTAACTCAGGATGTTTTTTTTCTAGTTCTATCCATTTGCCTGTAAATTTCATGATATCATCATTATTTTACAACTGAGTAATATTCCATTGTGTATGTGTAGCATTATTTTTTATCTGTTCTTCAGTTGAAGAACATCTAGGTTGTTAGAATTCTGTGCTGAAACCATTCGGGTCTGGGCTTTTTTGGGTGGGTGGGGGAACTTTTGTTTCTTTGTGAAACAGTCCTGACTGTCCTAGAACTTACTCTGTAGACCAGGCTGGCCTTGAACTCAGAGATTCATCTGCCTCTGCCTCCCAAATGCTGAAATTAAAGCCACGTGCCACCACTGTCTAGCAGATTAGAAGACTGTTAATGATTGCTTCTATTTCCTTAAGGGTTACAGATCTATTTAAATCATTTATCTGACCTTGGTTTAATTTTTATATGTGGTACTTATCAAAAATATTGTTCATTTCTTTTAGATTTTCCAATTTTGTGGAGTATGGGTTTTGAAGTATGACCTAAGGAGTCTCTGCAATTACTCAGTGTCTGTTGTTATGTCCCCTTTTAGTTTCCTGCTTTGTTAATTTATATTTCTCAATATAATTTTTTTATATTGGATAAGGGTTTGTCTATCTTGTTAATTTTTTCAAAGAGCCAACTCTTTGCTTCATTGATTCTTTGTATTGTTTGTTTTCTTTGTTTCAATTTTATTGATTTCAGCCTGGAGTTTGATTATTTCTTGCCATCTACTCCTGGGTGAATTTGCTTTCTGTTCTGGAAATTTCAGGTGTACTGTTAAATTCCTAGTGTGAGATTTCTCCAATTTTTTGTGGGCATTAGTGCTACAAACTTTTCTCTTAGCACTGCTTTCATGGTGTCCCTTAAATTTGGTTAAAGCAAAGGATAATCAGCCAATAATCCATGAGCCCAGAGAAGCTAGTAACACGTGGCCCCCTTACGAAGTAGAAATAGACAAGATCTCCTGAGAAAATTGGGGGCATGTGGAAGTGGGGGTGGGAGAGAGGCAGATGGCAGGGGGAAAGGAGAAGGAAAGTAAGAAGAACATGAGGGAACAGATGGCTGAAATGGGGAAAGGACAGAGAGGGAGAGCGAGGAAAGAGATCACTTGATTAAGGCTAGCCAAAGGTACATGGAATAATTTATGTTAAGAAAAGATGTGTAGAAATAAGATAAGCTAAGGCCAGGCATTCATGAGTAAGAATAAGTCTGCTGGTGAGCCTCCAAAGATGAAAGAATGACAAAAAACAAACAAACAAACAAACAAAACAATTTCACCCTTGGTTACAGTGATGACTAGTAAAATTCACTAGTTAGACATACTATCTTCTTACTTACTGTGCAATCTTGGAACTCAACCCCCAAAACTACATGTTCTAGTTAATTTTCTGTTGCTGTGATAAAATATTCAGAATCAAAACAGCTTAGGGGATGGAGGGCTTTATTTGGTTTCCAAGTCCACGTCACAGTATCATCACTGAAAGAAGTCAGGGCAGGACCTTGACGTAGAAACCATGGGCAAACACTACATATTAGATTCCTTTCAAGCTCTTGCTCAGCTAGCTTTCTTATATTTCACAGGAACACCTGCCTAGGAAATGATGCCATCGACAGAAGACTGGTGTTCTCCTCTAACAGTTAACAATCCCCCAGAGGAATAGGAAAATCTGTTCTGGGGAATCCTTCAGTGGGGTTTTCCTTCTCGGGTGACTTTAGTCTACATCCAGTCAACAGGTAAAGTTAACTAGGACATCAAATAAAAATGAGCTGGACGTAGTGATCCAGCACCTGGGAGGCAGAGACAGGCAGATCTCTGGGGCTCGCTGCCCATTCAATTGTTTCAAAACACACAAGGTACATAGCTGCAAAAAAAAAAAAAAAACCCACCAAGGTTAGCTCTGATTTCCACAAACACAGGCACAAATCCAAAACATCAGCACATAGAAATAAGTATAAATTATAAAGTATATATTATATATAAGTATAAATAAATAAGTATAATTCGCGTTCTCTGATTGGAACGTTTCAGTAGTCATTTGGAAGTTAGAAGCTGACACACACACACACACACACACATACATGTCACTAAGATCCAGTGGAGGCACCACCACCCCCTGTGCTATCACTGCAGCTCAGATCAGGTGTACACCTCAGGGGTCGTGGAACTAACTGATCATTATGCTGAGTCTAAGCTTTTGTTTCTTTTCTTGACACCCAAATTCCAAGTATATATTTATATCTTTTAAATAGAGTATTTTTTGAAATCCTTTATCATCGCAATTTTTAAACATGTTTCTTTGCTAGAAGTCTGCCTATTGTACTGTACTGTTTCTACCTGGTATGGTTGTCTTTTATGTTAAACCTATAGGGAGAATTTTACAAGTAGGAAAACAGACGGTAGATATATTTTTCAAGCAGATACCAAGAATCACACGCCAGGAGTCATCACACTGGTTCCTAGTAGAAGAACCATTCCTGGTAGAGCATCTATAAGAACTTTTCTCAAACTTGCCTTGTAGCTTTAAAACACTTATCTCCTAAAAGAGGCAGTCACTAAGCAAGGGGTCACTGGCCAATTGGTCTCAAAAGGCAACCTAAGTTAGTGACCAATACCCTAAGTTTACTATGAATGGCTGAAAAATAGATTTTTATCTCCATGTAAGTTGGTCTCGAATCTGAGTAAGATCCCTGTACCTTACAAAGTTTTGCTCTATAAATAAACCTGTAGTGCTTATTATTCTGAATGTCATAATTGTACCCATCTTAGTTAAGGTTTCTATTACTGTGATAAAATATTACTGAAAGATATTTGGGGAGGCAAAGGTATATTTTAGCTTACAATTCCATATCACAGTTCATCAAGAAGGGAAGTCAAGGTATCAAATAGGGCATGAATCTAGACACAATAACTGAAACAAATGCTGTGGAGGAGTGTTGCTTATTGGATTTCTTCCTATGACTTGCTCAGACTGCTTGACTGCTTTATTTGAATAGAGATCCAGCGTCTCAGAGATGTTAACTTTTTCTTCCTATATCAGTCATCAATCAAGAAATTGCACCACAGGCTTGCCCACAAGCCAATCTGGTCTATGGAAGTTCTTAGCTAACAAATGTGAAAAAAAAGTTTTCTTTCTCTTCATATATATATATATATATATATATATATATATATATGTGTGTGTGTGTGTGTGTGTGTGTGTGTGTGTGTGTGTGTGTGTGTTTTATTAGTATGTGATGTATGTGTGATAGCAGGTATGTGCTCTTGCACACGTGGGCAGAAGCCAGAGGAAGACATTATATGTCCTTCTATACTACTCTATACCTTATGCTTGAAGCAGAGTCTCACATTCGACCTGGAGCTAACCTGGCAGACGCCAAGTCCTCAATGACCCTGTCTCTGCCTTCTACAGTGTTGGTGGCAGAAGCCCATATGACCAGAAATGTATTAGAATTAGAAATGAATTAGAATACAGGTCTTCATATTTGCACAGTAAGTGTTCTTGCCATTTGAGGCACCTCTTTACCCTTTACCAAATGTTTTTAATATGAAGACAAACAAAAACAAAACTTACCCATTTTAGATCCCTAAAGCAGAGCTTAAACCTGGCAGACTTCATCTGCTTATTCTCCTACCTTTTATTCCTGTCTGTCCATGTAACCTAGTTACTTTGTATTGTGAGCAACCATTAAGTCCAAACTCATATTGTTTCTTTCAAGTAAATTTACTTTCCAACAGAAAATTATGACAACATCACTCCAAATAGAGCTCAATAAAGTTTCTATTATTATGTTGCTAATTTTGAAGTTTGGTTGTGAAAATTTCTCTAGAGGTTCACCAATTTAAAGACTTGATCTCCAGGTGGTGAGGCTGTTTGTGAAGGCTTCCAACACTGAAACTATGAGCCAAGGTAAACCTTTGCCCCTTAAACAGGCTCTTGCCAGGTAGGTGTTAATGGAGACTACTTTTTGATTTTCCTGCCAGACCCAAATAACCACACAAAAACGATATTAATTACAACATTGTTTGGCCAATGACTCAAGAGTATTACTAACTAGCTCTTATATCTTAAATTAACCCATTTCTATTAATTTTTTTGTGCCACCATGAAGCTGTGGCCTACCATTAAGGTTCCAGAATCTTTCTCCTTTGGAAACAACATGTCATCTGACTCTGCCTTCTTTCTCTCTTTATCTATGTTAAGATTTCCCATCTGAATTTACTCTGCTAAGCTATTGGCCAGAAGAACTTTATTAATTAACCAATAAAAGCAACATACATACAGGACAATTAATATTATCTTCCCTTTTCTGTCTAAATAAAATGGAAGGTTTTAATTTTAACATAGTAAAATTTCATATAACAAAACAGTTTTAAAATAAGAACTACGGTTATAATATTTAGTCTATATGTATTAGGCAAAAATAAAGAACAAATTCTATCATTTATTTTATCTCTGTGAATATCAAGTTTCATATGTAATTTATCTTTTATTATAATTAAGGAAAACTATAATTATGACTGTCTACAACTCTATCAAAGACCCCAGAAGGATAAACTATTACCTATATAAACAGGAAGTGCATTGTAAGCAACTTCTAAAACTCTAGAATTGATAGAGACATCTCACTGCCTGGATAGTTACCCAAATTTTTCTGTAGCATTTGGTCATCCATATTCACCCTATAGTCCCATAGTATCTGGCAGACTTTTTCATGAAGCAGGCAATCTGCAGGACTCTTTTGCCTATATGGACTGTTTGTCAGTCACTTTCTTCTGTGTCCTCCAGAGTGTCTGGCAGACACTTTCGTGAAGCAGGAACCCTGAACAATTGTCTCACCCTCTTTTGGAAAGTTCAGCATTTTTTGTGGGTTCTGCATGTCCATTTTATACAACATACCATCAAGCAGTCCAGGTAAAAGCAGTTTCGCCAAAATGGCTAGCCTTGTCACATTGAAGGCAAATGCCATAACAGGTTTCTTCAATGCTCATCAACCTCTCTAAAGTAATTGATGATCCCTGTAAAGGGCCTGCTTGTTTGTCCTAGCTGCCAGACTAGCTTAGCCCCAAAATAACCACACAGAAACTGTATTCAGTTACTGCTTGGCCCATTAGCTCCAACTTCTTATTGGCTAACACTTACATCTTAGTTTAACCCATTTCTATTAATCTATGTATCACTACGTGGCAGTGGCTTACAGGCTAAGTTTCTAACTGGAGTCCATCTCCGGCGGAGGATCCATGGCATCTCCCTGACTCTGCTTTCTTCCTCCCAGAATTCAGTTCTGTCTTTCCCGCCTAAGTTCTGCCCTATCAACAGGCCAGGGCAGTTTCTTTATTTATTAACCAATGAAAGCTGCACATGGACAGAAGGACCTCCCACACCAGCTCCTTGAAGTAGACGTTACTCACTGTGGAGAAAAGTCTACATCCTTAAAATCTTTTAAATGCCACATTCTGTAGGTCTTTGAAATATTGAAGTTTATATATGTAACGGAAATATTTCTATGTATATCTAGAAAACCTAACTAACACAATTAAAAATCAATTATTATAGATGACTATATATTAATCATTATTTCTTAAGTATATATGACATGTTTAAATGGGCTGGACAAACATAATACCTTAAACAAGAGCAGAAATACATATACACAGTGTAACAAAATCAACCTTAAATTTGTATCAAAATTGCAAGATCCATACCAATGCAAAATATTCATTTCTATAGAATATCCACCTATTATGTTTTTATGAATTGATTGTGACCATTAATCAGTTATAATCAACATATTTTAAATGTAAACAAACATTTGTGAACGATATTTGGGAATTTGGGTATAGTTTCTAGACTACCTCCTGCTGGTTAGGGGGCACTGTTAATCAGGTCTTTTATGGGGTATTTTTTTGTGGTTGGCCCATCTCAGTCAGAAGTCCAGAAGTCCTGTCATGGATGTTGGACTACATGGGCTGTTGCTTCATGGGGTCTTGTTTGATCAAACCATATTATCTGGTAAGGTATCCACAGCTTTCTATCCTCTGTGGAAATAAAAGCAGAACCTCTTTTCCAAAGTAGCTTGTACTTAGACTCAAATTTTGAAGTAAAAATACCTTTAAAATATATATGTTGATTTAGCTTACCAGTTCATACAATGAAGTGTCTCTGTACTTAGCTCATTCACAGTCAAAAAATTCAAAGAAAATATAATATACATAATTCAGACTCTTTGTGTATTTTACATTTTTACATGGCTTTTTAAAACTGTATTTCTTTTATTTTATTATTTAATTTTTGATTTTTAGATTTTTTTTGACAGGGTTTTTCTGTGTACTCACTCTGTAGACCAGGCTGGCCTTGAACTCAAAGAGATATGCCTGCCTCTGCCTCCCAAGTGCTGAGACTAAAGGCATGTTCCACCATACCTACCTATATTTATTTTAAGGACTTTTCTACCATTTTTCTTTTCTCTTCCAAGCATGCATATATATGTGTGTGTGTGTGTTTATGTGTGTGTATGTGTATACTGTAAACTATATATATATATATATATATATATATATATATAATATCTTTATCTTTTTCTGACCATATGAGTCTTTAATATGCTAAGCAATATGACTAGGATTAAAGCCACAATTTTGCGACTGAGTTTATCCTACTCCTTGGCTTCCTGAGAGATTAGCTTTATAGCAGAAGTACTGGCAGGAGCTGTATTTTGTTTTTTACCATAACTCTGTGTTGTTTCTAGGTCCATGCTATCACCAAGAAGCATGCTGGTAGCTGCTCATAGTGACCTTTCCAGTGTTTTGTGACAAGGCCTCTTAAAAAAGCTGTGAGGTTTTTGCTGCTAACACTGAATCAGGAAGGCACTCCTAAATGAGCCACACCTCTGCTCATGGCAGCAAACAGAGCCTACCAGAGAAAAGATGGCTACTTTGTCCTTGTCTGTCCAGAATTCTTTTTTTCTAAAGCTTTCTCAAGCTTTATATGGAAATTCTTGCCCGACATTGGTACCATTTGTTAACAAAGACTGTGGGGTTTTTTTGTTGTTGTTTCCAGGCCACCCAAACTCAAATAATCACACACAAATATTATATTAATTACCACACTGTTCCTTCAATGGCTCAAACATATTCCTAGCTAGCTCTTATATCTTAAATTAACCCATTTGTATTATTCTATGTATCACCACAAAGCTGTGATCTACCAGTACGGTTCCAGCATATATCTCCTTTGGCAGCTTCATGGTATCTCCCTGACTCTGCCTTCTTTCTCTCTTTCTCTCTGTTTGGATTTCCCTCCTGGTTTTACTCTACTAAGCCACTGAACAAAACAGCTTTATTCATTAACCAATAAAAGCAGCACATATACAGAAGGACTTCTCACATCAGTCAAGTATTGGATCATAACAAGGAGAAGAATGACAAATATAATATTAGTTTAATTATATTTTATGAACTTCTTTTTGCATTTGTGTATGTGTGTGTGCATGCACATGCATGAATATACATGCACTAACACACTGAAGCATTTGCAGATGTCAACTTTGGGGAACTAAATCTCTTTTCTGCTCTATTGATCCTGAGGATCAACTTCAGGTCATTAGACTTGGAAGCAAGTGTTTTTACATGCTGAGCCAAATGGCTGGCTCACAAGAAAATGCTCTCAAAGCAAACAACTCTGTACTTTAGTAGCCTTAGCTTCATTTCACGCAAATTTTTATAAAGGAAACTCACATTTTCATTTTAGAGATCAAATCATGCAGCCTAACAAGGTATATCATTCAACATACAGCAGAAAAATGAGAGGAAAAGAAAAAAATCCATGCAGTTCCTGATATAAATCAATCGAATCTAATGTGAGAAACTAACTTTATAGATAGGAACATGTGCTATGTTAGAAGAATGTTACACTTATATCTGAAAAAAAAACCTCTTGTATCTTACCTATTATCAAAAATGCTAGCAAAAAATGAGCATGGGTGATTTTATTTTTGCTTATAGTGATGGTTAAATATTGATGATAAATTTCTTCAGATACAGGCTACACCATTATCAATATATTTCTATCTTGAATATTTGTGTGAAGAAGTATTTGGCTACATAAATTAACATTTAAATGTGGTGGATGCAATAGCTCAGATCGCCTGTCCTAAATTGGATAAAGTTCATCTAATCAATCACAGTATTGGACAGAACAAAGATTGACCCCTCAGAGTGAAAGACAGTTTCTTTTGCAAAATTCTTTTTCTTTACAACATAGGCTTATACTGAATGTAAGTCAGATGGGTTTGGTTGGAAGCAACCATACCCAGAACTGTCCTGGTCCCAGGCCATCAGTCTCCCACTGTAATCATTCTTCAGTCCTACTTAGTCACCAGCCTGAGAAGGGTGCTCTGTGCATTCTGTTGGCCATATGAGCCAACTGCTTGTGGTAATGCATGGACCCACCCCTTTATTTCTCATATATGTGCTATTTTTAAATTTAAACTGTTCAGATTAGGAATAGATGTGGTGCCCTTTGTTTAATTTTGGCCTTTTAGGTTTCCAGATTAGAAGTATAAACTGGTATCGTAATCTTTGCCTCTGAAGACATATTATCTTCAACAGTGATCTTTAGCAACTAAATGTCATCACATCACTACTGACTCAACTTAAATATAATTACCTGACATAAACAGGATCATACATTGCTTATTTTACAAGCTACTGCCTCCCTGGGAAAGTGGATATATCCACAACATCTTAGCACTTCCTGAGTTGAAGCTAAGGAGTGATCCTGAAATGGTAGGAATTGAGGCCATGCCCACAAATCTCAGCTTAGTGAATAGGACAGGGAGCTGAGGGTATTTTCCCACCTTTTGAATAACATTATTTTCTGGAAAGTTTCTGTGATAATACAAGTTCATTGATCAATAAATAGTAAAACTGCCTCAAAAAAATTCTGCAACTAGTTTTTCTAAGAAGAAATACTTTGCTCATCTTAACCAACAGCTAACCTTTCCAGATGGTACATTTCTCACATGACCAACAGATCAAATGTGGTTGATTTACAGAGATTCACCTTAAAACTCATACAGTGGCTATCAACTCAGAATTCTTATAATATAAAATTTTCTCTTATAATAAGTTTTCTGCTCAGAAAGATGCTAAGTTATTATTTGAAGCACATCTCATGATTTTGTGAGGATTTTTTTTTTTTTTTTGCATTTTCCCTCTTTAAGACATGGCTGAGTTTGTTAGTAAAGTACTTTACTTTGCCTTGTTATTTAGCTCTACATAAAAAGACAGTTTGTTGGCGAAATTGGTGTACTCATCTCTGAAGAACTGGTTCATTTCCCCATATAGAAATACAGAAAGAAAACTGTTACTAGAATTTTTTTCAGCCAAAGGACAATAAAAAAAAAAAGAACATTAGTTGCATCCTAAATCGTAATCAGTTTTGTGTGAGTATACTTCAGTACCACTTGGTCACCTAACACAAACCACTATCTCTACTCTCATCCAGTGTTCAAAGATGCAAAGACTCATTACGTTTACCAAGGGAAGGCGGTAAATCAATAACCACACAGATAACACCACCTCCTAAATTCATCTGGGAGACCCTGTAATTGAAATTATAGCAATTCCTCGATTTTCTTTCAGAAAATCAAAACTGATGAAGTTCAGGCTTGGCTATGTAATATTAGAAAAATATTGATTGTCTTTTGACTTCTTCACAACCAGATTCAGAAAAAAGTATGCACTATTCAGTTAAAATTGCAGTCCATGTTCTGTATCAGACAATGTTCCAGGAAATGAGAATATACTTTTAGGACACACAACCATTAAATCAAAAAACTTGAATAAGATAAATTTTAAAAACTAATAATACAGACATGTGATGATATTAATACCATATTCTAATTTTTAAAATGGAAATTCAGAAGTATTGAAGATGAAGTTGGGGAGATGGCTCAGGAATGAAGGCCACTTTTAAAAGACCATAATTATTCAATTCTGATCACCCACTTTGGGTGAAATGACCTGTAACTTCAGTTTCAAGGGATCCAATGCACTCTTCTGACTATCCAGTGGAGTTGCTTGATCATATATTGATGCTATTTAATATTTTAAGGATTTTTCTCCCCTTTTCATACTGGAGTAATAGCATTTTATTTTTCTACCTACAGTATACAAAGCTTCCCAAATTTTCTGTATCCTCATAACATCTACTATTCTATGGGTTCTGAAGTAGTAATTTATATGGTTTTCATTTGTCCTGATTAAATATATGTTTTGTTTACTAACTGTGAACTTGTATATACATTTCGGGAGAAAATATACATTAAAGCACTTTCAGCAATTTCTCATCAATTTTTTACTTATGTTGCATGAGCATTTCTGCTAGGTCTCCTTAGCCTTTTTCTCCAGGGAAAAATGTGTACACTATCTGTTCTGCAGCACCACAATGCAGGACAATCGGGTCCACATCCCCACGAAGCAAGATAATCAGACGCTATAGGGAGTCGAGTCAAAGCAGGAACTCAGTTTATTGCTGTGAGCATCAGCTTGTACAGGTTAAGTGACATTGTATGATGTGGGGTTACCTCCAGCCAGTGAGAGCCAGCCAAGCATTCCCTCTGGCTGAAGGAGTGTCTTCCTAGATTTTGCTATCTCATCCTCACTTGGTAGCTTTGAGACTATCCTTCAAACTCAAGCCAGGCTTTTCTCTGTCCTACTGGCCTCAAGGTACAGGCCCTGAGATAATTTTGGCCCGATACATTTCATATACTCTGTACAGCAAATCTATAGCAGGTATAATACATGGTGTACAGCATTTTCTCCCACTTCTATCTTAGTTAAAGTTTCTATTGTTGTTAAGAGAAACCATGACCATGGCAGCTCTTATAAAGAAAAAGTATTTATTTTGGGGTGGCTTAGAATTCAGAGATTCAGTCCATTCTCATCATGGTGGGACAAGGCAGTGTGCTGGCTCACATGGTGCTGAAGAAGGATCTGAGAATTATACGTCTTGATGAGAAGGCAACAGGAAGTGGATTGTGACACTGGGTGTAGCTTTATCATCTGAAGCCTCAAAGCTGACCCCCACAGTGACACTCTTCCTCTAATCAGGCCACACCTACTCTAACAGGTCCATACCTCCTAGTGGTGCCACTCTCTTTGGGGGCCATTTTCTTTCAAATCATCACATTCCACTCTCTGGCCCCTGAAGACTTGTAGCTACAGCATAGTAAAAATGCATTCAGTCTAACTTCAAAAGTCCCCATAGTCTATAACAGTCTCAAACTTATTTAACAGTCTAAACTTAAAAGTCTCTCCTGAGATACATGCCATCTCTTAACTTTAATCCCCTAGAAAATCAAAACCAACAATCACAGAATATACATGACCATTCCAGAACAGGGAAGGGAGCACAGTGGAGGAAATACTTGACCAAAGCAAGACCAAAAACAACCTGGGCAAACTCCAAACTCAGTATCTCTGTGTCTGATGTCAAAACTCTTCAGATCTTCATTTCCTTTCAGCATTTTTGCCTGAAACATACTTCTCTCTTTTGGAATGTTTCCATTTCCTGTTATCAGGTTCCTTGGCAGGTATCCCATGGCTCTGGCATTTCCAACTTCATGGGGTCTCCAAGGCAATCCAGGTTTTGCTTTCACAACTTCACAAAATTACCTCTCTAGGCCTCCATTCAGGGACACCCCCTGACACATGCCTGGCCTTGGCAGCTCTTTTTAGTCACTGAGGAATATTTTAGATATCTTTCTTCTACTACTAAAGTCAGAACCATGTGGCCAAAGTTGCCAAGATCTGCTGCATACTGGGGCTAGTACATGGTCCCCTGGTTCAAATACTTCACCAACTTTCTGTTTTGCATGGTTTTTTCACTGCTTAGTCTTGACCTTGAACCTTTAGACCTGGGTGACTTTGAACTCAGAGATGTTCAATTACTTCACCAGCTTCCCATCTTTCACTGCCTACGCTTGCCTGTCCTAAAACTTGTTCTGTAGACCAGAATGTCTTCAGACTCAAAGATGCTTCAGCCTCTGCCTTCCCAATTCCAGGATTAAAGGTATCCACCACTACACCTAGCTTTAAGCTTTTCTTTAGTTTCTTTTCACAGAAAACTTATCTGGGTGGGATTGTGTCCTGAGGTCAACACTCACTTTATTTCATTTCTTAATCTGGTCATTTCCTTGAAAACAGGATTTTTTTTTTCCATTCTACTTCTTGGTGTTCTTTTTTCCTCAATTTTACAATTTTACATGGTGAATTTCTGAATGACCCCAGTTGTTGTTTTCATTGTCCGTGTTTTTTTTATTGCCCTTGTTTTTGTTGTCTCCATCTTTCATATGTTCTATGTTCTATGAATTGGCTTCATTTTTGCTTTCTTTATCCTTTTTATGTATTTCTGTTCTCTCATTAATCTTCTTCAGCTACAGGTGGACTTAGGAGCCAGACCAAGCTTTAGCTGCCGCCACTCTCACTAGGATGGTGCAATTTAGAACCCCCTCCCCAGCATACCAAATTTAAGTGACTTTATGTGATTCCAACACCCAGGGCCAAAGCTGACAATGCTATTTGCTGTGACTCCTTTGATAGCCAAGGTTCAGAATTCCTACCTTTGAGTTTTCTGGTCACTGGATTCAGTTTTTCAGGAATTCAAATGTCTTTTGGAAAATAGAGAAGGTTAAACACTGTTTATGCTCTTCTGCTGCACTGAAAGGTTGCCTCAAAAGCAGGAAAGTGTCTATTCTATGTCCAGCAATCCACCTGACTTTGTGCCAGTGAAGCAAAATAAAATAAAATAAAATAAAATCAATGAAGTGCAGCTAAAAAATATAGAACGTTGGTTTCATCTAACTGTCTAAAAGTTTTGTTAAGATGTACACCTTAAGGGGCTGGAGAGATTGCTCAGTGGTTAAGAGCATTGCCTGCTCTTCCAAAGGTCCTGAGTTCAATTCCCAGCAACCACATGGGGCTCACAACCATCTGTAAAGAGGTCTGGCGCCCTTTTCTGGCCTGCAGGCATATAGACAGAATATTGTATACATAATAAATAAATAAATATTAAAAAAAGATGTACACCTTAAGATTTGTAAGACTTAGCATATGAATACTCTGTACCTCAAGATTTCTAAGTTTATTAAATACAGCTAAACACTTTAGAATATATAATAAAAGTTGACTTAAAACTTATAAAATGGGGTTAATAATTAGAGCAATCCATAGATAATCTTAAAGCAAAGACCTAATCCATTAATATCTATAGTTCTGGATAAGTCTCAAAATTTACTAACCAAGTTTTTTAACACTTGCAATTCCACTTTTCACTAACTGTTCTTATTAACATGAATTAAATGCTTTAGGGCTCACCCTGAGAAAGGTTCAAGGCTACATTGGCATACCAAACACTCAATGAGGTCTCAAGTCAACTAAAGTTAGAGCTACAACTACTAAACACCAGAAACTCCAATCTGCCTATCTTACAATGCAGCAAGGCAATAACAACATAAGCAGCCTGACAACAGCCTGTGAAATGTCTCTCCTTACCTAAGTCTGTTTAGGCTAAGAAAGGCTAATTCAAAAAGCCCTATATATGCTACAAACAGATGTGATGGTTCCCTAGCTCTTGAGCTGAGTCAGCAAATCAGATTTGCCCTAATCCTCTCCTGGCCTTTGCCTAATATTTTAGCCTTTCTTGGACCTGACAACAGAGCCCTAACTTCATCAGGAAGTAGTTACAAAGAAGAGTATACCATTCTTTGTCCACAACAGAGGGCAGGAATATGAGGACTAAGAGGAACTCACTGGAAAAGGGGACAAAATGGCTGTCTATATTCCCTATTGGCATACCAATATTATATGGCTTTAAACTGTTTGTTTTTTCTATGCTAACCAAACAGGTACAATTTATAAATGGGCCATGTAGCCTCTGATGCATTACAGATTTACCACCTTTTCCCAGATAAGGAACACTAAGACCCTGTGAAGGATTTGACAAGAGCACATAGACAAGGGGGGGGGGATGATGAACCAACATGTCTCCAATTTAGGATTAGAAACCATCTTATACTAAAGACAGGACAAGGTCATTCCTGTTTATGATTAAATCTCTGTTTCTCAAGAGTTGGACTATGCCCTACTTGTAACCTTAACTAGTAATTGTTCTTTATTGCCTGTTCTAGGAAAAGTCAACCATGCATGCCTTTGTTTCAAAAGTTATGTAAATTATTTTGAAACCTTTCTTTGTTTCAAAAGTTTTTTTTATGACTACCTTGTTAAACCCACCTTGCAATCATGTCTTTCTTTCAGGAGGTTGTTATAACTAATTAGTTATGCTTGTGTTCTGTTCCTATAACCCCTCTTATTTTGCCCACTAAATAATCCATTTAGAACCCACTATACAAACTTTGTCTTTCTCACAGCCATTGCTGACTTCTCAAACCCCACCTTAGGGGGAGGCATACCATATGCAAGAATAAAAAATGCTTGCTTTAATTAATTACTTGTTAAAATTAAATTGGCCATGATAATTTGGGGAATTGCTCTTCCCTCTCACATCTTTTGAATTAAAACCAAGTGTGTATCTGGTGCCTGATGTCAGAAGAGGGTTCCAGATCCCTTGAACAATAGTGGATGTGAACCACCGTATAGGTACTAGGAACCAAATCTTGGCTCTTTGCAAAATCAGCATGTGCTCTTAACTACTGAGCCATCTGCCTATCTCAAAGTTTTATTTTTATGCAGTTGAATTCATCTATTTTAAAAATGAAAACACATTTGTAGCCATCAGAGAAACTTCAATTTCCCCCAGAATTTACTGTTAACGTTGTGCTCTATTTGTACTTCTGCTGAAAATCAGAATTCACTTAAGTAGAGCCTGTCCATTTATTGCTGTGAATGGAAAATAGATTTGAATAAATCCATTAAAATAAGTACATTTATAATTATCCACTAGACTCTTTATTTGAGTATAAAAAGAAAAGAAATAATACTGCAGTATGTCATGTTTAGTGGGAAATACAATTAAAAATATAGAACAGGCAAACCTTTCCAAGTTGGAATGTGACTTAATCACAAACAGAAACAAGATACCTCACTGTGCTGGTCTTATTTTGCCTATCATCATGCTGTGCCTCCTGCTGCACTCTACGGAAATCCTTTTATTTCTACGCAAACAAATGACATCTTTCTGTAAGATGAGTAGTCCTATTAAAGTGGGAGAGTAGAAGTCTGCCTGATCTGTTCTTAGAGGAGAGAGAGACAAAAACCTGATGGAGACAAGAGATCTTCTCCATCAACTGTTTCAATCTGGTCTCATTTAACAACAAATGACTGGAGGTGAAGCAATGGCTTTGTGTTTAAGAGTGCCTACTGCTACATAGAGCACACACATTTAATTCCTAATTCCCACACAAGGAGGCACACTGTCACCTGATGGAGGAAGGTCATTGGTTAAAAAATAAAGAAACTGCGTGGCCCTGATAGGTAGAAAATTAGGTAGGCAGAGTAAACAGAACAGAATGCTGGGAGGAAGAGGAAGTGAGCTCAGACTCGATAGCTCTCCTCTCTGGGGCAGATGCGAGGAGCCGCTCTCCAGGGCAGATGCTATGAAACTCTGACCCAGGATGGATGTAGGCTAGAATCTTCCCAGTAAGCACACCTTGGGGTGCTACACACATTATTAGAAATGGGCTAGTCCAGGTGCGAGATTTAGCCGAGAAGAGGCTAGATATAATGGGCCAAGCAGTGTTTAAATGAATACAATTTGTGTGTTGTTATTTCTGGTGTAAAGCTAGCCGTGCGGGAACTGGGCAGGACGAAAAGCAGGCCCGCAGCTCCCTACTACAGTCACCCCAACTCTAGTTACAAGAAATATGACACGTACTTCCTGAGCATTTTACTCATGTACATGCATGCACACACACACACACACACACACACACACACACAAATTAAAAGTAAAATAAAGGTCAAGTATGATGAAGAGCACTTTTAATAACAGCACTGCAGAGGAAGAGTCAAAAGGTTGAGACCAGATTGCTGAACCTAGAGAATCCAAGACAACCAAGGGCTATATCGCTTCAAAAAGTCTCAAAACTCTCTCTCTCTCTCTCTCTCTCTCTCTCTCTCTCTCTCTCTCGCTCTCTCTCGCTCTCTCTCGCTCTCTCTCGCTCTCTCGCTCTTTCTCTCTCAGCCACATGAATATCTCAAGCAGCATGTCAGTTTGTTGAAACATGTTCTCAAGGATTGATGGACTTAGATTCACACTCAGTCTTATTTCATTTACTATTATTCTATTGACAAGCTATCCAGCAGTTTTCATCCTGGTTTAATATTTTAAAATGAAGTTCATCACATACAACTAGGTTAATCAGAATAATCAATTTATTGTAACTGCCTACCCTAAAAATTTCTATGAGTTGAACAATAATTTGACTCTGTATTAATATGATTTGAATATAACCATTCCTTGTTAGGAGGTGAAGACAACGTTCCTTATAGCACTCACTGAGACTCAACTTGCCTGCATCATGTGATTCTCAGCCATGTAGCATCCAGGAAAGAATCAGAAAAAGAGCACTACACATAATGCTTAATCACATTTTCTCAAAGCAATCCTTGTTATTCTCTCATTGAAATTTCTTTTTTTTATTTATTTACTAAAAATTCCTACCTCCTCCCTTCCTCCCATTTTCCTTCCTTCTCCCTTTCCAGTCCTAAGAGAAGTCACAGTACCCTGTCCTGTGGGAAGTCCAAGGCCCTCTCCCCTCAATCTAGGTCTAGGAAGGTGCGCATCCAGACAGACTAGGCTCCCAAAAAGCCAGTACATGCAGTAGAATCAAATCCCAGTGCCATTATCATTGGCTTCTCAGTCAGCCCTCATTGTCAGCCACATTCAGAGAGTCTGGTTTGATCGTATGCTCATTCAATCCCAGTCCAGGTGGCCTTGGTGAACTCCCATTAGATCAGTCTCACCATCTCCATGAGTGGGCACACCCCTCGCAGTCCTGACTTCCTTGCTCATCTTTGAAATTACAACTTGCTCTCATTGAAATTACAACTGTAAAAATTAGTCTTGTAACCAGTCCCCATGAAAAGGTGGCTGGAAAAGCAACTCATAAGTTGCCAGCCACATAGTAATGAGAAGCATAGATGTATTTGTCAACTAGCCATCTCTGCTCCCATCACTGTGATAATCTGAATGAGAATGGCCTCTATAGAGTCATATATTTGAATGCTTGTTTCCGAATTGGTAAACTGTTTAGGAAGGATTAGGAGGTATGGCCTTGTTGGTGGAGGTGTGTCATTAGGAGTGGGATTTGAGGTTTCTAAAACCTACACCATGCACAGTCTTGTTCTCTCTGCCTGCAACTTCTGGATCAGTTGTGAGTTCTCAGCAGCTGCTCCAGGGCCACTGTTCTGCCATGATGACCGTAGCTAATGCTCTGACACAGTGAGCAAGCATCCAGTTAAATACTTCATTTTTAAGTTGCCTTGACCAAGTTGCTTCATCCCAGCAATAGAATGGTAACTGAAACACTAACTCTACTGATAACATTAGATATTAAAACAAACAACAAAATACCCAGTGACTTGTATGTTGTGATGATAACTATCCTCTTCATGTGTGGTGTTGACAATTGGTCAGGGATTATAGCCATCTAAGCAGTGTCAGAGGACTAAGACAAACATCCTGTGTAAAAACCTTTGTTACTCTGTTTATTGAAATAACTCAAATGTTGATCCCTTAGAAATTCACGTGGGCAAGGCTTTTAAGATGGCTCAGGGTCAAGAGCAATTGCTGCTCTTCAAAAGGATGAGTTCAGTTCTGATTACCTAAGTAGGGTTATTCAAAAAAAGTCTGTAATTCCAGTTTCAGAAGGCCCAATGTCCTCTTCTGACCTCAAGAGGCACCCACATTCACATGCATGCTACAAACATATCCCCCCACACACCCAACTCTCTCTCTCTCTCTCTCTCTCTCTCTCTCTCTCTCTCTCTCACACACACACACACACACACACACACACACACACACACACTAAATATTTTTTTTAAAAAAAAGAAGGTCTATGGGTTTGAGTAATTACTTCCATGTGATTTCTTCAGCATGAAACTCTGTTTTCTACTTCCTATTACTTTGTGTAAACCCACAGATATAGCCTAAAAATTAGATTGCATTTGTTAAATGTTATTTTGGTGATAATACTGCATAAATTATTTTGTGTATTTTAGCTTATTATTTCTGAAGCTCTATGGTGTCTATTTGATCCTTAGATAATTCATTTGATCCCTAGAATAATAATTCGTCACAAGGTTTGCTGATATGACCATGTTGTTCTGGTCAAATTGTCATGTCATGACTTCAGTAATAATCAATAGTCATTTCCAATAACCATATCATGCTGATACTTTAAGTATATACATATGTAATATAAATATTTAAAATTATATATAGTTAATTTTTTCTGTGAAAAAAATTTCTAACTCTCCAGTCAGAGTACAGTTTTCATAAAAATGAATTATTTTACCTAAATGTTGATAACTATATATTAGACTGTTTATGTCTGTGGCAGAATCCCTGAGATAAGCATCTTAAGGCAGACTTATTCTGCTCACAATTTTGATATTTTCTGTCAAAAGAGATTTTGCTTTTTCTGAACTTCTGGTGAGGTAGAGTATCATGTTGCAATGTGGCAGAACATTGAAGATCACATCATGACAGTAGGAGGTAGAAAAACTGGAGAGGCTGAGCAAAGCCCCAGTGACCTACTTATCTGAGATGCCCCTCTGGAATGTGCTATCACCTCCCAATGTCTGTACAATAGTACTCAGTGGATTAGTCCATCAAGGAGTGAGTCACCATTACTACCCAGTAATAACTACCCACTTACCCTTCTGCACCTCTAAACATCATTGTATTGGCAACTGAGATTCTAACATGTAAACCTCTGCAAAGATACTTTATTACCCAAACCATAATGAACTACACTGGGTTTTCTTTTTGTGTTATAATGAATTCATGGCTTTTGTGCTCAATTGATTATCTTTTTTATCCCTTTTTGTTTTCTCCCCGATGATAAATTTATCTTGTTACAAACTAATATGAGTACCATTAAACCAGTCCAATGACATCTGGAGTGACTGTAGATATCCTAATCCATTTTTATTCAGCATGAGAGGTCCCCCACATTAACAGAGACCTGGACTAGTCTGTGTATTTTCTTCTAGCATTTGGAGTCGATCATTTTGTAATACAATGTGAATGGAGAGGTAAGTTGCAGACACTAATATTGTACACTGCTCTGATGATATTGCTATTTTTCTGTTTTTTTTTTACTATGGTAAGGTATTTAACATGTTATTTAAGCTTGAATATTCTCTAGTGCACTTGAAAAATACATATTTGATGATTTGCTAATAAAAATATACCATGTGGTGAGTTGTGTTGTTAAGTCTTCTATATCCTTTCTTTTTTTTTTTTTTTTGTTTTTTTGAAGACAGGGGATGAAAATATCCAATGGTTGTTACAATCTCTGTTTCTCCATTCATCTCTTTAGCTTTTATGCTGAGAATTTACTGGTGTGCGTGTGTGTGTGTGTGTGTGTGTGTGTGTGTGTGTGTGTGATCTTCTTAAAGGCTGGACATCTTTCAGAACTGGAGATACGATATAACAGATAGTTTCTGAAACATGGTTCAAGGACCAGAGTTCATACCTAGCAGCCTGCAAGAAGGTAGGTGTGGTAAGATGCATCTGTAAACCTCGGTGCTGTGGAAATGAAACACGTAGATCCTTAGGATTCACTGGACATCAAGCTTGGTCAAACCAATGGACTTCAGATTCAGTGTACTGTCTCAAAATAAAGGTGGAAAAAGTGTTGAGGAGAACACATGCCATCCATTTCTGGTCTCCACATGCAGACCACCCATGCATGCACACGTGATGCATACACTGGTATGTACACAAGCTACATCATTGCAAGCACATTTCATATATTCTAAACAAATACATTTCTAAAAATTGATCATTTTCATTATTATGCTCTTTTATCTAACAGTGTTCTTTAACTTCAAGTAAATGCTGGCATCACCTTTTCTGTTATTGTACTATATCAACTATGGCTACTGTTGATGTGAAATTGTATTTCCTTGGTAGATGAGATATAGCTGAACTTGACAGTTTCAGTTCTCCATTTTTGGATTAGATTAGGGCACGCAGACCATTTTCATTTGTTTGTGTTCTTGTTAGTATGTCTTCATGTCTGTTATGTGTCTCCATGCTCTCTCATTACATGGTGTTGAATACTGCTTTCATTAAGTAAGGGCAGCTGCTTCCACTGTTAATTTCACTATTTTTCTTATATACTTTTCATATTCTGAGGGCTCTGAAATGGAAGTGTTTTATGTTTCTTAGGACTATATCTGTCTTTTGACTCTACAATGGTAGAAATTAAAAAATGCTTTTGAAGTAAATGAGAAATAAAAACAAAGCCTAATAAAGAACTGGAAACCTTGGATACATTAAATATTAAAATTATTAAATAAACATAGCATAGATAGTAATTACATTTAAGAAAAAGAAAGCATCTGTATGGATTTTTAGGTCAATACAACATCAGATTAAAACTACATTTTAGCACTCCGTCACTTAGGACTGAGTGATGCTTTATGTCTAAGGATAATTATCCTGGTGAGGACATAATACAAAAATGCATGTTACCTATGGTGCATAACTTTTTCTGGAAAACATAAAAATCTAGTGATACTAGATAGGGTACTGGTGATACATCAATTCCATCAAGGTCTAGCTTGGTTAAACTGTGATTTTTTTTTGAGGGGTAGTTACTTACTAACAGGAACATAGATGAAGATGGATGAAGTGCTTCTTATAGGAATATTGATGACTTAAAGTCAGCAGCATCCCTGAAAAGTCCACCCCAACATGAGTGATAACTTACAAGTCTGCATCTCTGGAGTTCCCCAGCATATGACTGTCTCTTGTCTCTAGCTACTGCTTATTCCTTTTATAATGGAAGGGAATTTTTAATCTGATAACTTTCTTGAGTTTATGGAGCTTTGTGAGTTTCAGGAGCTTCCCTTCTTCCCTCCAGGAGAGAAACTCCCAATTCAGAGGAAATAGCTCTATGTACTCAATATAAATAAAAACCTTTAAAACTGCAGTTGTGACTTTTCCTGTTATTATCTGGGATCTGTTTCTATCCATTCTTTGAATTCATTAACAGTGCTATGGAATGTTGGCCACTGCCACTTGAGCGTAAGCAAGACTGTAATAGGAAGCTAATGAACTTCTAAATCTTTTATTAACTTTTTATTGACATCTTTTTTATAGTATGCATGTTCTGACCAAGGTTTCCTCTCTATCTCCTCCTCCCAGGTCCTTCACACCTCCTATGCAACCAACTCCATACCCTTTCAATACATAACAAAACTTTTTTTTTTCAAAAAAGGGTGCGGGGATGGGGACAGAAAGCACAAGAAACATACAACTTCTAAATCTTGCCAATCACTAACAAGATAAACTTAAATAACATTCTTAAAACAATTAAAAACATACCGTTTTATACTAAAAGTTCTAAGTGCATTATGTCATGGTTGCAATAGTCAATAGTCATAAGAAAAATGACGCTTTTAAGAAGAACTGTCAATCATCCTTTAAAAAGCTGTCAAACTCTCCTCCCTATGCAATATATTCTATGGGGGATTTAAAAATAACGCTTATTTCCTCTCCAATTTTCTTCATTCATTCAGCAAACACTGATTATTTTCCCTGGTATCCTGAATAAAGATTGAAATCAGTATGGATTTGAAGTTTATTATTTGATTAGTGCACCTGAATCATTAATAATATGAGCTCAAACCTTAAAATAGTTTGAATAAAGAGCTCCTGTCACACAGATCACACAAATGAAGACCAAAAATGCCAGCCTTCATTTCTAGACATTAATATTAACCACCAACGGAAGCCCTAAATCCTATTTCAGAAGAAAATTAAGTGAATTCTAAACTACATCATGGTGGCTGTGTTTTTGATCCATCTTTTCAAAATAACTTTCAACACATATAATAATGAAAGATAAAGGCAAAGAGACTGGGACAAAGACAATGAAAAGGGACAGAGATAATTCTACCCAAAGTCTGGGGTCAGAAAGTGATAAAATGCTGCCCTTAGCCTTGATATTCCTGGTAGGTGGAAGAAAAAGTGAAGTAAAAAAGGCATCATGTCTTGTTGTAATACTGTAGAAAACAAAAAAGTTCTTGGACATGGCAGGAGTATTTCTCACATTGGCATCTTAAAGGAATTCAATTTCACAGAGTCATATATAAAACATTGTGTGTATCACATCATCTCAACAATTTGCAAGGGATGAAAATAGATTCTTCGTATAATTATTGTTTCAAGTTTGCTAAATGACAACAAAAGATGGCCTGCAGAAATCAATCAGTGGTCCAGAGAACTCCCTGCTCTTGTAGAGGATGAAGTTGTTCCCAGCACCCATTTCTTATGGATCACAACTGCCTGTAATTCCAGCAGGGCAATGGATGCCATCTTTTGGGATATACACAAACATACA
Organism: Microtus pennsylvanicus; assembly: GCF_037038515.1. Taxonomy (NCBI): domain Eukaryota; kingdom Metazoa; phylum Chordata; class Mammalia; order Rodentia; family Cricetidae; genus Microtus; species Microtus pennsylvanicus. The sequence goes on along the minus strand of NC_134594.1, from coordinate 1,780,841 downwards.
CATAAAAATAAATCTTTTCTTTAATTTTGATGTTATTAAAATCACCTCAGAGAATGTGTTTAGTGATGATATAAACCAAGGTCAATCCAATCTCCACACCTGGTAACTTCTGGGTTTCCACCCTCTCCAATCTGTCACAGTAATGTTTGCTTCTTAACTTCTTACTTCCTGGAGACCATTCATTCCAACCTCCCTGCTTTATTGATCATTTCTTTCCATTGTCTTGCATGTATTTTGATATTTTTTCTTCACTTTTCACTTAATTTGAACAAATCACTTGTTCCTCATGGTTTCACATGGCAGTTTTTTATATCTCTACTATCATCTCAGGACTCTTAGGTACAGTGCCTATATAAACTCTTGTGTGTTCGATAAACATCTGACAAAATTGACTTGTCTCAAACATTCTTACACCAGTATTCAACCCTTGGCAACTTCAGCCTCTCTTACTTCTGTCTTCTTACCAGTTTCACACAGTTTATACCCATTCTCGCTATAGTTCTTACTGTTTTTAGTCAAGCTGTCAATTTTACCTTCTCATGCAGTTCAAGTCTACTTTGTTCACTGATGAGTTCTTGGAAGGGTATCCTGCCTCCTTGTTAACCCTGGAACCACATTATGACAAAGTCTGTCAGATGACTTACTGGTTAACTAAGCAAGTGATTTAATAAGTTCATGAAAACAGAGTCAAAAGTTACAAGAGAAATTCTACACATCTGACTCATCAGTCTTTGAAGCTGAAGTTGAAAGAAACACTGGTATTTTATGAGCTGTTATTAGGGTGACATCACGGATTTGTAGGATGCTGCTGTGTGACAAGACTGTTTCAGGAGAGATGCTACACACATGTGTGTGCACATGTCTACTCGTCCTAAAGGGGAAGACTACAATCAACCAAAGTATGGATACCACCAAAGTTCAACTTGGTAAATCAATGAGCTTTATTGGGGTTACTTACAGGAATATAGGTTAGGGATATAGATGGTCTTTTCTTTCCCACTAACCAGTTCCCAAATGACCGCACAGAAACTTAATATTAATTATAAATGTTTGGCAAATAGGTCAGGTTTATTACTAACTAGCTTTTACTAATAGGTTGTCTGTACCCTAATAGTATTTTTCTCTGTAGAAAAACAGTAAGCCACACCAAGTCACATTAAAAAAAAAATAAAAGACCAGATTTATTCTGAGCAAAGCAATTCCTGGGGTGACTCCTTCAGTACCTAGAGATTGACTGGGGCAGAGTGGGGGGGAGAAAAAAAATCACATGACCAATCTAAGGTAGGGTGCCTATGTACTCTGTAGGCACGGGGTAATAACATGTCCTCCACAAGCTGGATTTGTAAGTATTGAGCAGCTGGCAACTTTAGGGGAGGAGCCGCCAGTGACCAAGAATGAAGAACTGGGCATTTTGGCAGCTCTTCTCTGTTTCTGGAGATTCTCTGGGATGGCAGGGTTTGGAGAGACAGGAATGGGGCTTTCGCAGGGGCAGGCTGCTGCAGTTGAACACTTACAACTTAAATTAACCCATTTATATTAACCTATACGCTGCCCCGAGGCTCATGGCTTTTATATCTCCTGTGTGTCCTGCTTCCTTTCCATCTCATTGGTGATTCCTCTGTTTCGGCTCTTCTTCTTTCCAGCATTGTCCTGAAAATCTTAGTTAATGGCCAGTTGGCTTTCTATTAACTATGAAAGCAACATGTTAGGGTCCACAGATACTCCACAAATACCACCACTCACATGCAGTCTCCAAGAGCTTTTATTTCTTTTTTTTATTATTATTATTTTTTTATTGAAAAAAAATTCTGCCTCCTCCCAGCCTCCCATTTCCCTGCCCTCCAGCCACTCCTCTCCCCATCCACCCACTCCTCTCCCCCTCCCTTTCCAGTCCAAAGAGCAGTCAGGGTTCCCTGCCTTGTGGGAAGTCCAAGGTCCTCCCCCTTCCATCCAGGTCTAGGAAGGTGAGCATCCAAACTGGCTAGGCTCCCACAAAGCCAGTACATGAAGTAGGATCAAAACCCAGTTCCATTGTCCTTGGCTTCTCATCAGCTCTCATTGTCCGCCATGTTCAGTGAGTCCGGTTTTATCCCATGCTTTTTCAGTCACAGTCCAGCAGGCCTTGGTGAGCTCCCAATAGATCAGCCCCACTGTATTAGTGGGTGGGTGCACCCCTCGTGGTCCTGACTTCCTTGCTCATGTTCTCCCTCCTTCTGCTCCTCATTGGGACCTTGGGAGCTCAGTCCGGTGCTCCACTGTGGGTTTGTGTCTCTATCTCCATCCATCGCCAGATGAAGGTTCTATGGTGATATGCAAGATATTCATCAGTATGGCTATAGTATAGGGCCATTTCAGGTTCCCTCTCCTCAGCTACCCAAGGAACTAACTGGGGACATCTCCCTGGGCACCTGGTAGCCCCACTAGGGTCAAGTCTCTTGCCAACCCTAAGATGGCTCCCTTAATTAAGATATATACTTCCCTGCTCCCATATCCACCCTTCCTTTATCCCAACCATCTCATTCCTCCAAGTTTCCCCCATCCTCCCCTTCTCCCTTTTCTCTCCCCATCTCCCCTTACCCCCATCCTACCTCACCCCCAAGATCTCAATTTTTGCCCGGCAATCTTGTCTTCTTCCAATATCCAGGAGGATAGCTATATGTTTTTCTTTGGGCTCACCTTCTTATTTAGCTTCTTTAGGTTCACAAATTATAGGCTCAATGTCCTTTATTTATGGCTAGAAACCAATTATGAGTGAGTACATCCCATGTTCATCGTTTTGGGTCCAGGACACCTCACTCAGGATAGTGTTTTCCATTTCCATCCATTTGCATGCAAAATTCAAGATGTCATTGTTTTCTGAACACACTGATCCTGGTAGAAGAGAAAGTGGGAAGTGCTCTACAACATATGGGCACAGGAGATAGCTTCCTATGTATAACCCCAGCCGCACAGACATTAAGGGCAACATTGAATAAATGGAACCTCCTGAAACTGAGAAGCTTCTGAAAAGCAAAAGACACTGTCACTAAGACAAAAAGGTAACCTACTGACTGGGAGAAGATCTTCACCAACCCCGCAACAGACAAAGGTCTGATCTCCAAAATATATAAAGAACTCAAGAAACTAGACTTTAAAATGATAATTAACCCAATTAAAAAATGGGGCACTGAACTGAACAGAGAATTCTCAACAGAAGAAGTTCAAATGGCCAAAATACACTTAAGGTCATGCTCAACCTCCTTAGCGATCAGGGAAATGCAAATCAAACAACTTTGAGATACCATCTTACACCTGTCAGAATGGCTAAAATCAAAAACACCAATGATAGCCTTTGCTGGAGAGGTTGTAGAGTAAGTGGTACACTCATCCATTGCTGGTGGGAATGCAAACTTGTGCAACCACTTTGGAAAGCAGTGTGGCAGTTTCTCAGGAAATTCAGGATCAACCTACCCCAGGACCCAGCAATACCACTCTTGGGAATATACCCAAGAGATACCCTATCATATTACAAAAGCATTTGTTCAGCTATGTTCATAGCAGCATTATTTGTAATAGCCAGAACCTGGAAACAACCTAGATGCCCTTCAGTGGAAGAATGGAGGAAGAAAGTGTGGAATATAGACATAAGAGCTTTTATTTCTTGAGACAAATTCCAATTTGTATTGGTGACCCATACACCAAAATGGTAGCCACCCCGAGAGAAGCTCTGTGCCTTCTTTTCTACACTGCTAGGGAAATTTCAGGGACAGTTAGGTCATCTTGAGCAAACACAATTGGTAACGCAAGCAATAGCTACATTGGTTTAAATGTGATTGGCTGTGGCACCTTTGGAGATGCCTGGACTGGCGTGTATCAAAAACTGTGTTCTCTTGCAGTATTTGCCCTTTTCGGATTGGCTGACTCTAACCTGTCAGGGTGGGCAGGCTGTGGGCTGGGGAGGAGGCCACTGTTCTGGTCTCACCACAGAATGGCAAAGTGACAAACTGGAAGCAGAGCTGCAAACCTGTGTCAAAGGCCTGGTTGATGCAAGTGGCAGCAACCTGCAGGGATCCGGTTCCCAGATCTGCCTGCACCCTCTCTTAGGTACCATGCTTCATCTCATCTTGGCACTGGCTTTACTACTCAACCAACGCTTTTCAGCAGGCACGCCTGGATGTCTAGCAATACATATTTTTGGTCTATAAAGATTGTTCCACAGCAGAGAGGGTGTGTCTCAAAGACACCTGCATCAAGGTCCATCACAACACTAATGAGAACTCAAAAAACCTGGAAACCTCCAAAGCCTATGAGCAGCTCAACAGGTAGAAAAGTGGCCTTTTCAAATGGCTCAATTCTTCTCAACCTCTTCCAAGCCACTAGCCTGGTCCAGAGTCCTCCCAACTTTGTCTGAGAAGAACCTCAGCAGCTTGGCTTCCTTGCACTGACAATGAGGGGGCCTAGTGAGTCTTATCAATTTTAGAGATTCCCTGACTCTATTTTCGGTTGTTTAACCCACCTGCTTAAGAAAGGTAACCTGCATGACAGAATGTTTCAATCTTGGAGGACACTGTTACAATACATTCTCCAGCAATGTGAACATGTAAACAAAAAAGGAATATACTTACTAACTGCAAACATACTATCAATATTCTCTAAGGTACGACATTCAATATTCTTTAAGGTAAGACATGCTACTTCCCAATGGTACCAGTCAAGTTGGGAGCGTAGGCCCCAGACCCTCGCATCTGTCTCAGTCCCCAGGCATGGCCTGGACTCCAAATCCTAGCAGGCCAGGTCTTGACCCCTCCCTTGGGGTGGGGTCAGGAGGGCTCAGGACCACTCCCCAAGGTATTTAAGTGATCTCCCCCAAAAGGAACACGTGGTCTCCATTTCCTTCTTTGGGGGGGCGTTGCTTTTCTGCAGCTTCCCAGTTCCCTTTGGGGCCACCAGAGAGCGCAGAACTCCAATTAAACCTGGATATTTCTTAATTTGGCTTGTTTTGATTCATCTTGATTGGGAATTTTGCTCGGCAGGGAGCTCGCGTTAGGAAATATTCCTAACAGTACCGACATAAAGTGGTGAACTTTAAAATCTCGTCTGGACATGGTGCTTCATGTCTGTCATCCCAGTCTTTAGGAAGTGGAGGTAGATGGGTCAGGACCTGGAGCTTGACCAGGAATAGTAGCCGGTGCAGTATACAACCCTACCTCAAAAAAGAAAACAGAAATAACACAACAAAACATATTCTGAATAAAACTAGTTCCTGTAAGCCTTCTTCTCTGCTCAGTTTAAATAACAAAATGTGTACTTTATTTTTAACGAAAGCAAACTTCATCCCTCCCTGATTCCATCAAGAGTCCCTCATACTAAATGTGACCATAGTTGCACAGAAATCATGCATTCCTGGGTTCCACTGTTATTTCAGATTTTAATAGTAGGAACTGAGAAAGAAACCAACTTTCTTGACCATCCTTGACCTGAATGTTCTGTTCACATTCAGTTCCAATTTAAATTTTGTGAAAGATGGGGTCTATCTTACCCCTCATTTTAGTGTAAATGTCTAATGGTCCCCACATCATTTGCCTGAAACAGTAATTCTGCAGTGAGCCTCTGTTTCCACAGCTTCCCCTCGGTGAGGATCTGTGAGATTTCCTGTTTGTGTTCTCTTCCTTTGGTCAGGCTAGCTTGTTTTTATTAAATTGAAGCAAACTTAGCCGGCAGGAAGAGTCAGCTTTTTCCAGACATCACTTCTTTGAAGATCCTTTCATTCTTGCTCCCTATACTCTTCTCCAAAGGTGTAACTGATTCCACCACAGGCTGCAGTTCCTTCCAGACAAGCAACCTGCATGCTGTTTGAGCCTGAGGCCAGCCTGTTGCTTACATTCCTTTAGAGCAATGTGTGGTCAGTTTTAGCAGGTGGCACATGGTAGGTGTGTCGTGAATGCTTGAGAAAAGTAACTGTTACATATGAATGCTCTTCTAATTATAGCAAAAGCAATTTCATTTCAATATTGTCAAAACCATTTCCTCTATCAATCATTAAATTCACATAGAAATTAATTTCACCAACGAAGCAAGTTTATCTCATATAACACACTGAAGAAACTACCAAGCAATAAAAACCAAGCATGCAAAATCTTCTTAAAATATTCCCTATAATTTTGGGGAAAATGACATCAGGAAGTTTGTTTTCCATTTTTTTGTTTTTGGTTTGTTTTTGTTTGTTTATTCCTTTTTAAAAGCAATCTCAAGGCAAGAATGAAGTGGAATCTTTTTTCCCCATTTTAAGCTTGCCCTTGTGATTAGAGATTAAACAATATCCTCCATTTTGTGATTCTAGATAGAACCTAATGAAGTATCCCCCCAGCATAGTTTTTCTTACATTCATATGTAATCCTTTTTGTGACTTTACAGTCCCTATATTATGGCTCTGTGTGAGCACGAGTAAACTGAAGATGCTTCATCTAATAAATTTGAAAGGTCCAAGAGGCCCCAAGGCTTCTCCGCTTTAGCAAATGAGAAAACTAATCTGAACTTTAAGCTCTTTCTCAAGTCAGCTCCTTGCCCAAAATACTCAGCCAGCCATAATGGCAGAGAAAAGGGACCTAGGAGAGGATGCCAGGTACAAAGTGTATTTCCTGAAGATGGAAGAACATATCCTTCCTCCACAGTGGCAGCTTTAGTACCAATCAATCTGTGGGAGTTGGAATGTCATTTCCTGTAATCTTGTCCCTGGTTATTTCCTTATTACAATTGGCCAAAGGAAGAGTGTGAGCATAAGAGTTGGTCGCCAGAAGGCACCGTCACACTTGCAAATCAGGCAATTACAGATGTGGAAGAGATGCACAGGGCCAGGAAATCTATAGACTGCCATTGACCACACTGCTCATCCAGCAATGTCTGCATGTCCTGTTCATGGTCTGCTGTCCCAGAAGCAGAAACCCTTTTGGAGGTGTCTGCCAGCCCTTCCTGGTAGGTATCCTTTGTCTAGAATTTAACTTTCCTTAATTTAGACAAAGCCTGTGAGCCACTTTCTCTGATCCTCTAATCCTCTAACTGTTCCTTTCAAACTTTTCTTCCCCAGTGACACCTACACTGTGGCTCCTGGCATTTCTGCAATGCATGCTTTATGTCACAACATGGAGAGTGCCTCTGCCTCCTTTACTAATTCATCCAATTAGCACGTTAATTGCCACATCTTACACATCACTTTTTATTGGTGTAGTTTTGCTAAGCTGATACTTTGAAGATGTTAATTATAATGCAATGGCTGTTATGGCATAAGTTGTCACACACACTTGCAAACACAGTCTAACCTTTGACATTCAAAAAATACAATAAAAACTTAATGGAATTCTTTTGCTTCTCAAATGTCTCAACAAGCAAGTCACACTAAATGAAACTATGATGAAATGAAAAGCCTCTCTGTGTTAAAGATCCACTGTTGGGCATTGTAGTATGTACTGTAATCCCAACAGCTGGAAGCTACTACAGAAGGATTACCAAAAATCCCCTGAGCCAACTGGCAAGGTCCTGTTGATTTAAGAAGCTGCCACACAGGAAACTCTTTAAGTTTATATTTTCCAACCTATGAGCAAAGAGAAATTGTTATAATGAAATATATTGAGCAAACTAAAAGACAAAGCTTAACAGTTTGGGGGAAAAGGACATTTGTTAATATAAAGATAGTTAACATGGGGAGGCTACTAGCTCTGTAGTAGCAGGAACACTAACAAAGTGTGAGGACAAGTACAGACTCAAGACAGCCCAAGACCAAGTTCTCAGCACAAAGAAACTTTTTTTGGCCCATAGGAACAAAGGGCAGGGAATCAAAAACAAAGACAACAGATGAAGAACAAGGGAGAAGGAAAAGGGTTATTTGCTGTTATTTGTTATCCTTGGGTAGAGAGGAAACAGACATGGCCCACAGGCAAATGGTGGTTTATGAAGGTAAAAGGGGAAAACCTGTTTTAGGATGAAGTGTTTAATTTTAACTGGGCATGTTGATACCAAAGGAGGGGGGGGGGATATTGATTGTTAAAATTCAATACTTTGATAGCTGGGCCATGATAGTCATCTTCAGGGGGAGGAAGTAACGAAACAAAGGGACAGACCTTGTGACTAGCTTTAGGCAGGTAATCTAAAGGATTATAGGAAGGCCAAGAGAATGGGGGGGAGGGGCTCCCAGAGCCATATTTGCTGTTCTCAGGTTGGCTACAGTTCTCCATAAAGGAATCCTTCAGGATTTTAACTGTAAAGGGACCAGTTCTGGGAAAGGCCTTAAGGATACAGCAAACAGTTTCTGCCCACACATGCATGTCCAGCTTTGGTTGCACTTTATTAAGTGAATATTGGCATGGTGTTTGGCCGAGTAACTGAAGGCATGAATAAAGAGAATCTCTCTCATTGGCAATTAGTACAACGGAGACTGGTGCTTTTGGAAGTGAGTCTGGTTCTATCTCTTTCTGTTATGCACTGACAGTCTGCTCTCAGCCAGACTGTTTCTGAAAAGTGTTGGTGTGAATACACCCTTCAATATTTCTTCCACACTGACTGTAAATATAATCTAGGCATAAATCATCAAAAGTAAATAGCAGTGAGCACTTTAATCCTTTGTAATAAATCAGGAAAATGGGGAGCCTGTGCCTGCTGATGAAGTTTTAGTGCAGGTCAAAGCAGCAGTGTGCTGGAGAAGGAGCATGAGAGAAAACCCAGAACAGTTTGCTAATGATTCAGAGTTCCTCTGTGATACAGGACTGTGTTATCCTTATTCCTGTCTTTGCTGGTTATTGTGTGGGAATGTTTTCCTCCTATACGCCAGATCAAAGGAGAGCGAGTTTGTATTTTTCAGAATGTCTGCTTAAGCAGATCATAGACATGATAGAAAACTAATTCACAAAACCCGTCTGCCATCCAATAACTCTGAGTAGATGAGATGCATATAGAAGTAATTCTAATTCAATGTTGAACACTTTCCATGGCACAAGTAAATTAATTTTACTAAAGCTCAGCAAAGGAAGAAATGATTTCCAAACTGGTAGACTTCAAATGTCTTCTGGTACAGGTAATATTTGATTTACCTTGCAAGAAACAGTAAATGTAGAAGTTATGAAACTTTGCATTAGTTTAATCAAACCAAGGAAGACTAGCATCTTGTAGAAAAGTTACAAAATAAAATCCTGGGTAACTTTCAAATTTAAACAAACAACCACAAACATTTATAAGTCTGTACTATGGATTATTTCAGACTTATTTATACTAAAAGATACATGTTCCTCCTTTGACCTTTACCTGTATACAAAATATCCTGGTTTGAAAATCACAATCCTTACAATTTTTTTAGAATGTTCATATCATATTGTTAATTGCTTTATGCCAAACTAGTTGTGAACTCCTTTTCAGGACTTTTCATAGGAATCTCTAACTGAAGGAACATAAGAAAAAGCAGAAGGGCTCTTTGCCCTTAGCCTTCACTGAGGCAGTGAACCTCAACTGTCAACTTGGCTGGATTTGCAGTCATGGAGGAATGGCTATGAGACTGTTTCCAGAGTTTACAGAGACCGCCCCTCCCCCCACATGCACACACCCAGACTGTGCTGAGAACTGGAGCTGAGGTTCCAAAATGAATAAGAAGAAAAGGAGGAGGGCAGCTAAGCATCAGTATGTGTACCTAGGGCTTCACGACTATAGATACAGGGTGCCAAGCTGGCTCCTAATTTCACTGCTCATGCCTTCCCATCATGAAGAACAACATTCTTTCTAAAATCATGAGCCAAAATAAGTCAATGCTTCTCTTAGGTCATTTTACATAGATTTTTTTGTCATGGTAATTAAGGACATATCTACTTTGACTTTCATCTGCAGCGTGGCATTTCAAGTTTGAATATATATATATATATATTTAAACAACAAAAATAACCACTAGAAAAGTAGAATTGGGATAAATCACAGCCATCCTACTCTGAGGAGAGGCAAAGAGGGGAAGTATACAAAACCATCAAAATACACGAAAAGGATGAAGTAAGACCACCAAGAAAGAACAACAAGTAAAAATTGTAAGACAGATCTGGACTAAGACCCAACCCCAAATTTTGAAACAAGTATAATTATTTAAATTACTCCTTTAAAAAAAAGAATAATACAAAATTAGAAAATAGCTGTAATCTCAACATATCAATGAGATACAATGGCCAGAATTACCTTTAAAAAAAACATTACATGGGCATTTGTCACAAAATAACACACAGTTAAAGCATATGGCTTAACAAATATTATTATTAAAGAAAATAAAAATATTATATTAAGCAAAATTTTGTATTGAAAAAACATGTTCTACCAAGGGAATTTAAGAGAAATCTACTGAACCATCTTTCTAAAAATAAACAAAATGTTCATTGAAGGGAAGAAGAAAGGAATTCTGCAATCATCAAAATTGAAACAAAGACCTATTAGAAGTGATCAGATTAAATTATTTGAAATAATCAGAACATAGATGACTTGAATTACTTAAATTTGAACATAATATAAGGAAATGTATATGGTGAAAATAATGTACTCCTTCTTTCTAAAGAGTACTAGACCACTAGCCCAATCTCAATAAATTTCAAAAACACAAACAATATTATGGATAAAAAAACAGAAGGATCAATATATAACCCAATGAGATTTTAAAAAAACTCAACTTGAACATTTGGAAGATCTAAATAAGCATAAGTGGATGGCAATGTGGGAGAATTATCATTATAAAAAGAAAACAACTGTATGATAGCAGAAAGTACCAAAATACATTTAAAATGTTAGACTAAAATTGCAAACAGAAGAGAATACATGAAAGATGATTTTAAAAATGAGAAAGAGAGAAAGACTGATTCATAAAATTTAAAAGCTAAGTAGTAAGTATAACAATAAGCACAAAAAGCTTGAGCTAAGTCTGATAGTAACCCCACAAAGAGGAAATAGAATCACAGCAATAAGAAAGGCACATAATTTCATCATGACTCAAAAGGATAGTTGGTAAATTATACTCATATCTGTAAATTAATAAGAGATTACATTTAGTTGCCTTTTAAAAAAGTAGAGGAACTAAATATACCAATAGAAGTAAACATTGAATTGTATAATTAATTAAATATTTACCATGCTATAGAAAGGCCCCTAATTCATGGTAGTTGTAGGAGAAAAATAGATAAAAATTTAAAGTTTCAGCTTGTCAGAATTATTCTAGGACATACAAAAAAGAAAGAAACTTCAGGAAACTTCTCATCATGTTCAAATGTCAATTAACTTAAATCTCTAAATGATGAGAAACAAGAGAAGAAAAGTCTAGAATTTATTAATAAATGCCTTCAGATTATAGCTATCTGTGGTTTACTAGGAGTTCTACACCAAAGAAGATGGTGAACCTATTGAGTGGGACACACTAGCAGCTAAAAAGCTCAACCTAAATAAATTATTAATAAAAAGAACTGTTCTGGATGGAAATTCCTCAACCTGAAAAAGCAATTATTTCAAGAACATGAAACAGATAGCTCTTAATGGGAAACCAACACAGACAGCAAATGAAGTTAGCAAATGAAGAGAAGGCATCCTGTAATCAGAGAATGCATGTTATAAGATAGGAAAAACAAAAATGCAAAACTCTTTGGGATTTAGTAATGATGATTTAGAAACATTAAAGGATTGAAAAAAGAAACAAATCCAGATGTGGTAGTGCAGACACGTTACCATAGCAACAGCACTGTAGAGGTTAGTGTAGGAGCATAAGATGCACAAGTCCAACCTGGGCTACACGAAGGAGGGGAAAATGGTAAGAAGGAGGAAGAGGGAAATGAAAGACATATCTATAGACAAACTTTTGAAGAAATATTATAAAAATAAATTTTTAATTAAAAAAGCAAATATTTAAATGGAGAGGGACACTCTTCCTCTAAGCAATTTTAATAATTTAAAACTATATTTTTATAATTAGCCTATAAATTTAAGGCCTTCTCAATCTAAACAAGATGATTTTAATGAAACTAGCCATTCAAATGGTTAGTTTTAAAAGTAGTTTTATGAATGGTGAGCAATATTTAGGAGAAGAAGAGACAAGGAATGTAATTATTGTAAAGTGTATGAAGCAAAGCTCTGTGAAATTCGCACAGCCATGAAGAAATCTGTTAACAGGGGAATGAGGGAGCACATCAGGTGTACATGCAAGCACAATTTATAATAAGGATCATATTTTAAATCACCTGCATATAGGCTCAATGGATAACAATCTATCAGATAGACAACATAATTTTTAAATTTAGCAACATGAATATTGGTATTATAATGTTCTAGAAGTTATCTTGTAATTGTATCTTTTCATAAGCGCAGGCTAAGCTGTAGTTCCTTAGGGTTGTTCAATTCACTAATAATCATCTGAAAAAAAATGTGGTGGTATTTGTAGGAGAAAAGTGAACACAGTTCAGGGCATCAGCATTGTCCATTAACCCTATCTTCTGACTATGATGGGTCCCCTGTCCACACACGGTTCAGAAAATTGTATATACCTGTTTCTATCCCACAATAACAGAACAAACATGACCCTTACCAAGTTTCACAATCATAGATGCTGAGCCACAGTCAGCATGGATTCCAGATTTACTCATCAAAGCTAAGCTGCCCACCCTGCTCCAGACGCCGTACATTTCCAGTACCCTGGCTGTCCCTTGAGTGGACTGTGTCACTCTGGTCAACCCAGCTTCTTTAATCTGATTGCTCTGCAGCTGTGTTTCCTGTCAGAGAAATCTGTTCTGTACAATTACGGCAAATCTCATCAGGGATTAAAAGGATAAATTAGATACAAACCTATAAGACAGAAAAAAATTGTATTTTATTTTTTTATAAAGTTAAATTCTTCTTTTAGAAATAACATTAAAAGATGTAAAATTATTTGCATCCCATTTAAAAGATTAATTCTGACGAAAATTAATTCTTAAATATAACATAATAAGAAAGAAAACTATTCAGCAAAAAACTAGACAGAGAGCAAAACTGGACTATTACAGAATAAATGGTTCAAAAATCAGAAAAATACAAATAATAAAAATTGAGGTCTCCTCTGTGTCTGATTGTTTAAAACAAATTGAAAGATAAATTAAAAAACTGAGAAATGGAAATCATAGAATAATCAGAGGACTGAGCCTTGTCAGGTCTAGAGAGCTTGCAGGTCTAACTAGTGACAGAAGGCAGATTTTATCAGAGCAGAATATGTGTATGTACTGTGAGAGACAAATCTGCCTCTGGGTATCTGTTTCCTTAACAGAAGAAAACACATAATTACAGGAAATTTTCTGTAATGTCTTTAACATCAACAGTGAACTCATGTATTGCTTAATGGAAGATTAAATATTTGGGGGCATACCGACCTGATAGCATGCATAGCACATATTACAAGATGTAGTGATAGACAAAAGTTTCTGAACTGTGTATAAACAAAAATGTCAAAGAAACATAGATATTATGTTATCTTCCATACCAACTATCTGTATTTTAAAGCAAGTATCACACGCGTGCATGTGAATATACATATGAAATACATAGACTACGTCTGCAGAAGACAAATATAGAGAGGAAGTAGTGAAACTGTAGAAATAGTGGACTTTTAGGTTCAGTCCTATTCATGTGTACTCTGTTTATACAATACTCTTGAATAGTATATTCAGATGTTATTAACACAAAAACTTTTGCTAAAATTTGAAATAAAAATAAAGTTTGACCTGGTGAGGTGAGGACTTCTTCCCGATGTATTTCATAAAGCTTTAATCCACTGAGACTTCACACCAGCAAGTCTCTCCAAAGAGGATACATCAATCAATGCCAAACGGAATTTTCAGTTTCCAGGCAGAGAAGTGGGTTGTGTAGCAGCAGTCACTGACAGTTTGGGCACATGTAACAGATCATTTCTGATCTGGTCACAGGTTTTCAAAACTGAGAAGAATTGGTATGATGGATTCAAGTAAGTTCTGAAGGGCATCTGTGAGGGTAGGTTCTGATGAAGGCTCTAGATGCCTCTGAAGAGAAGCTATTTACCTGCCAGTGATATGCAATTAAATTTAGGAGGAAAATGAAATCAAAGGTGTAACAAAATTTAAAAAGTAAAACAAAATTCAAGATGTGTTGAATGTAAATCAAAATTTTATAGCTAGTTCTGTGAAGAGCCCCAAAGCAACCAATAATAATAATAAAAAAAAACCTGTGAGAAAACCAGAATAATATATATAATGTAACTACTGACGACAGATGGCTAGGAAGAATTTAGGTGTAGAAACGCACCAGAGGCTTTGTGGAATATTCCTTTACACTGTGTGAATATATGTCACTGTGATTGGCTTAGTAAAGAAGATGATTGGACAGGAATAGGTTAGGTAGGTCTGGCAGAAAATGTGCAGAAGCGGAGGGGTCTTGAGAGTCATGAGAAGATGCAGAGGAAGTAGGAAATGAACTTGCTGTACTGAGAAAAGGCACTGTGCCACATGACAGAGTATAGATAAGAAATACGGGTTAATTTAAATAATAAAAGCTAGTTAATAACAAATTGACCTATCAGTCAAACATTTATAATTAATAATAAACCTTTTTGTAGTTATTTGGGAACTGGCTGGCAAGATAGAAAAATTCCACAAAGTTTGAAAGCCCAAAACTTAAGAAAAACATGGTAAATATGTGTGACTATTAATTTACAGTCTTGTATACACACTGAATGGGGCAGTTATTTCACATTTTTCCTTTTAAATATTTACACTAACATTTGCTCACTTTGTAGTTGCTGATATTTAAATTACTTTTATTTATTCTCTGGGTACTTAGCACATGTATACAATGTCTTTTGATTATATCTACTACAAATCTTTCCCTCAGTAGAACTACCCTATGACCCAGGTATAGCACTCTTGGGCACAAATCCTCTGTCCTACTACAGCGATCCCCGCCTATCCATATTTATTAAAGATAAATTTACAAAATCTGTGTTTAACTTGTCCTTAAAGTATATATCCTTCTACACCATGACACAGACTGTGTTGTTCCTCAAACAGCCTTTAACAAGGATTAAGCAAATTCAACTAAAAGACACACAGGCTACCTTTTCTGCTAGCTTTCCTATCAGCCAGCGGGACAGTATAACTGTCTTTACCCCAAAACTCTCTATTGCTTTCTTGATGTTATTTTTTTCTAGCAATTGTATTTGCTATGTTTGAGTTGCCTGGAGTCCCTTCCTTTAATGCCCCACTTGTCTTTACCACACAATCCCAGTGCTAAATCCTATTCCTCAGAAGCATGACGCCTACAAATTCTGGTTTGAGGGACCTAGAAAACAAATCTGAGTTGATTTAAAGAATGTATAAAACCATGAACTCACAAAAACACACTGTCAGAAAATGGATCATGCTAAGTGTGTTTTGTATGGGGTCTTATCATACAGTCATGTTCTGCCAGGAAAATAGAAACTATTGCTGATTTTTGTAAATAAGTATAAAAATTGAAGAAAAATCGATTGCAGAGGTAAAGAGATGCTGAGACATGAAACAAAGAATAGTAAAGCCACCCAAAGATCACTAACGGTAAAGGCTAGAAACACAAGGGCATGGAAATACTGAGAGGAGCTGAACCCCAGAGGCCAGCTGAGGGAAACCTCCACAGAGCTGAACCCCAGAGGCCAGCTGAGAGAAACCTCCACAGAGCTGAACCCCAGAGGCCAGCTGAGGGAAACCTCCACAGAGCTGAACCCCAGAGGCCAGCTGAGGGAAACCTCCACAGAGCTGAACCCCAGAGGCCAGCTGAGGGAAACCTCCACAGACAGATGCAACCTATGCTGTATACGACCCCCACCCCAACTTCTTGCTTCTTTCTTCTCATCCTATAAAACTCCAAAGTACCTCCCATTTATTGAGTCAACTGAGACTTGATTCTGATCCTGGGAGGCGTGGCCTATAGAAGGCAGGACCTGTGGAAGTGAGTTTTCACCTGTGGTGCTAAAGAGAACTGGGAGAGGAGAAAGATGAACTGACCCAAGACTAGTTCAGATTCCATCTTAATCTCGTCTAAGAAACATGTAAATGATTTCCATTTGTCACAGCAAGTCTAAATGTTAAAGGTAAAAATAAAATTGTGTTAAATACATCTTACACTAAAAGTTATAATTTTAATTTTGAAACGCATTATGAATTTGTCAGCATATCGTTATAGCTCAGTAAGCATAAATTAAGTATATATGGAAACAATTATTGATAAATCTATATTTTAATCACATATCACAGCACAACTAATAACCTATCATAAAATTTTGATTTCAGCTATGATCTCAACACTGAGGGAGTTGATGCAGAAAGATTGAGAAAATGCAGCCAGTTGGGGCTCCATAAAAAGACCCTGTCTCTGAAAACCTCAACTGGCCAAAATATAGAAAACATCTAACTGTAAAGTGACCAATCCTGATGGACATACTTATAATACAACTCTTGTACCTGAGGTTCAGGGACCATTGCAGAAAAGTAGATAGAAAGATTGTACGAGACAGAGGAGGCTATGGAACAATGTCTCCTTGAAATGATGGGAAAGCTCAACTATAACACTTCAAACAATATGGCTGCCTAAACCGAACTGAACGCGAACAATACTAACAGGCATGCTAAAGAGGAAGGGGTAGCCTCCAGAGGCCCCAACCCTAGACAAAGCACTGCAGGCAACTAAAAAGTGTGACGAGTAGGAAAATGAGTCTTCCCTAGGAATAAGCCCATGAATTGGTTATTCAAGATCAAGTGGTCAATACTGAAACAATATACATGTACAAGCAACACTAAACATACTTAGCAGGCTGTATATATTTTTTTGTATTTTATATGCAACAATAACTATTACAGAAAACAAAGGCATAAATTTGAGAAAGGGCAAGAGACACATGGGGGAGTGGAAGAACAAAAGGGGAGGATGATGTAGTTATATATTAATTTAAAAATAAAAAATTAAAAAGATCTTGTCTCAAACGAATTTATTTAAGCATTTGTTTAACTAATACAGGATCTAGCAACATTATAGTTAATGTAACCTTACTAATTTTTAGTTTATTTCTATAACATTCTCCAGTATTACTTTTAATCATGGAGAAAGCATAATATATTAAATTCTGATTCTCTTTACTTAAATTATGCTTCATGTAGACTCTTCAAGTCTGTTTAGAACCTGTCTACAACAGACTGCACAGTGTCCCAAGAGTTTGCAATTGGCTGTGACTTAGACAAAATAGCTCACAGACAATATTTATGGAAATGTTAATGGGAACATATTAAAAAAACAATTTTATTAATAATATCATGAATATGATTATAGGCAGGAAAACCAGACAGGAAGTAGAGGTGGGTCAATGAGAGCAGGAGAATTCTGGGAAGAAGGAAGACCTAGTTTGTAGTCCTGATCCAGCCACAGAACAAGCAAGATGTGACTGCCTCGCCAAAATGTACCAAGCCACATGGCTAACATAGACAAGAATAATAGGCTAATATAAGTTATAAGAGTTAATAAGAAGCCTGGGCTAATGAACCAATCACTTTATAACTAATTTAGACCTCTGTGTGATTTCTTTGGGACTTAACAACTGCGGGAACCAGGGAGGACAGAACATATGGTTATTTAATTTTAAAATATCTAAGTTGAAAGATTGCACCAAGAATTATTCTATATACTCCAACAAAAATTTTTCCTTTCTGATCTTGAGGGAGTTGTCTTCTTATCTATAGATAAAGGCACAAGCCATCACAAAGGATGGCTACAGTTATTATACAGACCAAGTGATCTTATTGTATGTGTAGACATAAGTCATACATATTTCTAAAGGGGATTTAACACAAACTAAAATAAAAGCACAAAGAAAGAAAGATGACTACCACCTAGAATTAAAAATAATAATAATACAAGGATAATAAGTAAAAATGTACCAAGAAACTCTTACAGAAAACAAAGCAAACAAAGAATATTTCTGAGCTCGCTAGATGTTGAAGAGAACAGAATATAGTTGGGTTTTTCAGCTCTCAGAGTCATAGAAAAAGTAGTACGAACTGCCTTGGCAGGAAGCGCTCTGCTTTCCCAGCACCATTTCGGCCTCTCTGGGATGAATGATGACAGCAGCTTCAGAAGAACCTCTGACAGCAGAAGGCTGGATCTGTCTCAACCACAGGGCTCTGCAACCACAGGGCTCTGCAACCACAGGGTTCTGTAACAGCTTCAGAGGTGTTCTGGTTCGTTCCAGTCTCGGTGATCCTTGGCTGAGTAGAAATAGTCACAGTCTTACAGAATTCCTGATTTTTTTCACTGTCTGTGGTTTTATAGAAATCTGATTGTACATGTTGTATATATTTTCTTTTCCAAATTATGTTACTGTTTGCAGAAGATCAAAGCGATTACTTTGGATCTCGGGGATGCTGTCTTGACAACACTTTTAGGTGAAGTTCAGGCTTTCAATGATTAGACACAGTTTAATAACTGAAGAATTTAAAATGTATAATTTTGCTTTGGAAAACGGGTTGAAAAAAAAAACAATTCTTTTGGCTCCTAATTAATTTTGGTGGAAAAAAATCTGCTTTACACAGCTTTGTATGGAAATAGATCACTACTGCCACCTCCTGGCCAGCAAACCACCGAAATCTAAATCCTTGAGGAGTCATATAATCTGGGAAAGCAAGATTGCCCATAAATAGACAATAAAGTAACAGTATTTATGGTAAGATGATCATTGGAATTTTATTATTAACTTCTTTAAGACATTTACAGAAATTCATTAGAGTTGATAAAAATTAGCATTTGTTTTGTGAGCTCTTTATATTCTTTATATTCTACAGGAATTCTGTTTGTTATGACTTTTTAAGTTAAATGCATATAATGGGTCTACCTGCGATGGAGAAAAGTGTTAGAGGCCTTCAGGAAGAAAGCTTGGAAAATGTTTGCTTTGCTTTGGAGTCAAGGAAGTGATAGGTGGCTTTCTACCACAGAATAAAGCTGATGGCATAGATAATATCTCTGACAACCTTAATCCATCTTTCTGCCATGGGGGCTTTCAGAGGTGATGAATGATAATGGCCTCTTCCGGACTCAGTTTGTCATCCCGCTGCATTTCTCCCTTCTCATTGTTCTCCTTTACAATCATTTGGTGCTGACGCGGGGCCTCTTCCTTCCTTCTAGACATCAAATCCTCAGCTGCATCAGAGCCTGCTTCATGGACTCCCTGCCTGAGATGCTAGCTGAGCCATTTAGGAAACAGACGTCATTCCGTCTCCAAGGTGCACTCCAGGGTGCACCTCTGTCTTAGTGGCTGCAAATACTTCTTGCTGCAGATGAATGCAAGGGAAGAAAAGGGACGACTTCAAACTGTTTCCCTGAAGGTCAGATCCACAGTGTTAAGAGTCTTAGCTTTTCAAGCTAATCATTGTATCGAAGATGAGTTTAACAATGAATCTTTCTTATATGGGTTGAAATTAACATTACAGACAATTGAAAATTTAAAAATTAAATAAATATTCCTCAAAAGACAGGAATATTTTAGTTGTCATTATTTTAATTTTACTGTATTGTATCCTAAATTTTACCTGAATTCCACTCAAGTCTCACAAGTTTAAGATTGTTTTTAGTTTACACTAAAGGAAGAAAGAAGAATAAACACTGCAGAAATCAGCCTGGACTTGAGCTTTGAAGCATGAAATTGCTCCAGTTTAGTACCTTGGGAATTGTTCAGTTGACCTTCCACACTGCTTGCCTCTTACATTGCTGGTTAAGCCAATTTTCTGAAAAACCAAGCCTGGAAAACCATCAGGAGGGGGCATCCTCCACATCTGGAAATATATCATAATAATATCATGTATCAGTGATATATCAAGGTGAATAACATTGAAAAACGGTCAATTCTTCTGTCCCAGCTGACCACTAGCTCCAAATGGTTACTGTTGAGAAAAAAAGTTCAGATAAATCAAGGAGAAAATAATCACACAGATTTAAGAAAAAGATTTTGAAAGAAAAAATAGAGAGCAAAGCAAATATTTAATAAAATCAGTCAAAACAATGAATAAAATCCCTACACAGCATAAATACTTCCATAGCCAAAATAGTATTAAATGTCCATGTATATATCATTTACTATGTAATAGAAATTTCTGTGTTCAGTTTACATACAAATTAAATTAAATTCTCAGGACAATCCCATTCTTCCCATATTGCAGATTCTTTTCAAAAAAGCAAAAAAGAAAATAATAATAAAAAAAAACAAAACAAAAAACTAGGAAACATCCAATGCATTTCCCTGATTTATTGGATTTCAAGCTAGTGGCCATGACAGTTTGTCATCCTTTCTTTAACACCTTAGTCCTTAGTGTCATGTTTGCAACAGTCCTCGCTCTCTTTCTCCTTCCGTATGGTGTTTCCATATTTCAGTATGGGCAAGAAGTAGTCAAGTCCCATTTTACAGAAGACAACCTAGTCTGCCCAAAGTCAGGCACCTTCTCAGTGGCTTGGCTAAGCATATAAATCCCCACCTCATCTTCTGCCCTCCACATTTCAGTTCCTCATAGGACATGATGTCATAAAAGGCACTGCTCTTCTGTGCAGAAGGGACAGCTCTCTGAGAACCCAGGATATCTTCCTTTCCCCTCTCCTTTCCCAAAAGCCAGACAAGCAGCATATGTGGGCACTTTTCACTATTCCTGTAATTGCCCCCCCCCCGCTTTATTTTTAATTTAAACTTGGCAGATATATGCTTATTTTTGAAGATGTACGACATGATTCTTCTTCAAACAAAACTTTATAATGCACATACAGCATAGTGTTTAGAAATACAGATGATTGTAAAATGGCTGATTGAGGCAATAAACACATATACCAATTTGCATCTTTATATCACTCTCTATGGCAGAGAGATGAAAATTTTTAGACATAATATGCTGTTTTTAGTCATCATGTTGGGTAACAGATTACTTGAGCTTAGGCCTCCTTTTCCACCTCTGTGCATTTTCATTGTAAATCTCTAGCATATCTGATCCCACCATAATCTCTGCTTCTCAGCAACAGAAATTTAAAATTCAGGCTAGTAACACCTTCAGAATTTCATTTGACTAGAACATAAAAACACAGCTAGTTATGATCTTAGATATGATATTTCTATTTAGTTACTTAGTTGCTTAGTTCATTTGAATTTGGTAAACCACATGCATAAATGAGATGACAGAAGAAAGCAACTACAACAAACAGGCAACTTAATCAATTACTTTCTGGTCTGTTGTAGACCACCAGCTCTAAAGCACACCTGCTGGAGCTCCTCCAAGATAAAAGTCAGAGTTTCTAACACCAGACTTCTAACCAGTAGCAAGAAGGCTGTATTAGATTAAAGCACATTAAAGCATACTAAATTCCTTCTTCAGAGGAAAAAATTAGCTGGTGTTCTTTGATTTCACACGTTTTTATACAACAAATTAAAGAGATTGTTAGTAAAACGTATATGTTTCAGCTAGACAAGAACCTATTAAGCAATAGAATAACTATCATTAACAACAATCAAGATGTGAGAGTTAGCCAGTAAAAGGATAGAGCCAATGGGCCAAGCAGTGTTTAAAAGAATACAGTTTCCGTGTGATTATTTTGGATAAAGCTAGCCAGTGGCCAGGAGGCCTGCTACACAATCTACATTCTCTTAAACATTCTCATTCTAAAACACACAGTGTATAGGGGTCAGCTGGATGACTCAGCAAGTCAAAGTGCTTGGTCTGGCTATTTGAGTTTGATCCCTAGAACCCCTTTAAAGATTGGAGGAAAGAAGTGACTCTAAAGATTGTCTTTTGGCTTGTAAACATGTACTGTGACATGTGTGCTAAAACACATACATCTTATGTATACTCACACAATTATAATTTACAATTTTGATAGTATATGAGACAATTGATATTCTAATTAGTTTGACATAGTTATTTTACCTATAACTATAAACATTAATACCAAATTACCATATTATCAATACAAATATATATAATTAAGTTATTTTTGTCAATTACAATTAAAAACAAAACATACTAAAGGTTTACAAAGTAAATAAGAATGTCAACTTAGTGGCTCAATGAAAATTATTTATTTTATAATCAACCTCACTATTGGAAGATATAATATTTAATTAAATATACTTTTAATCATCAAATATCAAGCATAAATATGAATTCTCTGTATGAAGCATTTTAAGAGAGGGGGTTTTCCATGTTGTCTCTGAATATACATGTTTATAATTGATATGGTCACCCTCAACCTAGTTATAAGAATATAATACATGAATATGCATGAGTGTTGTGTTCTCAATCAAATTCAGCTCACCCTGAAGGATAAAATGCACTGTTTCGAAAATAAATGAAATTATTTTAGAAAATAAATGCTATTAATGAACAATACACACCTTCATACAATAACAACTAGTAAACCAAAGAGGCCATGAATTTGAATGAGAACAGGTAGGGAATATTAGTTAGTTATTAGCTATTTTAGTCAGTGTTCTATTGCTGTAACAATGTCATAACCAAGACAATTTTTACAACAGAAAAACATTTAATTGGGGGCTTGCTTACACTTTCAGAGGCTTAGTCCATTTTCATTGTGGCAAAGAGCATGATGGCAGGGTGGTGTGATGCTGGGAAGTAGCTGAGAGCTAGATCCTGATGTGCAAGTAGAACAGGAGAGAGCTTAGGCCAGGTATGGGCTTGGGAGACCTCAAAGTCCACCCCCAGTGATGTACTTCCTCTAACAAGGTCATACTTAACTAATCCTTCAAATCCTTTCAAATAGTGCCACTCCCTGGTGAATAATCTCTCAACTATATGAGCCTATGGAGGTCATTCTTATTTACACAATTAATGGAGAGAGTAAAGGACAGGGAGACATGTTTTACTTTAATTACAGTCTCAAAAATATGAAAAATAGAGTGTGTAAGAATGTAGCAAAAAGCCGAAAAGAAGCCATCATCCCGCATCATCATCAGGGCAATCAATTGGCCGCTTCATTATAAAGTAAAATTAGTCCATTAAACAGTTTTAAATTATTTATAAGAACAACAAAATATTTATTATAAGTGAAAATAAATCTCCTTGAAAGGTTCTTGCATCAATTTTATTCCATGTCTTATGTAACAAGAACAATGTTTTTCTCCAAGTTTCAGTGACTGAAATTACAAAACAAATAGTGTCTTTGAAACAACATTCCAACAGAACTATCAACTTGTTATAAAACCAATGATTTTTCTCATTTAAAATTATTACAAAGATTATCAACATCACCTTAAAATTTTAAATTGGCTTATTTAAAAAGAAAGTGTGTTTTAATATTAAATTATAGTAATTTACTTCCTATTCTAACCTGCTTTGTTGTTCATTTATTGGGAACTGTGGCTGAGGAGAGCACTGAGATGGGGTTTTAGGCTAAGACTGGTTTTGTGTTCACTGTATACACCAGACTAGCCTTGAATTTGTGGTATTCCTCTTGTCTCTCCCTACCAAATACTGGGATTACACACAGATCACATTCTAAATGTCAAAGCTATTTACAAAGCCTTCTCTTTTTGCTTAGAGTTTTCAGTCTAACAGACTTCAGCTAACTGCAGATCTGACAAGGAGGGTTGCAGCTAGTCTCAATAACCAGCCACTTACAAAGATAATCACAGCCATTTGAGCAGTTAACTTAAGTATTCTGATCTAACTACTCTAGCTTACTATAAGCCAGAATGACATTGATGGTAACATGGATAACTATTAAATGTTTAAGATAAATCTGCTCTGTGGTGGGTTAATTTGCTTGGATTTCTGTTTATCCTCAAAGCAAACATACAGAAAATGTGCTGCAATATCCATCTTAAGTGATGTGTGTAGGGGCAGCATTTAGAAGCCTTGCTCTGAGAAGAAAATGTGGACAGCTCTTAGGAGTTGAGATCCTTCTCCAGCTATGGCTGACTTGGGGGCTTTCGTCTCTCATCCTTGTGCTCCACTTCTGACCTAAATCAATAAATCCGAAGTCAATCCCAAGAAGTGCCCATAAAGAATTATCTAACTACTTACATCAAGGCAGACTGAGATAGGAAGAGCTACCCTTCTAAAAGGAAGGTTGGTCTTGCAATGTATGCAGATGGCACCTGAGGACCACAGATCAAACTCTATATGTACTTGAATTATTATTTAATGCTCGGGAACTCACATCATTCCAGTTGATTCAAAATACGTAAGTAAATAGTTGATGAGTGTAGCAAAGCCGGACAGAGAGCATGTGACAAAGAGCCTTGCGCTGTGCCTCTGTTGACTCTGTACTAATTTCAAACTTCCCAATAGCTTTCAGGATTAATGGGGACATGCTCATAAAACCATAGCTTCTAAAAAAAAATTCTTTACAATTCTAGAAATCTCACTCTGGTGAGCCTACGTAAATATACCCAGCTTTCCTAGCTGTCTATCCACCATGATCTGAATGTTTCCAGTGTAGTTTGCACTGACCCTTCACTAACTTGCTTCTTGTGTGATTCACATCAAACATTTCCAAAGAAATGCATCTTTAAAAAGTGTGAAAATTTGTTCCTTGTCTTGGGTATTTTCTGTCTTTACGAAACCATAGTGCTAACCTATCTCTTGCTGCTACGTGTAGCCAAGATAACCTCTCAAGAATGTTACCAGTTACCATAAGAACTCTCTGCAGATCAGAGTTGTGTGGAGGAGGAAGTGTCCATGGAGCAAGCCCACTTCTGACAGTATTATTTAGAAGCACATTTTCTCCAATCATGCTTATTATTTCTTCGTGTATTTATTTTCTAGAGAGACTGGCATCTTGTAACGCTCACCAGCAGGCCTCAGTTTCTAGACTCAAGTAATCCTCCAGGCTCAGTCTTCCAAGTGCCTAGGACTAAAGACCTGTGGCACCATACCCAGCGTGTGAACACACACACACACAGTATTGTTAATTTGTATTTGTATCCATGAGAATGTGATAATGATATCAAAATTGGAAAAAAAATTATTTTTCCTTTCCTCCAAAATGCCACACTTGTTTTAACTTTCTTTTTGACAAATTGATCTTAATTTAAAAATGTGGAATGTGTGCATGCTTCAAGAATCTTGTCCTTAATATTGACATTACCTAATCATCATTCCACAATTTGCACCAATCTTTTTCTTTAGATTACACATAAAACATTGAAGGCATGCAATAATTTTTTTGTCTCCTGTTAGGAGAGATCCTCCAGCCAATCATCTGGATGCTCATCTAGCCATCACCAGTGCACTTTATTTCTGTGGTTGTTTTTAAATGTCCTTTTCTGACTCAAAACACAGCATTTATATCAAGACAAATACTTGCTCCATTTCATTTGAGGAAGCAAAGTTCAAGCTTAGAGTAAATTTCAAAATTTTTAATGGCATTATTTTTTAATGATTTTTACTTTTTTTTAATTTTTTAGATTTATTATTTTATTTATTTATTTATTTATTGCCCAGAACTTTTCTTTTTTTTTTTTATTAAGTATACAATGTACTGCTGGCAAGGAAGGCACCAGGTCTCATTACAGATGGTTGTGAGCCACCATGTGGTTGCTGGGAATTCAACTCAGGACCTCTGGATGAGCAGCCAGTGCTCTTACCCTCTGAGCCATCTCTCCAGCCCCCTTTACTTTTACTGGTTAATGTGTGTGTGTTGTGTGTGTGTGTGTGTGTATGTGTGGACATGAATGCAGGTGCCCATGAAGGCTGCAGGGATTGACTACTCCCTGTTGACTAAAGATAAAATCCAGGTGTCTCTTTGACACGAAAAAACTCTGAAGCTCGTGATGGTTTTTGTGTTTTACTCTCATTTGACTCTTGCCAATGCTGAGGCTACAAACTGCAGCTGACATCTAGTGAACATGGATGCATGTCTTTTGTTTGTGTTTGGCAAACCCATGTGGTTGCTTCTCTTTGACTAATTCCACAAATTATCTTCCCCTGGCTCCTCCATAAGGTAGTATTCATCCCTGTTTAATGGCACAAACAAATTTTCTTTTGAAAATGATTTATTTTTTTCCTATGTTTATGTGGTTCTGTGTGTGTGTGTGTACATGTATGTAGACATGAGTGCAGGTGCTCATGGAGGCTTCAGGAATTGAATTCTCCTCGAAACAGAGTTACAGTTGGATCTGAGCCAACCGATATGAGTGCTGGGAACTGAATTTGAGTCCTCAGCAAGAGCAGTATGCTCTCTTAACTCTGGCCATCCTTGTCTCCTAGCCTTTCCAGTACAGTTTCAACAGACCTTCACTATCGAGTTTGGCTTCCACCAGTTTGTTATAACTGATTTAATACCTCTCCCTCTCTTAGGTGCACATGCTTTCTTGCCCGCACACACATTTGATGGAACGCTGCAGCAAGATGAATACTGGACTTTGTTCTACAGTTTTCTTTTGTATATAGATTAGTAAATGATCTTACACTGCTTTTTAATAAACTTGGACAGCAATTTTTTTTTCAGGCCAGCCCTTACTCTGTCTCTTATAACTGTATATCATTGGAGAAGCAAATTTACCTTTCTGAATTTGTTTTATTGACTTATGGTTTCTATTTCTGTGAAGAGACACCATGACCAAAGGACTCTTATAAAGGAAAACATTTAACTGGGGCTGGCTGTCATGGTGGAGCATGCTACTGTACAGACAGACATGGTCCTGGAGAAGGAGCGGAGAGTTTTATATCTTGATCGAGAGGCAGCAAAAGGAGACTTTATGTCACACTTGGCACAGCTTGAGCATATGAGAACTCAAAACCCACCCCTACAGTGACAAGCTTCGTTCAACAAGGTCAAACCTACTCCAATGAAGGCACACCTCCTGATAGTGCCACTCCTTAAGGGGCCATTATCTTTCCAACTAAAACACTGATCCTCAAACATAGTTTATTTCATATGATTACCATAAATATTAAAATTAAAGAAATAAATATTTGATATGTGATACCGCAGAATCTTTTAACTCCATTACGTAAACTAGTAACACCATAAGTATATAGGCACACATGCTCACAAATACACTGTATAATGTAGTGTTTTAGAATCAACAGATGGGTAAGAATAAAGGGCCAGCTTTGTCTTTGTGTTACAAAACACAGAATAATCAATGTCTTTTTCCTTCTTTAGAGAGAGCAACAAAAAGAAGTTCAAAAAATTTTTTAAAGTACAATAATTATTTTAAGGCACGAATACATTTTCCCCAAATTCTGCAAAGAAAAGCATATTAGATGTTTTGGTAACTTTAGGGATTTGCTGACTTTTACCAAGTTTCAAATCTGAGTACACTAATTTCATTTACGTCTCATTTTTGCTTGGTTTGCTTAATGTTATTTAAACACTATCTGAAACAAATCTCTTGTGACATGCTTTTCCCTTTAAAAATGAATGTTCAATGTTTTTACAGGAACTCAAGGGTAGATGCCTGAGAAACTCAATGAGAATAAAAAGTCTCACTACGAGGTGAGGAGAGGAAGATGGCTCTGGTGTAAATTCACAGTGTGGTTGATGGGTCAAAAGGCTTTGGTCTGAGCTTCCTCCTAACCACTATCACATGGCAGAAACTTGACAGGAGGAAAAGCCCTCCAAGCAGAATGTTAAACCTCTGCTGGCCTATTAATCCAACTATTTGCTGAATACATCTAAGGAGAAAGGATTCCTAATTTTGAAACCTACTTGATAAGATGGGCCTGTAGTTAGCTTGGCAGTGTGCTTTCCCAGCAAGTGTGAAACCCTCTGTCCACTTCAGAGATAGAGGTTAGAGGATCAGAAGTTCAAGGCTGTCCTTGGTTACATGGTGAGTCTGAGGTAAGTCCATACTTGTAAAACCCTATGCCAAAGAACTTGAAGAGGTAAGAGACAGGGAGCAGGGAGAGAGAGAGAAACTTTACTTGCTTAATAACCTATATAGAACTATCTTTTCTGGAAGTCATCTGACCTGAGGTAAAACATGACAACTTGTCCTTTATTCCACTATTTTAGCTCTGAGTATAGTAACACTGCCTATATTACCCCTGTTTAGCCCAACTATTTGTACAAAGTGCACTCATTCATTTTGTGTTTTTGTTTTTGTTTTTGTTTTCTTTAATTTGGTTTGGTTTTATTGGTAAGGTAGTTGATGCCCTAAGGCATTTTGAAGTCCATAGGAAGAACATTTTAGCTTTTTATTTGACCATGATAATTTACACTTCATTTGGGAGAGTGGAAAAACGTCTCAGAAGAATTCATTTACTTTTTACAAGAATTCAACAAGAAGATGTAGGTCTATGGCTTACGTGATATTGATTTGTTGTCCTTGCAGACTCTAAGGTCATTCTAACATTGATCTTTGTTTCCTTACACTACAACACCATGCACTCATCCAATTGGGATTAGCAAGATGTACTCCACTGGCTGCCTTCTGAAATCAAAGTAAACAAATAGATTATGGAATACGCACTATACTCTCTCCGAGCATATGACATAAGCACTTGCAACATCAACAGCTTTAAATGAACTCTAAAGAACTTGGTATGCTTTAGCTACCTTTACCCTGTTGGATAATATTAATTATTCCTTTATAAGTTGCATTCTTTTCTATCTGAAGAAAAAAACATTGATTTTTTTCTTCCTTCTTGGTTGTAATATACTGCAAGCTAGCATAGTTTTATTTATGCTGTGTCTCAGCCCAAAGGCCATCAGATATGTCAACTGCCCATGGGGATGTTGGACTTTAGGGCAGCCTGTGCTCCATAAGTTAGTCAACGCACAGCAAACAATAAATAATGTGACTTCACCTGAAACATGAATCAAGTCCCTCTCTTCAGTTTCACCCTCCTTTTTTCAAATTACAGAAGGTAGTTAAATATATGTGGTCTAGGTCTTGGTTTATTTAGGATATTCCACTTGAGTCAAAGCTTGCCTCTATTGCTCCGACGTCCCTGCCCGTACTTAATCACAGGGAACATTAACCATCCTGTCATCTTTGTGTACAGACCCGTCAAGTTGATAGAGGCACTGTGATTTGTTCATAACCTCGTCCTTCAGTTAGGAAGAGCTACAACTGATGTAGGTTAAAGAACTACAAACCAGAATTTCGAACTATTGAATAGACAGAATATTTTTCAATGTTTTCAAAAGGTAAATACTTAGAATATGTATTTGAAAGATATTTTAAAATGAAGAGGAACATCTATGCAAATAAAGTCATGTGAAATTGCTGTTGAAAATACTTTAATCAAAATATAAAAATTAATATTTAGATAGGGGGTATTATACAGATTTTAAAAGGTGTATTTTCCATCAATAGTATCTGAAATGTCAAGTGGCAAGGTGGCAGTAAGTGATTTTGTCGTGAAAATGCCATTATTTACAGCACAGTTTCCTGTGCCTGAGATAATGGGATTGTGAACAGATCAAGCTCACCCAATGCATCAGCATTCAGAATTATAGCCAGATGCATACTGAATTATGTCTCCTTCAGAAGAAATGCAAGTTTTTATTTCAAGAGCTAGAAGAATGGGAAATGGAAAATCTGCACTTAGAGGAAGTGAGATCTGTGAAGCTAATGTCTACACTTACACTATTGTTAATGTTTCTATGGTAATCTGACAAATCAATAAAATTAAGCTTCTTCATAAGTGTGTCTGTGAATTAAATCATTTGACATAAAAGGAGAAGTCAGACACATTAATGCTTTCACTTTTTCTGAGAACTTGGTTTCTTTGCTATTTCTACTATTTAATTGCTATGTGCTTTATTTGTCCGGTTTTGATGCTTATCTTTCATTTTTTTGGTATAAGAGACAGCCTCATTGAACTCAAATTAAGGAACTCTTCCAACATCTGTGATAGTTATAGGGTACTTCTTTTAGGGATTTTCATGGCCTATTTTTTTCCAAGGCCTAAAATATAGATGGAAAATAAATTTGAGTTCTTTGAAATCAGTTTATGCTATGTGTTTTTCAGATGCTGGATTACATGTAACTGCTTCTTATGAAAGGGGGTGGCTGGTGGCATCATACTCTGGCACAAGAGTCATTGACACACTGCTGTCTGTCTTTGTTCAGGAATGACTTTAAAAGGAGCTAATCATCATTCGCTAACAGGTCCAAGCTGAGAGGTTATTAAAATATGCTGAGTATCAACAACAC
Source organism: Microtus pennsylvanicus (assembly GCF_037038515.1). NCBI lineage: Eukaryota > Metazoa > Chordata > Mammalia > Rodentia > Cricetidae > Microtus > Microtus pennsylvanicus. Next base: position 1,750,687 of record NC_134594.1, on the reverse strand, counting down.
ACCAACTATAAACTATGAACATTTCTTCCTAGATAGGCAACACTTATATACTATTTTTCAGTATTGTGTTCCTTATTTTATCAAAATTGTCTTGAACGGCTTAACTCATGTGATCTTTACAATCATTCCAATGGCCTGGAAGTATTAACTCCCATTTCCAAACAAGGAAAAATAGACACAGAGAATTTACACAATTTTTCAAAGACCCCGAGTGGTGAACTGTATTCTGAAGCTCATAGGTCTGGCTGAACCATGACTCTCAATTATTACATTTTTTAAAACCAATGTGTGTCTTTTAGGTTATGAATTAAATTACTACAGTTCCTGTAGTACCAAGTAAACATAAACAAGACGAGGAGGGGTATCTAGTACTTAGGAAAAATGACTAAAAATCCTGATAAAGAAATACCAGATTCAAGCACTAAGACTCTGTCTGGCATAGTAATCTTGTTACCAAGAGAAAGAGCCAAATTACCATTCAGTATTGACAAATATCTAAAGCTACAATATATATGACAACAAGTCAATATGCCAAACCATATCAGCTTCTCTAGTTTTCTGGCTGTTATTTTTAAATGAATGGACAAATTTTGGTAACCCATTTGTCACTCTTGTGAGGAAATAGGACATTCGTTTCTTCAGAATCATAGTCTGTATCTATTCTTGCCGATGTTGACCTGGATATAGATCACACACAAGCAATCATGTATAGGATCTAATTACCAAATATAGTATTCTTTTTCTTACAGTGTTGGGGATTAAACTTATCAACTTCACAAGTCAAAAAAGTACTCTACCACTGGACCTAATAATGCCTATTTTTTAACTAACATTCTCTTTACTCAAAATTATATTTTTAATAAATTTGTTTGTTTCCTTATTTATTCATGTGTGAGTGTATGTGTACCCATAAGAATGTAAGCACATTTTCAGTACACATATGGAGATCAGAGGACAGCTTGTAGGAGCTGATTCTCTTCTCTCAGGAGGGAAGTAGTTAAATTTGTCTACACAAAATTTTAACTACTGAACTCTCTCAGGCATTCTGTTTCCTTACATTTAAAGTACAGGCATAAATAATACCTAACATCCTCCAACGTATCATTAACCCTAAAATCAGAAACAAAAATGAAATTAACAGTAACATCATGGAAGAAAAAGAGTCTACTTAGGCCCACTCATTCTTATGATTCGCCATGAGTCTTGCTCTAAAAGTAAATTTCTTGGTACTATAAGGGGCAATAGAAATGGTATCCCAAACACAGCATACACCACTACGCATTCATTTATTCCACAAATGTTTAATGAGTGCCTAATATACAAGTGTTAGGTAAGGTGTTGGGTTTCCCAAACAGTCATAGTCCTTACATAGATCTCACACAGTGTCTAAAAGGGAGAACGGCCTTGCGTATATAATTCCTAATGTTGTGTTATAATTGAGTGCTAAAGGAATAAGAGAACCCATACAGTATCTACCACTAAAGGAAAGACAAAAACTTAATGGGCACACACATTTTATCATGTTTCCAGTTTTTTTGTTTGTTTGTTTGTTTGATAAGCTGTGTTGACTCCAGAAAAGAAGCCTTCTGTGGTTATTAAACATTAACAACTTTCTGGACATGAGGAAATAGTAAATAAATTAAGATAATTATAGTTTTATTTTTATTTTTCTACTCCCATTAAAACAGCATATGATATGCTGTACCAAAAATATCATCTGAAGGGCAAATAAATGACTGATTGTTAGAAGAGAAAAATGAAAGAGGAACCAAATTTTGAGAATGATAAAAAAGCTGAAACCGTCACAAGTCAGCAAGTTCACCAGCATCTTTGCCACTGTCCGTGTCTTAGACATATTCGTTATTTTTGCAGTCTTCTTGGATTACCTAGCAGAGGCTTCTATGAGCTGATGAGACACTGAAAACCCAGAGCTTGTCATGTCTTGTGCTTTTCAACACTTGATATGTGTGGCCCGGTTCATCTGACAAAGGTGCTTCTTTCAGGTATTTATTTAAATACCATTTTTATTTTACTCTATTGTCTGTTTGTTTGGAAGTCTTAAAAGAGAAACATGTTTTAAAATTTTAACCTCAAGAGGAGAAAACTAATTTAATTGAAATGATGCTAGCTTTACCATACCTCACCCCTGATCACAAATATCCACCTTTTTTTTTTACATATAAAATAGGTCCAGGAAGCCTGTGCAGCATGGTGTGATGGTTACCATGGATATTTACTTAAAATTGTGTATACAGAGTGCTTCCAATAGCATTTGCTGTCAAGGCCTGTGGCAGAGAAAATTATGTATTTCTGGCGCTTAAGAGTCTATTTCTTTCTGATGTTTTTCTCTCTTCCTATTTAATAGGTGCAAATATAGAAAATTGCAGATTATAAGCAGCCAGGAAGTACCCTTCAGCAGAGTAAACAAAGTCTTATATTTTTTCATGTTCACTTCAATTTTTTACTTATCCAACAGGGAAAACATTAGTATATGAAGTCATAGTTTCTGGGGAGGATTATTCCATGATCTCCAGACTGTCACCACTGATCTGTTTCCCGTTTCTCAAACATCATTTCCTAGCACAACTCTTTCTCTCCCACATTTCTGTACTTTCCCTGCTTCCTCATACCAACCCCAAACACAAACCTTAAAAGTTGCATAGTAAGTGTCACTATTTTAGCTCAATATTCTGTGTTTTGAGATATATTGTATCTGGTTACTATCAACTTCCACTGATACAAACACCAGAGCTACATGATTTCAGGTTGTTGTTTAAATTCTCCTACCCCAAGATTAAGAAATAACCTCTATTTCAAAAGAATACATCTGACTAATATTGACATCCTAAATGTATGTACATAACTCAAAACAAACACCAGAAGTCAAACAAGTCTTTTTAAAGCTACAACACTAGATAAATGTCTCAACAGGCAAATAAAAAACAAGCAAAACATCACCAACAGCTACAACAACAGCAGCAGCAACAAACAAACAAACAACAAATTCATGGAAATGCTCGATTTCAGTAATATAAACAAAAAAGCAAATTAAAGCAATACCTCATATAGATTCACCATAGTTGAGTAGCTGTTATTAAAAAGACAAACAAAAGATTCTGGTGAGAATGCAGAGAATAAAGAATCCAAGCCCATTATTTATTCTCTGGAAATGTAACTTTATACAGTCATTGTGAAGCATAAGGGAACTCCTCAAAAATAAATAAGAAAGAAATAAAGAAAACAAGAATGTTTATATGATGTTTACTACTGGGCCTATACTCAAGGTTATGCCTTAAGCTTAGACCCAATGTGCACTACAGTGCTGTGCACAATAGAGAAAATATGGAGTCAACGCAGAAGCCTAGAGAAGATTTGATGGGAGGATGGAGGTGACGTACTTGGAGACAAGCCTCTGTGCTAGCCAGTGCCTCAATATGTCTTCATCATATTTATCATTTGACAGAGGAAGGATTTAAACAGTGACATGCTTGTAACTAAAATTGCTTGTAGGAAATCTCTGCCTCAGAGACACAGATAAAATTAATAGGAACAAAATATACAGCAGTTTGAAGGATGTCAACGTTCCAACCTTACAAAGAATTTTTACTAACTTGCATAAGACATCTGAAAACCTCAAATCAAGGTTAGTAAAAATTGTCCTCAGAGATCAGTGAAAGAAATAGTATTAAAAATACAGGGACAAAAGGAACATCAAAACCTGACAGAGCAGAGAGAGTAAACTAAATGAGGACGATTAAAGTGGGTCTTTATAGACCTGATACATCTTATTTTCTTTTCATTATATTTTATTTTTACTCACTTATTACTCTCCTCTGGACTATGTGTCTATGCATATGGTGTGCACGTGTAGGGGTGTGGCGATAGACCATGGGTGTGTAGGTCAGAATTAATTCTTTTCTGATTGACGTCAGTTTTAGAGTTTGTGCTCAGGTCATTAGGTGTGTTCAGAAATTCTTTTACTTGCTGAACCAACTCATCACCCCAATATTGTATCTTGTGTTTTCCCTGAAACTTAAACCTTCTCTATGAAAAGCAGATAACATAACTGCTACTTTTTGTAACCGTGTGTAATCTTGCTTTCTTCTCTATAGCCAGAAGGTTGTCAAATCTCAGACGGAACAGTCTGCAATAACAAAGTACATGAATTTTGATCCAACTCAAAATACCAATCAAACAGATAAGCATTGAGTAAGGATGCTTGAGAAATCCATTTTGACAAAAAAAAGTCTTAAACACAGAGGATAAAGATCTTTTTTTTTTGTTACAATTATAGAATCCATACCAGGAAAGATGATGTAAGAAACAAAACAAATTCCCAAAGATGCCTCATAACCACAGAAAACCAACCGAAAGAGCTTCTCATGGATGATGAACCAGAGAGAAAACATTAAGCACATGGATGCCTGCCAAGAAGATCAGAACAAAATTTGTGAATGTCACTTCTTTTAAAGAGGATAGTGAAGAAAATACCTAACAACTACTCTGTGCTAACCAAGTCATGGTTATAGAGGAGAATCTATGACATCTAATTTACTAATATAGCATAATTCTTAATACCAATCTATAATAATTTACCCTCATACTCACTGATAAGTGTAATTTTCATTCTTCATTAAGGAAACTTCTCTTTGCAACAGACAGAGACCACTACAGAAAGCATTAACCAATCAAAATACAGAGCTGTGGAGTCCAGTCCCAGTGCTTATATCTACAAGTGAGTCTTGTTCACATTAACCAATCAAAATACAGAGTTGTAGAGGCAAGCCCCAGTGATTATATTTACAAACCAGTCCGTTACTTAGGCTCAGGTAGCATTGTAAGGAGATATGATGGAGAGACTGTCAAAACTGGAGGATCAAGAAGCTTGCTGTGAGATTTTGTCACCAAAATAACGTAAGAAGTTATACCTGTACAGTCTCACCAAATGACCACTGCACATGGATTGAGCAAGGATAACACCAGTGAATATGGCAAACTGTTTGGGAAAAGCCCACAACGCCTCAACCCTACATGAAGAACTATAGGCAACAGAATAAGATAGGATTGTGGGAGGCAGTCTTCCCCAGGAAAGTTTTCAGTGCCAAATGAGCAGCTGGTACACTCACATACCAGTACTATATGTCGATTCAACAGAGTATATTTAGAATTAAAAATGTATATACACATGCAAATATGCATATAATAACAATTAATGAAAACAGAGGTCATAAATATTAATGAGAATGGGGAAGAGTATATATGAGAGGGTTTTGAGAGGATAGGGAAGGGAAAAATATTGTGATTAAATTACAATCTCAAAAGTGCAATAAAATACTTTAGAATTATAAACAAGTGAAGCAAATGAAGTGGGACCAAATGGAATGCCATCAGAAAGAGTTTTACTTAGAACAAAAAATGAAAGGAACAAATTCACTTTTTCTAGAGATTGTGTGCTTTAGCTTAAAATTTTGTGGTATGAAGATGCAATAAGCAACTTCCAGGACTCTTAGAACTGTTGCTGCTTTCTTGGAATCCATTATGCTAAGAACTTTTTACAAATGCCAGATAATAAGGATCAACATGTTGCAAAAGAGATCCTGGCACAAAAATGCATGTGCCTTTATCCACCAAGAACAAGCTTCAAATGCATGACTATGTATGTCCTCTGGCTTTTTCACAGTTCTCAATGAATAATGTGTCAGATTAAAATGCAGCCACTACCACATATTCAGATGGTCTTTAATGTCCCACCAGCTGAAATAAATAGAGGTCAGATGTGTTGGTTGCAATGTTGTGAGCTACGTTCCACAATTAATCGCCAAGCAGGAACTGAGAAATGAACCTCACATGGTCCTGAGTAGGAAGAAAGTTTGAACTGGACATAAAAAAAATACTGAAGACATTATTCACACAGGAGTTTATCAAAGAACATTTCTTGTTAAGAAAAGAGCTAAACAGTTTGGAGGCCCTGTGGGAGAGTGAGAACATAAAGTACAGGGATTATCTGTTCAAATGTGGGTATATTTGGAGATATGTTGCATAAATATAATAAACCAAAATATTCAACAATCTGATGAAAATTAAAGAATCCAAATAAGAAATGATAAATAAATACAAAATCAAAAACAGTTTTTTGGGGGTAGGGAAATTGGCATTGTTATGGATTGAAGATAAAAATCATCTGACTTCCATAAAAATTACAAGGGTAAAGAGACTGTGAAGGACACTTCATCAGAGATTACTATGATACCAAATGAGGTTGGAATATTCGTGATCAATGCAAGGGTTTTCAGAGGCAAGGGAATGTTAAATTCTCAAAGTGTCATTTTCATTTTATTTCATTTTGAGCGTGTCATTCTGAAAAACTTGGAACACCTAAGCGTATGAGTGAGTGACATTTGCCTGAGATTCTCCGTGACAAAGGATATCATTGGAGAAATCTGTCCATCTGAGTATCAAATGGGAAAGCACTGCTGCTAAGACTAGTGTTTACTAATGTTCTTGAGAGCAGAAGGAGAAGAGTAAAAGACAAAATATTCAGATTTAACCATGATGTAAACATGAAGAAGAAACATTTGCTTCCTCTTGCTAGTGGAGTAACAGGTTATCACTATTAGTCAAAAGTGAGCATGTTTAGATGTTTGGGGAGCTGGAAAGTCACTTCTGAATGTTTTCATAGAGGACATTTCATATGCCATAAAAGGATTGAGCTATTTCTTCAATGACCTCACAAGGTGTATGGATGAGAAGCTCTGGAAATGAGGCCAACAGAAAATAATACCTAACAAGAACCTAGCACTTCCCAATAAGTACAGCCAGATAAGTGTTACTACTGAAAACAACACCCAGGGTTTAGAAACCTCTATACCCAGGTAGAAAGTGGGTATCAAAAAAATACCAGAACTATTCCTTCCTGCTGATAACCTGGTGCCTTTTGTCCTCTGGGACTCACCAGTGGAAAGCAAAAAAGAAAATTTCACATTTAAAATAAGTTGAAAACATTTTCTTCATATTCTCACTGCTGAGACTTTGACCTTTGGGATATTGAAGACCGCAATATATTTGTGTTCATTTCTATTCAGTCCACTTATATAGTGCTTTGATAGTCAGTTTTATTCAAAATATGTTTTAGATATAACATCATTTCTCAAGGAAAGTAACAATATTTTGTGCATTAACCACATTGAATAAGCTGTGTACCTTGAATAAAATAGGATGGTTTCTATAGTTGGTGAAATGCTTCTCACACGTAATAAAATCTCTTGTGCTTTCTGGAGAGACTTGACTCTGACTGGAAAAATATTAAATGACCTGAAGAAGCTGTGTATATGAAACAAACACCACACATTTGCATTCATATATCAAAATTAGGGCCAACCTTTGGAGAAACATAGAATGGGAACATGGTCATTAGAAATAAGGGGATATAAGGGAGAAGGGGGAAGAGAAAAACTAAGAGGGAATTTTAGAAACTGTGGAATTCTGAAGTAGGAGAAAAATTATAGAGTCAAAGTAGAAGAATGATGAAACATGATTGAATTGTGAAATATGCACATATGGAAATTATATTAATTTTACATTTGATATTAGTAATCATTATAATTAAAAATTTAAATATGCTTCTTCATTATTAATGTTTCTTTATAATGTTCTCTTCTTTCAATTGTGATATAATATGTATTGATCTATGGTAAGAATCTCTCCTTTTCAAAATTACTTTGCCCAATTTTGAATCTTCCTTTTAGATCATTAGATATTGGAATCAGCTTTTTGCTTACACTAAATGTGTATGCTTATTTGAGGAGTTTGACACACTTGTGACATTGTCTTATCTAGTTCACATAAAACATATTTTTTTATTAATCCAGGTCTCATACTGTGTTTCTCAATAGTGTTTGTAATTGCTTTTGCTAGGTACATTTAACTATTAACTTGATGCAGCCTAAAGTCACTGTGGAGGTATTCTCAACTAAGGGACTTCCCAAATCAGACAGACCTGTGGGCATATCTGTGGGGAATTATCTTGACTATTAGTTGAGGTAGGATGATCCAGCCTACTGTGGACAAGACAATGCTTCTGTGTGATTATTTCGGGGCTAAACGGCCAGAAACCAACAAGCAGCCTACTGCTACAAATTGGTAGCCAACGTGTTGGAATAAATCCATGTAAAACCTGAGAGGGCTTGAAAAGGAACTCTAGACACTAAAAAACAAAATTTAGGTGCAATTATTTTCCCTGAATGAGTTTTGCTTGCTGGTGGCACTCTGCGACTTTTTTAAGAGAAGTTTTCCTGATTCAGTGGTAGCAAGAAAAAAGTGGTGGTTTTTAAATGCCAGCTTTCTGGGCTCTGCTGCCAGCGCAAACTCTGACTCTTTCTGGAGGTCTGGCTATGGAGCAGTTAAATGGGAATCAGTGTTGGACAGAGTGCTACAACTTGCTTAATGACAACAGTGGTGCTGTGAGCATGGCTCTCAGAGGCAACAAATGGCTCTACCATGTCAGACTATGTGGGGCAAGCAGACACTGCCATATTTTCCCTAGCAATGCCGCAGCTTAAGTTTTTAAGAAGTGTTTGCCTTTTAAAAGTACTCCTGGACAGTAATGAATTACAGATACACAATAGGACACATTCAGACATAAAAGACCTCCAAATGGGTCATAGTTTGGATAAATGTACATAAGCTTGGGAAAGAGAAGAAAAATAATATAGTTATAAAAAGAAGTAAATGGTTTTTAAAAACTAAAACAAAGTCATTAAAGAGACAGAGTACAGACAGTCATAGATTAAAAGGAATAAAGAAAGAATGAGCCATGTAATGATGGAAAATTCACATAGAGTCTGAATTATGCATATTATTATGTCTTCATTGAATTTTTTTGACAGTGAAGGAGCTAAGTACAGAGAAACATTTTATTGTATGGGCTGCCAAGCTAAACCAGCATGTGTATTATAAAGGTATCTTGACTTCATAATTTGAGTCTAAGAATATGTTGATTCGGAAAAAAGGTTTTTCTTTTGATTCCACAGAGGATGAGAACCTGTGGATTCATTCCAGGCTAAGGTGGTTTGATGCACAAAGAACACCTGAAAGGTCTCTCTGAATATACCCCCGAGAATAGTTTGCCCAATAGACAGCAGGAGGAAGTTTGGAGAAAACTACCACCCATATTCCCAAATATTGTTTATAAATGTTTGTTTACATTTAAAGGGGGGGATATAATATAGAGATGTGCATTGATATGGATCTTGGTTTATTGCTACAAATTTAAGATCAATTTTGTTATACTGTGTATGCATATTTCTAATATTTATTAAAGTGTTGTGTTTGTACAGCTCATTTAAAATGTAATGTATAGTTAAGAACTACAGGTTAATAGATAATCATCTATAATAGCCAAGCTTATAGTCATGTTAGTTAGATTTTCTAGATGGACAGAGATGTATTTCAGTTACATAGGTATTCTTCAAACCTTTCAAAGAGTACAGAATATGGTATTTAAAATGTTATAAGAAGTTAGGACTTTTCATGACAGAGACGTGTCTGCTCCTGGCAAAACCAATTACTTGAAGAGCAAAATGGGCATCAAAGGGGCTCCTTATGGAACTGGTTAGCCATTTGGGCAAGAAATTGCCCTTGCCTGGACTACTTGATGAACTGGACATGCAGGACCTACAGAGAAATGACTGTTGAACTTGCCTAAAGGTGAGAAAGGGCCTTCAGGTTCCTGCTTCATGAAAGAGTCTGCCAGACACATTCAGGACACAGAAGAAAGTAACTGACAAAGTGCCAATATATGTGAAACTGTCTTTGAAATTTCCTGCTTTATGGAAAAAAACTGCTGGATATTATGGGCCTGTAGGCTGAAGATGAATGCCCCAACAGTACAGAAGAACTTTGGGTGACTCTCCAGGCATTGAGATAAATCTGCCAATTCTAGAGCTTTGTTAAGTTCTTCATAATGCACTTCCTGTTTACTTAGCTAATATTATATCCCTCTGGAGTCTTTGATGGAGTTAAAGTATTGATAGTTATAGTTTTCTTAGTTATCATGACAGATACAATAGATATAAATATTGTAACTGTAATTCTTATTTAATACCTGTTTTGTTATATGTAATTTTATTATGTTGAAGATAAAGCCTTCCTTTTCATTTAAATAGAAAATGGGAGGTGATGTGGGATTTACCACTGTATGCTGTGATTACAAATAATGAATAAAGAAACAGCATTGGCCCTATAGCAGGGCAAAAGTTAGGTAGGCAGGGAAGATGGAAATGAGTGCTGGGAGAAAGAAAGGCAGAGTCAGAGAGAAGTCCCCGCTGGAGAAAGATGCTGGGAACTTACCTGGCTAACCACAGTAACGTGGTGATATACAAATTAATGGTGATGGATTAACTTAAGACATACTAGTTAGTCAATAATAAGCTAGAGCTAATGGGCCAAGCAGTGATTTAATTAATACAGTTTCTGTGTGATTATTTCAGAGCTAAACAGCTGGGAACTATTAAGCAGCTTGCTGCTATAAGAACTGGCCATGAATTTGAGGGAAAATACAGGTAGAGTTGGAGAGGAAAGAGGGAAGGGTAAAAAGCATACAATTTCAATTTTTATTTATAAAATTCTCAAAAATTAAATTAAAAAAGAAAGCAAATTTTTTACAAGACAATTTTTTTCATATGCCTACTGGATCAGTAATAAGGTTTGTTCTTCAATGGTACCATGTGATTAGGCATCACTTTTCTTTTTCTCCCATATTTGCATTAATTGATTTTTGTTATATAAATTTGCTAGTGTTATGTTCTAGCAAAAGATAATAATACTAGTTTAAATAGTACAAATAATACATATAGCATGTCTTACATCAGAACAAAGAGTATTTTGTTATTTTATATGAGTCTTATCTTTAGGAAGCTTTAAAAAAATACCCTATCATCAGAAGATTATCAATAGAAAAATCAGAGAATTTTCTTCTTCATAAAGACAAAAATTAGGCCTATTTAAACCAATTCAAGAGGGTTACTGGATTATAGAAAAGATATTTTATCTTGGTTGTTGTGTTTGCAATATAGAATTATGATATTAGAGTTGTTTCTAGTCTGATATTGTGTTTGTTTGGTAAGTGTTCTTTTTTTGGTTCCTATTGGTCACACTGGGTCCTAGACAATTATGGAAGCTGTGGGGTCCCTGGGAGAGAGTGTTTATGCAGTTTGTTAGTTTACACATTATAATGGAGATGAACTAAGAGAAATGTCAAAGAAGGGCAGTGCAAAATAGATAGGGTGCTGAGGTTAATATAAGAGGAAGAGGAGTCCTCTGGGAATGAATGTAGTGTCCAAAAAGGATGCCTAAAGCAATATTCAGTAAGATAAAGAGGAAGTTTGGAAAGACCAGAATGAGAGTTCTTGGGGGATCCTGGATCCACACCAAAAGATAAAATCCCCAAGCAATTGAGGTGTGTGGGGGTGACAGAAGGTGCTTCTGCAATCAGGTTGCTACAAAAATAAGAGTGAGTAGGGAAAGAGTTAATGGTTGACAAAAAAGATGATGACAACCACCTCCTTTTCTCAGATCAGTGTGGTCACCTGGGCTTCCTGGTAAAAAGTGCTTCTATGTTGACATAGAGAAATGAAGATGATCTAGAAGAGAAGGCTGAGACTGTCAGCAGGCAAGATTTATGAGAACCTTGTATTCATACAAAGAGGTGGAATCTCCAGAGGAGTGTAGTAGGCGGGGAGAAAAGCTTATGATACAGAATCAAAAGTAAATTTCGAAATATCAGAGTGGAGGAGAGGAGGGATACAGAAAATCTTCAATCTGCATGCCAGGCTACTATGGCCATGGGGATCCTTGATAGAAAGAATACCTGATGATCAAAAGCTGACTCAAAGGACACAGAAGACAAGGACTTCAAAATAGTAATTATGAATATGTTCAAGGATGTTAAAGAACAAATTCTTATAAAAGGAAGTGACTATCAAGATGCAAGAAGCATAGAAACAGAAACTAGCAGTTAAATGAAATAATGAAAACATTTCAATACATGATAGTAGACTTACAATCACAAAATAAAATCTTAACTGAAATAAATCTGGAAACAAAAAGCCTTAGGATTCCAAACAAAATCATCAGAGGTAAGATTATAAGATTAGATGAGAAATTTTAGATCTCAAAGATAAAGTAGAAAAAAATGGGTAGTTCAGTCAAAGAAAATGTTAAATATAAAGAATTTCAAGAACAAAACATCTAGAAAATTTTGGACACTACAAAAAGACTAAACTTTCAGACACTATGACTGGATAGATAAAGAAGAGACCCATGCAGTGGCACAAAAAATAGTTTTAGTAAAACACAGAAAAAAAAAGCCCAATCTAAGGATTGAGTTTCCAATCAAAATACAAGAATCATACAGAATATCAAATATACATTACCAGAAGAAGTTCCCCAAAACACATAATAAGAAAACTGGTACATGTAAAGAACAATGAAAGGCTCCTAAAAACACCAAAGGAAAAGACCAAATCACATATAAAGTGAAGGGAAGAGGCAAAAGCACCCTGGTCTAAGTACTGCCATTTTGACTTCAGGCTCCAGTAATTTTAGGGCGAAATAGTTCAGGTTCCCAAGCCCTAGGGGAGCTGAGAACTTTCCAATTACTGACCAACTTCCACCCTAAATCACACAAATAGTTATGTATTTTCAGTTCTTTAGAACATTATGTTCTAACAACAGAAGAAACAAATGAATCTCATTGTTTTGACTGAAATGTTTACATTGTATGCCATTTAACAATGGTGGAATACACAAAGAATTCTGTAATTGCTAAGTCCTTATTGGTGAAAAAAATGTAACTGTCACTTGGTAACAAATGCTTGTGATGTTATTAATAAACCTCACTTTTGCCTCTGCTCTGCGCTGTCAGGAAGATCAAGACTCCCGAGTCTCTGTCCTGTAGTCTGGATCAATCAGTGACCTGCTTATGTGGTGATTTAATGAAATATTTAGAACCCCTGAGTGTTTTCTCTGTTTTTTCATGGCACCTTAACAGGCTAAGCGTAACATTCAGAGGTCCCACTGAGATGCCCTATTAAGGAACAAACAGAGAACTCTCGTAGGGGGAGTTAGAGTCCTCTGGAAGCAGACAACTTTGGACTACAAGGTTTGGACTCAGTAAGGATATCTGATATAGCAACACTCATGTCTGGGACACCTCTCTTGTTCCAGGAGATCCTGGCTCTGACCCAATCTCTCCAGTTGTGGGAGAGACCGAGTCTATCCCAGGTGGAGTAGTGTCCAGGGACTGGTGTCCCAAGAGGGACAGGATCTTGGGGGTTTCCCAGCTTGAACCCGGGACTTTAGTTATGATATTAAAAGAGTGTCTTTATTGGCTGACATCTTATCCATCTTATTTGTCTGCCCTGTCCATTTGTCTTATTATTGTCTCGTTGTCAGTGCATTTGTCCACCTTGCTGTCTGTCAATTTGTATCCGTAGTTTCATCTAGCTTCTTGGCTGTTATTGGATGTTTTATGTTTGTGAAAGTGGGCCAGATTTCATCTGTCAACCCCCTGACTTGGTATTAACTCATTTCAGAAACTTAAAAATATATACTGCTCTTGAAGAACTACACTTTGACTCCTTTAAACTGATACTAGATTTGGGATTTGTAGGCAGTTTAAAGACACATAGTCTCCAAGAGAGAAGTAGGGAACTGCTCCCACTTCAACATCAATTAGTTCGGGCATTCCCCCTTGAAATTACAGCTGGAGGAAATAGGGAAAGTTTTGTCTATTTTGAATGCAATAATGTATCCACTGCAAGTCTGTGTCTGACTGGTCTTGAAGGTGTGAGTTTACTGTGTTCCCTGTGTCTTGGTTACAGTTTAGCTGTTACTGTTGCAGTCAGTCACCTGGACTCAGAATTCATCTCTGGATATTCTAGCCATTGGAACTAATGTAATAGGGATTAAAATGTCTTTTGGGTATGAATAATATTAAAATTGTTTTCTGCTGTTTTTTTGATAAACAAGCTCTTGATTGGGTTATGACCCACCCTTTTCAGACCCAGGTTTGCTTCTAATGTCTCTGTGTCTAGTGACAAAAATTGGTGGGCAGAAGTGGCAAGAGCAAGGAAGCTAAGAAATTATTGGTGTATAAATTACTGGATGTGGTTAAAAATCTGTAATACTTGTAAAAGAAAGAGTTAAATTGAAACTTTAACAGAGGATTAAAAGTCAGAAGGTTACATAGGAGATATTAAAACAAAGACCTATTCCTTCAGTGTCTATGGTTCTGATCAAATGTTCAAATGTCCTAACTTTGCCTTTTAACCCCTTCTTTCTGACTGTGATCATTTTTGTTAACTGAAGTATGTCAATCCAAAACATGAATTTTATGCTTAAAGGCTCAGCGTAAGAAAGACCAAAGGTTGCACTGGTATCCAAAACACCAAATATAGTCACTGGCCAACTAAAGTTAGGTTCACAACTACTAAGCAACAAAAAATGGGATATTTCTACTTTTGATGCACTAAGACTGTGGCCTTAAACAATCTGGCAAAGAACTTAGAGTAGTTTCTCAAACTTCAGGGTCAAATACCATTTTACAGAAGTAGTCTTGGTTTTCCTCAATGTTGGAGGTTTAAATAACAATGCTTTATAAAAAGTTGAAAACCATTGGCTTACACAATATCTCCCTTTTGGTTTACTCAAGCTTACAAAAATTGGTTTAAAGATATATGTCTAATCTTATTTTTGCTAGTATTTTTAAGATGTAGCTTTTCTAATCTGAGTTCTATAAGAATGTGTTATAATTATAATGGTACACTATGTAAGGTTCAGGAAAGTTACTGGTCTCATTTTTGACTATCTTTATAAATTTAAAGTCTTATCGCGATACTAGTGCTTCAATTTAAAAATTATCATTTTAAAGGATAACTTAACTATAAATTGGTAAAGATAATTAACCCTTGAGATGTTCATAACTATACTTATAAGTCATGCTAAGTACTAATGTAATCAAGTAGAGAAAAACTTATATTGCCTCTTATATGTTTTCAAGGTATAGCCTAAAACAAATGACTAAAATCAAACAAGGATTGCTTGACTTAAGTCCTCAAACTGTCAGAGAGTTGCTGAATATTGCATTTAAGATAGTTAAACTTATATGATAGACATAGACTTTCAAATCCTAGTAGTGACTCCCAAGAGCTCCAAGAAGACAATGGACACAGTAATGGATAACAAACCACTGTGTAAGACAGCCCCTGTGTTTCAGCTGCTTCCAGGGCTTGTCCTTAAACGTGGACAAGAGGAACACTGGAGAATTGATTGCCCCAGTTTGCCTAGACAAGGTGAGGTCAGTTCTTCCATGTTCTTCCTCCACAGATAAATCTACTGGGCCTGGCAGCCAAGATTGTTGTCCTGGTACTTTTGCCCCAAATGCCATAGAAAACACAGAAACCTAGAATATCTTGTCCAGGTATGGACCATAGACTAGATTTTCTCTGACATTGATGGATAAGCTAACAGCTTAGCAACAATGGACAATCAGCTAGATTCCCTCCCTCAAGGCTGAAACTATCTTATTAGTTCATTAGTTATTTCATTGGTTAGTTTAAGCTACTATGTCTTGTAAAGGAATGCTTCCTGTCCCAACCACCCTGCCCCAAATAACTGACTCAGAGACTAAATATTACTTATAAATGCTCCACCAATGCCTCATGCTTGTTACTAGCTAACTCTTAAATATAGATTAACCAATATTTCTATTTATGCTTTGTCATGTAATTTATGATTTTTTACCTTATTTTAATACACCCTGCTGGCTCAGTAGATGACTGGTATCTCATCTGAACCCTTCTTCTTCCCATCATTTTCAGTTTGGCTTACCTACCTAACTTCCTGACCAGCTACTTGCTTGCCAGATTATTTTTAACAACGAGAGTAATACATATTCATAGTGTAGAAAAGGATTGTTGCACAGCATTTCCCCTTTTTGTCTAATTAAAAATAAAGGTTTTAACCTTGATGTAGTAAAACTATATGCAATAAAAACAGTTATTAAGAATTACAGTAACAATATCTAATTCATTTGCATTTCAAAGTTAGCAAACACATTTAATTATCTATTATTATTGTATAATATTCTGTTTGTGTTCTGACAAACAAAGCTTGCCTGGAGATCAGAGGGCAGAGGTAGCCACTAGTTAACCATAGAAGCTGGGCAGTGGTGGCACACACCTTTAATCCAGCACTCATTGCTAATGTCTTTAATGCTAGCACTCAGGAAGTGGAGACAAGACATGATAAGGTGAGTTGTAGACAGAATCTCATCCTTTTGGATACAGGAAGGAGACAGGTGGAAACATTTTGCAGCTGCTCCTAGTTCTCTGATGTTCTAAGTTTCCCCCAATGTTTGACTCCCAATTCTTTATTGATTTAGATTAATTAGATTAATCCTTCAGTGAGGCTAAATTTTTATATCTAATTAATTTTCTATTATAATGAAGAAGAGCTATAATTATAACTATTTAGTCTTCAACTCCATCACAAACCCCAGAATAGTGAAATGTTACCTAATGGCAGGGACACCATGCTTCCTAGACAGTCATCAAAAGTTCCTCTATAACATTGGGGCATCCAACTCTGATCTATAGGCCTAGGATATCTACAAACTTTCCTCTGAAGCAGGACATTTTGAAGGACTGTTCTGCCTTGTCGTTACAAAGTTTGGCAGTTACCTCTCTTGTGTCCTGCTGGTATAGTTTGGATAGTAATTGTCAGCAGCTGAGGCAAAGTCAGCTACTTTGCCCACATGGCTAGATTTTGGCATAAAGAAAACAAACTGTATGTGGAATTTCTTTGATGCCCATCATCCTCTTTGAAGTAATTAGTGATACACATTAATAGAAATGGGTTAATTTAAGATATAAACATTAGCCAGGAATATGCCTAAGATATTGGCCAATTAATGTTGTAATTAATATTGCGTCTGTGAGATTATTCAGGTCAGAGCAGCCTGGAAACGAAATAGCAGTCTACATCTAGATTATTTTTTTTACTTTTAATATAGATTGAAGTGATTCATAAAAATAAAATACAAACTATTATATGTTTTATAAATTAAAAATCTGGAAAGATTTTTAAAAATATCCTTACAAATACAATAAAACAACACCAGTCATTAAAACCAATACATAAAGGGCCAATTTCCCCATGATACATATGGATCAATTCCAGGACGTAAGATCCATATTTATTTCAGACTGTATGTTTTACTCATTTACTTAATTAAGTCTTTAAACCAATAATAGTGGCTTGCTTCTAAACTGTACTATTGACTAAATATTTGGATAAATGAATGATAGTCTAAGGTACGGAAAAGTAAAGTTTCCATTTTTAACAGAGACAAAAAAAAATAGATAAATGATTTCCATGCATAGCTCCTTCTTTAACTAGGTAGGTAAATGCAGGAAAGCCAGAAAGTCAAATATTTGTGTGGGAAGATTTAAATGGCTACATAAGTTCAAAGAGTGAAGTCAAAAGGTGAATTAGGAGATGGGAAAGAGGGTACCACACTGTTGACCATATTACTCACAGCCAACACTGAATAATGAGGTTTATTATGGTGTCATTTCAATTTACAAGTAGAAAGAAATTAAACTCAACCCAAAGACACATCAAACTGATATAAAGAACCTTGAAAAGCAAAAGGGATTTCCCAAGCAATGGTCATATTTCTCATAATTCCTTTAATACTACTTCTTTGGATAAATTTTATTATCAATATTTCAATTAAACTTTAATATCCCTGCACTAAACTGTTTTGAGAGATCTTGAACATTTTTCTCTTTCCTTAGTATTAAACTGGCTTATTTACATTTTTCTATTCATACCTAATATTTAGCTGTAATCCACAAAGGGAGAGATATAAATGTTTCCATAATAACATATTTCTCAAATACTTGATATTAACTCTTTTCAAGTGCTCTATTTGCATAATTCCTAAGATTATTTTCTCTAGAACGAAACCATTTTAAAGCCCTAAAGATTCCACTGTCATAACTCATGGGTTAGCTGATTCCCTAAGCTAGAAGTAAGGAGAAGTTAATGATAAGTTATATAAAGTACAAAAATTGATCCAGAGATGAGACCAGCAGATGCAGACTCCTAGAGGTGAGCTCTTTCTCATATATATGTAGATTGGTGAATAGAGGCAGTGTTTGTTTAGATAATAAGTTTGGCCTGTGCTTCAGTCTCAGTGACATGCCATCCATTTTTTGTCTTCCTGGGTTGCAATGCTTCATTTTTAGCGTCAGATGAAGCTGAGTTCAGCTGCATGAAGAGAGATCTCCTGATTTATTTTTCTCTTTGACATAAAGAAGTTTGATTCAAGGGGAGAAAATGACACTGTGCGCAGGATTAAGCTAGATTTCAAACTCTACTGCTGTTTCACACAGAGCGAAATACGCTGCTAACTGAGACAAAAGCAAACATTTGGCTTTCATTGGGTTGGTTGTGCTTTGTAGTTATTCAAGTTTCCCTGGAAGGTACAGATAAAATTGAAGCAACATTGAGGTGTTTCTTTTGTTAAAAACAAAAACAATAAAACAATCTCTCTGTCATTTCTGTCATTCAACCGATAAACAGTAAACTGCACTTCTACCCCAGGTTGCTGTTACTATTGCTCTTTTTTTTTTCTTTTCGTTTCTTTTTTTTTTTTTTTTTTTTTGAGAAAAGGAAAAAAAAACAAGTTTCAGCCTCCTCCCATCCTCCCATTTCCCTCCCCCTCCTCCCACCCTTCTCCTCCTCTCTCTCCAGTCCAAAGAGCAGTCAGGGTTCCCTGCCCTGTGGAAAGTCTAAGGTCCTCCCCCCTCCGTCCATATCTAGGAAGGTGAACATCCAAACTGGCTAGGCTCCCACAAAGCCAGCACATTAAGTAGGATCAAAACCCCGTGCCATTGTCCTTGGCATCTCATCAGCCCTCATTGTTCGCCATGTTCAGAGAGTCCAGTTTTATCCCATGCTTTTTCAGTCACAGTCCAGCAGGGCTTGGTGAGCTCCCAATAGATCAGCCCCACTGTCTTAGTGAGTGGGTGCACCCCTCGTGGTCCCGACTTCTTTGCTCATGTTCTCCCTCCTTCCGCTCCTCATTGGGACCTTGGGAGCTCAGTCCAGTGCTCCAGTGTGGGTCTCTGTCTCTATCTCCATCCATCACCAGATGAAGGTTCTATGGTGATATGCAAGATATTCGTCAGTATTGCTATAGGATAGGTTCATTTCAGGTTCCCTATCCTCAGCTGCCCAAGGAACTAACTGGGGACATCGCCTTGGGCTCCTGGAGCTCTTGAATGGAGAAAAATGAGCAGACCAGCTGCCACAACTAAAATGTAACTTACCTACATGTAGAATTTTAAAAGTCTCACTGTCATCTTGAAACCAAAATACATTATGTCACTTAATTCTCAAACAAATATTACAAAGTGTGATATGGTTTTTTGTACAATGTCTTGCTAATAATTTAGTTGTTACATGGTTTAAACCCTATTCAATAATTGTATTTACATAATTCCAAAGATTATTTTTATTTTGTTGTAGCATAAAACTTGGTCCAAGCATTCACCTACTTCCAGCTGCAGTGCATTGATTTTCTGAGTCAGAGATAGAGAGTCTGAGAGAAGGGGGAATTGGGGATGAGGAAGAGTGAGAAACAGAGCCAAATTGTATTAACTACAGACACACTGGTAAAATGTGTGATGCTTTACCTGTGGAACACAATTTCTGGGGATTTTCAAAGATGTTATCCTACGCTCATTGAGGAAAGTTAATAAAGGAGTCAAAATAAACAAAGTATGATTACTAAGATAGAGCTTTGGAACCAAATTTACTTTTGATTTAAAATAACCCAAAAAGCTGAGTTAAACCAAAACCTGTAGCAAAGTTAATAAAGGAGTCAAAATAAACAAAGTATGATTACTAAGATGGAGTTTTGGAACCAAATTTACTTTTGATTTAAAATAACCCAAAAAGCTGAGTTAAACCAAAACCTGTAGCAATACCAAGACAGAACTACTCAGACACTGGAGATTCATACATCGCAAGTTCCCAGTTTATAAATATGGGAAAGGAAAGATTCATTAAAATAAGTAATGCCATTTTGTAATTTAATTTCAGAATTTTTGCTAGTTTTTATCCATGCATACAAAATATGACATAGTAGAATCAAGCAGAGTGAAGCTCCTGGAAGAAAAGAATGATTTCTACAGCTCAAAAAAAAAAAAAAAAAAAAAGAAGAAGAAGAAGCCTATTCCCCACCAGGGAAATTGATAATTGTTAGTTTAGATTCTGTGACACATAAAAGGTTCTGCCACATAAGTAAAGAAAATTTCTGAGAGGAAGCTACTCAACCCTGGGGCTAGAAATGTAGCCTGCTGGTAAAGTGTTTACCTGGTATGTCAATGCCCTGAGTTTCATTCCTAACACTAAATAAAAATAAAAATAAAAAATGGAGGGATGAAATATATATAACAAGAAACTAAAACAAAAGTACAGTTAAAGGGTATCCCAAAAGCAATCTATAGATTCAATGCAATCCCCATCAAAATCTCAACAAAATTCTTCACAGACCTTGAGAGAACAATAATCAACTTTATATGGAAAAACAAAAAACCCAGGATAGCCAAAACAATCTTATACAATAAAGGAACTTCTGGAGGCATTACCAAACCTGACTTCCTATTACAGAGCTGCAGTATTGAAAACAGCTTGGTATTGGCATAAAAAGAGAGAAGTCAACCAATGGAATTGAATAGAAGACCCGGATTTTAACCCACAAACCTATGAACACCTGATTTTAGACAAAGAAGCTAAAAGTATACAATGGAAGAAAGAAAGCATATTCAACAAATGATGCTGGCATAACTGGATGTCAACCTGTAGAAGAATGAAAATAGATCCATATCTATCACCATGCACAAAACTCAAGTCCAAATGGATTAAAGATCTCAATATCAATCTGAACACACTGAACCTGATAGAAGAGAAAGTAGGAAGGACTCTACAATTCATGGACACAAGAGACCACTTCCTACATATAACCCAAGTAGCACAGACCATAAGGGCAACATTGAATTAATGGGACCTACTAAAACTGAGAGCCTTCTGTAAAGCAAAGGACACTGTCATTAAGACAAAAAGGCAACCTATTGACTGGGAGAAGATCTTCACCAACCCTGCAGCAGACAAAGGTCTGATCTCCAAAATATATAAAGAACTCAAGAAACTAGACTTTAAAATGTTAATTAACCCAATTAAAAAATGAGGCACTGAACTGAACAGAGAATTCTCAACAGAAGAAGTTCAAATGGCCAAAAGACACTTAAGGTCTTGCTCAACCTCCTTAGCGATCAGGGAAATGCAAATCAAAACAATTCTGAGATAATATCTTGCACCGGTCAGAATGGCTAAAATCAAAAATACCAATGATAGCCTTTGCTGGAGAGGCTGTGGAGGAAGGGGTACCCTCATCCATTGCTGGTGGGAATGCAAACTTGTGAAACCACTTTGGAAATCAGTGTGGCGGTTTCTCAGAAAATTTGGGATCAACCTACCCCAGGATCCAGCAATACCACTCTTGGGAATATACCCAAGAGATGCCCTATCATACTACAAAAGCATTTGTTCAACCATGTTCACAGCAGTATTTTTTATAATAGCCAGAACCTGGAAACAACCTAGATGCCCCTCAATGGAAGAATGGATAAAGAAAGTGTGGAATATGTATGCATTAGAGTGCTACTCAGCAGTAAAAAAAAAAAAAAAAAAAAAAAAAAAAAACCAAAAAACAACGACATCTTGAATTTTGCATGCAAATGGATAGAAATAGAAAACACTATCCTGAGTGAGGTAACCCAGACCCCAAAAGATGAATATGGTATGTACTCAGTCACTCATAAGTGGATTCTAGCCTTAAATAAAGGACATTGAACCTATAATTCGTGATCCTAGAGAAGCTAAGTAAAAAGGTAAGCCCAAGGAAAAACATATAGTTATCCTCCTGGATATTGGAAGTAGACAAGATTGCCAGACAAAAATTGGAAACTTGGGGGTGGGGTTGGGGTAGGAGTGAGGGAAGATGGCGAAAGAAAAGTGAGAAAAGGGGAAGATGGGGAGAGCATAGGGGAATGGGAGGGTTGTGATGGAGGAAGGGTGGATATGGGAGCAGGGAAGTATATATCTTAATTAAGGGAGCCATCTTAGGGTTGGCAAGAGACTTGACTCTAGAGGGGTTCCCAGGTGTCCATGGAGATGTCCCCAGCTAGTTCCTTGGGCAGCTGAGGAGAGGGAACCTGAAATGGCCCTATCTTATAGGCATACTGATGAATATCTTGCATACCACCATAGAACTTTCATCTGGCGATGGATGGAGATAGAGACAGAGACCCACATTGGAGCACTGGACTGAGCTCCCAAGTCCAAATGAGGAACAGAAGGAGGAAGAACATGAGCAAGAAAGTCAGGACCATGAGGGGTGCACCCACCCACTCAGATGGTGGGGCTGATCTAATGGGAGCTCACCAAGGCCAGCTGAACTGGGACTGATGGAGCATGTGATCAAACCAGACTTTCTGAATGTGGCGGACAAAGAGGACTGACTGAGAAGCAAAAGACAATGGCACTGGGTTTTGATCCTACTGCATGTACTGGCTTTGTGGGAGCCTACTCTGTTTGGATGCTCCCCTTCCTTGACCTGGATGGAGGGGGGAGGACTGCTCTTTGGACTGGAGAGGGAGGTGGAAAGAGAGTGGGAGGATGGGGAGGGAAATGGGAGGAGGGGAGGAGGTGGAAATTTTTAATAAAAATAAATTAGTTAATTAAAAAGAGTATGAAATAAACATCAGAGATACATGATTCTTTCAAATATTCATAGAAAATTCACCAAAATATACTACAAACTGGACAAAAGGTAAAATTAGTAAATATGAAAGAAAAAAAAATGGAACAAATGCCAGGCATGGAAGAGCACACCTTTAGTCACAGCACTTTGGAGGCAGCAGCAAGCAGATCTATGTGAGTTCCAGGCTACATGCTCTACAGAGTGAGTTTTAGGACAGCAATAGCTAGAGAAATCAAAACAAAAAGTAAGAAATTATGTTTTGTGGTCACAATGGGACTGAAGTAGTAAATAAATATTAAAACAGATTTATATTAAATAATAAGAATTGATTTTATGTGGTCAAAGATGAAAGTCAAATTGTAAACTAAAATACTCAGAAATTGTTGAATATTTCAATTCATAGAATGCAGTGCTTGGAGAGAGAATATAATTTTATAAAAGTTTTTAAAGAAATGTAGACCTAATTTAGGACCTGGAAAGATGGCTTGGCAGTTAGGAGCACAAAAGAGCCTTGTTCAATTCCCAGCACTTCATGGTGAACCACAGAAATCTGTCATGCCAGTTCAAGGGGATCTGATACCCTCCTCTAGCCTCTACATAATGTGCACCATTAATGCACATGGTACAGAGAAATAAACACAGGCATATACTCAAAGTAAAAATTATAAAAAAGAAATAGAAATGCCAGGCAGAAGAATAGGTAGGCTGGCCATCTACAGAACTCTCCTACTCCTTCAGTTCAGTTCTCAACGATGCAATCTTCCATTACTCCTTCTTCCCCACCCACCAACTCCACTGCTTTGCTCCCACACCGTACTCAGGCAGACATCACCTGTTAAGGCACAGGTGACCCCAGTCAGAAGAACAGGTAGGCTGCCTGTCCACATAACTCTCCCTCTCCATCAGTTAAGTTCCCAAAGACCCAATAAATCTACCACTACCTTTCTACCCTCACTGATAACCCTTGCTGCTCAACTCCAGTGGGCTGCCACATCAGCCAGTAGAACGGGTACGCAAACTCAGAGTGAGATTCACTTGTAGACTAGAGACCCCACCACCCACCACTGGACCTCCTCTACTCTTTCAGTGATTCCTCCCAACATTATCTCCAGTCACCCCTCTCTTACTCATCACCATGTCCCAGCCCCCAACTCAGTCAGAGACGCCCTGCTGGACCAGAGGCCACACTGGCCATCAGAAGTACAGGTACACCAGCAGTTCTCAAACTTATACCACTCTCTCAGAACCCTCCCACGCACTATAACAATACCCCCTCCCCCATCCACACCATGTCCCAGCAAACAACTCCAGTGAAGATCTCTGTTCAATCACAGGTACCATAGGCCAGAAAACCAGAGAAGAAACAAAATCAAGGAATAAAATGACCATCTAACAAACAAAGACAAACTCAGAAATCAACACCTAGACCTATAATCACCCAAAACCAAACTGCCTAGACACCAGTGTAGAAATACAATCAACAACAGTAGGGTAATAAGCACTATAGCCCAGCTATGCCACTACAGCAAGTCTTCAATGTTCCAACAAGATGTAGCACAAGAAAATGACCTTAAGGGATCCAGACCAGAGGCATTTACAGATACAGGACTAAGCCAGTGACCTAGGCTGGAGCAGGCCTGAGACAGCAAACTCAACAGGAGAAGGTACAGGGGAGCAACCACTGAGGAAGTGGGCCTGAGCGAGGACCTCTGTGGTCCAGGCTTGAGTCTGCGACCTCCAAGGAAGTAGATTTGAGCCAGGAACTCTGCGATTTCAGGAGTGAGTCTTGGACCTCTGAAGGAGTAGTAGGCAGGAACCAGAGACACCTGTGGGTTGGGGATGAGTTTGGGATCTCTGAGGGAGTAGTACTGAGCCAATAACCTCTGTGAGTCTGGGCAAACCCAAGCCTGGGAAATCCTAGGAAGTAGATTAGAGCCAGAAACCTTTGTGGAACCAATTTTAAGCCAGGAACCTCTGCAGGAGCAGATACAGACCAAGAACATTTACAGAAACAGGACTGAGCCAGCAACCTAGGCAAGAGCAGGCCTGAGACAGAAAACTCCACAGGAGAAGAGCAAACCCTGGGAGCATCAAGCAACCTCCAGGAACATGGAGTGACCACTGAGTGACTGGAAACATGGCACTGACTATATAATGAGGGGAAGCCATCTGAGCCCTGCATCCACTGGCACATGGAAGACTGATCACCAGAGTCACAGACAGCCCCAACTACAACAAATGGAGGAAAAGATGGGTAGACAAGGTAAGAACACATGCAACACCACAAAGAGCAACACAACAACGGTAAAAACAGTAAAAAAGTGACCCAACAATAGCAAGACTTGAACAACCAAGTATAGATAAAGCAGAAGCAAATGACCTAAAAATAACTTTAGGAGAATGTTTGAGGCCCTTAAAGAGGAAATGAAAATTTCCCTCAAAGAAATGTTGGAAAAGACACAAAACATTGGAAGACATAAACAATTCAACATACTAAAATTTATGGGACACAATGAAAGCAGTGTTAAGAGGAAAGTTGATGGCACTAAATACCTACATAAAGAAGCTTAAAAAAATCTCACACTAAATGAGTTAACAGAACACATGTAAGCTCTAGAACAAAAAGAAACAAACTCACAAGCTCAAACCTGAGATTTGCTTCATCAAAATTCTGTATTTTTTATAGCAAAATGTCTTGATATTTCAAGTAAATTTATACCTTTGTTTTGGGCCATATTTGGAACCATTCTTGGTTCCTTATCGTTGATATGATGCAGTTTGGACACACCTCCACGGACACTTTGTATTTCAAAAACAGTGAATGAAGACATATTATTTAGCTACTGGAGGCCTTTTTCATATTCTCTCAGACACATTTCATTACATTTTCTTACACCAATTTTATATGTTCTCTTAGAAATATCTGTAAGTACTTCACAGCTGTTCATTAAATTTCTGTATAGAACCTTTATGTCTTAGAATCTTGATTTAATCATGTTAGTTCAAATAGTTCCTTTTCATTTTTAAAATACGTTTACTTATATGTGCACAAGTTATGGCTCATTTGAGGAAGTCAGAGGGTGAGTTGGGGTAATCAACTGTCACCTCCCACCCTGTGGGTTCTCAGGATTTGTCACTTATAAGGCTTGGGAGCAAATATCCTTAAATACTGAACCCTCCCACTGTTCTTGAGTAGTTTTTTGATACTTCCCAGACTTGCCAATGAAGATATTTATTTCCTGAATAAGAAGAAATTTTACTCTTCATTGCTTTTTCTTGTCTGTTACAAGACTACACAGTGCCACGCTAGTTGGGGAGAAGTAAGAGACTGTGACCATATTCTTGATCATGGAGAACAGATGAGTCTCACACTATTTATTCTGTTCATTGTAGTGTCCTTCTGTGGCTAAATCTACCTTCCATAAATTCATGGAGAGACTGTATGAACAGATGATCAGATTACTTCTAGACTGGTAGTATTGTGGAATACATCTATTGACTTGTGAATTATGCTTGAAATGACATCCATGTTGTTTAGTATATTGTACTCTTCCATGTGGTTGAATTTCATTTTCTAACATTTTGCTCAGTATTTTTATATGTATGTACTGACACAGTTCTCCATTGGGTCCTCTACATACAGTCAGAATTTCTCTATGAAGCTTTCTTCCACCATCAACTCCATCCTAGGATTGTATACTTTGAATCTATCCTAACTCTTTTTCCCAATGAAGGCGTGGCCTTATTCAAGGAGGTATGTCAAAAGATGGGAACTTTGAGAGTTTAAAGATCCTAGTAATTTTCAGTTTGCTCTTCCTGTTTTATGCTTGAGGTTTAATATGTGATCTCTAAGCTTCCTCCTCCTGTTGCCATGTTTGCTGCATGCTGTCATGACTCCACTCTTCCAACACTGATTCTTTTCACTATGGAACTGTAAATCAAAATAAGCTCTCTCTTTCTTAAGTTGTGTTTGGCTAGGGCGTTTTATCATGGTAATAAAAAAGGAACTGAGACACTTAGGAACATAAAGATAAAAATTTGTCACAGGAGGGTGATTAAGAACAATTGCTGCTCTTGCAAAGAATCAGAGATAGATTTCCAGCACAAGCTTTTCAGGAGCTTCTGTACCTCCACTTCTATAGGACTTGATGTTGTCTTCTACCAACACTCACATGTATATGCACACACAGACACAAATATAAACACACACATGCATTCACTTATGCACATGCACACACATGCATGCACACTCATGCATACACATATACACACATGAACACACACACAAAAAAATAAAATAAAAATCTTAAAATTCTAAAGAAAGGTCATTTTACTGGGTAACACAAGATTAAGTGCTTCATGCATGGGAATATTGCAACAAAAACCCCTCATAGGATAGAGTGTGGTCATTTAAGCAATTGAGAAGGGCAAAGTGCTCCTTACTACTAATTGAGGAAGGTCAGTAGAATAGCCAATACACTTGGAATCAATACTCAGAAAAACAGCATAAGTTGAAGTGACTAACCAGGGCCATTTACACTTCAAATACCTAAATGCACATGCAGATTAAACTTCAGAATGTACACATATTCATATACTCCCTATGAGTCTATATGAAAGAATGTCACATTCTACAATATGGAATTCTATAGTAGGAAAAGATAGTTAACATAGAAGAACAGACATTAAACAGTATAATGATTCCAATTAAATAAAAATTAAATGCTTAAAAGCAGTTATTAAACGTTTTATGGCCTCTAGAAATAAAGTCATATACATTTTATTGGAATACATAGATGCTTTGGTTTGACTGATATAACTAGATAATAAATTAGATTTAAGTACCCAAGAAAGCAAGGACTTTACCTGGCCCTCATTATTAAGTATATTTCTACCTAATAGAAAAGGGCTAATAAAATGTGCTGATGTATAAATTTTTGTTAAATTTATGGAAAGTAACTTTTAATCAATGTCTCCACATTTTATGTCAATATTGTAACAGTCAAATTGTGTGTGTGGTTTGTGGGTGGTATACATGTGTGTGTGTGTGTGTGTGTGTGTGTGTGTGTGTGTGTGTGTGTTTGTAAAGGAGTAAGTCACAAAACAACCCCACACCAGTTTGGAATTATGATTAATAAAAGGGTTATTTATTTAAATGGAAAAGCTTACAGATCACCATCCTAGACAACAGTCTCCTGCTCGACTAGGAAAATCATCTTGTAGCCAGAAGAGGAGTCCGAAGCAAGAGAGGGAGTGTATGGCTGCTTTTTCTATCCAGGGAGACCATGCCCAAGTGGGCTAGTGTCTTAAAGGCTATTGGCTGACGGAGTGTAAGGAGCTCCAGCAGCGTGTGTGTGTGTGTGTGTGTGTGTGTGTGTGTGTGTGTGTCTTAAATGATTTGATTCAGGGTCTTCATGGAGTTGATTATGTATCAGACATAGAAACTCTGCCTTCTGTCATGATACATTTTTTTTCTATTTTCTCATCTATCAGATATAGCAAGAATGATGATACAATTTGGCTGTCATGATGATTTAAAGAAATCTCATTTATTATAATAGGCACCAGCAAACTGAAGCTCACAGATTCCTGGAAACAGAATTTAAAATGGAGAGACCTGTAGCAAGTAGCTGTAGAGCTGTTAGAAAAGCAGAAGACAAGACTGTGAACTAGAACACATGATGATTTAATGAGTTAGGTACACAGTCTTTCCTGTGTTCTAGGTCTTGACAGCCACATTCCTGCTTACATTCCCGAGTCACACTTCCACACAATGTTAATGGAAGGGTCTAAAGAGCAGATCCTATAGAAGTGAGCTGGCATGCACCTTGCTCAGAACCTTGCTGTGAACCTGGCAAGTGAGCATGACATCTGTTTCCTTCTAAGAGAACAGAAAGTGCACTCAGCCCAGGGGCAGAAACCTGGAGACCATTGTAGAAGGTAAAAGAAGTACAGGATTATTGGAGGAGGTTTCTCAGGCAGCAACTTTCCTCCGGTGGCTCTGTCCAGGACATGCCAGCTTAGAGCATCTGTACTGTTTCTTATTGTGGTCCACATCTTAGGGGATTTCAGACTTCCACAGGAATGAAGGTAAATAAGCAATATAGATTTTGAAAGACAAACAAATTCTATACAGCTAGTCTGTAGAATTCATTTCTCCTGTTGAAATTTACTCTCTTTATGGTCAAATATATGAATCCCAATTGTTTTATACCTGGTTGTGATCCTAATCTTTGGGATTAGGTTTTTCTTACATTGATTTTAAAGTATCAGTTTATCATGTATGATGGCTGCAAAATTCTGAAGAGTTTGTAAAGTGTGACTCAAACTCAACTAATAAATAAAAAGAAATCTCATTTATTATAACAGGCATCAGTAAACGGAAGCACACAGATTCCTGGAAACAGAATTTAAAATGGAGAGACCTGTAGCAAGTAGCTGCAGAGCTGTTAGAAAAACAGAAGACAAGACTGTGAACTAGAACACATGACTGTGGTAAAAAGAGGAGGAAGCCACTGGTGGCTAAGTTTGGAGTCATGAATGTGGAGCCAAATTATAGTATTTTTTTAAAAAGTCACATAAAACTGAGTAATTCACATACCGGGAATCTACAATAAAAACGAAGTGCCTAGCTGAGTGCACACCGAACATGGATTTAACATCGGCCATTGTGTTTGTTTCCTTTAGTCTTGTCTTTTGAGTCTCTTCCATTTATGGTTTCATTCTGGTGTCATGAACATCTTTTAGAATTAGATAATGGTAGCAGGGTGGTTGATGAAAGTCACATGTTGTTCCAGCATGAAAGAACCCGAGAATGAGGGTGACTTGAGCCAAGGACTTGAAGCTAAGCATAGAGAACATAGTGAGACCCTGTCCCAAAGTAAAAAGTGTCTGTGTATTGGAGAGAAGTAACGTAAGGCTTAACTCCCCTATGCAAGGCCCTGCATTCAGTCACCAGAGCCACAGATCAACAATAATGAGCTATACGATAAAGATGACACTCTATTCTGAAAATACAATAAACAGTAAGTGAACTTCTGACATGGAAATGGCATTACAACAACACTGTGAAAATTTGGAGTGGAGACAATAACTTGTGTATTGAGATTTCTGGGATCAACATAAAGTAGTGGGGGAGAAACATCTGAGAAACTAGGGGATGCATTCTTGACAGCCAGCTACAGATGAGCATTTGGCGATCCTTTTTGAACATTCTGGATTCATTTTCCACATACACCTGCTTTTCATGCTTTTGTTAATAGCTGGTAGGAACTGGAATGCATGTGTCAAGAACAGTCTCAAGAGATCTGTTTAGGCAATTGTAGCCACTGTGGAGTGTGGAGGCTAATGGAAGTCACGGAATCCATTTTTTTTTGTCCTGGTAATATAATCCCAACCCCAGATCAAGACAATGTTTGGTGCCACAGAGCTGAAGACTAATCCCTGGGTTGTTCTCTGTGTATGTACTGCCCATTGGTTCCTGTCATTCCTGCTCAGACATGTATATACCAGTGCTTAGGAAGCCCTTTCTGAATATTTTATCCAATGAACATGACACTATACACAATCGTATAAATTTTTACTTTTCTCTACTGTGAATTTGATATTTCTCATAGGAAAATGTACCTGGCAGACTTTTTCAGCACACACACTTCTGCCTACCATTATTTATTTAAGGAAGTCGAGGCAGACAAGAAGCTGAAGTTCACCAAAAAGAACAGAAGCTGGGCACTAAATTAGAGTCTTCAAGCTAAATATAACATAACCATTACTGATAAGACAGTGCAATTTTCGAAGATCTATGAAAAATGAGTGATGAGGATCTTTACTAATTATATTTTACCCTGTGGGTCTATTCTTTTGATATGTGTGTATATGTGTGTATGCATATATGTGTGAATGTGGTATATGACTACTTGCAAATGCACAGGTTTGTAAGCAGGTGCACACACCTAGACGCCAGATGTCCTATTCAATCACTTTGTACCTGCAGGCACAATCTCTCACTGAACTTGTTACTAGGCTGGCAATTCCCAGTGATGATTTTCCTGTCTCTGCTCTCCTCCTCCATAGTGCTGGGCCTATAGGTAGACATGACCAGATATAGCTATTTTCCCTTTAATATATGCATTTTAATGTTTTCTAAAAATTCTCTCTACAGTACATCCTAACCAAACTTACACCCCCTCATATCTCCTCTCTCCCAGATTCATCCAGCACCTGCCACCCTCAACCCTGTCTCCCCTGAAAAAAAGATCAGAAATTCCAGGGACATCAACCAAATATTGAAGGACATATATTATCACGTCAAGGCTGGACAAAGTGAACCAGTGAGAGGAAAAGAGGGAAAAGAGTCAGAGACAGGACTCCCACTGTTAGAAAACTAAGCTACTCAGTGATAACCTAGGTCAGGTAACCTGATCTCTGTGAGGGCACATGCATCCCAGTCAGTTGATTCAGTGAGCTGTGTTCTTATGGTGTCCCTGGCCCCTCTGGTTCATCAATAGAGAATTTTTTAATTTTCATGAGTCTAGAATTTTCTGTTGTTTCTTTTGTTGAATTCCTGCTTCAATCCATGGTGTTCTTGATAAGGTACCAGGGATTATTTTAAATTTCTTGAATCTGTTGAGACTTGCTTTGTGACTGAGTGTATGGTCAATTTTAGAGAAAATTCTGTGAGGAGTTGAAAAGCAGGTATATATTTTGGTGGAATGTTCTGGTAGACCCATTAAGATCAAAACATCTGTTGGCACCATTAATTTACTGGTTAGTTTTTGTCTGGATAAACTGTAATGACCTTGTGTTTGGGGCACAGATGTTAAGAATTTCCATGTTCTCTTGGTAAACTTTTCTCTTGATTAGTATGAAATGTCCTTCCCCGTCTGTTTTGATTAATGTTGGTTTGGCAGTCTATTTTATTAGGGTATCAGGATATCTACGTCAGCTTGCTTCTTAGGTCCATTTGCTTAGAAAATCTTTTTCTAACCCTTTACTCTTAAGTAATGTCTATCTTTGGTGTTGAGGTTTGTTTCTTGTTTGCAGTAGAAGGCTGGATACACTGTTCTTACCCGTTCTGTTAGTCTGCATCTTTTTACTGAGGAATTTAGTCCATTGATATTAATAAATATTAATGACTAATGTTGATTACTGTTATTTTTGTTATTGTTGATGATGGTGGTGGTTTTAGTATATGTGTGTTTGTGTCTGTCTATGTTTTCCTTCTTTGTTTTTGCTGCTGCTATTTATTGCCTGTGGTTTCTGTTTGCTTACCCAGAGTTATCATTTCCAGAAATTCCCTGATTTGTGTTTTCTTTATTACTTTCATTTCCATGTCCAAGTCTTGAGCAGTTTCCTTTATTTGTTCACTTTTTGTTCACCTCTTTGTTTCAGTTGTTTCTTTCTTGGCTATCTTGGCATTCTTTAGGGGATTTATTGATTTACTCCAATTTATTGTTTATTTTTACTCAATTTTTAAGGAATGGTTATCAATTCTTCTTTAAGGACCTCTATCATCTTCATAAATTTGATTTTATGGTCATTTTCTTCTGTTTCAACTGCGTTGGAATATTCATGCCTTGCTGCAGTAGGATAAGTGGGTTCTGATCATGACATGTTGACCTTTCTGTTATTGGCATTTACGCACCTGTGTTTTATGATGATTATACATTTAGGTTGTTGATTTCTTAGTTTGTCTTTGTTGGATGGTTGTTTTGTTCCCTGATTCCCATTTCCTCTTCAGTCTTCTGGTTTTGTGGCCCTAGATTTCTGGGGGTTGGTGTGACCTCTGATCCTGTGGGTAGTCTCTGTCCAAGTTGGGGCCTGCACTTCCAGCAGCTAGCTTTGTCTTGGGTGCATGGAGGGGGGCAGTCAGTGCTCTTCTGTGTCATGTGTTCTGCACTTGTTCTCAAGACTAATGTGACCTGCACCTAAGCAGCAGAAGTCTGCCAGCATTGGGGTTAGGGGTCAGTTGTGGGGTGGGTTGTGAGATGGAGGGTGTGGGAAGGCTCTGTGTGAAACAACTCTAGCAAGTGGGGCACCTCAGCTGTCAGGCCTGTTCTGACGTATGTGCCCTGCACTTTACCAAAGGAGTCACATATAGCTTTTAATGTGTGATCTGAAGACTGTCACTCAGGTCTTCATGCTTTTAGAGCAAGTGTTCTTCACTGATGTGGGAGTGATTTCTTATTAATAAAGAAACTGCCTAGACCCATTTGATAGGCCAACCCTTAGGTGGGCGGAGAAAACAGAACAGAATGCTGGGAGAAAGAAGCTGGATCAGGGAGTCGCCATGGTTCTCCCACTCCAGACAGATGCAGGTTAAGATCTTTCCTGGTAAGCACACCTCATGGTGCTACATAGATTATTAGAAATGGGTTAAGAGGCTGAAACTAATGGGTCAGGCAATGTTTAAAAGAGTACAGTTTCCGTGTAATTATTTAGGGGCATAAGCTAGCCATGTGGGCTGCTGGGTGCCGGGGACGCAGCCCTGCCGCTCCTACTACAATACTTCACCACTGAATCACTGTCTCATGCCATTCCCTTTTGACAATATCTTTTTTTTAAAAAACTGCCAAATATAGAAAAATCATTGAGCACTTTTATTAAACATTTAAGAATCACTTCATATTTAAACAGAATTCTGTAGACAACTGAAATTTAGTCACCTATAAATGCTGCTTTTTACATGCCTCTAATCTCAGAGACATTGTCTCCCACACTTCAGATAACTAACCAGTAAAGTCATTTACTGGGACAATACAAACCACTAGTATGAGATTTGAGACACCATGCTAGAAGGAAAAGTGGCTTATCCTTTACACAGCTAACAGGGAGCAGACACAAAGTTTTTATGTTTTCTCATGACTTCAGAATAATAGCCAGAGCACATTTTGAGATTTTTGTGTAGCTTCAACACTGTGTCTGAGAATGTTGGAATATAGAGTATGAGGTTTAATATATAGAGACTATAAGCTCATCTAACATGCTTGAATATTAAATCTCTTTTCCCCATAACTGGTAATGGCTCAATCATGGGTAAGAAGGAGAACAGATCCATTTTAGAGGTATGCCTTCTGGTGGGTTGCCTGGAAGACCCCACACCCAGGCACTTGTCAGCACCATTATACTTCCTTTGTTCCAGAGAGAGCATTACTTTGGAAATGAACCTGTGGTATCTTTGCTTGGACAGGCTATAAACCTTTCACTTCCTTTTACTATCTTTGCTGTCAGACTTGCACTTAGTCAGATATGATCCCATCATATTTAGTTACATGGATTCTGGTTCAGCAGTTTAGCTCAATGTAGAAACTAGAAATCAGCATTTCTGACATGACTCTAGGTAGTAGCCATATCAAGCATCAAGGAAGCCAATATTTAGAGACTGCACTTTAATTGAAAGCAAAGTGACTGGAGATGTCCTGGGCTTAGCCTTTTTTACTGCATCATATTCAGTCTGTGCCCTTCTGTTGATCAAAGCAAAGCCATAGTTCAAGTGTAAATCGGGAGATGCACCCATGAGGGAAATATGTCACTCATGATAGTTGCTCTGTTTCTGCTATCAGTCAGCCTCAAGTTGGTACCTGTCTGTGCATAAAGAAGAAAAATGGATAAAACAAAAGCAGCTCCACATGGGTGGAGGGAGTCTACTCTTCCAAGTATGATTTTCTGTCTATGTAACTGTGGCAAGCAGAATTCAGCTCAGTAAGTGGAACTAAGTCCTAGAAGCATACCTTTGCTTCCTCTAACAGCCCCATATCAATGACAGTCCCTGAGCTGGCTTGCCTATCTCACTGGAACAGAGCAGTGTGTGCTGTTGAGTTACTTTCACAGGATCAAGTCTACCAATAGGACAAATTACGCCATATATTAAAATGACATTTAGCCAGTTTTGGAAGGAAAAGCCTGCCTTTGACTCAATCCAAATCATTTTTTCAATATTCTTATTGTAGGTTACAGAAAAGGAAATGCTAGCATTCATTCTCCATTTAGTTTAGGTTAACACTTTGCAGTAACATGTCTCTGCTAGACCAAAACACCAGTTTTAAAGTCGCAAGTACCACCACACCTCCCCAGCAGACACCAGGCTAGTGACACATAGAAATGATTCTCTGTGAGGAAGAAGCAGCAACTGCAGCTGTGACAAGGGAAACCAACTTCTTTCTTTCATCCTGACTGATAATCCATGGTGTTGGAAGTTTGATCCCGGGCTTGAAGACACAGCATTTACTCAGATTCCTTGTCCATTCTTTGGACTGCACAGTATTTTAAAGAGCTCTGAGTCAGGAAAAAAAAATCTAGCGTGTGTGAAACAAGAGGTTAGAAGTGTCTACTCACTCACTTTTCATTGTGAGTTCCATCCAGAGTACCCATTACTCCACCCTGACTCATTCTTACAACTACTGTGTTTTATAAAGAAATAAATAAAAATATAGTTTTTTTCTATATTTATGCCCTTGTTTTCTGATACTGCAAGTTAAAGAAATATTCCAGAAAATTAGATGTTTTAATCAGAGAATTTTCACATATGCAGTTGTAATCTACCTAAGTAGAGGTATCATCTTATGCAGACTGGGTGCCATGCAACGTTTCCTTGACAACCCAGAGGCTCTTCCCAGCACATGACAGGTGTATGGAAATACTGGCTTAGTAATTACAGTGTTTTTACTGAGTGCCAAGGCAGTAAGAACACCCAGCTGCTAGATGACTAAAGCACAGCCTGGTACTGGCTCACATAGGTATTTTCCAACATCTGGATGATGCTGTTTCTCTCACATAGAAATCATTAGCCTAATGAGATAGGGTTGCTTGACACCTTATATATGGCTCTCATGCAATTCAGCAAATTACCTTGAGGACAAATGAGATGGTTTTCAACACATTAGCTTCCTCTGCTTAGTAGAACCAAACAATTAATTTTCACCAAGCATATTGAAGGATTCTGGTGCTAGGAGGTGAGCAGCTGAAGATTTTTCAGACCATAGACACCTTTTCCCTTGGCATTGCATCCTCACTTCTGTGTCACGGTCACTTATGCCCTCATGTTCCCTGCTAGCCCTTTATGTTCTGAAATAAGGCATTTCAGCAACAGTATAATTGATTTTTCAAATCAGGTTTTGTAGTTCTTTAATGGAAATAGCATTTTATAGAAGTTTTCATTAATAAAAATTTATGAAGTCATAAAATGGAAGTGAACTAACATTTACTGAATGGCCACCATGTGTGCACTTTGGGAAGCACTTTATATGCATGATCTCACTTAATTGCTACCCAAAATGTTCAGGATGGTTGTTAATTCCACTTTGCAGATAAGAAAATAAAGCCTTGGAGAGGGCAGATTCTCTCTGGTTCCACAATCAGTCATCAATGGATGCAAATGTTAATTCATAGAGGTGTTATTCTAAGATGTTCTGATTACAACGTACTCTACTATACAATGATGAGTTAATTAGATAGTAAAATTTAATCAAAAGCAGTTTATTTGCTTGATTTACATTTCTTCATTTATCTATTTATGAAAGTAATGTAGCTCATTAAAAAAAACTTGTAATACAAAGAACCTTACAAAACTCATGAATCTTACCTGATAATCCTTCCACTTAGAAAGAAGGATCAATAATAATAGATGGGCTTATAACAACTCAACTCTTGAAAATTTATGTTTAAAACATCATTGAATTGAAATACAATGTCTATATTCTGTATTATTAAAATAGTTCCAAATCATCAATCTTCATTTTTCCATATATTGAAGACACTGCAATTCAAACATTCTTGTTCTTTCAAATATCAGTTATTCTTTAGGAACAAAACAGGAAAGCAGTATAAGGCAATGAAAACAGCTTGGCATTGGAAATACCGAAAATTGAATTATAGGTTTGTCATTTGCTAGCTCTAAGTCTGGCGGTGGGATCATTTGACTTTTCTGGTATCAATTTCTTTTAAAGTGAGAAGACTTTGAATATGCAGCACTTTTAAAAGTTCTAAGACTCTGGGATGACTATGTAAAATTAGGATGCTCAAACAAGGATATACTTGTATACGTGAGTATGTAAACAGTGATGGAGGGGCATTGCAGAGCTCCTGACTTGTAGCTTAGAGCTGAGTGACACATGTCACATCCTTGCAAATTCAATCTACACCAACTTAGTGGAACTATGACTGTGACAAGTACTAACA
The DNA here is from genome assembly GCF_037038515.1 of Microtus pennsylvanicus. Classification (NCBI taxonomy): domain Eukaryota; kingdom Metazoa; phylum Chordata; class Mammalia; order Rodentia; family Cricetidae; genus Microtus; species Microtus pennsylvanicus. Next base: position 1,713,618 of record NC_134594.1, on the reverse strand, counting down.
TATCATCAGATAATGTGCAGTATTTCTGCATATCCATAGATTTTATAACCTAAAACTTAAATATTCAAATTTTAAACTCTTAAAACGTACACTATTCTTTTGTTCTGTTTGACATATTTGATGAACTAGTTTATATTTCAGAAAACCCATTTAAGCAATTGTATCTGGTTTCAAGGCTCTATAGACACATAGTAACCAATGAGTATTTGTCTGATGAAGGAAATAATGATCTGTCTATGTGTTACTCTCATTGGTTAATAGAGGAACTGCCTTGGCTTTTTGATAGGGCAGGATTTTGATGGTGGAGTAGACAGAACCGAATGCTGGGAAGAAGGGACGTGAGATCAGACACAATGGACCCAGCCGCCAGGTCAGACTTGCTGAATCTTTCCCTGTAAGACACCACTTCGTGGTGCTACACAGATTACTAGATATGGGTTAAAACAAGATATGAGAGTTAGCCAGTAAGAGCCTAGAGCTAATGGGCCAGGCAGTGTTTAAATGCATACAGTTTGTGTGTTAATGTTTCAGGTATAAAGCTAGCCGGTGGCCAGGAGCTGGGCGGCAGGAAGCAGCCCTCAGCTCCTCTCTACATTTGTCCTATAAATAAGACAAGTTGTGAGTGCAGATTCTCCTTACATACATCTCCTTTACATCCTGAAGACATCATCATGCCTCTCAATATTGAATCTAACAGTTGTCCTTTTCATTTCAATGCAGATAGATTTGTCTAAAGAACAAAATTTTAAGGAAACATTCTGAGCTCTTATTTATAGTAATTTCAACATCATTACTACAAAGTGATTTTGAGAAAGACCTTGAGACCTCCATGACTCAAAAGTATTGTCTTTTTATTGTTCGTTATTTTATTCTTGATTTACTTACCATCTTTCTAGAAGTTCTCAATTCTTTTCTCTGGTAGAAAAACTTTGTTTTTCTTTTTAATATAAGGAAAAAATTATTAGCAAGTGTCAAACATAAGTGATATAAAATGAATGTTTTATACGCTTATGGAATATCTGTGTAGGGAAAACATGGAATAGGACCAAAATATAACTCAGCTTGTCCCAGGACACAAGGACCATGGGTAGCTGGTTCATGAACAACGCTGGGTATGTGAATCCATGTCAGAACTCTTGCCTACCATGTGTGAAATCATGGGTTCCATTCTCAACACCCCAATGATAAGTGGAAAATAAAACCTCTCTCCTTTATTGAGAGGTCAGTTCACATTATGCTGTTAGTTCCATCTATGTTTTGAGTAGATTATTTTATATAAACTATCCTATTTAATCCTTCTTATTTAGCTTTGGAGATAGGGCCTCAATTTCACTCATTATTCTTTTTTAAAGCCATATGTGCATAAAATTGTACATAATATATCTGTTTTAAGTTATTTTCCCAATAAAAATGAATAATATGGCTATATCAACCCTTACAAACAAACACATTATTACAAAGAAACTTTTGAGACAGGTAAAGACATTTAGCAACATCTTCAAAGTCTCACAACCAGTAGAAGCTGGGCCTCAAATAAACTGTTTTAGGTTAGTCAAAATCAGTCTCAAAGTCAGTCTAGCATTGTTTCATTTTTTTTAATGAAATGGATTGAACTCTTTGAGATTTGGGACAATTTTAATGTCCATATTCTCAATTATTCCCATAAAACTCAATTTTCCAAAATTAACAATTATATTTTTTCAGAAAAGAGCCATATGGAGACCTGTTTCCTATACTCTGTGCTTTTCTGCTCAGTCTTTCTGAGTACAGTATAAAAATCAGGCCATAGTAGATGGATAGAAAATTATAAATTAAGGGATAAGTTTTTAACTTTAAATTACAGTGGGAAATATTTTATGCTGTAGGAATTTCTACTGCCAGTAGCCCTTAAGTTACTCACCCACTTGGGTGTGGCCTCTTATACTATATATGCTGATGTAAAGCATGTGTCTGGCCTCTTTTTCGGCTGCAGGATTCAGTTGCTGTTCTCCATTCCAGCAGAGGATTGTGAATTCTGGGTCTATTCCTAAATAAATAACCCTCTATTATTCTCAATTCTGAGCTAGTATGGGATTTCTTTTAAGTGTCCTTCTTCAATTTTATATTTTATAGAAAGCCTTTTTTTCTAGAAGAGGTTAATGATTTGTATATTTTCACCTGGAGGACGTTAAAATTGTACTGAAATGATCCTGGCCAATATAAGAAGAGGAGGTGATTCTGGAATTTCTCAAAAGTGAAGAAAATAGAACAGCAGGTCAAACAGATCCTGTAGACTTCAGAAATTTGTCAGGGATTAGTGAAAAGGTCTGAATAGTTTCCAGCAAATTCACCCCACCTTTATTGTTCCAGACAATGGCCAAAATTCCAACAAAAACTATCCAGGATGTTTTGGAAAATCCTTAAGCATTTGAGAAATCCCCAAGACACTAATATGTAATGTTGTTTCTATGCACAAGCGTAATCTTATTTGTTTGTGTGTGTGCGCATGCACGTGTATAGGTGCAAGTGAGTTACATTTCCATTCACAGCTCCTTTTCTGGTTAATCTTTTTAAAGGCTCTGTCATTGTGGGAAGCTGCTGACTGTATTACTATAGTGCTTGCACTTGAGGTATGTCATAGCTGACACATGATTCTGCCAATTCTTCTGCCAACAAAGATGATGTAAAAAAGGGGGAGACATCCTAAATCTTGTAAATACAAGAGTTTGTTTTTATAATTACACATTTATTGAATTCTAGAGAAACCTTTACTGAACTCTGTAAACTCTGACAACAGTTGGATTCTTCACTGGCTCCATCTGTTAGTGCAAATAAAATTCAGTGTTTGGGGCTGCTTATATCCCTTCCTGTCTCCCCTGAGTTACTGTGTGTGACTGCAAGTTTAGACAGGTTGATGAGTTTACCATAAGCTGGAAATGGTTCTGGTGGCAGCTAGCTGAATGTGTCTCCTTCGATTATACAAGGAAGCCTCAGGAAGGGTGTCCTTACTGCAGCATACTCCAGCACATAGTCACTGTCTCCCTGTACCTGCTCTGGTTTCATCTGTTAGGTCATGCCACATTTAAGTAATCTACAGATCTCTCAAAGCATTGGTTTTATCTTTTCTGTGCATGAAAGAGTCAAAGAAACAAAGCAGAACTTGAATTGTTCTCCTGCCCACTGTCCTATTTTCTGGAGCTCAAAGGGACACTTCTGTCTTGTTTATCATCATATATATCGTGCAAACTGAAGCCATCTGTTCTACAAACTTTTAAGAATTGGGTCGAGGGAACCTTAAACCAAGAAACCATTTCACCAAATGTCACTCAAAGCACTCGGCATCTGGCTAAACTCTGAAAACTGATAATGTGGTCTGTTTTAGATAGCTGTCTTCCCAGGAATGCTACCCAGCTCAGTGTAATCTGCAATGTAATGTAGAAGCTACTTGATCATCACTGTAAAAGTTTAAATTACAAAATTAAAAAATTATTCATAGTGTACTGTGTAAAATAACTTCTTCTATATGTATAGTTCTCTATCTTATTTATTTTTTTATAAAATCATATCATCATTCTTTTCATAATGTGAGTGTTTGATGTGTGTATATATATTGTGTGTGTTCATGTTTGTGAGTATGGCCTCAACTTTCACCCTTATTTGAGACATGGTCTCTTTGTTGTTCACTATCAGCCTCTCTTGCTCCTAAGCTTTCAGGAAATTTCTATTCTTTTCCTCCCATCTCATTGTAGGATCCCTAAATTAGACGTGTGCTAGCGTGTCTGGTTTATTTAGGTTCTTGGAACAAAAACCGAGATCCTCTAGTTTGCATGGCAAGTGGCCACGCCCCTCTAACCACGTCCACATCCAATAGCATCATATTCCATATGCTGTCTGGGAGATCTATTCCTCATTATATAATTTTTCTACATTTAAAAAATTAAAAATCACATTAATCATAAAATTTGTTAGTAAATCATTGTGCAAATATTTCACAACTTAAATCTATTATTTTAGAGAATAATGTGTTTGTGTGGCAATATGCATATTTCAAGCTTATGTATATATTTTTCTAGAACTGTAACTATGTTAAAGATGGATAAATACCCTTAAGATTCTCAACAGCTTGATACACTGACTTATAAAAAGTTGGTCCTATTAATAAGATTGGTTAGGTTCCTCTAGTTCATCATTGCCCACCAAGAGAAGATGTGCCATAAGGGGGAAAAGACAAAAAATGTCTAAGCATTGGGATCGGCATAAGTTTTGCTAGTGAGATTTAACTGCTTCCTCTTCATTTCTCTAAAAGGGAAGAATCTAAGTCCTTTGTCACAACGTGTACCATGAGTATCCTGATTCATAGCAGGGCTTTTTCTTGGTCTCTCCTTCCCACTTCCACTCGCTGTCTAGAATTTCACTGCTTTTTAGAAGAAAAGGAGACATCGACACTTGGTAATACCTCCAATCTGATTGCACAAAAAGGCCTGTAGCAGATAGAAGTCCTTGGTGTTGGCACCGCGTTGTATTTGCCAATTTTTGCTAATCCTACTCTTCTTGACTGTACAATAATTTCACATCTTTTAGGGTACAAGGTAATATTTCAACATCTGCATATGTTGTGTGCTGGTCAAATCAAGGTTTAGGATTTCCATGTTCTTTGTTCTGTGTCCAGGTTTCAAATTCCTTTTCCTTGGTTTTTCATTTATGGTGTAACAAGCTACTGTCCACAAACCCCACACTGTGCCATAGGACACTCAAAATTATCCCCTCTGTGTTTTTATATTCTTATCCATGCTTCCTGCATACTGCCTCTTCCACCCACTTGGCAACCTTTATGAATTAGTATTTCATGTTTAGATCAATTTTGTTTTTACCATCTACATGTGAACAAGAACATAAGATATTTATCTGTATATGGTTTATCTTATGTAATATCTCCCACTTGTACTCATTTATCCACATGTGACACCATTTCATTCTCCTAAGAACTGAATAATATTCCATGTGTATACATTTTCTTTATTCATTCTCTGCTCTGCTGGTAGGCATGTGAAACAACACCATGTCTTGGCAAATGTGGGGTGCAACTGACTCTTCAGCAGAATGATTTTCTTGCCGTTAGACATAGACACTGAAGTAGGTCACTGAGTCGTGCAACAATTTACTCCTGTTTCTCTAGGAACACCCATACTATTTTTTCACTGTTCCTATATTAATTTACATTCTCATAAGAAATATGACTTTGTTTTTCTCTTTTCATTCGCTAGAAATCCCTATTGTTTGTGGGTTGTCTTTTCCATAATAACCTAATTGCTCTTCAATAAAAAAACTTTCCATATACTACTCAGTGTTTTTACTATATTTATGGTTTTATCATATCTAGTTCCACTTTTTATCCTTCAGTTCTGTGTTGCTGTTTTGAGTGATCAGGCCTTTCTCAATTCTCGTATTTACATCTAATTCTCCCCTGACACCTCTTAGCATCATCTTCTTAGACTCTGGAATTCCTTCATTCTCAGTAAACCTTTCCTTCACAAACATTCCTGAAAGCCATTTTTACTCTCAGCTGATCATAATTAACTCACAGTGTTTTAGATGATCATCAATATAATATATTAGCTGACAGCTGATTATGAAGTATTTTATTTATCTTAAATATTTTAGGAGATTAATTTTAAAAAGTAGTCTTCTAGAATCTAAGGGAATAAGATGTTTAATCACAGGGCAAAAATCCAGTTAGACTTAAATCCGTGGACTTCAAAGTCAATATTTTGTGTTATCTCACCCACAGTTGCTGACATTCAGAAGACCAATAGACCAACATTTTGCCTTAAAATATAAATCTGAATCCTGAACAAATATCTGTTTTTCTTGCATTCTCAACTCCACATTGGTTTTATGTTTGTTTTTTTTTCCTAAAAGAATATCAAGTCTTGCTCTGTCAGACAGATGATGCTGGCTACTTGACTTCTTAACTGCTTTCCAGTTAGAGACTCACTCACTAGGTTAGTGTCATTGCTATAAGAAAACCCTATGGCCATGGCAGTTCTCACAAAAGAAAACATTTCATTGGGCACATACTTACTGTTTCATAGGTTTAGTCTCTTATCTTCATGGTAGGGAGAAAAGGAGCATGGTTGCAGGGAGCATGGCTACAGACAAACATGATGCTGAAAAGGCAACTAAGAGCTATATCATAATGCATAAGGAAGGTGGGTGGGGAGAGAAGAAAGAGAAAGAAAGTGAGGGACAGAAAGAGAGAGACAGAGATGTTGTGAAGGAGTGGCAGGCTGTGTTCCCACCCAGCTCCTGTACGGCTAGCTTTATACCCAAAATAACAACACACAAATTGTATTCTTTTAAACACTGCTCAGCCCATTAGTTCTAGCCTCTTGTTGGCTAACTCTCATACCTTGATTAACCCATTTATAATAATCTGTGTAGCACCACGAGGTGGTAGCTTACTGGGAAGGATCTTAACCTGTGTCCATCTTGGAGAGGAGAGCTATAGCGTCTGCTCACTTCCCTTTTTCCCAGCATTCTGTTCGGTCTACTCTGCCTATCTAAATTCTGCCCTAGCAGGCCAAGCAGTTTTCTTTATTAATTAACCAATGAAACAACAGATAGATAGATGACCCGCCTCCATCACAGAGAGACAGAGAGAAAGAGAGGGAGAGAGAGAGAGAGAGAGAGAGAGAGAGAGAGAGAGAGAGAGAGATTAGGCCTGGTGTGAGCTTTTTAAACTTCAAAACCCATCCCCAGTCACACACTTCTTCCTACAAGACAAGACCATATCTCCTCCAAAGGGGCACACCTCTTAATCATTTTGAATAATGATTAAGTCACTTATGAGCCTATAACAGTCATTCATATTCAAAACACAACACTAAACAAAGAGAGAACCTACTCTCACAAACATAATCCCAAACTCAAATTCACACCCCTTTGAAACAAGAAGATATGAGACAAAGGTCAGGAAGCCTCATGAGAAGAGAAGCTATATTCTGAGATGAAGATGCAATTCCAGCGCTCTAGGTCTTTGAGATGAAAATGGTCTTCTAGCATTCCATGCTTTCCTGCTATAGTTGTTCCATTTGCCATGTTTTGATTGTTGAAAGCGTCATATATCATATGAGAATAAATATAAATATATTTATATCATATAAATATATCAAAGAAAATTTATTTCACTTGTTACCCTAGATTAACATTTCATTTTTTTATCCTAGACATAGCTTTTTCAGCCAAACTTATATTTAAAAAAACTCTAGTTTCTTTAACAAGAATTCACTCCTAGTTAAGTTACAAGATACAGGTGCAGCCTCCAATGAGTCACAGTCCTGGTCCTCACAGTCATATGGTGTGCACCTGCTTTAAGGGATAATCTTCCAGGACTTCAAGCATTCCTTTGTCTGAATCCACATTTTATTCAATGTAGTGAGTTTTACACACATGATAGTTTTTGAAACACCACTCCTCAAATATGTGTATGAATATATCTATCCCTAAATATAGGTATAGATGCCAATAAAGAGAAAAAGTGAAAAAAGACAGCTAAGATGTTAATAGTTCAAAAGTGTGGTTCTCCAGTAAAGAGAAGAATGGAGACATTCAAAACCAAGAATAACTTTCCTCTTGGGTTAAGATTTTCTTTTTTCATGTAATGCATAACCTGCCATTGTTGGCAGGTTTCCCTGTGTCTAAAAATGAAACATGAGCATTGTCTTTTGTGATAAACAATTCATGTCCCATTTGACTAAGCAAGATAATAACATCTTAAGCACTGAGAGAGAAAAACTAAACTGCCTAAAAGGAAGAATTTTGCAGACAATAATAGTATATGACCAGATCTCTGTACCATCCTATACTAAGGGAGAATAGGACCATCCAAAGTTCTCTTCAGGATAATGACACGACAAAAATCACAGTTCAAAGGAGATTAAGATGTAAAGTGACTTCCATTTCTTCAAGCATAAGAAGCAAATTGGTCGTCAAGAGGAATGACTATAACTGTCATGATGATAGTGGTCTGACGTCAGCCCATGTTGATACAGAAACAACTGCAAGAATATTCTGATAAGTAGTTGTGCTTGTACATGTGTCAGTCCATTTAATGTGAAGGATTATTTTGAGATAGTTAGTGAATACAACAAACATGTAAATCAGTAGTTTGACTATCATTGCACAACTCAGAATAAGGTTACATCTATAACGGTGTATTCAGTCTTAAAGCAGAACAAATATTTTTCTTTGTTGCTCATTTAGTTGGCTATTATCAACCAGATTGAGCAGGAAAACTTGGAACCTAGAAAATCTAAACCCAATGTACTAAGTTATTATGTTTTTTATCATCAAGGAATAAAAACAGGGAATGTAAAAATTCAAACATCAAAAGACAAAGCATTTCAACTAATAAATTCAAGAATAAGCTCATTCAGAGAAAGAAAACTCTATTCCATTTTCCTTCAGCTAGTTTAATTCTTCCTACAGAAAGACCTCTGAGAGATATGGTCCTAAGAGCTTTGTGAACTGGTTCACCTCTGTCATGTTCTTTTACTCATTTAGCTATTTTTAGAAGCTATATGTAATTTTTAGATCGAGGGAAACACTAGGACTGAGGGAGTCTTTATATATTCTTGGAGTAGCCAATTGATATCGAGTCACTTTAGATTTCATCTCAAGAAAATAATAACCCACTTATATTATTTACAATTCCTTCCTCCTGCATTGTCATATGAGTATTAAGTTTAATAGTCTGCTTTACTTTAACTAAAATTCTCACTGGCTAAAGAATGTGAACTCTTTATGTTCACATCTATGTTTCTCATCAAAGTGACTTGCTAGAGGCTCATTGCCTCTTTTGATGACTTTGGATGCATATTTTACAGATATTCTGTTCCTCTGCTAGTGTTGGTTCATGAGAAAATATGGCTTTTCCATATAACCCCCTTTCAAACAAAAAATAATCCAGTTTGTTTCATTTAAGAATCTATCCGAGTTATATTTTCAAAGACAAACTGATACTACCTCTTGGCTATTCAATTTCAAAGTACTCTCTTCCACATGAAACTTGGGTTTTTTAGAATAATTTTAGATCTCTGCCCTCAGAGAATAACAAGGTAGTTATCCCCTTAGACTTTAATAAAAGTTTTAATTGTTATTAGTTTTGTTTTGTACTTCCTGGAGTCTTACTTCTGTCCATTGGGACCATTACAACAAGATAACAACATAAATTAATTTAAGAAGACTGAAAAGAATTTTTTATATTTCTTCTGGATAGAATATCCCAAATCAAGTACATGCTGTGTCTGATGAAGACTTTCTTCTTCTTTTAAAGATGTCTGTCTTCTATCATACCTTTATATAAAGAGATCATATGGAGAGGAAGTAATCTCTCCTCTTAAAATGGCCCTGTCATTTCTAGAGAGGTGGCTCCTTAGCTAATATGACTGTCTGGGCAAACTTGAGGACCTGAGTTTGAATCTCCAAGATTCAACACAACAAAAGAAACAAAAACAGTTATGACTGTACTTGCCCATAACTCCAGCATGACAGGCTCAAGACAGGAGGATACAGCTTGCTAGATTAGTGCCCTGACATACAGGTAAACAAGGGAGAGACCTTACCAAGACCAAGAGGTAAAAAGCAATAGCGAGACACAGTTTCCTCCTCTTGCTTCATATGGGATACGTGGGACTCATGTTAATGTGTCACACACATATATACCATACACACAAATATAAAATAAAACAAAATAAAAGGTTAAAGGGGATTGGCCCCATTCTTGAAGACTCCACCCTATGGCCCAGTTACCTCCACAAGTCTTTTGACATATTATATTAGGGAATATAATTTCAACATGATTATAATTTCAGCATGTAGGACCCAGCCATAACAAACTCAATAGAGGTCTGAGTCCCAGTAGTTTACCCTGAGGCAATACTTGGTTCCAAGAAAGACCACAGACTGAGACTACCCAGGAACCATCCAGGAACAGACCACCCAAAGAAAATTCCTAATGTTCAAACAATTGTAGATGGGATCATCTACTAGACATACCCATTGCTTTTCACCAGGACACCCCTAGACAAATGTCAGCCAATCAGGGATCCTGAACCTTAGAAATTATTCACCCTCAACTTTGTTACTATAAAAACCACTTTGGAAAGCAGTGTGGCGGTTTCTCAGGAAATTCGGGATCAATCTACCCCTGGACCCAGCAATACCACTCTTGGGAATATACTCAAGACATGCCCTATCATACAACAAAAGTATATGCTCAACTATGTTCATAGTAGCATTGTTTGTAATAGCCAGAACCTGGAAACAACCTAGATGCCCTTCAATGGAAGAATGGATGAGAAAGTATGGAATATTTACATATTAGAGTACTATTCAGCAGTAAAAAAAAAATGACTTCTTGAATTTTGCATGCAAATGGATGGAAATAGAAAACACTACCCTGAGTGAGGTAAGCCAGACCCAAAAAGAGGAACAGGGGATGTACTCACTCATATTTTGTTTCTAGCCATAAATAAAGTACATTGAGCCTATAATTCGTGATCCTAGAGAACCTAAATAAGAAGGTGAACCCAAAGACAAACATATAGTCATCCTCCTGGATATTAACCTTCATCGGGCGATGAAAGGAGACAGAGACAGAGTGCCACATTGGAGCACCAGACTACAACCCCAAGGTCCAAATCAGGAGCAGAAGGAGAGAGAGCACGAGCAAGGAACTCAGGACTGCAAGTGGTGCACCCACACACTGAGACAATGGGGATGTTCTATCGGGAACTCACCAAGGCCAGCTCGACTGGGTCTGAATAAGCATGGGATAAAACCGGACTCTTTGAACATAGCGGACAATGAGGACTGCTGAGAAGTCAAGAACAATGGCACTGGGTTTTGATCCTACTGCACATACTGGCTTTGTGGGAGCCTAGGTTGTTTGGATGTTCTCCTTACTAGACATGGAAGGAGGTGGGAGGTCCTTGGACTTCCCACAGGGCAGAGAACCTGGTCTGCTCTTCAGGCTGATGAGAGAGGGGGAGGTGATTGGGGGAGGGGAGGGTTATGGGAGGTGGTGGGGGGGAAGAGACAGAAATCTTAAATAAATAAACAAATATATAAAGAAATGGAAAAAAAACAACTCTAATTAGCTCAGGATTTTCCCACCACTCGAATAAGATGAACACATGGGGAGTCCGAGTTTACAAAACTTGTGTAAAATAAAGGCTCTTTCCTTTCACATATGGGACTCAGTCTCCTGGTTCTTTTTGGGAGGACTCCGTGATCTAGGCATAATAAAAGCATATGTTTCATAGTTGACTTAATGGTACTATAATTTTGACCTTTAAATTTTTCCAACAGTTAAGAAGTCACATCGTATTCAGGTATGTTGGTACAAGCCCTGTGTAGCTTAAAAACAGGAGGAGCTGTATTTTGAGAAATATGTTAGGTGATTTTATCAATGTGCAAGCATCATAAAATATTCTTATTATCTAAGAACACTAGCTACCACATCCATAACTACACATGACAAACTTTTATATAATTATAGTACCATGCTCTTGCTTAAACCCACATGAACATAAAAGTGAGCAATGTCTTTTGCTAGCAATATGATAAGGCATTAGGAATTTTCAACCTATAATTAATCTTATAAATCTATCTCCCATAGGGTGACAAATACATCATTATAGGTTATATCACTGTATTCTTACTTGAAACTAAAATTCATAGTATTTTAATTAAAATCCTATAAACATAAAATTACTTATCAAGATCTGAGATAAAAATAAAAGAATTCACAGATTGGCTCCCAGTATTACAAGTGCTAAGTTTTTCTAAAAATAAAACTTTTTAATTATGCTTGTGATTTAATGAGCCACTTCCTCTCCCGCTCCCAGAGAGTGACAGATAAAGGTGACATGGCCCACCTGTCCATAGTGCTCGTGGGGCATGATTGCCAGGTAAGGTGACCTCTGCTATCAAAAATTAGCCACTACAAATTCTGGGCTTCTTACCCTTATGACAGACTTCAAAACATACTGTAATTTTTAGTATATGCTCATTGGTGGCAGCAAAAACTAAAAACAAGGTGGTAAACCTGAATTTTCATGGATATTCATAAGTGGTACCCCAATGTGTTACATGTATCTATCCATAGCTGCCTTATGTTCAATGGACCTGCAATTTGCCTTTGTTTCATTTCTGAGTCTCAAAGCATAATCATTACAACCTAATTACATGATTCTATGCTGAAATATGAAAAAACACTTTGGATAATATTACAGAGTCATCAAAGTAATAAAATAAAACTATGGTGATACAAATACAGCAACCTGAAAATATAAAGCCTTAAGATATATTAAGTTTCAGAGAACAATATTTAGTTCAAAAAAGTGGAAAAATTGTAAACAATAGCTGTGCAGCCAGATGGGTAAAAGGATTGGCTTGAATATCTGACAAATGAGTTTAGTTCCTGAAATCCACATAAAGGTTATAACACAAAGTTGTCCTCTGACCTCTATATATACATGATGTGTCACATACATCTCCATTCATCATATGAACATACAATAATAAGTCGAATTGAAAAGATTTTAATAGTAAAGAAAAACTACGAATAATATTTTGGAAAAGTACTATTAATACTATTCTCTAAAATGGACTCTCTTGCTTTCCTGGAAAAACAAAATAATGTCCTGGTTTGTGTTAAAATTATTTATTTTTGCATGTTAAATTGTGGTAACAACATTATCATTGCTACTGGGGGTTGCAGTGGGTAATAAATATGGGACTTAACTCTTAATTAACATTACAATTAAGGAGTAGGGAGGGCACCGAGGAAGAAGCTGGCTAAGAGAAAACATCTGGACTGAGGATGGCTGGAAGAACCAATCTGGCAGAATTCTTGTTGAACAGAGGCCCAAGTGATCAGATATCACCTAAGACAACCAGAACAGATATCAATCATGATCAGCAATCTGATACATTAACCAAGTTTCTCTAAAAATATAGCACTGATAGAATGAGTGTGTGTTTGTTCATATATAACCAGCACAAGCATATATGTGTCTATATGTGTGTTTATTTACACATTATATTAATACACACATGTATATCAACAGCAACATACATTTGTATGTGGTTGTTTGAATGAGCATGCCCTCTGTAAATATGTATAGTTGAATACTTGGTCACCAGTTGGTGAAACTGTTTAGGAAAAATTAGGAAGTATGGTCTTATAGGAGAAGGTGTGTCACTGGACGCTTCAATATTAGTGAAAAAAATATTGCGATGATGGAAATGCTAGTGAGAGTAGAGAAAGCAGGCAAAAAGCAAAGCTTCTGTCTTCCTGTTCTTTGATAGGGGCTACCATTAGAAGGTGTGGCCCAGATTCAATGGAAATCTTATTTCAAATAATCTGATTAAGAAAATCCTTCAGAGGGAAAGCCCATCATTTTAGGTTTTAGCTGAATCCAACTGTAGTCAAACTGAAAATCAAACTAGATCATCATCTCAGGAATGAGAAAGTTCTGAATGAAATGACTTAGCAGGGACTAGTAGAATTTCATTTTACAAGGAAGTACACACATTAGCCTCAAGAAGGTTGAAAAACCTAGCTAAAGGTTTAGTCAAGGAAAGAGTCCTTGTCAATAGCAGCATGCTTTCAAGTGAGTACTCCTGACATTTCTGGCTGGGCAATCCTTTGTGGGGGGTGGGGGAGGTGGGGGGAGGCATCATGCCTATTGGTCAGATGTTTAGTAAAATCCAGTTCTTGGATGTCATCTTCCCTAACCTGGCATCCACGAGAAACAAAACATCTATAGTCATTGTCAAATATACTCTGAGAGAAAAATGTCTCCCCTACTGAAAGCCATGACTGAAGAATTCTTGTGTAGAGTTGGGAAAAACTAAACAAGTTTAAAATACTCAAATGTTGAGGCATTGAAGACAATAATGTTTAATAGGAAAATCTGGGCCATTTCTTCTTAGTTGTTTCAAGTATGAGTTTACAGAATACTATGCACAGAACTTGCCTACCTCAGTGTTAATTGATTTCAGGAGGAATAATTATTAGATGCTCTTAGAACATAGTCCTTAAACTCCTGACTAATGAGCATTAGTTTGGACCCAAGATATTTCGACATATTATTGAAGGCACAGTAGTAGAAAATGATTAAGCAAGAATAGCTTGTATAGCAGCTGTTACTATAACTGTTATCAGTGGTGATGACTGATATTGTCAACTTGACAGGATTTAGAATCACCTCAGAGATAAGCTTCTGGGTTTACCTGTAAGTGATTACATAGATTAAGTTAATTATCTGAGAACCAATTGTGACTGTAAATGGTATCATTCAATGGCTGAGACCCCAAACTGAATAAGACAGAGAAAAAATTATGAACACAAGTATTTAGAGCTCTCTGCTCAGACTGTGGATGCAATATCACGAGGTGCTCTTTTTCCCTGCCACCAAACATTCCCTGCCCTATGATGGACTATGTCCTCCTGAACTAAAAGCCAAAATAAATCTTTATTCAGTTATAATTGTCAGCATGTCTGTAGTCCCAGCACTCAGGACTTAAAAACAGGAGCATTGAGAGTTCTAGGTCATTCTTGAGTACTTGGAATTCAAGGTTAACCGGGGCTATGCCAAAAGTAAAAGCAAAAACATTAAAATAAGAGGCCCATTAATGAGAAGATAGAGCAACACAATGGTATGCATGGGAAAAATTTATTTTTCCTAAAATACTTATTCATAGGAGGAAAGTAAAAAAGAGACAAAATAGAATTTAAAACCCCATTAACATACCTAGATAAATGGTTCGGTAGAAGCACTGTAGAAGAAGCATTTATTAGCACAAAACTGGACAGAAAAATTGGGGAATAAAACTTGCCCAGCATGGATATTTCTGCTAGTTTCAAATAGTAAACAGCAAAGACATCCCAATTTGTAATCTAAGACTGCCTCACAGAGAAGAGGGAAGGAAAATGGATGAGGACCAGAAGAGAAAACAAAACACTTGAGCAAATCCATAAGAGATTCTTGGGCACTTGACTAACTCAGTATGAAGCAGACATCCCTGCTACCCGGCTTTCAGAAACACAGAGATAAGAAACTCTGCTCTCTGCTTGAAAAGATGGCAGAGGAGAATTACAGCCTAGGAAGTACAGAAGGCAAGAAAAGAATGCCTGAACCAGGGCTTCCTAAAACAAAAGTTTGTGGATAATTAGTTATTTTTTTAATTTAAAAATATATATTAAAATGAGTTAAATTCTTGAGCCAAAAGTAAAAATTTTAATTATCACTGCTGTTTCTGAATTATGTTTTGTATTCTTCAGTCGGGGTCATTGCTCTTTTTCCACTGCCCATTTCACACTTCTCTGGACAGTGATAAGAGCTTGGTCCCAAGTAATCTCTCCTTCCTAATTGTAAAATATGAGATAGAATTCAGAGGCTGTAGCTCAAACACTACCTTCTAATAGAATCCAAAGTCCACAAGTCTTGTCTCTATGTCCACAGTTCCAAATATGACGAGGCACAAAAAATTAGTCATTACCCAACAAAGAGACATTTGTAAAGGAAAAAGAGTAGGCACAAAGAAAACATTCCACACCTACCATTACTATCAGAAAATATGGTTTATTAAAAAAGAAGACTTTTCTCGAAATTACTATGGAACGTCAGAAGTCAGCACTGTGGTGGTGATATGACAACGGACAGTATAACAGAACTGGGAGTAACAAAGAAAACCTCATAATCAGGACGGATATCTTCAGCAGACAGACCATGGCATTTTCCACAAATGACTTAAGACTGAATATATTTTTACAAAAATGTACAATTGCTATCTCTTATCTAGTTCATGATCAAAATAACTGCAAAACTTTCAGAAGCAAATGCAAGAAACAACCTTTTTGATCCTGTCCACATAGATATAAAATTAATTCACTGTAAATCACATTGTCAATAAAAAAAAATGCTTTCACATTTCTAAAAAAAAAAGAAAGTACAAAGTCAGGACACAAATTGAGAGGAGATATTTTAAAAATAAAAATATGTAATAAAAGTCATTCAAGCAAAATATATTGATAGCTAAATAATAAGAAGAAAATTATTCAATAAAAAAATATTTAACTAAATGCCTTAAATAAATTGTTAAGGTCTTCCAACATTATTAATCATTTCGCAAATGCACATTAAAATTAAAATAAAATAGAAATTTATACTAACTTGAATGTCTATGTATAGAAAACAGACAACAAAAGAGTAAAATTTAGCAAGGATTAGAAGAAATCTGATGCTACTCATGAGAATTAGTTATAAAATGTTACTAAATAAAACATGTTACTAAATGTTACTAAAATGGAACATCCAGTTAGGAAAATAATTTGCTAGTTCCTTAAAAGCTTAAGCATAATCTACTAATAGTTTATTAAGATAACTATCCTATGAGTGAGTACATGTGATAATTGTCTTTCTATATCTGGGTTACTTCACTCAAAATGTTTTCTAGTTTCATCCATTTTCTTGCAAAATTCAAGCTGTCGTTATTTTTTCTGCTGTATATACTTCATTGTGTAAAGGTACCACATTTTTCTTTATCCATTCTTCAATCGAGGGGCATTTAGTTTTTTTCCAGGTTCTGGCTATAACAAACAAAACTGCTATGAACATAACTGAGCACATGTCCTTGTGGCAAAATTGAGCATCCTTTGGATATATACCCAAAAGTGGTATTGCTGGGTTGTGAGGAAGGTTGTTTCCTAATTTTCTGAGAAATCACCACACTGACATACAAAAGGGTTGTACCAGCTTGCATTCTCACCAGCAATACAGAAATGTTCCCTTGACCCCGCAACCTATCCAGCATAAGTTGTCATCACTGTTTTTGATCTTGGCCATTCTTACAGGTATAAGATGGAATCTCAGAATTATTTTGATTTATATCTTTCAGCCATTTTAGATTCCTCTGTTGAGAGTTCTCTGTTTAGGTCTGTACTCCATTTTTTATTGGATTATGTGACCTTTTGGTGTCCAATTTCTTGAGTCACTCATCAGTGGTTTTTAAAAATAAAGCAAAGAAAACCAGCCTACAAACCACAATCCCAGAGAATTTAGACAACAATATGGACACTAAGAGAGACTTACATAGATAACTTACATGGGAAGTAGAAAGTATAAAAAGACAAGATATCCTGAGTAAATTGGGAGCATGGTGACCTTGGGGGAGGATTGAAGTGGGGAGGGAAGAGGCAGGAAGAGGAGCAGGGAAAAATGTAGAGCTCAATAACCATCATGGATAAATAAATAAATAAATCAAACAACAAAAGATAACTATCCTAGAGAAAGGAAAGCTGTCCATATCAGGGCTTATATATCACTTCTTATGGAGTATCACTCATAATAGACCAATCTGGAGACAATTCAAGTAATCAACTTGAGAATGGATAAACAAACTATGATATACCTACTAAGGTAAATAATGTTTGGTAGTATAAAAAATACCCTGTATGTATAGATGATAACACTAATAAAAGTAGTAAGTTGAAAACAGGGGAAAGGTTTATTTAGCGAAGGAAATAAGCGTAGGGGAGAATACAGGAGTGAAAGGGAGGGTTAATCCACAAGAGAAGGACATTTGAGACCTGTGGAAGTCTGCTATCTCAAAGCTCAACTTAGTAGATATATGGATAGATAGATAGACAGACAGACAGAAAGCTAGATATAGTAGAACTCATGTGGCATGAAAGGGGAGTACTGAGGATAAAAAAATGAAGCAGGGATGGGTGGAAAGAAAAGAAGAAAAGACAGTAGCAGGGAGGTTAATGAGAACTAAAAGCCTATGAAAAGGTCTTATGGAAATTCAATACTTAGAAATTTAATTTCAAAATACAGTTTTTTTTTTAAAAAAAAAGATGTTCAAATGCAATTAGCTCACTATATGAACAATATTGATCACAGATCTCATGGGTATTAAATAAAAGTCATAATAAAAGATACTGGATAATTCTTTATAAGCTATTGGCCAGGGTGACCCCAACGGGCTCTACAACAACACAGGCTATTGACATTATCCCTTGCTACCTCCATTTCCATATAAGACTGAAGCTACAACCAACACATTTCTGCTATAGGACATAGAGAAATCAATCTCAAACTGACTGGGAAGTTTTTTTCCATGCTGACTATTTTCTATAGTGACATAAGGATGCTCTGAAGACTGCTGGGATAGAAAATTTATCTATGTGTTTGACTGTGTGATGCAAAACCAACCTGCCTGGCAAGACATGCCTACTGAAATAATACTGGCACAGCAGTTAATACATAGCTAACCATTTTATTATTGGATTTGAAGCCTGCTCTACAAGAGGGTTTTTCATACCTTGAAATATAAATATGGCAAAAGCCATAGGGAGGTCATAGGCTTTAGGACAGAGCTTGTATTGTTATTTTGCTAAATTGCCTTCTAAATACTTGTATTTGTGCTTATAAGCCTTGACTTCTCTGCATCTTGCTCAAAAAGGTTCTTTACACAGCAGATAGCCATCAGTGGAAGATACAGACTGTGAAGGTGCTGGGAATAAGAGAATGAGTGCTCATCATTAAATGGAACATCTGTTAACCCCACTATCCCAAGACTCAGAGACGCAGGAGGAAGCAGATAGAATGCAAGCACCAAAGGGTGGAGAGTATTGTGAAATCTGTGTTTCAGCCAGGATGTGGATATTAAAACCAGCTTACAGCAGTTGTGGTTACCTGCTTAAGCCAGCAAAATTTCTTACATAGATGGAGTACGTGCTGTCCATGCCTCATCCCTTGCTGAAGAGTTATTGACAACAGACAGCTTCCAGAGAAGAAAGAGAACCATTATGTGTGGGAAATGTACTGCTTATAGGTTTTCTATGCTCCCGTGGATGGCACCACACCACACATGTATGGGCAGTACTAACTAGATTTCAAGGGTTATAAAAAAAAAGAAAGCTGTAAATTTGAGAGAAATTTTTGGTAGTAGGACATAGGTGGAATCAAGGGGAGAAATGATGAGTATATTTGATTATATGTCATAATACACATGTATAATATTGTGTAAAGTAAACAAAATTTTTTCCTTAAAATTTATTAAGAAAACTCAAAAATTAAAAGTAATTGGATGGAAGGGAGAAAAAATATAGCCAAAATGTATAAAAAGTAAAAACAAATACAGATTCATAAATATTCTCAGTAAAAGAAATCAAACATAATGTATATATGGTAAATAATTTCATTTCATTAAAACTTACAGAGACAGATATTCAATAAGTGATTGACTGGCTCTTGCAGAAATGAGATTGTCAAAATATTTGTTCCAGGGGATGGGAATGATGGAAATGAAAGGGTTTCTTTGAAGTTTACAGTTCCAGTTAACATGTGTTGTTCTGAAAAAAGTTAAAGAGCATATGTATACAACCAGGCTAAACCCTCTAAATGTGGGGGGTCAGCTTTATGGCTGAGGCAGACTGAGGGGCCACTGGCAATGACAGCAGGATTTATTTATTTCTACTGCTTGTACTGACTTTTTGAAACCCATTCTCTTTGGATGGATAACTTTCTCAGTATAAATATAGTAGGGAGGGCCTTGGTCCTTCCTCAAAACAGTGTGCATTACCCTCTCTGAGGAGTAGATGCAGGGAGGGGTGTGGAGGAAATGCAGAGAGAATGGGAGGAGGGTAAGAAATGGGAACTAGAATTTGTCTGTAAATGAAAAAAAGATAGTGTGTTTTCTTTTTTAAAAAATACAATAAAAAGTGGAAAGCAGCAACAACAACAACAAAGAGCATGCACACATTTTGATAAAAGTACAGAATATGAAAGTATGGTGTGGAAACTAAGGCAGATGTCTTTGCAATGGAAAATTCTGATAAATGCTACCAGATAAGGGGTAGGTAATATCATAGCAAGGATAGTGTTGGCAGATCATTTTGGCCTAATCTGATGATAATAGCACTCTTAACTGTACTCATCCTCCCCAAAACCTACAATGCCAACATAACCACGAGAAACATCAGTCATTCCAACAGAAGAACACTCTACAAACTGTCCAATCATTAATCCACAAAGGTGTCATGGTTAAAAAAGCAAAGTCTGAGAACCTGTCACTGACCAGGGAAGGCTGAGAACATATTATGACTAAATGTGATTAGGCATCTGTAATGAAATTTCAATTGTATTTTAAGGAATAAAGACTGACTGAAGACCTGAGAGTAAAATAATCCCACTGGTCTGCCTTACAGACCAGGCTATGGTAATTCACACCTTTAATCCCAGGAGCCACACTAGTTGCCATAGAAACTGGTGCATGCTTTTAATCCTGTGGGAGTCAGCCATGATAAGTTAAGTATGGGCAGGTCACCCAAAGGAAATTCTTTATTTCCAACCATTATCACCTGCCAGAGTAGGACTATGGTCATTGATAGTAGTAATTGAGCTTGGGGATCTCCGTTTATTCCAATATGTTGGACATGCAGAGAGACCAGTGTAGAATGGAGCAGCGGGCTTTATACCCAAAATAACAACACACAAATTGTATTCTTTTAAACACTGCCTGGGCTATTAGTTTTAGTCTCTTATTGGCTAACTCTCACATCTTGATTAGCCCATTTTTATTAATCTGTGTAGCACCACGAGGTGGTGGCTTACCAGGAAAATTCTTAATCTGCTTCTATGTCTGAGAGGAGAGGCATGGCGTCTGCCTCACTTCCCTTCTTCCCAGCATTCTGTTTGGTCTACTCCGCCTATCTAAATTCTGCCCTATCAGGCCAAGCAGTTTTCTTTATTAACCAATGAAAGTAACACATAAACAAATGACCCTCCTCCATCAGACCAGGTTTGCAAACTTGATTAAAATAAAGGCTCTTTGCTTTTACATACATGACTCAGTCTCCTCGTTGGCTTTGCAAGGACTTCGTGAATTTGGGCATAACAAATCCCAGCCCTAGAGAAGATTATAAAACAGGAGGAAACAGTTTTCAAGACACAGTCTCATTAGATTTCAGGAGGCTGGGTCACCATTTTAGACTAAGGGACTAAGGATATTAGATATTTCTTTATTTAAAATGTAAAAAATCCTATTAATAAATAAAATTATAAAATTTTAAATAAAGAAATATCTAATATCCTTTAGTTTCATTATTCATTATCCACTAACTGTTTGTTAACCCAAAGGCTAAATATGAAAGGTATAAAACTTTTCTAAATAATCATGGTATGAGGAAAACATTACACAAACATCAAAGAACTGTCTAGAAATCTAATCTGATGTAAACTGCAGTCTTGTTATGTGACTGCATCACACATTTTTGTTCTGCATAAAAGTTGTGGTTTTAATTAAATAAAGAAACTACTATCCATGTTTTATTTATATATTTTCACACCAATATAAAGTAACAATAAGTTTCTGTACCAATAAAAATATATAAAAGTTCTTTCATCTACAATTTACATATTGGTAAATATAATATAATTTCATCAATATTTTTAATGTACAAATAACAATGCATAATTATTTTATTGTTTTAATGGCACTGTAAAACAAAGAAGTAAATAGAACTATTAATGGGAAATATAAGAGTATATGTAGTGGCATTTCCATTGTATTTTAGTAAATAAAGCTTGCCTAATGATCAGAAAAGTCAAACAGCCACACTGGCCAACCTTACAGACCAGGCAGTAATGACACGAACCTTTAATTCTAATATCCACACTAATTTACCATAGAAACCGGGCAGTAGTGGTGCATACTCTTAATCCCAGAACTAGAGAAGATTATAAAACAGGAAGAGACATGATGTGGGAGTCCCCTCTGTGTGATTACCATTAATGAATAAAGAAACTACTTTGGACTTATAGCAAGCCAGAATTTAGGTAGGCAGAAAAAACTAAGCTGAATGCTTGAAGGAAAAAAGGACAGAGTCAGAGAGAAACCATGGATCCTCCTCCTGAGACAGACACTGGGAACATTACCTGGTAATCCACTGTCACATGGTGAGACACAGATTAATAGAAATGTGTTAGTTTTAGGATATGGATTAGCCAAAAATACACTTAGGTTATTAGCTAAACAGTATTGTAAATAATACAGCTTCTGTGTAACTATTTTGGGACTAAGCAGCTCGGAACTAACTTGTGGCCTCCCTCCATACAACAGAGACAGCTCATTATGAGGTAGAGGTAAGAGCCAGTGGCTAACTTCTTTGTTTTTCTGGTCTTCAGGTTGAACCTCAATATCTGTCTCGGAGTTTTTATTAATCATGCTATAACCATATGGCAGGCATCACACTAAATCAATCATGCATTATAGACATGCATGATACGGATAAGGACAAGAACTGTTTGAAATTTGCAAGAGAGAAAAATAATAAAAATGACCTTTTCCCGAAGGGTATTAACTTTCAGTATTCAGAGCCTTGCAAATGGTCTCCATTGTCAAAATAGAGCAATTTTAAAAATTGGTAGAGATGTAAAGCAAGACAGGACAAAAGACCTGAATGAGGAAGGTCGGCTCTTTGGGATCGTAAAGGGCTCAATCAGACAGGCTTGACACAACTCTTGCCACTGTTTTAATAGGCAGCTGACATCAAGCCACAAAATATAGCAACTGAGACATTACTTCAGTCTGTATGCCTACTTCCAATTTTTTTCTAGTTCTTGAAAAAGAAATGCCTACCAGGAAAATATTATAAAACCGCAGGGATTAAACTTCACTATAAGAAGAGAGAAGCTGAAAACTAAGGCTCAATTGTCAGGAAACTGGATAAACCAATCTCCCCTGTGGCTTGTAGGTATGATGTCTCAGTGTTCTAACCTCTACTCAGAAGCACTTGTTAGTTGACAGTATCACTATGGATTATTGCATAGATTAAAAAATAAAACACACTACAGCAATTAGGATAGAAACATGCCAAATATCCTTAGTTTAACACATAATTGATTTAAGAGCCCTTATCTCCAGATAATTCAAATCTCAATATGTCTCATAGGCACATACATATCAGTGGTCAAATGATGTTTTGATAATGTCTATGATTCAGATTACTCAGTCGCAAACAAGGATCTTCACTTTGAAATGTGCGGATTCTTTTTTAAACTGTTTATACTCAATGAGTTCTTACCAAATATTTGTTTGTGTTTTGATTCAGTACACAAGTACACAAGCTGTCACCAGTGTACCAATTTTGTGTTCACTTTGATTCCTTACAAAGTAGAATATGCTGTGTTCTCTCTTGTACCCATAACAACAAACACCAAAATATGAAACATGTGTGTGCAGAAAATATGTATGTTTTAGCCACATCATTAACATTGGCAATCCACATGCAGGAGTTCATGCAATTAGAAAGCAATTATGAAATCTGAGAATTCATATCAGCTCACCAAGAAGCTGCTACTGCTGGTTTTGTCCTTTTCGATTTAGATGATTGAGATGAACTCAGCCAATTTCAGGCTTGGAAAATAGATCTGTGACCATTAAACAATGGGTTATCCCTGAACATTCCTGATATATTACACATTGATCCATCTCTGTGGGCTTTTCTTTTTCAGTCATTGGGATTACTGCCTGGATTTCAAAATTGCAATTTGATTTATGCTATTCAATTCATTTAATCCCTGTGTTGTATGTGTGAATTGTAATTCCCACCTGGGTATACACAAACCACCAGCCTAGAGTTTGGAGCAGGCAAGTAACTTCATTTAACAGCTGTTAAATAGGGGAATCCACAGGTAGCTTTCACTCAAATGTTAACTGCTGTCAGTGCTTTGCTCATAAACCCACCGAAGTCAGGTTCTTTGAGCTACACTGCAGAGAAATATAAAAGTAAGATAAGTTACAGACACCTTGGCAAGAGGAAAGATAGATTCAGTCCTGGAACTGAATGTTTCTGAGCCCCTGAAGCCAATACCAGCATGGAAATGAAATAGTGATGGATGCTTGTAGGACTGTTGGTGTTTTCACAAAGAGCAAGAATTTGAAGAACAATTCCTAAGGACTAAGGTGAGAGAGAAAGCACTTGCAAAAGCTAATTGTAAAGAAGCTGGGTAAAATCAATTGGCAAATTATCAAAGTGTAGAGCAGCGCTGAGCCAGAATAGAAGTATTCTGTTGTCAGTTGCTTTGGAATATTCTGAACAAATGGACACTAGATTTGGAACTAAGCAATCAGCACGGTGATTTTATGGAAGCCAGCTGTTTTGAATACTGCATCAACAGCAATCACTTTGTATGTACACGGTGCCTCAGCCCAGGGCCTAGAAGGCATGCTGGATTATCTTCAAAAACAAACAAACAAAACGGCAACTGCTCTGAGAAACAAGTAACAGGAGGGATGAAAAATGGCGTGATTAAGTTACAAGCAGTAGGCAATTTGGGATGGACTAACTTTGCAAAAGAGATAGTCAAGCAGTAGAAATCATACTTTAGATTCTGAACTTTGATTTTTATTCTCGTATACAAACATTTGGTACCTTCTAGGATCTCTGTGCACTGCAGCAGGTAGTCAAAACTCCCAGTTCACCACAAGACCACAGAACAGTCCCTGCTCTACAATGTACTATATTACCAAACTGTGCTTCTCAGCACATGAGGGATATTCAGTGCCTTCAAGATGTTATCTATTCCCAAACTTGCACTAGGTTTATGCCTATGTAACTGTACTGCAAGTCAAGGAGCATTTTGAGATTACTGTTTCCCATCATTTTCCATTTGAACTCAGTTTCTTGTTGATAGTTAAGAATAAACATGAATTCTAACTCACAAAGAAACTGTTTTTTATTTCTATAGCACTCTATCAACTCAAAATGTTTGCAGATGTGGCCACAAAAATAACTCATTTTATATTGTGCAGTAAAAGATAATCATTCTCTGAGAGGTTGGTAAGACACTCTGACCTTTGTCTCTTAAGAGAATTCTGTTGTCCCTAATGAAAGAAAATAGTAAGTAAATACAGATTGCCCACAGTGAGTAGAGGGAGGGAAAATGAGTGGAGAAGGTACCTGGAGCACAGCTTTTCTTCTGGGGACTCATTAGTTTCCACTGTAACCATCCTCGGAGGGCATGGTGCTTCTCTTTAATGGGGACCTCCTTCTGCACTGTGAAGGCAGACAGGAGAACTTAAACAAGACCCACTAAAGATGCAGAGTATTAAAAGGAAAGCAAATGAAACATACTGGCTCAAGATAACATGAATTGTAAAAACATTCATATTAGTTATTTTTCCTGTTGTCACAAACAAATTTTTGACAAGACACAGATCAAAGAAAGGAGAGTTAATAGTTTGAATGAACGCACTTTATCATGGTAAGGAAGATATAGAGACTAAAGCCTGAGATGCCTGTCACATTGCACTTTCTGTTAGGAAGCACTGATTGAGCTGGAATTGGCACTGGGATGTAAATCCCCAACACCTGACCTGCCTTCTCCAACAAGGCTCCACCTTCTAGATATTCCACAGCCTTCCCAAGAGGCACCTCCAGTTGTGGCAAAGAGTCTAAATTAGAAGTCTTGGGGACACCTCAAATTCCAACTACAGCATTACTAACTCTGTGTTCTCACACCATGTGTGCCTTTGCAGGACTTCAAGAAAAGAGGTGCTGATATAAATGTCTCTTTCTAGTGACACGGAAAAATATATTAGAACAATACATAACATTATCAGATGGTCAGATGCCTTAAATTCTAACTGGTGGGATGTGTTCTGTGCTTTGAAAAATTCTATCATTATAAATAACTCTGTCTTTTACAGTAAATAGTACTGTATATATTGTTATAGTAACAAGAGTGGTGTAGGAGGTACTTCTGTTTATGTGTTGCTTTCATTGGTTGAATAAAGAAACTGCCATGGCCTTTTCATAGGGCAAAACTTATGTAGGCAGAACTGAGTTCTGGGAAGAAGAAAGCAGAGACAGAGATCTGACATGGAGATGCCAGGTCAGACATGCTAAATCTTTCCTGATAAGCCACAACCTCATGATGAACAAAGACTTAATAGAAATGTGTTAAACCAAGATGTAAGAGTTAGCCAATAAGAGGTTAGAGATAGTGGGCCAAGTAGTAATTTAATTAATATAATTTCTGTGTGTTTATTTCAGGTGTAAGGGAGCTGGCAGCCAGGCGAAATGCAGGCCCTCCCTCCATCAATACAAAAGATAAATGAAGACACTATGTTTAATTACCTGCTCTTACCAACTAATGCAGTAGTCCTACAAATCTATAAAACCTGGTGTAAAAATAAGTGAATGTGAGAATTAGAACACTCTTTGCAGAAAGTTTTATTTAGTTGTACTAGCATGTTAGCCAAGAATATATATTATAATAGATGTCCATGGAAATCTTAATTCCATTTTCTTAGACAACCCATCATATATTTTTAACTGGAGAATTCATGGTTTATATTTCCAAATATGTTTTAGTCATTGTCCTGTGAATGACTTCCACAGAAAGCCAAGTATTTCTGTAGGCTAAGAGTGGGGATATATCTTCAAAACACCACACAAAACAAAAGTGGTTTTACAATCTGTAACTCCACTATATGTTTATGCCAGGGTCTTCTGCAGAGAACCTGTCACCATCTTTGCTTATAATCTTGGGAAAGGTCCTTATCTGCACTCCTTACTTCAGATTTCTTCATAGTATATTAGAAGATTTAATCCAGGTTTCATAGTATATTAATTCCTTTCAACAGTCAACAAACTTTGTCTCTAATGTGCTCAGCGCTAAAGTGGTGTAATTTCCACTGCTTTTTAAAATCTGTATCCTTTACATTGTGAAAGCTCCACCAACTGCCCTTTCCACATGGGTGTAAATAGAGTTTTCATTCTAGTGAGAAAAATCATTGTCACAACATTCTTATGGCTTCAGAGACACGGTAGTATAACTATATTAGGTATCATCACAATATCTTGTACATTGTTTTGGAAGCTGGTGAGTGGATGATGTCAGTGTGCCTTAGACTTCTCCTTAATTAAAGAGAGCAGTCAATGTTCATAGAAAAAGTGAGACTCAGGTACAACTCTGGGATTTTCAGAGATCCAAAGTCCACTGTGTGGAAATCATGACACCGTATATTCTCCAAGAGTCTATCAGACATTTTTTAAATACCAACAAAGTCATATTTTAAGATTATAATTAATAAAAAATACATGGTTAAATTAAAAGAACTTTTAAAAATTTCATTGATTTTTTAATTTAGCTCTACATTTTTCTCTGCTCTCCTCCCTACCTCTCTCCTCTCCTTTAACCCTCCCCCAATGTCCCCATGTTCCCAAAGGGAATGATCTGGCTTCCTCATTTCTGCTTTAAAAGTGTGAAAATCATGCTAACAATACAATGAAATTCTTAAGAGGCAAACTACTTTAGCTGAATGAAGAGTATTTGTGGCAGAAACACATGCCATCTTGAGGCTAACTTGTTTTCACTTCATCTCTGGACAACCTGATGGGCTCTTAAGATTGGTTTGTGCCTATAAACCAATCTAATTGCATTACCAAATTCACAGTAGAAGTCTGAAAGCCTCTCTGATTTTCATGACTATTTATGGGAACTTAAGGAGTCAACCAACCCAATGTCATCTTCCTTACAATTTGCTTTGTCTCCACATGGAGGAAACATTTTTTGTGTAAAATATAAATGCTTTATCAGCCTGAGAATGAAACCTACATAAGTTAATTTAATTTATCCAAAGAGTCCATTAGCTTTATTTGAAATTTTTGGGTATCAGAATGCAAGCAGCAGAACACCAGGATAGAATGATCAGTTTTAACCAGTGCATTAGGATTAGGTGACTCCAGGACTCAAGAGCACAAGTCCCTCACTGTGCAGCTCCAGGTTCCCACCATCATGAGCACATCATGGATGCAGCTCAACATTGCTCTGAATGAAGGAAAGAAGAATAATTAAATAATAATTAATAAGTAAAATAATAATTGATCATAAATAATTCCTTTTCTTTAATTGTGGATAAACATAAATGTCCTCTCCTGCTCCAAGCTCTTCCCTCCTGGGATTTCGGGGTGATAAGTAGTAGATGATGACTTGGGAACCCACTGAGATTCCTAAAGTCTTTGTCTCATTCCCAGTGCACGTCTTCTCTGCAAGGAATCCATTCAGTGCTTCTCTACACACTAATGGAGGGCTCTTGATTTTTTTCTTCCCACTAAACTGAAGGTCTATTTAATAAAGGGCAATTCAGAGGACAGTAATATATAAATGGCATTGAAAGACAAAAAGAACATTCAGTCTTGAGCCCTAGGTGGAAGGTCCTAAAATGCAGTGAGAGAGAAGATAATTTACAGAAATACTTAAACTGTTAGTAAATGTTAAAAGAAAAGTGCAGGCAAAGCATTATGAGCAGAAACTAGATCAGCGTGAGTACCTCAATCGGATTTTCACACAGACACAGAGAAATGCTGGAAATTGGAGCATATTCAGCACCCAACTTCATACGTCCTTGTGTGTGAGTTCCCACCGACTTCAAGAGTCCATTGCTGATTTATATTTTATCTTTATAGTTTATATTTAAATTTTATAATTTAATTCTAATACACAAAGATTTAATTAACTATCTGTTCCTTAAATTCCAGAATTAAATTCAGCTTCTTTCCATAAAAAGTATAAAATTTCCTTCTTTCTACCAAGGCACCAGTGATAATGAATTGGGTTAAATATCAGACATTAGATGTGATCGGTAATTCCAATTCCATAATTTTGTTAAATAAGTTCGTCTGGTAGATAATTTTTTTAAAAGCAGAGATATCATACTCTACAATACCCCTGCGGTCTCTTGAGTTGAAAATGTAAAGTATTTCAGTAAATATAAAAATATACAAACAATACCACCAGTTAATAACAAAGCTAGCTTTGTATAAAGTGATTGGTAGCAATTTATATATGCTAATAGGTAAACAATGGCTATCAGATCTGATCTGTATTAGAAAAGATAGTATTCTTTACAATGTAATTACATGGAATCAAACTGCTATACCTGTTATGACTAAGTAGAAAGACGTAGTATGGTAATCTGCAGTCTCATTAAAAATAGAAAAAGAAAAGAATCTGTGTAACTATTAACTTAAGTGTAAAACAGTTTTTCAGTATTTGAGATTTCTGCTTAAAAATTGAGTATGATGCGGAACAGTTTATTTTATGCTTTTGCATGCACAGATATTCTTGTACATCTAGATATAACATGCCTCAGGCACGGCTTCTTTTTAAGACATTTGTAATCAACATAAGTTTTAAATTTTAAGAGAACCCCTTTGCAGTGTTCAAAATAGAAATAATAGTTTTATCTTTAGTTCAGCTAGGGACTAAATTATTCTCCCTGTTATCTACCACCTGAAGTTTTAGGGGAGAGATGTCAACCCCAAATCTACTAGAAACAAAAAGCAAAAACACCACTAAAAACGGAAAACAAAAAAGAAAAAAAAAAGGCAGAATGCAAATAAGGATAAATTATATTTAATTTAAGTAACAGAACTGAAGATTGTAATATAATGCAATCAGAAAAAGGAAAAAAATGTCTGTTCCAACTTTCTGGGTGATTTTCAAAGTTAATATGTTTGCTTTTCATGACCGCTGGAAATAAAGTTTATTACCACGTCTACATGGCATGACTAAATTATCTCCGTGAGTGGATTAGCAGTTTTCTGTTGTCTTGGTAATTGGTTGAGAGGCAAAGAGTCATACAAACTGTGTGGTAAGCCAATGTGTTCATGGAGGAGATGGGAAATCCTGGTTCCACTGTGCTTCTGTACACTTTCTGCAATTTCCTAGCTGTTAGGAATTCATGTCCAGTATGTGGCTGGAGGGGAGGATTTAGGTTTTACACTGCAATTACCATCCAGTATCAGGACGCTTCAGCTGTTTACAGCAAGACTCTCCAGGAGCTGGCAGAAGATCAGATGATAAAGAAGGACAAATATTTGAAAGATAACAAAGCCAGAGGCTTGCAGGCAATATTTAGTTGGACAAATAATTATTTCCTTGTGTGATCCAGCAGTCATTAGTTAAAATTGAGGCAAACAAGACAAGGGATAAAATATTTAATGCTGAACTGGGGCTGTAGCTAAACTAAACCAGGCATCTTAGTGCAGACCTGCAAGGCCAGCATTGGAGAGGTGGAGAAAGGAAGAGCAATGGTTCAAGGTCATTATCAACTTTAAAGTAAGTTAGAGGCTAGCCTGAAATATATGATGTACTCTATCTCAACATTATCAAAATGAATTTATTTTTATTTTTTATTGATTTTTATTGAGCTTTACATTTTTCTCTGCTCCCCTCCCTGCCTCTTCCCTCCTCCCTTCAACCTTCCCCAAGGTCCCCATGCTCCCAATTTACTCAGGAGATCTTGTCTTTTTCTACTTTCTACTTCTCATGTAGATTAGATCTATGTAAGACTCTCTTAGTGTCTTCATTGTTGTCTAAATTCTCTGGGATTGTGGTTTGTAGGCTGGTTTTCTTTCCTTTATGTTTAAAAACCACTTATGAGTTATTCCATGTGATAATTGTCTTTCTGTGTCTAGGTTACCTCACTCAAAATAATGTTTTCTAGCTCCATTCATTTTCCTACGAAATTCAAGGTGTCATTATTTTTTTCTGCTGTGTAGTATTCCATTGTGTAAATGTACCACATTTTTCTTATCCATTCTTTGATCAAGGGACATTTAGGTTATTTCCAGTTTCTGGCTATGACAAACAAAGCTGCTACGAACATAGTTGAGAACATGTCCCTATGGCAAAATTGAGCATCCCTTGGATCTATACCCAAAAGTGCTATTACTGGGTCTTGAGAAAGGTTGTTTCCTAATTTTCTGAAAAATTGCCACACTAATATCCAAAAAACCTGGACCAGCTTGCATTCCCACTAGCAATGAAGAAGTGTTCTCTTTCTCCCACAGCCTCTCCAGCATAAGTTGTCATCCGTGCTTTTGATCTTGGCCGTTCTTACAGGTGTAAGATGGAATCTCAGAGTAGTTTTGATTTGCATTTCTCTGATGACTAAGGATGTTGAACATTTCCTTAAGTGTCTTTCAGGCATTTTAGATTCCTCTGTTGGGCGTTCTCTGTTTAGGTCTGTACTCCATTTTTTTTTATTGGATTATGTGTTCTTTTGGAGTCCAATTTCTTGAGTTCTTTGTAGATTTTGAAACTTTTATTTTATTTTTATTTCTGTACAATATTTGTGATCATGGGAAGAGAGAAAGTGATCCCGTGAATGGTATGCCATGGGTTAGTAGCATCCTGTTCTGTCACTATGCATCTTCATTTTTCAGGCAGTTTCTCACTGAACCCAGAGTTGGGCTGGCTTCCCGCATGCCTGAGTCATCCTTGTCCTTCTACACCGCCCCAGCCCTGTGAGGACATATCCACGTTTATATGTGGGTTCCATGGATTTGAACTCAGATGTTCACACTTGTTCAACCAGAGTTATATCTCCCCAGTCCCCTACCCTTCCAAATGCCTTCACGGAATCTACTTTGGCTTCTAAATCATTCCCTCCAGGGCTGACTCCCAGCACTAAGTCTTCACAGTAAAATATGGTGTCCTTCATTCTGCCCAAATTTTTGGAAATTGCCCTCCATCCTCTTGGAGTAAACATGACCCTCAAAAAGGCAAATAAAGTTCAGCTATCCTGCCCTTGGAAGCCACATCCTATGCCTGCCACTCTTCTTTTTGGTCTGTTTGCCAGTCACCCATGCAGTTGTTGGGTTCCTTGCACTTGCTTTATGGTCTCTTGCACTACATACAGCTAGTCAGATCTTCAGATCAGTGTTCTGCAGATGACGATTGCCTGCTCCCACTGTCTCATTGACTCCTACTCACCCAGTGAAGCCTTCTACATAAGTTAAGTCCTTCTTACAAATTCACATGTATCTGTGCCAACCTGTTTATGTGACTGGAATTGTTGATCTCTAGACTACCCACAAGTCAGAGTCTGCTCCGTGTGTTTCCGTTTACTGCTTTTTCCCATGACTGAGAAACACACCAGATGCATTGCAACCTGGAGCAGCTTAGAAAATGCACAAGTGGTTAAGAGAGGAGCTTCAGGTGTCCTTGATTGTGTGAGTCACATTGTGCACTATTATGTCACTTCACTCCATTAAGAAAATAAATATCTAATAATATACATGAGGTTTTCACAGGAAGGCATAAAGAAATAAAACTAGAGTCATACAGACAGCATTGTGGTGATTTTGTTGCCAGCCTGGACTACGAGAGCTAGTTCCAGGACAGGAACCAAAAAAGCTACAGAGAAACCCTGTCTCACAAATCCAAAAAAGAAAAAAAATGGTTCATCTTTATCAGAGTGAATAGGCTGAAAGCAGAGATGAGGAATTTCACTTCTCCTGTTATGAAAAGATCCTCCAGGGAACATGACATAAGATGTCTTCACAAAGTCCCTGAGAAACAACAGCTATTTCAGGTTTGAGCAGATGTATGGTAGGAATAATACAATTAATTGACCTTAGTCCTAGAGAGCTATGTGTGAGCAAACAAAGGAGTGCAGAGTTTCAGCCATCAGATGGAACCACAGCATACAACTCCATTCTAGTCACGTTGTAAAAAGAAAACAGGTTGAGCACTGTAAACTAAAAAACATGTTCATACTCAGTCACATCCCTAGTGAGAGTCAACACCAGGTTCGGAAGGCAGAGAGGACAGTTAAACATCTCTGAACACAATCTGTACATTTAATTTGGCTGATTCTACAGGGACCCGAATTCAAAAGATGCACTTATAATAGAACATTTTAAAAATACAAATGCTAATAATTACAGAAAAGTCAATTTTTAATTTCAAGACTATTTTTAATCAAACAAAAAAGAAATAAAATTATAGCATCTATATTTGGTGGTCTTTTTTTTCTGGTTCTGAGACAGTTCTGCACTATAATGCCTGGTTTATTTGATATTAACCCTGCCATACAAGCACTCCATCAGTTTAGCTACTGCCCCAGCTCAGCATAAAATATCTTTTGCCTCAATTTTAACTGTCTTGGAACTAACTCTTGTAGACCAAGTTGACCTCTAACTCAGAGATCCATTTACCTCTACCTGCAGAGTGCTGGGATTAAAGGTATGCACCACCGCCAGCTGGCATGGTGGTCATAATTATAGTAATAATAATTTAAGTAATACTATCTGTTATTCTTTTTTAAAGATATAAGGGTGGATGGGAAGGCTGGTCTTACAAGGGATAGCAGTCCCACAATGCAGTGGGTAACCCAAGGCCTCGGCGAGTCCCCTGAAGCCTTGGCGAGTATGAGACTGAAGCCAGTGAGAGACAGATATATCATACAGAGAGAGTTTGCGTACAGAGTTTATTTAGTGGGTTATGGAGGGAAAAGGAAAGGGGGGAGGGGAGATGGAAAAAAAAGAGAAAGAGGCTGGGGGAGAAGGAAGTAGAGAGAGAGCAGAAGTTAACTCTTCAGGAAAGAGATGGAAAGAGAGAGAGCACAGGCTGTAGGAAGTGGGAGATCCACTTGCTTAGGCAGATGGGGGGGGTGAGAGTGGGTGGGGCTTGTCTCTTAAAGGGAAAGGGTACCCAGACAACAGACCAGACCAGCAGATCATAACACTATTAACTTAACAAAATAATGTCATTGCTCTCTTTGGGACCATAGGAAAAGAATAGATATCTATAATGTACAAGCCCAATAAAAACAGTAGAGTTATCTTCTGAAGATAAGTGCATATAGGGAGACAAGAACTTTAAAGTGCTTCCTTTGAGAAGCAGCGATGAGTAGAGACCGGTGAGAGTGACTCTGCTGTCCTCCTGGCTCCTTCAGCAGAAGCCATATGATACGTTCAACAGAGGAGCATCAATATAAAAATGTACAAAATGTAACAGGGAGTTTCAGTAACTGGCATTGGTTAGCAAAAGTTAAAGAGGACTTTTAAGACACTAAGAATAGTCTTTAACTATGTATAACGTTTGATGTGTTTTGAGACAAAGTATCATTACACACTCTATACTGGCCCTTATAATTCCTTTCAACATTGTAGGCTTTTATTTTAGCTGTGTAGCTCCACATCTGGCTTTAAATAACAGATACAGAAAGTATCCACTATTCTAAGCTGTGTTCAAAGATCCAGAGAAGGAAGAATCTGAAAAATGCCAGGGTTGCATTCCTTGGGGTATTTTAGAGAGCTGCACTGTGGCGTACTGCATGATGTGGAAGTTAATTAAGGTGCTGAATTGTTGCGACTCACCATGAAAACAGCTTCCTGAAGGTCAGAAACCTTCAGGAAGGTGCTATAGATGTGCCACTCATGAGACAGCCACAAGTTATACAAGTGTATGAGCCAAAGTTACATTATTAATTGCTATGCCTTAAAGATCCATAAAATAAAACGAAACAAAACAGAAAAATGCCTTTGATCTGCGAGGTGATCTGTGAGCCCCTTGCCCAGGGACAGATGGTTTCTGAAATGATGCAGGCTATTGTAAAACGCCATGCATCGTCACTTCCCTAAACAAGTTTGTTTGACCCATGTGCACCTGCTGTGCTTGATCACATGTGGGCAAGGTTCACTGACAGGAAATACGTCAGGATACACGATCACTCCTGATTGGATGTAGACGGGAGGTATGTCAGATATGCTGGGTGCTGATTGAGCCTGATGGGATGCACTTAGGTTGCCGCAAAATGTGATTCAGGGCCTTTTTTTTGAGGGGTGTGGTAACCAGAGATGTACCTGACTAGTATTTAATTAAAACTTGCTTTCAACTTGGCTTTCAATTCTGATAATGGTTTTACTCTTGCCTGGTTGAGATTAATAATAACAGGAGGAAGCATAATCTTCTCATCTCATCTGCATTATTTTCACAATTGTTCCCAAAGACTGATTTTGCCTTACCCAAGTATAATCCTTGTTTTTTATTTGTTTGTTTTTGATTTTTAGGTTTTTTAAAAATTTTTTGTTTTTCTGTTTTTGAGTCAGGGTTTCTCTTTAGCTTCGGTGCCTGTCCTGGAACTCACTGTGTAGAGCAGACTGGCCTTGACCTCACAGAGATCCACCTGGCTCTGCCTCCTGACTGTGTGCCACCACCACCTAGCCAGTTTACATCCTTTAACAAGATAAAAGAAAGTACTAAGTGAGGAATCAAGCAATCTTTGGACTCCAGGTCCTTTGTCACTGTTGGATAAGTCATGAACTAAAGATCTGGGGGATGGCTTGGTTAGTAAAGGATTTAAGGACCCAAGTTCAATCTCCAAAGCCCATGTGAAAAATCCAGGTACTCTGGAACAGACCATGAGTGAAGACTATATGAAATGCCTGAGGGCTTGTGAAAAAAACTCTAAGAATTAAGACCAGAGCTCTGTATCTTCTGGGCTTCCATAACATGGATTTTTTTTTCTTAGAATGTGCTTTTGTGTCCCTCCCAGGTACAAAGATAGGAGTGGGTTTTGGTTCAGATTACTATCAACTTATCCCTTCTTATTCAGAATCCTGTTTCCAAGGCAAGTTGTCCTTGTGATCATCTACATCCTGAACTCATGTGACTTCATTCTTATAACTGATCAATAGAGTAAATTCTCTGTCATTTTTTAAATCAATAACTCAAGTAAAATTGTATCCTTCTCAAAGATCTTGATGCAGCGTGACAGGTTCTGTCAGTTTAAAAGGACAAATAACCAAACAAATTTCAGTATGATTTCTTAATATGTTCTAAATAAAAGGTGTTTTAAGATATATAAATGCAAATTATTAAGGTGTGTGCTTGCAAGTTATAAAGGTGTAAGAACAAATACAAATTATCAAATTTATCTCTCATGCTGCCTTTCATAGTCTTAAAGATACTTTTCATTGTACAAAAACATCTATCACAGTCATTCTGATGTAAATATGCTGCTATTTATATAATGTACATGTCTAAAACTTACATTTTTCACAAACTCAAAGAATTCATGTGAGTTCCAAGGGGCCAAATTGAAAGATTCACCTAAAATAGGTCAGATACACCACTCTCAATTCCCTGGTCCTGAAATTTTTTTCTTCCTAAACCTAACTTGGTTTTTGCTCTGCCAACACCTTATCAGGTCCAAGAGACACCAGAAAGTTCCACACCATAAATCTTGGACAGGAGTAAAGAGACCAGCTACCTCAGGATGTGAGCAGCCCTCTCAGGCCCCTCAAGAAAGATTTCGATGCCCACATATAAGCAGGAAGCAGTCTTGAGAATCCGCTGTCCCAATTTCTTCAACCTGCTATTCTGAATTCCCTGCCTTGTATTATAAGAAAAAATATGGGTATGTGTAATCTGCTTACCCCTTCTGTCACCTGGGTATCCTGTCCCTTTAACAGACAAGCCCCACCCACTCCCAACCTCTTTCCATCTCTCTCTGTCTGCTCTTCTTCTGAAGAGGCAGTTTTGCCTCTCTTTCTTTTCCCCCTTCCCCCTTTTTTCTTCTCCCTTTCTCTCCCTTTCCCCTCTATAACCCACTAAATAAACTCTATACCCAAGCTTTTTCTGTATGGTATATCTATCTATGTATCTGTCTGTCTCCTGCTGAGATCTTAGGCCACCCACATGGGATTCGCTAAGACCTTGGGTGACCCACCACCACCCCTCATGGGACTGCTCCCCAACCTCTTTATATATGATAACAATACACACACACTTATGATTACACACACATATGTACGTATACACAGAGGAAAAAAAATAACAAAATAAAACGTAAATCCCTAGCTGGATTCAGTCAGTGTTTCTCTTTGATGTCAGGTGAGGTATTGAATGTTGAGAATGTTCTGGAGAGTTATGGCAGGGGAGTTGCCCAGAGCATGCCTGTCTCTATCTGTGGACAGCTATTTACAGCTTTCTTTAGAGTTTCCTGGCAGATATTACTGCTGTTGTTTCTCCTGTACTTTCTTCTTTCATAGAACTGGCAATGCCCATGAGCTGCATCTGTGGCCAGATCCCTATCTCTCCACTGTATGGTTTCATAGAGAGTCATGGTAGATGTCAACTCCCAGCTAATGAGTCTTTCCAACACTCCCCTCAGGTGGTTGCTAATTAAGATCTGATGTGCCTTTGTTCATCCCACTGATTGAGAATAAGACCACCACTGTGATTCTAATTTGAAGCAAGCTTTATTTAAATACTAGCCAGGTAGATGGGCTCTGACCAGGTCCATAACTAGGTTCCTGGGAGGTGTCCCAGAATCATAGTTTGTAGTGGCTTAAGAAGGGAAACCCATAATTCATTACATTTCCCATCCGGTCCAATCAGGAGAAAGTATATATCCTGACATACCACCATCCTATATGTGATCAAGCACATTAGTGCAGATGGGTCAAATAAACTTTTTAAGGTGATGTGGGAGTCCCCTCTGTATGCTGTGATTACAGTTAGTGAATAAAGAAACTGCTTTGTACCTATAGCAAGGCAGAGCTTAGCTAGGTGGGGAAAACTAAACTGAATGCTAGGAGAAAGAAGGAGGGGTCAAAAGAAGCCATGTAGCCCTACCAGAGACAGACACTGGGAACTTTATCTGGTAAGCCACATCCACATGGCAATACACAGACTACTAGAAATGGGTTAAATTATGATATAAGTGTTAGCCAATACGAAGCTAGAGCTAATGGGCCAAGCAGTGATTTAAATAATATAGTTTATGTGTGATTATTTCAGGTCTGAGTTGCCGAGCAGTCAGTAGCAAAACAAGTGGCCCTCCCCCAACAAATTGGCATGCCAATGCAGGTAGCTACATCCACATACAAACCATAGGTACTAATAAATAGACAGAGGTTCAGCTTTTTAAAAGTTATTGTCTGGCTGAAGTCATCAAATAAATTCACTTAAATAATTAGGATAGGAGAAAATAGAGAAAATTATTAAGCTATAAATTCCACAGGACAAAACTTGATGTACTAGGAGTTCCTTGAAGGGAAACTATCTAAATTGTAAATGTCAGAAAGAACACCCTGAAGATTTAAAATGACCTTTAAAACAAGAAACTACATTTCTCCAGCTCGGTAGAAGCAGAAGCAGACCAGGATAGAGAACACTATTGTCCCTCAGGGAGTTCCAAGCATGGTGAAGGTCACAGAAGGAAAAAATAGCACTGATGGTTTGAAACACCTATCTCTAACCATCTTGATCTAAACCCTGCTTGATGTTGATCCTTTACTACTTTCATGTTGATTGACTAATTATTGCACTGAACATGTTGTGGTATTTCTATCAGGTGATCCAATGTCTTGGTTTGAAATGTGCCCTCTTTTCATCTTCTTCTCAGAAACTCTGTCCATCATCTAGAATTAAGAGTCATGGCCTAGAGGGCTTCCATCTCCTTCTTAATTTCTATTTTATTAATTCAGTAATTCAATGGAAGGTCACCTTATGGTGTATTCAAGTAGAATACTGGAATGTACATGATGTGTGTACACACAAGTGTGTTCATGCATATATATGTGAAAGCCAAAAGTCAATGTTAGGTGGTTTCCTCCATCACTCTTGTGTTAGTTTGAATGTGATTGGCACCCATAAGCTCATAGGGAGTGGCACTGTTAGGAGATTTGGCCTTTTTGCAGTAGCTGTGACCTTGATGAAAGAAGTGTGTCACTGTGGGTGTGGATTTTAAGGTCTCTTATGATCAAGTCAGGCCTAATGCAGTTTATTTCCTATTGCCTACAAGTCAAGATGTAGGAGCCAACTGCTTCTCCAGCACCATGTCTGTCTGCATGCCACCATGTCCCACTATGATCATAATGGACTAAACCTCTGAAAATGTAAGCCACTCAATTAAATGTTTTGCTTTATAAGAGTTGTGATGGTCATGCTATCTCTTTGCTGCTATAGAAACCTTAGCTAGAAAAAATCTTGGCCTATTTTTTTGAAAGTATGTCCCTTGCTGTACCTAGAGTTCTGACTACTTGATCCTCTGGGATTTTTCTGTCTCTGTCTCTTGAGCACTAGTATTCCAGGTACATATCCCCATAAGTGGATTTCTATGTGGATTCTTGGGATTTCAACTCAAACCTTACAGTTGTGTGGCAGTCACTCAGACATATACTCAGGCAGTCACCCTCATAACCAGAAAACATGGGTCAGAAATCT
The DNA here is from genome assembly GCF_037038515.1 of Microtus pennsylvanicus. Lineage (NCBI taxonomy): Eukaryota > Metazoa > Chordata > Mammalia > Rodentia > Cricetidae > Microtus > Microtus pennsylvanicus. The sequence continues at coordinate 1,674,529 of NC_134594.1, read as the reverse complement.
TTCTGAATGTCTCAACTTCTTTCTCTTACAGGGATAGTAACTATAATTTTGGGTCAGTGTTATGTGTTTTCCAGAGGTGTCATGAGTATTGAATGCTATAATGAAAATGCCTGAAATTTTTGAAAGTTGTTTTTTTCTGAATAAAGCAAAAATATCCATGGTTATGTGAATATTACTATGTCATATATTAACAAATAAATGGAATGGGATGCTTTCTACTGTACTTAGCACCTGTTCTGGTGCTCAGCATATAAAACCTAAAGTTTTATAAACACTGTAAAAGCTAAGTAGATAATTAAAACCAAATCACTTTCTGTAAAACTATAAAAGGATCCATCTTCACTGCATTTCTTTTGCTTATTTTTCCAACTCTTCTAAATGCATACAAGTTATAATATTAGACCTTAATGAATTTAAAGATGAGAAGAAATTTGAACTGGTAACTCTTAACTTTGTTCTATCAAACCCTGTATTTATGGAATCTTATGAACTTTAGGAGCAGGGCAGGTTACAGATTGTGACTGCAGAGAAGGGTTTTCACCAGGTGGAGTCAAGGTTAGCATTACTAGGAATGCTAATCACAGATCAGGAAAGTAGGATTCCACAAACAACTATAGAATTCCTTAAGTAGGGGTGGGGCAGAGGCCAATGTGTATATCTTCTTCAATTGCTCTCCAACTTTAGATTTTGAAGCAAAGTCTCTCACTGATCCTGAGTTCCACGATGAGTTAGATTAGGCAGCTAATGAGCTACAGTGATCTTCTTTTCTCCACTATCCCCTCCTCACCAGTTCTGGGTTAATAGGCATGTGCCACCAAGCTTGATTTTTTTATGTGCACGATGGGAATTTTGAATGCATGTGCAAATGTATACACAGTGAGTGTGTTATTGTGTTATCACTCCCACTCAAATTTCTGATTTTTTTCCTTTGAAAATATTATATCAGCCCAAGAGATTCTAAACAAACCATTACTGAGGGAACAGTCCTGAGTATAGGTTGGAAAGGACCAGTTTGCAAGAAGGTGGGGGAATGTTGCTTCTTTAAAAAGGATAAATTTTAGAGTTAGTCTCAGTTGGGGAAAAAAAATGTCAGCTCCATCACTTCACAGTACCTTGGCCACAGCCCTTCTATAAATATGTGTGTTCTTCCATGACAATTAGTAAGTTGCAGTTAGAACTGAAAATAAGTGTCTGACTCACCTAGTATAAGACATGTGATGACTTAGGTGTGAACATTTAGGATGAAGGCTCTATGAAATTGCAAAATACTTGACAATGTACTGGAAAGCTTTTTCTAGTCCACAGTAGACTTTGAACTGATGGAGGAGGGTCATTTGTCTATCTGTTGCTTTCATTGGTTAATTAATAAAGAAAACTGCTTGGCCTGATAGGGCAGAATTTAGGTAGGTGGAGTAGACCGAACAGAATGCTGGGAAGAAGGGAAGTGGGGCAGATGCTATAGCTCTCCTCTCCTAGATGGACGCAGGTTAAGATACTTCCTGATTAGCCACCACTTCGTGGTGCTACACTCATTAATAGAAATGGGTTAATCAAGATGTGAGAGTTAGCCAGTAAGAGGCTAGAGCTAATGGGCCAAGCAATGTTTAAAAGAATACAGTTTCTGTGTAATTATTTTGGGTAAAGCTAGCCAGTGGCCGGGAGCCCTCCTGGGCGATGGGAAATGGCCCACTGCTCCATCTACATTGAACCACCTGTGTGTTGGCCTTAACACATACTCATAGCCCCATACTTCATTAAAGTCTTGCCTGAGGTGATAGATCAAGTAAATATTTCGTAGAAATCATGGTCTGCTGCATATAAGACATCTTTTTGGGATTGCTTTACTTACTGAGATACACCCCCTCCTTCATCCATGCTCAACCCATTAGAAATATTAAATGTCACCCACAGAATAAGCAACAATGTATTTGACACTGTCTGATGAATTCAGTTATAATTAGTCAGGGTACCTGCTTTAAGGGGAATTATAGTCTCTTCATTGTGCTCACTGGAATACTAAGGTAAAGACCGTAACTGAATTAGATGATACTTGACACTGAATCTTAGCCTCAATCAGATTTTTTTTAAAGGAGTTGTGAAGGTTAAGTGAAATTAGGTTCAGGAACCCTCAATCAGTCTCACAGTGATTTTAGTCAGGGCAGCAGCAACACTACAGAACATGCTTCATGTGCTGAAAGAACCAAGGAACTTCAGAAATATCCGCCACGGACTTACGTAAAGAATGATGTGTGACTTTTTAAATAGATCATTTCTCAGATGTAAAAATGAAAAAAAATGAGCATAACTCAGCCTGTGACTAGAAGCTAATCCTATGCTTTTAATGTCAAGGACAGGATGGGAAAGCTGAGTTTAATCCATTGCTGTGCTGTTGCCTTGTGTGTAGAATCTTGGTCAGATTAATTAACATGAGTAAGGCAGTTTCCTCTGTAAGGAATCTGGTGTGTGAATTTGGCTTGATAGCAGATATGTTGACTATGTGTCCTGAACATGAACCCCATGGTACAAGGATCAAGGTCTAAGGTATAAAAAGTAGGCACAGAAATAGAAGAATCTTATAATTAAGGTTGAAACTAGAAATGTTAAGTAGAGTAAGCAAGCAATATACTTTGAGGCCTGACATTTTAAATGTCTGCCACTGACGGTATGATATATTTTCTGAAACAAAGTTTCAATAGCAAGTTGACAATAATTTGATTTTCTCTGTTTCCTGACACTCTAAATTCTTATTTCCTAGGTTGCCATGGAGCTCTCTCTAGCAAGTGTCACTCAGTGAGTTTTGACTGTGTATGCTTATTTTGGTGCTGATTTTACTAAAGGCTGGTTTACTCTCCACCCTTTCAAATTAGATGTTCTTTTCCTCTCGAAAATAAAACATTCCTGCTGCTAGTCAAGTCTTTAGCTCAGTAAATTACCAGATATAAAGACCCTCTATTTCTGTCTGCCAAGGACGTGGGATTTTTCTTTATCATCTTGGAACAAAGCATGCCAGTTGCAGAAGGGAGAATGAATAGAGTGAAGAAGCTAAAATCTCCAGTCAGAATGGAGCAGTTTTCCTCAAACTGGTTTCTGAAAAGAGAAATATAAGTGTGAATAGGCAGAATCTTTCAGTAAATAGAAAGAACTTGATACTGATGTATTGTGGGAGCTCCATCCATTTAGCCAGTGACATTTGGGAATGATTTGCTATGGGCATGGTTTTTCTCTGGAGACTTGACCAGATTAAAGGGAAGCTTATCCAGAAAGCCCTCTGCTTATCTCTGCTTATCTGTAGAACCCAGTGACTAATAAAATAGAAGATTCTAGTCCAAAGAATGGTCAGTTCTCTGCTTTAATATGCTTCAGCTATTGAAATAAAATTATCTATAGCAAAAAGAACCCTGTATATCTTTAAACTGGCCAAACAGATTAAACTGAATTGAACTGAATTGGCATCATCTAAATGTGTCAGAAGCACAACAACAGGCATAGTCTAGTGTCATAAATACCAAGACTTTTCATCTTGATTTTAATACTGTTCTACACTATCATCCTGGTTTTAAACATTGAATTTTTTATATCTCTCCTATTAAATATGGAAACAATAAAGATGACCTTATAAAATATTAGAAAAATTAAACAGACAATTCATGGAACCAAAATATTTATGTTCTATAGAGTTTATATACAAATGTGTAGATAGTAGTTTCATAGATAGAGAAGTTGGAAAGAAATGGCTGTTACATACCAAGGCCACATAGTTATTTTATTACCTATTTTCCCTGTAACTGTGATAAAAATATGCTAACAAAAGAGACTTAACAAACAAAGAGTTTATTTTGACTTATTATTTCAGAAGGAAGCAGTCTGTTATGGGGAATACAAACTATCATGGTAGGAAGACATGAGAACAGGCAGGAAAGTGTTGTTGGTAGGAGCAGGGGCATACTGGTCACATTGATAGCAGACTCAGGAAGTAAAGAGCAAAGAAGAGGAACCAGTCTCAAAGACACTCCAGTGATTATTTGCTCCAGAAAGCACCCTTTCCATAAATGTTTCACAACTTTCCTTAACAGAGAAGTCAGCTAGAGACCAAGGTTCAAATAACATGAACCTATGCGAACTTTTCATATTCAGCACCAATAGCTACTTAGTGGTCTGCTAAAAGACTTTGCTTTCTCTCATTCTGAATTTTATTAGAATTATTTTTCAAGACAGGGTTTTTCTGTAGTTTTGGAGCCTGTCCTGGAAGTACCTCTTGTTGACCAGGCTGGCCTCAAACTCAGAAATTTGCCTGTCTCTGTCTTCTGAGTACTGGGATTAAAGGTGTGCCGTGCCATCTTTAATTAGTTTAATAAACACTTATTAGTCCCACATCAACTCCAATGCATAATTTCTGTTAGTAAGACTATGAACCAAAACTGTAGCATGAACACGAAGTTTGTAAACCACAATATCTGGTTCACTCAGATACTGCCTGCATTCTCAACAATTATACATGCTCCCTCTACCCTTTGCTTGAACGAATCTTGAATCAGTTCAGTCAAATCATTTCCCTCCATTTTAACCCTGAGTCTAAATTAAAAGTGTACTGCCTCACAGTTTAAAAACAAGCATTCAAATTCCTACAGCCAAATATAGTTCTTCTCAAAGTAATCATTTCAATATTTATTTATTTATTTTCCTTAAAATTTAATCAGGGAGTCCTGATCCTGAGATCATTATGGGTAAATGTTTCAAAAGAACATTACTAAACCATCGTGCAAACTGCAATATTCATCACAGTGAAACCTAATTATTATGACAAACTTTAATGAAACCATAGTCTGGTTGTATTATTGCAGAGTTGGGTCATAGTGAGGCAGTAATAATTAGATCCAGGTGTAAGGCATCTGAGAAGTACCCTCTGAGAAGTGAATTGGGCAGCAAAAGAGGAACTTTGACTGGCCTATGGACCCAATGTTCAATGGGGCTGTAGGAACGGTGGCTTATGAAATTTTGAGGTGTTACTATAGGGTGTTCGATCTGTAGAACTTGGACTAAGAGTGAGTTAGAAGCCAATAGAACATGAGCAAAAGAAGACCAAGAAACTGGCTGTGATATTTGGAAAAAAAATATAAGAGAGAGATAGATTGGAGGCACAATAGTTCAATTCTGGAAACCTTATGAATTGTATACAATGATTCTAGCACTGAGCTATACCCTACTCAAAATAATCTAAATCCTTTTAACGTCAAAAAGATAATTAGTACTCAATGTCATATATTATATATTATACAAAAATATAATAAATACATTTGCATATGTGACAGGGTTTATGATCGATGCAAGTTTTAAATGCAAACATGTTATTATCCATGTGTATTTGCTTTCAAACTATTTAAAGACAATTTTTTTAATTCTAAATCATGAATTTTCTATAAATAGGATTCATACTGTTAATACAGGCATTAACAAATGAGAATCGTGTACCTCCATGTTCCCTGCATTTGTTCTGGTGAATTAAAACAGCATACATCTAATTTAAAGCAGTTTCCTTTAAACAAGCATCTGCTACCAGTGTCGTAGTTCCCTTCTCTGTTTTTCTTCACATGCTCAGATTACTATCTGCCATTCCATTGTCCTCCAAGTTTTTAGCTTTTGAAATCGATCTTCCACTCATTAATATCTCCCCTGAGAATGTTCAGTTCTACCCTCCACATTGTTGAATGGTTTTCTTTTTTAAAGGTTTATTTATTTAATGTGTATATTGTGTTTTGTCTGTATGTATGCCTGCAAGCCAGATGAGAGAACCAGGTCTTATTGCAGATGGTTGTGAGCTACCATGTGGTTGCTGAAAATTAAATCAGGACCTCTTGAAGAGGTCTGAGACATCTTTTCAGCCCTGCTGATTTTTTTCTTTTCTTTTTTAAAATTTTCTCTACTTTGTTTCCTAACACTAGGTTCCAGTTGGTGGACCAATCAGAGCAGAAAATTTCCCTTTACTCAGAAGCCGTATAAAACCATCTCTGAAAACTAATTAGAGGTTCAGTGATTGAAATCAAGATACTAGTAGAGACTATAAATAAAAGATAGTACTATCAACTGAAGTAGTCTTTTCCCCACAATTTATTCAGCAGAATGCCATCATTCCATCTCCTTCATATATCTTTTTATTATATTTCATTTTAATGTCCAATATTATACCCCACATTAAATGCCTGAACTGCCTTTGGACACTTTATTGTGTATTCTGTCTCTTTCTCCAAGGAACTATTAGTTTATAGGATGTATTTTTTAGATTATATTAGGCAGTAAATCATTGACTCTGGGATTCACAAATGCATATCAACCCCCATTGTGAAAGAATAAAGTGTGATTTCAAAAAATAGAAGGCAATTCCAGGAAGAAATTATGCAAGTGGGTATGTTGATTATGATGTCACAGTTGGACTTTAGGTTAATATCCCTCACCAAGGATCTACTGAAACACTTTTTAGTTACTATTGCTCTTGGGTGATCTACTTTGAATACTTGGCATCAACACTGAAGATTCTTCTAATCTAGTTTTATGTGACATCTGTTTTCTTGTTTTGACTGAGTAGAATGAATTTGCTTTGTGGTTGTCAGTAAATGGCAAGATACTTTATTATTGTCATTTTGTATTAATTTCACAATTCCTGAATTCTCAGCCAATATTGTTTCATAATTAGGCTTGTCATGAAAGCACAATCTAATTATTATATTCAAAAAAAGCACAGAAAATTAATCTGTTACAAATAGCTCTTTTTTAGTGTTTTCTATGTCAGAAGCCTCTCTAATATAAAAAACATTTGGATCATATTCACCATGTTACCTAACAGCTAGGTAAAAAATGAAATTTCTGTTGTGTCCAAGTAGAAAGAAAATTGCTCACAATAAAAGTTCCTATTTCTATTCTCTTTTCTATTATATGTGTTGTTATGAAGTCCCCTTATTTTCCTTTCCCTTTCAGGCAAGTATGAATAACAATTGAATACAATTACAATCAAAACTCTATGATGCATAACAAACACTTACAGAATGCTACTGTACGCCTTGTATTCCTCTAAGTATGTAACAAATCTTAGCATATTTTATCCTCGCTCTAATACTGTGAGGGAAGTACAGACATTATTTTAATTTTACAGGTGAAATAACTTGGACCAGTCATAACACTAGAAGTTATGTGAGATAAATACAGAGAAACAATCACTGTGTTTCTCTACGCAACATCAGTCCCGCCTCCTACCATATCCCTCCCAAGCATGTATGTGTTGCTCCAGTTTAAGAGGCAGAGATATCACCATGTTTTAGGAGTAAAATCTACAGAAAACATTGATGCTATCAAAAACATCAGGGTAGATATTCATTTGCCTTTAGGTGGTGACTTTGGTTGAGGTCAGAATTCTTGAACACCTTAGATGGGCATGCTTTGAGGCACAGATATTTGGAGGCTATATTACTTAAGGTTTTCATTGCTCTCACCAAAAGTCTGACAAGAACTTGAAAGAGGGTTGATTTTGACTTATAGTTCAAGGAGATACCATCCATCATGACAACAGAAGGATCAGTCTCATTGTAACTATAGGCAGGACACAGACAGTAAAAGGAAGAATAGGGCTGGGCTAGAAAAACCCCAGTGACCCATTCCAAAAAGCAAAGCTTCCCTCCTAAAGGCTTCAGGACCTCTCCAAATAATGACCCTAACTGGGGACCATGTGTTCACAACCATGAGCTTATGAGAGCAAAGGGAGCAGTTTGCCTTCAAATCACAACACAAGGCTCACAAAGCATCACTGGAGTTCAAATGTTCAAGCACAGCCTGTTTCACTTGGAAAACGCGGGCTCAAGGGAGATTCTGACTCCTCAGTTTTACTGTGTTAAGCACAGCAACAGTTCCTGTCCTGTTTGAGTTCCTATCCTGATTTCCTCCAGCAATAAACAGTAATGTTGAAGTGTAAGCCAAATAAACCCTTTCTTCTTCAATTTGACTTTTGGTCATGGTGCTTCATCACAGCAATAGAAACCCTAACTAAGACAACAATTATACAGAAATTTCCATATACGTTTCAAATAGAAAGGGAAAATATTTAGCTTACCAAATTAATATGAATTTGTACTCAAATTCCACAGAAACATTCTGAATTCAGACTGGCATTGCTTGTATTAAGTTCACAGGGGCAGAGAGGGACAGTTTACATCCTCAGATATAGGACCAAAGTATTGCAGAAAAAAAAGAATAATTTTATCAATAGATACAAGGTGGAAGCCAATAGGAGCTAATAATGTGTTTGGAGATATAGATGACCTGCAGTATTGGACTCATCTGCACCTGGTTTTAAAAATCTCAGGCTGAATGCTTAACATGGGAAATTATATTTAGAAATTACACCGACCAGTCTATGAAGTTATCAAAGGCCAACAGTACCCTCTCTCAGAAGACCGATCATTTGTATCAATTCCTTTCATCATTGCAAAAGCACTGAGATCCCAGAGGTTTAAGCCATACAATGTATAGTGTCCTGTTTGACACCAGGAGGTTTGCACAAGGCCCTTGCTACATGTGTGCACACCTTTTCCTGCACCTTCTTAAAACACATCCAGTGATTGACCTAGTTGTATTTCCTTTTAATTCTTCCAGCTCATCAGATGTCTGCTTCCATCATCCCAGCTTGACGTGTGACTGGATCTGCCAAGTGCTTCTCCCCTCTGAACCTCACCTAATCCGCATCCAGGCTGAATGCCTGGGTGTGCTTTCTGCTGGGCCCTTTGCCTGGGCTTACTTGCCGTTTCACTGCTGTTTTCACACCCACCTCTGCGTCTACCTCCCTGGACTTCGGGAGTGTACATAAATCAGAATTTACTTGGACATGGACACTACACACACTCACACACACACACATACACACATACAAACACAAAAGAAAAAAACCACTATTTCATTTCTTATTCCAGGAAATAAATAAAATGTGCTTAAAGGGGTAATACATCCTTACAATCTTATATAGTTGAAATAGAGTGATTTAATAAGGGATAAGCTCTCTATCTTTATTTCAGATATTAAAGCTTAAAGCTTTAGAAGAACTAATAAGTACCATGTTATTCAAATCACCGCAGGCAATCCAAAGGACACTGTGTAAAACCTGGTTTGTAAATCTCTGATCAGTTAATTAGCATAACACTATGAACAATGAGCAGCTTTTAAAGCCTTTCTCAGGGAAATACCATAATCAAAAAGAAATTATAGTGGGAAGCCTGGACTGCTTGGTTTACAAAGTACCCCTCTGCCAATCAGCAGGGAAGCACATCCCTTTTATCTGGTCAATTCCTTAGGGACCATCTAGTGACTTAGACCTCCTTCGTATGCTATGTGTGAAGATTGGCAGTCACTGAGCCTTTGTTCTCAGGAAGCTGTTGTACTTATGAGGGACTGAAGAGAAGACCAACATCTAGCCTCAGCCAAAGAAGGCTCTTAGTGCTCCATGTCATAGCAGACTAGAAACTCTCCTGTTTCAGCACTAGAATATAATCCCCAGGTTCTTAGAAGAAAAGAACACACTTATATAGTTTTATTACAGGTGACTGTAATTAAAAACAAACAAACAAAAAACCCAGAAGAGTTGACACCTACATTAAAGGCTCTTGTCTAAATGAATAAATAAATAAAACTCTTTTTTTTTCTTGTAAAGTTTATCTAAATCTGATGAAATCAGGTAAAATACATGTATTGTTGTAATATAAGTTTTGGCTTTATACATGTGTGAAGAACAAGGAGACTGCAATTAAAAGACTAATACATAGTTGTTATAGATGAGACTACAGGAAGCTACATTTATTAATTTTCAGTACAATGTGCAACTGAAGCATATGATACCGAGTAAGGTCCAGGAAGACAAACAGCATGCTAGTCTACCTGTGAGGATCCTAGTTTGAGCTTGTAGTTTTGGTTTAAGTGAGAGTGGGTGTCCACAGAGGCCGGGCAGCAAAGCAGGAGCCATGAGGGTCTGGAAGTGGGGCTTGCAGGGAGGGAAGATGGAACATGTGTGCCATAAAGGGAGAGGGGAGAATAGGAGAACTGGGGAGGTTAAATATAGAATGAGGGTTGGTGGGTGGGGGCTGAAGGAAGTGTTAACCAGAACTGAGGATATAGGAAAAAACATGCAGAGACCTAGTTTATATGGTAACTAAAGTCTGGAATTTGTATTCTCTAAGTCTGAACAGAAGGATCGTACATGAATAGACAATGCTGTATTCAGAAGCTCTAGGTTTTTAAACAAAATCTTCACAAGATGTGTTAGCCAGGAAGCACCCAGGGGATCCCAAAACAATAGAAGCTCGTGTCAAAGCTCTTGATTACTCACAAGAGCTAGGAGGAATGGAGGGAGGGGAAACATGCTCAGATATAATGTAGGAGAGGAGAATAAATGAATAAATATTGTTAAATGAATTAAAAAGAACTATGCAGTAAGACCCAATTGCTGGTGATCACACACTTGGGATGTGAAACACAGAGCCATCATAATGGAGTTAAGCTAGAAGCCTCTCCCACACTAGGTAGCAGTATTAGTGTCCACAGGTGTTATGTAGGCTGTTAGAGGAGGAAAAGTGTCAGAGGACTTACCCAGCAGTGGATGATGTATACTAAAATATCCACATCATAAAGCAAAGTGGTCCTGAAGTTGCTATAGTAGCCAGATTGATATTAACCTCCAATTTTTGGTTGAATTTGAGGCCCGGCACTGTAAACATGAACAAAAAGACATACTGGAATGCCCAGGGTTGGGTAGGAGGAACTTTCTACTGATATTTAGATAAATGGGTATATACCAAACTGCCTTCTGAATGTTTATATTTACACCCATATCTTGGTGCAGTGGATATTAGTTAATTCAGGACCTCTAACTTCTCAAGGTGTTAGGAAAAGTGACTGTTGAGTCTTCAGCTCTAAACAGTATATCTCTATCTGTTCCTCTAAGATTCAAGGAAAATCACAAGATGTTTGCCACATTAACAGATAATGTTGTAAAACAATCCCACACCAGTTCAGACTCATTGATTATAAAAAGACTTATTTATTTTAGGGGAAAACCTTACAGATCACCATCCTAAACAACAGTCCTCTGAGCACAAACAGGAAGCAGAGATTAGCAGCCAGAAAGGGAGCCAGAAGCAAGAGAGCAGGTACGCAGTTCCCACTGCTCTTTAAACTATAAGAGACCACACCCCAGTAGGCTGTTATCTTAAAGCCTATTGGCTGAAGTAGCAGAATGTGCTCTCACAGCACCTCCCCTTTTTGTTTAAATAAGAGAGTTCCAAATCCAATACATAACTATATACACTAGGAACAGATATCAAGTATAATTAGAATTACAACTAGCATAAACAATATTAAGCAAGGAACATATTCTAAATGTTTTAATAAACATTCTACCCTATGGAGTCCAAGTCTTGTATAGGAAATGGCTTGGCTAGATCATAAGAGTACCATAACTACAACTATCTAATCTTCAACCCCATCGCAGGCCTGAGAAGGGAGATAATATTACTTGAGCAGGCAGGAAGTATGATCAGGTAGCTTTCAAAGTGAGCAAAATATGATAGATACAATTAGCTACCTGAGCAATCACCCAAAGTCTCATTTTGCAATGTTGAAGCAACCAACTTTGGCTAAGGCATAGTGTAACTGACAGACCATTTTCAGAGGCAGGAATGTTTTCAAAACCATTTTATCCTGTCTTGGCCAGATTTGACAGTCCTATTTGCTTATCCATTTCCGGATACTGTATTACTTGTCAGTAGTTGAGGCATTGTCAGTTCCTTGCCCAAAGGCCAGTTTTGCCAAGAAGAAAACAAGCTCCAAGTGGAGTGTTTTCAGTGCTCAACATTCTCTCAGGAATAGATTGGTGCTGTCAGAAGCAATCATGTCTCATGTCAAAAGAACCCTAAATTATTTAAATACCATGTTCCACAGATTCTTGAAGTATTTGAAGAATACCGATCTAGACAGTACAATCTCGATATATGTAAAGAACCTATTTGATCTAACTGTATGTACAACAAGAATGAATAACTATTGACTTATAATAATTAATACTTGTATCTTGATCAGAGGTAGGAGTAATATATAATGCAAAATTAAAATATACCCTAAAAGTTGTATCAATATACAAAATGTCCTAAACCAAGGTAGAAACATGCATATCTACAATCTGACAAAATAACTTTGTATATATGTACAAACAATGTAAACAAAAGTAACAAATATAATTTTAACTTGTATCAATATACAAAAACTATACCAATGTAAATTATCCATAAATAACAGTTCAAAAGTATTCACTCTATTACTCACTATTACTACCCCCCTTTTTTTGAACAAACATAGTTTTCCCCCCAACCCTCTTTCTAGCTCAAGTAATAATCAACAACCCCTAAACAGCATTCCCAATACGAGGGACAAACTTTTTTGGGAAGGGGGTGTCATCTAGAATCGTTTTCCGTTGTCATGGGGGTGATGTTCTCTTAATGGGATGCTGCAAAAAATTAAGTGGTGGTTAAGTTCCAAGATTACTGTCTAGTATAGTTGTAAACAATTTCTGAAGAGTCAATAGGTTTTTTTCAAAGTTCTCATTTGGTGTTCTGGCCAAAATATGAGAAAGTACACTATTTTAGCAGCTGGTACCCAAAACGGATTTATAGTAACACTGTCTACATTGCGATGTCATCTCAATTAGGTGGAGTGGTTGCTGTGGGGCCCCATCTTCTTCCTGGAAACTTCAAAGATTACTTCAGGAAAAGGATGCATAGGAAAATCTATTGTTCATCATGAAAAACTTAAACATCATTCATATAAACATACATACAGTGAAGAATATGATATAGACAAAATGGGCATGGAGAAAGTAATTTTTTTCCTAAAGTCTTCCTTCTGTCCCATACCAGATGGCTCCCAATATGAGACAGAAACTCTGAATGTTCCTTTTAACAACACACTTGGATTTAGAGAAGTACAGAGCCATTGTCCAACTCCAAAACCAGCTAAATATATTAATATATATATGTGTGTGTGTGTGTGTGTGTATAAATGTAAGTGTAACCAGTAACTTTATACATAATCCATATTCTGTTTTATAGATGATCCTTAGTTTGCAGTTATTTTTCATTCTGTTAGCATTCAAACATCCAGGGTCTCTTGAATTTTTGAAGATGTGTATTTTCCTGAAAAGATAAGAGCATGTCCCTGCCCCAGCCCTATATGACTTTCCTTACCACCTACATGGTTGTCACCATTTTGGAGAAGCTGTCATTTCTGTTTCAATAGGTTTCTCCTTTTCAAAACAAATCTTTATTAATTTTGATGGTATCCATAAATTTTCTCCTGTGGAAACAAGAGTAAAACCACTTCCCCAATGTAGCACACATCCTGGTTTCCATTCTGAAGTCAATTCATTCTTGAAATATACTGGTTGACTCAATTCAGAAGTTCTTTCCATTACCCAATGCCTCTCTGCTGCTGTTGAGCCTTTCTCATAATGTTAAGAAAATTCATAGTTAATTAAGCATTATGCAAACTATTTCTTGGGGTATTTTATGTCCCTTTCTGTTTGTTCACCATATACTTTATAGTACAATTTGGCCTTTCTATAACTGCCTGACTTGTAGGATTATTTGGTATGCCTGTAATGTGTTTTATATTATAATAATAAAAAAACTGCTTCATTTTATTAGATAAATATGCTGCACCATTGTCTATCTTAATTTGTCCATGAATGCCCATGATGGCCATAACTTCTAATAAATGTGTGATTACTGAATCAGCTTTTTCTGAGCCTATTGAAAACCTGAATACATGTCTATGGTGTGGTGTACATATTTTAATTTACCAAATTCTGTAAAGTGGAACACATCCATCTGCCAGATTTTATTTCTTCAAGTACTCTTAGGGTTACTCCCTGCAGGTAATGGTGTTTGATTATAGAAAGAGCAAGTATAACACCTCTTTATAAGCTCCTTAGCTTGTTGCCATGTAATAGAAAACTCTTTCTTCAAACCTTTGCTATTGACATGATGTTTTTTATGAAATTCAGAGGTCTGAAACATGCTTCCAATCAATAATTGTTCAATTTATGCATTACCTTGTGCTAGAGGATCTGGAAGACTTGTATAGGATTAGATTTGTGTTATGTATATGGGAAAAAACCTATTCCTGATTATGTCTTGCACCTGGATGAACAATAAAATCAATTCTGTATCATCTGGTATAAACTCAGCATCTTCAATATGAAAGACAACTTTTACTGAATATTGTAAATCAGTAACTACATTGGACTATATTTGAAATCCCTTAGTACCATAAGAATAGAATATAATTCTGCCTTCTGGACAGAATTATGAGGGCTTTGCTTTACCTTACTTAATTATTCTGACTCATAACCTGCCTTCCCTGTTTTATTTGCATCAATATAAAATGTACGGGCTCCAGTTATTGGTGCATCACGTATAGTTCGGGGAAAAATCCAAGACGTTCTCTTTATAAGGTTAAGTCTATCACTTTGAGGATAATTGCTAATAATTTCTAAAAAAAAAAAAATAGCACAAGCCCTTTACCAGGGTTCATTGTCTTTCCATAACATTTTTATTTCATCAGCAGTAAAAGGCACTATAATCTCTGCTGGGTCATACCTGCTAGTTGATGAAGTCTCAATTTACCTTTTATAATTAATTCAGAGACTTTTTCCATACAAGTTTTAAATTTTTTACTTGGTTTATGTGGTAAAAACAATTTATTCTAAGATAATATCATCCCTCTGCATTAAAATTTCTGTAGAAGAAATTATGGAAGACAATATGACTAGAATACAATTAAGATTTGGATTCACCCTATCCACATGTGTCTCCTGTAATTTCTCCTCAACAATCATCAATTCCTTTTCTGCTTCAGCTGTTAATTCTCTGGGACTATTTAAGTCTTTATAAGCATCTAGGATTTTGTTTAAATAAATTATTAGATCAGGTGTTACCCCAACAGCCAGTCATAGACTGGAAATGTCTCCTCTAATAATCTTTGGAAGTCATTAAGAGTCCAAAACTGGTCTCTCCTAATTTGTGCCTGTTGTGTTCTAATTTACTGTAAGCCTATTTTGTAACCTAGGTAATTAACAGAATCTCCTCTTTGAATCTTTTCAGGAGTAATTTGTAATCCCCATTTAGCCAAGACTTTCTTTACTTCTTCAAACATCCTTTCTAAAGTATCTGTATTTGAATCAGATAACAAAATGTTTTCTATATAATGACAGATTATAGACTTAGAAAATTGCTTATGTATTTTTTCCAATGGCTGACTTACAAAGTATTGGCACAGGGTGGGGCTATTGCACATTCCCTAGTCCATTGATATCTCCTAGTAGGCTAAGAATTATTAAAAGTAAGGACTGTGGATGCAAACTTTTCTCTATCCTTTTCTTGTAAAGCAATAGTGAAGAAACAATCCTTTAAATCAATAACTGTAAGATGCCATTCCTTTGATAAGAGAGAAGGCAGAGGAATTCCAGAGAGTTGAGGGCCCATAGATTGAATAACCTTGTTGATAACCCTTATATCTGTCATCATTCTCCATTTTTCAGATTTCTTTTTAACAACAAATACAGGAGAATTCTAAGGGCTGGTAGATTCTTCTATATGTTGAGCATCTATTTGCTCTTATACCAGCTGTCCTAAAGCCTGCAATTTTTCCTCAGCTAGAGGCCACTGCTTAACCCATATTTATTTCTCAGTTAACCATTTTAAAGGTAGGGCTGTAGGTACCTCTGAAGGTTTATCAATTGCTTTTTGTTCTTGTACAGCCCAAATGGCTTGTGTCCATTGTCTGTAATATCTTCTAATATTTTCCTCAGAAACAAAGTTTTTGGGACTGAAGGAATGTTAATCTGGGTATTCCATTGCAGCAATAGGTCACAACCCTACACATTCACAATAATATTGGCTATATATGGCCTTAGTCTTCCTGTTTGCCCTCCTGGCCCTATGCATTCAACCCATCTCATGCTTTGTTTTACCTGAGATAGGGTTTCAATTCCCAGGAACTCAACATCTACCTCATTAAAAGAGGCCAATTCAGATGCCAAGATTCTGGAGTAATGATACTTACATCTGCACCTGTGTCTAATAAGCCTTCAATAAAAATGCCATTTATACAAACTCTTAGCTTTGCTCTTTGATCATTTATAGAAATCTGACAAAATATACGTTTCTTCTGTCCTAATGGAGTTTTTGACTCATCCTCTACATTTAACCCATCATTCAGACCAGTATTGCTCTTTAGAGCAAGCATTGGATTTTTAAATTTACCTGGCAAAACACGTTCTCCACAGTAACTGGGAATGACTGGACCACATTCATCATGGGGGCCTGTGAGAGGCCCCCATAATGTTTCTTAATGGTTTCAGGTTGCCTTTTCTATCTGTCATTGACCTACATTCATCTGTCCAATGTTGACCCATGCCACACCTCCTACATATACCTGGAGACTGAGTACTCCTATTTCTGCCATTCACAGAGGAGGCATTATTCCTAGGAATCCGTTTTCTACAATCCCTTTTCAGATGTCCTATTCTACCACAATTAAAACATTTGATATTCTTATGTCTTCTCTTACCATTAGAAATTGCTTCTCCTACCCATGCTTCAGTATCATAGTCAAGTGTCTTGACATTCATTGTATACAAGACCCATTCATCCATGGGTGCTGATATGACCTTTAAAGGCACATGGATCAGTTGCACTCAATGTTGGCATTATCATAAGCCAGAAATTCAATTATTATACATCTAGATTCTGGGTCAGTTACCCTTATTTTTACAGCCCTAGTTAGTCTTTGCAAAAAGTGACTAAAAGGTTCTCTCTGACCCTGTTTAATACTAAGTTATGATTCAACTCTCTTTCATAGTTCCTGAATCCTGTCCCAAGCCTTTAAAGCTGCTATGGTACATAGGGATAAGGTGTAGTCATCATACAGAGCTTGAGCCTGAGAATCACAGTTAAAGTCCGTCATCTAGAATTTGATCTAGGGAAAACTCAAGCCGTTTTGCTTTTTCTTGTCACTCTAAAATTCTCACTTCCTCTTTCAAAAAGCACCTCCAAAGAATGTGGTCCACATTCTAGGATTGCTGAGATTAACTAAGCCCAATCTTGAGACATGGCTTTGCTACTGAAAGCCCATTTCCCTAGCAAAGGACAAATGTAGTCTGTAAGTTACAAATGCTTATTTATTTTCTTTAATATCAGTCATACATATGGGCTCTGATGTATATTCCTTGACAACTTTAGGGTACTTGGAGCCAGATACTTTTACTGTTGTTATTAGTTGAAAGGCAGACGGCACTCTGGGGAAGCTATCCTGGAGGTTTTTATGTACCGACAAGGTTAAATTTAGCCTTTTTACCTTTTGTTCCTGGTCATCAAGTTCGATAATTTCCTTAATCTTTTCAAATTTGTTTACCACTGCCTTTTGTAATGTCTGGATCTCCTGTCCAGTGTTCTGCTCTAATGCCCTCACTGAGAATTCCAAGGTATGAAGTCTGTTCAGTAGAGATAATGTCTCATCCTTGGACCTAATTTTTATAGCTTGAATATTACCTTCCTGGAGATACATTCTATGAATCAATCTGTCATACCCCTTTGACATAGTTCGACTAAAACATTCAACAGGGTGAATTCTCTCAAACAATGTCTCAGCACCCATTGTCATTGATTGGGTTTTATGTGCCAAATCAGTTGTTTCTTCTTTAGAGTGCTGAATCTTCTTTAAATAAATTACTACCGTTCTGTACTGTTTCCAAAAGTATCTCAGTTGACAAAGTTTTGTTAGTTAAATTGGCCACATCCTTCTTCAGATTTCCAATCTCTTTCCTGAGAAGTGTGGTTTCAGTCTGACAAGACTGTACCATTTCTAAAAATGCCTCATTTCTAGCTTTATTGTCAAACCATATTTTATGAAAAAAAAAAATTGAGTACAATACTAATCCCCAGAAACAAAGACAGTGATGTCGAAGGGACACCATATAAGTCTTGTAAAAACTCACAAATGGTGTAAGTAAAGAGGCTATTTAAACCTTGAATGGTTAAATTGTCTGACATATTGTCCCTTTAAATTAGCAAATTATGATCTATATTTAAGATATTAAATCTTACCTGTGGTTCAATTAGCTGGATTAGGTGCAATAACTGTAACCTGCCAGTAGGTGTCACAGGCCACCTACAAAACTAACCCAGTGGGGGCATAACAGTGCACGTGCATTCACATGGCCAGTCTGAAACCTGAGTTTTGAGTGAAATGCTGAAAGATAAATCACAGACGGTGTGCTCTGAGGACATCTAGAGCAATGGAATAGGCAAATAAAAACAAATCATTAGAAAGCCGCAGAACAGCTGGTTCTGATGGTGGAATCCCGTGTCTCACCCAAATGTCTGTGGTATACCCTAGTGGGAGGCAAACAGTAGGGTGTGTGGGTACTTGAACCCAATCCAAGGCATGTAAAGAGAAAAGAACTGCCACTGATCCATAGAAAATCCGCCGTGTTTCATTCTATATGAACTGGTGGTTCTACGCACAGGCCGTGTCCTGCTGAGCGAGGGCTGGCGCCAAGCTGGGCTCACTCCAACCTGGCAGTGGGCTGTGGACCCAAGGGTTCTAAAACCAAACTTTGGGCACCGTAGGATGCCATAAAACAATCTCACAGCAGTTCAGAATTATTGATTATAAAAAGGTTTATTTACTTAAGGAGGAAAAACTTACAGACCACTGTCCTAAAACAACAGTCCTCTGAGCACAAACAGGAAACAGAGTCTAGCAGCCAGAATGGGAGCCTGAAGCAAGAGAGTGGGTGCACGCTGCTGCTTTTTAAACTATAAGAGACTGGTATCTTAAAGGCTATTGGCTGAAGAAGCAGAATGCTCTTACAGAAAACGGATGATGGGGACAGAAAGATTCAAAGAGCTGAAAGATGGTGAGTAGTACTATGAAATGCTATCTTCTGGTATGATGTGGCTGGTTAATCATAAATAGACAGCAGCTGTACCCACATACACAAAACCCGAACAAACACAGCATGACAGTATGAGGCTGACATCGGGAAGAATGGAACCAACAGGCATGTGAAGGAGACAACACGGGGTAGCAAGGAAGAGTGCTCTATTCATATTACATTGTACATATATATTAAATTATCAACATTTAAAACACATATACACACACATATATATGTAAATATGGATTATGAGTCAAAAATTGCATCAGATAGGGAGAGAGACTCAGAATCTTAAAGCTCTTCCTACCACACTCTAGTCTGAATGGTTTACTATTTAGGTATATTTTCATATCCACTGAACATAGTCACTGTGGGTAGTGCATTGAATATGTTATTTAGACAACATTTGTAATATAATTCTGACTCCAACATTACATACACAGCTTGCCTTTTGTATCCACTTTGCCTGAGCTTACATTTTTTAAAAAAGGAGTTGTTTGCAGATAATTGTTTCTCTCTTCATTCCCTTATGAATGAAGAGGAAATGAAAGATGTCCAGGTTGCTTGGACAGAGGCAATATGAATGGAGAGCAAAGAAAAGCCCATCTCTTCACTGGGAGTCATATCCAGAGACACAGCTGCTTGGCTGCAGCCACAAGCCATGTTAAAGTGATTATTCAGTCCTAGTCACCAGCACAAACTACAGGGACCATTTTGGATGGATTCTGCATTGTAAAACCACGGTTCCTTTATGACTGAGACAGTAATTTATTAAGAAAATCCACTTTTTCCTCAACAGCAAATGCCATTCAGTATTCCAGTTTATAATGCTTTTTGGACATCTAGGAGTTTTTATTCCTCAAGATGAAATCATTGATATATATTAAGTGTGTGTTTAAGATAAAAAAGCAAAATCAAAATGGTTTTCTTATGTCCCTGTGGAAAATACTTTGTAATCAGACCCAGCCTTTCAATGGTGGTCCTTTTAATCATTTGGTTGGTAGCAAACCAAAAGTGGCGTGCCTTTGAAATTATGAAGGGAAGCCAGGAAGTCAATATTAAGTTCGCAGAAAGAAAATGATGAATTTGCACTATTGTCTGGTCTCATTATATTCTTTGTCACAAAAATGAGTTATCACAGGATTATAATGTCTAGTGTGTTCTTCTTTATAATACATTCTTATTCACATGACAAGAATTACGACAAGAGGAGAAAATGGACAAAATTAATCCACTCTCATGACAGAAAATACTACATCAAATTAACTTGTGACAGGCAAGTATTTTTGTGATGGCATTTATTGATGGCATCTGTCTGATTAGTCTACCTACATCAGTTCTTTATGTGCCTCATCAAGGATCCATCATGAGCAGAGCCCTGAGAGAAACACCATCTGAAGATAGTTCGGACTAAGAGGAGAGAAACAGGGTCATTTTGTATGAGGTTTCCAAAGAAACTCCCTAACTAAAAGCACTCCTTCGGAATACATTTCAGCTTGCTTTTAATGAAAAATCCTTCACCTGGATCTGGTAAAAACTTATTTGTAGATTTACTTTTTCATTTTAAAATAGGAAAGAGAAATATTTCCAACACAAATAAATTTGTGCCCTATGTAGCTTTGGCACTCACCCTTGAATTTAAGATATAGGTAATGTGGAGTATCCTTACAATCATAGATACGTGCCTACTAGCCAATTAGTTTAACTTAGCTGACTGTAGGAAAACCAAACCCTCACTACATGCAAGAAGGCAAGACTGCTGCAGTTCTTGACAATGGAAAAATGTCATTTACATCGGTTTACTCCTAAATCATCCAGAGATGTGTCAGCTAGACCAAAAGACATTGAGGTTTCAAGGGAAAATATGCATAGATATGTGATACAGCAAAGTCCAAATTTTTATTTTCAAAGCATTTTCCCTAAGAAAGGCTTACTCTGGAAACTGACCAGTGCCTAGGGTTGAGATGGCAAGTTTGGAAAATCAGATGCTTAATATATAAGGAAGACTATTTGAGGTGTGTGTTTGCTAAAAATTACTATCATTTTCAATAACTGTCAAAAAAGATAACATATAAATTATTTTAATGAATCCAGAAAACTAAACGGAGAATACATTCTTCTTGTCAAAAGAAAAATAGTTTATGAGCTTGTTTCTGTGGGGTGAGGTAGTTTCTCTAAGGAAGCTCGACAGTTTCCAGCATGTGCTTCCATTAATTTCATTTGCATATGGATCTCTAAATTGGATGATAAATGAAGAAAGACATTCATCAGACCCACAGTGATTTGGCTCACTGCATGCTCAGCAGAACACAAGCTCGTGGAGACGTTTCTTATTGACTCGGGCTGAGACTATCCTCCCGGTTTTCCTAAGGAAATATAATTTAGCAGCATGTTATAGTTTCATACCAGATTCCACACTCACCTGATTTCTACCCAAGAGGAACACAAGCTGAATTTAGCTCCAGGGCCACTTCTGCAGGAATATATGAAGCAGGCATGACACATTATCTACAAGAAGAAAATGTCAGATTTTGAAATTACATGAATTGAAGTTAAAATCTTGATTTCAACAGTTATTCTAGTGCTGGCAAGCACACTGTAAGTAGTACTTTCTCCCAGGAAGATTCAAACCAGTGGACACTTACCACTGCAATTACCAGTTTCTCCTGTATTACCACACTAATTATCTGACCTAAATTTAGAGAGAAGCTTGAGGGCTGGAATCATTATTCTGAAGAGTCTTGTCTGTGCTTAAATGAAAAACTATAATGAACTAGTCAAACCAAATTGAATTTAAGTGCTTTGGGAATTGCTTAATATTTTTAACCAGTAAAACAATACATCTTCTAAAACACCTGGCATCTTCATTGTAAACAATTTAACTTTGAAGACTGACTTATTATAGAGGTCTATGCTCTGTTAAAATAATTTAAGGCTAGCTTTCAAAGAAAAAAAAAGTATCTTGTAAATATGTGGTTCACTTGCCCAAATCACTGTCTTAAAGTGTTATGAAAAATCTAGTAATATTTTCATCATCAAAAATAATAAAGTCTACCATGATACTTATTCCAAATACCACAAAAGCAACGGAACCAAGTTAAACAATTCTACTCTGAGGAAAATTAATTCTAAGTCAAAGAATTAGATGAGTTTAATTTTTTAGGAATCCCACAATCTCATAAGCCTGCTATAATGAAACACTGTGTGTCTAAGGGGAAGAAAAAGAAATGCCTTAATTAAATCTTTGAATATCAAATCTTGTACAAATGCACAAATGTTGACCTTCTCCAGCAAGCCTTTGCCTCTGTAAGTCTGTGTTGCTTAGCTGAAAAAATAATGTAGGTTACCTTGATTAATCAGTGTACCGCTACAATTTCTCTTTGAATAATCTTTTCAGTATCTGCAAACAGTCTGACTATGATACCAATGGTACCAAGAGAGCCATTTTCATGTTGCCATTGTCTAAAGTTACTTGCAGTCCTTAGTTTGGGCTTAGATGGGGAGTTCATGATATTTTCGTCTTAGCATAGCACACAGCTTAAGCTCTTTCTCTCATTCCCTCATACCCACACATGGACGGTGCCCTTTTAAAGGAGTCTGACTCCAGTTTAAGAGTGGAACAACCTGTGCTTTGCTACTTTCTGTGATATTCACATCTCACCTCAACCCCCATTTTATTACCTCTGGGAGGCTCCAAGTAGGAAATGAGATCCTTTACAATTCCTAGGCAAGCCACTTCTGGTAAATACTCAGGACGTGCTGGGTTTCACAAGGATTTGATAGCTCATTGTATCTTTGTTCTACTCAGTCTTTCCTGGGAGCAACATGGAAAACCCTATTTTTTCCCATTGTAACAACCTAAACCTGGGTCTAATACACTCCAGAGGTCTTGGTCTCTAACAAAGCTCTTATGTTCTCCTAAGTTTCTTAAAAGGAATCCCAATGAGACCACTCCTTGTAATCCATCACTCTTGGCTTCATGCACAACTTTATTAGGTTCAGTGAACACTTGGAAGCTGTCACAAGCTAGAGTATTTAGACCAGAGTAGTCCTGACATTAATTTACACATTTATTTACCACTCAATCTAGACCAGTCATTCTCAACCTTTTTAATGTTGTGACCTTTTAATACAGTTCCTCTTGTTGTAGTGACCCCCAACCATAAAGATATTTTTGTTGCTACTTCATAAGTGTAATTTTGCTCCTGTTATGAATCATAATCTAAATACCTAAGTTTTCTGAGTTTCAAGCAACCCTTGTGAAAAAGTCATTCAACCCCCAAAGGGTCATGACCCACAGAATAAGAACCGCTGATCTAAATAAAGTTTTCAGCTTTTTAGTTTCTTCATCCAGAAAATGAATAGTATGATTAAATTAAATTGCAAATGAGTTATGAGAAAGGAACTGAGATAATAAGAAATAAATTATTCCTAGTAATGTTAACTTCTGTCTCTTATATATTTAAAGCTTTGTTCAGGCAATAGTCATATGTTGTTTACACCTATGAAAAGAATAATTGTGGAACCTGTTCATCTTTGGAAAGTGAGACATTATTCAAGTATTCAAGTCAAACATCTTGATAAGTTGACCTTCTCAACTAGACACAGAAGAATCAATTACATGGGCAGAGGCAGACTGGAAGACCCAATGTTAACCCCCCCCCTCTCTCTAATGTGACAGATGCAACCAGAATGTCTCACAGGCTGGATACTGAAATATTTCTATCAGGAACACATTTAACGATTTAATTCTTGAATTTGGTATGGGAATTCATATTAGTGGATAAAGTGATTGATGTATCAGCATTGGTACCTAAGCTGGGATCCCTAGCACACACCTAAAATGTCAGGTATTTTATTCATAATATATATATATATATATATATTCCTATAGTATATTCCTATAATCCTGGTGTTGGGAAGGCAGAGACAAGAATTTCTAGAGTTTACTTGCCCATGAATTTTGAGAAATTTGTGATCTCCAGGTAAAATAAATGACCCTGTCTCAAAAAGTAAAGAAGAGGGATGGGGAAATGGCTCAATGGTTATACTGTTTGCTGTAAAAGCAAAGGGACACATGTTTTGATACCCACAACTCAAGCAAAAGCATTGTGTAAATCATGACTTAACCTGTAATTTCAGCTCCAGAACTCAAAGATCTCAAGGCAAACTAGCTAATAGCCCTACACATATTGAGGAGCTCTGAATTTGATTTAAAAACCCTGCCTCAAATAATAAAATGTGATGATGGTTTAGAAGAAAATGACCCCCATAGGAAATGGCACTAATAGGAGGTGTGGCTTCATTGGAGTAGATATGACCTTCTTGGAAGAGGTGTGCTACTCCAGGAATGGGTTTAGAGGTCTCCTATGCTCAAGATAGTACCAAGTGTCTAAATTCACTTCCTATTGTTTTTGCATCAAGATGTAGAATTTGCCAGGACCATGTTTGCTTGCATATCACCATATTCCCAGCCACCATGCTCCCCACTATGACAACAATGGACAAAACCTCTGAAACTGTAAGCTGCCATCTCAATTAAATGTTTTTCTTTATAAGAGCTGCTTTTGTCATGATGTCTCTTCACAACAACAGAAACCCTAAGACATAAGGTGAAAGAGAAATCAAGGAAGCTTCGGTTCCTGGCATCAGCCCCAGGCTTCCACATGTAGATATACACGTGTGTCCATGTATCTCCCCACACACAGTATATACTCCCTACAAACACACAGCAACAGGGAGTAGAACTATTGACAAAGACAACCCGTATCTCTCTGAATTTTCTATACACTCTCCACAAACACACAACATGAACATGAAACTGTATGCACATGTGTGGAAACATGTACATATGCATCTATCATACGCACACAAATGAAAATAGCAGATCCTGAACTTGATCTAAATTTGATTGTATACAAAACACTTTACATACATTATGTTTACACTATTTTGCTTTCCTGAAGTATTCATTATGGAATTCAACTATACTGGATATACTTACATAAAATTTCCAGAAAAGATTTCAAGAGTTACAGAGCTAGAAAAATACATAGGTATTTTAGTTTCTTTCTTTCATTTCTAAGGTAAGGAAACTGAGAAATGCGATTGTTACATTGCAAGGCCCTAAGTGTGACTTAAGAATCTTGATTGCTAGATCACAGAATTCATGGTTATTTTCATCTCTGTCAGTTATTTTCAACACTAGCTTTACATTAGTATTGACAAGGGAGTGTTTTTGAAATAACTATACATATATGTTACCCTACAGATTCTGATAAAATTTGCCTGCAGTGGGCCCTGTCATTTCCATTTGTTTTTGAACTGCTCAAGTGATTCTCTTATATAGCCAGAGTGGAGAACCTCCTGTCTCTTTCTGTGTGTAGAAGAGCTATTTATCCTTAACTTCACAGTTCTTGGTATAGAAGGCAGGAAGCCAATGCACTGTGGCATTTACCACATTGACCCTAGGAGTGTAGTCTCTAGTTAACTTGCTCTCAGATGTGCTCTCCATTAGATCTATTGAACTACCCATCACCAAAATCATTGCGTTGTATTCCTCTCAAGTCAGTGAACACTAGGCTAGTATAAAAAATAGAATCTCTCTCTCTCTCTCTCTCTCTCTCTGTCTGTCTGTCTCTCTGTATACACACACACACATACACACACACACACACACACACACACACATACACAAACACATTTATACACAAGCATGCACGTACATGTAGGCATGTAGAATCCAGAGGTCATCTTTGCGTTCCTTAGAGTGATGTCCACCTTAGTTTGTGAGCCTGAGTTTTCCACATTTATTGGAATTTTCCTATTAAACTAGACTAGCTAGCCATCAATCCCCAAGGATTTACCAGTCTGTGCCCCCAGTCCTGGAATTAAAGCATCACCATTACTCTGCATTTTTTTACATTGTCTAAGGGGTTTTACCTCAGGTCCTCATGCCGCACAGCAAGAACTGCACCAACTAAGCTCTTGACTTAGAAACCTAGTTTCTTATTTTTTTTTTAAATCTTTGACAAGCGTGAAATCAGCTTTCTCCAATTGAATTGTAGGTATAATAACTACTCCAGGACAGCTCTTGTGTTCAGGAGTAGCTGATCAAAAAATAATGGACCCCCACCCCCACAAAGATTTCCTTTGTTTATTTGCTTTTGTTTTTCATTTTGTTCTCCTTTGTTTTGTGTGTGCATGTGTTTATTTGGTTACAATTTGATCATTTTATTTTATTCTTTTTGAGCAATGTTGTATTAGCTTTCTAGATTTTTGGGTTGTTTTTGCAAAAGAATGTAAATTTGGGTGGGTAGGAAGGATGAGAGTATTTGGGCAACTTGAAGGGAGAATATAATCTAAATATATTAAAATTTAAAAATTGTTTAAACTAACAAAATTAAATTGATAGGAGCACAAGACACCATTAAATATATTAAACCTACCCTGAAAGCTAGGGATAATGCAAAAACCATTGAATGTGTGAGGTCTGCCCCAGTTTTCCAGCTGTCCCTTGTGAAGACAACTTGATTCTCTCTCTTTTTAATTTCCCCAGATTTATTTTATTCACTTTATCTTGTCTCTCAAAATGCTGCTTTAGTTGAGATTTGTAAAATAGAAAAAAATGAAATAAAACAAAGGAAAAACATGTACACAGTTCAAGAATTAAGAATGAAAACAACTGTTGTTTGCATAAAAGAAACCTGGAATTTAAATACAGGACACACAGTACATAAATAGGTAGCCTTGTAATCAGCAGTTGCAACCCACCGCACCTACACTTCCTGTCTGGCTACTGGCTCATCAGTGCTTTATTAAACCATATAAGTGACAAATCTTTACAGGGTACAAGAGCATTATCTCCATAGGGCTCCTAACTGAACAAGGAGATTGCCAGTTCAGCTAGACTGCTAGAGACCCTCTAGATTCTTAGTCTCTAGGTCCCCATGTTGAGGTTATAAGAAAATGCAGTCATGCCCATCATTTTGTGGGTCCTGAGAATTCAAATTCAGGACCTGATGCTTACAACATAAGCATTCTTATCTAATGAACCACCTCCAAGCCCAAGAAATATTTCTAAAGTACAATAAAGCATGGGAAAAACCTGAAAGAAAACATTGAAACTGGTAATAACAATACCCAGTCATCATCAAGACAGGTTTGATCATATTCCAGTATTATGCCAATATGCTAAGGTCTTTTCTTTGACCTTAATTTAAGCTTCTAAATACAACAAAATGGGAAACTCAAGTTAGAGTGTCTTCACTCAAAAGTAGTAACTTAAAGGTAATGTAAAGTAATATAACAAAATGTAACATAAAGGTCAGAACATTTAATAATGTAAAGGGACTTGAATTAAAAGTCAAATACAGTACTGATCACTTTTTGCCTTTTTCCGGTGCCTATTCAAAACACAACAAAGCTCCAGGAGTATCTGCCATTGGTGGTAAAGGGAGGAAATATGTGAGCACCATGTAGCAAAGTATTTAGACAGATGCACACGTAGAACAGCCAATTGCTGCCCTTAATGGTTGTTTTTGCTAGGGACTGGGGAGAAGATTCATAAAATTGATTGCTGATGTAAACATGAGGACATAATTTCAGATCCCTAACCCCCAAGTAAAGGCCAGGCACGATGATGACATATACCTGTAATCACAGAACTGGAGATGGGGTGGGATTCAGAAGCAGGGGGAGAATAAGACAGAAGAGAGACAGAGAACTGTAGGAGGGAAAGTGAGGGATGAAGGAGGTAGTTCAAACAGCTGTAAAAGATGGAAACTAATGCATTTGAGTAACTGTTATTTGAGTTGTACACTTTATCCCTACCCATCCTTTACTCTAGCATCAGGCACAATTCTCTACACTGTGTGTAAGTGTGGTCTAAATACAGCTCTTATATAAAAGGCAAAGTAAAACTTTTCATTGAAAAACATCCAAATCCATGAACCCAGCCATTTCTTTCCCCCAGAGCTCTGCCTTTGGTTTTGCTTAACCTCAACTTTTTAATCCGACAAGCTGACCAAGAGACTGCAACATCATCATGTATTTGATTAAAGATGCATCTCTCTTTATAGCACATTTCCAGTAAGATAAAATATTCAGTGCTGTGATTTCTATATAATAAATTTTCCACAGTATGACTTATAGCTGGCTCATCAGCCACAAAAGCTGAAGAATAATCAAAGTTACCCTCCATATTTCTGCAATGAAGACACTAGTATTTCCAGTCTTAATTCTTTGTCTGACATTGGTTAAAGAGGGCAAACACCCTGCATTTTACAATGTCATCAATATTGCAGATAAATGAATAACACAATGAAAATATTTATATGTGATACCACCAAACAGGAAGATACAGTTGAGGGAAATATGGCAAAGTGTAAGTAACCTTGACAAATTAAGCTTCACTGAAATTCTTCCCAGGCCTTGACCAGAAACATAATTCACATATCTTAGCACCAAATACAAATGAAGAACAGTTATTAACTCGGCTTTTTTCCTTCTTTGCTATCTAGAGTATTGGTCCTTCATAATAAAGCCCCTTGTAAGCCACTTTCTGGCTCCATTGTGATATCACTTGAATGTTATAAAATGTCTAATTTATATTCATCCAAATAACTGTAACTAAAGATATGCCCCTTGTTGACAAACTGTGCATCTGGGGTTTGGAATAATCATAATCAGATAAAACACGATTCATTGGTTTTGAAAGTTAATATCAAGCCAAGCTGTGATGGCTCACGCCTATAATTCCAGCACTCAAGAGGCAGAGGCAGGTGGATCTCTATGAATTGGAGGCCATGCTGATCTACAAAAGTTAGTTCCAGGACAGACTTCAAAGCTACAGAAAAAACACTGTCTCAGCCCCCCCCACCCCAAAAAAGTTAACGTCACCTGGAAAGTATTAATGCAGATCAGACCAATCCATTAGTAAAATATGTTTTTCTCTGACAAATGTCCTCTACCTAAGGGAAAAAATTATTAATAACCAGAGAAAAATCAAATTCTATTTCTAAGTCAAAGAGACACAGTTATTCTTTAATAAAATAAGTAAGAAAATGGATGAATACAACAAGAATCAGTGAACTTAGAACTTATCCTAAAGCTGTCTCATTAAAAGCCAGAACACTCTGTTGGGAGTCAACTTTGAAAACAAAAGAAATGAATAGCTTGACCTGGCTGACATCTGAAAGGGTATTTGATTCATTCCATTCTAAAATAATAGCTGATGTTCTCATCTCTTTAATTTGTAACTATTAGCTTGTAAAACTAAATTTTTATCATCCTTTAGCCTGCTATTAAAAAGCATCCAAAGAAAAAATTGAAAGTCTTCAAGGCAGGGGACAAACAACAAAGGGTTTAAAGGACACCAGGGAAATACAACATGAAAAAGGAAGTAATATGCAAAAGCAGGAGGGAAAAAGGTGATGAACAGAAGCTTATGTGGTGAAGAAGTTCTGTGACACTGTGTGATGTGGGATTCCCCTCTATATGTTGTGAATACCATTGGTTAATAAAGAAACAGTTTTGGGCCTGTGATGAAGTAGAACAGAGGTAGGCAGGGAAAGCTGAACAGAATGCTGGGAGAAAGAAGGTGGAGTCAAGAAGAAGCTATGGAGCCACCACCAGAGACAGCAAGCCAGAACCTTGCTGGTAGGCCACAAGCCTTGTGGTAAAATATAAAATAATGGAAATGGGTTAAATTAGGATGTAAAAGCTAACCAATAAGAAGTTAGAACTAATAGGCCAAGCAATGATTTAATTAATATAGTTTCTGGGTTATTTCAGGAGTCTGGGTGGCTGAGAAATGAACAAGCAGCCTTCCTACTATAACTGTGCATGCAGAAGATGAAAAATGTAGGAAATATATGAAACTAGGCAGCAACTAAATGCCAAGAAAGACTTAGGTGGAAATTATGAAGAGTCCTGGCTTTCAAAATGCAGTGTGTGTGTGTGTGTGTGTGTGTGTGTGTGTGTGTGTGTGTGTACGTGCATGTGCACACACATGCATGCAGGATTCTGTGGAAGTCAAAAGTCAAGGTTAGGTGTAATTTTCAGGAGCCATTTTGGTTTTTCACACAAGGTCTTTCAATAGTTAACTGGCTTCTCAGCCATTAAACATTAGAGACATCCATTCCTACCTTCCTGGTGCAATGACGGCAAGTGGATATCATTGGCCCATCATTATCCATGGACTTCAGGTATTGAACCTGGATCCTCAAGTTTGCATAGAAAGCTCCTTAGCAACTGATCTATCTACCCAGTCCGAAGAGTCTTTTCTGATGTGCTTATAATTTATTTTAGGACCCCAGGTCCACTAAGCAAGAGCTCTGCCATACTGTCATAGTCTCAGTCATCCGTTTCTTAAAAGCTGCAAAATACTGAAGCATTTAGTACTCCTCTTGTTCTAACTGCTTATAGCTATACTTTTGGAATTTTCAGAATTCCCCAAGATTTACATGATGTGAATATGAAGCAAACACAATGGAAACAAAAGTGGTGACAATAATCAAGAAAAAAATGACTTACTTTATAACCCCTAAGTGACCTCAATCAAGTACTGTAAGATAATTATAAAAAAAATTATCAAGAAATCTTCTATGATATGTGATAATTTAAGTTGGTTAATAATATCAGGTAAATTATCAATATGGAGAGGCGATGGGGCAAGTTAGAAAAGAATAAAATTATATGCAGAAGAAATAAGCTCCAAAAATCAGTTTATGACTTAAAAATCAAACATGCTCACAAAATTGCAGTTGTACAAACTCACTGGTTAGGGAAATTTAAGAAAGAGAGAACGTAAAAGGAAGATATAGATGGTCACATCACTGAAAGCACTGAGGAAAAATTTACTATCTATATAATACTCAGAATATTCACAAAACTGTTTTTTTATATATCATTTACTTTTGAGCTTATAATTATATCATTCTCCCTTTTCTTTCCACCCTCCCAATAATAGAACTTTTAAAGATTATTAAGGCATCATTCCAAACCACAAATCTTACCTCAAAGGGGATTTGGCATAGTTTATTCTGTGGAGTCAAATATGAGTGACCGTCATTTAGGAATGAAAATTTAGATTATCTCAATTTGATGTCCTGATGCTGAAGCATTTTAATAAAGGTTTTATAGTAACATAGCAAAGAATGTCATGAACAAAACATTTTTTAAATAT
This sequence comes from Microtus pennsylvanicus, assembly GCF_037038515.1. NCBI lineage: Eukaryota > Metazoa > Chordata > Mammalia > Rodentia > Cricetidae > Microtus > Microtus pennsylvanicus. The sequence goes on along the minus strand of NC_134594.1, from coordinate 1,643,321 downwards.
ATTGATATAAACATTAAGTAGGTGGGTTGAAACCAAAGGCAATTGTATATGTCTCAAATGCTGTCTGATGACTCAGCATTCTGGTTGGCTGAAAACTTTTTACATGTATATTTTAAAAAGTTTACATTGTAGTTACAAGAATGTTGCATCAGACACAATGAAGGGCAGAATAAATGACTATTAAGGGGCTAAAGATGCCCCAAGATAATTTGGTACTAGACTTCTAACATACAATCACTAAAGTTTTAATCAGTTAACCAGTCTTGGGAAGGGTTTAGTAGGAGGTGTAGCTTCTTTCTGAGAAATTTTGTTCAAAAAGATAAACAATTATGAATTGATTCATTCACTAACACTCTAATGTCTCCAGAAACACTCAGTAAGGTAAAATTCATAAAATATTTTTCACAGTACACTTTAGTACTGGCATTTTCTGTCAAACTTCAAGCAATAAAAGGCTATGACTAACGAACATAACCTTGCCTGCTATAATGACTAATGATAGTGTTGTTTCAGCTGCACACAAAAATATGTGAAAATTCTTTCAGAAAGCAAAGGAGAAAATCTACAATTCAGTCCAAGGGTGGGAGCATTGCCCTGCAGCTACTGAGATATTTGTCACAAGCACTGAGCATTTATGAATCCCAAGTGCCCTCCATTGTTCTCAGAACTCGCAACATTCAATGTAGTTTCCTTTGGTGCAACATATGTATGCTGGAGAAATCAACTCTTGACATGGCTTCAGCTTTAAACTGGAGGCTATACGAGAGCTAGCAGATGACAGAACCCATTCAACTCTCTCAGTGAATGTTTAACAGAAGGTGCTCATATGTTCTTTTGGACCCAGCTGGGCTGAAACATTGCCTGGAAGAGAAATACACAGCCCTCAGCTTCATGGTGAGGAGTCAAAAGTGCAGCTACTTGGACTGTATCTTGCTGCTTTTTTTTTCTTTCTTAAAAGTCAAGTATGCAGCCAGAAGCCTTACCTGACTGTTACCCAGACCTAGGAAAACTGAAAATCACTGATGCACCTTTCAACTGTGCTCATGTCGAAGCCCCTTAATTCTCTCATCTCTAAAGGACTTAAAATTTCCTTCTCTAAGACCAGAGTTCAGGGATTACCATAGAGGTCAATTAGAATAGTGCTTCTGTTACATGCCTGAGGCCAATCCCCAAAACCTACATTTAACAACAGCAGCAGCAACAACAAAACCCAGAAAGTAATCTTACTGTTGAGTTGGCAGAAATGAGTATATGAATTCTTTGGCCTCAGGGACCAGGCAATACAGCATAATTGGTCAGTTCCAAGGCCAGGAAAGACTTTCTCTTAAAAAAAAAAAGCAACAACAAGACCCAGCGTATCAGAAGAAGACACCCAAGGGTGGCATCTGATCTCCACATGTACACACAGTTACCTACCCACATATACCCTCACACAGAAAAACAATTGAGTTAAGCATTCTAATACCTTTAAATGATGTTCAGACTCAGTAGACAGGACATGGTTTCAATAATACTAATAAGAGAGCAACTCCAAAATCCAGGAAGAAAAAAATACAAAAAAGAAAGCACAAAAAACAGTTGGCACAGTATACAATTTTAAAACAAAACTTTGCAATTAATATAGAATGATTAAGCAATCCTTAGCATTTAAGGGTAAAGGTACCCAAGCCAATTCCCCCCTTCCCTGAAACACATTTCTGCATGTACACTGTCACCATTCCAGCTAGATTGGTCATAATGTTCTTCTAGCCTGTTCTGCTTCACTTGGTTCTTTTCCTTAAGCCGATTGCTCTCTCTGGAAAGGTCTTCTCTTTTCTATCCCATTAGTAGGATGGTAGCAAGCTTAGAATGATGGAGGGTTGAGGTGGAAGTCAAACGCGAACATGAACTTCATCCCTGTATCAATTACTTTTTTCCTGGCTGTGACAAAACATCTGACAAAAGAAATTTATGGTAGGAGGATAGGAAAGAGTTTGTCTTGGCTTACAGCTTGTGAGTGCAGTTCATGGGATACGGAAGGCATAGTGTCTGAATCATGGTGTGACAGGTCACCTTTCATCCTTACTTAGGAAGATAGAGACATGAATGCTACTCTTCTTTCTCTGTATTATTTGGTGTAGGAGATGGAGCCACTCATACTTGGAGCAGGTCTTACCTCTTTAGTTAAACTTCTCTGGAAGTAGCTTCACAGACATATCCAGATGTGAGTTTTGTAAGTGGTTCTGATCCCACTAGGTTCACAATTAAGACTGTCTCTCTCCTCTAAGCCAGTGTTTTATAAAGTGTTCAGAGATCATCTGCATCAATCAAAGCACATTTTTGAAAAGCTTAATTTTTGGTCTATACATATGAAATCTTTATGCATGAGGCTAAGAAATAAGGTGGCTGATTGGACTTCAACATTAAAATTTAGTTTGAAGGAATGAATGTCTTAGACACCTAACAACTGAAAGACTAGGGATAGCAAAGATCCATGCTTTTAGAAAGAGCACTCTGAAAACACAGTGTGATTAAGGAACTGTAAGGAAGGAGACTCAAAGCTAAGAGACTACTTAGGAAATTACTGAACCTACCACTATTAGCCTTGGTCTCATCTGAAACCTCCTCCTTCCTTGGATTCTGCTAGTTCTTTATTCTTGTGTCACAGCTCTAACTAAACCCCCAAGTCACACACATGTCCTCTTCTCCCATTCATTCAATAGATACTGTCCCTCCAGGTTCTGTCTGCAGCCATATTTTCATGTAGAAACTCTGTAACAGCCCACATAGGTACTGTCTAGACTGGTGCCCCAGAAATTCATACCATAATAATGCAAGCATCTATTCCCAATCCCCTAATTATATGTTGTGTCTACTATTTCAAGAGTAAACCTTAATTCATACCTTTTCTGTCTCTATAGCTACTGTTCTTCCCATGGTTCTTATAGTTCATTTAGTAAGGTTAAAAAATTCACTGAGTACCTCAAGAAGGGTGCCTGAGACTCTTAACGTCTGTCCTTCATGGCGCCTCTACTGTAGGTATCTTGTCCTATCTTCTAGCAACAAATGCAGCTCTAACTCACAACTTCTTCACACCTGTTTCTTAGCCCATTGTACAAACTCCAGCTTCTTTCAAGAGCCCATGTGTTTATTACTTTCTTATTGCTACAACAAACTACCCAAGAGGAAGCATCATGAAGAAAGAGCTTTATTTCAGCTCCTATTTCAGTCTGAAGATACAATCCGTCATGGCAGTGAAAGCATGGCAGCAGGAGAGTGAAGTGAAGCTTCCCGCTGTCTGCAGTCAGGAAGCAGAAAAGGATAAATATTGGCAATCAGCTTGCTTTCTCTTTTTTATTTAGTCCAGGACTCCAACACAAGATATGGTACAGCCAAAAGATAGACTGTGTCTTCCCATTTGTATTAATTCACAAACTCACAGATATTCCAAAGGGTTTGCTCTATGTGTTTCTAAATTCTGTCAAGTGACAATTGAAATGAATCATCATAGCATTAGAACATATACTTTCCCTCAACCAAAGAAAAGGACAATTTCATGTGAAAGATAAACATCTGTCATCCCCATATGTCATCTGAGCATCCCCAAACCAAAGGTAAGCCTTTAGATACTCAGTACAAATTTGCCAAAGTGTGAATGATTTTTCTCTGTGCAGATTCTTATTGTACCATAGTAAAAACAGAGTGTTAATCAAGTATCCTGAAGTCGTTAGTGTCAATGAATGATACCATTTGCACAACAACTCTGATCATAACCTTTGGAAAAGAAAAGCTAAGGAAACTAGAGTTGACTATTTCAGACCAGTTCCTTCCACTTTGCTAATACCACAGTACAGTGGCTTTAGATGTAGGGTACATTTCATAGGTGCTGTCTTTCATTAGAATAATTGTCACTATGCCGTAATTTTTTTACTTAACTTCCTCTATTTTCTTAGATTTTTATGTCTGAGACATAGCCATACAGGGTCAACAGTTTTACTTGCATCTTTCTGTTATTATTTATGAAAAGGTTTGCCCTGTTAGTGTGACTCTCCACTGAGACAGCAAAATGCATTTGCAACTTCAGCTTTCTTTCCTTCCAGGGGACAGTATGCTTATCACATCTGCCTGTGGTCAAGTAATACGGCAGGAGAGATGGCTCTGCAGTTAGGGGCAGTACTGCTCTTGTGTAGGGTATGTGTTTGGTTTCAGGTATCCACATCCAGTAGCTCACACCCAAGTTCATATTTACCAATACTCAAACCCCAGAGGGGCTCTGATGCCTCTGTCGTCTTTGACTCACTTGGCACACACAGATACACACACATGCACACACATGCAAACACACATGCACACACACACACGGGGGGGGGTGTAAAATCAGTAAGTCTTTTGAAAAGGCAGGCTGGGGTGTCATTAGGAATGATGGAGTAAGAATCTCCAAAATTAACGCATTTCATAAAAGCATATAGATAATGAGAAAAATGAACAAATAGTTAAAATTAATCTCTTAAAACTGGAAATTATTCAAAGAGCCAGATTAAAGAAAAACTACCGAGTATCAGTGAGAACCTGAGCTTGCTGTCATTTTTTATTCCCTTATCTCCATCTGCCTCTCTTCCTCTCTCCAGTAGCCTCTAACACTAACCTTCCAAAACCGCACTGTAAAGTAAGAGCATAGCTGCCAGAAAAGGTCAATGTGAGGTTGGCTCACTTTCACAGCCCGGTTCTCGGAGAGCTGTCATGAGTTGACCTGTCTGACAGTTCCTTGAAAGCCTACTCTCCAGACTCTCTTCATTTGACCCCAGAAACTCATCCGGTGAAGCAGTCTTTTCCATGGGGGCGTTTGTCAAAAACAACCCATGGCGCTGTCTGCCAGTGCATCTGCTGAGGTGGTGAGAAGAGCTGAGACGAAAAACAAACTATTCAAGGATTTAAAACAAAATGCTGGGTTAGATTGTGGGGAATAATGCAGACACTTTAGACACTTTGAAACCTATTTTGGCAATTTGTTCAAAAGTTAAACATACTCTAAGCTCTTATGGACTTTAAGAATTCCTTGGTGTTCTCCACCCCACATGGCTTTTAGACTCTCTCCCGCTCTTCAAGTCCCTGAGCTTGTAAAAAAAAAAAAAAAAAAAAAAAAAAAAAAGGAAATTGCTGGGACATCCCATTTAGGACAGAGTGTTCCAAGGGGTCTCTCTCCCCCCCCCCCATCCAGATGTGGGTCTCTATTTATTCCCATTAACCACAGGAGGAAGCTTCTCTGATGATGGATGAGCAAGACACTGATCTATGAATATAGCAGGATGTTGTTAAGAATCACTATGTGGCTGCATTCCTTTAGCAGAAGAGTAGCATTTGTTTTTACCATATGTCCCTCACTTATCTAGTCTCAGATACTTGGACACCCAAGCAGTGTCAGAAACAGGTTCTATCTCACAGAACGTGCCTTAAATCCAATTAGATATTGGTTAATCAATCCTGCAATCAATGTGATACTATTGTACTAGTGCATCTTGTACAGAGGTCACCATGATAGAACAAAACGATGGTAGCTGGTCTGAACAGCACTTACCATTACCAGTCAGTAGGGGTGAAGGTTTTATGTAGGAAGGCACCAGTTTGATTTGTTAGTGTTTAATGAGTTGTGTAGGTGTTATTTGAAGCAATAGGGCTTGAATAGGTTGAAGGAAAACCAGTAGTCTGGGTTGTTTGAGGGTGTTGGCATTCATAGGACATGCACAGGTCTGGACCTAATGCTGCCCCAGTGCTGAGAATGGAAGTAGAGTTAAGTCCATATCCCTAAACCAGACTGTACATCCTATAGAAAGCTGCCCAGTTTTTTTTCCAGCAGAGTTTCATTGGCATATAAACTCAATACCCAGCAGTAGATGGCCAAATGAAAATGAATTAAATGGCAGTTTTAAAAGGTTTCTTTTTCTTTTTTGCCCCATAATGCTTTGTCTAAGCATTTTTCCCCCTTACTTACAGATCTTTTGTAAATGTATCATGGTTTCTGATCTTGTGTTTTTAGGGGATTTTATGTTTGCCAGTGTGTTTCTCAGTCTGTATGTACTTCTTGTGCTTTTTCGTTTTTTCTATTTTGTCTCTTTGTTTTTCTGTCCATGTTTGTTTTGTTTTTATTTTATCTTATCTTTTTGATGCTTGTTTATTTTCTTTATTGATTAAATGCATAATTTATTAATGAGTAACATAACTCCATAGATGGGTAGTATAAGATGTATTCATCTAGAAGGCCATGATGCTTGTTGCTGTAACAGATAGACCCTATTTTCTCAACACCTTCGCACAGCAAAGCATTTTCGCTTTACAGTCTAAAGTGAGTCAGTCATGGGAGGGGACTTCTCCTTAAGCTCTGACTAAAGACCATAGACTTTTTATCATGTAATTTGGCAAAAATACTATATTGTTTCCCTGCAGGGAAAAAAGACGGTGTGAAAGGGTGTGCTTGAAAGGGAATGACTGACAGTTGATGCCTGTTTGTTTTATAATGAGCAAGAAAAAAAAATGTGGACTTGTGTGGGTGGAGAGGATCCAGGAAGAATTGGAGAAAGAGGAGCTGTAATCAGAATATATTGCATAAAAAATTATATTTTCAATAAAAGTTAAACATAAAATTACTGGTTGTGGGGTGGTTCCTTCATTTTCAAATACCAGAAAGTTGAAAATCATGTCCATAAATTGCAAACAAATGTTCCTAATAACTAAAATGCATTCAACCCAGATATTCAGCAGCTAATAAACATATAAAAATAATGTGATATGTCTGGATTACAGAATGGCTTCATAAAAGCAAAGAAATGATGGATTGGCATGAGATATGCTATAGATGACTCTTGAAAATATTACAAGTGATAGAAACCACATAAAATGATATGTAATGTGTAGTTTCATTAATATGAGAAGACTAGACAGAGAGACAAGTTCATTCTATTAATCAGAAACTCCCAGTTAACAGGAGCCCAAACTGTTTGTTGATGGATACAGTTTTTATTGGGGGAGGAAATGCTCTAGAATGGAATGGTGGAACAATTGTACAATACTTCAAACACTGGAAGCCACCAATTAAATAATTAAAAACTAAAAAAAAATTTATAGTATATAATTACTACCATAAAACAAATGGCAAAAAATAACAAGTTGGTATATGTGACAAAATTTTACTATACAGTAAGAACAGGCAGTGATGCCCCGTGACAGATATTCATTTAGTACCAATCTACCAGTCTGTGTCAAGTTGCTAAAGCATTCATTTTCCTTCAACACAAGATGAAGTTCTGATTGTGTGGTTCTTTCTCATATGTCCTACACAGCCCTGAAATTCTGTAACTTTATGCATTTAATCATTGTTATCATAATAAAATCTTCTCATGGAAACACAAACCATTTTTGATTTAAAAACAAATAATAATCTATGCTACACCATTGATATATGGGATACATTACGAAGCATGCAAAGAGCATTGTCCTTGAGGAATGACAATCATCAAGTGTGAGCCTCCTTATTTCCTGTTCTCACTCAAAATTACTATGTATGTGAAGTAAAAACAACTTTGAAAGTTTTATTTCTAATAATTACTCTTATTTTATCTTTGTAAATAAATATTGCAAAGAGAACTTGTAAAAGAATTATCCAGAAGATAAGTCAATGGTAGATATTAGATTAAATGATAGAACACCCTCATGTTTAATCTACAGTAATACTGTTTTGATAGCATACAGAGTACATTCCTGTATCAAAGATGCTGAAATGTAGTGGTAAAGGTTCTATGTAGCAGGCAACAACCTGACATCCCCACGTGCAATGAATTAGGTGGGTGATGTCCTCAGTGGGGCTTTGCTATCAGTTTGTGGAGAGCTACCTGTAGTATTGGCAACAACCTGAGTTGTTTGAGGATTCCTGTGGGTCCCCTGTGGGCCAGAATACAATTAGACATAATCCAATCCAAGCACTGAAAATTTCATTTGATGACAAGAGATGAAAAATGTTTCTTGGCAGTTTAAGTTTCCTCTATTGAGAATTTTCTGTTAGATCTATACCTTATTTTCAATTCAGTTATTTGTTTAATTGAAATCTAGTTTCTTGACTTCTTTATATGTTCTTATATTAGCTCTCTTGGATTATAAAAGAATGAAGAATAAGAAATGTATGAGAAATTAAAATTTTATGCTGTTGCATGCCTTTGCTAATAGCATCTGTGATCTGTGATTACCTTCACAAGATGTCCCATTAACACAGGCTAAGGCACACAAAAGACCCTACATTCCTCAAGGATTTATATGTACATAGTTAATGGTTTCGGGAGGGATATTTTCTTTGGAGGTATAGTCACTGGTATGGGGTTAATGATCCTGCAAGAAAACTTTGACCCATGTTCCCGAAAGTAAGTATAATGAAACTCAATGGTGCATCATAAGAAAAAAAAAATACTGGAATGCTTGAGGGAGACTAGGTGGGGAAAAGAAAATGATCTGGCAGGATAGAGAGGGAACCAGTGGTGAATATGATAAAAATACAATATACATGCACAAAAACCTGTCGCAAGAAAACTGTACATAATTAATACATATATTAATAATAAAAAGGACAGTTTTTAGAGTTATTAAGTAATTTACACAAATCAAAAATTGAAAAGTAAGCAAATAAATTAGAAATTTCTAAGCTAAAAAATATAATTCTCAGAAAAGATATTTGTAGCGAGAAGTATGTGCAGCTATGCTGCTGTTAACCTCATTGTTATAAGATGCTATGCAAAGTTTTTAATTCCTGATGGAGTAGAACACATTTTATTTCTATTTATTAGAGGAATTTTACAAGTATAATAATTCCAAAATTTACACAGATGTTGAGCCTCAGGAATTTTCAAATAAATGCAAATTCTTCTATTTGGGAGATTTTGCTCCCTCTCTACAAAGTTCAAATAAGTACCTCCTTAATCCAGTAATTCACTAATATAAATACAATATAGAAGACTTTTGTTTGTGATCGCAAGACATATATAGGAAAAATTTAAGAAGGATTTATAGCTTGTCTCTAAAAAAAGAATTGGAAGCATCCTAATTGTCAATCAAAGGCAATAAAATAATCATTCTCACAATCGTTAGACTGAAGATAGAGATTTATTCAGTATCTGAATGAAGTGTTCAATATGGAATGTGTAGACCATATAATATTTTTTTACATATTTGTAATGCGTTGTGAGACACAAGCAGTATAGAGCAAAAGTACAGTTAACATATCACTAGACAAACTCATGGGAGTGGTGAAGAACCTGACTGCAGAGCTTTGGGAACACTTCTCTTTTGCATAGTCACTGTCAGTTCTGTAGAAAGCTTGTAAACCCATTGATCTTCTCTCTTCCATAATGGGATTCATACCAAAATATCAAAACAGTGTAAAAATTATTCACTGAGAGAACTTCTTCTTGTACAGGCAACTGGTGTGAAAGCATTCACTCAGACAAATCTTTGTTCTCATAGTTGAATCTACATTAAATATCATTTTCCTTATTGACAGGACTTATTGACAAGAAAGGAGCCCTGAGCAGGAGGCACTGAACAGGAGAAATAGTGTGTCTACCCCTACTGATAAACAGATCTGGGTGGCCCTGAATTCTCTAACAGCCAACTCAGGAGAGTATAACCTACTGACCTTTGCTTTACCCTAACAAGCTATTAAAATTCTGTACTTGCCTTCACCTTTCATTTGACATAAGGTCTAACTCTAGGAAATTAGCTGTTTATACCTTTACCCCTTAAATATACAAGAAAAAAACTTGGGTCACTAAACCAGCCCCAGAGAAATTCCTTCTCACCTGTGTTCCAGAAGATACAGCACCTTGATGCTTTGCCCAGGGAGGTGGGCAACCTCCAACCTAATCCTTCCAGTATCTGCTAGGAAGCTTCACAGCCACACCCCTTCTGAGACATAAGGCACCTGCCTTGTCAGCCTTTTATCCATCTTATTAGCCCTAAGATATGCATGCTTGGTACCATTATTAACACCAATGGAATTGCTAAATATGTCTGTGTGGGTATTTAAATTGAAAACCTTGTGGGATGGGATGAACAGCGAGGAATATCAAAGGAGGAACATCGAACAGGAAACACCAAGAAAGCATTAGAGAGGGCATATAAAGAATAAATGGGATATGATAAAAAGACTTATATGAGCTAATTTATTTTATTTACCCTCAGACCTTATTTGTGAGGTTTTCGTCTGCTATAGTGAACCTTCTGAATCCTGAGAGGTTTTGGGGGGCTTAATGCCAACATAAAACTTGATAGTAATGTAGCAAGTCTGGAGTAAGGACATTGTGAATGAAAACATCCCTTAGATTTCCATATTAGAAAAGGATATCATTGTAATCAGTTGTCATCTGTGCATTTTCAAGTATATTCTAAATGCCTTTACCATTTCATTTCATTTTTGTTATAATTTTAAAATATTTATAAAATATATTTTGATCATAAACTTTTTGCTCCCACAATCTTTCCAGTCCCCCCACCTGTCTTCCACACTATCTTACTATCTACCTAACTTCTATGGATATTTTAAATGAAATACATACATTTAAGGCTAAAATAGACATGCAAGAGAAAACATGCAGTGTTTGTCTTTCTGTGTCTGAGTTACCTCACTCAGGGTGACTGTGAGTAGGTACAACCTTTTACCAGCAGGTTTCACGATTTCAATTAAAAACGTTTAGAAGTGAATTAAAATGAAAACAACATATCCACACCTACAGAGTACAGCACAATGACAGTGGTTCTAACTGTCGACTTCAAAAACTAGAAAGACCTCATATTGTTTTTTATTTATTTATTTTACAGTGGAACACAATTTCTACTTCCTCCTCTCCTCCCAGGCCCTCCCCTTCCTCATCTCTCCCCCTCCATTCTCTCCTTCTCCATTTCTATTCAGAAAAAAGCAGGCCTCCCAGTGGACATCAATAAAAGACTAAGCACCTCCCCTTATATTAAGACTTGGCAGGGCAACCCAATATGAGAAATAGGATCCCAAAGGCCATCAAAACAATCAAAAATAGCCTGTTCTCCAACTGTTAGGATTCCCACAAGCTACACAACTGTCATATATATGTAGAGGGCCTAGGTCAGTTCCATGCAGGCTTTCTGGTTGTTGGTTCAATATCTCTGAGACCCAATGATCCCAAGCTAGTTGATTCTGTGAGTTTTCTTGTGGTGTACAAGACAACTTTGAGTCCTACAATCCTTCTTCCCCCTTTTCAGCAGGACTCTCTGTGCTCAGCCTAATGTTTGATTGTGGGTCTTTTCATCTATTCCCATCAGTTGTTGATGAAGCCTCTCTGATGATAACTGAGCTAGACACCAATCTAGGAATACAGTAGAATATCGTTAGGCGTGATTACATTGACATTTTTTGTCTCCAGTCATATTTGGTTCTGTCCTAAGACTCTGGGCCATCCAGCTGCTGAGCCCTGGTACTCCAGACGATGTCAAGGGAAGGCTTACTTTCATAGCATGGGTCTGACATAGGAACAGTCATTGGTTAGCCAATCCCTCAGTCTCAACACCATCCTAACCCAGCACATCTTAAAGGCAGGGAGACTGAAAGTAAAGGATTATGAGGCTGTGTTGGTGTCCTAGTCACTACTCTAGAAGCCTATATATTCTTGCTTTTAAGGTAGTTTTCTCATGTTTCAGCTGTGTAAAAATAGCCAGGGTTTGTTGTAGTGGGATGGATGGGATTTGGTGGTGAAATATTGCCCTGGTTATTATTGTTTGTGTTATTACACATGTGTTTATACATCTGGATTTAGAGTGATTATCAGTATGGGTTTGTTATTTTTGGTTGGGTATTTTCTTCCTTGGTTTCTGTTTTCTCTCTGGTCTTCAGGCTGACATGGCCTATGGTTGAGTAGAGTGTCTTTACCCTCATTGCAGGCTGTTTGATCTCAGGCCAAGTTTGGGGTTGGAGTTCTGGCTATGTGTGTGGTCTCTTATCTGGGCCATGGGTTTTCTGAAGTTTAGGATCCTGACCTTGCTCCTGATGAGATATGAAGCTTCTGCCTTGTTTTCATGGTGTTGGCCTGGTCTCTAGGGTTTAGGATGCTGGTCTGGCCTTTGGGGTTCAGGATGCTGGCTTGGCTTCTGATGAGGTAGAAGGCTTCCACCATTGTTGTGGACCAGGATAAGGTGACAAGGAAAGGAAAGGCACTTGAGGTTAAGCTGGAGGGGACACAACTATAAAAGGGGTGTCAGGGGTGACTTCCTGGTACTTTGGGAGTTGCCCTGGCCTCCTATGGGGTTAAAGGCTTCTGTTAGAGGTTGACTGGAATATGTGTGGTTCAGGATGCTAGCCTCAAGATCTCATATTGTTAATGTAGTGACACCTTTTTAGAATCTTAAGAAAAACAAAAGGAAATAGTATTCTAAAAGAGTAGATGGGAAGAAATAAACTCAGAACTGAAATTAATGAAACTCTATCTGCACGGTTCTAATCACAGTGATACATGTGTTCAAAACTCATATATAAATTGGTAAATGTGTTTTTCCATTTCTCACTTTTATTTTTAAAATTTTGCTTCCAATAGCAAAAATAAATATAGAGGATAATTTTTAGAAAAGTGCTTAATCTTCATATCAAAATATTACACTGAATATATGAGATCAATGTTTTATGTATGGTAAATGACAAAAATATTTCTATCCTGGATTATAAAGCTTAATACATTTAGTACGTATTAAATAATAATAGGCACAGGACACGTTTCAGTAGCAATAATATGTTTTAATTCCTATCTGTACATATTTAACCATTATTTGGTAAGTTAATGTCTGCAAACCCAGAGCATTGCTTAAAAATGTGTTGAGAAAAAGGAAAGTGAGAAGATGGGTATTCAACACATGCTATAAATACCCAATAGCTGATGTGTCCTTGGTGAGCAACTTTTTCAGCTGTGTCCCCTGAGTCTGGCTGACATGGAAGAGTACACCAGAGTCAACACTGGACCTGCTCCCAAGCTCTGCAGTAACATTCTCCATAGTACTCTGGTTTTCTGAAACAAATTTCAGACCCCATTCTCACACCCTAAAGGAAGGGGACATGTTCACCTCTGCTGAGCACAATATAGGAACTCACCCCTGGTCTCTCTGTCTAATTGCACCTCATAAAATACAAAATAAATGACAATATATGTCTAGATATGTTAGGAAGTTTGTACACAACCTGGTTAAATAAATCCTTAATTATGGATTGTCTTTTTCATACTGATCAGTAAAAATAGAATGTAGTTTATTTGCTTATGATGGCACCTATTTCCAACATGCTGGCAATAATCGTTGTTACACGTGGAACTGGCTATAAAATCATTCTTAACTTATAAATAAATGAAACTTTCAAAGATGAAGATCAACTGAATGACATAAAAAACAATAATTAAGGCAGTAAAGTGCAATGCACCATAAAACACGGGGGCAGATGCAGTTGCTCCACACAAGGAGAGATCACACTTATTAGACTGTGTGGTGTATAGTTGCTGCTGCAGTGACTTAAGTGTGCTGCTACAGCTTTATATTGGCAATGCAGTAGCAATGAATGAGTGGGGTTGTGAACTATATTTACAAAATAAGCATTGGGACAGATCTAGCCCATTAACTACAATTTGACAACTTCTCTATATCAAATTCAGTGGCTCTGAAGTTGGTTTCAAGACCATGTTTTTAAAAGAGGTAGGACAGTTTTAAATAATTTTTATGTTTATCAGATGTTTCATCAAAATTAATATATTTTCTTTTATAGCAAATAATAACCTTATAGCATATGACATTAGAAATTTTGAGTTATATTTATTACCTTGTACATATCATCCTAGATATATTTTCTGCCTTTAAATCAAGTCTAAAAGTAAATGTGAACATCAAAAAAAACGGTATGATGACATTGACCAGAAGGTGAAGTGGTAGCAATGTGCTGAATGGATTGTAGTCTCCATCTCTATTATGTAACAGGCAAATTCATTATTATGCCAACTCAGCCTGATGTAGTGATGAGATTTCTCATGCCTGGCTGTGTTTGTTATGCCACAAAAAAGCCAATCTGTTTCTAATTCCCTTTGTGAATGTCAAAGGCAAATCCATTTTCTTCTGTATTCAGGAAGGCGGCAGAATCCTGAACAAACAGCTGCTGATCACTTCAAGAGCTTTTGAGCCAAAAACCAAGGCAGATGAATATTTCGGATCAATCAACACAAAAACAAAATCATTTCTTCATTGTGGATTCTATACACCTCTCTTTCAAAGCCTGAGACTTCTCAGTGAAACCAAACAATAGTAAACAAAATGAACCAGATGTTTTCTGTCATTTCTGGGTTGTCACTTGTATCCTGAGAGTATAATTTATGCCTAAATATTGAATAAATTTTATTTTAGTAACCAAAGCTGTGTTTACTTTTGGAAGAACTATAACATGATTTCTCCTTTTTCCTTCCTGACCCATTCTCTGTCCTCACAGTGTCTGGCAGGAAGCAAATGTTATTATTCTACCAAAACAAAGGAGAGTAGGGACATGTAGATCATATAGTCTCTATTGGACACAATTTTTCTGGAAGGAAGAATTGTCAACATCTGTCACCCATGTGAGCTGATGATGTTTTCTACCCAGTAAGCCAGGACAGCCCATAAAGCCGTCAGAAATGTGGAACACTACTTTGAGGAAGAAGTTTGCCAGTATACTTCTAAGAAGCAGTGTGTTAGTCACACTGGAAGGGATTTTCATAGAGACTATTGTGACTAGACACCATCCTATGTAAAGTGCCAGAAAAGTATTTCTGTGTAACTTCCATGTTACCAGGAAACTAGATTTCTGAAAGAAACTGGTAGCCTTGGAGTATAAATAAGGAAAGTTTGTATATATTTTTTGGACCTAAAGAAATGGTTCAGAAGTTAAGAATACTTGCTGCTCTTGCAAAGAACCAGGTTCAGTTCCTAACATCTACATGCGGGCTCACAGGAGCCTGCAATTCCAGTTCCAGTGGATCTGGTGTTCTTTTATGGCCTCCATAGGTCTTAGGTATTTTCATGGTACACATACATATATCTTTCATATATATAAAATATAAATAAATAAATGTAATTTACAAAAGAGCTGAGGAAGTCAAGGTTTTTTTCCAGCAGAGGTGTGTGAAGGGAGGCCCTGTATACTAATAGGGTTCCTGTAATGTGATAATAGATTTCACTGTCAATGCAGTAAGCCAGATTAAGCCTAATTGAAAATCATAAGAACAGGCTTATTTAAGCAAAGCAACTCCCTGGTGAGTCCTCCAGCTACAGAGATGGCAGGAGAAGTCTCATGCACCCAAACTAAAGCAGAGAACTTACATAGCCTGTAGGTGAAGGTGATGATGTGTCTGACACAAACTGGGTCCAAATACGGTCAAAAACTGAACACTTTAGGTGGGATCTTGAGCTACTGGCAACTTCAGGAGAGAAGCTACCATAACCACCAAGAATGAGGAACTAGGCTTTTGGGGTGCCTTTTATTTGTTGGAGATTCATTGAGAGGATGGGGTTTGGAGAGAGAGGAATGGGGCTTTTTGGAGGATCAAGCAGGATTGAACTGAAGGTTCTGGACACACACTTAAAGCAAAGGGACACCAGTAAAAGCAATGAGTAGATATGTTTCAGAAAGTTCTAGACATTTCTGCAATGAATGCCAACAGTTCCAGATGGCTCTCACTTAGAAATGTTAGAGATTGCCACTATACTCGAGTCATACATGTCACCGATTGCTGAGGCATCACCAACCAAACTGATTCTACCAAAGCTTCATGAACACTGACAATTTCATCATCTTCGTTAACTTCAGGTTGTGGGCACTGCAATCAATTCTCATATATTTGCATATAAAGTTCCACAAGCCAGAGGGTCATGTGGATATGAGTAAAACTCTCTGCTGTACATCTCTTTAAGCTGCAGAGCATTCTTCTTGTAAATACAGTGGTAGGTGTCAGGAAAGAAGCATCTGAAGAAAACATCACCATTTAAACAATGGGTAAAGCATGTTGCTCAGAATGTAGTCCTAAACCACGGCCAGTTTTGAATCACATCTCTGTATCAGTTATTTTTCTCACTGATGTCACAAAACACCAGACACAAGCAAATTCAGAGAATCATTATTGATTTTGGTTCGATGTGTATTAGTTACTTTTACATTGCTGGGATAAAATGCCCCAACGACAGACAGCTACTTGGAGAAAAGTGTTTTATTTTGGTTTGTGGTTATGGAGGAATAGAGTCCATCATGGGTGAGTTGACATGGAAACAGCCAGGAAAATCATGAAAGAAGGAGCAAGAAGCTTGCTGAGCATATTTCATTCACATACAGAAGCAGAGAGAGGTTATAAACCTTTAACTCTCCCCAGCAAGAGTGTATCTCCTCAATTTGATAACCTTTCCAAATAGCACTGGACTGGGGATCAAATACATGAGTCTATGGAAGATATTTCTCATTCAAATCACACAGGTGAAGTAAGGGTGCTGTCCCTCATGTGAAAAAGTATGGGAGCACAAGCATGAGACAGATGGTTATACTGCATCTGCAATCCAAAGGCAGAAAAAAAATTAATTAATATTGATTTTCAGTTTCATTTTCCTTTATACTCATCTCAGGACCCCAGTGCATGGGATGGTACCACCCACATTCAGCCTGAGTCTTCCCTCATTCATTTTACCTTTCTGGTTACTTCACATAAGGGAAACCCAGAGATGTCTCTCCTGGATGATTCAAAATTCAACCAAGTTGAAAACAAACTTTAACTATGTGTGGTTGTTTGACTAAGAATCACCCCCAAAGGTTCATAGATTTGAATTCTTTGTCACCAGGAAATGGCACTGTCTGAAGAGACTAAGAGGTGTGGCCATGTTGAAGAAATGTGTCACTGGGGGTGGTCTTTGAGGTTTCAAGGTCCCAGTAGCTCTTTCTCTTCCTGATTTCTGTGGATCTGGATGTAGAACTCTCAGATACAAGAGGGCTCAAGATCATGATTGGGAAAACCACAGAGACAGCTGACACAAGCTAGTGAGAGCTTTCAGACTCTGGACTGACAGGGAACCTACATAGGACCGAACTAGGCCCTCTGAATGTGGGTAACAGTTATGTGGCTTGATCTGTTGGGTGGTGCACTAACAATGGGACCAAGACTTATCCTGGTTGCATGAACTGGCATTTTAGAGCCCATTCTCCATGGTGTGATATCTTGCTCAGCCTTGATACAGGGGGAGGGGCTTGGTCCTGTCTCAAAGCAGTATGCCAGATTTTGGTGATTCCCATGAAAGGCCTTGCCTCCTCTGAGGAATGAAAGGGAGGTTGGATGGGGCATGTGGGGGGCAGAAGAAGGGGATGAAGGGAGAACTGGGACTGGTATGTAAAATTTAAAAATGCCCCAATTAAGTGTTTTCCTTTATAAGAGGTGCCATGGTCACGGTGTCTCTTTACAGCATAGAATGCTGATTAAAACAAATTGCATCAGGAACAGGGTCTTACTGTGACAGGTTTGACCATGTTTTTTGTTTGAGTAAGACACCATCACAATCTCCATACAGCTTCCAGAAGTAACACTATGATGTTGCTACAAATTAATCCATCTTAATTTAGTTTTTCTAATTTCACGAGGAAGAGAAATTCAGATTGTGATGCAGAGTTAACATCAAACACTTCAATGACTAAGCAAAACACTAGTGGGAAATATAAGAAAAAAGGCTGCAATGATGTCAGTCAACATGGAATAAGTGAAAACAAAACAGGTTCAGTCTATTTTGGGTCTTAAAATTTTTACAATGCAGATCACAGAAGATGGGGTAATGCAGGAGCCAGAAGGCATAGGGATCATTCATAGCCTTTTTAGAATTCCAATTCTCAGATCAGCCATGCTCTTCTTCTGAGGAATAGGGTTTTGAATTGAAAAATGAAGGATTTTATATTCCAACATCTCGATCAACTTGTATCAAATTGTAAGCAAACTTACAATTATAAAAGAAATATGCTCTAAGATATACTATCTTTCTTACTTCCTGGTCCAAACACTTTTCCAGCATTAGGTACTTATATTAGGTATCCCATAAGCTGCTCCATACACGAGGTATATGCAAAAAAATAAGAGTCTCTCATTAACTATGTGTTTACTATGTTATTGTTAGGATTTCTCTATTCAACAAATAATTACACATTAGGTTTCCCTTCCCTATTACTATGTTCTGATAAAATAATCTTCATTCAAACTTGATAGGCCAACACAGGAATCTGTGCCTATTCAGGAGAGAATCTGAATAATATCTAGTTACATATCAAGAACAACACAGTTTATATGAGGGATAAAATACTAATCATTTGTAATCAAATTATAGTTTTTGTTGATGTCCTCTATAATTATCTATAGAATCAATCCACTATGCAGTATATCCCACTGATTAAAGATCCTGATACCCAGAAGAATAAAAACTGATATGTCAACACTAACCATGAATTCCTTGAATATTTTTTATAAGAAACAATTGATAATCAAGTATTTTGCAATTAATTTCATATTGGAAAAAATGGAAATCAGTCTGTCTGAACAAGTAAATAAAGTATGTTTTAAACAAAAGTTTCTTTTTCAAGTAACTCCTGCACCAACAAGTCTCAGAAGGATCTAGATAACAATTAATATACAATTCTGCCTTATCCTGAAAAATGATGCACCATTTTACCTAAATGCAGGTAAAAATCCAAAGTTTTTTTTTTAACTCTTATTCTCTGAGGGCAAGGGGGACATTCAACATTAAGAGATGAAATCCTGGCTTGTATATTTACCCAGAAGCCATCTTGCTACTTCAAAGAGGTAATCTATAAGGGAACCTCCTGGCAGACCAATATTTCCCTCAAATTGGATTTCTCTAATCCCTGAACTGTGACCAGAAAAGACTTCAGCCTGGAAAATTGATTTCTCCACTGTATTTACTGAGGACTCACCATGGCCACAAAGTAAAAGAAACAATAATTCTTCTTTGTCCACTGCTCTGACAAAGTGAATTCACATGACATTTTATAGCCCCAAACACAAGTGATAAACGATCTTGCCATTAGTTACCTCTTCACTGTGTTCACCAGCTGTTTTTAATGTAACTTGTAAACTGGTATTGTGTTCATTGTGAGTTCTTCTAGTTCTGTTCAGTAAATATTTAACAGCGTGGCCATAGATCCTTCAAAAGCAAGGGAAAGGGAAAGGAAAAATATATATAGTCTCAGCCTGGCTCTGTAATGGTTACATTAAAACAAATGAAGCACAGGT
Source organism: Microtus pennsylvanicus (assembly GCF_037038515.1). Classification (NCBI taxonomy): domain Eukaryota; kingdom Metazoa; phylum Chordata; class Mammalia; order Rodentia; family Cricetidae; genus Microtus; species Microtus pennsylvanicus. The sequence continues at coordinate 1,624,014 of NC_134594.1, read as the reverse complement.
CCAATTCCCAATGATCTGTAACCCTGACAGTATCTTCTGTGTGATTCTGTGTCAATGGGTTAACATTTATGCTATCATATGTTACCCTGTGTAAGTAGACAGACAAGACATATTGCTCAACTCTACATAGGGACAATACTGTTGGCTCACACCACTCTCCGTGTAATCCCTCAAACCTACATCAAGGTAGAAGCAGAAAACTCAGTACACAAAATTGTCCTCTGACTTCCACTTGTATAGCACAGGCATGTACACCACATACACTGATAAAGACACACGCATACACATACATGTATAAAAATAACAAGTAAAATATTTTTAATCTTTGTAAATTTGTACCATATATAATGAAGTAACTCCTACTCAGATTTAATGTCTTAATTAATACCTTATGTTTTAGGATAAACTGTAATGCAACAGTAACAGATAGAAAATCTCTGGGTGGTGATATTGTAAACCTTTAATTCCAGTACTAAGGAGGTAGAGGCAAGTGGATCTCTGCATTGAAGGCCATCGTGTTCTAACAGAGTGAGATTCAGCACAGCGAAGGCTACTCAGAGAAACTCTGTAAATCAATAAATACATAAATAAATAGACTTAAAAATTTTCCTATCTACCTGTGCTCTATTCTATCAAATATAGCATTTTTAGGCTGGTGAGATGGCTGAGTGGGTCAAAGTACTTATTGTACAAGCCTGACAACATGAGTTCAATCACTAACATCTAAGAAAACCTAAAAAGAGGGTACAGATCACACAAAGTTGCCTTCAGATCTGCACAACTGTGCCATGACATGTGCTCAATTAAATATGTCATGTACACAATAATTAAATTGATGTTAATAAAACTTTAAATCAACATCTCTTACAAGGAAATGGCCACATATTTCTTTAGCAATTCTAGAAACAAAAGACACTATTTTCTTTAATCACTTCTTGGATTTTTTTTCTAGTTCTTCCAGCTTTTTATCTGTAGACAATTCAATATTGGCAATTTCATTAAGAATATATATACATGGAATTTGGAACTAATAATTTATATTATTAATATATATTATATATTATTATATATTATATTATTATTCATAATATATATATATACACTCACACACACATTTATCTCCCTCACATATTCTTCAGTCTCAGAAACTTTTATTAGTTACTTTTAACTTTTGTATTAGACTTTTCTTTCTTGTCAAAAACCTAATAGCTCTGCACCTCATTTAGTACAGCATTATTACTAACTTCCAGGTGATGGTGAAGATTTAAAGATTGTTTTGATATTGACCTACTCATCATAGTACTGGGTACTAAGCAATTAATGAAGTTTTAGCTTTTTATGAAGTTTACAAGATGCTTATAGACAATATATATGTAAGATTTATGTAAAATGTACTGTGTCAATAATACTTAGTTGAACAAATTTATCTTCCATACATGATGTCATTGCCAGTTTCTTTCACACTTAAAATTTATCTGTGTTACATTCTGCTATATATAATTGTCCCATTATTCTTCATTTAATACCTATTCATTCTTATGAAATTCTCATGTAACAGGTTGGCCTGTGACACAACTCTAGAAAACCATGAATTCTGATCTTCCTACTTCTACTTCCCAATGTTTAAGGTTAGAGATTGTCTTAGTCATGGTTTATATTTCTATTTTATAACGCCATAACCAAAAGAAGGTTTGGTGAAGAATGTTTATTTGGCTTACACTTCCTTTTTTCTGTTTATCATCTAAGGAAGTCAGGAAAGGAACTCAAACAGAGCCATAACCTGGAGGAACGTGCTGAAGCAGAAGCTATGGAGTGGTGCTGCCTACTGGCTTGCTCTCATGGCTTGCTCAGTGTAATTTCCTATAGAACCAAGGAGATTGTATCACCCATGAAGGGCTGGGCTCTCCCACAGCAATCACTAATTTTTAAAAAAGCCCTTAAAATGGTTCTTACAGATGACTTCCGCTTGTGTCAAATTGACAGAAAACTAGTCAGGACCAACTTCAGATGACTTTAGCCTGTGTCAAATTGACAGAGAACTAGTCAGGACCCAAAAGTTCACCACACATAGTTTCTGTGATGCTGGAGATCAAACCAATGACCGCATGCATGTTAGGTTAGCTCCCTACCAACTGAATCACATTCTCAATCTTAGAAATCACTAATTGCTCTTTGATTTGTACCTTTTAATATCTATTGAGTTCTTCTATACTCTTTATCTCATTTCAATGTGTTAACATCCTATTTGATAAATAATAAATGTATACATTTTTAGAGCATACAGTGACTTTTCCATGCATGTATATGATGCATGATGAGTAGATTAGAGTAATTCACAAAGTCATCATCTCAGGCTTCTACCACTTTTTTTTTCTGTTGGGATTTTTCAAAACTCTTTGTAGTGGCTGTTTTAAAATATTCTTCCAAGTTCCGTTAAGCCCTATTTATGCTATGGTGATGTAGAATGTTAGAGATGTTGTTCCTTCTGTCAACCATGTCAGTGTAGCTAATACTCATTCTCCAGTCTTCCTTCCCTCTGATGCTTGCTGAGCTCTAGTAGCAAGTACTCACCCCTCTTCTGTACCTAATCCTTGCTTTGAGTCATTCTCTGCCTCCCACATAAGAGTGAGATTATGTAGTACCTGCCTTTCTGTTGTAGTAGGAGGCTGCTTGCTCATCCCAGCCACCCAGAACCAAAATAACTACACAGATACTATGTTATTTAAATCACTGCTTGGCCCATTAGCTCTAGCTTCTTATTGGATAACTCTTACATACTATTTTAACCCATTTCTATTAATCTGTGTATCACCATATGGCTGTGGCTTACCATCAAGGTTCCAACCTGTGCCTGTCTCTAGCAGGTCCATTACTTCTCTCAGACTCCACCATCTTTCTCCCAGCATACACCCTAGCTTTTCTTGCCTAGTTCTGTTCTGCCCTTGCCATAGGCTCAAAGAAGTTCTTTATTCATTAACCAATAAAAGCAACACATAGACAGAAGGACCTCCCACAGCAGTTCCCATTTTCTGTTTAAACCAAAAGGAAGACTAACTTTAAAATAGTAAAATTATGCATAAAAACATATATCAAGCAAAATTTATAGTTATAATATTTATATCTACTTTATACCTTATCATAATTAAGAAAAACTATATCTATTCTTCAACTCCATCAAAGATTCCAGAAGGATATAATATTACTTAAGTAAACAGGAAGTGCATTGCAAGCAACTTTCAAAATTCTAGAATTGACAGAGACAACTCACTACCTGGACAGTCACCCGAAGTTCTTTTGTACCACTGAGGCATCTGTCTTCAGCCTACAGGCCCATAGCATCCTGTAGACTGTTCCACAAAGCAGAAAATTTCAATGACATTATCACCTATACTGACAGTTTGTCACATTTTTCTGTGCCCTGCAGAATGTCTAGCAGACTCTTTCATGAAGCAGGAACCCTGGAGGATTATCTCACCCTTAGGCAAGGTTAATAGTCATTTCCCTGTGGATCCTGCATGTCCAGTTTATCAAGCAGTCTAGGCAAGAACGGTTTCTTGCCAAATGGTCAGCCAACTCCATAAGGAGCCTCTTCAATGCCCATCATCCTTTTGAAGTAGCTTGGTGCTGCCAGGAACACATGTGTCTCACTGTCATGCAAAGGCCCAAGTTCTTAAAACATTATAAATGCCATATTCAGTAGTCTTTGAAAGATTTGAAGAATCCATATCCGTCTAAAATATATCTCTGTACATCTAGAAAATCTAACTAACATGACTATAAGCTAGTACTCATGAATATTACAGATGGTTATCTATTAACCTATATTTCTTTTTTCTTTTTTTTTTTTTTGGATTTTTGAGACAGGGTTTCTCTGTAGCTTTTGGTTCCTATCCTGGAACTAGCTCTTGTAGACCAGGCTGGTCTTGAACTCACAGAGATCCACCTACTTTTGCTAGGATTAAAGGCGTGTGCCACCACCGCCCGACTTTAACCTATATTTCTTAATTATCCATTACATTTTTTAAACAAACTGCACAGTCACAATACCTTAAGAGCAGAAATATCAATAAACCAAGATCCATACCAATGTAAATTTCTACAGCATATCCACCTTTAATTGTAAACAAACATTTATGGATAATATTTGGGGATATGAGTGCAGTTCTGTACAAACTTCTTCCTGCTATTTATATTGTGAAGTAATTTTTTGAGGGCTGTTCAAGCCTGGAATGAATCCAGAGATATTCATACTCTGTGGAAACAAAAGAAGAACCTCTTTCCAAAGCAACATACCCTTAGATCCATATTTTGAAATCAATTTATCTTTAGAGAATATATGTTGGTTTATCTTAGCAATCCCCAGAAACAAACATCTCTCCTCAGTTAAAAAAAAGTCAAAGAAAACATAATAATATACATAATCCAGACTCTCTGTGAGTTTTCCAATTTTATGTGGCTTATTTATTTTTACTTTATTACTTTTTAATATTTGCTTTATTATTTTTACTCCTTTAATATATGACTGTCTGTACTCTGTCTCTTTAAAGACTTTACCTTTTTAAAACCATTTACTTCTGCTTATAATGGTCTATACTCTTTTTCTTCTCTCTCCCAAGTCTATGTACAATTACCCAACACTGTGACCCATTTAGAGGTCTTTTTTATCTGGATTTGTCCTTACTGCATATCTGTAATTATTTTCTGACCATAAGAACTTCTTAAAATGCTAAGCACTTAAGAATCTAAGCTGTGACATTGCTAGGGGAAATACAGTTCTTTCTGCTTGCCTTCTGTATTTCAACATGGTGGAGCTGCTCACAGCTTCCTAGAGCCATGCACACCACCCCACTTCCAGGCACGCAGCTGGTCCACATTGCCATCAAGCAAGCTGCAGCACACTTCTCACAAACCCCATTCAAATGCTTGGTCTTCCGAAAAAGCCAGAGGTCATGCTGGCATCAAGGCTCAAATAGCCTGCATTTCAAAATGGCATGACATTTTCCCTGCCACAGCTGAATAGGAAAACCACTCTTAAAGAAGCTGCATCACAACACCAGCAAACAGCAAGAAGCTGTGGTAAATTCTGTACTTTTGTGTCTAGAATTCCTTTTCAAACTCTCTCAGGATTTAAGTGGATTTTAGTTGGTCATGTGGCCAACTAAATTTGTCATCTAAGGCTGCAGTTCATTCCAGCCACCGAGAACTCAAATAATCACACAGAAACTATGTTAAATCACTGCTTGGACCATTAGCTCTAGCTTACTATTGGCTAATTCTTATATATTAATTTAACCTATTCCTATTAATCATCACATTGGGGTAGGGGTCTGTTCTTGTCTTTGCAGGAAAATACTCATCTTCATAAAAGTCAAGAGATTCTGGACATCTAGATGCCTAAAGAAGAAAGGATAATTATCAAGATACAATCACTGAACACAGAGAATTATTACTTATGAGGCTATATCATCTGAGGGTAAGAATCTCAATATATAAACTAAAATAATAATTATGACTCACTTAAAAATCAAAGCTGGCTTCGGAGTTGGACACTGGCTCTGTCCTTCTCTAAATCCAAGCATGTTGTTAAAATAAAAATTAAGAGTTTCTGTCTCATGTCAGGAGCTATGATATCGGACTAAAAGAAAAAAATTTAGAAAATAAATACTTTTATTCATACTTATTTTTGTCTCTATAGTACCTTTCACTGAGTCTTTATATGTCTGTATAAATAATGTTTAAGTTTTCAACAATGAACAATAAATTTTCCTGCACTAATCTTTGAAGTTTCCAGGAAGAAAATGGGGCCTCACAACAACAATTCCACCTGGTTGACATGATTTCATAATGCTGATAGCATTACTGTAAGATCTGTTTTTGGGTACCAGCTGCTCAAGATGGTTCCAACTTGGTTACCTGAAATAGTGTACATTTTTTACAACGTTCTGGAGAGAACTTCAAATAAGAACCTCAAAAAAGCCCTGCTGAATACTCATAGACTATTTGCAATTATACCAGACAGTAATATTGGAATTTAAACATCATTTTACTTTCACAGGATCCCATAGAAAGAACATTACCCCCATGACAACTGGAAGTAATTCTAGAAGAGACATTCCCTCTCCTAACAAACTTTGTCCTCAGGGTTAGGGACATCATTTAGGGGTTGATTATATTTGATATATGGTTGGGGGTTGGGGGAAAATTATGTAGGCTAAAGGATCTCTTTGGGGAAAAATGAGGAAATTGGATGGGATAATAGATTGTATGAGCTTACTCACACTAATAATAATAGTGAGTAATACAGTGAATACTTGTGAGCTATTATTTATAGACAATTTACATTGGTATAGATTCATCTAAATTGATACAAACAAATTATATTGAATATGTTCCTATAGTTCTCTACAATATTTGTATATCTAGGCAAAGTTATTTGTCATACTGCATGCATGCATGTTTCTACCTCTGCTTAAAACATTTTTGTATTTTGATACAATTTTAGGATATATTTATCATATTGCAATGTACATTTCTACCTCAGAACAAGATACTTATAGATTGTTTACATTTTGAGGTCACTGTCCTTATTTGTTGCACAATTGTTTATGAATAATGTTCTAATATGAAGTTTTAGTTTTTAAGTTATATAAGTATTAAGAATTATAGATCATTAGAAATTTATGTTCATCATACTTATAGTTAGACTTAGATAAATAAACATTGTATTCTGCATAGATAGGTAATCTTCAACCACTTCAAAGTGCAGTAGAATGTGGTATTTAAATAATTTAGGGTTTTGTTGAAGTGAGACACGATTGGTCCTGGCAACACCAATCTATTCCCGAGAGATTTCTGAGTACCAAAGACACTCCACATGGAGCTTGTTTTCTTTTGGGCAAAACTGGCCTTTGGGCAAGAAACTGCCTATTCTTCGGCCACTAACAAAATTTGTGATGTCTGGATAGGACAAGCAGGATACAAGAAAAAAGACTGTCAAATCTTGCCAAGACAGGGTAAAATGTTTTTGAAAAATTTCTTGCCTCTGCAAATGATCTGTCAGTTACTCTAGGCCTTAACCAAAGTTGGTTGTTCCAACTTTACAAATGAGACTTTGGTGATTGCCCAGGTAGCCAGTTGTCTCTGTTATTTGTTCCACATTTTGGAAGTTGCTTGATTACACTTGCTGCTTACTCAAGTAATATTTTTTCTCTTCTTGCATCTTCGATGGGTTTGAAGACTAGATAGCTGTAGTTACTTTCGTCTCATGACTTGGCAAAGTTGTTTATTATACACAGACTTACATTCATTAGGTAGAATAATTATTAAAACATTTATTACATGTTTCTTGCTTGATATAATTGTTCTTATTGTATATAATTTTGTATTAAGTTTAGAACTTTCTTATTTAAACAGAAGATGGAGGGGCTATAGGAATTCCTTCAGCCAGTAGCCTTTAAGTTACATGCCTACTTGGGCGGGACCTCATATACTATATATGCTGATGTAAGGCATGTGTCCTCTCTCTTCCAGCTGTGGCATTTGGTTGCTCTTCACTGTTTGAGTAGAGCATTGTGATCTGTGAGTCTAGCCCTAAATAAATAACCCTCTATTATATGGTGTGGGATTTTTTTTAAGCTTCCTTCTTTATTCTGTGGTTGACTTTATTTCACAAAGAAAAATAATTTTTTGATACTACTCAGGTTTCTGAATTCTGTTATAGCCAACTAATATTCAATTGTCCACATGAACTATATTATCTCTATGTGTCTATCTATTTCGTGAATGCCTCTGGTGATTCTGGATCTTGTCTGTTATGAACAGCACAGAAAGAAATAAGAAAGTCCAGCTGCCTCTTCACTGTGCTCGATTAATATGTGTTCGACATAAGCCCAAATTCTAAATAGGATGGAAATTCAATTTCTACTCTTCTGTTTGCTAAAATGGATACATTCCTTTCCATTCCCCTGGACAATGAATGAGGGCTCCTCTTTTCTACATTGTCCATGATATTTGTCTTTTGTTTCTTTGTCTTTTTGATAGTATCCAATCTAATTGGGATAGTAATCTCTAGCTATTCATTAGTAGTTTCTTCAACTGCTCCATAAGCACTACTGAGGTTTCAATTCAGGCAGAAATTCCATTCATCTGAAGTTTTACATTCTTTTAAAGTTCCTTGAAACATTAAACCTTTGGTTGTGAAATGAAGCTTCCTCAGACAAGATTTGGTATATATACCTCTTACTCAACTGTCTCAGAATGCTCAAAAGTAAAAGTTGCATGAAAACTCAACACATAAGTTAAGATTTAAGTACATCATCCAAGCAGGTGCCTCTTCAAAAACTTTGTAAGGTCAACAGACTTTCCCAAGATGACACAATGCTGTGTTTGTAGGGGTGACTTTACAAAATGAATGTTCTAAAGGTAGAGTAGAATCAATGGTCATTATTTGCCAAGAGACAGATCCAACCTCAATATGTCAAGACACTTTTAACAGTCAGAGTTTTCCAATACATGGATTGGCTCTTGATGGGAGTATTGGGTTAGGCTCACCAGGGAATTAAGCTAGAATGCAACTGACAACTTGGCATTAATGAGAAATTGTAGTAAAAGATCTCAAATGTTCCCTCACATGCTGAAGTGTGAAGTTTTAAGCCTCAGTCAATATTTTTTTTAAATAAGAGTCTTTCTATGAATCAGATGTGATAACAGATAGACAAGCCTTTTCAAAGTCAGTTTTTATAACACTAAGATATTTACAGACTTGTAGGGGTCAAAAGCTTGCAGAGGTTTCGGTTTCAAGGGTACACTTTCTTTTATTTTAAAATGAGTAAGTACCTGAAAGAGTGTATTTTTTTTTAAATCTTGGTTTGTATTGTTTGACTCTAGAGAAGAGAGAAAATTATATGCAATAGGTAAAATTTTTCTGGTAGATTCCATGGACAGATATGAGTACTGTGACTCCTCATAGCTATCGTCAGTCATATAGGAAGTTACTGTAAGGCAGCCACACTAAAGTCAGGGAGAAGATATGACTTTAGCTGTTGAAGTTGCTAGTGTCTTTAGAAGCAATTATTCTGTGAGTCACAGAGAAGTTTGAAAAAAAAACAATCATACCACTAGACAAGGCATTACATATAAAGAACAACATGAACTCATGAACGTGGCCCCTTATTTATATGCTCCTACCTCTGTCATTTAGAAGAGTTTATATTTTTAAAAATCTTAAAGCGTGGAGCAATTTCTTCATGTTCCATAAATAATGATGCTATATTTATTGGTTCTTCAGCCATTCCAAATCATGTCAGTTTCTGGCCCGCTGAGACTTAAAAATAGCTTTGCTTAAATAAGAACTGGACTCTGCTGTGGCCAAAACAGAAAGAACTGGTGGAAAATATTATTCCATATGCCAGGCAAGCATATGAAGAACAGAACTTAGGATAGAGAAGAGGTCTGGACAGAGAATGGTTATCAACAGAGAATTACACACAGTATACCATGTTTCCTCATTCTAGAGTGTCATGATACAAAAGGCATGCCTACTGAAATGTGAGACCAAAGACCAGGGCCCAAGAGACTATACAACCCATCTTGACTATCTTGGCATCTAAAATACTAGAACTAACAAACCTAAGACTGGCAAGTTTAGTAACATTGTCAGCATGGCTAATTGAATATTTAGAGAAATCAAGCAGTTTTCCTTCCTTTAGCATAGAACTAGTTAAAAAGTATATTAAGAACATAAGATCAACTAGCAGGAGGGTTCATTTTCTCTGTCAAATTAAAAAAAAATGTGGAAAGAAGTAAACAAAGAGTAGAGCTTTATCGCTGAGCATTATAGATTTCACAGGTAAGAAATGGTACCCCCATAGCCCACATTGAATAAGTTTGAGTATTTACTTGTGTTTAGTCCCACCCCATGATCATTCTCCATTCCTCAGCTGGTCTTACACTGTCTGCTATTCCCATCTATAGCAGAGCCTGGGTTTCTCTCTCTACACATAGGCTTATTGTTGTGGGAGGTCCTTCTGTTGATGTGTTACTTTCATTGGTTAACAAATAAAGAAAATGGCTTAATCTGATAAGGTAGAACAGAACTTAGGTAGTCAGGGGAAACTAAGCAGAATTCTGGGAGAAAGGAGGCAGACTCAGAGAGAAGGCATGTGGCCCTGCTGGAGCTGAATAGAACTTTAGCTAGGAAGCCACAGCTATGTGGTGATACACAGATTAAAAGAAATGGGTTAATATGTAAGAGTCATCCAATAAGAAGCTAGAGCTAATGGGCCAAGCAGTGATTTAATAAATATATTTTCTGTGTGATTATTTTGGTTCTGGGTGGCTAGAACAAACAAGTGGCCTTCTTATCACGAATTGGCACACTTGTGGCCAAATAAAATCTACTTAAAACCTGAGAGTTTAAAAAGGAATTCTATAAACACAAAAATACAAAATTTAACACAGCTTCTTGCTATTCGCTGGTGGCATGACACAGCTCCTTTAAGAGAGGGTTTCCTGATTCAGTGGTAGCAAGGGAAAAGCCATGTCATTTTGAAATGCAGGCTTTCTGGGCTGTGCAGCCAGTGCATCCTCTGGCTCTTTAGGGAGAATGAAAATTTGAATTGAGTTTGTGAGCAGCATGCTGCAGTTTGCTTGATGGCAATGTGGACTGGCTCTATGCCTGGAAATGGGGTGGTGTGTGTGTGGCTCTCAGAGGTACAAATGGCTCTGCCAAGCTGAACTGGGTGGGGAAAGCAGAAAGTACTATATATACCCTAGTAATGGCACATTTTAAGTTTTTAAGAAGCACTTAGCATTTTAAGAAGCACTTCTGGACACTAAAGAATTACAGGTACACAAAAAGACAGATTCAGGCAGATATAGACCTCTAAATGAGTCACAGTGTTAGATAAATGTACGTAGGCTTGGAAGAGAAAAGGAGCATAGGGAGTTATAAAAAAAGTAAATGGCTTATAAAAAATAAAACAAAGTCTTTAAAGAGACAGAGTAAGACAATTGTAGATTAAAGAATTAAAGATAACTAAATAGATATTAAAAGGTAATAGAGTAAAAACAAGCCACATAAAGATGGAATATATACAGAATGTCTGGATTATGAATATTATTCTGTACTCTTTGATTTTTTTTTTACTGTAAAGGAGCTAAGTACAGAGAGACATTTCATTGTATGGCTGATAAATTACACAACATAAAGGTATCTTGACTTCAGAATTTGAGTCTAAGGTTTTCGAAAAGAGGTTCATCTTTTATTTTCAAAGAAGAGGAGGACATGAGGGTTTCTTCTAGACTAATGTGGTTTTATGAACCAAGACCTCCTGAAAAGTTTCTATGAACACCCCTCAAAAATTACTTTACCCAATAAACAGCAGGACGGAGTTTTGAGAACTACTACATGAATATTCCCAAATATTGTTTATAAGTGTTTGTTTACATTTAAAGGAGGATATGCTATAGAGATTTACATTAGTATGGATCATGGTTTATTGATACAAATTTAAGGTAAATTTTGTTATACTGTGTATATGTATTTCTGCTCTTCATTAAGGTATTGTGTTTGTGCAGCTCATTTAAAAATAAAATGTATAAAATAAAGAAATATAGGTGAATAGAGAGTCACCTAAAATAGTCAAGCTTGTAGTCATGTTAGTTAGATTTTCTAGATGTACAGAGATGTATTTCAGATGAATAAGGATTCTTCAAAACTTTCAAAGACTACACAATATGGCATTTAAAGTGTTTTAAGAATTTAAGACTTTTCATAACAATGAGATACATTTTCTCCTGGAAGCATCAATTACTTCAAGAGGAAGATGTAAATCAAAGAGGTTCCTTATGAAGTTGGTTAGTCATTTGGGCAAGAAACTGTTCTTTCCTGAGCTGCTTGATGAACTGAACATACAAAACCCACAGAGAATGACTGCTGAACTTGTCTAAATATGAGATGATTCTTCAGAATTCCTGCTTCATGAAAGAGTCTGCAAGAAATTCTACATGACACAGAAAAATGTGACTGAAAACTGCCAATATAGGTATAACTGTCTTTGAAATTTCTTGCTTTGTGGAATAGTCTGCTAGATACTATGGGCCTGTAGGCTGAAGATGGATACCCCAATGGTTCAAAAGAACTTTGGTTGACTGTCCAAGCAGTGAGATGTCTCTGGTAATTCTAGAATTTTGGAAGTTATTTCTGTTTTCTTAGGTAATATTATATCATTCTGGAGTATTTGATGAAATTGAAGAATTGATAGTTATAGTTTTCCTTAGTTATGATAAAAGATAAAATAGATATAAATATTGTAACTAGAATTCTTGCTTGATACCTCTTTTGTTATATGTAATTTTACTATGTTAAAGTTAAAGCTTTCCTTTTTGTTTAAACAGAAAAGGAGAAATGGTGTGGGAGATCCTTCTGTCTATATGTTGCTTTCATTGGTTAATGAATAAAGAAACTGACTTGGCCTGATAGGGTAGTCAGAACTTAGGTAGGCAAGGGAAAATAAGCTGAATGCTGGGAGAAAGGAGTCAGAGAGAAGCCATTTAGCCCTGCTAGAGCAAGATGGTACATTAGCTGGAAAGTCACAGTCACATGGCGATACACAGATTAATAGAAATGGGTTAAATTTATATGTAAGAGTTATCCAATAACAAGCTAGAGCTAATGGACCAAACAGTGATTTAATTCCTATGGTTTTTGTGTGATTATTTTGGTTCTGGGTATCCAGGACAAACATATGGCCTCCTTACTACAGCTTATCAATAATTTATGTTTTGATTGACTAGAAGAAAAGTGTGCTCCAATCTTCTCAGCTCCTTGTGTGAAAGATAGAGAGAGCTTCACCACAAATATGGAAAATATACTGTTTCAGATACATGAAAATATTACAGCTAGGAACAAAATTCTACAAGGAATTGAAAATTTACTGCCTATTTCTGGAAAGAAAAATATAAGCCATTTTACAAAATATAATCAGGGCTCCCCAACTCCCCTTCCTTCCATCTTAAGGGTTCATAGCCTCAAACTGAATAAAAGATAAACACAATGAGAATTTTTCAAGTAAAGCTAAAAGCTTTCTTAGGCCTAAAGGACACATTTTCCAATTTAAAAATTCCACAGATGAGACAAAAGATAAGGCACTACTGGGGTCTAAATCAGTGACATGGAAAATCAAGTGTGAAAAACATCACATTATTTTGGTCTAGAGGAAAATAAAGAGATGAAGAGTACTAAGGGACAATAGAATAGGAGAATTAAAGGTGCAGTCAAAAGACTTAATGTAAGACTATTATTAGCCTCAGAGGAAAAAATAAGAGCAGATGAAGGAGAAACAAAAAAAATCAAACAAAAATGAAGGAGAAGTTTCTATTAGTATTTAGAGGCCTTAGTCTGCAAATTTGAAGTCTCACTGGGGGCTATATTAACAAAAATGATAAAACACTGAAGCACTCAACAAACTTTTGGAACTTGTTGTATTTGAAAAGAAAATGTTGCATCTCCAGGTGAAATATTAATTTAGCTAAAATGGAATCCACAGCCATATTATTATCTGAAATCTCACCCTTAGTGTGGTGTAACAGTCAGCAAATGCACACACACATACAAACATACAGACACACATACACAACATATTAAAGGACTCATTTGTCTCTTGGCAGGTGCCCTGACCTACTATTGGAGGAAAATAGAAACATGCTTCAGAATGTGTTCCCATGATTGTTGAAACGTGCATGCATCTTCCCACTACATTATTTCCTTTTTCACCCACGGTGGATATATAGGCAGGAGCTGTTGATATGGAGTCATACTACTTGGTAAGATGCTTGCTGGGATTTGTAATTCTTTGCTTTCCAGTGGAAGAGGTTCCTGTTGTTTTCAAATTCTCATGATAATATAAGTTCTATTTCATCAGAAAGTTTGTACCCATGAGAGCTGGAAGTCAGCTGTGAGATATCTTTTGCGGATTCCCTATATAACTGATACCTAGTATCACACACTTGCTCCATCTAATGGAAAAGTTAGCAGCAGGAGGTGGGCATGGTGGCACATGCCTGCTTTCTAAGCATTAAGGAAGTAGAGGCATGATGATCTGCAGTTCAAGATCATCTTTAGTTGCATAGTGAATTCTAGGCCAGCCTGAGTGAGACCCTATCAAAAAAACAAAAAAGGAAAGAAAGGAAGAAAGGAAGGAAGGAAGGGGAAAGGGAGGAAAGAAGGAATGAATAAATGAAGGAAGGAAGGAAGAAGAAAAAGAAAGAAAGAACAACAAGAAGGAGGCAACAATAGGAAAGTACCTTCCCGAAGGGAAATTTCATGTGGAACCTTCTCATCAATGATCATAACTAAGAGAACTATAACTGTCTGTTTTACATGAATCAAAGCATGATTGCTGCATTGTGGGGATATTTGTGCACAGCTGATACCAGCATTCTGCCGACAACAGAAGCACCAAAGACCTGATCTGCATAAATATATGGCCTATCTATGTGTGAACATCTCACCCTATGATAGTTCTTTCTCAATAATATTTATCAATATATTGTTCTATTGATAATAACATCAATATTATACATACACACTGTGCTAAGCACTTCCCCATCCTAGCTTTCTCATCTTCTCCAAAGTGACAGCATTATAACCATTTTGCAAATAACAGCAATAAGAGCAGGTGAAAAAACTGAGTAAAGAGACTGAGCTATTATTTAGATTTAAACTCCTTTGTTCTCTTGACTGAGATATTGCTATAATACCAAGGCTACTCATAGTGGGCCTCCCTATTGTTTGTTAAATAAATGGTGCAATTTTAATGAGTAGATGCTGTGCACATACTTTTTCCTGGGTGTCCATGGGTTCCCCCAAATATAAGCACAAATATGTAAATTAAATAATGCAAATAATGCATTGAACAATTTGGCACAGGAGTAGGCTTTCTATGAATAGTGATGAAAAAGACCCCAGGGTGAAAACTTTAAGTTGCTCACACTTGTTTCAGTGGGAAATGTTACCATGGTTAAAAGGGATAGATACTAAGAACAACAAGCAAGGTCTGGGGCACTGAAGAGAGGAAGTGCTGTGGCTGATATGGCACAACACAGCTAGACAGATAAATGAGGGGGCACGACTCTGGGCCAATGCCAGCAAGCCAGCTGCCTTCATCCAAAGGTCTTGAGGTACATAGATATATCACCATTATCATTTCTTATATTCTTATTTCTAATTGCAACAGACTAAATAGTAAACAAGGATGGTTTCTAATAGGAAGGCTACATTTGTTTCAGGGAACAGAACATCCCGTAGACAGTGAGATAACTAAGAACAGATGCAGCTAGTTTTTGGTAGCTATAAGAGGTCAGAGGTAACAAAACAAGTCAAAATGGCAATTCTGCCTTCAGAAATCTCAGAATGAGACTGTGACTAAGAGCTGTCTTCTCCCATTTTATAATCCTCTCTGGGGCTGGGATTAAAGGCATGCACCATTGAGATTAAAGGCATGCACTGCCCCGTTTCTATGGCAAACCAGTATGGTTACTATCATTAAAGGTGTCGTTATCACTGATGAGTCTGTAAGACTGACCAGTGGGGCTGTTTTACTCTCTGATCTTCAAGCAAGCTTTATTCCTTAAAATACAAATGAAATGCCACTACATTTCCTTTTTTGTCTAAAATAAAATATGTATAGCTAATATAAGAAAAACTTTATATGAAAAGTACAATAAATATATATAATATATACATGCAATAAAAAACTCAACAATGTCTAGTCTATTATCATTTGACAAATTCACAGAAAATACTCCATTTTTATCTTATCTTTGTGAGTTCAAATTCTTGTACCTAATTTATGTTCCATCATAACTTGCTTTCTGAATCAGGTAAACAAGGAAAACTATAACTGTGACTATCTAGTCTTCAAATCCCTGAGAGACCCAAGAAGAAAACAATCTTAACTGAGTAAGCAGGAAGTGGAAGCAAGCAACTTCAAAAAAAAATTGAGTAATGACAGAAACAACTGGCTGCCTGGATAGTCAACCAAAATTCTGCAATGTTGGGGCATCCACCTTCAGCCTATAGATCTAGCATATCTGACAGACTTTTCTGTTATTTTCTGGTTATTCTGAAGGGCTGTCCCTCCTTTTCTTGATAATGTTTTGCCCTAATTTTCTAATTAGGGCAGCATATTGTCAACAATTGAGGCAAAGGCATTTTCTTGCTCAGTGTTTACTTTTGTCACAAAGAAAGTAAACTTCACGTAGAATTTTTTTGGTACCCATTATCTTCTCAAAATTAGGTTGATGCTGTCAGGAACAGACACATCTCATTGTCATAAAAGAGAAGAAAAACCTAAGTTATTAAAACATCTTAAATGCCATATTCTGTAGATCTCTGAAGTGTTTGAAGATGACCTATCTATCTAAAATATATCTTTGTTTAACCTTGAAAACATATCTAATGTGGCTACAAGTTTGAATTTAATAGGTGACTAATTACTAACCTGCATTTCCTTATTATCATAAACAGCTGGTAATAATAATTTTCAATGACTAGAAATTTGTGTTACATTGTTAAATGAACTGTATAGGTATAATACCTTGAACAAGATTAGAAATGTATATACAGCATGTTTTAGCAAATTAATCTCAAATTTGTATAAAAATACAAAATTTGTATACATTATACAAAAGTCCAATCCAATGTAAAACATTTAAAACTAGTAGTTGCTTTTTAAAAGTAGAGTCAATAATCTAGCATTTCATCTTATTATATCAATATCCTCCCTTTTCTCTTCAGAGTAGATTCAATAACCTACCCCTTTATCCTATCATATCTATAATATTCATAATTCATTGAACAAACAAAAACCACCTGCCTCACCTCTTGGGAACATGGGCATCATGTTCTTAAATTTACTTCCTGTTGTTTGGGGGGCAATGATATCTTTAGGGGATCCTGAAAGAAAAAATTGAGTTAATTATCAGGCCCTGGGAGAGGTAGCTCTACCATTTTTTTTTGTTCAGTCTATGTATAATGGGAAAATGTAGGGCTTATCTCAAGTCCAGGGAGTTGTTGGTGAGACTGGATTATCTAAGCTATCACACCAAAACTGTTCTGCTTAGAGTCCAAAGGAGGTCTTTAAGTGGTGCTATCAGCTGAATGGCATCATATGAGACAGGTCGAGTTGTTGTTGTAGGGTCCCATATTCTTCTTGGAGACTTCAACAATTACTCTAGGAAATTTTATTTTTCACTGTGGCAAATTGAAACATTATTTATATTAAAACAGAAAGTTTGAATTTTAATAGACATATATTCAGAGATAGGTACCATTAAGATGAAAATAGCTTTGGGGAGAAATAAAATTTTTGAAATCAGAATTTTGACAACCATGATCTCTAGATTTTATCTTTCTTCTGTCCCACACCATATAGATCATCTTTTGAGACAGAAACTCTGAATGTTTCTTCTAACAGCTTGCTTGAATTTAGAGAAGAGCCACTGTCAAACTCCAAAGTCAGCTTTGATTTTTAAGTGTGTCACAACCACTATTATACTGAGAAGTAAATATGTGTATGTGTGTTTAGGTAGTGTGATTTTAGCCTGCAGAGAAAATTGGTATCATAAATCAGACTTCTCTTTGCTTAGTGATTTTTTCTGAATAGCTATCTTTTCTTTGTTAGGCATGTAGATAACCAAGGCCTCTTGACTTTTCAAAGATGGGTATTTTCCTGCAAAGATAAGAACAGAACCCTGGCCAACCATTATCGGGTTTTCTTACAACCTATGGGATTGTCACCTCTATGAATGAGCTATCATTTCTCTTAATCAAGAGGTTTTTCTTTTTCAAACTGACTCTATATTGATCTTGATGGTATTCATAGCTTTTCTTCTCCTGTGGAAAGAAGAGAAAGAGCTTTCTCCAATATAACACATCTGGCTTCTATTCTGAGGTTAATACATTCTTGAAATATGCTGGCTGATTTAATTCAGAAGTTTCTTTTCTATTATCTAATATCTCTCTGCAGCCATTGTTTCTTTCTCATTATCTTAAGAAAATTCAAGGATAATAAAGCATTATGCAATCTATTTCGGGGAGTCTTTATCATCCCTTTCTGTTTGTTTAACATTTTCTTTATAGTGCAATTTGTTGTTTTTATAAATGCCTGACTTGTAGGATTGTTTGGTATACCTGTAATATGTTTTATATTATAATAAGCAAAAATGTTTTATTTCCTTAAAGACATATGCTGGGCATAGTCTGTGTTTATTAGTGTAGATATACCCATGATAGCCATAACTTCTAGTAAATGTGTTCTTACCGAATCAGCCTTTTCCAAACTCATAACAGTTGCCCATTGAAAACCTGAATAGATGTCAATGGTGTGGTGTACATATTTCAGTTTGCCAAATTCTACAAAATGGAACTCATTCATCTGACAGATTTCATTCCTTTGAGTACTCTTTCGGTTACTTCCTATAGGTAGTGCTGTTTGGTTGTATAAAGAGCAAGTAGGATATTTCCCTATAATCTTCTTGACTTGTTGCCATGTGATAGAAAAGCCTTTTTTTTTTAAAAAAAAAATGCTATTGACATAATGTTTTTTATGAAATTTTGAGGGCTTCAGCACATTTCCAATCAATAATTGATTGATATCTGCATTACCTTTTGCTAGAGGACCTGGCAGACCCATATGGGATCAGTCTGTTATGTATATAGGATAAAGCCCATTCTTGATTATATCTTGAACCTGAATAAATAACGAAGTAAATTCTATATCATCTGGTATAAATTCAGCAGTTTCAATATGCAAAACAACTCTTTTTGCATATTGCAAACAGTAATTATGTTAAGAGGTTCTTTAAAATCACTTAGTACCATGAGAATAACATATAATTCTTACTTTTGGACAGAAGCATAATGGCTTTCTTCCACTTTACTTAAATCTTCTGATATGTAATGTGCCCTTCCTATTTATTTGCATCAGTATAAACAGTAGATACAAGCTCCAGTTATTGCTGTGTCCGTTACAATGTAAGGAAGGAACCAATTAACTCTCTTTATAAATCAAATTTTCTTTCTTTGGGGATAGTTGTTATTAATCTCTCCCCCAAAATTAGTACAAGCCCCTTGACAGGCTTCACTGTCTTCCCATAAGGTTCAAGGACCTTAGCTTCTTTTTTCCAAACACTCTTTCACTGAAGCTGTGGACCACGGTCTACTACAGCCGAGACTAGTTGAAACCAATCATGTGAAGTAACCATGGCTTTACCAACTCCCTCATATATAATAAATGCATGCCATAAGATTTTAATTGTCAATTTCAGCAGTATGATTCCTTTCAGATAATCTCTCAGTATCATTTTGTACAGTTTCATAACCCATAAAGTGATTTTGGTCTGTCAAATTATGGTTATCATTTTCAATAGTATGAATCCTTTCAGCCAACTTCTCATTCCTAGTCTGTAAGGTCTGCATTATTTCTAAAACTTTTTCTTTCTTGACTCTATTATCAAATCACTTCTTTAGAGATATAATATGAATTATCAAACTGTTAGTAACTGTGGCTAAGAATGTATCAGTCTCAAGTAGGTCAGATACTTCTCCTAGAATTCCATCCATAATAGAATTGAGGTTATTAAATTCTTTAGTGGAAATATATGAAATTATCCTAGGAGTGGTTTAAAATTTGAAAATATATATAGTTAAAAATATTTAGTTACCTCTGGTAAAATCCTGGTTTAGTTGACACTTTTAAGATGTAATAATGATGTGGGCCAGAAAAACCTGTGGATTCTAAGCAGAACTCAAAACCCAACTGAACGGAATTTTGTTAAAGAGATGCCAGTCAGGGCAGCCATGCAGCAGTTGTGCATAGGTTGTAGGAATCAGGGGAAGCTATGGTAGTCATGTGGGAGCTGCACTGCATATAGGGCTGGGGGACCAAAGGAGCCACAGGAAGCTGATGGGGCACAGGAAGCCATGTGAGTGCCTCTTGGGGTGACAGCAAAGATGGGCACAGCAGGAGAGGAAGCTAATACAGGGCAGATTGGAGCTGGGAGTGCTAATGCTTCATCTTGAACCCAGGTGTCTAGGTTTGGGTACCAATTCCTAGAGCTGTAATTCCAAGCCCAGCTCTGACCTGGGCTGTTGGCTAAAAAGCCTCAGGCAAAAAGCTTTTAAATAAATTTATGCTCCCAAAATTTGGGCTCCAAATGAATCACAATTAATAAATACTCAGAGACCCAAATTGGCATTTAACCTGAAGGTCCTAAAAGCAAAACTGCCAGGCACTGACTCTTACCACTATGTCAGTTTGAAATAGACATCCTGCCTCCAGGAATCTCAGAATGAGACTCTGTATGGGAGCTGTCTCCTCCCATCATACACTTGTCTCTAATGATGTGATTAAGGGCATGCACCACTCTGATTAAAGGTGTGTGTTACCATTGCCTGGTCTGTAAGACTTACCATTGTAGGTGTTTTACTCTCTGATCTTCAGACAAGGTTTATTTCTTAAAATACAAATGGAATGTGACTACAGTCTGGTGTCAAATCACAGATACCCAACCACATCATATCCTCTTTTTGCTGGTCCTTCACCTTTCTAATGGCTTCTCGGTGGGGACTCCATCAAGACCTTGAAACTTGTACCACTTTATCTACACCTCACTTAGAAAGCTACATAAAACAGTAAGATGGTTCAGTTAACTTCTTAGTACATCTAATCTTCAGGGTACTGATTACAACTTCGGTTGTTATTTTAGGCTACAATGTCACTTGAAATTATAATAATGGAAGACTAAATTCTATACCTTTTATATGACTAGATTTTTTTAAACATACTAAAACTGATATTTATTCTCAGTGATGAACATATGATCAGAAAATCACTTCAAAATAGTGTAGAACAAGGAAATGTATCAAGGAAATAACATGGCACATGCTAGAGTATTTCATATTTTATTTTAATCTAGATTTTTGTAGACTGATTCGATGCTACTTCAGAAAGAACTAAGCTCCTCTTAAGTAATGCACTCGATAGTGATTGTTATGAAGTGTTTTAATCACTTGCCATGATTTTTGAAGCTTTGCTAAATCTCATGTAAAAGAAATCAACTATGATTCAAAAAGCAAAAGGAAGCATTGAGAAAACAGTCCCCACACAAGTGTGAAATGAGTAGGAGTATCCTCAGAGCATAGATAAACAATAAGAGGTATTAGTCTTTAAAGCGTATGTATGTAGGAGGTTATTCTAATTTCCAGAAGTATCACTGCTAATACAAAAGTTTCCTAGTGTTTATTGACATGCACTGAATTGGAAAAACATATTACAGTGAGATGGAAAGTGGAAACAGCTGATTGAATTTCAAGGCTATGTATATTGTTCACAGTTAACCAGGTTTCATGCAAAAAACCTAATTGGTAAGGAAACCCCACTCTAATCTATTAGAATGCAACATAAAATATTTAAGAAAACAAATGATCTTGATTTGCAATTACTCAACCCAATTTTAACTCCCTCTGCAACAGAAGGCTTTATTTTACAAATTCAGACTCAAATGTTAGATTTTGCCTGTGAGGCAGCCAAATATTTAGTTTTTTTTTTTTATTGTCAAACCTTTCTTGGTTATTGACTCATATTAGAAATCCAAAAAAAAAAAATGAACTGATAAGAAAGAGAAATGTATTCAATGTAAAAAAAAAACAAAATTATTATTATGAACATTACACTATAGCCAATTTTAAAAAACAAAGTAATTTTATTTTAAGAGACAGTTGGGAATGTTCTCACATACTACATGCATAAGGAAAAATTTATGCACATTTTCTTCTGGAAATTTACCAAGATTTTTAGAGCCTTTAAATAAAGATGTTAAAGTAAGAAGGGAAGTTGTTGGGTAAAAGAAGTAGTTAAATGTTAGTGGGAGGAGAATGAGAGAGGGTTATGTGGGAATATGATCAAGGTGCATTATATAAATATTTATGAAATTATGAAAGAATAAAGAATTATAATTGCTTTTTTAAAAAAGTACACATACTTTATTCCAACATTCTCATATTTAGGAATCAATATCAAGGAAAGCATTTGTGTGAATACAAAGATTCATGTGTGTTTCTAATAACAGTAACAAATAAGAAATCCTAGAAGCCATCTTGCAATTATATGAATAATTAGTCGAATGAAATAAAGAAACACCACAGAGGATTGCTTTCATGGTTATTTCTGATGTAGTAAATTAAGTTTTCTTCTTTCTTTCATATGTGTTCTGGAATTTTTCAACAGTTGACTTCTTTTGTCATTGATCTATGGAAATATAAGTAAAATCTTATTGTAAAAAGTTAAAGATAATTTAAACAAGATAATAAGGTCACTTACAACCACTATTTTGAACCTCTTCTGGCTGACCTGAGGGGGTACTGTTTCATCACCAACATTCCAGTCTTACTGACATGTCTCCACCTACTGGATGAAATGTATAGGGAAATCTAGCCAAGTTTCACAGATCTCTCTCTTATTGGAGGAGTAGCTCTCATGGTACCAGAAAGGACCATGTAAACCTCTAAAGAAGGGAGACAACCAACAGCCCTACACAGCTGTGGTGCCTATGAACAACACTGACAACCAGCATGGCCTGATAATCAGGGCACACATACCTTAATAGAAACCAACAACTCTCTAACTAGACTTAAGATTCATTAAAAAAAAAATGCCTGGTACTGAAATCTAGCTAACTACTCAGTACTAGTAAAGTTGTGGTGATTGGGGGAGAATCTACAACCTCTAATTACTAGTCCATCATAATTCCTAACAACAACTCATAACCATTTGTTTTTATACCCACAGAGAAGTGCAATCTTCACTCCTCATCAAGAAAACTTCTCTTTACAGCAGACAGAGACCACTAAAGAAAATTGCAGCTAATGAAAATGTAAAGTTGTGGGGCACAGTGTCAATGGAGATATTCATAAAGTTGCTGAAATGGACTAGAAATGTTGCAAGAGCCAGTGTCTTAGGAGGCATGCTGCGAGTGTGTCTCCTAGTAACATCCAAAGATATATCCATAAAGTCTCATCCGCGTGACTGTCCAAATGTGAACTGAGCAAGAAGGACACCACCAAAAATGCTGAACTGAACGGAGAAATGCCCATTGAGCCTCAACCCAATACAAGAACTATAGGCAACTGAGGAAAGCTGGGAGCAGGAGAGGGGGTTGTTTCTAGGGAAGAGCACATGGATTGTTTGTCTAATGCCATACAGTCATCCTTGAAAACATACATACAAGTATCATTATATGGATTGACTAGGTTAGATTTAGGAATATGTGTTTATATACTTACACACACAGACACACACAGACACACACATATATATATATACATATGTATATATATATATATATATATATATATATATATATATATATGCTATAAGAGTGAAAAAGGAGGACATGAATTTAAAGGGGAGTAGGGAGGGTTATATGAGTGTTTGGGAGAAAAAAATAAATTTAGGAAGATTGTTATTATAATCTCAAAAATAGAGAGAAAGAGAGGAAGAAGGGTAGGAGAGAGAGAGAGAGAGAGAGAGAGAGAGAGAGAGAGAGAGAGAGATCTAGTCATCAATGTACCCTATATCATGATAGGATCTGATTCAGGATAAGTCTCTTGTTTAAAACTCATCCTTAGATCACTAGAATTAAGTCAATCTGGTAAGAAGATCCTCCTACCACTACCCCTTCCAACTGAAGTGCTTTCAGGATGACATTGGAGTACATCTCCAAAGGATTCTATATCAAGGTAGTGTCCCTTTGGTGTGTGTGTGTGTGTGTGTTCATCTATGGTGCTTTCTGTGTTGTAAGAGTGGTTGGTAATGATGATGTTAAGTATGGTATTGGTGGTGTTGATGGAAATTGTGACAGTGGTCCTGTGAGGTGATAGTGATAGGTGAGGAAGTACTGATATGATTTTCTAGAACCTCTGAACCTCAATGCAACAAAGAAAGTGTTATATGTAGTAAAATATGTTGGTAAGTTCTGTTACTTCTATAGAAGAAGAGGCAAAATTGTAGCATAGAAAGAACACTGGGAGACAGAAGTTACAAGGTGCAGTGACCCTCTATTTATTAATAAGTTACATGTTGTTTGAGGATCTCACTCAATTCCCTGCAAAATAAAATTTAGTAGATTAACTCTTACAGTAATTTTTACACTGCATAACTTTTGGTGACTTCTCTTCCAAATTATTAAATAAAGACCCATACTGGATCACATATAATTTGAATTCTCTGTCAGCAGGGTAGCCATTTCCTATATACTGAAACATTCCCATCTGCAGGAAAGACTGGGAAAATAAGGAAAACTTTCAAATCTCCGCCTGAAATTTACAACTGTACCAAAATCCTTCTCTTGAGTTATATAAAAGCAGCAATTGCTGGAAAGAGCACACTCTCCAATTGGCCTAGGAACTTGCTTTGTGCAGGGACCTCCAGGGATGTAGCTTTTGGTTTTCTCTCCTGTTGTGGTAGGTTTTCGGTGATACAGCTGCCTTTGTGTCCTCCTCACCCATTCTCCTGTAGCATCACTAATTAGTTCATTGGGCCAACATGAGTGAAAGTGTTCTTTTTGTATGTCGTCAGTTCACCACCTAAAGAATTTTCTCATGCCTTCCCCCTGGAAAGTCCCACATTTCTCATTTTGTAAAAAACGTTTTATTGAGAAAGCAACCCATTTGTTCACATATTATCTCTGATGGAATATGGTTTACTAGGGCAGATCTGAGTGCTGCAGCTAAAACTGTAAAACAGAGCCAAAAATATTTATTAACCTGGTTCTTCACAAAAAAATCGTACTGGTCTAAGCGTATGGTTAGGTCCTATCCTTTCCACAGTAAATACATTTGATGCAGTGGGGAATTTGATCAGTTTTTTTTTCCCTTTAGTGTGTTTTAAATGCATATGGCAGTGCCTCTTGCATCAGGTAGACACCCAACTGTAGCGGCGTAAACGAATGCAGACAGATTGTAAAAATATATATAGTATTAATGTAGAAATAGATTTACAGAACCACCGTTCCCGCGGAGACCAGGAAAGCAGAAGAGACAGCTGGGAGCACGCTCGCCAAATTTATAGGCAGACATTAGCCCGAGGCGAACACGCCCCCCAAGGGGCGGGACTTATCCCTATACCCAACAAGTATTTAGAGAGTAAATATGTCACAATGGAGACATAGATGAGTGACAGCCTCTGCAGTCCTGAAACGCCCAAGCACCACTCCTCTACCTGACACTCCGTAGTCTCTGTGTGCTGGAACGCAACCGAGGCCCAGATGGAAGGAAGTCTCTATATAGTGCTCTTCCCGTGTTGTGTAGGGCATGGCCAACTGGATACGGCTCCAACTGCTCACCAGGCTCAGCCAGCAGTCAATGCCTACAGGAACTTCAAACTTAGCAGCAACATGATATCTGTTCTTATTCAGCAGTATAGGCTAAAAAATAGACTCTAATTTCTGCAAAAAAAAATATACTTCAGAAGATAATAGAACCAACTGGAATAGAAAAGATTCACCATTTTCACATACTATACTTTTAGTACTAAATCCATGGCTTCAGATTTCTTAAATTAAGGTTTGCTGACCTTATCTTTGTTCTTATAAACTCGTTGCAACAATAGTGTGCTGGGGTGAAGAAGTTCGCTTTACATAGTTTGCACTGTTTTTTTTTTTCATGTACTATGAACGTCTCCTTAAGGGAATATATTCTCTCTTCTAATTACTTTTCACTTGATAAGTGAAAGTACATCCTCCATGGTACATATATGGGGTTTTGTTCTGTAGTTTCATTTTCACAGATATGAAAAGTGCTGCATAGCTGCTGAATAAAGACACGGTCCTAGGAGTCACAAATGTGCTCATCAGCCCATTCCCTAGTGTAGTAATAGGAGCGGCGGGGCTGTGTCCCCAGCACCCCAGCCGCCTGCTAGCTTATGCCCCGAAATAATTACATGGAAACTGTATTCTTTTAAACACTGCTTGGGCTCTTTCCCATCTTGCAAGATGGTGGGTGAAAAAGGCGAGAAACCTGATACAAAAGAGAAGAAACCTGCAGCCAAGAAGGCTGGCGGTGATGCCCCTGCCGCTGGTGCAGCCAAAAAGAGTGACCCTAAGGCTAAAAAGCTCAAGAAGGGGAAGCCCCATTGCAGCCGAAATCCAGTCCTTGTTAGAGGAATTGAAGGTACTCCCGATCTGCTATGTATTCCAGAAAGACCATGTACAAAAGCAAATACACAGCTGTGAAAACCAGTTAAAAAGAAGAAGAAAAAGGAAAAGGTCCTTGCCACTGTCACAAAACCAGTTGGTGGTGACAAGAATGGTGGTACCCGGGTGGTTAAGCTTCGAAAAATGCCCAGGTATTATCCTACTGAAGATGTGCCTCGGAAGCTGCTGAGCCATGGCAAAAAGCCCTTCAGTCAGCATGTGAGTCGCGTGCCAGCATCACTCCTGGGACTGTCCTCATCATCCTTACCGGGCGCCATAGGGGCAAGAGAGTGGTTTTCCTGAAGCAACTGGGCAGTGGTTTACTGCTTGTGACAGGACCTCTTGCCCTCAACAGTGTTCCTTTGAGAAGAACACATCAGAAGTTTGTCATCGCCACCTCTACAAAAGTTGACATCAGCACAGTTAAAATCCCCAAACACCTGACTGATGCTTACTTCAAGAGAAAGCAGCTGCGTAAGCCCAGGCATCAGGAGGGCGAGATCTTTGACACAGAGAAGGAGAAATATGAGATTACAGAACAGCGCAAGGCTGATCAGAAAGCGGTGGACTCGCGGATTCTGCCAAAGATCAAAGCTGTTCCTCAGCTGCAGGGCTACCTGCGCTCTCAGTTCTGTCTGACCAACGGGATGCATCCTCACAAACTGGTTTTCTAAATTGCTGACAACCTAATTAAACAACTTTATGTGTCAAAAAAAAAACACTGCTTGGCCCACTAGCTCTAGCCTCTTAGGGGCTAATTCTCATATTTTGCCTAACCCATTTCTAATAATCTGCATAGCACCATTAGGTGCGCTTACTGGGAAGATTCTAGCCTACGTCCATCCTGGGCCAGAGCTTGATCGCTTCTGCCTCAGAGAGCAGAGCTATCACGTCTGCCCAGGAGAGGGGAGCATGGCGTATCTGAGCTCACTTCCTCTTCCTCCCAACATTCTGTTCTGTTTACTCCTCCCACCTATGTTTTAACCTATGAGGCCAAGCAGTTTCTTTATTACTTAACCAATGACCTTCCTCCATCACCCTAGGCATTTACCCTGCTACTATGTCTCAATTCCTCATTTTAAAATATGGGTAACAAAATAAACTTGATATCCTATTTAAGACAATAACATGTCATGTTTAAAGAGGCAGACATTTTTCTGTATCTAGTCTGTACATTGACATGAAAATGATGATTATTATCCATTTAATTTCATAATGTAAATATTATATATTAATTTCATGTTGCATAGTGACATATATAATTCTGGTATTTATGGTTTATATGTAATAACATTCATTGCAGAAGAGAAGAAGAAAACATTTTCATGTATTATCTGTGTCTTTTTATTTAAAAGTTTAACTTTTAACTTTCACAGGGTCACCCATAGCCAAAACCATTTTTATAATAATGAGTATGATTTTTATCCCTTGAAAAGAAAGCCTACTGCATGGGTTCATTGTATTCTCTAATAATTCCAGAGAGATGCTGTTCTTATCTCTCAAGGAGGAATGTAATGATTGGCACTGCTACAGGAGCTTCATATTAATGCAGCCACTCATTTCTAGCCATCAGACACCAAATCCACCACAGTATGTCAGTGAGGACACAGCAAATATGCAGTGATTGCTGTTACTAAAAGTGTAGAAAATGTAACTTAATGTTCAGCATGCTGTAAAACTGTATACAGTCCTACGCAAAGAAATATTGTCGTTATGTATAAAGCTAAACAGCATTGTCTTGAAATTATAAAAGTTTTTATTTTAAAATTTGATTGTACATCTGCATGGTGGTCCATAGCTATTGACCCAGCACTGAGGAATGCTCAGGATACAAGGCTAGGCTTGATTACATGGTGCGTTTGTGATCAGACTGGGTTACAAGAAAGTTCATCTCACAAGACAGAAACAAACCATGCACAGAATAAGACAAAGCACCACAATAGCAGTTAATTCCACAATTCCAAAGTGTTTCCTATTGTGTGAGAATGAGCAAGGTACTGCAGAAGACAGAGAGTTGAGCAGCATTCACTTTAGGGAGCCTACATTGCTTTCTCTGCCTCCCATCCATGTTTGATCCAGATTGCAGCCCGGTTGGCAACAACTTACATACTGTCTTTTAACCGAATGAGTTTTTTTGCTGTTATTATTCAAGGCAGTGCTTGCTATGTTGCCAAGGTAGGTCTGAAACTTGCAAACTCAGGTGCTCATTTTATCCTTCTATAAATAGTTGAGACCTCACATATGTTCTGCAATGTCTGACAATATTGATGCTTTACATGTTTATTTCTATATGTATGTGTTTATTTCTATGTACATGCATGTAAAATGTTTATTTCTATGTGTATATGTGATCCACCTATCAAATGTAAGTTCTACGTGAATAGAATAACTACATATGAAATGTCTATTTCTATGTGTGTGTGAGTGTGTGCATATGAAATGTTTGTTCTATGTGTATGTATGAGTTCCTGCATATATGCATGTGCACTAAGTGGGGATCTGGTGCCCATGGAGGGCAGAAGACATTCTCAGATCCTCTGGAACTGAGGTGACAGGCACTTGTAAGCTGCCATGTGGGTTCTGGGAAATGAATCTGTGTCCTCTGAAAGAGCAGTAAATGATTCTAGCTGCTGATTCACCTCATCAGTCTTTGTATTTTAACATCTTTAAGCAGCCTTGAAACAAGGTGAGAGGCACTTGATGATATTCCTAGTGATTTGTATTTCCCAGAAGACGAGAATCATTGTGCTTAAAGTTTAAACTCATCTGTGTAATCAGAAAGTCTGCAGAATTCTTCAGAGAATTTCCACTGGTGTTAAGGTGAATTGCAGTAGAGAGAAATTCAGAGAAAAAAAATATGTTGTGTATCAAAAGAAACCTTAATATATTGAAGAATGATAGGTAATTGTGGGTTTTTAAGAAAGCAGCTGATGAGTATGCAATCTTTCAGGTATCTAAAATTGATCTTGATATCTGGAAAGAGTTCAAAACTTTTCTTCCACATCCATATCCCCATCTGAGAAAAGCTATAATGGCGGTCAAGATGACCAACTAAGGTTGGCGTGGCTCGGTGGGTGAGAGCACTTCCTACACAAACTCCAGCACTGATGTAAAGGGCCAGGCAAGGCTGTACACTACTGTAATTCCAGCTCTGAATTTTCCTTACTGTCCTCCAGTCTAGCCTCCTCAGGGAGAAGCCTTGTCCAAGGATATGTGACAGCCTCCTCTGGTCTCCACACGCATGCACACAAATGGTCAGGCCTGCATTCATGTGCACATATCCCATACAACAGACACACATACACGCAGCCATGCATATACCCATACCTTCATATTGCATAAATACAAACATTCACACCCATGTATACATATATATTCATACATATACACCTTCACACTAAAGTGCACACATACAAACATAGAAAACAATAATTACAGCAGTAAAAATTGCACTTTGATTTGTCCTGAAAGACAATGACAATTATTTCAACTCCTCTTTAGGATAAACACACTTAAATCATTTCTCCATTTAAATCATTTTATTACAGGTAGCTCCTTCACAGGATATTCCTTTTTTCCCACCCACTAAGATTTGTTTTGTAGTTATGACCAACTATGCTCAAAACAGGATATATCATCAGAAGGAACTCTAGTTTTGGACGGTTGGAACCCATGTTCATCGGCATGGAGGCAGCATGCAGGCAGGCATGAAAGTTGGGCTTGTTCCACAAGCATAAGACAGCACCAATTGGGAGTTCTATGAGCATATGATCATTTCATTAGATGCTGAAAAAGCATTCAACAAAATTCAACACCCCTTTATGAAAAAGGTCTTGGAGAGATTAGGGATACAAGGGTCATACCTAAATATAATAAAAGCTATTTACAGCAAGCCTACAGCTAACATCAAATTAAATGGAGAAAAACTCAAAGCCATCCCACTAAAATCAGGAACATGACAAGGATGTCCACTCTCTCCATAGCTCTTCATTATAGTGCTTGAAGGTCTAGCAATAGCAATAAGACAACATAAGGGGATCAAGGGGATTCATATTGGAAAAGAAGAAGTTAAGCTCTCGTTATTTGCAGATGATATGATGGTATACATAAGCGACCCCAAAACCTCTACCAAAGAACTCCTACAGCTGATAAACACCTTTAGTAATGTGGCAGGATACAAGATCAACACCAAAAAATTCAGTGGCCTTTCTATACACTAAGGATAAGGAAACAGAGAGGGAAATCAGAGAAGCATCACCTTTCACGATAGCCACACATAGGATAAAATATCTTGGGGTAACTCTAACCAAGGAAGTGAAAGATCTATTTGACAAGAACTTTAAGGAATTGAAGAAAGAAATTGAAGAGGACACCAGAAAATGGAAGGATCTCCCCTGCTCTTGGATTGGGAGGATCAACTTAGTAAAAATGGCAATTCTACCAAAAGCAATCTATAGATTCAATGCAATCCCCATCAAAATCCCATCAAAATTCTTCACAGATCTGGAGAAGACAATAATCAACATTATATGGAAAAACAAAAAACCCAGGATAGCCAAAACAATCTTATACAGTAAAGGATCGTCTGGAGGCATTACCATCCCTGACTTCAAACTCTACTACAGAGCTACAATATTGAAAACAGCTTGGTATTGGCATAAAAACAGAGAAGTCAACCAATGGAATCGAATAGAAGACCCTGACATTAACCCACAAACCTATGAACAACTGATTTTCGATAAAGGAGCTAAAAGTATACAATGGAAAAAAGAGAGCATCTTCAACAAATTGTGCTGGCAAAACTGGATGTCAATTTGTAGAAGAATGAAAATAGATCCATATCTATCACCATGCACAAAACTCAAGTCCAAATGGATTAAAGACCTCAATATCAGTCTGAACACACTGAACCTGATAGAAGAGAAAGTGGGAAGTACTCTACAACACATGGGCACAGGAAACCACTTCCTATGTATAACCCCAGCAGCACAGACATTAAGGGCCTCATTGAATAAATGGGACCTCCTGAGACTGAGAAGCTTCTGTAAAGCAAAGGACACTGTCGCTAAGACACAAAGGCAACCTACTGACTGGGAGAAGATCTTCACCAACCCCGCAACTGACAAAGGTCTGATCTCCAAAATATATAAAGAACACAAGAAACTAGACCATAAAAAGCTAATTTACTCAATTAAAAAATGGGGCACTGAGCTGAACAGAGAATTCTCAACAGAAGAACTTCAAATAGCCAAAGACACTTAAGGTCATGCTCAACTTCCTTAGCAATCAGGGAAATGCAAATCAAGACAACTTTAAGATACCATCTTACACCTGTCAGAATGCCTAAAATCAAAAACACCAATGATAGCCTTTACTGGAGAGATTGTGGAGAAAGGGGTACACTCATCCATTGCTGGTGGGAATGCAAACTTGCGCAACCACTTTGGAAAGCAGTGTGGCGGTTTCTCAGGAAATTCGGGATCAACCTATCCCTGGACCCAGATATACCACTCTTGGGAATATACCCAAGAGATGCCCTATCATACAACAAAAGTATATGCTCAACTATGTTCATAACAGCATTGTTTGTAATAGCCAGAACCTGGAAACAACCTGGATGCCCTTCAGTGGAAGAATAGATGAAGAAAGTATGGATTATATACATATTAGAGTACTACTCAGCAGTAAAAAACAAGGACTTCTTGAATTTTGCATGCAAATGGATGGAAATAAAAAAAAACACTATCCTGAGTGAGGTAAGCCAGACCCAAAAAGAGGAACATGGGATGTACTCACTCATATTTGGTTTCTAGCCATAAATAAAGGACATTGAGCCTATAATTCGTGATCCTAGAGAACCTAAATAAGAAGGTGAGCCCAAAGAAAAACATATAGGCATCCTCCTGAATATTAACCTTCATCAGGCGATGAAAGGAGACAGAGACGGAGACCCACATTGGAGCACAGGACAGAAATCTCAAGGTCCAAATCAGGAGCAGAAGGAGAGAGAGCACGAGCAAGAAACTCAGGACGGCAAGGCGTGCACCCACACACTGAGACAATGGGGATGTTCTATTGGGAACTTACCAAGGCCAGGTGGCCTGGGTCTGAAAAAGCCTGGGATAAAACCGGACTCTCTGAACATAGTGGACAATGAGGACTACTGAGAACTCAAGAACAATGGCAATGGGTTTTTGATCCTACTGCATGTACTGGCTTTGTGGAAGCCTAGGCAGTTTGGATGCTCACCTTACTAGACCTGGATGGAGGTGGGTGGTCCTTGGACTTCCCACAGGGCAGGGAATCCTGAATGCTTTTTGGGCTGACGAGGGAGGGGGACTTGTTTGGGAAAGGGGGAGGGAAATGGGAGGTGGTGGTGGGGAAGAGACAGAAATCTTTAATAAATAAATAAATTTTAAAAAAAATAAAATAAAATCTTTCAGCCCACCCCTAGTGACCTGCCCCTTCCAACAAGTCACATCCCTTATTCCTTCCCTAATAGTTCTGCCAGTTGATGAGCAAATATTAAAATAAATGAGTCTATGGGGTCAATGTTTGGTCAAACCATCACAGAGGGTGACTCGCTTCACTCTGAATCTACTAATTTAAGTGTTATAGGCATTCTAACCTTCATAGCAAGACCTAGACTCACATTTGACTAAATATGTGAGTAATATTGTGAGTTGAGTGTGGATGAGTGTGGGTGTGTGGAGATGTAGCTTCTAGAATGGATAGGGAAACAAAGCAGTAATAACAGAAATGAAAATTAAGAGTATAGAAAAGGAAGTGAGTGTCTACATCTCGAGGTTTATCTTCTATTCTTTGTCATATACAACAAATCCTGAGCATAAATTTATTCAAATCGATCTACTTGGGTAAATTTGGATCACCATGTGAGCTAAGCTGTCCATAAATAAAGATGCACTTTGGAAAAGGACAAGTTGAATTACTCTATTCTTAAGAATGCTACCAACCTCTGTTGGACTTAACTATCAGTCAGGGGGTTAGGCATTTGATAAAAACACAGTCGTTCCAATGGATGTATAATTTTAATGTTTTGAAATATCCTAAATCTAGTTACAAATATGGTCAGAATTTACAAATTAGTCATAAGCAAAAGGTTTCCTGAGAAACCCTTTGTTGCAGTGACTTCCTCTGGAAACTTCTTTTCCAGTGTTTTACATACCTAGTTCCCTATCTACTGTCACATCCTGACTTATGATGTCACCGTCTCACTCAGTGCCCTCACAACCACTTTAGTCATAACCATATTGATGCTGACTCTCATTTTCCTCACAGGACATTCTCTGTGCTCAGCTTGTGCAGATGCACTTATTTATTATTCATTTGTCCATTTCTGGTCTTTCTCCCCTTTGGGCATCCATTCTGCAGAGCCACCATATAAATTTTAAATGAATGACTAAGAGTGTCTGATGCCAGAGACATAGAGACACCAGGCTCCAAAGCATGCCTTATGGTCTCCTAGCCACATCTACCAAATTCCAGAAATGTTGTCTATTTCTTTTTCCATTCTTTCCATTTTTATTGACTGCCAATCATGTTCCAATTATTTTCCAGAACAATGGAAAAGGTAATGATTAATGATTAATGTAGTAAAGAGAGAAACTAAACTTACACTGTAATGATAAGAAGTAAATTAAAGGCTGTAGAGGAGTAGCTATGGCCAGAGGAGTGTCTGAGAGGTATATTACTAAAGAGGTGCTCATAGGAGGCTTCTTAGAAGAAATAATGCCCAAAGAAAGATGTAAAATTAAAGAAAACATTAACAACTCTCAGTCACAAGAAATAAAGATCTATGCTGGAATTGTTATGTTCTAGAAGCATCTCTATTCAGAGCAGGCAGCCTTTCGCAATAGAGAAGCTGGAGTCAACATGATGATGGCGGTTGGGAAACAGAAACATATCTGAGATAGACTGCTAGGATTTTAAGAAAGAAATTAACAAAGCTGCATTGCTTTTATAAAAGAAAAACTAAAAGGTGAAAGGTAGCTTTCAGATTGAAAACCTGAAAAAACAGAGAGCAATACTAAGATAGGAAAAACAAATAGAAAGCAAAGGCAAAGCAGTATACTAAGGACAGCTGACAGTGTGAGCAGCAGAAATCACATAATGCTGACAGGGTCATTCACTGGACTATCGAATAAAAAAATCCAGCATGAATCATTAGAATCTATAGTTCAGTGATGAACTGTGAACTACAGCTGTAGATTTTGTTTTCAGTGATTCATAGACACTATTATACCAAAAAAGAAAAGAGATGGTGAAACACTCAAGGTAATGCATATAGGAAGGAAATATGGGTGATTTGGAGTGTCAGAAAAAAACAAGAGCCAAGAGTGAATGACACAATAAAAATAAAAGTTACCATAGATGTCACGAAGAGAAAATTCTAGTTTGGAGAGAGTCAGCACCCTGATGAGGTGGAGAGGGAGGATGGAACGGATGATGAGGACAGAGTAAAATGAGAAAAAAGACAATAGGCACTGCAGAACTTCTGCCTCCAACCTCAGAGGAGTCGAGATGACTAAAGAACCGTCGCTGAGGACATCTGGGAGTCCCAGTGCTCGACACCTGAATGAATAACCTCTGGGTGTTCATGGATGGCAGAGATGCAGAAACAGTGTAGCAGAAGCAGAAGCCTTGTGGAGCAAATTTCACTTTGATGGAAGAGCAATAATGTTCTCAGGGACATACAGTAAAGATTAGCAACCTAGGTATACTTGTCCTTCCAAATTTGATGTCAGGGCTGGAGAGTAGCTCAGTCAGTAAACAACCCACAGAGAAAGAATTATGAGCCGAGTCCAGATTCCTGACACCCATACAAAACGCTGGGCAGAGTGGCAGAGATAGGCAGGTCCTTGGAGATCAATGAGCAGCTAAGCTTGATGACCCAGTAAGAGCCAGGTTCAGAGAGAGACCTTGTTACATAAATTAAGGTGGAAATGGAGACAAGACTCCTAACATTAGCATCTTGCTTCTCGTGCATATGAACAAAAGCATAAACACAGATGAACAGGCATTAATTCACACACAACACAAACACTGTTTTAAGAGTCCCAGAGATGGGCATGAACACACACGAATGATATTAAAACACTGTTTTAAGAGTTCCAGGGAAGGGTGTGAAAACACATAAATAGGTACTAATGCACACACACAACACACACAGTCTTTTGAGAGTTCCAGGAGTTGGTAGATTGCTCAGTAGGAAAGATCACTCATTGTGTAAGCATGAATATCTAAATTCAATCTTCAGAATCCACACAAAGGACTGGGTGGTTGAACACGCCTACAATCCTTTCACTGAGAAGTAGAGACAAGGGAATCAGTGAGACTTGCTAGCTGCCAACCTAGCTGTAAGCTCAATTAGAGACCCTTTCACAGGGGAAGGAGGCAGAGGAATAATAAAGGAGGGTGCTCAACATCCTCTTCTGACTTCTTCATGTACATAATCATACATATCAACACCTACACGGGAACCATATACATTATATACACTGTAGACAGAGACACAAGCTGCTATTCCTATTTCTTTATTCTATCCGAATAGAAATAGCAGCTGACACACCTTTCAATAAAACTGCTGTGAAGCAGGAAGAGTATGGGTATACACAGATACATTTCTCTGAGGATGACTTGAGCAACTGGACAAGAAAAAAAGCCCCATCTTCAATGTGCTTCTCCAGGAGAAGAACAGTCTACTTGTATAGATCATGGCACTATACTGTTGGTTTTTTATCACATGCATAAGTGATCCGCCTTTTGTAATTTTAGCACTCCTTTAGATTCTTTTCCCGTGATTACCACCTGAGCAGGCCTGGATTGTTTCTCTCTCCTTAACACCTGATTACAACCAGCAGCAAGCCAGGTCAGCCCAGCTTGAAGAACTTCCAAGCCTTTATCTCTCCTAGAGCATCAGAACTTCATACTATCCAGACTCTACAGTCAGAAGCATTTGAAGGCAAAGAATTCTTATAAGAATGTTTAAGCATTTATCTCACTGTTTGCAATAATAAAAAATATGCTTTTCTGGAAAAGATGCATGCAATATTACTATAGCTTATTAGAAGCAACAATTAACATAACCAGTATAAATTTTATATAAACTCTTTTTATATAAATTAAATTTATATAAACTTTTCTGAGAGAGAAACCTCATTTCCTCTATGTTCAGAATTCTAAAGAGTCTCTAGCTTCTGAAAAAATGGTCCAAGAAGCAAAAATCAAAAATTATTCTTCACCTTGAACAGAACAAAAGGGAGAATGCATGTCCTTGAGCAAATTGATTTCATTAAGTTTGGAGGTAAAAAAATCCCTCTTAGAGTTTGCAGAGGTCAGGTGTTAGTACAGAGCAGAGGGAGCAGCGCAGAGCAGAGATGCCGCCGGAAAGAAGCATCACAGACAGAACACTTCTTCTCACTTGCTAAGGAGAGTTTCTGGGAAGCCAGCTAGGGCCTTTGGCTTTCAGAGCCTGGGATCTGCAACTGGGATATGATGATCCTGGTGCTAGAGCCATTCCACACTGGATGGCATGTTGAAGACTTGTGGGAATCTCAGAGTGAAAGCTGTCTCTTCCCTTGAACCCTCCTCTGTCTAGTAAGTCAGCACTGACTGTGCTGTGAACTCAGGGCCCGCACCCTATAGCTTTTGTTTCCTCCACCAGGTGTGTGTGGTAGATTACACACGAGACTAGGAAGTACCTACATAGGCACTTGAGAAGTCTCTATTTAATTTAGTTCTGTTTAAATGATTCATTCACACATTCTAGCACTTACTAAGTTCTCTCTCTCTCTCTCTCTCTCTCTCTCTCTCTCTCTCTCTCTCTCTCTCTCTCTCTCTCTCTCTTCTCTGTGTGTGTGGTGCCCTAAACCAGCACCTATAAACACAAGTGCTGTGGAGTCTTATAAAATAATAAATCAACACATTTCTTTAGAAACTTCGTCAAATAAGATAACATTTTACAAAGACTAATTTATTACCATCTTTAAAATACATAAATTTGATGCTGATATCAAAGACGATGTCAAAGCAATTACAGATATGAAAATGCTTATTGCCTCGGCCATTGTAATGGTTCTCATTGCAGTGGCAAAATGTCTGAGCAAAACAACTTCAGAGGAGAAGGCTCCATTTCAGCTCTCACTGACTGCCTGTCCATCCTTGCAGGACGGCAGGGTGACAGGAGGGAGTGAGACCACTAGAGCTTGTGCAGACACAGCAACAACAGGATGTCCAAGATGAACTGGACATGCTCTAATGATCTGTGCTGTCTCTGGAGACCATGTTGGTATCTGGCCCCTGCTGCTGTCCCAGGCCATACTGAAGCTAAAGGTTCATGTGGACATATATGGTGTGGGCTGCCACGACAGGGGGCGTGAATGTCTGAGGCCTAGGTAACGTCAATAGTCTGTACTACCACAGGGGCCACACATTAATGTGTGTCCATAGTCGGAATTGCTGCAGTGACCGTGTTGATGTGAGTGGCTTGTGCAGCAACCTTAGGCCATGTTGATGTCCAGAGTCCATGATGCCACAGAGGGCCGTGTCTGGGTCTGTGGTTCTACTAGTCTGGTGACTGTGTTTATGCCCATGGACCATATTACCACAGAAGGCCATGCAGATATCTGCGATCTGTGCTGCCACCTGAAGCCACGTTACTGTCCATGGACTGGGCTTCTGCCAGACACCATATTGGTGCCCGTGGACCATGTTGCCCTGGAGGCCATGTAGATAGACTTGGCTTGTGCTCCTGCCAAGGCCTATGATGGTGTCCACGATGAATGTGGACAGTCACCATGTAGGTGTCAGTAGTCAGTTCTCCCGATTACTACAAAGAGCAAGGAAGCTACTTTTGCAGTTAGGTCAATGACTGCAGGCTCGTAGTTGAGAAAGAGGAACATGGAAGGCTTCTGTGGCAACTCCTACCCTCACCCACCCCACCCCCCATCCCCAAACAACAAATATCTTAGACAGAAAGCCAGCTAATAGAACTGTTTAAATTATGATAAGGATGCTGAGTATAGTTCGTAACTGCTGATTTCTGGTGGGGGTGCTTGTGGGCAAGGACTCAGTTCTTTTTAAGGGGCTTGTCATTGGGAATGTCACCTTGCTCCAGTGAGGTCTTTTCTTCTTCTTCTTCTTCTTCTTCTTCTTCTTCTTCTTCTTCTTCTTCTTCTTCTTCTTCTTCTTCTTCTTCTTCTTCTTCTTCTTCTTCTTCTTCTTCTTCCTCCTTATCTTCTTGTGTTCATAAAGGTGAAGGAATGGACCTGGAAGGATTGCGAAGTGAGTATGATCAGGGTAAACGATGTGAAATTTTCAAATAATCAATAAAAATATTGTGTTGGTAAAAATAATTCTAATTAAGTTAGTCACTTGTGAAACTCAATTTGAGCTTTCAATAAATTGTTTTTTTTTAAAAAAAAAAGTTGTTTAGCTTTTACATGTTTAGAAATCATTTGCTACCACAAAGACAATTCTCAGAACTCAGACAAACCAAATCTGGGCCAAGCCAACTTTTAAACACGAAGCAAGTGTGTAAGTCTTCATTGCATTCAAGCTACTCACTCACTTATTCAGGTCACTTTAGTGAGCTATGGAGACAATCAAAGCAAGTCAGAACTGCACTGGCCTTTTCCTGAATAGAATTAAATTAGGTGAAAGTAACATTAAAAAAATTATTTTCTTGCTAGGTCATTACCAAACAAAAGAAATGTAGGACTAATCAGGGATAATGGCAGGGAGCCAAAACTTCTAGAGCCTAGATGTTAAAAAAGGCCTGAGATAAGGCTGAAATAACTTCCATAATTTATGTAGATGGCACAATAACGCTGAGGAAAGGGAAAGTGTGTGCAGTGGAGCCAGGTTAATGAGAAGGAGGGAAATTACTTCAGAACATACTGAGTTCAAAAGTGGAAGGGAGATCAGGGGAAGTAGAAATGTAGATATTTTAAGAACGGAAAATTCTAAGAGAGAAAAATACCAAATGTTAAAGGTATGGGAATGTTTTTAATGTAGAGAAGAAAAATGTCAGGCTGTCCTGACGGACAGTCCATGTCAGAGGTCTGATTGCTTTGGGGTAGACAAAATCTATTTTTTATCTGTATGCAGAAGATGGGTGAAAGGCCCAGGTGCCATTTTCCTCAGTCCCTCCATGGGATCACATTTCACCAGTGGAGGATTTGAATCCTGCAGAACCTATGTCAGTCACCTTCTAAACCTGTCTGCTGCATTGGTTCAACTATCAGTGTCACTATGTGAATCTTCATCATAAAAGAGGGGAAAAAAAATAAGGTGGAGAAAGATGTAGAGGGAGTGGGGTTTTTTTCTTGCTTATGCCATAACACAGGAGAATCCCACCGTTCTCACGTGTACAAATCCATACCTAGGCCGAGTCCCAGATTCAGCACATTGTTTTTGAGTATCAAAGTTATACAGTTCAGGCATAAAAATACCAGATATTCAACAGACCCCAAGCCTATTCTAACTTGGGCACCCACTAATGCTCAGAGAGGTGTATGGTTACTTTTCTCATTGTTATGATCAAGTACTTTCATAGCTTAATCTGGGATGTTGGTGTGGCGGTAAGAGAGCGAAACAAGGTATTGGAGAGGCGGCTCATTGATCAAGACCACTTGCTGCTCTTCCACAGGCTTCAGATTTGGTAGTTCATGACCACATGGAACCCCAATTTCAAAGGCCTTCTTCTGGCCGATTCAGACACTGCACATGCATTATATACAGGCAGACACACATTCAGATATAGAAAAATAAATTAATCCCAAGACTCTGAAATGACTGGTCACACTCTGTCTGACATTAGGAAGCATAGAGCACAAAGATAGAATGACCAAGCTAAGTAATCTCATAGGCACCTTGTCAAACCCTGTGGCCCACTTCCTCCACCTACTAAAAGTTCTGAAACTTCCAGCACCACCAGCTAGGGAAAACAAGTGTTTAAACACATGAGCCTATAGCCGGGGGAGTGGGGAGGGTGTGAGTAAATTCATTCAAACCATAATAGTTGATTAGAAGTATTTTTTTTAAGTAACAATTTTAAAGTGCCTAGCTACAATTCTGGGCTTCCCTAACTGGGAATGTTGATTACTGGTCCCACCTTTCCTAAACAAACAAGGAATTGCTGATCAGACTCAGAAACACACTAAAGAGCAGCTTTAGTGAGTGATGAACAGCAGCTATTGAAGCCAATGGTCTATCTCAGCAACTCCCAACATTTATGTGTCTTGGCGACACCAGGAATGCTGCTAGAGAAGATCCTGCTGACGTTAAGTAGGTGTTCAGAGATGTACCTACAGGGTGTGCAAGGGATGTCCAAAATAGTCTCCTTTTATCCTCCCTCCATATAGTGAAATTCTTTCATCAAAGAGAGAAGGTGTAATGAAAGACTGTAGCTTTTCGTAAAATGCAGAATAAAATAATCTACATATTGGCAGTTCTCCATATCCAGTAGAATATCAATGAGTGGATAAAGTGTCATTCTTAAATTTTCATTGTTTAAACGGATATTACATATATACTAGGCTACAGATGCAATTCAAAACTTTGAAGAAATAATAGTGAACCAAAATTGATAAAGCCTTTGCTATTACAGATTTCCAGTGAGTAACTAGTTCTTCAGCCAAGTATTAACAGAACTATTAAGTTTTGACCATGTGACCGCAAACTTTTGCTAATATTTTATAAGCCTATGTATCTAATTGGTAACCTTTCAATAAAAAATGAACATAATTGTATCAACTACTCTAAAATATATAACAAATAAATACACTAAGAGTATTTTAGCAGAAAGACTTAAAATGGATTTTTCTTCAAGGGTCCTATAAGATATCTAAGGCTATACCTCCAGGTTCATTTCATTTTCCAATAGCTTCAACAAACACGTTAATATAATTAGTTTTAGAAATTCCTCAGGGTCATTTTCTAGTTTTGAGATATGTTCTTCTCTAAAACACATTTATAACTGATTTATTTCTAAGCTGAACTTGGAAAGAATGGAATGACAGGATTAGGCAGAGATAATAAAAAAACATCACCCATAAATATAAAAAGGTATAATCTCCTTGCTATCATTGAAAGGACCAAAATCAAAATAAGGAGGCATTTTAGGAGAAAACTATAAAATCTAATTAGATATAGCAAAGATTGAAGAATTCTCAGTGGAGAAACACTTATTGCATAACATTCTGCATTTTAAGGGCAATTAGATGTTAAGGAGTGTGTGGCTTTCCCTGTTTTTAGTTATTTTATATACCGTAGGGACAGATATTAGCTTGCATAACACTGATATCAACCCAAATATCCCTTGTTTAGAAACATATAGATTAATTCCAGATTCCCAAGCCTCTTCCCTCTCCTACTGTTGAATAAGCAGTTTAGTATCTATTAAGCACAGTTAAAACAGTCTTTCCAGTGAGTATGAATACTGGTTGGCTATTTAGTATATCCTTTTTACCAATTAACAAGAATAATTCCAGTTCTGGCAGTGAGTTGTTAAAGCTTTATTTTTATTGTTATTATTTTGCATGCATATGCATAGAGGCGTGATTTTGTGTGTATGTGTGTGTGTGCGTATGTGTGTGTGTGCGTGCATGCGTGCGTGTGTGTGTGTGTGTGCGCGTGTGTGGATGTGAGGACAAGTTGATTCTCATAAGTGCAGGTGGAGGCCAGAAGAGGGCCTTGGATCCCCTTGAGAAGAAATTACAGGTGATTATAAGCTACCTACATTGCTTTTGGGGACTAAACTCTGATATTCTGGAAAACCAGCAAGTGACCTTAAGCATTTT
The DNA here is from genome assembly GCF_037038515.1 of Microtus pennsylvanicus. Taxonomy (NCBI): domain Eukaryota; kingdom Metazoa; phylum Chordata; class Mammalia; order Rodentia; family Cricetidae; genus Microtus; species Microtus pennsylvanicus. Next base: position 1,581,940 of record NC_134594.1, on the reverse strand, counting down.
AAGCCAATTCTCCTGCCCCTAACTATGAATTTTTAGATGAAATGTTAGACAAATACCAATTTCTGTTTGTGTGTCATCACTATAACTAATTTCTACCATGTGTCCTTTACCAAAGCATGAAAGCCCCTCCTATGGTCTCTATGACTCTTAAAGAGTCATGACTATTGAGACAAGTTCACCCACAGATAATACTGTTTGATCTAATAAAGGAATACATTTGCTATAAGCATGCATTTAAAAGCAATCATTTTACCTTCTTTTAGGGGAAAAAAGTATAAAAGGCCATTTCATAAATTCTGGAGAAAACCTTTTGTTCCATAGCACAAAATAATTATCATGTTAGGACTCACCAAGGGCTCATTCCAGGGACCACAAGGAAACACAGGCACAGCCCATGAAGCACTTACAGCTGTGTACATGTATATTTACAAGTGTTCATCTAGAGAAGTGAATCTAATTTTATTAGTTTACTGACAAGAGTTTTACCTCACTAAAAGTTAAACCAATATCCAAGTAAACTTCTTTCTAAAATGAATGGACATTCTTTTCAGTCATGCTTTCATTACATAATAAAAGATAATGGGAATATAAAAGGGAATAATACTTCTTTCATTACATGATTTAACAAATCTAAGGGAATTTATATTCTTACTGTAAGTTATTGCAGAACCCAGGCTCAGTTAGTAATCTAAGACTTGATATGAGACAGGTCTGAGAGACTAAGCATACCCATAAGGAATAAAGTACACGAGCTCCAAAGACACACCACAGAAACCTTGAACAAAATGAATATAGTTAGAATCAAATAAAACAGAAAATCTGAGGACTAGGCTCTTGAAAATGCAAAACACATGATTCCATGAAGACACTGCTCTTGTAGGTCTTAATATTAGAAACATTGCAAAAAAAGAAATAGAAAAGAAATTACCTAGAGAGATGCAACAATTAAATAACTCTTAGAGAAAAAAAAGACAACTTGATGGAGGAGGGAGAATGAGAGAAACACTTCTATACAGACCTCTCCGGGAATACAAAAATTCAAACAAGATCCTTTCATGTTTTCCTTTTTTTTTTCAAAGTCAGATACCACCAGCAAAAATCATCATGAGCCAAGCACACTGAGGATAAATATATAGAAGAACAAACAAGTTTGTGAAGGTGGTGTCAGAGGATGGAATGGGGAAGACAAGAAAAGCCCATTGAGAAATATGTTGGAGCCAAGGTAGGAATTCTGTTCATTATAGCAAACTGAAGACAGAGAACTCAAGAAGATTATGGGGCAGGCTACATCAAACTGTGTCAATATGGATGGTATTTTGGACAATGCATGAAAGTAAATGCTGACGAAAGTCAGAGTAAACTGAGCAGATATAAAAGAACATCAAAGTGATAAGATAAAAAACACAGAAATTCTGAGAAGTAGAATAAATCCTAATGTCCAGTTATTACATTTTTATTGAAAAATATCTTTCATATAATATATTTAGATCAGAGTTTCCCCTCCTCCAACTCTTCCCAGATTTTGCTCTCCCACAGAATTCCATAACTTTTCTTTCTCTCTCTAGAAAACAAACATACAGAAAAGAATGATAAAATTTTGAAATCAAAGGAAAAAAACACTAGAAACATACACCCACAAACAAAACCTTAAAAAACACAAATCCAAAACTGCAATATAGTAGTGAAATTGCAATATACAAAAACAAATGTCCAAACAAAGCAATATGAGCCAAAAAGTCTACAAAAAGGTCAAGTTTTCAGTGTGTTGCTTATTTACAGCTGAATATGGGGCCTGTCCTTCAATGTGGCTTTTATACCTAATAGCCTCCCTTGGAGAAAATCAAATTTTCCTTTCCAAGCATGTGTTGATTAGAGATAGCTTCTGGGTTAGGAATGGTAGCCTATGTTCCCTTCCCCCTCTAGCACTGGGATCCTCCTTGTTTGGATCTCTGCAGGCCCTGTGCATGGAGCCACAGTCCCTGTGAGTTCATATATGCCTCAGTCTTGTTGGACGTAGAAACACGATTTCTTTTGACTCTTACAATTTTTCTACCTCCTCTTCTGCAAAGCCCTGAGATGAGGAATTTGAAGAAGGCAACCAATTTAGGACTCACTATCCCCAAAATGTTAAATATTGGTCCTTAAATCCAGTCAGATAGTGGTTGGTTAATCCCACAGCCTTAGCTGTATGAACTAGCATGGCATACAGATCACTGTTGTAGCTCACTGTTTGGAGCTCAGCTGGAGCTCACATTGCTCCTGTGGTAGTGTGCAGAATACCTTCCAGTACCAGGAACCTTAGTCAGGCCTGGTAAAGACTCTAGTTAGGCACCAGCTCAAGTTCTCCATGTTCGGTGAGATATCTGTATTGTCTTCTTCAGTAATAAGGCCTTACCATCAGTTTGTATAAAGCAATAAATAAATCTTGGCAATACCCTGAGTTTTCAGGGGTTAGTACGTAAAACCTCTTCTGAGAATTATTCAGCTAGATGCAACCCACACCTCACACTGGGAGTTACACTTGGTGGAGAAAGACATCTAGTTGGGAAATTGTCATTCATGTATGTTTATAATTTTAAGAAGTTTCTACAACAGTAAGTATCTACATGACCCCAAAAATGGATATGAAAGTTAATTGTTCCTCCTCATATTCCCTCCTGTACACCTTTTTTTCTGTCCCCTCCACATTTAATCCTCCCATTCCAGTCTTCCCTGTCTCTCTATAACTATGCTTTCTATTCTCCCTTCTTCAGGAGATTGTCCTCTTCCCACTAGTCCCTTACTCTATGCCTTACCTCTATGTTTATGTGGATGGTAGCATGCTTATCAATGCTTAAAAACTAGCATTCACATATAAGAGAAAACATAAAAATAATGTTTTTAATTTAAATATCCATTTTCTAGGACAAGTAATAATATGTTAATAGCTTCCTCAAATACAAGGTCAACATGGAAGTGTCTGAAAAATAATTGCCTTTTACACACACACTATATTGATTTTTAACTAAAACATAAGAAACTTAGATTGTAAACTATAATAGAGTATTTGTATGGATTACAGAGCCATAGCCATTGATGTAAGAAGATTCTTATTTGTGTGATAGTACTATGATTAGATACTTTTTCCTAGTTTATATGAACACAACAGTCTCATTTGTAGCTCACCTGCTGATCAAAGATAACTGAGGGTGCAACAGTATTCAAAGAACCATAAATTACCATGAAAATCAGAGGTAGCTGTGCTTAGCGAGGGGTGAGTATGACATTTTTAGAAAACAAAACCTGAAGTATCCCTCCTATGGTCTGGTATTATAGAGAGGTGCTTGGCAGCCATGAAGTAAGATCCCAGGGTTTAGGCAGGCTACCTGTAGACATTTACAGAGCACTATTTAAACAGACTGTAGGCTTTGTGGTGCTTAGTTGCTGTTTATTCCCAGAATCTTCTTCCTCTGGCCAGGTCAACACACAATCCAAGTAGTGCTTGTGCATAATTATTCTCAGGCAACAGCACAGCAGAGAGCTGGAAAAAGAGAGTCTCAGTTGAATAGCATTCTCCTCATTTGACGAATGCCCTTTTGCATCCCTCAGCACCCCCTACTGTAACATTTGCAGACACTGAATGGTGCCAGAGAATCTTGACAAAACTTCAGCTGCAGAAATGATCTTTTTCTTCTTTGACTTTTTAGATTACAATGAGTGTAGGATGGGGCGGGCAGGGGGTGGATGGGGATTGAATGGCACATTACCACTGTGACTTAGAGTGTTTCCCAAACAGAAAAGAAGTAAATACCATAAAGGAAGGGATTTCTAAAGCATGGTATCCTTGTTATAAAGAAATGAAGAAACATGACATGCCAGAGTTCAATTCATTTTTCAAATCCTTCCAAGGGATTAAAGTTTTTCAGATAAAAACATCAAAATAAGCAACAGAACAATGTGCTCTACATCGATTTATTTTACCCCCACATTATTTTTCTTTGCTTTATTTGCCTTCTTTCCTAGATCCCCGTTACCTAGGAACCTATTATGCTATAGTCCTCAGAGGCCAGGTTGTCAAGACTCAGGGAAGAGAGCCTGCAGACAGTACCCACGGTGGAAAGGGCATGATTAGAATTCTGTGTCATCATGAAACTCCTGGGTGTGAACCTTGCCAACACTGACAGTTCATTAGTATGATTACTAAATGACATGCTACATTAAAATACTAATAAATTATTTGAATTTAAGGTAATAAAGGTGTGGTCAGGCATAGTGATACATACCTGCAGTCTCAGCATGGGGGAGACAATTGCCACATGACTGAGGAAGGTTGGTCTATATAAGGAGTTTCAGGTCATCCAGCACTACATGGTTAAAATATTTCTCAATACAAGGAAGCAAGTCAGGTAGTAGAGTGCTTGCACAATTCTCTGTTTGATTTCCCAGCACCTTCTATGCTAAATTGGTAACCCAAGCTTTTCTGGAATGGCTCATAATCTCAAAGGCATCCTTGCCCAGATACCAAGTGTGGGGCCAGCTTTGGATACAAGAGATCCTGTATTAAAGGGGGAGGGCAAAAACAATATGGTACCACAATACAGAGAGTGGGAGAAAGCGAGCACAGATGGTATTCCTACAGAATAAATGCAAAGTATGAATTGAGCATTTAAAGGCAAATATTAGTTAGTATATACACTCTTTCACTGAAAACAATGATGCTGGAATGGTAATACTGAGAAATACCATTTCTATTTTTTTCTTGCCAATTGATGTTAACCCAAACCTCTGCCCATATTCCTTTAACTTAAAATAGTACAGAGGTGCCATTCAGTCATTTTACTGTATCATTGGATGTTGATCCCATTGGAAACAGTTCACTTAAGCCAAAAAAAAAAAAGAAAGAAAGAAAGAAAAGAAAAGAAAACCATGTTTTAAATTCAAAGTTCTACCTCAGTTTCTCTCGAAACTACCATGACAAAAGAGACTTCCCGAGGAACTCAGAGGTCCCAGGTGCTAGTCACACACTACAGAGATTCTGTAATCACACATCGGTAGGAGCCCGAGACAGTTGTTAACATTACATCCATAGAAAGCAAAGAACGGTGGATGCATGCCGCTGCTCAGCAACCTTCTTCACTTACACGGTATAGGAACCCAGTCTGAGAATCACACTATCCTCAGTGGCTCAATTTCCTCATTTTAATTAGCATAATGAAGAGAATGCCCTACATCCGTGCTTAGAAGCCCATATTCTACGTGATTCTTGGTCCTGTCAAGTTGACAATTAATGCTATCATAAACCCTAAATTCAAATCTCATTTATAGTACTGAATCACGGACTGTTTCTCTTCCCCTTTCTTCTTATTAACTCAGTGTGTGTTTGTGTGTGTGTGTGTGTGTGTGTGTGTGTGTGTGTGTGTTTATGTGTACCACGAGTGTGTGGATGTGTGCTAAGGTTAAAAAAACATGTCATATCCCCTAGGCCCATGCTTATGCTACCTGATGTGGGTGGGTATTAGAAACGACCCCCTGGAAAAGCAACAAGTACTCTAAACCACTGATCCAACTTTCTAGCCCCCGTTTTTTCATTTTTTGGCTGGTCAAAGGCCTAAATTCTTCTGAGATGAGCTGGAGTGAACGTTACCATGACCATGCCCCCATCCCAGACATTATTAATCAAGGACAACCTTCTAGTTGATGCTTGTTAAGGGATTGATAAAAGAAATCCCTCAAAAATGCACAATCCACAATAAAGAAACATGGTACATCTAATTCGTGTGATGTGGTGTGGCCCTAAATTATGGCTGGGTTCTATACTGTTGTCAAGAAACAATCCTATTTTTACACAAAGCTGATTATTATCAGGCACACCGTATCTAATTCCATCCTAAGATGAAAAGTTATATAGGTATTATTATGCTCACTCTGTGGATGAGAAAATGGAGGTAAAACATTTGCATAACTTGTGTGGTATTCAAAGATTCTCCAGTAATGGGTAATCTGACTCCAGAACCTGCATTTTAATCATTGTTCTATAATAAATAAAATCATATTATAATACTAACTCAAAGGATATCTCTTCAGTGTGTTCAGAGATGAGTTTGAAGAGTGAAGAAAAACAAGAAAAAAATTGAGAGAAATGAGGTTTTATAAAGAAATATGGGAATAGAGCAGAAACCTGAGCTATATGATTTTCCAAAAATGATGAAACTATATGTTGGGGAAAAGAGAGCCTCATTTAGAAATGGTGCTAGTTAAATTGCATATCCATCAGCAGCCAAAGAAAACTAGATCCTTATCTCTCACCCTGAATGAAAGTCAATTTCAAATGGATGGATGACCTTAATGTAAGAAATTGTTAGAGGAAAAGTAAGTGCGTCAAAACAGAGGGATAAACAAGGACTTCCCAACAGGAGGCCTGTGACTCAGAAAACAACGCCAACAATTGACAATTGGGACCTAATAAAATCTAAAAGATCTACATAGTAAATGAAACAATTAATCAAGTTAAAACACAGAAAGCTGTGTTAACTGCATATCTGACACAGGATTAATACCTAGACTATACAGAGAACTAGAAAAGGTAAATGACAAGAAATCAAACAAACCAATCAATACAGCTTAGGAAGTGAACAAATACTTCTCAAAGGGTATCTCAAAAGACACCAGCCATCAGAGAAGTGTAATTAAAAACTACACCCAGCTCCCATTTCACCCTGTCAGAAGAATAGTCATTAAGAAAAGAAGCAATTCTGAGAATAGAAACAAAGGAAAGGCTTATACATGCTGGTGAAATGAAATGACTCACCTGCTGTTGAAATCAGTATACAACTTTCTCAAAGTAAAACACAGAATAATTCTACAACCTGGCACAGCTATGACACTCCTTGGAAATTTATCAAAAACTCCAATGTGCATCAATATTTATTGAAGCACTATTTACAAAAGCAAAAGTATATAATTTGACTATGAGTCAGACAACAAAAGAATGGATAAAGAGAATAAAGTATATATGAATATATATGAGATTTTGTCAGGGGTATAAAAATTGTAATATGCAGTAAAATGGTTTTAACTGTAAGTGATTATATGAAACGAATTGTTATTCTCAGAAAGACAGATAGATTTTCTCTTATTTGAAGTGCTGAGATGTTATATACTTAAAATCACCCATATATATCCAGATGTATGTCTATATGTATGTGTAGGCAGGTGCTGCACATTTATATTCCAGCTGCCCAGACCCAAAATAATCACACAGAAACTGTACTATCATAACACTGTTTGGCCTATTAGCTCACTCTTCTTATTGGCTAGTTCTTCTACTTTAAATTAATCCATTTCTATTAATCTGTGTATCTCCATGTGTTTGTTGCATACTGGTAATGTTCCATCTGGCATCTGGTGTCTATTTCCTGCTGTAGCTACATGGTTTATTTTTTACTCTGCCTACTCTTTCCTCCTCTATCTGCTTGGGGAGCCTTGCCTTATTCTGTACTGCCATAGGCCCAAAGCAGATTCTTTATTAACCAATGGTATTCACAGCCTACAGAGGGGAATCCCACATCAACTCCTTTTTCCATCTAAATAAGAAGGAAGGTCTTAACTTTAACACAGTAAAATTATATATAATAAAACAGGTATCAAGAAAGAATTACAGTTATAATATTTATATCTACTTTACTTTTTATCCTAAGGAAAACGATAACTATTTGTCAACTCCACCAAAGACTACAGAAGGATATAATATTATGTAAGTAAACAACTTTTTGGTTTTTTATTTTTTTTATTATCTAAGTAAGCAACTTCCAAAACTCTAGAATTGTCAGAGATATCTTGCTACCTGGACAGTTACCCAAAGTTCTTCTAAAACATTGTGACATCCATTGTCACCTTGAAGGCCCATTGTATCCAGAAAACTTTTTCATGAAACAGGAAGTATGAAAATCTTTTCTGCCTTATAATGGCAAAGCCCATCAGTTGCTTTCTTTTGTATCCTGCAGAATGTCTAGCAGAATAAATGTCTTTCATGAAGCAGGAACCCTGAAGGGCTGTCTCACCATCTTTAGACAACTACATCAGTCATTTTTCTGTGGGTCCTGCATATCCAGTTTATACAGCATACCATCAAGAAGTTCAGGCAAGAGCAGTTTCTTGCCCAAATGACAAACAAACTCCAAAAGGAGCCTCTTCGATGCCCATCATCCTCTTGAAAAAGATTGGTGCTGCCAGAAGCAGATGTTTCTCATTGTCATGAAAAGTCATAAGTTCTTAAAACATTTTAAATGCCATATTCTTTTAATCTTTGAAAGGTTTAAAGAATACATAACCATTTGAAATATATCTCTGTATATCAAGTAAACCTAACTAACATAACTGAAAGTTTGATTATTATAGATGACTCTATTAACCTGACTTTCCTAGTTATACATTACATTTTAAAATGAACTACACAGACACAATACTTTAATCAAGCAGAAATATACATAAAACAAAATTAACCTTAACTTTTCATCAATAGACAAAGGTCCATACCAATACTAAGTATCCAGCTCTATATTATATCCCACCTTTAAATGAAAACAAAACATTCATAAACAATATTTGGGAATTTGGTCACAGTTCTCTCCAAACTGCTTCCTGCTTTTTGTTGAGCAAAGTATTTTTGGGGGTTTCACAGAGGTCTTGTTCCATTGAACCACATTAGTTTGGAAGGAATCCACAGGTTTTCATCCTCTGTGGAAACAAAAGCAGAACCTTTTTTCCATAGCAACATATCCTTAGACCCAAATTTTAAAGTCAAGACACCTTCAAAATATATACATATTGGTTTAGCTTAGCAACCCGTACAATGAAATGTCTCTCTGTACTTCACTCATTCATAGTCAAAAAATTCAAAGAAAACACAATAATATGCATAATCCAGACTTTATGTGTATTTTCCATTTTTACATGGCTTATTTTTCTGTACACATGTACACACACACACACACACACATTTATAAATGACTTGAAAGTAGAAGCAAGACTGTAAAAAGACACAATAGAAACCAGTACAGGGAGGTAAGAAAAGGGAGAGTATTAAGGCAGGTGGGAAGAAAATATTTACTATACATTTTATAATTGTATGAAAATTCCCCTATGTAACCTAGTAACCACATGCTGAGAATAAAGTATATATAAAGAAGTTTTGATTTTAGGCATATATATATATATACATATATATATATATATATAAATATTGAAAAACAAATATGAAAATATTGAGATATTTTATAAATAAAGCTTGCCTGAAAACAAGAAGGTAGAACTAAGCCATGAGAGGCCATGCAGTGCTGTCACATACCTTGAGTCCAGGATTTGGAAGACAGAGGCCAGCCTGGTATACAGAGTGAGTTCCAAGACAGCCAAACAAAAAAGCCCTGTCTCAAAAAGCCAAAAATTAAAAACTAAATATAAAAGAAAAACAGAAAAGCCACATAAAGATGTAAAATACACAGAAAACCTGGGTACTATATGTTATTGTATTGTCTTTGAATTGTTTGACTGTGGAGGAAGGAGCAACAGCTACTAAAAGACTTTGATTACAAATTACATTAATCCAAATATATTTTGAAAATGCCTTGTTTTACAATTTAAATCAAAAGACATCTTAGTTTGGGGATGAGGTTTTGTTTCCTTTGCCACAGGAATTTAGGAGATAGAGGGAGATGGATCTCTGTGAGTTCAATGCCACCCTGGGCTACACAAGATCAATGTAGAAACAGATCCAGGTGGTGGTAGTTCATAACATTAATCCCAGTACTATAAAAGAATATAAACCAGGATGAGACAGGAACTAGCACTCTTTCAGTCTGAGGATTTCTTAGAGTAAAGAGCTCTCTAGTGGTTTGACTGCCTTACTTTTCTGATCTTCAGGTTGAAACCCAGTATCTGTCTCTGGGTTTTCATTATTTATGCTACATAAAACACTTAAGAGGTTTAAATAATAATGAAACAACACAGTTCTGTGACTACAGAATCATCATTATAAGGTAAGTCTCTTAGGAGATAATATAAATCTTATAGTAAGAGAAAATAACTAGCTATATATACTTTTCCCTCTAAGTAAAAACTTGGTCAGAGTCTCCTTCACCATTGTATTGTATGGTGTTAATGACAGTGTACAAGCAGAAGACAGTGATGAATCTGAATACTGCATGGTGTTTCTATATGACAAAGTGATCAAAAGTTAAGCGAAATTAAAATAAAAATTAGAGATGGAAATCATTTTGAAAATTTGATGGTAAAAGATTCACTTGGCAGAGAAAGGTATATTTCAAATTGTTAGGGAAAAGTGATTTTACCTAAAAGTAGACATATCACATAATCAGTCAGTTCAGCAGAACAATTCCAGTCTATTTCAAAGATGGCTCTTTAATAATGAAAGAAGTACAACGACACTGAAACATGGATCCTACTGTTTTAAGCCTTTGGTTTTTCAAAAATTGGTTATATTTATAATGTAACATATTGGCATTATTAGTGGAAATAAGGATTCTCAAACACTGTGCATATAAGAAATCAATTGAATGACATTCACTAAAATTTTTAAGGCATACCTATCATACATTCTCTCTAAAATAATTCAAGGATACCTTCATATTCACTATACGCAGTAATAAAATATACTTTACAGCATTGCTCATAGAAGGAAAGACTTAACTCAATATCGAAGTCCATTCATAAAAAAACAGAATGAATAATCAGAACACAGATTATCAGACTTCAAGCAATGAATTACATATAGTTGCTTTTTTAAGATATCTATTTATTTTACATCTAAAACACAGTTTTCCCTCCCTCTTCTCCTCCCATTCCAATCCTCCTATCCCATTCCCACCCTGCTCTGTTTCTGTTCAGAAAGGGCATACCTCCTACAAGCATCAACAAAGCTTGGAATATCAAGTTGCAATAAGACTAATTACTTCCCATTGCATTTTGACTGGGCAAAGCAATCCAGTATAAGGAATGGGTTCCCAAGAGCCAGCCAAAGCACCAGGGACAGCTCTGTTCCCATTGTTAGGAGTACCACAAATAAACCAAGCTACAAAACTGTCACATAAATGTAGAGGGCTTAAGTAAGTCTCATGTAGACACCCTGGTTGTTGGTTCAGACTCTGAGCCAGGCTATTTGTTTCTGTGAAATTTTTTGTGATGTCCTTGATCCCCCTTGCCCCTACAGTCCTTCCTTCTCCTCTTCAGTGGGATTCCCAGAGCCCAGCCTGATTTTTGGCTCTGCCTCTGTTTCTATCAGTTAGTGGATGAAGGCTCTTTGCTGACAGTTGAGGTAGTCATCAATCTGATGTCAGGAGATGGACAGTTTGAGCTACAGATCCACTATTGTATGAAGTCTTAATTTTAGTCATCCTTGCAGATTCATAGAAGTTTTACTTATCTCAGGTTTCTGTCTGATTCCGAATCCCCTTTCCAGTCATCTCGTTTACTACTCTCCTACTCCACTCAGCCCCAACCCTATCCCTCAAGTTCCCATTCACACCAGTTCCCTGTCTACATAGGAGATCTTTTTCTTCCCCTATACAGAGAGATTCATGAATCCCCTTCCCTGCTTGGGTCCTCCTTGTTACCTAGCCTCTCTCAGTCTGTGGATTGTAGCATGGTTGTTCTTTACTTAATAGCTAATATCCACTTATAAGTAAGTCCATTCTATGTTTGACTTTATGGGTCTAAGTTACCTCGCTCAGGATTCCTTTTTTCTATTTCCATCCAACTTGAAGATATGTAGTTACTTTTAAGACATGGTAAGTCAAATACATATATAGGAAGATACTGATGTTTAAATAAGAGGAGTGTGCACACATCCACACAAGCAAGCACACATATATCTGTGTATTCAAACCATCATATATTACTTGAATTCTAAAGCATAAGCCGGGCGGCGGTGGCGCACGCCTTTAATCCCAGCACTCGGGAGGCAGAGGCAGGCGGATCTCTATGAGTTTGAGGCCAGCCTGGTCTACAAGAGCTAGTGCCAGGACAGGCTCCAAAGCTACAGAGAAACCCTGTCTCAAAAAACTTAAATAAAATAAAGTAAAGCATTGTATATCCAAAGAAAGCTAAGTTTTCTGCAATGGCATCTCACTGGGTATATTAACCACACCTAAGGACTGGTCTCATGCCCAGCAGTAGATAGCCAACACACAATGAACTTGCTGGTATTTTCACCGGTATTTTTATAGACTTTCATCTCATATGGCTTTGTTTAGGCACTTTATTTTGTGTTTTGTCTTACTGACCTTTTTCTCATATGTTACAGCTTTCAATATTGTGATTTAAGCATTCTATCTTTCTCAACCTTCCTGAACCCCCACTTTGTGTGTTTCTCGTGCTTCTTTTATTGTTTTTTTTTTAAATTCTGGCTTGATTGTGCTTTTTGTTTGTTTTCTTTCCTGATTGTTTTCCAAGGACAGAGAGAAAAATAAAGGGAACAGAGTTAGGAAGATAGTAAGGTGGGGAGAATCTGAGAGGACTTGGGAGGAGGGGAAACCATGGTGAGAATATACTTTATAAAAATCTATTTCTATATGTGTGTGTGTGTATATATGTATATACTATCCTACTCTCAGCCTAACTATTATGAATAAATATTAAGAATAAAGTATTCTTTAAGATTTTTCTAGTTTTGAGCTTAAGTTACATTTCAGTTTGAAATACTTTACCTGGAAATAAGATGGATGCATTGTTAGGCTCAGAATTTCCTGGGCTTGATTGTCAAACTTCTTCCACAATTTCTTGGTGTTATGATAACAAATCCAAACATAGCTTGCTCAGCGTCTGTGGTTCTGGCCAGACTTCCATAAATTGTTAAAAGACTTACACAGCAGGAATTCAAAAAAATATTGTCTTTGAAGTTCTTCATCCCCTTGATATCCAACTGATTTGAAGTGGTTTTTTTGTTTTGATTTTTTGTCTAGTGTCTATTTCTGTGGCTAGTCTATGCTTTCTTGCTGATGTTCTTCCTCTACCAACTGTCTGTTTTGAATCTCTTATCACCATAATCTCTTAGCATCTGGAAGCCCACCCACTAACATATCTATAGAAACTTAAGTTCTCCATGATATTAAACTATGTTTTCTGTACCTCTAGCTCCCTTGAAATTTATACCCATAAAATCACTTCCTGCTTGACTGTCTGACTGATTTGCCCTAAATGAATCTTGAGCTTGTTCTGTGCACCTCAGTGGATGTTGCATTTAGACTGCTCAGCTCTACCACCTAATGTCTTTAAGGGCTTGACCTCTTTATTATGCAGTGAAGCCTCTGACGTTAGTCTGTACAATGCTGCCAGGGTGTTAGTACAAATACCATTTATTTTGCTAGCTTTTATATACTTTCTCCATTTCCTAACCTTGTACTTTATATTATAGAAACATTAGACTGCTGTTCCCCTCCTTGATAGATACCTCAAAGATAACGTCCCCTAGTTTCTGCTATCTGTATGGTCTGGAATGATCTTTTAGTGCACCTTCACCCCTCTCTCCATCCTGTTTCCCAATCACCCAAGGCATTTTGGTGGTCAGCTTTCTATCACAACAGCAAATCATCTAGGGTAACTTATAAAAATAAATTATTTGGGTATACAGTTTTAAAAATTATGGCCCAATATTGGTTGACAACACTTTTTTACTGAAGAAAAAATTTCCACCTCCTCCCAGCCTCCCATTTCCCTCCCCCTCCTCCCGCCCCTCTCCCCCTCCTCCCACTCCTCTCCCCCTCCCCCCACTCCTTTCCCCCTCCCTTTCCAGTCCAAAGAGCAGTCAGGGTTCCCTGCCCTGTGGAAAGTCTAAGGTCCTCCCCCCTCCATTCAGGTCTAGGAAGGTGAACATCCAAACTGGCTAGGCTCCCACAAAGCCAGCACATTAAGTAGGATCAAAACCCCGTGCCAAACTTCTCATCAGCCCTCATTGTCTGCCATGTTCAGAGAGTCCGGTTTTATCCCATGCTTTTTCAGTCACAGTCCAGCTGGCCTTGGTGAGCTCCCAATAGATCAGCCCCCCTGTCTCAGTGGGTGGGTGCACCCCTCGTAGTCCTGACTTTCTTGCTCATGTTCTCCCTCCTTCTGCTCCTCATTGGGACCTTGGGAGCTCAGTCCGGTGCTCCAGTGTGGGTCTCTGTCTCTATCTCCATCCATCGCCAGATGAAGGTTCTATGGTGATATGCAAGATACTCATCAGTATGGCTATAGGATAGAGTCATTTCAGGTTCCCTATCCTCAGCTGCCCAAGGAACTAACTGGGGACATTGCCCTGGGCGCCTGGGAGCCACTCTAGGTTCAAGTCTCTTGCCAGCCCTAAGGTGGCTCCCTTAACTAAGATATGTGCTTCCCTATCCAACCTTCCTTTATCCCCAATCATCCCATTTCCCCAAGTTCCCCCCATCCTCCCTTTCTCACTTTTCTCTCCCCATCTCCTCTTACCCCCATCCCACCTCACCCCCAAAATCCCAATTTTTTGCCCGGCAATCTTGTCTACTTCCCATAGCCAGGAGGATAACTATATGTTTTTCTTTGGGTTCACCTTCTTATTTAGCTTCTTTAGGATCGCAAATTATAGACTCGCTGACTTTTATTTATGGCTAGAAACTAATTACGAGTGAGTACATCCCATGTTCATCTTTTTCTGTCTGGGTTATCTCACTCAGGATAGTGTTTTCAATTTCCATCCATTTGCATGCAAAATTCGAGAAGTTATTGTTTTTACCGCAGAGTAGTACTCTAATGTGTATATATTCCACACATTCTTCATCCATTCTTCCATTGAAGGACATCTAGGTTGTTTCCAGGTTCTGGCTATTACCAATAATGCTGCTACAAACATAGTTGAACAAATGCTTTTGTCATATGATAGGGCATCTCTTGGGTATATTCCCAAGAGTGGTATTGCTGGGTCCAGGGGTAGGTTGATCCCGAATTTCCTGAGAAACCGCCACACTGATTGCCAAAGTGGTTGCACAAGTTTGCATTCGCACCAGCAATGGATGAGGGTACCACTTCCTCCACAACCTCTCCACCAAAGGCTATCGTTGTTTTTGATTTTAGGCATTCTGACAGGTGTAAGATGATATCTCAAAGTTGTTTTGATTTGCATTTCCCTGATCTCTAAGGAGGTTGAGCATGACCTTAAGTGTCTTTTGTCCATTTGAACTTCTTCTGTTGAGAATTCTCTGTTCAGCTCAGTGCCCAATTTTTTAATTGGGTAAATTAGCATTTTAAGTTCTAGTTTCTTGAGTTCTTTATATAAGACCAGACCTTTCTCTGTTGCGGGGTTGGTGAAGATCTTCTCCCAGTCAGGGGGTTGCCTTTTTGTCTTGGTGACAGTGTCCTTTGCTTTACAGAAGCTTCTCATTTTCAGTAGGTCCCATTTATTCAATGTTGCCCTTAATGTCTATAGTGCTGGGATTATACATAAGAAGCGATCTCCTGTGCCCATCTGTAGTAGAGTACTTCCCACTTTCTCTTCTATCAGGTTCAGTGTGTTCAGATTAATATTGAGGTCTTTGATCCATCTGGACTTGAGTTTTGTGCATGGTGATAGATATGGGTCTATTTTCATTCTGCTACAGGTTGACATCCAGTTGTGCCAGCACCATTTGTTGAAGATGCTTTCTTTCTTCCATTGTATACTTTTGGCTCCTTTATCAAAAATGAGGTGTTCATAGGTTTGTGGGTTAAAAACAGGGTCTTCTATACAATACCATTGGTCAAATTCTCTGTTTTTATGCCAGTACCACGCTGTTTTTATTACAGTAGCTCTGTAATAGAGTTTGAAGTCAGGGATGGTAATGCCTCCAGAAGTTCCTTTATTGTATAAGATTGTTTTGGCTATCCTGGGTTTCTTGTTTTTCCATATAAAGTTGATTATTGTCCTCTCAAGATCTATGAAGAATTTTGATGGGAACTTTATGGGGATTGCATTGAATCTATAAATTGCCTTTGGTAGAATTGCCATTTTTACTATGTTGATCCTCCCAATCCAAGAGCAAAAAAGATCCTTCCATTTTCTGGTATCCTCTTCAATTTCTTTCTTCAATGCCTTAAAGTTCTTGTCAAATAGATCTTTTACATTCTTGGTTAGAGTTACCCCAAGGTATTTTATGCTGTTTGTGGCTATTGTGAAAGGTGAAGCTTCTCTGATTTCCCTCTCTGCTTCCAATTCCTTTGTGTATAAGAGGGTGACTGATTGTTTGGAGTTGATCTTGTATCCTGCCACATTACTAAAGGTGTTTATCAGCTGTGAAAGTTCTTTGGTGGAGTTTTTGGGGTCGCTCATGTACACTATCATATCATCTGCAAATAAAGAAAGTTTAACTTCTTCCTTTCCAATACGAATCCCCTTGATCCCCTTATGTTGTCTTATTGCTATTGCTAGAACTTCAAGCACTATATTGAAGAGGTATGGCGAGAGTGGACAGCCTTGTCGTGTTCCTGAGTTTAGTGGGATGGATTTGAGTTTAATTTGATGTTAGCTGTCAGATTACTGTAAATAGCTTTTATTATATTTAGGTATGACCCTTGTATCCCTAATCTCTCCAAGACATTTATCATAAAGCGGTGTTGAATTTTGTCAAATGCTTTTTCAGCATCTAATGAAATGATCATATGGTTTTTTTCTTTCAGTTTATTTATATGATGGATTACATTGATAGATATTCATATGTTGAACCAGCCCTGCATCTCTGGGATGAAGCCTACTGGATCATAATGGATAATTTTTCTAATGTGTTCTTGGATTCGGTTTGCCAGTATTTTGTTGAGGATTTTTGAGTCGATGTTCATGAGTGAGATTGGCCTGTAATTTTCTTTCTTGGTTGAGTCTTTGTGTGGTTTTGGTATCAGAGTAACTGTAGCTTCATAAAAGGAATTTGGCAATGACTCTTCTGTTTCTATATTGTGAAATACATTAAGGAGTATAGGTATTAGGTCTTCTTGGAAGTTCTGGTAGAATTCCGCATTGAAACCATCTGGTCCTGAGCTTTGTTTGGTAGGGCAGTTTTTGATAACAGCTTCTAATTCTTCGCGACTAACAGGTCTATTTAGATTGTTTACCTGGTCCTGGTTTAACTTTGGTATATGGTATTTATCTAAAAAAGTGTCCATTTCTTTTACATTTTCCAGTTTTGTGGCATACAGGCTTTTGTAGTAAGATCTAATGATTCTCTGAATTTCCTCTGTGTCTGTGGTTATGTCCCCCTTTTCATTTCTGATTTTATTAATTTGCATATTCTCTCTGCCATTTGATTAGTTTGGATAGGGGTTTATCAATCTTGTTGATTTTCTCCAGGAACCAGCTTTTTGTTTCATTGATTCTTTGGATTGTTTTCCAAAGAATCCAAAGAGTTAGTTCCAGGACAGGAACCAAAGCTACAGAGAAGTCTTATCTCAAAATAAATAAATAATAAAGAAATCCTGAGTTGGTTGACAATAGTGAAGCATGATCCTAATTAGTCTTATCACTAAAAACCTAGAGTAAGATATCAGACCTAAAGCTAAAAGATCAGAAAAGCGGAACAGCAGCCACCAGAGACTTCTTACCTCTCCAAATCCTCTAAATGAAAGGGTTGAGATACTCTCTACTCCCTGCCTTATCACTTCCTCTCTCCATGCAGCTTTACACTTCCTGTCTCTTGTCTGTACAGACCTCCAGACCTCTATGGTTAACTAGTTGCTATCTCTACCCTCTGATCTTCAGGCAAGCTTTTTCAGAACAGAAACAAAATATCACACAACACAATAGTGTTTCTGACAATTAAACTTCCATTGGGAATGCATTCATTCAAGTCATTCTGAGAAAGATACTCAGAGAATTTTTGACTAACAGTTGAGCTAAGTATAATTAACTCTGTATTTCTCAAAAACTGATTATCCAGTGTGTGAATTTCCAGACCTTTTGATTGTTCTGCTTCAGGCTCTTTAATTGCTCATTAGAGAGTGGCAAGAAGGGGCACATCAACTACCTCTACCACTTGTCAGTTCTCACAGTAAAACTGTATTAGTATAGAGAATGATCCCATGGAGACTAAATGATGACTCTCATTATTGTATTATAACAAATTCTCATTATCACAGATAAGGATGAATGGACTTTATTCATTCCATGTTTTTTTTAAAAACTAATTTTTGAAATCTTTATCTTGCCACCACTGTGAGTGTTTCATTCCATTCACACATATCCTTCTGAAGCATATGAGGTAATCTGTCACTAATTAAAGTAAACATAAAAATGACTGTATTGTTAACCAACTGCAAGATTGAGCATGTACCTGCTAGTAGATGGTCATATTGTTGAAACGATGCTTGAATAGCAAAGAAATAGTGCCAAACGATTTAACATAAATGGAAGAGAAAAAACCTGTAAGAAACCCAAACAAAATACTTTCAACTAACATAATTTTTTTTGTAAAACTCTAAATACATGAAGTTTTTGTCTACCTTTCTTTAAACCACTATAGAGTTAAGCATTTCCTTTAAATGTTTTATTATTACCACTAAAACTGTTATTATTGTGTGATTGTGATCATGTGCTTGTGTGTGAGAGTGTTCACATATAAATGCCACAACACACATCTGAAGGTCACAGGACATGTTTTTCAGTTCTTGCTTTCTGATTTATTTTAGACTTATTTCTATGGTCTGTGGATGAGTGTCTGTTTACATGTGCACCATGTACATGTTTGTCTGGTATCAGCAGAGACCACAAGAAGACATCTAATCCTCCTGGAACTGGAGTTACAAATTGTGAACTGTGTTTACATGCTAGGAACCAAAGCTCAGTCTTCAGAAAGAACAGGAAGTGTTCTCAACCATCTGTCCAGTGTCCTCCTTATATCCTATTAAAGAATATCTCTCCTGTTTCTCCTACTACACTATGCTTTATAATCTAGACCAGTAGTTCTTAACCTTCCTTATGCTACAATTCTTTAATACAGTACCTTATGTTGTTATGACCACCAACCATAAAATTATTTTTATTGATACTTCATAAGTATAATTTTGCTACTGTTATTAATGGTAATTTAAATATCTCATATGCAGAATTTCTGATTTGGGAGCCCTGTGATGTCGATTGCCTTAGCGGGCCACTTAGTCTAGGGTTAGTAGCCCGCCTGGCAGGTCAGTTATTCCAGGGTCACGGAGAGGCACTACCTGGAAGATATGGGCTAGGAGACAGGAAGAAGGCCATGCAAAGTTTGTCAGAGCCTCCGTTTATTACAGATGGGGTACAGCTTTATATAGAGTAAAGAGTTGGGGGATGGGTACAGGGTTCTGGGCTCTTGCCGCGTGGTTCACGTTGGTCACGTGGTCCTCGTTGGTCACGTAGGCAGCAGGTTATCTTCAGTCAGGTCACAGTAGACCTGGAAGTTACAACTAGGAGATGACACACCTAGTTCTCTAGATAGTTTGGAATGTGGGGTGGGTTCCGCTAACAGATAGCTCTCATTAACAACCAATTTGGGTGTGGGGTAGGCTTTGTCAATAGAACCATTCTTAACACAATTAGGGGTGTGGGGTTCTCTGCAGACTCCCCAGGATGATGGTTCCTGTAATGATTTTAGGAGGAAATTGGCTCCTGACAGATCCCCCTTTCTTTTATAAAGACAGGCAGCTATTAAGTGAAGGGCATCAGGTCAGAGTCCAACCAAGGTGTCAGATCTAAAGGAGAAGGAACTGGGACAAGGAGAGACCCTCCTCTCGAATGGTGAAGCGATTTACCTCTCCTGGGAACAGAGGGGTGCCTTATGATTCTTAGGTCCAGTGGGGACCTGGTCTTTATCCCCCTTACCCGTCCTAGGATTCCCAGTATCCTGTCTTAGGTTGGGGGATTTCCTGCCACAAGTCACCCATCCTTGGAGCTCCTCAAATGAAAGGTATCTAGCGAGATTTAAAATAAACAGATCACAGGTCACCCTGTCTTAGGCCATGTGGAGGGCACTCCTCGTGCCTGGCACCATGCCCATGTTGAGCCGGCCAGTACAGCCTCTGTATGGTGTGCTGTTCAGGCGAGGATCCACACTAACTCCCGTCATTGGGCCCCTGTGTCTATCACTAATGAAAAGACTGTGAGTAGCTCCTCAAACAAAATATATAATGATATAATTTTGGGCACCAATAACTCCATCTTCCAGACAAGAAGAAAGGGCATTTTCCAAACCCAGTATTCACCTTTTAATCTGGCCTTAGGTATCCTCCTTCCTAAATGCCTACTCCACAATAAGATTATGAGTGCTGCCTGCCAACAATTAGAGCAGTGTAAAAGGGATCTAAATCTAAAATTTTTAACATATGCATTAAACCCAAACATTTTACAGCGTGTGTCAAACTTTTTCCCAACATCTATAAGCAGTTATAAGTATCATTAGATCAATTGTAGTAAGAGCACAATGATATACATTGTTGTCATCAAATACCACCAGTTCCAGTCTCTGAGCAACAGTGACAGGAACCCTAATCTTTCCCCTTCTTAAGTGAAGAGAGGTTAATATTTTAATTAAAATGAGTTTTGTGGCCCAAAGATTAAAACTGTCTGATGTTTAGTACGCATCAGAAGCATCTCAGCATTTGTGCTTTAGGGCAGGTGGGATTCCTGAGTGGGGTGAGCTGGGTTCAGCTATCTGAAGCACATCCTGGCACTTATCTCAGGCTGGTCTCCCTGGACTCTCTAGGGGCAGAATTGACACCCTGTGGAGTGGTGTAGCAAGTTCTGTTATCAGGCACTCCTCTCCTCGGGGGCAGGAAAGGCCGGACCAAGGACCTCTCCCCAGTCTCCTCTGGAACTCCTCTGTGGGATGTCCTCAGCCTCGACAGCATCAGATCCAGCTTTTATTTTCTTTCTGTGAAAAAAGCATAAACATATCCTCGACCCCAAATATAAATAGGTCGGGTTTTTTTTATAATGCATTGTAAGGGCTTTTCCACCTTGCCTTAGCAAAGGTCAGCTTGGTGTTATCACGCCAGATCCGTTTGCGTTAGGATCTGCTTGCAACCTTTTATGAGTTGCTTTCAAGGATCCTTGTTACGCTCCACAATTTCTTTTATTAGCCATATATGCAGCTCTTCAATTGGAAAAGCCATTTGTAAAATTTAGCATAAAATCCTTTAAGGGATTTTTTTTTGCTATAACATTAGCAAAATACAGTTGTGTGAATTGTAGCAATGATCTTGGAAAAGATTATTGTTTTTGCCTTTGAATTGAGCAAAGACAATTGTCTAGGAATCAGTCTTAAAATTATCAATGAATCTATTATTTAGTATAAGAAACATTGATTATAGTCAATATTTTGTCAAGCCATTTTCCAGCTTTTATCCTGCCCTTTTGTATCAGACAGGCTTTAAATTAAGAGTTTAATATCTTAACTGGCAAAACTGAGGTTTAGCCATAAACAGCATTTTTTATAAAACTGTTGTAGAATAAGTTTTACATTTAATATACACATTTGTCATAGC
The DNA here is from genome assembly GCF_037038515.1 of Microtus pennsylvanicus. NCBI lineage: Eukaryota > Metazoa > Chordata > Mammalia > Rodentia > Cricetidae > Microtus > Microtus pennsylvanicus. The sequence goes on along the minus strand of NC_134594.1, from coordinate 1,560,463 downwards.
TGTAATATACTGTATTTATACATTATTGCATACTTTACCTGTTGATTTATATTTTACCTGCTTGAATACCTGTTAGGCAGCTTGTTTAAGCTTTTTATTGGAAATTGTTTTCTGTAAGAATTTTACCTAGCGGCTCAAGGTCCCTTATAAGAATATTATAACTAGGGCTTTAACCATTGTACATCCAACCAAAAGTTTTTAAGCTATCCTACTAAGTTTTAAGTCTGCCTTGCAGATAGGAAAATGGAAAAAGGAAGCATTTTTTAATTAATAATGCTGGCCTTATTAGACACCAACATGTAGAAAAATGAAAATAAATCTATATCCATCTCCATGTACAAAACTTTTTAAGTTTAAATGAGCCAAAGGCCTCAGCATATAAAAATTATTTTGAACCTCACAGAGAAAATTTTTGAAGCACATTTTGCCACATTTCAAACACAGCCTCAGAGGCATAAACATTTGGAGAAACCATAAATCTCCTGAACTGAGAAACTTTTGTATAACAAGGCTATATAGTGGGAAAAGATCTTTACTTATCATAAATCCATTCCAAAAATATATGAAGAACTCAGGAACTTAGTTATTAAAAATTTTAATCCCAAAAAATATTTGTTATAGACCTAAACTGAATACTCTCAGACGAACTTAAAAATGACTGAGACATTTAAAAATGCTCAAACATAACAACCTTTAGAACTCAGAGAAATGTAAACCAAAACTCTGAGATTTTACCTTATACTTGTAAAAATGACCAAGATTAAAAATTATTATTAACAATTTATGTTTAAGAAAATGTGGGTAAAGAAAAAACTTTATTGCTGGAAGTGCATACTGGCACAGCCACTTTAAGATCATACCTAGTATTGAAAATCCTGGATGAATCCAGACTCTCCCAGCAGGAAGAAAAGAATCAAAAATCCAGGGCTAGCCGCTTCAGCCCTAGGAACTGCCCTAGGAACCAGCTGAAGACAAAGCCAGACCTTAACCTGGAAAAACAGGTTTTCCAGCTGCAATTATCACAGGACTGTTTTAGGAACTAGAGGATTATTGGGAGTGGTCCCGAGGCAGGAGAGCTGTCCTCCTGCAACCACCACAGGATTTTTGGAATTTATGACCCTCCCGGACCACTGCGGTGTGGCCCCTTTCCTCAAAAAATTCTTTCTCCTGGTCATTGGGGGTCGAACTCCTCCCCCACCAACCAAGGCCACGTGTGCGACCTCAGCAAGGATGGTCTCCGGGCAGGCCATCCCTAGACCCGAGTGAGTGTCTCCCCAGCATTGAGGGACCCTCATTCTGTCTATTTTTTAAAATTAGGCAAATATCTACCTCAAAACTTAGCAATACCCCTTTTGGGCCTAAATACAAAGTTGTTTGACCATACCACAAGGACATGTGCTCAGCCATGCCCATAGCAGAACCATTTTATCATAGCCTAGAATCTGAATATAACCCAGATGTACCTCTTTTACACCTAGGATAAATGAGACATCATCCTTTTAAATATCCATGAATACCACAAAATATCTTGGAGTAACTCCAAGCAAGCAGAACAGAAGTTTTGGGTCCCATCATCTCTGCCTGTGAAGGCGGAAATGTTTTTTATTTTTAACCATTATCATTTGTTAGAGTATAACTCTGGCCCTTGATAAAGTTAATTAAAAGGCCTGAGTCTCAGCAGACCACCTTGAAGCCACACCTAGCAGCAGGAAAGGACCTCAAGCTGAAACAATACAACTCCTACCCAAGAGCGGGCCGTACAAACGGAAAAACTTGTAGGATAAGAACTTTAAATCTTGAAAGATCCCCTACTTTCTTGCGAAAACAGAAGAAACACAGCAAAAATGACAATTTCACTGAAAGCAGTTTACAGATTCAGTGTAAATGTCCATTAAAAATTATAGCAACATTTCTCACAGAACTCACAGATTTAATGTAAATGTTCATTAAAATTATAGCAAAACTTCTCACAGAACTCAAAAGAACAATATAGAACTCAAAAGAACAAGCTCCAACCTTATACAAAAGAAATAAAAACTCAGGATAGCCTAAACAATTCTAAAACTCCTCTGAATATATCACAATCTTTGCTTTTAAAACTTTTTTTACAGAAACACAGTACTGAAATTAATCTACCTTAGATATAAACTTATACACCTACAAACTAAAGATTTTTGACCAAGAAGCAAGATTTTTAAAATGGAAAAGAAGCATATTTACTGCCCTAAATGAAGCTGTAGCTTTTTGAGTCTAGATTCCTGTATAGCAAACCTGCCTGTCAGCTTTCGCTCCATATGGCAGGGGGTTAAAGACATAGGCTCTCTAGCCCTAGCAGCCAGCCTGCTTGGCAGGCGTAGCTGTGTGGATTGTACCCTAACTTCTCGCATCTTGAGGGACTCCCTTTTGAGTCCACAAGCAAACACATAAAGCAAACACATGAAGCAAACACATAAATCTCTGTTTTTGACTCTTACTCCTCTCTCCCTGAGTGATTGATTAAATTCCTGTATGAATTTCTCTTCCCTTGAAAGTCCCATATCTTTTTGGACGACGGTGAGCTTGCGCCTACCTTGTCCTGCAGATCTGTCCGAGTCCTACAGCCGCAGAACCTTCTCTTTTCTTCTTGTTGTCCCGGGACTGCGCGTTGTCGTCCGATAGTTGACCGTGCTCCGCGTCGCTGGTTCGGGCGCCACTGTTGATTGCCTTGGGCGGGCCACTTAGTCTAGGGTTAGTAGCCCGCCTGGCAGGTCAGTTATTCCAGGGTCACGGAGAGGCACTACCTGGAAGATATGGGCTAGGAGACAGGAAGAAGGCCATGCAAAGTTTGTCAGAGCCTCCGTTTATTACAGATGGGGTACAGCTTTATATAGAGTAAAGAGTTGGGGGATGGGTACAGGGTTCTGGGCTCTTGCCGCGTGGTTCACGTTGGTCACATGGTCCTCGTTGGTCACGTAGGCAGCAGGTTATCTTCAGTCAGGTCACAGTAGACCTGGAAGTTACAACTAGGAGATGACACACCTAGTTCTCTAGATAGTTTGGAATGTGGGGTGGGTTCCGCTAACAGATAGCTCTCATTAACAACCAATTTGGGTGTGGGGTAGGCTTTGTCAATAGAACCATTCTTAACACAATTAGGGGTGTGGGGTTCTCTGCAGACTCCCCAGGATGATGGTTCCTGTAATGATTTTAGGAGGAAATTGGCTCCTGACAGATCCCCCTTTCTTTTATAAAGACAGGCAGCTATTAAGTGAAGGGCATCAGGTCAGAGTCCAACCAAGGTGTCAGATCTAAAGGAGAAGGAACTGGGACAAGGAGAGACCCTCCTCTCGAATGGTGAAGCGATTTACCTCTCCTGGGAACAGAGGGGTGCCTTATGATTCTTAGGTCCAGTGGGGACCTGGTCTTTATCCCCCTTACCCGTCCTAGGATTCCCAGTATCCTGTCTTAGGTTGGGGGATTTCCTGCCACAAGTCACCCATCCTTGGAGCTCCTCAAATGAAAGGTATCTAGCGAGATTTAAAATAAACAGATCACAGGTCACCCTGTCTTAGGCCATGTGGAGGGCACTCCTCGTGCCTGGCACCATGCCCATGTTGAGCCGGCCAGTACAGCCTCTGTATGGTGTGCTGTTCAGGCGAGGATCCACACTAACTCCCGTCATTGGGCCCCTGTGTCTATCACTAATGAAAAGACTGTGAGTAGCTCCTCAAACAAAATATATAATGATATAATTTTGGGCACCAATAACTCCATCTTCCAGACAAGAAGAAAGGGCATTTTCCAAACCCAGTATTCACCTTTTAATCTGGCCTTAGGTATCCTCCTTCCTAAATGCCTACTCCACAATAAGATTATGAGTGCTGCCTGCCAACAATTAGAGCAGTGTAAAAGGGATCTAAATCTAAAATTTTTAACATATGCATTAAACCCAAACATTTTACAGCGTGTGTCAAACTTTTTCCCAACATCTATAAGCAGTTATAAGTATCATTAGATCAATTGTAGTAAGAGCACAATGATATACATTGTTGTCATCAAATACCACCAGTTCCAGTCTCTGAGCAACAGTGACAGGAACCCTAATCTTTCCCCTTCTTAAGTGAAGAGAGGTTAATATTTTAATTAAAATGAGTTTTGTGGCCCAAAGATTAAAACTGTCTGATGTTTAGTACGCATCAGAAGCATCTCAGCATTTGTGCTTTAGGGCAGGTGGGATTCCTGAGTGGGGTGAGCTGGGTTCAGCTATCTGAAGCACATCCTGGCACTTATCTCAGGCTGGTCTCCCTGGACTCTCTAGGGGCAGAATTGACACCCTGTGGAGTGGTGTAGCAAGTTCTGTTATCAGGCACTCCTCTCCTCGGGGGCAGGAAAGGCCGGACCAAGGACCTCTCCCCAGTCTCCTCTGGAACTCCTCTGTGGGATGTCCTCAGCCTCGACAGCATCAGATCCAGCTTTTATTTTCTTTCTGTGAAAAAAGCATAAACATATCCTCGACCCCAAATATAAATAGGTCGGGTTTTTTTTATAATGCATTGTAAGGGCTTTTCCACCTTGCCTTAGCAAAGGTCAGCTTGGTGTTATCACGCCAGATCCGTTTGCGTTAGGATCTGCTTGCAACCTTTTATGAGTTGCTTTCAAGGATCCTTGTTACGCTCCACAATTTCTTTTATTAGCCATATATGCAGCTCTTCAATTGGAAAAGCCATTTGTAAAATTTAGCATAAAATCCTTTAAGGGATTTTTTTTTGCTATAACATTAGCAAAATACAGTTGTGTGAATTGTAGCAATGATCTTGGAAAAGATTATTGTTTTTGCCTTTGAATTGAGCAAAGACAATTGTCTAGGAATCAGTCTTAAAATTATCAATGAATCTATTATTTAGTATAAGAAACATTGATTATAGTCAATATTTTGTCAAGCCATTTTCCAGCTTTTATCCTGCCCTTTTGTATCAGACAGGCTTTAAATTAAGAGTTTAATATCTTAACTGGCAAAACTGAGGTTTAGCCATAAACAGCATTTTTTATAAAACTGTTGTAGAATAAGTTTTACATTTAATATACACATTTGTCATAGCTGTAATATACTGTATTTATACATTATTGCATACTTTACCTGTTGATTTATATTTTACCTGCTTGAATACCTGTTAGGCAGCTTGTTTAAGCTTTTTATTGGAAATTGTTTTCTGTAAGAATTTTACCTAGCGGCTCAAGGTCCCTTATAAGAATATTATAACTAGGGCTTTAACCATTGTACATCCAACCAAAAGTTTTTAAGCTATCCTACTAAGTTTTAAGTCTGCCTTGCAGATAGGAAAATGGAAAAAGGAAGCATTTTTTAATTAATAATGCTGGCCTTATTAGACACCAACATGTAGAAAAATGAAAATAAATCTATATCCATCTCCATGTACAAAACTTTTTAAGTTTAAATGAGCCAAAGGCCTCAGCATATAAAAATTATTTTGAACCTCACAGAGAAAATTTTTGAAGCACATTTTGCCACATTTCAAACACAGCCTCAGAGGCATAAACATTTGGAGAAACCATAAATCTCCTGAACTGAGAAACTTTTGTATAACAAGGCTATATAGTGGGAAAAGATCTTTACTTATCATAAATCCATTCCAAAAATATATGAAGAACTCAGGAACTTAGTTATTAAAAATTTTAATCCCAAAAAATATTTGTTATAGACCTAAACTGAATACTCTCAGACGAACTTAAAAATGACTGAGACATTTAAAAATGCTCAAACATAACAACCTTTAGAACTCAGAGAAATGTAAACCAAAACTCTGAGATTTTACCTTATACTTGTAAAAATGACCAAGATTAAAAATTATTATTAACAATTTATGTTTAAGAAAATGTGGGTAAAGAAAAAACTTTATTGCTGGAAGTGCATACTGGCACAGCCACTTTAAGATCATACCTAGTATTGAAAATCCTGGATGAATCCAGACTCTCCCAGCAGGAAGAAAAGAATCAAAAATCCAGGGCTAGCCGCTTCAGCCCTAGGAACTGCCCTAGGAACCAGCTGAAGACAAAGCCAGACCTTAACCTGGAAAAACAGGTTTTCCAGCTGCAATTATCACAGGACTGTTTTAGGAACTAGAGGATTATTGGGAGTGGTCCCGAGGCAGGAGAGCTGTCCTCCTGCAACCACCACAGGATTTTTGGAATTTATGACCCTCCCGGACCACTGCGGTGTGGCCCCTTTCCTCAAAAAATTCTTTCTCCTGGTCATTGGGGGTCGAACTCCTCCCCCACCAACCAAGGCCACGTGTGCGACCTCAGCAAGGATGGTCTCCGGGCAGGCCATCCCTAGACCCGAGTGAGTGTCTCCCCAGCATTGAGGGACCCTCATTCTGTCTATTTTTTAAAATTAGGCAAATATCTACCTCAAAACTTAGCAATACCCCTTTTGGGCCTAAATACAAAGTTGTTTGACCATACCACAAGGACATGTGCTCAGCCATGCCCATAGCAGAACCATTTTATCATAGCCTAGAATCTGAATATAACCCAGATGTACCTCTTTTACACCTAGGATAAATGAGACATCATCCTTTTAAATATCCATGAATACCACAAAATATCTTGGAGTAACTCCAAGCAAGCAGAACAGAAGTTTTGGGTCCCATCATCTCTGCCTGTGAAGGCGGAAATGTTTTTTATTTTTAACCATTATCATTTGTTAGAGTATAACTCTGGCCCTTGATAAAGTTAATTAAAAGGCCTGAGTCTCAGCAGACCACCTTGAAGCCACACCTAGCAGCAGGAAAGGACCTCAAGCTGAAACAATACAACTCCTACCCAAGAGCGGGCCGTACAAACGGAAAAACTTGTAGGATAAGAACTTTAAATCTTGAAAGATCCCCTACTTTCTTGCGAAAACAGAAGAAACACAGCAAAAATGACAATTTCACTGAAAGCAGTTTACAGATTCAGTGTAAATGTCCATTAAAAATTATAGCAACATTTCTCACAGAACTCACAGATTTAATGTAAATGTTCATTAAAATTATAGCAAAACTTCTCACAGAACTCAAAAGAACAATATAGAACTCAAAAGAACAAGCTCCAACCTTATACAAAAGAAATAAAAACTCAGGATAGCCTAAACAATTCTAAAACTCCTCTGAATATATCACAATCTTTGCTTTTAAAACTTTTTTTACAGAAACACAGTACTGAAATTAATCTACCTTAGATATAAACTTATACACCTACAAACTAAAGATTTTTGACCAAGAAGCAAGATTTTTAAAATGGAAAAGAAGCATATTTACTGCCCTAAATGAAGCTGTAGCTTTTTGAGTCTAGATTCCTGTATAGCAAACCTGCCTGTCAGCTTTCGCTCCATATGGCAGGGGGTTAAAGACATAGGCTCTCTAGCCCTAGCAGCCAGCCTGCTTGGCAGGCGTAGCTGTGTGGATTGTACCCTAACTTCTCGCATCTTGAGGGACTCCCTTTTGAGTCCACAAGCAAACACATAAAGCAAACACATGAAGCAAACACATAAATCTCTGTTTTTGACTCTTACTCCTCTCTCCCTGAGTGATTGATTAAATTCCTGTATGAATTTCTCTTCCCTTGAAAGTCCCATATCTTTTTGGACGACGGTGAGCTTGCGCCTACCTTGTCCTGCAGATCTGTCCGAGTCCTACAGCCGCAGAACCTTCTCTTTTCTTCTTGTTGTCCCGGGACTGCGCGTTGTCGTCCGATAGTTGACCGTGCTCCGCGTCGCTGGTTCGGGCGCCACTGTTGATTGCCTTGGGCGGGCCACTTAGTCTAGGGTTAGTAGCCCGCCTGGCAGGTCAGTTATTCCAGGGTCACGGAGAGGCACTACCTGGAAGATATGGGCTAGGAGACAGGAAGAAGGCCATGCAAAGTTTGTCAGAGCCTCCGTTTATTACAGATGGGGTACAGCTTTATATAGAGTAAAGAGTTGGGGGATGGGTACAGGGTTCTGGGCTCTTGCCGCGTGGTTCACGTTGGTCACATGGTCCTCGTTGGTCACGTAGGCAGCAGGTTATCTTCAGTCAGGTCACAGTAGACCTGGAAGTTACAACTAGGAGATGACACACCTAGTTCTCGAGATAGTTTGGAATGTGGGGTGGGTTCCGCTAACAGATAGCTCTCATTAACAACCAATTTGGGTGTGGGGTAGGCTTTGTCAATAGAACCATTCTTAACACAATTAGGGGTGTGGGGTTCTCTGCAGACTCCCCAGGATGATGGTTCCTGTAATGATTTTAGGAGGAAATTGGCTCCTGACACTGTGAAAGGGTCATTCAACTCCCAAAGGGGTGACGACCCACAGGTTGAGAACAGTCAATCTGGGCCATCTCTCTAATGTTTTTGGATGATTCTCCAATATCTGCATCTCATTTGACTGAGGAGTTCTGAGGGCAAAGCTACGTACTGCCACATTCACATTTTGTAATACTGGTTCCAAGGATTGAACTCAAATTGTCAGGCCTTAACAGAAAGTACTTTTACCTGCTGAACATCATACTGGTACAAACTAGACATTTCTAGCTAACGTTTCTTCACCACATTTATCTTGTCATAATCTTGGCGTATATTAGGGCTCTTGTCTCTATAATAGTGTGAAGCACTGGAGGACCTTGTCTCCGTGAAGTCAGTTCTATGAAAGACTAAATTCTTTGTTATCATTCTGAGACTTACAGTACAGCAAGTCCTTAAACAATCCTTATCGACTCTCTAACTTACCAAGAGCAATTAACTCTGTTTAAATGACCATTCAGAATTAATGCTCTGAAACACAGCACATTTCAAGGGCTGCCCACATTATAAAGATTGCTAATTTTATGTTACCTCTTGCATAAATTGTCCTAGCTTCCTTTGTCAGAAGTAACTATTCACATACTTAAATACAATATAAGTTTGTATCAAAAGTTTATATTGCAGATTATTCCTAGTCATTCAGTAGTAGTGTTTTCAGACTCATTTCTCAACTGTGTGGCTAATAGACTGACAAAAGCACTTTTTGTCTCAGACCCTAACAAACAAGGGAGAAATAGGTTTGTTGCCATTTTGTAGACAAAGAGAATGTAGTGATGTGGAGGCTGAAAATATGGTTCACAGTTGAGTGTCTATTCCTCTTCCAAGAATAATAGTGCAGTTCCCAGAACCCATACTAGGTTGCTCACAACCACATATAACTCCAGCTCTAAGGAATCTAAAAACTCTCTGTGGCACCTTCATTTACATATGCATAGCAATCATAATGACGAACACACAAACATAAATAAAAGCCAAATGTTCATACATATAATATAATTTTTTTACACATGGTCAGTTATTTATAGTTTTGATTATTTTGTATTTAGACTTTTTCTTAAAATATAAACAGTAGAATTTGAGTTCTTGAAATTAAACTCAGTTCATCAGACTTGGCAAAAGTACCTTTATGCATGGGGCCTTCTTACTGTCCCTATCTTTATTGTTTATAAAAAATTCTACAAATAATAAGCACATTCCCCCAAAAAAACAAAGCACAATTAACTATGTCCACAAAGTTCAGTGGTATTATTTGTGGTTCATTGTCACTACTTAAGCCATTTTATGAACGAATTCTGACAAGTATATCTCATATGCAGTGACTTAAATATGTTTGGCAGCGTAAGTGAATCAAAAAGATCAGAAATTACTTGATTAGACACTCACCAGCTTCTCAATTAGTTTATGCTTGTCGAAGTAGGAAAGAAAATGTTATCATTTCTATCAATGGAGTTTTCATGTCTGTATTCATTAATAAAAAGGATAGAATACCAAAACATACCAGTACAAATATTTCATTGTGTTAACAAATGAAAATTCTACAGTTTTTGTTAAGCAATAGTAGTATTTTAATCAGCACTCAAAATATACACTTGAGATGTCAACAATTATTAATCAAATGTTTTGTCTTTTATTCCAATTTTAGTTTTAATTTTCAATGAAATAGAGTAGAAAATGTAGGAAAGGACACTGATCACATCTCTGTGACTCAAACTGAAGAAAGGAAGAGAAACCTCTAAATGAGAGAAGTCCTGGGTGAATGTATGTTAGCCTCAGACCCAGGAAGGAATGACAAAGCCTTTTTTCTTGAAATGAGAATCAGCATGAAACAGCAGAGCCGTCTCTCTGGTGCATATGTGGATGATAATGGTGTGTGCAGAAAATATCCAGCATAGCTTTATTTCTGGATACTTATAGCATGAAGACTACCGACCTACAGAGGCTGTGTCTACCAAGATTAACTGTCTCCTTGATCCAGCTGTATTCCATAAACTCTGCCCCCTTTGATATGTTTAATAATACCACCTCCACATTCAGCTGTACACAATAGTCCTCATTCCATGTTTGATTCTATTTGATAAGCATTTTGAACTTCCAGGGTGATGTGTTTTCTTAAACTGAGAGTCTAGAGCACCCAACATAATTTTTCTTTCTACATGCCTGTATGCCTCTGTGTCTGCCTTTATTTCTTCACTGTCCATATTTATGTCAAATCCCTGTGTGGGCAAAATATCAAACATCTTCACAGACAGAGTGTGCCTGGAAAACCGTTATTCCTAGTGAGAGATGTCCTCTTAGTGTCCTTATTTCCTTTCATTCTCATCACTACTTTCTCTGCTTCCAAAAGTAACCGCACTCCAGAGTTCTGAAAGGCACAATCTCTCTCTGTCTCTCTCTCTCTTCTCCCCTCTCTCATATATCTGTGTGTAATGTATATAATTTGTGGACATACCAGTTGTGCATAGAGTTGACATATGGAGAACAGAAGTGACCTGGCATGAACCACCTTAGTTTTGAGTCAGGATCTCACAACAGGACAGGGATCTGAAGGTTATACTAGGCTAGCTGTCCAGTGACCCACAAGAATTCTCAAGGTCCAAATCAGGAGCAGAAGGAGACGGAGCACGAGCAAGGAACTCAGGACGGCGAGGGGTGCACCCACACACTGAGACAATGGGGATGTTCTATCGGGAACTCACCAAGGCCAGCTGGCCTGGGTCTGAAAAAGCATGGGATAAATCCGGACTAGCTGAACATAGAGGACAATGAGGAATACTGAGAACTCAAGAACAATCGCAGTGGGTTTTTGATTCTCCTGCACGTACTGGCTTTGGGGGAGCCTAGGCAGTTTGGATGCTCACTTTACGAGACCTGGATAGAGGTGGGCGGTCCTTGGGCTTCCCACAGGTCAGGGAACCCTGAGTGCTCTTCGAGCAGATGAGGGAGGGTGACTTGATCGGGGGAGGGGGAGGGAAATGGGAGGCGGTTGCGGGGAGGAGGCAGAAATCCTTAATAAATAAATTAATTTAAAAAATAAATAAATAAATAAATAAAACTGTAAGTCCCCAATAAAAAATAAAATAAAATAAAAAGAATTCTCCCGAATCTTCCTTCCCAGCACTGCAATTACAAGTACAAGCCAGCACAAACCACATCTTAGCAGGAGAGCACGGTGGATTTCTGCCACCATACACAGAGATGTTTCCAGGCTGCACAGTGCTCTATATTGCAGATTTGGCTGTAACTCAGAAAGAAAGAGTTTATGTGCTGCACACTCAGTCTCAGAGTTAAACTGCTCAGTGGGACTCCTACCTGGCGGCCCCGGAGCTAACAGAAATGGTACGTTTACCATTTTGAAATTGGAGAGAGGTAGAGCCAACATCCAGAGCAGCTTCACCATGCTAGTGGTACATTGAGCACGGCTCAGAGGCACAAGCGGCTCTGCCATGTTGGACTGGGCGGGGCAAGCAGGCAGTACCTGTATTTGACCTGGGATTGTCGCAGCTTAGATTCTTAAGAACTTAGCATTTTAAAAGCTCTTCAAGACAGTAGATAATTAAAGACAATGCAATAGGATAGATTCAGACATAAAAGACCTCTAAATGGGTCATAGTGTTAGACATACATACATAGGCTTGGGAGAGAAAAAAAAAGGAGTATTAAAAAGTCATAAAGTTAAGTTAATGCTTTAAGAAGGGGTAAATCTTTAAAGAGACAGAGTACAGATAGTTATAGATAAAAAATAAGCCACATAAAAATGGAAAATTCACAGAGATTTTGGATTATGTGTTATTTTATTTATTTCAAATTTTGACTGTGAAGGAGCTAAGTACAAAGAGACAGCTCATGATATGGGCTGCCAAGCTAAACCAGCATGTATATTATAAAGATATCTTGACTTCAGAATATGGGTTGTAGGATATGGTGCTTTGGAAAAGAGGTTCTTCTTTTGTTTAAACAGAATATGAGACCCTATGGGTTGCTTCTAGATTAATATGGTATGATAGACCACACGTTCCTGAAAGGTTGCTGTAAACACCCTCAAAAAATTACTTTACTCAATTGCCAAATGAGATGAACCTGGCACACAGGATACACCATGAAAGACCTGATTAAAAGCACCCCCATTCAGCACAAAGCAGTTTTGAGAGAAATGACTGTGCCCATGTTCCCAAATATTGTTTATAAATGTTATTTTAAATTTAAAAGCAGATATTATATAGATATGAATAATTTGTATTGGTATAAATCTTGATTTATTGATATAAGTTTAAGGTCAATTTTGTTCTAGGTATATGTATTTCTGATCTTGATTAAGGTATTGTGATTGTGTAGTTCATTTAAAAATGTAATGTATAATTAGGAAATATAGGTTGTTAATGGACAATCATTGATAATAGTCAAGCTTGTAGTCATCTCAGTTAGATTTTCTAGATATATAGAGATATATATCAGTTAGATAGACAATCTTCATATCTTTCAAAGACGACAGAATATGGCATTTAATGTTTTAATAACTTAGAACTTTTCATGACAATGAGACACATCTGCTCCTGGCAGCACCAGCTACTTCAAGAGGAAGATGGGCATCGAAGAGGCTCCTTATGGAGTTGGTTAGCCATTTGGGCAAGAAACTGCTCTTGCATGGACTGTTGCATAAACTGGACATGAAGAACCTGCAGAGAGAGGACTGCTGAACTTGCCTAAAGGTGAGATGGTCCTTCGGGTTTATTGCTTCATGAAAGAGTCTGTGAGACATTCTTCAGGATACAGAAGAAAGTGACTGAACTGTCTTTGAAATTTTCTGCTTCATGGAAATGTCTGCTGGATACTATGAGCTTGTAGGCTGAAGATGGATGTCCCAATGTTACAGAAAAACTTTGGGTGACTGTCCAGACAGCGAGATGTCTCTGTCATTTATAGAGTTTTGGAAGTTGCATACTTTTGTTTACTTAGGTAGTATTATATCCTCCTGGAGTCTTTGAGGGAGTTGAAGAATGAATAGTTATTATAGTTTTTCTTTGTTATGATAAAAGATAAAACAGATATAAATATTGTAACAGCAATTCTTGCTTGATAACTGTTTTGCTATATGTAATTTTACTATGTTAAAGTTAAAGCCTTCCTTTTTGTATAAACAGAAAAGGGGAAATGGTGTAGGCTGTGTTGCTTTTATTATTTGAATAAAGAGACTGCCGTGGCCTTTAGATAGGGCAGAAACTTAGGTAGGCACAAATGATAGAACTGGGTGCTGGGAAGAAGAGCAGAGTCAGGCAGACACCATGAAGCTCCAGCCTGAGAGGGACGTAGGTTAGAATCTTTCCTGGTAAGTTACGACCTCGTGGTACTACACAGATTATTAGAAATGGGTTAGATAAAGGTGTGAGAGTTAGCCAATAAGAGGCTAGAGCTAATGGGCCAGGCAGAAATTTAATTAATACAGTTTCTGTGTTATTATTTTGGGATTAAGCTAGCCGGGCAGTGGGACACAGCCTGCCATTATTATTACATACACTTTCTCAGTAAGTCAGGGAAAAGTCAGTGACCAGTAAAATGGGAATCTTTAGGAACAGCCTGTGTTTAATGAAACCTGAACTTTACTGTGATTGGTGGAAATACAAACTTTCATTTGAATGACACATGCAAGCATGTGTCCATTCCTAGCTACAAAACCAGAGAGCAGAGCTGCTTTCCAGTCCATTGAAAGACACCTTCCAGTATTGCCCTATGGTGTTGCAACATTAGGCCCTGTAAAAATCTTCTCCCAAATGGTGGTTTGTTTGCCAACTTGGGTTTTTTGTCCTACACAGATGGAGTGTTGAGCTGGCAAATGGAGGAAGTCACAATAGAGCAATTCTTGCCTTGCCAGGGCTGTAGCGAGAAGACTGCAGCTACAAACAGAAGTAGGCCTGGGGACTATAAGCACAAGGTGGCACTGACTGCTATCACTAACTGCTTCAGGAAGCAGCCACTGGAAAACTCAGAACCATAAGCCTTTCAGCTATACACCTAGGTTGAAGTGTTTTCTAAGTCTGTGGCTTCTAAATGAAAAAAAGACAAATTTCTCTCCTCACGACATATGATTATGAGCCTCTGAGTCTACTTCACAGTCCTAAGACATGCAAGTGCCCAGGACAATCAACTCTCACATAGCTCTGCTCACCTACTATGACTTCTAATCATACATAGACCAAAGGACCCCAGTCATTTTACTGGTGAGGAAATGGGCAATCATTCAGGTCTTAATCTTCATTCAGTCATATTATTATTGTACACATGATGTTCATCAGCACTATAATGTCACTGTGTCTTACTCATCATGTTTACTGTATATGCTTGTCACTGTTTCATTCTAGTACAGATATCTATATACATTCTATTGTTGAGGATACCCAGTTTTATCTAGTTGGGAACAATTGCAAATAGTAATGCTAAAATACTCTTTCACATGGGCATCTGGTGATGAATTGTGGACTCATATTTATAACCTATATAATACAATAGTACACATAAGTGTGTGTGTGTGTGTGTGTGTGTGTGTGTGCCATGTGTGCACAGGGTATACACACACTCAGGTTTAAAGACAAGTGCAAACAGCTTTCCAGAAGTCTCTCTATAAATGCACACTCCTGGGAAAGGGTGTGAGCATCCCCAGTGTTCTACAGCCTCAATACCATGGAACTTCCTGCCCTTAGTCTTTTAACTCAAGTGTGCATTAAACTCTTATATAACCTATGAGGCAACAAGGAAGTAAAAAATTATATTTTATTTTATTTTATCATATTTATTTTATCATAACTAAGGAAAACTATAATTATAACTATCTATTCTTCAACTCCAGAAAGACATAATATTACCTAAGTAAACAGAAAGTCCATTGTAAGCAACTTCCAAAACTCTGGAAATGACAGAGATATCTGGTTGACTGAACATTCACCCAAAGTTCTTTTGTAACTTTGGGGCATGCATTTTAAGCTTATAGGCCTAAAGTATCTGGTAGATTTTTCAGTGAAGCAGGAAATTTGATGGACTGTCCCTCCTATTTTTGGCAAAATTTATCAGTTGATTTCTTGTAGAATGTCTGGCAGACTCTTTCATGGAGTAGGAAGCCCTACAGGATTGTCTCACCTTGTTTTTGTCAAGTTCAGCCGTCATTTTCTTATGGGTTCTGCATGTTCAGTTTATAGATCATATTGTCAATCATTCTAGACAAAAGCAGATTGTTGCCCAAATGATTAGTTTAAAAGCAAACTCCATAAGGGGCTTCTTAGATGTTAGTCATCCTCTTGAAGTAATTGGGTCTGCCAGAAACAGACATCTCATATTCAAAGAATTCTAAGTTATTAAAACATTTTAAAAGTCATATTCTGTAAGTCTTTCAAGTATTTGAATATTACCTATCTGAAATATATCTCTTTATTACCTTGTAAATTTATAACATGAATTTAAATTTGACTATTAGTTTATATTTCTTAAAAATAGATTGCATTTTTAAGTGAGCTGCATAAATATAATACTTTAAGTAAGAGTAGAAATGTACATATAGTATGACAAAATTGACTTTAAATTTGTCTCAGTAAACCAAAATCCATACCAGTGTGAAGTATTTTGAAATTAACAGTTGTTGTTTGTATTAAAGTAGACTTAATAATGTACCTTTTTATCATTTTTATGTCATATCCCCCTTTTTTCTTTAGAAAGTGATTGACTATGACCATTAACCATTTACAACCAACCCCTTTTAAATGAAAACAACTATTCATAAACAATATTTTGGGAATTTGGACATAGTTTTCTATACTACTTCTTGCTGATGGAGTCATTGATAATCTTATGGGCAACCTGAGAAAATGTAGAATTATGATTAAATTTTGACTCTAGTAGTCTGTAAGGCTGTATACTCTCAGCCAGTAACCTTGAACCTATTCTGGATGTTGAGTCAGCTGGACCATCACTCCCATGGAGACCTTGCACGGTGTCTTACTTAGACAAAACATATTAACCTGAAATGAATGCATTGCTTTTCATGTCCTGTGGAAACAAAAGCAGAACCTCTTTTCCAAACAAACTATCCTTAGACCCAAATTTCAATGTCAAGATACTTTTATGTTGGTTTAGCTTAGCAGCCCCCACTAGCAAATGTCTCTCTGCAGTTAGTTCATTAAAAATCAAAATAGTCAAAAAAACAAAACCACAATAGTATACATAATTCTAGGTCTCTGTGTGTTATCTATCTTTATGTGGCTTTTTATTACTTTTATTGTCTCTTTAAAGACATTGATTTTTAAACTATTTATTTCTTTCTATAACTTATCATATCCATTTTCTTTCTTTCTTAAGCCTACATACATTTATTGATCGCAATATGAACGGTTTTAAGGTTTTTTTATCTGAATCTGTCTTTATTGCATATCTCTATTTATTTTTATCAATGTTTGAAACTGGTAAGTGGATGTGACTAGAACCAGAGCAGCCTCTTTGGCTGTTTGTTGTGCCCAGTCTGGCTTTCAAGCATGGTGGAGATAGCAACAATCCTCACTCTTACCTCCACACAGTGCTGCTATCAGTCAGCAGGCAGCTGGCCCATAAACAGTTTTTGCCTATATGAGTAAAAACTAAGTCTATCACATATTGAGCAGCTGATTAACATCTCTGTACTGAGGCCTGTGTGGGACTCTGGAAATATGCCACACTGCTTAGCTCATAGTGGCTGGCAGCCAGCTCCATCCTGCAGGCTACTTTTAGGAGATACATGTCTGCAATGCTGCTGGCATGAGACTGTGAGACTAGAATCCCAGTATTACACCATTTTTGCGTGTTTTGAACCAACTTTTTAAGTTTCCTCGGGTCCTGCGGCACATTGGGTGCCAAAATGTAACTGGAGACTATTAATTGTCATGTGTGGTCCACCGGAACCAGTTTCTTTCTGGCCCACCAGTCCCTGCAGCTATGTATAAAATAAACATTTTGAGGTTTAATAATTTAATTGTTCAATAGCTCAGGCTTCTTACTGGCTAGCTCTACATATATTAATTGATTTCTAATAATCTATGTATCATCATGTGCCATCATGAGCAATGCTCTTTGTCAAAATAATTATTCAGAGGCTTAATATCTATTACAAACTATTTAGCCTAGTAGCTCAGGCTTAATATTAACTGTCTCTTGCAATTTAAATTAACCCATATATATTAGTCTATATTTTTCCATGAGGGTTGGGACTTGTTACCTCACATTGTACTTATTTAGTAGCTGCTGAATCTCTCAGAATTTGCCTCCTTTCTCCCTATCCCTCTGCTTGGATCTCCCACCTAGCTATATTCTGCCTTGCTATACACCAAAGCAGTTTCTTTATTAACCAATGGTAATAAAACATATTCAGATCATACAAGGGGTACCCCACATCAGACATACTTGAAAAAAATCAGAAACTTCTTTTATATCCATTCAACTTTGATGTTGATGAGAAATATGTGTGATAATACAAGTACATAATTGAATAAATATGGTCCCTACTCTTAAGTCATTTGAGACTGGTGACAAACTTGAGGATCACATCTATTCTTACAGAGCACTAAGAATACAGGATATTACTGCATGAGAGATTGAGGCCATACTTAGATAACTTCCCATTGGATATAAAATTCAAAATAATCTGTGGAAGAAATACAGAAGGTAGCTCTAACATGAATTTGGAGTATTCAGTGCAATTGGTCTCATTTCTCAATTTCCTTTACTACCTTACCACAAAGACTATAACTGTTAACACTGTTGAAGTCCCAATCATTTCTTAGAATAAACCAGTGATTTCTGATGCCTTCCCTAATCTGTCCTGCTTCTTCTCTTTGAAGTATCAGAAATTCAAAGTATTTTCTCTAACTTTTCATCCTTTCTCTGTACAAAAAACCAAAACTCAGTCTTCAAGTGTATTTAAAGGAAAACATATATAATAAAGTTTAAAGACTTCTGTTCTATGTAGAGACAACAATAAATCTGCCTATGACAAAGGTGTTCTAGACAATGTACCCTGAGAAAATTGCAACATCAGCATGCTGTCTCCTCTCCTCAGGATGTTTCTGGCACTTAGGAGAGGAGGAGACAACTGAGAAGAGAATCACAATTTAGCAAAAGCATAATGTCCTCTCCAGGAAGAGGAAAATAGTTCCAAGTCATTAAAAATAAAATAAGCATTTCATAAAAGGATAAGCATTTGTTTGAAAAAGATTACTTCATTCACATGTGCTCCTGCAATTATTAATACAATGTAGTCCTTTCAAAAGTAAAGATGTCAAATTACCTTTGCAATAGTTTCCAAATATAAATGAAAGTTGCAGTTCTAGCCAAAAGAACTATATTGAATCTTTCCTGGTATATTAACTTTCTATAAATGTGGCAAAGTCAGACTTTTTATTCTGAATGCAAGAGGAGATATGGGGGATTTTCGTGTTCCATTTTATTTACTGACAATGAAATTATTTGATTGGAGATGTTTATTGGAAGACACACAGACACGGCATAATCAAGGCTTGGGAAGATGGATTTCTTGCAATTTCAGAAGTCAATGGTATTTCACAAATACTCTCAGTGTTCATTATTGACTTTCAGGATAGATATTCCTACTTATGAAATGAATTAGTGCTTCCCGAAGCATTGATGACACAGATAAATATCAGCTCACTTCAAACACCCATCAGTGTCAAGATAGTTTTACAATTGGTCTCTGCTGCACAACTCTTCCTTCAACAATGTTTCTTTACAAAATTTTAAAAATGGGTGGGAAAGCACTGTCATCAAGACTTTGATGAAAATTGATAATATTTCATTATAAATTATATGTATACACAAATAAATAATTTTAAAATTGTAGTGAGTTATGAGAAACTCAGAAAACAAAGAACTATTTGCTATTCTTACACAATTGTGGGGGGAAACAGAATTTATATAATGCCACCACTGGTTTTTATTAGCATTCAGTTTGGAAAATCTTCATTATGTATTCTGGATATGAACTCCTCTCTGGATGTATAGT
Source organism: Microtus pennsylvanicus (assembly GCF_037038515.1). Taxonomy (NCBI): domain Eukaryota; kingdom Metazoa; phylum Chordata; class Mammalia; order Rodentia; family Cricetidae; genus Microtus; species Microtus pennsylvanicus. The sequence goes on along the minus strand of NC_134594.1, from coordinate 1,541,118 downwards.
CCACTTATAATTAGTTCCATTTGGTATGCCTTCTACATTGAGATTATAGGCCTAATCATTCATCATCTATGCCACAGCAATGCTTAAGCATGCATAGGCAGCCTGTTTATGGTGGTTTTCCAGTTCTTCCAATTACATGCAGTCCTAGATGCTTGTATTATTGTCATACCCAAGATTCAAGAGTCTTCCTTTATGCTGTCAATTTTATGTTTTTGGGGCCTTTGTTATCACCTTATTTTGTGCACTCCTCCAAGCAGTGCTATTTTTGGTTATCAGCCATCATTCATTCCCATAACATGGCCAAAGTATTTCAAGTGTCATTGCTGTACCCCGTAGTTTGCTTCCTTTTGTAGATAGAGATTTTTTAATATCATCTATGCTCAGCATATCTCTTCGTGTGACATCTAGAATCCTCCTGAGACATGTCACCTCAAACACATTCAGTCACTATTCTAAGGAGTGTTTCACTCTCCAAGTTTCAGAGTTGTAAAGAAGGCAGCTCAAGACAAGTGTTTCATATACTTGTAATTTTGTTGTTGTTGTTATGTCTCTTACTGATCAAACCTTTCTTAGTGCCTGGAATTCAGCCTTCACTATCCTGTTCTGCCTCTTGATATCTGAAATAGTTTTCTTTGAACTGAAGTTTTCTCCCAAATAAACAAAGTTGACTGTTTGATTGAGGTTTAGTTTCTTTCTTACAGTGTTAAAATCTTTGTATGCCCTTCCCAAGTGCTGTATCTCGATATTCTTGATGTTTAATTTCATACCAAGGTTTTCACTTACTGCCACCACTCTATCTACCACAGCCTGAAGCTCATTTGGACTTTCAGCAAGTAGTGCTATATTATCAGCAAAACACAAGTTATTGACTTGCACACCACATATCGACATGCCTATCTCCTCATCCTTCAGGGCTGTTGCTATTATTATTCTCAAGAATATATTAAAAAGTAGTGGTGAAAGGATGCATCTCTGCAACACTCCTATAAGTGTCTTAAACTGGTCACTTAGTTCTCCACAGTGTTTGACTGATGCAAAGCTATCTTTAGAGGCATTTTCTAGTATTCTTATGATTTTTCTCTGGGTACCTGTAAGACCTCATTGTTTCCCAAAGTCCTTTTCTCTGAATGCTATGAATACCTTCCTGAAGTCAGTGTAACAGACATGTACAAAGTCTTCTCCAAATTCTTCTTATTTTTCTGCCAGTTGCCTCAGAGTGAAGATCTGATCTACTGCACTCCTGTTAGCTCTGAATCTGCACTGGACCCTTGCTAGGATTTCCTTGATCCTTTGCAGGATAATGGAGAAGAAGATCTTGTGGCTATGCCACAAAAGATAATGCACCTGTAGTTTGAGCAGTCCATCTTGTCCTTCTTGTGTAAGGGAATTATGACTGAGTGCTTCCATTCTGTGGGAATCACTTCATGCTCCCATAGCTCTCTGAAGAATCTTGAGAAACACCGTGGCCCTGAGCCTATTGTAGCCACCTCCAATTCCTCCACCAATGATGTCATTCACTCCTGGGGCCTTCCTACATTTTTTACTCTTGATAACTTCCTCTATCTCACTCCTGTTGATATTTAATATTTTCTCATTGTTTCTGGTATTTGAATGGCTGCCGAAGTGTTTCTCATTGTAGTCTATGTTGACAGCATTAGGGTTGTTGTGCAGGGTGTCAAAGTACTGTCTCCATCTTTGCTTTGTTAACAGAACAAAAAGGTTCTGTTAACCAGTGACCTTGCCCATCTTTAATCACCCAAATCTGAGGAGAATCTCAGGCAGTTTTCCATCTGAGAGCTTCATAGACAAGATGTGTTTTATTATGGAGTCTAGCCTCTTCAACCTCTTTGCATATACCTTGTATATTCAACTCTCTATTCACTCTTCTTTTGACTTTCTTGCACAGATAATTGTGGCATTTTGATGTCTGTGATTGCCCCTTCAATTGATCTTTAGCTCCCTTCTTTCTTCCACCAGGTTGATCACCTCTGCAGTAAGCTTTTCTACTGGTATTGCCCTTCTTGCATAACCAAGTGTCACTTCTGAAGCCTCCTGTTTAGCTCTTTTGATTTTCTCCAATTTGCTTTCTGTATTTGTAAAGGGTTGTTTAATGATTTCCCTCATTTTTTTCAGCAGTTGTCTTATATTCTTTCCATATAGCTGAATTCATCAGTTGTTTGCAATGGATCTTCCATTTCATCTTGTCTAGCATGCCTCTCCTAAGTTTTAGGTGATTTTGTCCATAACAAGTAGGTGATCTGACCCTAACTCAGCACTAGAAAATCATTGACTATTTTGGATGCGAGGTAAGAGTTTCCTGGTGACCAGAATGTAGTCAATTTGGCCATATTTGCATTTCTCAGGGGATTCCCATGTCCAGCATCTTGACAGATTAGACTGCTTAAATTTTGTGTTGGATATGTATAAATCATTTGCATAGCAGAGGTCAAGCAGTCATTTTCCTCTAATATTCCTTTGCCTGAATTCATGTTTATATTACACTGTAGTCCGTTCTTTCTCCAGATCTCAGTCTTGCATTGAAGTCACTCATAATGATTAATATGCCATTCTTATGCACCTTGTTGACTTTGTTCTGTAGATTTGTGTAAAAAATGTTAATGACATCCTCTTCTGCTTCCGCTACTGGGGCATAGACGTGTATGATAGTTACTGGATGTGTTATTGTCTGAAATCTGGCTGATATAACTCAGTCATTTACAGGTCTGTAATGCAAGCATGCAATTTTGGACCAAGCTAGATAATACTAAAGCTACACCTATTGCGCATTTTCCCTTTCCACTGGAGTTATAGTTTTGCATCTGTTTACTACAAGTTCTTGTGTCCCTGTCCAATACATTTCTGCCAATCCAACGACATCTCACCTGAAGTGAATAAGCTCATGCATGAGCAAGCTGGTTCCCCCAACTCTGTTTAGTGTTCTCAGGTTTCAGGCCCCTACTGTGGTGACTCTTTAGCATTAAGACGTGCCTTTCTTGTCCATTTCTATCAGATCCCTTCCCCTTTTTGGTTTTAAGAGAGAAGTATGATCTGTCCTGTACTTAGGACATGGAGGTACTGAGGCACTGCTTGATTCTGGGACTATGTTTCTTTGAAACTTTTACATACTGGGATTTACAGTCTGAGTTGATGAGAACGACTGACCAAGTTTCTTCCTCATGGTCTTAATAACCGAAACAAAATCCAAAATACTAACTTTCTTTCCTTGCCACTATGAACTTTCTGATGTAATTTTGGCTACTTAATGTTTATTGTGTCTATTCTGTATTACCCACATAACTATAAGCAAGCAAACAACAATCAACACTTGAATAGATCCTAAAAATAAAAATATTTGGTTTCATTTTAAAATGTGATTTATAGAAAGTCATTTTAAAACCATAATATTCATGAATAAAGAATGGAAAATATTAAAAAGTTATCAAATATTAAATAAAAATTAAATTTATTTGAAAAAATATTCCTCATATACTAGAAGAAGAAACTTACTCATTACAATATTTCTTTGTACTTGCATTTCTTGTTCATCTTTTCTTCCATTTTAATATCCAGAAGTAGTTGAAGAGTTTTGAAATAAAAATATATAAATAAACACAAAATTTTTAATTTGTGATGTATTTTTTTAAAAAAATATATAAACTGGAATAAGAAAGCTAAGAAAAATTATAAAAATTCTTAAGTGGGAGAAGATTGAATTAGTGATTTCCAACATCAGCACTACATTCTAACAACCCAGGTTAAAAGACAACACAAAAATTTCCATATCACTCCACTGCCATTAGACTATAAACACACTGGGAGAGTCCTCAGCCCTTATCGACATTTTCTCATGAGGAATTTGAACAAGAGATTTGAATAAATTTATGTGTGAAAACCTCAATAGCAGGTTTTCATTTAATAACAGGGCATCAATATCATTTCTGACCATTAATGAAAATTAAGAATTAATATTTAAAAAATTCAATTATGGGAATTCTAAAATGAACGAAAAATAGAGCCAAGCTTATATATCTTCTTGTTCTTCAAACTTTAATAAAAAGGAGGATAAGATGAGAACTTTAAAGTCAAAAATGTTCTGTAAATAAATTCTATGGAAAATAATTTAATACCAACACACATGCAAAAGTAATGGGTGTTTGCCTATTATATTAAGCTAAGTGGTACTTTCAGGAGGTAATTTATAGTAGTAACAGGGACACCTCTTCAAAAATACAGCATGTTCAGACAAGGAAATAGAGAAGCATAGACATCAGAAACATAACCAGAGAAACATACCAAAGACTAGGAAATATAGATTCATGTTACCTTGAGAAAATTCTCTCAGCTAAATTTTGACAAATGTTCTACAAAAAGTGTTTTCTAGAAAGAATGAGTGTCCAACTTGTAGAGAGGCTATGGTGCTTCTCAGGCAGCCTAATTCCAAAGGCAGGAACACTGCTTCCTAGCTGTAAAAGGTAGATTAATTTTGTAGGAACTCTAGCAGTAAATTCTATTTTAAAATATGATTACTAGTGATAATAATAGTATTTAAATTACCAGGCAATGTGGACATAGAAAGATAAACCATGTAAGTTACTATAATAACAAATATCTGGTAGACATTTAGTCAGTGTTGGAATCATCCAATTTTTTAATGGAGTCCTCTCTTTTCTCATACTAGACAATACATTCTGACCACAGGTTTCCCCTCCATCTACTCCTGCCAGAATCTCCCCACATGCCCTCTCACTGAGATCAACCCCTACTCTGTTTCCTCTTCAGAAAAAGGTAGGTCTCCAGAAGACAACAGTCAAATCGAACAAAAATAAAACACAAAAAGGCAAGGCTAAAGCCCTCCTATTGTTTATTATTCTATATTAATAAAATTAATGTATTCCAGCATTTTGCAGAAACAAAGCGTCAACTCAAAGAGGATGAAAGAGTATAATCTGAAGCCAAATATGGACAACCATGTCCTGAGAACACAGACAGAGGTCACTGCCCATTCCATGTCACAACATGAAAGTAGTTCTATGAAGTTTTTATAGTAACAGAAAAAAGAAAGTCATAAATCAAGATACTTTTCAAATACATTAATGAAAACATCAGGGGCAGGTTACAGCAAGGTGGAGGAATCTCAGCTGTAGGCCTCAGATACCTTCTGGTGCCACATTTAGCCTTTTGGTTGGTTAAACATTTGGTTTTGTTAAATTAATACATTCCAACAGATTTTTATCTTAGTCACAGGATGTTAGGTTCTAAAGAGATCCAGGCAAAGGAGCAGCTATAAAAGGGAATATAGGTAGTCAATGATAAATTGTTATTAGGCTATGGACCTGCAACATTCCAAACTCACCACAGTCATTGAATTTCTAATACATGAATCAGCATTTATGGTAGAAGTTGAAGGTCCATCTTCTTACCGGAAAGTTTTGTTCACTATAAATATCAGACAAATATGTGAAGTGTTCTATATTGAAATCTGAATAATTCACTCTTTCATTTTGCCTTAAAAGTTGAAAATCTAAATGTGTTATCCTTTAGTGGAAAACGAAGTAGATTGGACCTGGGAAGAAAGGATAAGTTTATAGCCATAACTTAATTTTTTTATAACTTAATTTAAAAAGGTATATATATGTTTGTGCCTGCAAGTAAATATGTGCACATACATACAGATACCAATGGACATCAGAAGAGGATGTCAGATCCTTTGGAGTTGGACTGACAAGTAGTTGGGAGCCACCTGATGTGAATGCTGGCAACTGAATACTGACCCTCTACAAGTGCAGTAAGAACTCTTACCTGCTGACTGATTTTTTTCAGGCCCCACATCTTAATTTTTAATCAAGACCTTTTAGTCTGGTTACAGGTTTTATATGAGTAGATATATTTGTGTTCATTAACTTAACCATACACTTCACATTTTCAAAAATTCTAATTTACAAAGATTTGTATCTTCTAAAATCATATTATATCCACTCATCTTTAGAATACTTCAGCAGCATTTCTTAGTGCCTTATAGAGGTCTACAAACTCATCATGTGAGACAAATTAGTCTGAAACTGTCGTTCTTGTCAAGACCTATCTTGAGTCCCACTTACTTCTCGGGTTATAGAAAGACACTGACTGAAATCTTGGTCTTAAATTTAATAGCTATGCATCTGGTGTGGATAGCCCTGGGCATCAACTAGAGCTGATGCTTCTGATAGACATGCCAGGATAATGGGTTAAATGCTTAACTTTCTTTTGCTCTTCCTTTTACACAATTTAGTTGGACCATTATGACATACATAGTGAACTTGCCTTGTATTCAAACCTAAAGTAAAAATTTGACAAAATTATTTTTATACCAATGTTATTAAAAATTTCCTCAGTAAGTAATTCAGTTTTTCAACATTCATCCAACCAAAATTAATTGAACATTTATTTTTTTAATTCTTATTTTCCTAAAATTAAAGAAAATATGGTGAAATAAGTTATTGACTAGGCAAGTTGACTGTTTGTTATTTTGTTGAATATGTATAAGCAAAAATAAGTACCAGGGAGGTACAATAGTTTTGTGTTTTGCAGATGAAAATTGAGTTTCATGGCAATCAAATGGCTTTAAGTTCTAAGGCCGCAGTGGCCTACTAACCTATCATTTTAGAAATGCTCAGAACCCACCTACCCATGCTCTGAACAGCTCAAGGCTTCTGTTCTATCAAAAGATTGAAAAAGGAAGAAAATCCAGAATTCAAGCTCACAATACAACAGAAAATTGTTTTGGTCTTTTCTAGCAGTTTAACATAACATTTAGTAACTAAAGACATGTCGTAAGGAGAAAGAAGTCAAGCACATATTCTGCCCCTGACCAGACTCATCCTCATTCAACATGGTGTTGTATTAACCATTAAAACATACATTTTAGAATTCTTTCCACATTCAAGTCCCTTTTTTTGTCTCTCATACTTACCAGGAAGCATAAAATGCAGCTTTGTCTGAATTAAATTTACCATGAAATTTTGATTATGAGCAATAATCATTCTGCAAGAGATTTCATAGTTGAAAAGAAAAAATGGACCCGAACATGAATATTTTTCTGTTTCTTCACGTGTCTCCAGTCTCTTGTGATAGAAAAAAAGGAATACAAATAGGTCCAAATAACATAAATAGATAGATAGATAGATAGATAGATAGATAGATAGATAGATAGATAGACAGATAGATAAAAGTTGAGGTTCTCAGATTACACTTCCTTACTAAAAGTTTAGAGTAGATCATCATATATATTTAAATTTTTGTCTTAATTTAGAAGGAAGGATTTAGCAAATCTGTCTTATTGAGGGTTTATGTTTTAATTTAAAGTTTCTCATCTGACTGATCTTCTTTTGAAATTACTTCCACTAACTAAGAATAATAAAAAGTTCTTTGTGGAAATAGACCCGTCCTACCTCAGTGCCTGACTTACTGGCAAAGAGATGGCAAGAATATTCTAAAGATATCACCATAGAGAAGGTCACAGTATGCTCACCTCTGGGCATTTTCTGTTTCTGGTTATGATGGTTCACTGAATAGAAAAGGAAAGAAAACATATATACATGGGGAAAGGGACCATGAACTTTGTGATGTCTATTCTATCTCTGCAATGTAAATGGAATTGAATGCAAACGAAAAATACAGCATCATTAAAACAGCCATGAGGCCCGTGGAAGAGAAAGGCACAGTTAAACAACCTCTGGAACAGTGAAGATTTAAACATAAATGTTGGCACTTGCAGATATGGACCTTACTCCATACAGATCCAATCTGACATGTATTTTCTGAACAATGTACCTCAAAAAGGCATTACAGCTCCTGTTCACTAGATATTAAACAAGTCTGCACTGGAAAACAAGCTTGCCTTACCTTTAAACTTGTATTTGTTTATTTTTTAAGTGCAACATTGCCATCTACAGGACATGAAGTTGGAAAATTCCATGATTCCTTTATAGCATGTTTGTTTGACATGACAACTAGGAATCACTGAGGTTGAAAACGCTGTATTTGTTTACAACCAGTCCTGTCTGATGATCCTGCCAAACACTGTAGTTTACAAATTATCTCATAAGCACACAGCTCATCAAAGAGGTGGCAAGAATACAAGAAGTCAACTGCCTAGTGGCACAACTTGCTTTTAGAAATTATTGGGGATTCATGCAAATATTATATTAGGGTAATATAAATGAACTGGAAGACATGCTAGAATTTGGGTGATGAGTTAGGGGTTTTAGTTTTTTTGTTAATATCAATCTACTTAAACGTGTCTGGAGATAAGCTACCTAAAGCTTCTTAGAGAGGTCAAGTAACAGTGCTGGAGATGTAACTAGGTCATAGACTACTTGAATAGCACACAGAAAGCGAATCTTCACCAATCCTCAGTAGCTATAAGCTATGCGTGAATGTTTATGCCTGTAACATAAAGGTGGCAGAATTAAGAGTTCAAAGTCATCCTCTATTATATAGTGTGCAGCCTGGATTACAAAAAAAAAATGTTTTAAAATAGAAAAGGAGAGTGTTGTAGAAGAGAGGGATGGAGAGGTTTGAGACAAGGAGGAAGCAAGGTAAAAGGAGAGAAGGGGCTCAAATAATAAACACAGTATATCGTCTTTCTCTAAGTACAAGAAGAGAACTCACATTCTACATCCTTTAGTGAGTCTCATAAATTGGCCAGGCTGCCCAAAATTCCCAAATGAACAGAGAATAAGGGAACTAACAGATGTTATGATGCAAATAGACTTAACAGACATCTATAGATTATTCCATCCAAAATTAAAGAATATACCTTCTTCTTAGCACCTCATGGAACCTTCTCAAAAAATGACCACATGATCAGTAACAAAACAAACCTCAACAAATACAAAAAAAGGAATAACACAATGTGCTTTATCAGATCACCATGGTTTAAAACTAGAAGTCCACAGCAATACTAATTCCAGAAAACCCACAAAAACATGAAAATTAAACAATACACACCTGAATAATCAAAGGATTAAGGAAGAAATAAAGGGATAAATTAAAGGCTTCCTAAAATTCAATGAAAATTATCACACAACATACCCAAATTTATGGGACACAATGAAAACAATGTTAAGAGGAAAGTTCATAGCACTAAATACCTACATAAAGAAGCTGGAAAAATCCCACACTAGTGAATAAACAGAACATTTGAAAACTTTAGAACAAAAGCAAGCAAACTTACCTAAGAGAACTAGATGCCATAAAATAATCAAAGGGAGAAAAGGAAAATAATCAAATTGAGAGCTGAAATTAACAAAATAGAAACAAAGAAAACAATATAGAGAATCAATGAGACAAAGAGGTGGTTCTTTGAGAAAATCAACAAAATAGACAAACCTTTATCAACACTAACCAAAAGGCAGAGAGAGGATATCCAAATTAACAAAATCAGAAATGAAAGGGGGGACATAACAACAGACATGGAGGAAATAAAGAGAATTATCACATCACATTTCAAAAACTAGTAATCCAAATATTGGAAAACGTAAAGGAAATGTACAACTTTCAGGATAAATATCACTTAGCAAAATTAATTAAATCAAGACCAGATAAGCAAATTAAACAGACCTATAATGACTGAAAGAATATAAAGAGTTATCAAAAGTTTCCCAACCAAAAATGTCCAGGAACAGATGGTTTCAGCTCTGAATTATACAGGACTTTCAAAGAAGAACTAATACCAATACTCCTCAAATATTTCCACACAATAGAAACAGAAGAAATATTGCCAAGCCCTTCTTATAAGGCTACAATTATTCTGATACCCAAACCACAGAAAGACATTACCAAGAAGGAGAATTACAGACCAATCTCACTCATGAACATTGATGCAAAAATACTAAATAAAATACTGGCAAATTGAATCCAAGAACACATCAGAACCATCATCCACCATGATCAAGTTGGCTTCAACCCACAAATGCAGGGATGGTTCCACATATGAAAATCTGTCAATGTAATCCACCGTATAAACAAACTGAGAAATAAAAACTATATGACATCTCATTAGATGCTGAAAAAGGTTTCAACAAAATACAACATCCTTTAATGATAAAGGACTTGGAGAGAGCAGGGATACAAAGATCATACCTAAACATAATAAAGGCAATATACAGCAAGCCAACAGCCAATGTCAAACTAAATGGAGAGAAACCCACAGCAATTCCACTAAAATCAGGAACAAAAGAAGGTTGTTTACTCTCTCCATGTCTATTCAATATAGTTCTTGAGGTCCTAGCTAGAGCAATAAGACAGTAAAAGGAAATCAAGGAGATACAAATCGGAAAAGAAAAAGTCAAACACTGCCTGTTTGATGATGATATGGTAATTTATATAAGCAATCCCAAAAATTCTACCAAGGAACTTCTAAGACTCATAAACACTTTCAGTAATGTATCAGGATACAAGATTAACTCAAGAAAATCAGTAGCCCTCCTGTACACAGATGATAAAAGGACTGGGAAAGAAATCAGAGAAACAACACCCTTCACAATAGCCACAAATAGCATAAAATATCTCCGAGTAACTCGAATCAAGCAAATGGAAAACTTGTACAACAAGAACTTTAAATCTTTAAAGAAAGAAACTGAAGAAGACACCAAAAACTGGAAAGATCTTCTGTGCACTTGGGTAGGCAGAATTAACATAGTAAAAATGGCAATCTTACCAAAAGCAATCTACAGATTCAATGCAATGCCCAGCAAAATTCTTCATAAACCACGAAAGAGCAGTACTTAACTTCATATGGAAAAGCAAAATTCCAGGATAGCCAAAACATTACTGTACTTCAAACTCTACTACAGAGCTACAGTACTGAAATAGCCTGGCATTTGGCATAAAAGCAGACAGGAGGACCAATGGAACCAAATAGAAGACCTGGATATTAATCCACACTTCTTTGAACACCTGAATTTTGACAAAGAAGCAAGAAATATCAAATGGAAAAAAGAAAACATATTTAGCAAATGATGCTGACATAACTGGATATCAATATGTAAAAGAATGAAAATAGATCCATATCTATCACCATGCACAAAACTCAAGTCCAATTGGATCAAAGACCTCAACATAAAGCCAGCCACACTGAACCTTATAGAAGAGAAAGTGGAAAGTACACTTGAACTCATTGGCACAGGAGTCCACTTCCTAAATATAACCCCAGCAGCACAAACACTGAGAGAAACAATTAATAAATGGGACCTCCTGAAACTGAAAAGCTTCGGTAAAGCAAAGGACATGGTCAACAAGACAAAATGACAGCCTACAGAATAGGAAAAGATCTTCATTAACCTCACATCAGACAGAGGTCTGATCTCCAAAATATACAAAGAACTCAAGAAATTTGTCATCAAAAGATCACATAATTCAATAAAAGAAAATGGAGTACAGACCTAAACAGAGAACTCTCAACAGAGGAATCTAAAATGGCTAAAAAACACTTAAGGAAATGTTCAACATCCTTAGTCATCAGAGAAATGCAAATCAAAACAACTCTGAGATTTCATCTTACACCTGTAAGAATGGCCAACATCAAAAACACTGATGACAACTTATGCTGAAGAGGTTGTGGGATAAAAGGAACACTTCTGCATTGCTGTGGAGAATACAAGCTGGTCCAACCCCTTTGGATGTCAGTGTGGAGATTTCTCAGAATAATAGGAAACAACCTTCTTCAAGACCAGCAAATACCACAAGGATATGTGCTCAACTATGTTCATAGCAGCATTGTTTGTCATATCCAGAACCTGGAAACAACCTAAATGCCTCTCGACCGAAGGATAAGAAAAATATGGTACATCTACACAATGGAGTACTATACAGAAGAAGAAAATAATGACATCTTGAATCTTGCAGCATAATTGATGGAGCTAAAAAACATTATTTTGAGTGAGGTAACCCAGAAACAGAAAGACAATTATCACATGTACTCACTCATTGGTGGTTTTTAAACATAAAGCAAAAAAAAAAAAACAGCCTACAAACCACAATCCCAGAGAACTTTGACAACAATGAGTACACTAAGAGAGACTTACATACATCTAATCTACGTGGGAAGTAGAAAGTAGAAAGTAGAAAAAGACAAGATCTCCTAAGTAAATTGGGAGCATGGGGACCTTGGAGGAGGGCTTAAGAGGGGAGGGGAGAGAAGGGAGAGGAGCAGAGAAAGCTCATGTAAAGCTCAATAAAAATCAATAAAAAATTTTTACATTCCAAAACATAATATTCTTTGGTATACAATGGATATTGTAATTAACAAACTAATACAAACATATAATGTGAGATACTAGGATGCTATAGTTTTGAAAGTAATTGCAAAATATGGAAGATGTAAGAAAACTCCTCCTATAACACTAAGACTCATAAGATTTATTTTTAAAAGGGTCCCACCCTACACACTTGTATTTACTTTGTAATCTTTACATGGCACCCCAGACAATTGTTTTAGGGTTTATTTAGTTACATCTTCATGCAACCAAGGCTATATGCAATTGTCCATGGTCCTAATCCAGTGAGAGAGGCTTTTTTGTCACTTACAATGTCTATAGATGTAGAAGATTGGCTTCTTCCCTCTTGGTGATTTCATTGAGAAATGAAGGTATTAACAAACTGCTCTCAGGTATTGAGGAATTTGTGAGGCTTAAGATCATGTGTGTCTGATCCCAGAGCATCTGTGAGTGTCTCTGTGAAAGGACATCCTTAAGAGGTAAAAGCAAACTAGAAACATGTGGTCCTTATTAATTTAGAAAAATAATTTTAAATCAGCTCAATCATTACTGAGTCCATCTCAATCTTGTGGTACAAACCAGTTTAAAAACAAATTTTTAAAAAATGTGACTCTGTAAAGTTGTTCCATGAAAAAGCTGTTAGCTATGGTCAAATAAAATAGAAAAGAAAATGTAACCTAATGTAGAAATGGAGAACTTAGAACTGTTCAAGTTTCTGAGACTTCTATAAAACCACCTAATTAATTGAATTTAGTCTAAACACCTTGTGACTGTACAGACACCTTATTGTTGTTGAGGATACCAGCCTCTGTAAAATTGCCGGTCCTTTTACGGTCTAGTTTCCTGAGTTCTTTATATATTTTGGAGATCAGACCTTTGTCAGTTGCGGGGTTGGTGAAGATCTTCTCCCAGTTGGTGGGTTGCCTTTGTGTCTTAGTGACAGTGTCCTTTGCTTTACAGAAGCTTCTCAATCTCAGGAGGTCCCATTTATTCAATGAGGTCCTTAATGTCTGTGCTATGTTCTATCATACAACAAAAGTATATGCTCTACAATGTTCATAGCAGCATTGTTTGTGATAGCCAGAACCTGGAAACAACCTAGATGCCCTTCAATGGAAGAATGGATGAAGAAAGTATGGAATTTATACATATTAGAGTACTACTCAGCAATAAAAAACAAGGACTTCATGAATTTTGCATACAAATGGATGGAAATAGAAAACACTATCCTGAGTGAGGTAACCCAGACCCAAAAAGAGGAACATGGGATGTACTCACTCATATTTGGTTTTTAGCCATAAACCAAGGACATTGAGCTTATAATTAGTGATCTTAGAGAAGCTAAATAAGAAGGAGAACCCAAAGAAAAACATATAGGCATCCTCCTGAATATTAACCTTCAGCAAGCGATGAAAGGAGACAGAGACAGAGACCCAAATTGGAGCACAGGACTGAAATCTCAAGGTCCAAATCAGGAGCAGAAAGAGAGAGAGCACGAGCATGGAACTCAGGACCGCGAGGGGTGCACCCACACATTGAGACAATGGGGATGTTCTATTGGGAACTCACCAAGGCCAGCTGGCCTGGGTCTGGAAAAGCCTAGGATAAAACCGGACTCTCTGAACATAGCGGACAATGAGGACTACTGAGAACTCAAGAACAATGGCAATGGGTTTCTGATCCTACTGCACGCACTGGCTTTGTGGGAGCCTAGGCAGTTTGGATGCTCAACTTACTAGACCTGGATGGAGGTGGGGGTTCCTTGGACTTCCCACAGGACAGGGAACCCTGATTGCTTTTCGGGCTGGGGGGGAGACTTAATTGGGGGAGGGGGAGGGAAATGGGAGGCGGTGGCGGGGAAGAGACAGAAATCTTTAATAAATAAATGAATTAAAAAAAAAAAAAGAAAAAAAAATTGCCGGTCCTTAAATATAACATGGGAAATTACAAGTCAAATAAGGTCAATTAAAACAGTATTTTTGAAGACAATGCAAATTCTCTATAGACCAAATTAGCAACTACGATTTAAACCTATTAAGTGAAATCAATACACAGAAAACAGTCACACATATTTGAAGATGTGCAGAAGATTTCACATCTTGTTCACTCTTACAAATCCATAAGAAATTTGTAACACATGTAAAACATTTTGGAAGTTTTATTGATAAACAGCACTTATTTATGTGTACTGGAAGCACCGTCTCTGTGAAACTAAGTAGTTAACAGAGAATAATCTAAATCTTACAAGTGCACCTGAAAATCATGAGAATGCGAGTCTAGACTATTTTCAAATTTATTAGCTATGAAATATGTTCAGTGACAAAAAGAAATTAGATATACAAATATTGCAGAAAATGGAAGAAAATGATTGGATTGAAGTCTGACTTTTGAGTTAAAGAAAACCAATATAGTTAGTTTTGTTCCAAATAAAATGAAGTATAAAAGTGTGGATATAAATGGTCATTCCATAAGGCCAACAAAAAGTCTTTGAATGACTTTTCATACCAAAAGAATTGCTTTGATGTAAAATGCCGAGAAACTAGTATAATTTCTGACCTTTCAAAAATAATGAGAATATAGGATATGTTTACATAAAATGGCATTTTCTTCCTCTAAACATGTGTTTGCAGACCTCCAGCTGTGCCTACAGACACAGCACAGTGAGACCAGAAAAAATTCAGCAAGATGATTTTGACTATAAAACATACACATCTTCAAGCCTAGCTTAGGTTATAATGAGCTAAATACATCTAAGGTGCATAAACTTGATGGTGTGGAAACATTAGGGGTAATGTGAATCTCGTCTATCTGTTTCTTCCTTTGTTCAACAGACTGATTTGGAGATACATATCAAGTCATTGCCGAGTGTTTCAGGCAAAACTTCTCAGTGTGTTGGAGGGGGTTGATTTTAGAAAGTAAGACATACAATTATCCCAAGTGCATAGACATGAATAACTGACAATGAAGTATGGGTATAGACAGCCACTATTGATGATATCTCAGAAACCCTTCATTCCTTCCTTACTATCTACCAGAAAGTTTTTCTCTCTCCTTGCTTACTACACTGACACTTCAAGAATTATTTGTGAAATATTGGCTCCCCAATTCGGTGTTTTCATAGATAGATAGGTGACATTAACAGGTATAGAAATAGTAGGTGAAGGTTTTAACTGAACCTATGTTCGCTTAAGCACTGAAGCAGCCACCCCCTGCTGGGGTCTATAAGATTCATTTCTTCTTCTTCATGTTGAAAATAAAATCTTCTCAACTTTCCTATAAATTTATTACAATTACTCCCTGGTACAGGCCTTAAAAAACTAGAGATCTCTTCTCCTCCCTCACATCCTCACCAGTACTTGTCATGTGTTTTCTTGTGGTGGTCTTTCTGACTGGGGTGAGACGGACGCTCAAGTACTTTTCATTTGCATTTATCTTTGACTAGCAATGTTGAATGATGTAAGAATATTCATCACTAATTTATATTTCTTATTTTGAAAGGAAAAAAGAATCTTTAGCTATTGTGGGTGGAAGCATAAACCAGTTTACCCACAAAGGAACCTAGATCACGTCCTTTTAGG
Organism: Microtus pennsylvanicus; assembly: GCF_037038515.1. Classification (NCBI taxonomy): domain Eukaryota; kingdom Metazoa; phylum Chordata; class Mammalia; order Rodentia; family Cricetidae; genus Microtus; species Microtus pennsylvanicus. The sequence continues at coordinate 1,525,283 of NC_134594.1, read as the reverse complement.
AAATTGAAATAGACCTACCTATTTCGCTTGTAGGCACATATTCAAAATACTTGACTTCTTGCTACAGAATATTTGTCACATCTGTGTTATAATTTGACTCATTTACTTGCTTATTCAAATAATTACTGTTTTACTTGACAAGGATGTTTCAAATATACTTGACAATTGAGTAGCCCATGTTGATTTTCCCTTTTACTAAAGGAAACAATATTTTTATTTCACAGACAAGATCCTTAACATATGTAAAGCAGGGTAATGTTATTTACAATATATAAAATAAATATAAATTTGCATGGTTTGGTCAGAAGCTTTGCAGAGATCCTTGTATGTTCTACAAAGCAAAACAATTACAAGGAGTTTTTAAAAATATTTAACAAACTAAAATTTATACAGAAAGAAAAGTCTTTGAAATAAATAAGTATTGGTAATGTAAAAAATCACTTTAAATACTTAAAAATGTGAAAAGTTGTGGTATCATCTTTTATTCTATAATGCTTAATGCTTGTAGACTTTCATTTCTGATGCAGTAAGTATTTTGTTACAATGGACGGAGAAGAAGAGGAGGCAAGAGGAGATGGGAACTGTCTGTCAAGTGCCTGGGAGCAGTCGGTCTTGTACCTGAACTTATTTTTATCTGAAAATGTTTCTACATAGTCATTGTATTGGTGAGAGGAGTAAGTGATGAACTGACGAAAAATTCATTGTGTTAATAACCTATTTAACAGTCGAGGCATAGAATTTTTTTTTTTCACGACAAGAGTTTCTCTGTAACTTTGGAGCCTGTCCTGGAACTAGCTCTTGTAGACCAGGCTGACCTTGAAATCACAGATCGCCCAAGTGCTGGAATTAAAGGCATGTGCCACTGCCACAGAGAGAGGCGTGGATTTTTTAAGGAAAAGAGAAATACATAAAGTTTAGGATTTTACCTAAAGGTAAACAATATGTAGCTCATAGTGAAAGATGAAGTCATGTGAACAGGCGAAGGTCAATTCACAAGTAATGTTCTCCACTAATCTCATGGGCTGGGGATATTCTAGCCTGTTGGTCAGTGTGGACCTTAGAGGATCTATATCCTTAGCTCCAACATGTCCACAGAACCTATTTCTAAGGACTTTGTCTTAACTAAAAAGTATTTATCAAAGATCATTGCTGAGTTCCCAGGCTGCTTTACATGCTAGTGTTCTTCACTGCCCTTTCCTCACAGTGCAACACAGCTTTTCATTCTTGTGTGCTTACCTTTCCTCAGCCTGTTACTTAGCATGTATGAAAATGGATTGCACGGTGCATGCTTTGCTCTTTCTCACACAGGGTTTATAATCTACACGATTCTCTGCTTTTGCAGCTCAGTTTTGAACTCAGGATCACAAACACATGTGGAGAATGAGTACAAGGTGGAAAGTAAAGAACAGGCGAAACCGAGACAAGCCAGATATCAACCTGAGCCTGAACATGTGGCTGAGGAGATGACATGCGGGCAAAAGCCTTGCCATGCAAGCCAGAATATCTACTATTAGATCCCCAAAGCACACACAAATAGCCAAATTTTCTAACAAGTGCCTGGAAGCAGTAAGTCTTGTACCTGAGGTAATTTTTATCTAAAAATGTTTCTATATAGTGATTGTATTGGGGAGAGGAGTGACTGATGAACTGGGGAAAATAACATTGTGTTAATAACGGTCGAGGCATGGAATTTTTTTTTTTTTGAGATAGGGTTTCTCTGTAGCTTTGGAGCCTGTCTACACATCTACAGTCCTAGTACTCCACTAGGAAATGGGAAGCAGAAACAATGACTGCCTGATGCTCGGGGCCCAACTAAGCTGAAATACAGCAACAGTGAATACCACGAGACCCTGCCTCAAACAAGTCAAGGAGTAGTATTCAACTTTCTCTTCTGTCTCCCATGCTTGTGTTCCTAGCCCCGCCCCTCTTTCACATATATGTATGTATGTATGTATGTATGTATGTATGTATGTGTGTGTGTATGTATGTATGTATGTATGTATGTATGTATGTGGGTGGGTGTAGCCCAGGCATACATATTTACATAGAGAGGGAGCACAGAGAGAGAGAAGGAATTGATGGTCTTGGATTGGATTCTTGTAAGACTGAAGAGACAAAGTGGAAGACAAGGGAAAGTGTTCATAATAAAGAGATCCCTCCTTCCCTCAGGAATGGCACTCAAACTTCAAATTATTTTCATGTAACACAGGCACTGAGTTCACCAGTAAATCTAACAGCTAAAATAAAAGGACAAGAGTGCCCCAGAAAGCAGACTAAAGCACATTAGAAATTGAAATCTTGCCTTCATCTTTCAAAAGCTGAACAGCAGGATTCTGCTATCCATTGGGCTCTGAGTTTCCTTTCTGATTTAGACATCACGGACATATAGACTTCATCTGATTCTCTCTTCGTTCCCTGCTAAGGCACTGAAAAGTAATCAGGCATAGCATAGAAGGGGGTCTGTCACAACGAAGGGGATAGAACCTCAACTTTGTGCAGCATGCAACCTCAAACTGCTCCCCAGTTTCCCTGGTTTTCAAGCCTCTTAACTGATAGAAAAGCAAATAGCTCTTCTGATGAGCAAGTACTTCATCCAGTCTCAGGACTGAACAATCCTGTGAGTATATTTTATATTCATAACACTAAAGATGCTGACATAATATGAATAAAACATGGTTCTGCTATAATAAATTTTGCACGCTAATAAAATATTGAATAAACTAGTAAAATAAATTAACACATTAAGAAAGATTTCTAACAATGATAGATAGATGTTGTGAGGAAGAAAATGTGCTGTCACATAACTGAGAAACCAAGGGTCAAGTATGTGGACAACTAGAGATCTACAAATTCCCATCCTTTTGTATTTCAAAGCAAGTGTTATTTTGGGGTGGAAATGTTGAAAGAGCCAAGGGAAAAATGTTTGATATAAGATTATGTCTCTGAGAAATAACAGAAGTTACACCTATGAAGTCTCACTAATGTGGCTGCCTAAAAATAATCTGAATAAGGATACCAGTAGCCCTACTAGCATGGAAGGGGGAAAGGTCATGAGGCCTCAACCCTAGACAAAGAACTATAGGCAGCTGAAGAATGCTGCAAGCAGGAGAAATAGTTTTCCCAGGGAAAAATCTCCCCAATTGGTTATCCTATACCAAACGGCCAGCCCTGAAAACATACATACAAGCAATAGATGGAATAAGCAGGTTGTATTTATGTACTTAGAAATTGTTTATATATATATATATAAATTAAGAAATGGGCCATTAATTATTTGAAATGTAGCAAGGAGGGGACATGGGAAGATTTGTAGGGAGGAAAGGGGAATAAAAAATGACGTAATTATAATCTCAAAACAATTATTTTTTTAAAGACAAGTAAAACAAGAGTCATGTGGGCCCACTGCTACCCAGTTCATCACATTTTCAGTCTTTATTATAGTGAAAGTGAAGACAGTACTACAATCTCAACAATGAAACAGGAAAGGAAATGATGTACATTAGTTGGATTCTACATTCTCAAAATATTAGACACACCTTGTCCATACTTCTTCTCATTTTCCATTGGCTAATAACCGAACATCATAACAATCTAGCACTTGTTATTCCCATTATTAGAGACTCTGTTGTGTAACAGATGATAAAATTGGAGTCCAGGATACATCAATGTTTTTTGAAGGAGAATTTTCACACAACTTGGACTCATTGCATTAACACTACCATGTGAGAAATAGTCTAGCCTTCTCTTGACCAGGAAAGAAGTTAGGTCACGAAGATCTGTAATAAAGTTCAAACTTAAGGCAAAGACCAGATGTGATGACAACAGAGCTTCCTGAGGGAATGCCAGTTTCCATAAACCAAAAAGTCAAAAAAAAAAACAAAATAACTCAAGCTGTAATGCTTGGGCAAAGAGAGGTGCGGGGGAGGGTGAGCATGTAGCAAGGATCTGGCCAGAGACTAATAAGTCATCTAGTATAGAAATGTTGAGCCATTAATTCATTTAACATATTTTTTATTTTTATCTCCATTTTGAAATTAATATGCTGTCGTTGTGTTTGTGGTGGTGTTATCCAGAATGTTATACATGGACCTCTGCTCCGCAGAACATTCATGGATTGTTTTGTTTTAACAAGTGTTGAGAGTTGTTCCTTTGTTTTGTCATCCCAGTAACATGCACTGACCTACACACTGTGGTCTGCGTGTGTCTGAGATTTCAAACAGAAGCACAGGCACGTGTGTGGAATGACAGAAAAGGACGTGTGGCTTGCTACCAAGAGAAAGCCTTGCCTTCTGATGATTTTTTTAAACAAACTTCAGGTGAGCTTGAAAACTCTTTTAAAGGTCTTAGAACCCTTAAAGAATAATTGGCAACCTCTCCAGCAAAGGCTATCATTGGTGTTTTTTATTTTAGCCATTCTGACAGATTGTAAGATGGTATCTTAAAGTTGTCTTGATTTGCATTTCCCTGATCGCTAAGGAAGTTGAGCATGATCTTAAGAGTCTTTTGGCCATTTGAACTTCTTCTGTTGAGAATTCTCTGTTCAACTCAGTACCCCATTTTATAATTGGGTTGATTAGCCTTTTACGGTCTAGTTTCTTGAGTTCTTTATATATTTTGGAAATCAGACCTTTGTCAGTTGTGGGGTTGGTGAAGATCTTCTCCCAGTCAGTGGGTTGCCTTTTTGTCTTAGTGACAGTGTCCTTTGCTACACTCATCCATTGCTGATGGGAATGCAAACATGTGCAACCACTTTGGAAAGCAGTGTGGCAGTTTCTCAGGAAATTCGGGATCAACCTACCCCTGGACCCAGATATACCACTCTTGGGAATATACCCAAGAGATGCCCTATCATATGACAAGAGCATTTGTTCAACTATGTTCATAGCAGTATTATTTGTAATAGCCTGAACCTGTAAACAACCTAGATGCCCTTCAATGGAAGAATGGATGAAGAAAGTGTGGAATATCTACACATTAGAGTACTATGCTGCGGTAAAAAACAATGACTTCTCGAATTTTGCATGCAAATGGATGGAAATAGAAAACACTATCCTGAGTGAGGTAACCCAGACCCAAAAAGATGAATATGGAATGTACTCACTCATAATTGGTTTCTAGCCATAAATAAGGGACACGGAGCCTACAATTGGTGATCCTAAAGAAGCTAAGTAAGAAGGTGAACCAAAGGAAAAACATATAGTTATCCTCTTGGCTATGGGAAGTAGACAAAATTGCCGGGGAGAAAATTGAGATCTTAGGGGTGGGGTGGGATGGGGTAAGGGGAGATGGGGAGAGAAAAGGGAGAAGGGGAGGAAGGGGGAACTTGGGGAAAAAGGAGGATTGGGATAAAGGAAGGTTGGATAGGGGAGCACGGAAGCACAATTCTTAGTTAAGGGAGCCACCTTAGGTTTGGCAAGAGACTTGAACCTAGAGTGGCTCCCAGGTGCCCAAGCTGAGGTCCCCAGTTAGTTCCTTGGGCAGCTGAGGATAGGGAACCTGAAATGACCCTAGCCTATAGCAATACTGACAAATATCTTGCATATCATCATAGAACCTTCATCTGGTGATGGATGGAGATAGAGACAGAGACCCACACTGGAGCATTGGACTGAGCTCCCAAGGTCCCAATGAGGAGCAGAAGGAGGGAGAACATGAGCAAAGAAATTGGGATCACGAGGGGTGCACCCACCCACTGAGACAGTGGAGCTGATCTACTGGGAGCTCACCAAGGCCAGCTGGACTGTGACTGAAAATGCATGGGTTAAAACTGGACTCTCTGAACATGGCGAACAATGAGGGCTGATGAGAAGCCAAGGAAAATGGCACGGGGTTTTGATCCTACGTAATGTGCTGGCTTTGTGGGAGCCTAGCCAGTTTGGATGTTCACCTTCCTAGATATGGACGGAGGGGGGAGGACCTAGGACTTACCACAGGGCAGGGAACCCTGACTGCTCTTTGGACTGGAGAGGGAGGGGGAAAGGAGTGGGGGGGAGGGGAGAAGGGTGGGAGGAGGAGGAGAAGGTTGGGAGGAGGGGGAGGGAAATGGGAGGCTGGGAGGAGGTGGAAACTTTTTTTTCTCATTTTCTCAATAAAAAAATGATTTAAAAATATATATATATAAGGGCAGATTCAAATATATTTAACATATTAGCATTTATTTTACTTTAGATCTATGACTTAAGCTTTTCCAAATCCATACATAAAATTCACAAAAAAAAAAATGTTTCGAATTAAGTTTTACCTCTTTCCTTAATGTCTGCCAGACCACAGATTTCACCTACACCCCACACACACTCATTTTAAATCAGGACAACTGCTACTACCTTCAGTAACTGTCCTCTTAAGTCTCAGCTTAAGGTCCATTCAATAAGGAGACCAAATACTCCAGAAGTGCCCTAATAAAAAAAAAAAGTAACTCCTCCAAAACTTCTATTATGAGCAAAACATGTCTGGTGATAATGAATAATCTTATGCCTAGAGTACAACATTGGAATTAAATTAAGGATCAGGACTGTGATGGGAAATCTTTGGTGTCAGCTTGACGGAACTTGTATTTAACTAAAGCACAAACATCTGCACAGGCCTATGGAGGATTCTCTTAATCAGATTATTTGAATAAGAAAGACCCATGCTAAATCTGGGTGGCACTTTCTGGTAGCAACATGGATAAAGCAAACATGTAAAAAGGAAACTTTTTATTTTGCCTGTTTACCTTCACTCATGCAGGAATGTATTGCTGCTGCATTCCTTCTTTGACATTAGAATCACCCTTCCTTAGACTCCAGTGGAGACAAGAACATCTGGGCTTCAGGAACCCTCCAGGCCTTCAAGGCCAGATGGAGACTTCTGAGATCTCTGGCCTCACAGACTTGCCAACTATTGAAATTTCATCCTCTCTAGTGTGAAAGAGCAACTGTTGGACTACCAAGATTATATTCTGTAAGCCTATCTAATAAATCTCATTCTAATTAATAATATTTTCCCTCTATTAGCTATGTTCCTTTAAAGAGCCCTGACTAATACAGAAAATGACTCAGGTTTAAATTTATATTCACTCTCTACTATAGCTTGAACAATTTAATCAGCCTATTCATCCTCTCTAAGCCTCAATGGCCTTGTACTAAGAAGGATGAAAGTTAATTCATATACCTATGAAAGAGTATAAGAGATATGACTGTGAAAATATTAGAGCTCAAAGAATGAGATAAATATTATAAGTTTTAACCTGTCCAAAGAAGTTAAAAATAACACTTGAAAGAAAAATGAAATCTGATTGATCTGTGGTCAGCTTTAGCAAACAATAGGTAGAGAGAACTACAGGGATATCAATAGAAATGTCAGACCCTATAACTAATTATTTCATGAGATGGGGTGATATTATAATGGGCTATCAAAAGGAATAATATTTTAATTTGTTTATCAAAGTGAATACCACTCTATTTAATATATATTTAATATAGCTAGGATAGGTAGCACCCCCACCTACCCAAAAGGAAAACATCATATTTTTTTCATATCTTGCCAAATCATGTGATCATATAGGCGAAGTCAGATAAATAAATCTAGAATGACTATTTTAGTGAAAGCTATTTCCAGAACTGTGCCCAGAAGGTTGAAACAACCCTGGCAAGTTACAGGGCTATAATTGAGCATCTCAGTGAAGTTTTTTGGATACATTCACAGTCATTCTACTGTATATATGTCTTAGTCAGTGTTCTATTACTGTGAAGAGACACAAGGTAACCCTTATAAAAGAAAGGACTTAATTGGGGCTTGTTTTCCTTTTTAGAATTTTCATCCATTCTCATCATGGTGGGAAAATGGAAGCTCACAGATAAACATGGTGCTGAAGAAGTAACTGAGAATTCTACATCTGGTTCAACAGGCAGTAGGACGAGAGAGCCATTGGGCCTAGCTTGGCTTTTTGAAACCTCAAAACCCATCCAGAGTGACACACTTCCTCCAACAAGGCCATACTTACATGACCAAGGCCACACCTCCTAATTCTTCTCAAACAGTGCTGCTCCCTTATTACTAAGCATTCAAATCTATGAGCCTATGGGGGGGGGGGGGCATTCTTATTCAAATCGCTATAATATGCCTCCCTGAAAGCTGAGTCAACCACAGTTTTATCTCCTCTCTACAATGACCTTTGGATTAGGGTCTGCCACAGGGAGATATTAAAAGCCCTTTAACAAGTTGAGTTCAATAGATCCAATCTTAAAACTTCCATGGTCATTATTTTAATCAAATCCTTCATCCAAACCCGCCTGGCCAAAGGAGAGTGTACAGCACCTCCAGCTCCTCCTGCAGGGGCTTCATGGCTCTGCACAACCCTCCCCTCTCCCCCAAGTTCACCATTTTGTCTGCGGGGTCTCTTTTTAAGTCGAGTTCTCTTGCTTTTGGGATAGTTGCTGTTAATCTCCCTCCAAAAATTACTACAAGCTCTTTACCAGGATTCACTGGTAAACAGGTTAAGAACTGAAAACAACCAGAAGGAAGATAGACAAACAAACACCTTCTTACGGGTAGAGATATCACTAAATTGCAACCCTGTTCCACAAATAAGGTTGGTACTTATGGCTCTGAGCTGTATGCAAAAAGTGAATAAGTTTCAGTACATGCATCAAAAAGTAGTTACTGAAATAAACAATCTTTTCAATAGAATTTCATAGTCTTAAAATGAAAATTAAATAATTGATGATTGTGGTAAACTCCCAGATAGGTAGAACAGTTGGATACTTAAAACCAATGTTATTTACTTATTTACTTATTTCATGGTGCCGAGGATCAAACTCAGGCTAGGTTTAATAGCCAAATATTTCTAAACACAAGTGTGTGCCAGGATAGAATGGTCGAGCTTAGTTGATGTCCTAATCCTTTGACTTTCAAGAGTCCTGTCCCTGGATTCACTAAGCCTGTAAGCAGCAAGCTAGGCCTTTTGTCTTCAAGGTCCCTGACCAGCCAGAGGCACTGATCCTATACCAGAAGATCCATCCGAGTGCATTTGAAGGAAGAGATGGGCAGGAGCCAATACAAGAATTCCTCCAACAATTTGAAAAGCAACATGGTAACACCAGAACCCAGCGAACATACAGCAGCAAGAATGAAAATTCTAATCCAGAAAAAATTGACATTATGAAAGCGATAGAGTCCCTTAAACAGGATGTGAAAAACTCCCTTAAAGAAATGGATGAGAAGAATAACAAAAAGTATGAAGAAATGAGTAAATCCGTAAAAGATACCCTAGGAAACCAAGAAAAATCAATCAAACAGATAATGGAAACAGTTCAAGACTTGAAAACTGAAATGGAGGCAATGAAGAAAACACAAACTGAGATGTGGAAAATCTAGGTAAATGAACAGAAATGACAGAGACAAGAATAATCAACAGAATACAGGAGATAGAAGAATCTCAGATGCTGAAGACACCACAGAGAAAATAAATGCACTGATCAAAGAAAAGAGCAAATCCAACAAATTCTCATCACAAAACATTCAGGAAATCTGGGACACAATAAAAAGACCCAAACTTAAGAATAATAGGAGTAGAAGAAGAAGAATTACAGCTCAATGGCCCAGAAAATATATTCAACAAAATTATAGAAGAAAACTTTCCCAACCTAAAGAAGGATATTCCTATGAAGGTTCAAAAAGCATCCAGAACACTGAAGAGACTGAATCAAAAAACAAAAACATCCAAGATATTTATAGGGATCCCAAGTTTACCTAGTAGAGACAGGATGTCTAGAGTACAGAAGGAATAAGAGATTTGACTTCTATAAACTTTTATTACATGATCATCTAAAAGTTATACTGAATAAGCATAAAAACCTTCTATCCGCAAAGCCCAGTGAGAGCTCATATCCTCAAATTCTCTGGTAATTAAATAACAAGGGGAAAAAAATCAAATCCATATAATAGCTTGTCCTGAATCTGGCTCCAGAAAGAAATGATGCTAAGGATTACTCCAAAGAGGTGTGACTCTTACCCCTGAAATTCTGCTAGACAGGCATTAGTCTTATAGAACTGCCACTCAGCTTGAACAAAATAACTGAATGGAATGAATATAGTTGCACTGTATGCACTGAATTAAATAGACAAATGGCCAGAGTTCAATACAGAGCTATATGATGCATCATAAGTAGTCAGAGGCGGGACTGTATGTTCATTCAACTGGAAACAAATTCTGGCTCCCAATATAGCTTCAGCATGCAATGCTGATCAACCATATCACAATAGTTTTTTTTTTTTTTTTTATCAAACTCTTAGATAGCCAGATCCATCAGCCTGTGGCTTTCCTCTGTCATTTGTGGGCAATAAAAAGGAATCCTTACTGCCTTAAGAGCTTTCACAGTTCACATATAGAGTGATGGGCAGGCCTGTCTTTCTGCTCAGGTGATTGGGTTTCTAGCACTAGGCCAGGTGATTGGGTTTCTAGCACTAGGCTTGTGTTAAGAGGCTACTGTAACAGCAGTATTGAGTGTCAGTAACTTTAAACCATATTAAATAACTCCAGACAGGTTTTCACTTTCCAATCTAGATGGGAGAAAAGAGATTTCTTGGGGATGAAGAGTGCTTGCTACTCTTGCAGAAGACCTGAGTTCAGTTGCCAGTATTCATGCAAGAGGCTCACAATCACCTGTTGCTCCCAGTGCTAGGGTATCTGACACCCTCCTTGGCCTCTATGGCACCCACATTCACTTGCACTAAACACACACACACACACACACCACCACCACCAACACCACCACCACCACCATCACCACCACCACCAATAGACTTTAAAATAAAATAACTAAAAAAAAAATGAAAATCTAAGATGTTGGCCCATTACCTATTCATATACTGTGCTTGAGTTCGCCCCTCTATACCATGAAGACAAGATCTCTGCCTGTTCTCTACCCCTTCCATGTTTATAGTACTCAAATAAGAAAGAATAGAGAAAAATAGTTTCCAAGTTACAGACCACCAGACTTTGGGATATTAATTACTGTTATAAGCAGTCAAGATAAGTCTTTGTGATAACTGTGACAAAGAATACATTATTTTCCACAGTTTGTATTGTCGCCTTGACTCTCAGCAATTCAATCCAACTTTCTCTGTGTGCATTTAAATATGTTCCTCATAAAGTTTCTCATGCATAAAGTCTTACATGTCACCAGCACAGGATATACAAGCTATTGCTAGAAAGGGCCAAATGAGAGAGAAGCAACTTTGTTCTCACCACAAGTAAACCTGCTTTCTTGTTAAGGATTCTTCCAGAAGCAGATTATTTTCCCCCATTTTCCCATTGCTTTTGCCCTTTCAAAAGCATGAACTCTGAACCCTCTGTAACTGGCCCAGGATACACAACTCAATATCATTGGGTCCAGTTGGTTGGTGGTATTTACTGTATTGCACACTTGAGAAGAAAGCAATTAGCAGCACATTTAAGGTGCTATAAGTTATGAGGAGCAGGGGACTTGTGCTTTCTGCTCCAGCTTCACTGGTGACACAGCTCTCTGGGCAAGCAAATGAAGTGATGTGGTGTGGCCTATGTCTGCACCAAGCATCAGTTTTACCATCAGTAAGAAAGCTTTAGGTGAACCACAAGGACAGTATATGTATTGTGTTTAGAAGAAGGGGTGAAGATTCATCCATGTTATATAATTTAAAAAGTTTTCATGCTATTTGTGGGGAGCTATAAACTTACATCTGTTGTCCTATTAAAAGAGAAAATGGTTCTGGTCAAGAAAGATGGATTTAAAACTGTGATTACAAATGGAATGAACTTAAGTGATTGAGGAAGGCAGATAAAATAGTGACCATTGCCCAGCACGATAGAGGAAGTACACATTAGTCTGTATTTGCAGAGGAGCACTCTTCAGGAATTCTGGGTTAGACATGCATTCAAATGAACCTTATTAGTGCTTTTTTTATTATATAGTCTTTCCATCCCTCCTTGTCAGATCCAAAATGTTTGTTTGAGGGGAGATTAAGAAAAACTAAACTGGGTGTATGGTAAGAAGACATATGAATCAAGATCTCATTGTATACATTATGCTTGTACTACTGGGTCCAGAATAAATAAACATAAACAAAGATTGTAAACGATTTTGACTTTATTCAACTCTGCAGGGAAGTCTTCTATGCTTCCTGTAGCCTGGTCTTTGTCTCACTACTCTTTGGAATACACTTTTGAGATAACAGTGCCTAAAATATTATTTCCTTTAGAACCCAACCCAATCTTGAGAACAACAATGAGCTTTTACAAACTTTGATGTTAGGAAATACTCTCTGCAGGAAATAGCATTTAACTCTAATTTAGCATTTAACACTATGCAGGTGGTCCACGAATGTCATTTACAGCAGAGTTATATTACCCCACCATGCTCTAACCATCTAGAATCCCCAATGGTGCTTAGTGCTCCCCTTCTGTCTTGTACCTATTCCTTCAGAACTTATCTCGGGCTCACTCCATAGCTGTCTCCAATAACCTTGAAATATTTGCACTCAGGTTTGTGATCTTAATGAGTATCTACCTTTACATGAATGTCAGATCTAAAATCCATTCAAATATTACAAACAGAAATGACACTTCTTATATTTAAATAGTTATGGTCATACCTTTAACATTTGACACAGGAGGCTAAAGATGTAGTTCAATTGTAGAACTTCTCTAGGATTTGATCTCTTATGTCTACAAGAAGACAGGGAGATAAATGCCTACACATTCTATTACATAAATCTTTAGAAATAAAAATGTAGTGTGTAATGTGTTCTAAAATCTTTATGTTACTTTATTTAATCCTCTTAAGACTCCTGAATGGAGTTTTTTTCTACTAGAAAGACAACGAAAACTGAAACAGAAAATTTAAGTACTTTGTGTATTTTCTTACCTCATAAGCAGTAGAGATAGGCTTAAAACTTGGCTTTGGCACTGAGAAGAGCGGACACTGCACTTCTCCTGGGCAGTACAATAGAGCCAACCCTGTTGGCAGAGGTGTGGATGAGCCAGTCCCAAAGTTGTGAGTGTGGGGAAGCTGGCCCGCTAATGTATGTCACGTGGCACTGTAGGTCGGGGAGTGATACCCCTACTTACCCCTTGCCCCTTACTGCCTGTAACAGACAAGAACTGACCGTCCCCCTTACCAGCTGCAGAACTCAGGAAAGTGGGCCCTGTTTCTCACATAGGCCGCACAGTAGAACTGACACTGTTGGCAGAGGTGCAGATGAGATAGTCCTGAGGGATTGAGAGCAGAATAATTGGCCATACCACCTCGTGTGCTATGTAATGGTGAGGGCAAGAGATAGACGCCCTCCCCAATTTGATCCTTCCACATGTTACAGGTGATGAGCTGACCCGCCCCCTTAACAGCTGCAACACTTAGGAAAGTAGACTTGGCTCCTTCTATGGGCAGCACAGTAGAGTTGAACTGTTGGTGGAGGAGTGGGTAAGCCAGCCCCGAAGTTGTGAGCTTGGGATAACTGTTCCCTAAACACACCTGTCATGCAATGACATGGGTGGGGAGAGATGCCGACACTGCCCATCAACACCTGAGGCAGATAGAAGATCTGGCTATGAGGTTATAAGAGCGGGAGGGCTGTTCCTGTCCCTCATCAGCTGCAGCACTCTGGAAAGCAACCTCTATACCTCACCTGTTGATGGAGGGAGGGCCTGCTTTTCATCCCAGGAGCCTGGCTAGCTTAATCCCCAAAATAATCACACAGAAACTGTATTCATTAAAATCACTACCTGGCCCATTATCTCAAGCCTCTTATTGGCTAACTCACACATCTTGATTTAACCCATTTCTAATAATCTGTCTATCACCACGAGGTAGTGGCTTACCGGGAAAGATTCAGCATGTCTGACTCTGGCAGCTCCATGGCGGTTCTCTCACTCTGCTTTCTTCTACCCAGAATTCAGTTCTGTCCTTCCCACATACCTAAGTTCTGCCCTATCAAAAGGCCAAGGCAGTTTCTTTATTCAACCAATAAATGCAACACATAGACAGAAGGACCTCCTATACCACTCATCAGTAGAGATGGCCTTGAAGGTATAGGTGTGAAAGAACCACCCCTGATGATGTGAAAGCAGGAGAATGAGCCTGGCCCCTGTTTCATCCTTGCAAGTGGTAAACTAGTCAGGGCAAGGATAGAGAACTCACCCTGGTGGTGAAGATGGGAGAGGTGCTGGACTGAACAACCCTGTAACCACTCAGGCCCAGAACCAGGCTTATGTGCTAGCTTACCTTAACATCAACCCCATCTGTGATATGATGAATTCCAGAAAAAGGTGGGGAGGGGCATTGGCCTTGGAGACCTAGGGCATCAGGATCCCTATAAGCTAGGTCAGCAATGGATGTCCAAGAAAAGTTCCAGTGTGGGCCCAGCATCGATAGGTGTAACAGAAACCAGAGGCCTTGAACCAAACCAATGACTTGTTGCAAAGAATACCTGTATTTAAAGATGTATGGATAAAGGCGTTTACTGTGTGACTTACTGTCACACTGCAACTTCCATGACAATATTTTCCTTTCTACTATTTTTTTATTTTTTCACTTAAATTTTATTTTGTTTTATTGGTAGGTGAGGAAGTTTCAGAAGCAAAAGTGAATGCAAAAGGAGGGGTAAGATCAGGATGCATGATGTGAAAGACACAAAGAATAAATAAAAAGAAAGTTAAAAAATTAAATTTTATTAAAAAAATTATTTGAGTTTTGGGGTTCTTTCCTTTCTCTCTCTCTCTCTCTCTCTCTCTCTCTCTCTCTCTCTCTCTCTCTCACACACACACACACACACACACACACACATTTCCTTCCTCGTTCCCTCCCTTTCTCCTTTTTGTCTCACCTTCATACGTGTGTGTGTGTGTGTGTGTGTGTGTGTGTGTGTGTGTGTTGGGGTTTGAATCTAAGGATTCGTACATGTTAGCATTCTAAGCATTCTACCACTAAGTGATAGTCCAAGCCCGAGCCAGCATCAGTCACAGGAGGAGAAATGGCAGAATCAAGTTCTCTAAGTTCTTTAACTTAGTTCTCTGGTACCAAGAAAGAATGGTTTCTCTTAAAGCTAAAATCAGAGTCTTGGAGGTAAAGACATGAGCTAGTAGACCCTGCTGAGGACCCAGATTATGATTAAATAATGAAAAGGGTTCTAGCTTCCAATATCCCCTTTAATTTGTAAGATTGAAGGAGTGATTTACTATTAGAATGATATTTGAATTGTTAACCTGTGTATCAACACAGAATTTAAAAGAAAATTAAAATTCCAGTTTAAAATTACATGTCCTGACATTCAGTGATTGGCTAAAGTGAGTTCTAACTCTCTTGAGGTTTATCAGTCTTTGAACCTTTAGTTTTCTTGGAAGACATTGCATTCCTCTCAATAGTTATTACATAGATCAGTATGGATGTGAGAATCGGGTTACAGTCTCTGCCAAGTTACTTGGCAGCTGACCTTTAATTATATACAAGGGGTGTGTCATGACTGTCCATAACTTGATTTACACAGGTTCCATGAGTCATTACTTCTGTGGTTCTGCCCTTCATCCATCTCTGCTGCCCTTCATGAGACTTTTCCTCTGTAGCCCTTTCTTGTCTTTCAAAATTCAGCTGAAGTCTTTTCTCCTTGGTCATCAGTGCTCCCAAAGTGGTTTTCCTCACAGTTCTATCATCTGCTTCACACTGAGTCACAGCAAGTGTCATTCTCAAATATGACAAGCCCTTAGCTTATAGTCTTGTCTTTAAGTTTGTTGCACAGGTATAGTCTCTCGGTCAGTGTTCATTATCAACACTTTATACACTCACGCATATCTAGGAGATGTTTGTCTTTGAAATAATATCTATAGAGTATCTAAAAAGCCTTGATCCTCCAAAGCAAGATCACTTGGATGAAAGAGGGGACAGTCTCAAGTGCTCTGAAAAGTCTTGAAATAGGGCAGAGAAATCAGTGAGAGCCATGCACGGAAGAGGTGTCTGAGAGAGCCAGTCATCTGTTACAAGAAACCTAACAGCCCAACGAAAACTAAAATAACGGGAACTAAAAAATCACTGGTCATTAATATCCCTTAACACAAATGAACTCAACTAACCTATAAAAAGACACAGGCTAAGAGATTGGATACAAAAACAGAATCCATTCTTCTGCTGCATACAAGAAACATACCTCAACGTCAAAGGCAAGCATTGCCTCAGAGTAATTACCGTGATACCCAAACCACACTAAGACATTACTAAGAAGGAGAATTGATACAAAAATACACAATAAAATGCTGGTAAACTGAATCCAAGAACACATCAGAAAAAAATCATCCACCATGTTCAAGTCAGCTTCATCCCAGAGATGCAGGGATAGGTTCAACATATGAAAATCTGTCAATGTAATCACCATATAAAAAAACTTAAAAAAATCCACATGATCATCTCATTAGATGCTGAAAAAGACTTCAACAAAATACAACATCCCTGAAAGTGCTTGAAAGACACTTAAGAAAAGGTCAACACCCTTAGTCATCAGAGAAATGTAAATCAAAACAACTCTGAGATTCCATCTTACACCTGTAAGAATGGCCAAAATCAAAAGATGATAGTTTATGTTGAAGAGAATGAGGACAAGGGAACACTCCTCTATTGCTGGTGGGAGTACACACTGATACAGACACTTTAGATACCAGTATGATGATTTCTCAGAAAATTAGGAAACAACCTTCTTCAAGGCCCAGCAATACCAATTTGGGTATGTATCCAAAGGATGCTCAATCATACCATAAGGAAATTTGCTCAACTATCTTCATAGCAGAGTTATTCATAATAGACAAAACATGGAAACAATCTAAATGCCCCTCTACCAAAGAATGGTTAAGGAAAATGTGGTACATTTACACAATAGAGTACTGCACAGCAGAAAAATATTGAAATTTGTGGGCAAATGGGTGGATCTAAAAACACCATATTGAGTGAGGTAACCTATACCCAGAAAGACAAATATCATATGTACTCACTCATAAGTGGCTTTTAGACATAAAGCAAAAAAAAAGACAGCCTAAAATTCACAATCCTAGAGAACCTAGACCACAATAAGGACAATAAGAGAGACATACATGGATCTAGTCTACATGGGAAGTAGAAAAAGACAAGATCTCCTAAGTAAATTGGGAGCATGGGGATCCTGGGAAAAGGTAGAAGGGAAAAAAAGAAGAAGGGAGGGGAAGAGGAGAAAAATATATAGCTCAATAAAAACAATTTTTAAAAAGTTGTTGGGTAAAGAGATAGTGCACATAAGTGTAGCCAAATTGATAGGAAATTAATGCAATGTCCAACAGATGGTGGCTTTGACTAGAAAAGATATCCAAAAGTTATTTAGAAGGTAAAATTTTTCGGTATTTTTATCGTATCTAGAAATACTCAGTAAATATTTCTTAAAGGAGTAAAAAAATTAAAGCAGGAAAGTTAACTTACGATTTTTTATCTTTGCATATCTGAAAATGCAAATATTGTCAGAAGCTAAGCTTAATGGATGGCTTACTTTCATAAAAAGAGAAAGAAACCTCCCTTCTTCACTAGATTGGAGCTTCCCTAATCTAAGCTTCTGATATCTTGCTCATCCTCTCCAGAGAGATCTACTTCAGAAAGTTACCTGAAACTTTGGCCTTATCATTCATGGGCTTGCCTGAGTGTTTCCAAAGTTATCTTTCATTATTGGTTTTTGTTTTGCTTTGTTTTTGTCTTCCTTATTAAGTGATATCTCAACTTTGGCTTAGTGATTCATATACAGTTTTTATTCTTTGTAGGTTTCAGATGTCCCATGGCCTGAAAATCAACTCAGTTCTACCTCTTGTCCCCTACAGGTGTTATGATCAGAGTTTTCTTTTCTTAAAAATAAAAGCAATTTTGAGGGAAATGAGGAGAGAGAGGAAGAGGCAAATGGCATACTTACATTTTAATTAAATAATGATTTACTAGATACTGCTTCATATTGTCTTTAAACATGACCCATGCCCATTACTGTGACAATGTCTGCTAAAAAGTTTTGAACATAAAGAATAACAAAGCAGCTGAGAATGACTTGGTTGGGAAAATGTTTGCTTGCAAGCACAAAAACTGAGTTTGTTCCCCAACACATGCATATAAAGCTGGTCAGGGTAGTATATAACTTGTAATCCCAGCCCTGGGAAACAGAGACAGGAGGTTCTCCTGGTTATCTGACCAGATAGTCTAGTATAATTGCTGCACTTCCGGCCAATGAGAAACCATGTTTCAAAGGTGATGTATGGTCTTCCTAGGGATGACATCCAATGGTGTCCTTCATCTTCCATGCATACATGAACTCACTTATGTGCAGGTGTGTATGTATATACATATATAAGCACTTTTCAAAAAATAAGAGAAATAAACATCAAAAACCTCCTCACTAGATGCATTAGAAGCACTATTCTCAATATTCTCTTAACAAACAGTGAAATAGTCTTGTCTAACAGCATGAATTGTGATTTAGTCAAGAAATTGAGTCTGTATTGCTAAATTACTAAAGGCCCGGATCAGATAAATTAGACTGTATTGGAAGACTCTGACTCTGCTGTATGGACTAAGAATGAACAAGAGGGAAAGGAGGACACACACTTAGATAAGAAAACAAAGACTCTGAGTTCCATCTCCACTGAAAACACCTATTAATCTATGAGAAAGTCAGGGGGAAGCTAGTCCTTTGGAGCATACCCAAGATACATTAAATTCTCTCACAAATATACCTTCACATCCATGTTTATGACTTTACTGTTCACAGTTGTTAAGAAATAAAATTTGCCTTGATGTCCATCAAGAAGATAGAGAAAATGTGATGCATATACACAATAATATTTTATTTAAATGTAAAGAAAACTGAAAACATGACATTTTCAGGAAAGGATGAAATTGGAGGCCATTTTGTTAAATGAAATGAGGCAGACTCAGAAACTCAGAAAGACAAATACATGTAATCTCTGCAAGCAAATCGTAGAAGTTGGTGTGTGTGTGTGTGTGTGTGTGTGTGTGTGTGTGTGTGTGTGTGTTTGTGTTTTAAGAGGTATAGGTTACTAAACTACAAAGGGAATCATGACAAGGGAAGAACATATCATCAGGAAGATGGAAGAGGGGGAAAGAGAGGGTAATGGAATTCATTTGGAATTCATTTGATATGAAGACAAATATCTCAGGGTTGTTATGGCACAGAAGTGATAGGGAGAGTACCAGCAAGAGGGCAAAGACCAGGGAAGAAGAGCAAGGAGAGGAGGATGGGTAAGATCAAATTCTCTACAAAGCTGCTGTGAAAATTCACTACCTTGCATGAATTTTTTATTAAAATTAATAAAAAATATGGTTTCATGATAGTACATGTCAATCCCTTGGCACAATTCCCAAAACATGGCAAGACTGTAAAAAATTACTATACAATCTTATTATTATTTTTTTTGCCTTTAATTTTTATAATAAAATTAGGAGCAGTATATATATATATATATATATATATATATATATATATATATATATTCTGTCTGTTGTTTTTAGCATTGGCAATGTTATTTTTCTTCTCCATTAACATTTTTTTCAAAAGCACACAACAGTTTGTAATATTTCATTTCATGAATCCACCTCATATTATAAACCATTTTCTTTACTATGAGACACTGGCGTTGTTTTATGTAATAATTATAACAGGTTTCAATTATCACCAAATACAATTTTCTATGCCTTTGATTAAAATCAGTATGCACCCTTGGAAGTGTGATTGGTGGGACCAATAACTTGAAGTACTGTAGGGTTCATGTGTGGGGAGATAGTACATGTGTGTCTGGTGTATGTATACATGTATATACAGGTGTATGAGCCCATATGCACACAGGGGACAAACAATGATGTTGGATATCTTACTCTATGACTCAAGGCTTTATTCATTTGGGGCAGCATCTGTCATTGAACCTGGAGCTAGGTGATTGCCCACCATGCCCAACCAATCATCATGTCTCTGCTCTCCAAAGAACTAGGATGATAGAAACACGAGGATTTTTGTATGGCTATTGGGAAGCCAAGCTCAGTTCTTCAGGTTTTCACAGCAAGTGCCTACCAACTGGGACATCTCTCAAGCACAAGATCCTTGATATATGCTATCAATTTCTTCTATGCAAAAGTCATGTGATGTGACATTTTCACCAGTATGACTTATGGTAAGCAAATGTGAGGATATCTCATTACCTTCTTCTTTCAAGAAACAGCTTTCTGCAGGAATTTGCTGGTTAAGCTGGGAGGGTCCCTACAGTGCTAGAACCAGCAGGAAATGAATTGCGAGAGGCAAGAAGGAAACACGGCTCAGCACGGCTTTCTTAGCCAGGCTGGTTCAACTTTTTGCAGTTTGACACTGAGCGGTTTATTTTTTACATATTTAAGCACAGTACAACTTTGGGAGGAAAAAATTTCCTCATGATAATTATCACAACAAAGCTTAAAGCATCAAAACTCATTTACAAAGCACATGTCATTTGCAAAGTACCTGTCATGTCTTTCACGAGATGGGTTCTATTGACTGAGAAACAATACTTAGGATAAGAGTCCAGGGAGGAAGGGTTTAAGTAAACATAACAGTCAATGTCTTTTGCAAAAATATTTGGACTCTTTCATAAGAATGGATTCTATTAACTGAGAAGCAATGCTCAGGAGTCTAGGTGATTCAGGTAAAGCCTGGCTTTATAGAATAGCAAAAGATTAGTAGGTTATTAAACAGCATCTACTCGCAGACTTCTGGGTGGAAAACAGGTATAGACAGTCCTCTTGAAAATAAAAGCCAGTATGTATAAAAGTCCTGGTTTCTCTGATGCTTATCTATGACACTGGGACCCCATGTCCTTCTACATAAGTCATTTCAAAGAAGTTTGGATTTCTGAGAACCCAATAATGTCATTCTTTAAGCATTGTCATGATTCTTTTCTAAGACAGTAAGCCCATTTAGGGAGTAGACTTAAAAGCAGATTAATGTAACACTGGAGACCACACTCCTGTCTTCCTCAGCCTGTCTTTCTCTGGGCTTTGACAACCATTAGGTCTGTCTCTATGCTTCTTAGGAGTGACCTCACCATGCTACACAATTGTACATTTTAGTGAGCTGTTTAAGAAAACTTTTGATATTTACAGTGGTGCAGCGGAGAAACAAGTTCTGATTAAAGGGTGGAAACACTGTGTGAAGAAGTGATGCCTGTACCGAACTTGCTTTGTGCAGCAAGTTGAAAATGTATTTGAGGACTTGAAAAGCAGTCAGCAAAGCAAAGAGTGAGTCAATGTGTGAATGGGCAGAACACCCAGATCTGCACATGGAGACACCAGACTGTGATAGGTCTTGTTAACCAAAGTGCAGAGCTTTTACCCTAACCACTCAGCAGTTTCACCACCAGTTTACTCGGTCCCTTTTCACTTGTATCTAGAGATCAGTGGGAGACAGTGAACAATTGCTCAAGAGAATTCTGCCTGAGACTATAAATTTTCACCTGGACATATTGGTTTTTGACCTTGAAGAAGAAATGAAGGCCTCAAGGATTTATGGTTCATCTTGAATCAATTTCTGACCATCACTAATCAAAACAAACTTGCTTATGGATTGTCTGAAACAGAATTTTGTCTACTCACTGTTTCGGTTGATGTCCTAAAGTGACTTGGATTACTGGAACACGTATTAATATCTGCAATAATGTTTAAGAAAGCACATTCCCTGCTAAGAAAATAACTCTCTAAACTTAGCCCCAGAAACAAACTACATCATTACTCAGGCAACACTTGCAGAAACCCAACTGTGGCCCAAGTACACAATTTGTCTTTTTGAGACAGGTAAATGAGTTATATTGCTCGCAAATTGCTCAAATTCAAGGCTGTACATGCAATGAGAGTACCAACAGAATTGGTCTGCCTTTTCCCACACCTTTCTTGAGGGGAAACAAGACTGATTCTTCATAGAGGGTCTACTTTTCATTTAGAGGAATGCCCTGTGGGTTGCGTAAAAGATTTCAGCACAAAATATAGTGCTAGATTCAAGCAGCATTGGAAACTGCAGTAGGTTGTCTTTGTGTGTAGAAGGAAGTGTGCAAATTTCTCAAGAAGACTGTTCACATAGCCATTGTCTCTCAGTCTGACTCAAACAGCATCTTGATGTTGTTTATCTGGCTACAAACACTTGACATAACCTTCTCTTTTCAACTCTCCTCTAATATGCTGACAGATTCATTAGCCAGACACTCCAAATTATCACAACTTAGGAAGCATGAAATATATGCCTAAATGAAGGCAAGGCAGAACAAAAATAGCCTTCTAATCAGCTTTTAGAGGGGGTAAGGTTCAAAGATCAACAATCCTGCTAATGATTCACGTCTCAATATCTTGCCAACAAGACGCTTTAATTGGCCAATTTCCAGCTGCTCTGCCCAGCATACACAGTATCCAATTTTAAAGAACAGGACAAGGGGAGCATTGGCCCAAGTGCTAAATACACAGCATTTAGAGACAGCTGTGCATGCGCTCTTATGAGAAAAAATTCAGAATCTCTACAATATCCTATATGAACGGAAGAATTGTAAACAAAAATGTATTCACAGCTTGACAAGTGGGTAGTGAAGCACTGATCTTTAGCTATTTAAATAGGTAAAATACGAAAGATCCGTGAGTAGGAGGAAATAGTGTATTATAAAATGAGAGAGGAACATGGCGAACAATGAGGGCTGATGAGAAGCCAAGGACAATGGCACGGGGTTTTGATCCTACGCAATGTGCTGGCTTTGTGGGAGCCTAGCCAGTTTGGATGTTCACCTTCCTAGATATGGACAGAGGGGGAAGGACCTAGGACTTACCACAGGGCAGGGAACCCTGACTGCTCTTTGGACTGGAGAGGGAGGGGGAGAGGAGTGGGAGGAGGGGGGGAAGGGTGGGAAGAGGGGGAGGGAAATGGGAGGCTGGGAGGAGGTGGAAACTTGGTTTTTTTTCTTCCTTTTCTCAATAAAAATAAATAAATAAAATTAATAAAAAAGAAAAAAATGAGAGAGGCTATGAAGCAAGTTGGGAAAGCAGAGTGGACAGCTTGTTCAGACAAGCTCTGGGTGCATCAGGTGTCCTGGTTTAGTAGAGTTGAGAGAGAAAGGTCTTGGGAGAACAACCAGCCAGGCACTTACTGTGCCCAAGAGCATATAGCACATAGCCTGAGGCCCAGAGTAGCTACCAGGGCACCTCAGTTTTTTGAAACTATATTCTAACTTTGGTTAGAATATAATCTTTGGTGTCTCTATCTCAGACACTTACATGATAACCATAGACCCTGCCAATCTCCCAAGAAAGGCTTTCCCAGGTACCTGAAAGATAAATCAGCCCCAATGGGAAGTCTGTTCTTTCTCTAAAAAGGCCACACCGAAGTTGGTTGGCAGTGCCTTGGGCTTTTAGTTGACACCTCTGAATCTCAGGAACTTAGCTCTTGGATCAAATACAATGATGTCTGCTCTGCTGCCTAAGAAAAACTACTGAAAAACAAACCCAGAGAGGTTAAAAGTGCTTCACAGATGTTATGTGCCATCATGGATGGGAAAATATATTTAATATCAATGTGGCAATGGATACAATGATGTTTCAAGAAGAACAGAGAACTAAACAGTAAGAAACTATCTTCATACACGTCCACAAAAGGTGGTGCATGGGTGGGAAATATAATGCCTTTCCATCTGACTGATAAATGCTTGGAAATAATGGTAGTGGACCACACTGGAAACTTATTTGCACTCTAAGGTTTCTTGTAGTTGAAAGATTCTATGGTACATGAGAGAATTTGGAGTAGATGAATACCCTCTCTAAGCAAGAGCTTTTGTCTGTCTAATGGTTTTGTTAGTGCTTGTTTCCAGCCTAAAACAAGATAATCACTGGCTTCCCACTAAGAACTTTCTCAGACTGCAACAAGCATATGAATATCATGAGCATCCTCCAGCAGGTCTGGTGTAAGACCTGGCTTTCTGTATTCCAGACAAGTTCCAGAGTAGTGTCTACTCTTCCAGGAATGGATATGACATTAGCTTTTTCTGGGAGACGTGGGTAAATGTCTGTTCACTCCAGATTGTGCACCAGTCACAGATCAAGATAATAATAAGAAGAATTCCGCTCGTCTAGTTCAGTGAGCAAGTGGGCTTAACTGGGGTTATGTACAGAAGCAAAGGTAATGAGTTCTCACAAGGACATAGGTAACTTACAAACAGCTACACTGCCAAAGAAAAGGTCTTCACTAGGAGACCAAGATTTTTCTGAGCATGTCCGTGAAGAAACATAATGTGCCCAAACTTGTGAACGTCTCATGGCAATTGTACTCCTGGTTGGGAGTTCAAGAAGCAAAGACCATACTATGCCCAGAGGACAGGATTCCACAACAGATGGCACTCGAGACAGAAATATAGACAGTATGAAAGAAAGACCTAAAGAACTTAAGATATAATTCAGTTTGAGAACAGAAAGTACTTTAATTTAAAACTCTAAAATAAGATATGAGAGTGGAAGGCCACCAGATCTGCCCAGCGTTTTGAGAAGAGGGAGACTTCTGTTACCCAGAAAAATACCTCTTTTAGTTGTTCTTGGAACTTTTTCTGTTTGGCTCAGTTTGGAGTTTTGTTTCTGTTATCTTTTTTGTTTCTTTTTGTTTTTCTGGCTTTAGTTCTGCTGCATTTCCACCACACCGGATATGGCTATGAATCATGGTATCTCCTACCTTGGGAACTTGGGGTCTTATAAATTCCTGAAATGCCCTCAGGGCTTATTCTATTGCCCCAGTACAAAGTATGTGTCTTTTGTCTTAATTAATGTTTCAGTTAACATATAAAAATATTAATGTCACTATGACCTTAAATACTTCTACTTTTCATTTTTATGAAATATATATTCTATTGTCCTCTTTTATTCTAGTTCCCCCTCCCCAAAATTAAATACCATCAGCCCCCAATTCATTCTATCACTAAATAGGCTAAAGAATTGAGTTGACAGTAATTGAAGGATGACATTTTGGGCAATATTTTCATAATGATGACCCTGGAATTATGCAAATCTTATTCATTTTGACAAGGGAAATAAATATCTTCTAGCTATAAGCATTATGTATTACGTGCCTCCTACAGGCATGAAATTCCTTCACCATAATTAAATGATATCACCCCTCAGTAACACTGTTAAAGTATTTGTGTATGGTAAAAAATGTCACCGCTGACTCCCGCCCACCACTCGAGTCACAACATGTGAAATGTCAGTAGACGTTGTACATGCACTGCCTGCATCCTTTCTTTCACCTCCTCTGTTATTCTTCAAATCCCATGGATGTTAGTTCACACAGAGACAGGAAATTTGTCTGGAAGGGATGAACTGACATGACATTTTACAAATGTGGGTACAACCAAAGAACAAGTTAACAAAAATGAGAGATAGCACACTGAAGAAAGAAAAAGGGAAATGTGTTGTATCTCTTTGAAAGACTTGAGTGAGCATGCTGGTGAAGTTTAGAGCAAACTGATTTATATATGAATATAATATCCATAATTAAAGCATTCAAATAATACAAAATCAAAGTCAACTTGCTTAAATTGCTTTGTTTAAATTGCTTAGGGGCTAAAATATTGCTTTATTGAGCTGAAGTAGAACATCAACTACTATCTTTGACTGAAAACCAATTTAAAAACATAAATCTCAATTTTTCAAGCATTTAAGTCAAATCAATAAAGTTAGTTACCAAATTTAAAAAAATATAATCATAAAGTAGTTAAGAAAGTTTTTATTCCTAGGAAAGTAGTTTGCATCAGGTTTCGAGTTGGGATGAACTGACTAGCATAAAAAAATCTGTGGATATTTCTAACTCTAATAGAAGTGGGTTTATCTGAGCTTGTGCCAGTGTCTTCACATAAAATTAACTCTTTATCTCCAGTTTTCACATTTTTTGCAGATAGCATAAAAGCTGGATCTAGCTAACACTATTTTAATGTTTTCCCCTCTTCTAGTGACTTCTGAAGACATGGAAATGACATTATTTCTTTCAGGAAAAATTACAAGGTATGTCTCTAACACAGGTAGAGATTCTTTTATATTTGCAAAATGGTGAACAGGTTGTCAAAGAAGATGTTGGCAGGCTAGGAAGAACAGTCCCAAGAACTCAGAAAGAGGGTACTTATATTCAATAAATCTCTCTTCAATGATGCACATTTTTTCTCTTTAACATTTATATTGCTTTTCTATTGTTTCCAATTTTTCAAATTTTGGGTGAATAATTTCTTAAGTAAATAAAAAAAGAAAAGGGAGCCTGATGTGGAGATAGCACACAGTATCAGCACTTAGGAGGCTAAGCCCTGAGGATAACAAGTTTGAAGTCATTCTAGCTATAAAGCAAGATAACAGAGAGAGGAAGAAGAAAAGAAGGAAAGAAAGGAAAAATTAATAGAAGCAAAGAAAGGAGGGAGGGGGAAAGTAAGAAATTATTTCTCAATTTAATTTATTTTAAAAGCAATTTCTGACTTAGTTTATTCTCCACTTGCTGTGGTAAATTAAAGCAACTTGAAGAAAGGAGTATTTATTTTAGCTCATGTTTCAAGACATAAGTCACAGCAGGCTCCTGAAGCAACTAGTCACATGAGTAATGGTTCTTCAAACTCTGATTTGCAGTAAAGCTTTCTGATTCTCCATCTTGGTTCTTTCCCAGACTTTGCTAGAAGTCAATAGCACATGTCTTTTAGATAACATGCTACAAAGTGTCTGAAACAGTGTACAATAGGTCAGTGGATCATAATGCACAGGTCCTGAGAAATGCAGAGGAAAACCAATAAACAAAATTTAACATAATGTGTAATATACTTTCTATCCATAAATCTACTAAAACAAAAAAGGTAGAATTATGTTGTCTTTCATTGCAAAGTCTTCTTTTGTCTTTTTATGGCATAATATGGACACAGCAATAATTATTTCAGAGTTCTTCCTATTTTAATAACACCACATAAAAATTCTTGCTGATATTTTGATTTTGTTTGAAAAAGCCCATTACAAGTAAAACCCTTGGTGTGTGCTGCTGCTTGGTCAGGCTTTTTTCCTTTCATTTGGTGATGAAATTTTAAATTTTCCCTTCTAAAGTTCTTAATATAATTGTATTCACAGTATACAACAATTTTTAAAATACTTGACTCCAGGACTAGGTAGATAGCTCAGCAGAAGTTCTTACTGTGGAAAGTGAATCCGTTGAATTAGCCAGGTCAGCAAGCTCAAGACTCTTCAAGGGACCTTGCATTACTAAATAAAGTGGAGCAAGATCAAGAAAGACACTAAATAACTTCTAGCCTCCATTCACACACACACACACACACACACACACACACACACACACACACACATTTCCTGGCTTCCAAGATCCAAAATAATCACACAGACTGTATTAATTAAAACACTGCTTGACCACTCACATAAGAATATTGCGAGTTAGCTCTTATATATATTAAAATAACCCATTTCTATTATTTTATATTTTACCACCAGGCTCATGGTTTACCGGTACCAGCAAGTGGGTGTCTTTCTCCTCCAGTGGCTACATGGCATCTTTCTGACTCCACTTTCTTTCTCCCAGCATTCAGTTTAGTTTTCCTGCCTATCTCTATTCTGCCCTGCCATAGGCCCAAAGCAGCATTATTCATTAACCAATAAAAGCAAAACATATGCAGAAGGACTTCCGACACCACATGCACACACACAGTGCCCACTCAGAAACAAATATACAAGTATGAACACCACACATATATAGTATACAAAGAAACAAAACCTACCTTATTATATATATAATATATATAATATATATATATATATATTCTAATTCTAGTCTTTTTTCATTATTTTATAAAGTATCCACATATTGTGTTCACTGGAGTGAAAATACCCTTTCCTGACACATACAAAACAAAAGCTATTTATGATACGACAACAATCTGGCTACAATGACAAAATCGAAATTTCAAAGGGTAAACCTCACAGAGTCCCACTCCTAGCCAAGTAACTGATGATACTGAGAGGGGAAGAATTAGTCTTTCCTACGGATGAGCTCCCTAATTAGTTATCCAATATAAAGCAATCATCAATGAAATCATATACACATGAACAATAACAGCAACAAAACTTACCAAGTTGTATTTAATTATTTATGCTTTTATATGTAACAATACTAACCAAGGAAAAAGACACAATTTTAGAGGAAATAAGGATGAAGACAGGAAGTTTTGGTTAGATGGACCATGGGAAAGGCTGGAAGGAGGAAAGAGAAAGTATGAAGTGATGTAATTATATCTAAATTAAATTAAAATAATGATAGATTTTTTTAAAGAATATCATATATGATTGCAATATGTTTTGATCTAACATACCCTTTTCCCATCTCTGAAGTTCCAGAAGATTACATAGGTACAGTACAACCCTACCAGTTGGAAGAACAGGAGAGTAAGTGCCAGAATAAGAATACATTCAACTACCAAAAGGGAGATATAACACAACCAGAACCCAGTACTTCTACAACAGCAAGACATGAACATTCCAACACAGCTGAAGCATAAGAAAATAGCCTTAAAAATAATTTTTTTAAGATGATAGGGGCTCTTAAAGAAGAAATGAAAAATTCACTTAAGGAAATCAAGAAAAAGACAAACAAAAAAAAATTGGAAGAAATCAACAAATCCCTTAAAGACAGCCAAGAAAGTCAAGAAAAAAAAATCAAACAGGTGAAGGAAAAAGTTCAAGACTTGAAAATTGAAATTGAATAAAGAAAACACAAACATATGTCACTCAAATAAAAAAAGAACAAACCTTTTTCTCAGCACTTTATGGAACCTTCTCTAAAATTAACTACATAAAGTCACAAAGAAAATTTAAACAGATACAAAAAATGGAATAATTCCTTGTATCTTATTGGGATCACCAAGGGTTAAAGTTAGAGTTCATCAGTATGGCTATAGGATAGGGTCATTTCAGGTTCCCTGTCCTCAGTTGTTCAAGGTACTAGCTGGGGACATCTCCCTGGACACTTGCGAGCCCCTCTAGAGTCAAGTCTCTTGCCAACCCTAAGATGGCTCCCTTAATTAGGATATATATTTCTCTGCTCCCATGTCCACCTTTCCTTTATCCCAACCATCCCATTCCCCCAAGCTCCCCCAATCCTCCCATTATCACGTTTCTCACCCTATTTCCCCTTAGCCCCATGCCACCTCACCCCCAAGTTCCCAGGTTTTGCCCTGCAATCTTGTCTACTTCCCATATCCAGGCGGATGACTATATGTTTTTCTTTGGGTTCACCTTCTTGTTTAGCTTCTCTAGGATCACAAATTATATGCTCAATGTCCTTTATTTATGGCTAGAAACCAATTATGAGTGAGTACATCCCATGTTCATCTTTTTGGGTCTGCGAAACCTCGCTCAGGATAGTGTTCTCTATTTCCATCCATTTGCATGCAAAATTCGCGAAGTCATTGTTTTTTGCCGCTGAGTATATGTATATATTCCACACTTTCTAGGTTGTTTCTATGTTCTGGCTATTACAAATAATGCTGCTTTGAACATAGTTGAACAAATGCTTTTGTCATATGACAGGGCATCTCTTGGGTATATTCCCACGAGTGGTATTACTGGATCTTGGGGTAGGTTGATCCCGTCCTATAGCCATACTGATGAATATCTTGTCGATGGATCGAGATAAAGACAGAGACCCAAACTGGAGCACCAGACTGAGCTCTTAAGATCCAAATGAGGAGCAGAAGGAGGGAGAACATGAGCAAGGAAGTTAGGACCACGAGGGGTGCACCCACCCACTGTGAGAGTGGAACTGATCTATTGGGAGCTCACCAAGGCCAGGGGGACTGGGACTGAATAAGCATGGGATGAAACCGGACTTTCTGAATGTGGCAGACAATGAAGGCTGATGAGAAGCCAAGGACAATGGCACTAGGTTTCCATTCTAATACATGAACTGGCTTTGTGGGAGCGTAGCCTGTTTGGATGCTCACCTTTCTGGTCCTGGATAGAAGTGGGAGGACCTTGGACTTCCCGCAGGGCAGGGACTCTGGACTGCTCTTCATTCTCAAGAGGGAGGGGGAATGGAGTGGGGGGGAAGGGGGAGGGACAGGAGAGTGGGGGAAGGGGGGCGATGTGTGCGAGGAGGGGGAGGGAAATGGGGAGGAGGCGGAAATTTTTTTTGCAACAACTAAAAAAAATAAAATAAATAAACAAACAAAAGTTAGAGTTCAACAGCAACACAAACTACAAAAAAAAAATCATCATGGAAACTGAACAACTCTCAACTGAATTACCATTGGGTAAAGAAAGAAATTAAAGACTTCCCAGAGTTCTATGTAAATGAATCCACATCATACCTAAACTTATAGGACACTATGAAAGCAAAAGTTCATAGCACTATGTGCCCACATAAAGAATTTAGAGAAATCTTACACTACTGACTTTAGAGCATACTTGAAAGCTCCAGAACAAAAAGAAGCAAACTCGCTTAGGAGGAGTAGATGACAGGAAATAATCAAACTTGGGGTTGAAATCAATAAAACAGAAGCAAAGAGAATGATATAAAATATCAGTGAAACAACGATTTGGTTCTTTGAGAAAATCAACAAGACAGACAAACCCTTATCTAAACTAACTAAAAGGCAGAGAGAGAAAAACCAAATGAACAACATCAGAAATAAAAGGGGGAACATAACAATAGATATTGAGAAACACCAGATAATTTCTAGGTATACTTCAGAAATCTATACTCCACAAAATTGGAAAACGTAAAAGAAATAGACAATTTTCTGGATAAGTTCCACATACCATTCAGTCAAGACCAAATAAACAATCTAAACAGACCTATAATCCTCAAAAAAAAAAAAAAGAAAATAGAAGCAGTCTTTAAAATTCTCCCAACCAAAAAAAAGCCCTGGGCCAGGTGGTTTCAATACAAAATTCTATCAGAATTTCAAAGAAAAGCTAATATCAGTACTACTCAAATTGTTCCACACCACACAATAGAAACAGAAGGAGCATTGCCCAATTCTTTTTATGAGGCTATCTATAGTTACCTTGATACACAAACCACAAGAAGACATAACAAAGAAGAATTACAGACCAATCTCCCTCATGAACCCTCAAAAATCCTCAATAAAATACTAGCAAAATTAATCCGAGAATACATTAAAAATATCTATCCACCATGATCAAGTAGGCTTTATCTCAGAGATGCAGGAATGGTTTAACATTCGAAAATCTGTCAATGTAATTCACCATATAAACAAACTGAAAGAAGAACCACATCATCTTTTTTTTTTTTTTTTGAGACAGCGTTTCTCTGTGTAGCTTTGGTGCCTGTCCTGGAACTATCTCTTGTAGACTAGATTGGCCTCGAACTCACAAATATCCACCTGCCTCTGCCTCCCGAGTGCTGGAATTAAAGGCATGAGTCATCACCACCTGGCTCACATAATCATTTTATTAGATTCTGAAAAAGCCTTTGACCAAATCCAACACCCCACTCATGATAAAGATCTTAGGCAGATCAGGGGTGCAAGGAACATACCCAGTCATAATAAAAACAATAGACAGCAAGCCAACAACCAGTCTCAAAATAAATGGTGAGAAACTCAAAGAGATTCCACTAAAATCATATATGAACCAAGACTGTTTACTCTCTCCATCTCTACTCAATATAGTACTCAAAGTTCTAGCTAGAGCAATAAGACAACCAAAGGAGATCAAGAGAATACAAATTTGAAAGAAAGAAGTAAAACTTTCACTACTTGTATAAGATATAATAGCATATTTAAGTGATTCCAAGAATTTTGCTCAGGAACTCCTATAGCTGATAAACACCTTAAGTAACGTAGCTACATACAAGATTAACTCAAAAAATCAATAGCCTTCCTATACACAAATTATGAACAGGCTGAGAAAGAAACTCTGAGGAATTCACAAGGATGATCCCAGCTAAGACAGCTAGCATTAGTGGAAAGGGTACCTGAACTGGCCTTTTCTGTAATAATGTTGATGACTATCCTAATTGTCATAAGAGTGCATTCACTTAGTAACTAATGAAAGCAAATGCAGAGGTCCACAGCCAAGCATTGGGCCAAGTTCTGCAAGTTTAGTTGAAAAGACGAAGAGGGATTATAGGAGTGGGGGTGGGAGAGAGGGAGAGGAAGGGAGTCTGGGTCATAACAGGGAGAACCACAGAGAACGCTGACCTGAGTTTGTGGGAACTCACAGATTCTGGACCAACAGATAAGGAGCCTGCATGGGACAGATGTAGACCCTCTTTATGAGTGGCACAGTTATGGAGCTTGATCTGCTTGTGGGGTTCCTATCAGTGTGATCAGGACCTCAATCTGGCAAACTAGAGTCATCAGAGAGGAAGGAGCCTCAGTGGAGGATAAATTTCCATGAGATCCAGTTCTGAGGCAATTTCTCAATTAGTAATCAATGTGAGAGTTTCCAGCTCATGGTAGTTGATACCATCTTCTTTGGCCTATGGCAAGGGAAAATATAGCCAGGCTGGAAGAGCAAGTGAGAGAGGGAGTAGGCAGAATCAAGGAGATGCCATGTAACTGCTGAAGGAGAAAGATGCCAGACCCATACCAGTAGGCCACAGCCTCATGGTAATACATTGATTAATAGAAATGAGTTAATTTAAGGTGTAAGAGTTACTTAATAAAAAGCCTGAGCTAATAAGCCAAATAGTGTTGTAATTAATATAGTTTCTGTGTGATTATTTGTGTCTGTGTGGCTGGGAACAAAAGAACAATCTCTGTTTACATCATTTAGCATTGTTTTATAATGATTTACATCTTTAGAGACAATAAACTATTATCATGTGTGTTAGTCATATTTCTCTCACTATGACCAAATACCTGATGAGAAGCAGCTTGAGAAAGAAAGGTCACATTTTGGTGTCCAATTTGAAAGTGAGTGAAAAAGAAATAAAAGGAAAAGAAAAGGAAACATAAGTGCTCCTGGATATATTAGAGGAGAAGGATTAATGTAGATATAAAAGAGTTTAGCTAGAGACAGGACAGAGATATCTGGGAGAGTCCAGAGTAGACCTGTCCCTGAGCCATGCTGTAGAAGTGGGAGAGGAAAAAGGAGGGGATGAGGTGCAGCAGCTCGGAGGCCCAAAGGTACGAAGAGGGCAGATAACAAAAATGGTTGCATTATATATATAGGGAATAACAGCTCAGCCCCCTAGGCTGGAGAGTTGGGGATTGGAGGCAGGGTATGTGAGCCATGAGGGCCCAGAATAAGTTAGGAAGAACCAAGGGACTACAGGGAGAATGTGGAAGCCAATAGCAGTTTTGATATGTTAAATAAGCACCTCTGCCATGCAACCCAGGTTTGGGATCTAACAGAAAGTGCATCCCAACACAGCAGGAAAGACACGCTAGTGGAAGCAGTTTTCAGCTGTGGTGGCAGATGTGTGTGGCTGTCTGTTCATATCTCTCTTCAGCAAGCACAGAAAGAGGCTAGGACCAAGAGCAGGGTTGCTCTCAAGACCACTCCTCCAGCAGCCCATTTCCTCTGGAACTTTCCACGAGCTCCCAGAGAAGCACCAGCAGTTAGGGAACAAGTGTACAAACACATGAATCTAGAAAGGACAGCTTACATACAATGCCCACCTTTATGTAATAGGGTGGGTTGTGTTTAATTACTCAAATATGCTGAGATCCTGAGCAGGTATTAATCACAAATTCCTCTGCCTACCTTCCAGGCCTTACTTACAATGAGAGAGCAGTGTGGTATGCTTGCGAATTAGGAGACTGGAGTTTGTAAGTTTTGGGAATCACTTCTGGCTATGAAATAAGATCAGGTTTTTACAAAACTCAGTACTTGAAGTTTAGAATATTATAACAACGATGATCAACACTGAGATTTCTGAGTAAATAATACCTTTCTGGAGACTTGCCTATGATGTGCAGTTCAGACCTGACAGTGAAGAGGGTTTGTGCCTCCACACCTTTCTCCATCATCACAAACTCAAGCCAAGGCAAGCAGGAAGAAAGATAAACTACGTTCCCTCCAGGAAAGTACTTCTTATTCCCGGAGGCAAATTTGAAAACTAATTTACTGAACAGCATGGAGACTGTTCCTTTTTCCTATTTCCCCTAATATTCCAGACAAGCCTTAGGACAGAATTAAATTAAAGAACTGCCTGCTTTTTACCCAGGAACAGTTTTGTTGTTAATGGTTTTGGGTGGTTTTGTTTGTTTTGGTTTGGTTTGGTTTTACATTTGCTCTGAAATGCTTATCAGAGCTAGTTGTTTGTCACCATCAGAAGTCACATTAAGGAGACACCATGGCACAAGAGTGTCCCCACAATGCTCTGAGGATATGCCTCTTCTGAATTGCTGCCTTTACATCTGGAAATCTGTAATCCCTTTTCATTTTAAATAAATATCAGCTGAACCTTCAGATAATTGCCTCAGGGTTTGTTTTGAATTGTACATCAAGAAAAATGGTTAAATATTTCAATAATTAAACAGTTTTTATCCAAAAAGTGAGAAAAAAATGACTCATCCCAGCCATTGTTATCTAATGTAGTCTTTGGAATTACAGGTTTTTCTTCAGCTAGCATGCTTAAGTCATCTCTTTATCTGCTTGACATCTTTCTGTCAAAAGAGTTCTCACATCACTTTCATTTTACCTTTCAAAACACTTCATTTTAAAATTTTATCACAGGGTTTTCTAAGTTATTTTTAGGTTAAATCACAGCATAAAATGTAAAAAGATCCCACTTTTCAAACATTGGGCTTAATAGTGAGAAAAGGATTTAACTCACAGTCTGTCCCTTATGAAGTGAATTTATAGTCATCCTTATAATTTCTCACACAGTTTTAGACACTTGGGATGATTAAAGTTAAGGTAACATCACCATAAAAACTATAAAATGACATGTGGGGGTCCCCTTTAGGTCTTAAGCCCTCCCCCAAAGGCTCACTTGTTTTACATCAGGAGAAATCATTTGGTCTAGAGTTAGTTAATTCACTCCACAAACATGTCATTGTAGAGGAGACACTCTTGTCTAAATTCCATCATCCCATAGGCCTAGGTCCCATCATTCCATAGTCCTAAGTCCCATCATCCTCTAGGCCTGAGTCCTGTCATTCTCCTGGATAATTTCTAATCACCTCTTACTGGTTTCCGTGCAGTGAAAATGTTGAACTGTAGCCAGTGATTCTCCGTAAGCCAAGCCTTTGTTCATGTCCTATTGACCATGTCCCTAGCTCAGGTGGAAAGAATTCTATGATCAAACGTCAAGAGTAAGATGATCAGAGTAATTGTCTGGAGCATCACAGACAGCTGGTGGCATCTTTCATCTCAAGCCAGCACTTTGGAAAAGGGAGGAATATGAATTATCCCATGTAATTTTTAGTCCTTGTTTTCTAGATGACAGAAATTTCTAGAGCAGTGGTTCTCAACCTTCCAATGCTACAACCCTTGTGATGTGGTGACTCCCAACATAAAATTATTTCATTGCTACTTTAGAACTATAATATGCTGATGTTATTAAGCACAAAATAAATATCTGATATGCAACCCCAAAGGGTCATGACCCACAAGTTAAGAACCATTGCTCTAAAGAACAGAAGAAATTGAGTGAAAATATTACAAAGGGGGTTTAGATAGATTTTGACTTCCACATTGTAAGCTGTATAACCCAGTAGTGGCTGTATTCACACTGGAGAGACTGAGAACTCAGTAGCTGTTCATTTTACCAGGCTAGATGCTTTAGTATTGCCACAGCCCTGCAGGCCTGGAGAGGTCCTAGAGAGCCACTGATCTTGTAAAAGATGATATAGTAAGAAGACCTCACAAATGGGGAGGGGCATGCTGGGAAACTGTAGAAGCTGGGCTTTAGTGGCAGTAAAGGATGGCAGTACAGGGACTATGGTGAGACAGATGTGCCCACCACAAGCCAAAGCAGGCAATGGGCAGCACTGCTTTCCCTGGCATTTTCTCTCAGGGCTGCAGGAAGGTTCTCTGTTCAGAGAAGAGTCTTCTCCTCTCCGTTGTTCGTGCTAGCTATGCCCCTGTAGAACCTCACAGAGATGCATCTCTTAGTTGATTCCAGAGCCAATCAAGTTAACAATTTAGATTAACCATCATGCATTATCACAGGCCTCAAGATCCTCAAGACCTAGAAAGCATCTGTATCCATTCAGCAAAACTTAATTTTAAGGTTAATCTTTCCCTCACTATTGAGGATTACTCCCTATGTTTTTTTTTTATTATTTCATTATTTCACTATGAAGGACAGACTTTCTTTTTTGGATCACATAGATCTTGCCATATTCTTAGACACTTTCTCTGGAGCTCAAGGTTCATCAGAAACACAACTTAAAAGCACTCATCTAAGACTAAAGTTAGAAATTTGAGGAATATTGCTCCAAATGTCAATAACAAAAGTGTGTATGCTTGTGGCGGGTGCATGCATGCGTGTGCACGTGTGTGTGTGTGTGTGTGTGTGTGTGTGTGTGTGTTGGCACAATTCTATGAGAGATTTGGAATTAAATTGTTAGATTGTGTTGCTGTGTTTTATAGTTTCATTGGGTCAAAGGTGAAGCAATTTATTTTCCAGCTCAGCTGGAATCACAGAGTACTTGAAAACTCATTTTAAATAAAAGATGTCATTAACCTCTTGAGCCAAAACAGTGATGTGGAAGGTTTGACTGAGGAGATTACTAATGAGTCAGTAGCTCTAGCTGTGACCTTCAGCAGCCATATTTAATTTAACCCGAGCTGCACAGTGGATGGAGTGTGATTGTGGGTACATAGCTGATCCCACTTCACCTGAGTGGTCTCTCTTCTAGTTAACTTTTATTGCCAATGTGGCACAGCCTGGAGTTATCCAAGAGGAAACATCAATCAACTGAGGAATTGTCTTTATCAAATTGTCCTGTGGGCATGCCTAAGGAGGAATATCTTAACTGTTAATGACTCTGAACAGCTCTCTAGAAGGAAGTACCATTCCTAGACAGATGTTCTTTAACTGTACAAGAAAGTAAGCCAGCAACCTCCTTTCTCTTGGAGGTTCCTGCCTCCAAGTTAGGGCTTGAGTTCCTGATCTGACTTCCCTCAAGGGCAGTCTGTGACCTGGAAATACAGGCTGAAATAGACTTTGTGGTCTCCTAATTTCCTTATGGTCAGAGTGTTTTTACCACAGCAACAAAGAGTAAATTATCACAGATCATAAGTGGCAAAGCTAAGGCTGTTTTGAAAACCTGAGATGCTTCCTCCTGCCACTGCTAACAATTTTCATTCCATCCCAATTATGTTTTACCTTGTGTCTCTACTTCTTACATATTTATTATCTATGCTATCTTTAATTTGGTAATCAACCAAACTTTGGAGGAAATGTGAAGAAAGAATAATGACTCTTACATAATCATTGCTCTCAGGAAACTCCCTATCAAATAGTGGAAGCAGAAGGGATGTAAATTATTTATGTCCACAAAATAGCTATCTGAAATCGAACCAAAACAGTTTTAGTGGTGTGAGAAAGCAAGTGAATGTTTATTTAAGCAATGAACCTTTCCACTGGTGTTATAATCTGGATCATTATATGATAATTATTTTTGTACTTTATTGGGCTTACATGTCGGGGACAGCTGGTTGTTGGCTTATGTAGGCTACTTTACAGCTATAACTAGATCAAATTGGCCATGTCTTAGCCTGTCTTCATCCTCCATGATTCTACTCTGAGCATATTCTCAAGAGAATGTAGGAAACGTGTAGATATAGGCAAGACTATAGGAATTTCCAAGTTTCCTGCCATTACTGACAGTATACCATTGGCAAAACAATTCAGAAAGGTGATAAATGCCAAGGTTATAAATCCTAGCTCTGCATAGGACAACCCTTAATGTCAAATAGTGCAGAGTACAGGGAAGATGGACAGGAGCAAACTGGAATGACAGCTCACTGGGGAAAGCTGCTTGCTGTTCAAGCCTGCAAACCCAAATATTTGGGAACTCGTTCAGACACTAGCCCTCAGAAACTGGCCCACTTTCGGTGTGGTCTTATGTACTATAAGAGCAGACAAAAAGAGTGCATAGCCAGTTTATCTGATGGATTTGGTTCCAATTCCCAGTGCCAGCAGAGGATTGTGAATCAGAACCCTTACTGTGAGTTGATCCCCAAATAAATAAACCTTTGTTATACGCCGAGAAAATAAAGCAAGCAAAAATGACTGACAATCCTTGCCAAGACAGGGAAAGACAGTTCTTCAAATTTTTCTGCCGCTGAGAATGGTTTGTCAGATACTCTAGGCCTCAACCAAAGTTGGTTACCCCAACATTGTAAATGAGACTTTGGGTGATTGCCCAGGTAGCCAGCTGTTTCTGTCATTTTTGTACCTTTTGAAAGTTGCTTGATTGCACTTCCTGTTTACTCAGGTAATATTATTTCCCTTCTCAGGTCTTTGATGGTGTTGAAGATTAGAAAGTCATAGTTACTTTCCTCTCATGACTTAGCCAAGACATGTTTAATATAAGACTTAGACTCCTTAAAATAGTATAACTATTGAAGCATTTAGCATGTTTCTTGTCTGATGTTGTTCATGCTGGTTGTAATTCTAATTTTTATGTATGTTTTTGCCTCTTCTTTTCCCTGGACAATACCTGATACTTGTTCTTATTGTATATAGTTTGGTATTAGGCTTAAAACTCTCTTATTAAGACGAAAGAGGAAGGTATTGTGGGAATTCCTTCAGACAATAGGCTTTAAGACAATGGCTCACTTTGAGGATGGTCTCATGTATTGTAAGTGCAGACAAAAGGCTTGTGTGGGCCCTTTTGCTGCTGGATTTGGTTCCAGTTCCCAGTACACACAGAGGACTGTGGATTGCTACCTTTCTTGTGAGTTTAACCCCAAATAAATAAACCATTTTTATATTCCATTCTGGACTATTGTTGCATTCTGGTACTACTACATCCAAGTTTAAGACTGAGCACCCACATGGGAAAAGCAGAACTCCAGCAAGTTGTCATCTGACTCTCCAGCAAGTTGTCATCTGACTCTCTTTCTCTCTCTCTCTCTCTCTCTCTCTCTCTCTCTCTCTCTCTCTCTCTCTCTCCCTCTCTCTCACACACACACGCACACACACACGCACGCACACACCACAGGAAGTGACACATGTGCTCCCGCCTACTTACAAAAGTAACTATAATAAATTATATTAAATACATTTTCAAAGAAGCAGAAGGAAAAAGTCAAAGTTATCATTATCATTTCCAGAGGAATGAGAACAAATGAAATAAGACATTCTTCCTCTTTTTAAAAGTGAAGGGACAAGTACTGTAGGAAAGGTAGACATAAATACTATGAAATCCCAGTATGGGCTCTCACTATTTCCTTCCAGGAAAATAACAGTTTTAGCCACGAAAGTGAGATTCAAACAAGCTCCTAAAAGATGTCCCTCTGAGAAGGCAGGAAATGTTTCTGTCTGGAAAGAGGTTCTTAGGTAATTAGAGAGAGATGAATGTAGACACGCTGTGTTGGAGATAAGAAGGAATCAGTGTGGTTGAAGTTGAGTGGACCAACGGGAAAATAATAAATAGTGTCTGTGCTTGGGCTGAACCAGATAGAGATCTCTTAAGTGCCAGAAAATGTGCGCTAAGTGTCAACTACATTGACTTCCATTCTACTGATAGAAAAAAATCACAAGTTGACATGAGCATAGATAATTGGTGGTAGTTGAAGCCTTTCTTTCAAGCAAAGAAAAGTCTAGAAGTTAATCTTCTTCCATCAACTTTCACATTCTTCAAATCGTAAGCATATTTGTGGAATTTGATGAATTTTAACTTTACTTTTTAAAATTCAGGATAATTTTAATGTTTTAAATAATTTGATTATTGTTTCTATGGAACTTGTGACAATAGTGACACATCTCAATTGAAGATTTCTCCATGATTTGTCCCTCAATTATTTGGTGTTTGTTGACAAGCTTTGATGTTAAGAAATAAGAGAAAAAATCAGCTTTAACTTTAACAATACTTCTAAAGGACTGGGGGAAGGAAGTTGCAAGCCGGAGACACGGGGCTCGTTGACTCCCATGTGAAACAGACATGGATTTTAGCCTGAAGTTCTAGTCTGGTCTTTTTCAAAGTCCATATAAAAACCCAAACTAAACATACTATCAATGGTCCTGGTAATATCGACTGCTGGGACCATGGCATTGCAAAGACTGGAACACAGGGCTTCTGATAGACTGATAAACTTTACATAGTCAAACGAGCATATTGTCATTCTGCCTTGAACTTAGAAACTAGACCCATAGCCTAGGGGGAACATGTGCAATACTAGATTAGATCTTTATGTCCTAACCCAGAATCACCAGTCACTGTTTCCACTGATATAACACTCTAGGTCCCAACTCATAATACTCTTTCTCATTATTTTCTTCTGTGAAAAAGTATCAAGATAAGGCTGGACAGCTAGAACCACAGTTAAGAATTCTTGACTTGCTATTCTACCATAAAGACCCAAACTTGGGTCACTGTAAAAATACCTGTAACACTCAAGCTCCAAATGAGTCTCACACATCTGGACTCTACAGGAATTTTCATATATATGTGCATGTACTCACACTCATGTGTACACGTACACACACAAACACACACACACACACAATTAAAGACTTGCTTGACAGTACTTCTAGAGTGGTTTCTTACAGTGACTGTCTTACAAAGGTACTATATTTTTAGTAAGAAAATTTGTCATTTCTGCAATAAGCTCTATCCATAATAAGGCTAATGTTTTCATTGCCAAATGACTAGTGTCGTATTTTCAATTTGTTTGAAAGGATAAAAGTGAATAAAGGAATGACATTTTTGTTGTTCTTTTAATAGGAAAAACAGATTATCTTATCTGTCTTGATATTTATTATAGTGATAGAATAGTGACAGACACATCACCAGGTACTCAAAAAAATGTTCGTTCAATGAGAACAGGAATTATTTAACATCAAAATCTATTCCATTCTTTGATCTCTTGGATGTCTTTAGAGAAAAGTAGAGTTCCTCTTAGTGTCACTAGTCAACATTTTTCTTATCTACACATTTGTTCAACTTCTCAAGTGCTGATGGTCCATGCAACTCTTTCATCTCCCCGCCAGATGCTTTGTAGCGTGGTGACCACAAAGACTTTATCAAACACTTTGTCATCCTTTGTAAGTCAAGCTCTCCATGGATTTAAAATACCACCATCTGTTCTCAGCCTGGTGATTTTACAGAAATATTGGGGCCCATTTAAATGAGCACTAAACCTCTATCCTTCTGACTGACTGTCTCTGGAGTTAAGTGGCAGGCAGCTTCTTGAATGCCAGTGTTTTTTCTCCCACCACAGAAATATTACATTTCTATGATTTTTTCCACTTCTCCTAAGAATTTCAAACTGTTCTCAATTATTAAAACAATAACTTCAAAATTCTCAAATAGTTCTTAGATCTTTTTTCAACCATTTTTTAGAAAAAAAATTGAATGTAGTATGACCAAAAGATGCCCTTGCTTCACGTACAATAAAGATTGATGGTTAATATAAAGTAGAAATTTGGATAAGCAGATATTCTTGCATCTAATACTGGAATAAAGAAGAAGACCCAAAAAAAGGAAAGATAAAAGGAAGAAAAGTATTATTTAACATAATAGCACACTTGCCAATTGACAATGTAAGTTAGTGCTTGCTGAGAAATCCTGACTAAACAGGATACAGGCTTTATGTAACACATTTGCTGCTGTGAATCCATCATCAGGATTGAGAATTCAGTCCTGAATATGTCTTCCAGAATTAATAAATATATAAATATTTAGGAAATACACCAAATGAGTCTTTAACTCTGATAACCACATACAGTGAACACCCCTTATCCAAATGCTTTAGACTAAAGGAATCCAGATTTGGGTTTCTTTGATATTATAGAATATTTTCATATATATAAAGAGTTATCTTCAGGCAACAACACAAATTTTAACAGAAAAGTTTTTTATGTTTCATCTTAACTTTATACACAGTATCCTGAAGTTCATCTTATATGATATTTTTAACTTGTATTCATGTTCACTACAATGCATTAGTTGAGGTCAGATGTGAAATTTTCAATTTGTAGCTGTTGCAGTTTCCCCTGAGCTTTACATCCATAATAGCCTCAAGATTGCTGGCTGACATAATCTATCCTCAAAGAACACTCCAGTCAGAGCTTGACCATAATTATACATTTTCTTTGGGTTTCCATAAGATTATCAGCACCCACAATAGCAGGAAGTAGCCTAGAAAACTATGTCCACATTTCCAAAAATAGATTACGAATGTTTGTCTTTGCTTAGAGTGTTGATTATAAGTTGTTATGAATAATGGTCAGAAAAAAAGCTAAACAAAGGAGATTAAATTCAGAGTTCTTGTTTTGAAAAGAAAAAAAAAACAGAAGTGGGGGGCTATAATGCTTTTGTACCCTGTAAAGAGTTGTTACTTACATCGGTTTAATAAAGTGCTGATTGACCAGCAGCCAGGAAGGAAGTTAGGCTGGGCAGCCAGACTAGGAAAATTGTGGGAAGAGGAAAGGCTCAGTCAGCAGTCACCATCCAGATGAGAATACCCCACTGGGGAGGGTACCAAGCCATGTGACTAAACATAGATACGAATTATGGGTTAATTTAAGTTGTAAGAGCTAATTAATAATATGCCTGACAGATACTTCCATCTATATGTAGCCTCAGAGTGGCACTCATAAAAGGATTTTGGAATCATCTGAAATTCAGTAATAGGGATGTTTCAGTCTGCCAATGTAAAGAAATGGGAAAATTGAATCAACTAAAATATATTGAGTAAATAATGTGTGCTGGTTATCTTTTACATGTCCTGATCAGGAATGCTACATAGACACCCATCTTCAGTTTACACAGTCAGCTGGAAAGATAGACATGTGATGTCCAGGAAGTTCATGACCATGCATAATCTCCTATATTTTGGCTCTGGTTCATCGTTCCAGGGTTCATGTGTGAGAAGCTTTATGGAAAATAGTGGGTAAAGTTGTCAATTTTCTGTTGCAGTGATAAAATACCAGGACCAAAATCAACTTATAGAATCAAAGAAGAGGCTACTTCGCCCTATATAGTTCCAGATAGTTAGATGTTGGTAATTGCAGGGAACATGTGGCAACAGAAATGGGAAGCTGAAAGATCACAAGTATTGCATTCAAGGAACATAGAAGACAAACTGTAAGTGAAGTGATAAACTCTCAAAGCCTTTCTCCAGTGACATAAGTCTTCCAGAAAAGCTCTTGCCCCTGCATTCTCCTCTCCAAACAGCACTACCTGC
The DNA here is from genome assembly GCF_037038515.1 of Microtus pennsylvanicus. Lineage (NCBI taxonomy): Eukaryota > Metazoa > Chordata > Mammalia > Rodentia > Cricetidae > Microtus > Microtus pennsylvanicus. Next base: position 1,481,913 of record NC_134594.1, on the reverse strand, counting down.
TGTGCCCAAGTTGTGACACCCAGAGAGACCACTAGGATCCAGTCAAGTCCAGAATGCAAGAGCAAGGTAAACACTGTACCCTTTAGCAACACTGACGCAAATACACATCTTTTCTTTGTTCTGTACTTGTTCTCATTTATTTAGTTACAGCAACAGAAGAGTAGATTGATATGCAAACTTGTCTGAACATACCAGATAAAACATTGGGCAATGGTATCAGTAAGAAATCTTTATTTATCAATAAATCATTGTCAGAGCTACTCAAATGAGTTTTCAAAAATATCTCAGATAGTTGCCACACAGACTCTTATGGTTACAGGGTTTAAAATAATCAGTCTTGGACACACAGAATTTTTGAACTGGAAGAATAATTAAAGAACTTCCTACCCAGGTTTTTCAACCATTTCAATTAATGCATAATGATTCTGCGACATGGGACGTGTGGTTACAACAATTATACAGAAGTAAACTATTGTTTTCTTATCAAAAGATCAGGATAAATGAAACCTACTATGTGCCAAATGGAAAATTAATTTTTTAACTGTTTGTTTTCCTTTCTAGGAAGATATTGTGATTGTTAGTTTACAGTCAAAGAGATGAGAACACAATTTTTATTTCATGCACCACAGCTTGCAGTGACATAGCCAGGCAAGAAATTCAAGTCTTTTACACCAGCAAGTATCCGTCTTTCCAAAATGCAGTACGTTTACTTGGCAATATGTAATTTTTATCCACAAGCAAGACTTTAATCTACAAGAGATCTTCAATCTCTTTGTCTATGGAGTTTATGTACCCAAACACTAGTGGATGCCTGAAATTTCCATTTCATATAATAATGAACTTCATATATGCTATATCTTCCTTACACATATACCGTTATAACGAAATTTTAATTTGTGGGTCAAGTACAGTAGGAGATTAAAAACAACAGTTCATAAAATGGAGGACTTAAAATAATATACTGTAATGAATTTAGTAGCATCATTATTCAGGTACTTAGGTGCCCAATATTAAGTAAGCACAAGGTACCAGAACAGAAGCACTGAGATGCTGCAGCAGACAGTGACTGTGGTAATAGAGGGCTACTTAGTGATGGATGGGCAGGTGGATTCCACATTGCTTCAGCGGGGACGCTACAGACAAAGTAAGATTCGTGTTTGACACGGAGGAGAGTAGGGGGCTCAGGATTTTATCACACTCCTTAGAATGGCATGTATTCAAACCCATGTTTGAATTACATCTGGAATTTTGACGTTAGTGCTTCTGAAAGACAGTTAAGTACAGAAAGATGACGCTATTGAAAGTGAGACAGCAGAGAGGGGAAGACCAAATGTGCATCCATCTCTCCTCCCTGCAGTCACAAAGAGCCAACAATTCTCAAAATTTAACCCAAAATATAAAAGGTACTTCTCCATCCCATGAGACTGAAATGCTGGATTTCTTCACAGGTAGCTTATTTGATCTTATTAAAGGGTCTTTCCTCTAGGCCATTAGAAGAAGTACTTTCTGCAGGGCCAGAGCACTCAAGGGCTCTGGCAGCAGTTGATCAGTGAGCTATCTTTGCAAACACTGTACTTCACAGGGGCTGTAAAAGAGAGGCTTTTATCACCACACTTCTGTGATAAAACAGTGGGGGAAAATACCACTGCGGTCTGCAGTAGAAGGCGAAATGGCCAGACTGAGAAATCGTGGAACCAGGGCTACAAAGCAGCTTCACAGTGTGGGAAATCATATGGGCCAATGTTTCATGATCTATTGTTTTTGCTGGAAAATAAACCATCAGTTCTGGTGATGGCTAAGGGAACCCTAAACTCCAAGAGGCAGTGAGCTGCTCAGGTGCAAGGTTCTACTAGGGGTCAGAGTTATTAGGTTGAAATATGAAATCAGAGGCCTTATGACCAGCTATAAAACTTGATTTTCAATTTAGATTGTTTTTGGGGTTTAAATAACATCTACTTCATAAGATTTTTGTAGAAGGTAGGTGGGTTTAATATGAAGCACATTAGCACAAAGTTATGATGATGGAAAAGAACTCTGAAGCAGGAATCCTGACTCCTGAAGTAGATGACAATTAACAGACACATCCACAACTGGACAATGTGCAGAGACTGACAGCTTTGAAACATTCAGTCCTCAATGAAATGTCTTCATTAAGCCTTTCCCCTCCAGGTTCACGGAACTATGTGGAAGAGGAGACAGAAATATTGCAAGAGCCAGACAGAATGAATGACAATAAGGAAACATTGTTTTGCAGATGCAATGAGAACTATTGTACAACAGGCAATAATGCACACATGAACTCACAAAGAATGAAACAACATACACAGGTGCTGCATAGATCCCTGACAGATGGGGCCCCAGTGCTGAGAGGGGAAAACAGACATGAGTACTCATCCTAAACCAAAAAAACTACTTCCAAAAGACAATCACTTGGTTTTCTCCAGTGGTGTCTCACTGGGTGTATGAACCACACTTAAGGGCAAGTCCCATGCCCAAAAGTAGAAGGGTAATACAAAAGATAGTAAGGTAACTTAACTTACTGATATGTTTTGTAGAATTTTTGTCTCTTATTTCTTTGCTTGGGCATTTTCCCCTTTTGTCTTACTGGTCTTTTGTTTGTATATTGTAATTTTAACTTTGTTTTTCTGTTGTGTGTGTATGTTTGTATGCAAATTTCTTGTGCTTTCTTTGTTTTTATTTTTATTCTGTTTTGTTTGTTGTGTGTTTGTTTCCCTGATTGTTTGCTTTCTAGAGAGAAAAGAAATGAAGAGCATGAAGTTGGGTGAGAGGGGAGGTGGGGAAGATCTGGGAAGAGAGGAAAGTCTGGGAGGAAGTGGGAAAAGAGAAACCATTGGTCAGAATATATTATATGAAAATAGCTCTTTTCAATAATATATATTATATTTATATTTACATAAAAAAATCTAGATTTATTTATTCCTTCTCCTTTCAACCTAATAAATGGTATCACGGAATTGCAGAGTAATCACCTTGAAAAGCTCATTCTATGCATTATCATATACGATCCACTTAACATGCCTTACAAGGCTGGAAAGGCAGCTATAGATCCCCAACTGTCTTGAAGGAATTGGGTGCCAAATGATGACCTACTTACCCAAAATCACAAAGGAGTTAGTCACTTATACATAATTTTGCCACATATGTTTAGTGTGCATTCCCCTGACATGTGCCAATGTAACATATTCAAAAAGACTTCAAGTCAGCTGTACATTTTACTGAAAACAAATTAGACTAAGAACTGACCAGGCTCACCTGTATCGGAATGGACTCTAATATCATAATCATCCCTACCAAAACATGTTCTTATACATCTGTTGGCTTTATAAATAACTACTAGCCTCTGTGAACAAGTACCACTGTTCACATTCCCTGGCTGCTGAAGACAGACTTTCCCATAGATGACCAGTAGTATAGTTATTTTTTGCTACTTTGACACTACACTCTTTGCAGTATGTTTTATGTTACAAGTTGTAAGGAGAGGGCCCCTTATTTATTCCCACTGCCTGACTAGCTTACACCCGAAATAACCACACAGAATCAATTAAAACACTGTGCTAATTTAAACACTGCCTGGCCATTAACTCTTAACTTCTACATATTAGCTCAACTTATCTCCATTATCTGTGCATCACCACTTGACAGTGGCTTACCGGAGATTCTAACCAGAGTCCATCTCTGGTGGAGGATCTATGGCTTCTCTGACTCTACCCTTCTTTCTCCCAGCATTCAGCTCTGTTTTCTCCACCTACTTAAGTTCTGCCCTATCAACTAGGCCAAGGCAGTTTCTTTATTCATTAACTCATGAAAGCAACGCACAAATAGAAGGAACTCTTACACCAGTACAATACTATAGTAGGCTCTTCAAGGACATTTCAAGGCTATCGAATTAGACAGACAAGGTGTCTGGGTCCCAGCATAGGTTTTCTCTAGACAGCACTGCTTTGTGCAAAGACCCCTCATTCACGTGAACTCCTCTTTTTTCCCTTCAATTTGAGTTTCATGGTTGTTTTCAAATCTAACATTACAGATTGCTGTGGGTCAATGGTCTTGTACCCTGTAAAGATTTGTTACTTGTATTTTGATAAAATGCTGATTGGCCAATAGCCAGGCAGGAAATATAGGCAGAGTGATCAGAACAAAAGAGGAAAGGTTGAGTCTGCAGCCATGACACAGCACAGAGGATGCAAGATGAGATGAGAATGCCTCACTAATGAAGGTACCAAGCCATGCGACTAACACAGACAAGAATTATGGGCTAATTTAAGATATAAAAATTAGTCAATAAGAAATCCTGAGGTACTATACCAACTAGTTTATAATTAATGTGAGCCTCTGTGTTTCTTTGAGACTAAACGGCTGTGGGACAGAAACTACTGTCAACAAATGGCACCCAGCAGTGATTGAAATCATACAGTTTCTGAGTGATTTTTTTCAGGTATGGACAGCCAGCAATGAACAAGCAGGCTCATACAACACCAGATTCTAAACCCTCAGCCACGGAATTTTTGAAATCTCCAGAAAGAATGATAATTGCATGTGGTTATAAAGAAGGACTCTAAAAAAGAAATTCCACAATAGCTCAGAATTGAGTATAATAAAAGGTTATTTATTTAGGGGTAGACTCACAAATCACAATCCTCTGCTCAAGTAGGGAACAGCAACTGAATCCAGCCAGCTGGGAAAGAGGACAAACACCTGTTTACATTGATATATATGGTTTAAGAGGCCATTCCCCAGTGGGTGGGTAAATTAAAAGCTACTGGCAGGAGGAATTCCTACAGCACCTCCCCCTTTTTTAAAATAAGAAAGTTCTAAGTCTAGTGCAAAGTTATATGCAACAAGAACAAGTATCAAGTATAAAAATTAGAATTACAACCAGCATAAACAATATCAAGCAAGAAGTATGTAATAAATGTTTCAATAATTATCCTATCTTAATGAATTTGTAAAAGTCTTGTATAATAAATAAATTGGTCAGGTCATGAGAGGAAAGTAACTACAATTATCTGGTCTTCAACCCCATTTAAGACCAGAGAAGGGAAATAATATTACTTGAGTAAGCAAGAAGTGCAATCAAGCAACTTCCAAAATGTGCAACAAATGGCAATCACCAAAAGTCTCATTTGCAACATTGGAGTAACCAACTTTGGCTAAGGCCTAGAATAATTAACAGACCATATTCAGAGGCAGGAAAATTTTCAAAACCATCTTACCCTGTCTTGGCAAGACTTGACAGTCTTTTTTCTTGTATCTTGTTTGTCCTGTCTGGACATCGTGCATTTTTTCAATGATCAATATATGGGCAGTTCCTTCCCCAAAGGCCGGTTTTCTCAAGAAGAAAACAAGCTCCAAGTGGAGTGTCTTTTGTGCTCAACAATCTCTCGGGAATGGATGGGTGCTGCCAGGAGCAATTGTGTCTCATGTCAACAGAACCCTAAGTTATTTAAATGCCATATTCTATAGCTTTTTTAAGTGGTTGAACATTACCTATCTGTGCAGGATACAATGTCTATGTATCTAAAGAACCTGATTAGTCTAACTATAAGTATGACAAACACGGATGACTATTGACCGATGAATCTTAATACCTATATAATTTTAAGACTTCATATTAGAATATTAAACAATCTTTATAAAACTATGCAACAAATGACAACAATGATCCCAAAATGTAAACAATGTATAAGTATCTTAATAAGAGGTAGAAATGTATATTGCAATATGATAAATATATCCTAAAATTGTATCAATATACAAAATGTCTTAAGCAGAGGTAGAAGCATGCATGCATACAATACAACATAACTTTATCTAGATATACAAATATTATAGACAAAAATGAACATATTCAATGTAATTTAAGTTTGTGTCAATATACAAGAATCTATACCAATGTAAATTGTCTATAAATGATAGATCGCAAGTATTCACTCCATTACTCACTATTATTATTAGTGTGAGTAAGCTCACACAAATCTATTATCCCATCCAATTTCCTCTCCTTTTTTTTCCAAAGATATCCTTGATCCTACATAATTTTTCCCCAACCCCCAACCTTCTACTAATTATAATCAATCCCTAAATGATTTCCCTAACCTTGCGGACAAACTTTGTTGGGAGAGAGGATGTTGTTTTCTAGAACTACTTCCAGCTGTCATGAAATACACCAGCTGCTTTATTTCAGAAGACTTTTTCATTATCCAATGTCTCTCTGCTGCTGTTGTCCTTTTCTCATTAGTGTTGAGAAAATTCAAGGTTAATAAAGCATTATATAACCTGTTTCTGGGGTATGAGTGTTTCCAGGACTTCTCACAGTGCATTTTTATCCCTTTGGTTTTATATACCTTGAATTGTTCCAAGTTAATCTCTTCCCCCAGAAGCCATAGCACATCACCATTGTTATATAGAGTTGTATCCTTTATCAATTACAGAAACATTTCTAAGACAAGCACTGGGTTCCTTTAAGACAGTAACTCTGAGGTAAAGTGAAAAATCTGGTTAGGACAGAAGTATCCCATGAATGTTCAGAAACACCAGCTTGAAGAAGGCAGAGTTCTCTTTCCATTCTCTGAAATGTTATTGCCTCCCTTTTTGCTCACAGAATTCCTACGTATTCCTTAAACAAGTCCAAATGCAATCTCCTCCACCTTCTAGCCAAAATAAATTGCTTCTTCTCTATTCTCAGCGTCTTCCCTATTCATTGCTCTTATCAAATTTATCATATTTTACCTATTTTTTGTTTGTTTGGGTTTTTTGGTTTTTTGAGACAGGGTTTCATATTTTACCATTTTTACTAGGTAAATATGTATCTTCATATCTGCTCAGGTCCCAAAATACTTGCAGGCTGTAACTCACACCAAGGTACTCAATACATGCTTAGTGAATATATAACAAATGACCCTTGATGATAAAGTTTGTTCTGCCTTGAACTGCTACCTCCCTTTTTATTTCTGTCTGTACTCTAAAGATTCTTCGTTTCTGGGTCAGTTTTGTAAACTTCAATAACTCCTCCCCTGAAAAAGCATTGGAATGAGTATTCAAGTGTGTCCTCTCTTCTACATGACCACTCTTATTTTTTCCCTTATCTAAGGTTATCAGATTGTTTTGTATTCTACTTCCCCAAACACATTCTTCATTTCTCCTATGTTGACCGTCCTTATACCCTGAAAAACCATAGCAGGGTCTTGGAAAGTAAAAACTTGTCAAGTAAAAGTATAAACCTCTAGGATAATCACATACATTTTTTCTCCAAGTTACACTAGAACAATATTAAAATGTAGAAGTCATGAGATTCCAAAAATAATGCTTTTCTTCTCATAAAAAGTGGTGGTTAGCTTTCTGAATTCAGACATTAAAAATAAAGTTCAGTTAGCTAGGTCTCTGGGTATATCTATTATTTATCGTCATTATTACTGCCATTGCTATTGTTTGCATTGTTACTTATCATGCAAAGGGACAGAGTCAGATGTGCATATAATATAGATATTACTACCATGTGATATACTAGTTCTAATGTAGACTAAGTAGTAAGTCAATAGTGTTCTTATCTCACTATTTACAATAGAAACAAACAGAAACAAAGAAGAGAAATTAGTTATTAATGCATGCATTTTCATATGCTAGTTCTCTAAAATATAAGATATACTTACATGCACACACCATACCTTCCCCATTCATACAGACAGACTGACAACATTTCTATTTGGTACATTCCCACTTCTTAGGATTCATTGACTAATGAGCAAATGAATAGATAAACAAATAGCCTTGAGGAAAGGGATTTTTATCCCTTCCCAGCCAAAACATATACCAACAGGGTCTTCCCAGTCCTTTTAAGATAAATTAAAACCAAATGAGTTATAATCAAAGTAAACCATTTTCTTTAAACTTTAAAATAACCTATTTTCACCACTGTATATAACATGCAAAGAGAAATGTGCTTACTGGTTGATTGGATTTATGTCAACTTGACACAAGCTAAAATCATGTTGGAAGAGGGAACCTCAACTGAAAAAAATACTCCTATCAGACAGGACAGTAGGTAAGATTATAGTGCATTTTTATGAATGATGATTGATATGGGAGGGCCCAGCTTATTGTACATGGTGCCACCTCTGGGATGATCATTCTGACTGCTTTATAAAAGCAGGATGAGTGGGTCATGGGGAAGTGCCAGTAAGCAGCATTCTTCTAATGGTCAGTGCATCATCCACTGCATCCAGGTTCCTGACCTGTTTGAGTTTCTGCCATGACTACTACTTTGCTGTGGAACCAACCATAAAATGAAATAAACCCTTCCTTCCTCAAGTTCTTTTAGGTCATGCTGTTTTATCACAGAAAAAAAAATAACTAAGACAAGAAGGATAGACTTTTGTCAGTCAGTGAGAACCTCTTCTACAGAAAGGGTACAGTTCACATTATAACAATACTCCTAAGCATGGTGTTAAACTTGGAAAACTATTTATACATTTTTGAGATTTCAAAACAAATGTTACTAGGTGAGTGGGTATCTGGGATTGACACAATCATCTGGCATTATAACTAACAAAAAATAAATAAGAAATGAAGTAGAGCCAAAATTTTGGTAGAAAGAAGTTCAAAGTACTAAAAGAATAAGAGCAAAATCATTTCCTGTCAGAATAGCATTGGAGGTTCTTCACTAAGTATACAAGAGGTAGCTGTCCATCAGCATGGAATCTATTAGAACTATGCAGAGATAACTGCAGATGGCTTGGGGTAAAGGCTTCACACAGAATGAAGGCTTCAAACATCTGAGCTCTAAAGAGTGATACTGTGTTGACTACAGGAGACAGAACCACTGCAATTAACCAGAGGGCTGCCTGCCTGAAAGGATCCTGGGAACTACTTAAACACACTTGCTGCTCCACTATGGCCTGTTAGCCATCCTCATCTATGGAAAGATATTCCCCCAGTTACAGGTCCATATTCATGTCCCATGACAAAGCAGCTTTCAGAAACTATCTGTGCCAAGACTACTGAGCTGTTTTCACATGGGTTTCTATTCAAACAATATGATCATGGGAATTAAACACACAGGTAAACATTGACAAGGACTATCCAGAATATATAAAACCATGGATGATCATATTACTCTTGACAGCACAAAAAAGGATAAAGCACTTAAACCAGAAATAGTCAAACCTAAGCAATTGTTAGAAATTAAATTGTGGAGCTAAAAACAAGTTATAATGGAAATGCACCAACCCTCTAAAGCAATGTTAAAAACTTCATGACATTGCAGAGTTTTCCTGAGTTCCCTGCTTTCAGCAGACTTGAAGAGATTGCACTAGTAAAAATGTCAGCCACAGAGTTTGTCTTGTACCTCATTACCTGGAAATACTACTGGGGTTTTTATACTCTTCCAAATGACTATTTATATCCTCACACCCTGACCTTGTACACCACTGCAAAACATTTAGAGAAAAGAGAATAACAAAATACGAACTTTGCATAAGCATGAATTCCTTGATTTGGGGGGTCTCAAAGAAGAAACATGTGGTAAATTGTTGCTTTGGCTTAAAATTAAAGATGGGCTATTTATTCACATTAAACCAAGAAAGCTGTTTGTAGAAACAGCAGTATTGCTATTGCTTCTCAGGACTTCCCTATGGTGTTACCTAATCTTCCCCAAGATTGCAAGAGTCTTAAAAAGACATTCCATACCTTATTAAGTTGTAGGAAGCAGCATATATTTTATAATACTTTAAGGTGAACAAAAATAATAAAATGCAAAGTCACTATTGAGTAAATACTGGCATTAAGTATGAAGTAAATGTCTGAAGAGCTAACTAATGAAAAAATATGAGAAGCTGAGAACAAGAAAAAAAAGTGGGCAAACAAGGCCAAAGAACTGAGTCACGTTTGTCAGAACTCATCGGTGATGAAGGAAACATAAGCTTTGGAGTCTGATGTGTCCTTAAATGCCCCTGTCTGCACTCATAACTTTGGAATGTTCTAGCCTCTCTGACCCTCACTTTTCTAATCTGCATGAGACGTTGTGGAGGCATTTTAATTTCTTCAGTGGGAGAATTTTGAGAAATTTTAATTGAGCTTCCAAATTCATAGATTTCCTAGACTGCACAAACAAAAGGCATTAGAGGGCAACTCAGGATTGATTATAGAGGACCCTGGATAACTTTTATTCACCAAAAGTCATACACTTACATTTCAAGGGAATGAGTGAGACACAAAGTCAAGAAGACAGTCCTGTCTCTAAAGGTGGAGACAGTACATCATGCTTTGATCAGAGAGAAATGGCTGCAATCTATAGTACTAGTGGAATCCCAAAACTATTCTATAGGAATCAAGGGTTTCCTGCACCCTTTCAATAAAGGAGAGAGACAGCATGCACTTGGATGCTATGCTAGTTAGGGTTTGCTGTCAATTTGCCATTAATGGAACTTACCTAAGAAAGGTATATTAATTGAGAAATTACCTCTATGAATTTGGCCTGCAGCATATCTGTGGTGCATTTTCTTGATTGCTACATTATGGAGAAAGGCCAAGCCCACTGTAGGCAATATCATTCCTGGATAGTCCTGATGTATATAAAAAGCTGGTTGAGCATTAATCAATGGGAGCAAACTAGCAATGAGTGTTCCTTCATGGTTTCTGCTTCAAGTTCCTGCCCTGTTTTCATCTCTGCCTTGCCTACATCCCTGTGCTGACTTCTATGATGGACTGTTACCTGGAAGTGAAACCTAAACATTCTCTTTTCTTCTTCAAGGTTCTTTTAGTCATGCTGTTTACCAGAGAAAGAGAAACCAAACAAGGACAAAATTTAGTACCAGCAGAGTGTGACTGATGCTTTGATTTTGAAGGAATTTGAGAGTTTAGAGTCGGGAAGGGCATTGAATCCTCAGAGTATAATGGCTTTCTATGGGAACCTGAAAAATGAGAAAGTAGAAATAAATGGAGGCCTGGATTATGATGTCTCAGAATTAAGCAGGGACTCTAGCAAGGCTACTGGTATAATATTTTGGATTAGGAACCAGTGAATTCTCAAGATTTTGTCTTACTGGAACAATATATGTGGTTAGTTGGAGCTGGAAAATCATCTCTGGTTATTAAGAGCTCAGTATCATTGAAGAAAATATTTTTGAAATGAAAAAAAATTCCTTAGGGTCAGCACACATAAGATGTTGTCCAGAGGGACTGAAGGCTCTATCTCAAAATAACAGTTGAATTTGGCAGCTTGTAAGCGTCTCACATGTGATATTGGTTTCAGAGAGACTAAGGGAGAAGAAGACTTGGCACTATAAAAGGCCAGTAGGAGAGAGCCTCAGTTAGAGTAAAGCCCACAGGACATGGAAGGTGGCAGAAATCTTGGGATAACCACCAAGGACAGTGGAATGTAGACAGTAGAGTTGCCCTGAGCTTATGAGAGAAACTGTGTGTTGCAGATGGCAAAGCAGGAAAAGTGGAACTACTTGAAACCTCTGGAGCCTGTAGTACGAGGCAAGTGGTGGGACTAGCTTAGCCCAGAAATAACCAGGCAGGAATTGTATTAACCAAAACACTGCCTAGCCCATTATCTCCAGCCCCTTATTGACTAACTCTCACATATTAGTTTAACCCATCTCCATTAATGTCTATTTCCAATTGGCTGTGGCTTACTGGCATGAATATAACCAGCATCCATCTTGGAGAGAAGAGCCATAGTGTCTTTCACACTGCGCTCTTCCTCCCAGCATCCAGTTCTGTCTTTCCCACCTATCTAAGTTCTGCCCTATCAAAAGGCCAAGGCAATTTCTTTATTTGACCAATGAGACACATAGAACGAAGACCATCATACACCATTTCCCCTTTTTCTATTTAAACAAAAAAGAAAAGCTTTCATTTTAACATAGTAAAATTACATATAACAAAGCAGTTATCAGGCAAGAATTACAGTTACAATATTTATATCTATTTTATCTTTTATAATAACTGAGGAAAACTATGATTATAACAATCTATCTATTCTTCAATTCCATCAAAGACTCCAGAAAGATATAATATTACGTAAGTAAACAAAAAGTAAGCAACTTCTAAACTCTAGAAATAACAGAGACATCTTGCTACCTGGACAGTCACCCAAAGTTCTTTTTTGTGCCCTTGGGGCATCCATATTCAGCCTACAGGTCCATAGTATTCAGCAGACATTTCCATGAAGCAGGAAATTTCAAAGACAGCTCAGTCACTTTCTTTAGTATTTTGCAAAATGTCTAGCAGACTCTTTCATGAAACAGAACCCCAAAGGAACATCTCACTTTTAGGCAAGTTCAGCAGTCCTCTCTCTGTGGGTTCTTTATGTCCAGTTTATGCAACAGTCCAGGCAAGAGCAATTTCTTGCCCAAATGGCTATCAAACTTTATAAGGAGCCTCTTCGATGCCCATCTTCCTTTTGAAGTAGATTGGTGCTGCTAGGAGCAGATGTATCTCATTGTCATGTAAAGCCCTAAGTTATTAAAACATTAGATGCCATATTCTGTAGTCTTTGAAAGATATGAAGAATGCCTATCTACCTGAAATATATCTCTATATATCTAGAAAATCTAACTAACATGACTACAAGCTTGACTATTATTGATGATTATCCATTAACAACTTATATTTCCTAATTGAGATTATATTTAGTATAGATAGTATAATCTTCAGCCTCTTCGAAGAGCGGTAGAAAACTGCCTTTAATCTAACCTAGAATTCTGTGCCAATGAGACACAATTACTCCTGGCAACGCCACTCTACTCCCGAGAGAACGCTGAGCCCCAAAGACACTCCACTGGGAGCTTGTCTTTTTGGCAGAACTGGCCTTTGGGTTAAGAAAAGCCCATAACTCAACTATTGACTAAGATATGAAACAGGATTGTCTTATCTTGCCAAGACAGGGCAGGATAATTCTGTTTTTTTTTTTTTCGAGACAGGGTTTCTCTGTAGCTTTGGAGCCTGTCCTGAACTCCCTCTGTAGACCAGGCTGGCCTCGAACTTACAGAGATCCGCCTGCCTCTGCCTCCCGAGTGCTGGGATTAAAGGCATGTGCCACCACCGCCCGGCTAGGGCAGGATAATTCTAAGAAAGTTCCTTGCATTTGATAATGGTATGTTAGTTATGTTAGGCCTTAGCCAAAGTTGGTTGACTCAACATTGGAAACGAGACTTTGGGTGATTGCCCAGGTAGTCAGTTGTCTCTGTCATTTGTTGCACATTTTGGATATCTCTCATTTGTTAAGTAATATTTATTCCCTTCTCAGATCTTTGATGGAGTTGAAGATTATTTAATTGTAGTTACTCTCTACATTATTTAGACTCCTTGAGATAGAATGTCTAGCAAAACTTTTGTTCTCAATATTGTTTGTTATATTTATCATTTGTTATTATTGTTTATAGTTGTATTTGGTTTAGTTCTGTCTTATTTAGACAAAAGGGGGAGATGTAGGGTTAAGCTAGCCCCTTAGGTGCGGGTTTGCCTCGGGCAAATGTTGACTGATAAATCGGGCGCTCGGGAGCCTGCTCGTCCCTTTTTCTGCTTCCTGTGCTACGCGGGAACCTCGGTTCTGTAAGTTTATTTAATCATTAAAGCTGTATATATTCTTTACTATCTGTCTGCATTTTTTACACTGATACAATGTGGCTAACACAGACAAGAATAATGGCCTAATATAAAATGTAAGAATTAGTAATAAGACTCCTGAGCTAATAGGCCAATCAGTTTGTTATTAATGTAGACCTCTGTGTGTTTCTTTGGGACTGAATGACTATGGGACCTAGCAGGGCAGAAACCTCAGTCAAATTCCCCCTTTTGTCTAAATAAGAGAGTTCTAAGCCTAGTACCAAACAATATACTATAAGAACAAATATTAAGTATTGTCCAGGGAAAAGAAAAGGCAAACACATACATAAAAATTAGAATTACAACCAGCATGAACAACATCAAACAAGAAAAATGCTAAATGTTTCAATAGTTACCATATCCTAAGAAGTCTAAGTTTTATATTTTTAAAAAAAAAATGGCTTAGCTAAGTCATGAGAGGAAAGTAAACTGTGACTATCTAGTCAACCCCATCAAAATTCTGAGAAGGGAAATAATATTATTTGAGTAAACAGAAAGTTCAGTCAAGCAACTTTCAATAAATATAAGAAATGACAAAGACAACCAGCTACCTGAACAATCACCCAAAGTCTCATTTGTAATGTTGAGGCAACCAGCTTTGAATAAGGTCTAAAATATCCGACAGGCCATTTTCAGAGGCAGAAAATTTTGAAAAACCATTTTACCCTGTCTTGGCAATGTTTAGCAGAATTTTTGCTTGTATCCTGCTTGTCCAGTCTGAACACAGTAAATTTTGTCAGTAATCGAGGCAAAGGCAATTCTTTGCCCAAAGGTCAGTTTTGCCAAGAAGAAAATGAAGTCCAAGGTGGAGTGTCTTCAGTTCCCAACATCTTGCCGGAATAGATCGGTGCTGCCAGGAGCAATCATGTCTCACAGCAACAGAATCCTAAATTATTTAAATGCCATATTCTTCAGTTCTTTGAATTGTTTGAAGATTGCCTATCTATGTGAAATACAATCCCTATGCTTCTAAAAAACCTGATTAGTTTAACTATAAGTATGACAAACATGGATGATATAATACTTAATATCTATATAGGTTAAAGACTAAGGCTTTATATTAAAAACTTAAACAATCTTTAAACAAATGCAAAGGAAGTGAGGACAATGACCTCAAAATGTAAATGATATATAAGTATCTTAATTAGGGGTAGAAATGTATAGTGCAATATAATAAATATATCCTAAAATTTCATTAATATATAAAATATCTTAAGCAGGGGTAGAAACATGCATTCATATAATATGACAAAGTAACTGCATAGGTGCACAAATATTATAAACAAAAATATTCAAAATATTATATAATTTGAATTTGTATCAATATAAATGAATCTATACCAATATAATCATCTATAAATAATAGTACATAAGTAATCTCACTATTATTATTTCAATTACCCAGATACAACAACACTCAACCAAATGGAGTGAGGAGAGAAAGGCATCATTTAGTCTATATGAAAGTCACCACATTTTCGAGCCCATTCACCCTTCCTTGTAGGATTTTGCACATATTTTCATTGTTTGTGAAGTAAGATCATGAAAACAAGAGTTCACACCTGTGGAAAACATTTCTGAATGCTTCATTCTTCCCTGATTTTTCTTTATTTCTGGTCCAGGAAGCATGATTTGAGAAAAACTAAACATCTCCACTAAGGAGAAGGTCAGGTATCTATTTTAAAGTCTATTTTAAAGGACGCTGCATGTTCTAACAACGGGGATAATGACACCCTACTTCATAATGACTATTCCCAGGTAAAGAAAATTACAGGCATCTTTTTACCTGATGCTGAATTCTGACTGACTTGGCTGTGTTTATTTCCCATCTTTCAAACTTGATAATTATTCTTTCATAAAGATAAGCAGTGTTACTCACAATTATACAACCCAGTCACATCTGTTCTCCCTTGTTTTTCAGATGCTACATTTATTGTGTTTCACAGTGTGAGTCTTCAATCAAGATCCTGAATATTGATTTACAATAAATGTCACAGAAGAGACGGTGGCCCAGTGCCGAGGGTTTTACAGCTGTCCCAGCCCATCTCTTTGAGAAATGTTTCTCATGGTTCACATTTCATTGAACAACAATAACATTGTCACAGCCTTTCCAAATGTACTGACTCTCTGTCATATACATATAAATGCATTGTTTGTTAATTTGTTGGTATGCCTTTAATTCTGTTATTCTATGTGTCACACTTTATGGTGCACTTCATCACATAGTACTTTTTTCTAAAAAGTGGAAGTCATGGGAAAAGAAGCTGGTAACAGAGGATTTAAGTTGCCTTGTTCCAGATATTCAGACAAAGCAGACTCCAGGAGGCTAACAACATGGGCCACAAAGACATCTGGCAGCTTAAAACTTCAGCAATTCAGAATTCCTAGAAGCATGGAACATTCTAGAATCACAGACTTCATGCATTAAGGTTCTTTCAGTTCATTGGCTCCCCTTCTGAAATTTGACATAAGAATACCGAGGCCTGGGTCAAGAAAATGGTTCAGGGGTAAAGGGACTACAGTCGAGACTGAAGACCTAATTTCAGTCACCCACATGGAAGAAGGAAAGAACAAACTTCCATAAATTGTCTCACATATGTACTGTAAGGCATGTGTTCTTGTGTAGCATGTGTTTATATGTGTATATATTTCAACTGTCACAGATCTTATTTCTAAAAGCTTTTCTCAAACAATGATTTCAGTTCCTACCTTGGTTGCTATGTGAATTCACAAAAAATTAAATTTACTTCAAATGATTGGTTGCACTAAAATTTTGACATTCTGCAGCCAATGATCAGAGTGGAACAAGTTGAGAAAGTATGAAAACTGTGGGTGTCTAGGTGAACCCTACATTGACCTGAGCCAAATAACTCCTTTAAACCATGTTGGTTATTTTATTGTGGTTTATTCTTTCCCTAGAGGTTAAGGGCAAAATCATTTGCATTAGCTAATGACTTCATAAAGTTAGGCTTTCCAGCATTATGTTGGGGATTTAAATAATACAACAGATTCAGATATCATACACAATTTAATCCCAATTTGCAACTTCAATTTTTTTTATTTCAACAGAATTCATATTTAACTTAATTTAATAACACTTTTATTTTTCTTAGTTTTTATGTTATGTGTTTGGGGAGAGGTAAAAATGGGAAAGCAAGGTGACCCAACCAAGACCAAAGAGGTCTTTTCTTCCCATTTTCTTCTATATCTAGCCTTTTGTATGCTTATTATAATTGCAAATTTTCAAATAATGTTATCTCCAGTTCCAAAATCTGACATTTCTGCCTCTTATTTACCACATCAACCTCATATGTTTAGATCAGTTTCTTTGTACTGAAATGTCATCTTCAGCGGTTAATTCAATTATAACTTATGGATAGTGAATATATTTATTTTTTCTATGTCATTAAAATTTTTAATTTATTTTATGTACCAACCACAATTTCTCCTCTCTCTTCTCTTCCTGTTCCCTCCCCTCAACTCTTTTCTTTCTTCCCCAATCCACTTTTCAGAAAGGGTAAGAGTGACCATGGGAGTCAAAAAAACATGGCCTATCAGTTGAGGCAGGGCCAAGCTCCTTCCCCTTGCATCAAAGCTGAGTGAAGCATCATAGGAAACAGGTTCCAAAAATCCAGCTCATGTGCCAGGGGCAGATCCTGATCTTACAAACAGAACAAGACATACAATTATCACCCATATGCAGAGGGCCTTTGTTGGTCTTATGTAGGCTCCCTAACTATCTGGTTAGATTCCATGAGCTCCCATAAGCTTGGGTCAGTTTTATCAGTGGGTTTCCCATAGCAATCTTAATACCCTCCTGTCTCGTATAATCTCTTTCTCTATTTTCATTTGGATGCCCAGAACTCGGCCCAGGGCTTGACTGTAGATGTCTGCATCTGTTTCCATCAGTTATTGTTTGTAGATTCTCTGTTAACAATTAGGGTGGTCATCAATCTCATTAGGGGAGAAGGCCAATTCAGGCATGCTCTCTATTATTGCTAGGAATCTTAGCTGGGTTATCCTTATGGATTCTTGCAAGTGCCATTCTCTCTAACACCACAATGGGTCCCTCTATCAAGATATCTCTTTTATTACTCTTCCTCTCCATCCCTCCCCCAACTCCGTCATCCTAATCCCTCATGATCCAATTCCACATTCCCTCTCCTCTACCTCTATACCCCCAGCTTATTCAAGAGAACTCATCTATTTCCCCTTTTCGGGGTGATCCATGCATCCATTTTAGACTCCTCCTTGTTACCTAGCTTCTCTTGGGCTATGAGTTGTAGCTTGGTTATCATTTGCTTTACATCTAATATCCACTTATGAGTGAGTATATACCATGTTTGCCTTTCTGGGTCTGCATTACCTCACACAAGATGATTTTTTTCTAGTTCCAGCAAATAACTTTCTTACTTTTCATAGGTCTATATGACCCTTGTTTCTCTGTCTCCTTCAAGGATAGGATGGGAAGGTGATAAAGTACAAGGCTACAACTTACACATAGGAAATATAAGTTCACTGTCCTGGGATCTATGTTGTAGGTCATCAGTTAGACTTGAGGTCATTTGGGTTTCATCTGGCAGCTGCTGTGGTTTTCAGTCACTACCCAACTATCCCTCATCTTCATCACACTTTCCATAGCCTGATTGATATGCCTACATGGTTTTGTTTTCACTTGCTCCCTTATCTCTTAAATGTATTTTCAACTGAGGATGTAAACGTTTTAAAATACTGGCAGATTCTCAGCTCTTTCCAAATTGCTGCTTCTGTCAGTATCTCAGTCTCAGTTCCACTCCATAGAACTTACTCTTATTTCTTCGTTTTCATTTAAAATAAAAGTCTTAAAAGTTTTTCTATATCACAATTCCACATTGTGGGTCCACCCTTAAATGCTAACAATGTTTTCAGTTTATATACCCACACAGATGTAGTTAGCAATTCCATAGGCAATATACAATGCTACCAAACATGCATTTCTTAGGAGCTAAAATGATAGATGGAGACTGTCAAAATAGGTGCTTTATGTCTCAGAAGGAGCATGACAACAGCAAAGCTCCCCTGTAGATATAACGTGGATTAGGATGAGACTTTAAATCAGTAGAGAATTCTAAGAAGAGAAAAAGTGTGTGTTAACTATTTGTGTGATTACTTACGTTTGTAAATATAGAAAGATGTAGAAAAAGAGGGAGGAAAAATACCATAGTATTGTGTAATTTTTAAGCTTTTTCAGTGGTGGCTGGGAACACAATGGTTGTGATAGCCACGGAAAGCGGCATAAGCCACATGGAAGGAGAATGGATAGCACTCGGCCCCCAGGCCAACAGGGTGCTGTAGGGGTGCCGTATCTGTTGGCACCCAGGTGAGAAGGAACTTTTCTCTGGAGGAGGTTTACTGACCCAAGCATATTTTAGGTTTACTGACCCAAGAATATTTTAGGGGTAAAGATACAAACAGTTGCTAGACTAAGACCTGTGTCAAATGAAGGGTGAAGGCAAGTACAAAATATTAACAGCTTGTTAGGGTATAACAAAGGCCAGTAGGTTATACGCTTCCTGAGTTGGCTGTGAGATTTTAGGACTGCTCAGACCTGTTTATCAGTAAGAGCAGACATGCTGTCTCTCCTGCTCAGTGCCTGCTACTCAGGGTTTCTTTCTTGTCAATAAATCCTGTTAATAATGAAAAGTGTGGGAGACTAGCTTTATGTAGATTTGACTATGAGAACAAAAGTTTGACTCAGTAAATACTTTCACACCAGGGCCCCACATTGTCATCCAGTTGCCAGTACAGGAAAAAGTCAGGTTTAAAGAATGATTTATACACTGCTGGGCCATTTCAGAATGAATCCCACTATAAAAAGGAGAAAGGCTACGGCTTTACAAAGATTTTGCAGAATTCACAGCAACTGTTCAAAGGAAAGGAGTTTGAAAAGCTCTGCAAATCAGATTTCTCATTAGATTACACTCCCATGAGATTGTCTAATGATCTGTCTGCTGAACTTTTCTGGATAATGCTTGTGGCCCACAGGACCCTCCAATCTCAGAAGTATAAAGTAATGTATGCTTCTGAAAAAATATTAAAAGCAGTTTTCAAGAACAGTCATTGGCTATTCAGGATTTACATAAGCAGGACGTAACAGCTACGAATCTTTCAAATGTACTAACAGCTCTACCTTTAAAATGGTTAAATGACAAACTTGTGTGGGTGGAAAAATGGGATTTGAGGTTAGAAAAGTTATGGGAATTGGAATAGCTGGCACAGGAGCAGTTAAATGTTCAACATATTACATAATCAACCAGTCCTTAGAATTCTCCTATAGTTGCTGTTTAAAAAAAAAAAAAACTCTGGAAAATGGGAAATGTTTCCAGATTTAAGAGCCATAAATAAGGTGATTCATCCAATGGGGGTCTTTACAGCATAGAATTCTCTTGCCTTCCTTATTACCTAAAAGATGGTCTATTTTAGAGATTAATTTAAGAGACTGCTTTTTTAACATACTTTTTATACTTGTACAAGAACAAGATAGAGAAAACTTTGCCTTCATAATTCCCTCATACAAATTCCCAGCCTATTAAAAGATACCATTGGAAAATTCTTCCACAAGAAAGGTTAAACAACCTCAACTTATGTTAATATTTTCTACAACCATCATTAGAACAAATTCATAAACAATTTCCTCAATCTATAATTTATCATTACATGGATGATATCTCATTTGCTGATTCAGACACAGATATTTTAGAAAATAAAGTATTTGATGAAGTAAAAATAATTTCACTTTGTTGGAGATTAAAAATTGCTGATGCCACTGGGTGGTGGTGGCACACGCCTTTAATCCTAGGACTTGGGAGCCAGAGGCAGGAAGATCTCTGTGAGTTCGAGACCAGCCTGGATCTAGTTCCAGGACAGACTCCAAAGCCACAGAAAAACCCTGTCTCAAAAAAACTAAAAAATAAAAAATAAATTGTTCATGCAAAAAAAAAACACAAAGAAGAGATTCTCTTAATTATTTAGAGTATAAGAAAGGTTTACTGAAAATCCAGCCACAGAAAATACAAATTCAGAGAGATCAATTACAAATTCCTAATGATATTAAAAAATTGCTGGTAGGTATTAACTGGATAGAGCCCACAATTACATTAAAAATTCAAGCACTAAGTAGTTTATTTCAAACTTTTTGAGGTGCTAAGGACTTACTCTGTTCAAGAAAACTATCAGCTGAGGCTGAGAGAGAATTTGTTCTCAAATAAAATAAATTACAGGATGCACATTAGGATCACATAGATCCATAGCTTGATTGTGTTTTGGTTATTTTACCTTCTACTCATTCTCATACAGAAATTCTTATGCAGAAAGAATATCTTAGAATGGATGTTTATACCACACAAACAGAGTAAAAAATTAAAGACTTATGTGGAAAAGTTTTCTGAATCGATTCTAAAAGGGAAATTTGGAATTTATCAATTAGGAGGAATAGATCCAGCAGAAATGTTGGTACCTTTTTACTAATGATGAAATTGCTTCATGATGGGGAGAAAATGCACATTGGCAAAGACCTTGCAATAATTTCTTGGGAAAGTCTCATAACAACTATCCCCAAAGCAAGAAATTTTAGTTTATAAAAAGAACTAATAGGTTTCTCCCTTATATAATAAAGAGAAAGCCAATTTCTGGAACCCCCTAGATTCTATACTGGTGCAAATAAATGAGGAAAGGCAGAAAAATTAAATAAAGTGGTTCAAAGCCCTTATGAATCAGTTCATAAATCAAAATTATATGCTATACTCATGGTATTATTAGATTTTTCAGAACCTCTTAATATGCAGATTTGATCTACATATTGAAACTGCTGAACTTATTCCAGAAGGTTCAGAATTAGTTTTTTTATTTATTCAACTACAGCAAGTATTATTCCAAGATACTAATCATCCTCTGTATATAAATATATAAAATATCAGGTCCCATCCAGGCTTACCAGGCCTCCAACACAAGGTAATAATGAAATTAATCAGCCATTGGTAGGAAATGTGCCTCAGAACTTTATAAGAAACACAATGTTTACAGCAAAGATTTAAAGAAAGATTTTTCTACTACTTGGCAAGATGCCAAACAAATTATAAGGAAATGTCCTGCTTGTTCCGTGTATAATCAGACCCTATTACCTGCAGGAAGTAACTCAAAATTACTAAAGAAATTAAATTTGGAAAGCAGATGTGTTTCATTTTACAGAGTTTGGGAACTTAAAATATGTGCACCAAACCAAAGATATGATTCAAGATGTAAATGAGCAACTGCTTTAAGTTCTCTATAATTATACATTAATTAGAAGTCATGACCATTATGGGGTTACCTGTACAAATTAAGACTGACAATGCTGCAGCAAAAGTCTCTAGTACAATGAAACTGCTTGTTTGATTGATTGCATATTACAACATGAAGCATATGATGGATATACCACACAATCCTATGGGATACACAGATATGGAAAGAACTAATAAACATTTAAAAAGTATGTTTAATAAACAAAATGGAGTAATAAGGACAAATTACACAGTGCTTTATTAGCTTTAAATTTTTACATGCCAATAAAAAAGAACAATAGCTGAGGAAAGGCATTAGATTATAGAAAAAAATTACTAAATTAAATCAGCCTATATATTTTAATAATGTATTGACCTTAGAGTGGAAACCAGGATATGTGTTACATTGGGGAAGTGATTTTCCTTTTGTTTCCATGGAAGAAGAACAGCTACAGATACCGTAAAGATTCATCGAGATTAGATTACAACAGGAGAGACCTCTTGAATAGGTGAGGTAATAGTTCATCAAACATCTTGGTTATTCAATCCAAACTAACTTCTAAGACTAAGAAATGCCTTTCATTTGATCAGGTATGGAAAAAATAAAATAAAATTCATTATTAAAAATAATAAAAAACTGTTTCTGTTGTCAAAAAATATTTTGTCTTAACAAATATATAACTTAATGAAAAAAAAGAACTCCCCAAAGTTATTGTTGGAGAAGGATTTTGTTTTGTCTTCCCAGGAGAATAAAAATATCTAACAAAGGAATCTTGAAGACCACTGGACAAATGAGACATCTGAAGAACAAGGATGAATCATTCAGATTAAAATGTCTTTAAAAAAAGTAAATATGACCTAATGGTATTACATATTTCCAACAGAATAAAATTTCATAAATCTTCCCAAGTACTTCTTTTGCTGCTCTCTACAAACATAAAAGACAAATAGTCTATCTGTGGTCCCAATTCAATTAAAAATAAAAGCTGGCTTTGGAATTGGAGTGTAGCTTTCTCCTTTTCGAAACCCAAGCATACTTTTTAAAGGAAAATTCAACGTTTCTGTTACATTTTAAAAGATACACTTGGTATAAGACAGAAAAACACCAAAATTAAGGGACTATTCTATTTTCACTAATCTCATAATCCTTTGGTTTTATTTTGACTCTTTAAAACTTTTCTTGACATGTGATAGAGCATCTCTTGGGTAAATTCCCAAGAGTGGTATTGCTGGGTCCAGGGGTAGGTTGATCCCGAATTTCCTGAGAAACCGAAACACTGACTTCCACAGTGGTTGCACAAGATTGCATTCCCACCAGCAATGGATGAGGGTACCCCTTCCTCCACAGCCTCTCCAGCAAAGGCTATCCTTGTTGTTTTTGACTTTAGCCATTCTGACAGGTGTAAGATGGTATCTCAAAGTTGTTTTGATTTGCATTTCCCTGATTGCTAAGGAAATTGAGCACGACCTTAAGTATCTTTTGGCCATTTGAAGTTCTTCTGTTGAGAATTCTCTGTTCAGTTCAGTGCCCCATTTTTTAATTGGGTTAATTAGCATTTTAAAGTCTAGTTTCTTGAGTTCTCTATATATTTTGGAGATCAGACCTTTGTCTGTTGCGGGGTTGGTGAAGATCTTCTCCCAGTCAGTAGGTTGCCTTTGTGTCTTAGTGACAGTGTCCTTTGCTTTACAGAAGCTTCTCAGTTTTAGTAGGTCCCATTTATTCAATGTTGCCCTTAATGCCTGTGCTTCTGGGGTTATACCTAAGAAGCGATCACCTGTGCCCATCTGTTGTAGGGTATTTCCCACTCTCTGATCATGACGAACAATGAGGGCTGATGAGACGCCAAGGACAATGGCACGCAGTTTTGATCCTACGCAATCTGCTGGCTTGGTGGGAGCCTAGCCAGTCTGGATGTTCACCTTCCTAGATATGGACGGAGGGGGGAGGACCTAGGACTTACCACAGGGCAGGGAACCCTGACTGCTCTTTGGACTGGAGAGAGGGGGAGAGGAGTGGGAGGAAGGGGAGAGGGGTGGGAGGAGGGGGAGAAGAGTGGGAGGAGAGGGAGAAGAGTGGGAGGAGGGGGAGGGAAAGGGGAGGCTGGGAGGAGGTGGAAATTTGTTTTTTTTTCTTTATTCTTCTTTTATCAATAAAAAAAAATGAAATAGAGTAATAAGACTATATTGACAGCCACAGTAAATAAAATTAAAACCTATGTAATATAAAAAAAAAACTTTTCTTAAGGTATAAATATTATTTCTAAGTTTATAAGATTAATATATGCTTTCTGTCATGATATTTTTTTACTATTTTCTCTTTTATTTATTTATTTAAGATTTCTGCCTCCTCTCCGCCACCGCCTCCCATTTCCCTCCCCCTCCCCCGATCAAGTCCCCCTCCCTCGTCAGCCCAAAGAGTAATCAGGGTATTAATGGTTATATAGAGTATTGACTAATTCAGAGAGGCTTCATCTAGCTTCCTGTATGTGATTTTAGACTTGTGTCTGAAACAGACAATTAGGAATTAAGTTTGTGTGCCCTAGAAAGGCTTAATAGATTAGGATCCTTTAATCTCTCTGAGATTTGCTGAATATGACATTTTTTTTATTTATTTATTTATTTATTTAAAATTCCCACCTCCTCCCATCCTCCCATTTCCCTCCCACTCCCCCCCCACTCCTCCTCCCCCTTCCTCTCTAGTCCTAAGAGAAGTCAAGGTACCCTGCCCTGTGGGAAGTCCAAGCCCCCCTCCTCCCTCCCATCGAGGTCTAGGAAGGTATGCATCCAAACAGACAAGGCTCTCAAAAAGCCAATACATTCAGTAAAATCAAAACCAGGTGTCATTATCATTGGCTTCTCAGTCGGCCCTCATTGTCAGCCCACATTCAGAGAGTTCTGTTTTATCACATGCTCATTCAGTCCCAGTCCAGCTGGCCTTGGTGAGCTCCCATCAGTCCCACCGTCTCCGTGGGGCACCCCTCTCAGTCCTGACTTCCCTGCTCATGTTCTCCCTCCTGTGGCGTAAACAGCTGGGCTTCTGCCAGAGTAGCAGGCCAGTGACTGCAGAGTAGCCATTGCAGGTGAAACATCCTTGGGAAAGACTGATTTACCCTCTCTCAGCAGTCATTAATTGCCTTTCGCTCTTCATCTATGGGTGGGCCCTGTGAGACTTCCCCCATCCATACTGGCATTTCAACTGGTGTTGTGGTCTTATTTAGACAGCCATACTGCTGAGATTTCACGGAAATCCCTTCTCTGTCATATACAGAATACAGTTTCACAGAAGATGTCCTGGTCCTCTGACCCTAGCAATGTTTCTACTCCCTTCTCTCCCCTAATCCTCAGTTGTAGTGGATGTGATGTAGATGTATTCATTGGGGCCCAGCAGCCCACAGTTCATTGCTGAGTGGTTTTTTGTTTGTTTGTTTGTTTTTAACCAGTTGTGGTTTTCTGTAACAGTCTCAATCTTTTTTCATTTTTAGTATTTTCAAAGTGGTCTTCTTCATGTCTACATAGTCTTTCATTTCTTCCCATCCCTGGTTGTGTCCCTTACATTTCTTCCTTTTACTAGTTTTTTTTCTTTATCTCTTTGAATATTGTACACTTAATTTTTTCAGACAATTTTTTAATAAATGGAGTGAATATCTATTGTAATAGGATTTTTTGCCTATTATACTATCAGTTCTGTGTGTGATTTAAATTTTTATTTACAGACTCATCTGGAACGGTGAAATGTTTGTTCTCACTCTGTGTGTTTAGATATCTCTGACTTAGATCTGTTTTGCATCTGTGAGTTCTTCTAGGGACCCATAAGTATAACTAAATCTTTAACAAGCAGAAACATGTTACCAATTGTTGATTAAGTCACTGGTCCATTTCAGATGCTGACTACCAGCTACATTGGGTACAGTTTTTTTCTTTTCCAAAAGCACATGAATGTGTAGCATTTGATGTTTTGATCCACAAGGAAATTGAGCACCTGACTATACTCCCTGCCTTTGTCCCCCAGAGTTCACATTATTCTGTGCTCATCATTTTATTTCTGTTCAGTTCAGGACCAAAGTGTACATAGTTTCGGCATGGACAGTATAATAAAAATTCTTTCAATCTCTCAGCTATTTCCACTTTTTCATCTAGACACATCAAGCTTTTATTTCTTTACTGTAGACATGGCCTTGTTACTTGCTTTGGTAAAGAAAATATGGGTGAATTTCATGTCTCCTCTAGATCAAAGCCAGTTCATGATCCCCCACACTCCCTTCCTCATCACAGCTGCTAGTGCTGCCTCAAGTGGTTCTGGTCTCCACAATACCCTGTGTATCACAGGGAAAAGGCTTTGAGAGCAAGAAAATAATTGGTAATAAATTAATTTCATTGTATTATTTCCTATTACACCCCAGTCCAGGCTACCCAGACAAAGGTGTTTTTATATTATTTCTTCTTTTCTTAATATTTTACTACTTGAGTGGAGAGCTCAAGCATGTGCATGTGTCTGGGGATAGCTTGAAGGAATTGTTTCTCTGTAGATTTGAAAGATTGAACTCAGGTCATCAGACTTTTTGGTAAGCACTTTTACCTATTGATCCATCTGGATAGGGCCAATATGTTCTTTTAAGATTTTTGAATATTTTTACAGTATGTCTGTTACAGAGAGACACTTCAAAGTATGAACTTGCAGTGTGATCTTGCTGCTAGTCCAATCTATATCTCCAAGGAATATAAATACTACGTTTTAAACAAAGCAAATATTCATGAAACACTAAGTGTTTGCTCACATAACAGTGTGGCTTCAGTAATAAAGGCTGTACACTGAATTTAGCATGATCAAGCTCTTCTTCACGTACTTCCTACACATATAAAAAGCCTTTCTTCCCCTTTTCTTGCCTGTGAAAGTCCATTCTTACTAAACTTACCACATTTCTTTTTATTTAGAAAACACTATGCCTGAAGCTGTGAACGGGCGAATTTTCTACTATTCCTTCCTCTGATTTTCTATTTCTTTCCTCAGTTCTTTGTCTGAAGCACATTCTTTCTTCCTGTGACATCCCTTTGCTTTATGGATCTCCATTTGCTAATCCCCACTAACTCAACGGCATTTCTCGTGCCTCAGGTTTTAATGTCAACTGTGTGGGTCATAATCAAGGAAGTAATACAGCTGTCAATTGCTCTATTCTCAGAAGTTACTCACATTTTAAATATTACTTTATTCATTCTTCAACAACTGTTCTGCTGTAACAAACACTTTTATATTTAACACAAAGTATAATACAATTTTCTGATCTTGAGGCATTAAGAAGTTAAAATTTTCAAGGTTAAATTATTATGTACATGATACTGCTGCTAATAAGTTTCACTGGATGAAAATACAGGGAAGGCTGTAACTGTAGCATGAAATGCATTGTCAGTTGCTGGAGGACTGTTGTATTCTAGAGATGACTTTTCTACTGACGATACTCATGGATGACACTGATTTTATTTCTGTATGATAAGCATTCTCACTATAATATGTCAGATTTATGTTTCTATGAGCCTCTCTCTGTACTCCCAGAAATGAAATCTGTGTTGAATTTTTCAGTATTTAATGTTCTCTGAAATGTTTCCTAAATATAATTGATCTAAAATGTAAGTCAAGGTTCTTTGATCTCTACAAATCTCTTCCTTGGTAAGTACATTCCCAGAACAGCTGTATAAGAAATCTAGAGGGCAACATCCTCCAGCCTTGAATGAATTAATAAAGTGCTAGTATCTATGTATATAGTTTGCACAGACTGTCTAATTCTTTCTCTAGACAATAGTGAGGAATTTGTATCAGATTCAAATGTAGGGTTCATGCTAGTTCAGCTACATCTGAGAACATAGCAAAAAGGTCCATTTCACTTAAAGTCCTGAAGGATGCAACATTGGGAACAACTAAATTCCCTATGCAATTGCTTCAACTTGTAAAATATTTGTAAAGCCTTGACAAGTGTATCATTATTCTTTGGAACTCAAATGATTACAAAGTAAAAAATGTTTTGTTTTGTTTTGTTTTCATTATTTGAGTGTGACATGTTTCAAAACATTTATATAGTCAAAGGTTGGGAATAGGAGAGGCATTTTGAAGGCAGAGTACAACAAATTGGAGCACTCTTTCTTTGTCTCTAAGGATGATCTTTCTTTTCTTCCTTCATCAAAAGTTTCTGTAGTGCTCATATTGGTTATCAACTTTATTAGAGTTTTCTTTAGCCTTTGCGGTTTATAAATAATATTAGAATGATAGCGAGAAAGAAGAAATTTACATCAAATACTGTTGATACTAAAATTGTGTTTACAACAGAACTGACCAAAGAGTGTGATTATATGCCGACTCTGCTAAAATTTTGAGATAAGAGATTCAAGTTCTCTACCTCCATTTACAAATGTGGCATTTTTCCCAACAATTGTCCTTTTTCCCTTCTTCTAGTTCAACCCTCATCTAAATCCTTTGCCACCGTGCACACAGGTGCATTACAAGCGCAGCCCCATTATTTGTACATGTAGCTGAGAGTAAAAAGGATAATATCATTTGTAGAAATATACCCCAAATTAATATTGTAAATTCTTGACTTCGTGTCATGTTTAAATATTTTATATTTACTGTCCTCCAGATGTAACTAGTATATTCTTTTAGTCTTTCACTCTTACACTCCCACAAATGTCTGTTTTCTCAGACTTCTTTGCATAACAAGATGATCTGTTGTTTCACCATTTAGCTGGGCATACCCCACTTCCAAAAGAAAGCTCTGAAAGGATCTTTCCTTAAAGAATTTCATCACAAATTTTGAGAGCCATAAAAGACCCCCAAGGGTATCTCAGGCAATGTTGCCCAATGTGTGACAAGTCTCCAATCAATGGAACTATGTTTCCTTCTCATGGAAACATGGACTGAGATGTGATTTCCACCAATGTGCCATTCATTTGATATTTATTGATTTATTACAATAATTACATACTACTGATGTTTTGAATTATCTTGTGACTTCTTTTAGATGTATTTTTATGTTAATCAAGAAAGCAAAATGTGATAGGTATTAAGAATGAGCAAGTGCTAAACACAGACATCTAAGATGACTGGACAGCAGACCTAAGTTTGAGAAACAGTGGTTTGGGCCTGACCTTCTCCCTGGGTAGGGGAGAATGAAGGAGAGGAGATGACTTCTACAAAGGCTTGCAGGGAAGGAGCTACATCCAGATCCCCCGTTCCTAGTATTGCTATAGGTTCATATGAAACCCAATGTCTCCTTTATCTTCTTTTAACAAAAATCCCCTGCTTAGAATAAGGTAAGATGATCTAACTTAACTGATGAGAAATGTGGCCAAATTAAGAAAATATAGTTGAGGTTTATTGTTTTTAAAAAGTGCCCATCATTTTCCTCATGCTTAGGATAAATAACTAGGTGGCTGTCCTTCACCCTCCCAGGGATGGTTATGCTGACACTTCTTGCAGATGCACTAGCCAGAACTGCAGAGATAATGGGTTTTTGTATAAGAAAATTTGACTTTAACATTTTATTATAAATCTGGAGTTAATTTGAAGAAAAATACTCTTTTAGATAAAGTGAATACACCAATACTCACAATAGCCTACTGTTGATAATCAATTGAAATTAAGATGGAAGATGGCTTAGCTCTCCAGAAGCTGATTAAATTGGGGGAGGTAACATAATCTTGTAAACATTTGTTTTTCTAGCATGGTCTGTTGGTTTTAGACTTTATAAAATCTAACATTATTGTCTTGTGTTTAATAAAGGCCCACCTTGCGGTTAGCCTCAAGATAGTGTTAAAACATGTAAAGTCAAACAAACCAGCAACATTCTCTCCCTTACAGTGAAATGGGAGACAGGGAGCAATAGGAACACAAAGAGCATGCTTTAGACTTGAGGCATTAAGCCTGTAGCTGGGTAAGGAATGATTGCTTTTGAGTTCATCCTGGGGAGAGATATGTTAGAGTCACTGATGAAGAAGAAAGAGCCTCATCCTCACAGTGTGTAGCTGCAGCTGTGGAGTTGCTGTCAGTGGCCAGCTGCCAAGAAGCTTCATTCTCAATTGAACAAAATGAGAACAAGTGTGTTCTAAGGAACAATCCCACAAAGCGACGGCCTCATATTGAATTCTTTTTCATCTTCAATGGTTTTGTGGCCCCTATGAATTTAAAATGTAAAATGAAATATTTATCAACAATCAAAAACAGACATGTCTGACTGTGTTGCCCAAATTCAGTGCTTCTTTCATCTCAGAGAGCATACGGCTTCTTCAGGAGAACGTTCTCCCAACTTGAGCAAAGCCTCCTTTCAGGGATGATGCTATGAAATTTTAACCCTCAAAGAGATGTGCTCAAAGAGATGTCTGCGTGGAACATGACTTCAAATTCAGTGGAGAATTACACACTGTGTGCTCTCTCCATCATACGCTAGGATGTAGATCTTTTAAGCAGTCAAATGTAATAATAGTAAAATGTAATTGAGTCCTACTGGGTGCCATGGGCCATTACCAATAGTTTATATTCTTTTATTTTTTTTATCTTTACAAAAGAATTTCCAGGTAGATGCTAATATTTGTCACCTTGAGAATAAGAAAGTGGCATTTAAATGCAGTGTATATATTGTCAGCTAGTAGGTTTAAGAAAATTGTTCAGTCACAGAAGTGCTTGCTATGCCCTGGGGTAGGCAGAGATGATCGGCAGATCCCTGGGGCTCAATGGCTAGCAGAACAAGCCAAATTACCCTGTCTCAAAAAAGCAAGGTTGAGAGCAATTAAGATGTTGACCTCTAGCTTCCACAGGTACACATACCCCTGGACACATGCATACACACCGGGATAAAATAGAAGTGAAGAGTCCTTATATTGCAAATAAAGTTTAACCTGCTTTCATCTTGAAATAGAATTATATTGAAAAAATGATGCAAGCTCTCTTGTGATGAAAAAGAACAATCTATAAAAGAGGCACACAATTTTTTTAAAGATCATAACATACTGCTAAAGGAAACATCAAAGCATAAATAATAACAACAGAAGAGGGAAGAAACAAGGTATTTCCCAAAGAATGAGAAACCAAGGAAGTGTTAAGTCTTTGACTATCCATAACATTTTGAATGTAAGTAGATTAAATTCTTCATTCAAAATGTATAGATGACTGAAAAGATACCAAAAGCGCAATGGGCTCTGTGCTTTCTGAAGAGGCTTATCTCTTAAGGATTGAGAGTCTAAAAATAAGGAGACAGACAAAATTTTCCATGCTAATTGAAACCAGAAGAGAGCAGAGGTAAAGAAAATTCAGGGGGATTAAAAACTATCTTGCACCTAAGGAATGAAAGCCCAACATACCAAAACTTTTCGGATTCAGGAAAATCAATTCAAAGCAGAAAATTAATTTTTTAAAGAAATTTTCAAAACAAAGGAAAAGTTACAATTGAAAAATTTAATTCTATCCAACAAAAAAAGAACTAGCCCTATGTTAAATGAAGAAAATTAAGTAAAAAGAATAAGTAAGTTAACAGGAAAACAACATAAAATATTTGTAAAACATAGGTGGTTATGAAAAGGCAAAAATCAGCATTTCTTTAGACAGGTTAACCAAGACAAAGCAGAAAGTTTCACCCATCAAAGAAAGGTCAAGACCTGATACCTTCATTGCTGAATTTTAATAAGTATTTTTAAGAGAAATAAGGCTCATTTTTTACAAATTCTTCCTCCACAATAAAGAATGTTTTTAAATTTGTCATACAAAGTTAGTATTACTTTTATGCTAACATTGGACAAGGAAGTTATAAGAGAGAACCAATCCAAGATGCTTGATGAGGATATGCAAATATTAAATGAAATTCAACAACACATTAAAAGGATAGTTCATCATGATCAAATCTGATTCATTCACGGGATGAAATGATGATTCAACATTCACAAATCAATAAATATGAATTCCACGTTAATATCATCAAAGACAACAGCGGTCTAATGGTCTCATTAGGACAAAAGCAGATGGCCTAAAACATCTCTTCATAATAAATGTGCTGAACACGGAGAAAATGCTGTGCTTGCCTATAATAAAGGCCACAACAGTGGAAGGAAAACTAAAACATGCTTGTGGTGGTTAATCTTGTCAACCTGACTGATTTGTTATCACCATGGAAACATACCTTTTCATGTGTCTATGAAGGTATTTTCAGAAGGAAGACACACTGAATGTGGATGACACCACACTATCTCATCATCCAGGGTCCTGGAACAAATGAAAGAGAAAGTGAGTTGAACACCAGAATTCATTTGTTGAAGAGGGCTGTGGGGGTTTACAGCAGGTGACAACTAGTGTTCAGCAGGTCAAGCCACTAGATGAATGACTCTCTTGGGCAGCCCCACCTGAAAAAGCCATGGAATTACTGATTATAAATGACCCGTTGCTCCTGTCCGTAATTTCTCTCATTTGCCACTTCATTTCTTTCCTAAGAACTACTATGGGCGTTTTCCCACCACTTGTGGTTTTATTTCCTGTAAATATCACCTCTATTGGGCACACATATAGCTGTGAATGGTCAGGAAGATGATTTCTGCTTAATCTGTATAATTTTGATAAATAGAAAACATACTAGATTTTTTTTTATCATTCAGACTCACATAACAAAGTAATAGTACTTTCAGTCATGAAGACAGCTAATTTTAGACTTCAGAAAAAAACTCAAAGCAAACTGGTTGCTTTTGGAGTTGAATATCTAGTTGCCCCTAGAGACGAATACTTGATGCCATTTTCCCAAGTGTTTATTGCTGAATCAGGGTCAGCTATGAAGCAACTTTGGTAGACATAACCGTCTGCTGTAATTGACTTTTTGAACACATTCACAGTCTCAGTTTATGTTACAGAACTTGGGGTTCAACCAACTAACTGTTTTTGTAAAGTCTTGAACTTCAATGGTTATTTTCTGTTTGGCAGCCCTCACCAACATAGAGCTATATGCATAGTCAAGTGTTGACAATGTGACCTCCATAGCCTGAGAAAAACTATGTGACTTATGTATTATGAGAATGAGTAAGGCCCTAAAAATGTAACATATAATTGTCCAAAGTTTGTCTGTGAAAGAAAGCTGTGTGAGGCTATATAGAAGAAGGCTGCTGTGGACAGCTATGTAGAGAAGTGGGCAGAGGTGTGAGTGTGTGTGTGTGTGTGTGTGTGTGTGTGTGTGTGTGTGTGTGTGTGTGTGTGAAAAATATAGCTGAATGGGCAGAGAGAGAAGTGTGAGAGATAAAAGGGAAGCATGTGAGAAGGGTAAGAGAGACCGAGTGAGTGAAAGAGTAAAGAGTGAGTGAAGGATGTAAGTGTGTGTGAGAGAAAGACAGAGAGAGAGAATTAGAGATAGGATCATGTAAAAGAGCTGCATAGAGGAGCTGTGCCTAGAAACTGTATAAAGTGCTGTATAGTGAGAGAACTATGTAAATGAGATGTGTAGCTGTGGCTGTGTAGAGATTTGTTACTGCATGGAGACAAGGAAGATAAGTTGTAAAGTAAAGAGATGTAGAAGAGAAATGCATGGAAAAGAAAGATGTGTAGCCTTGTGAAAATGGATGTAACTGTGTGCAGAGATGTATGGCTGTAGGAGAGAGATGTGTTTGTGTAAAGAAAGATATGTAGCTGTATGTAAAGAATGTAGCTGTGTGGGGACAGAAAGATTCTCAGAGTATTATTTAAGATGAAGCAAAAGATAAAACATAAAGTTATCTTCAGAAAGCATCTCTATTTCCTTATTTTTGCCTTCAGATAGAAAATACCTAACCTTCAGATAGAAAAGAATTTTTCCTAAGCCCTTGCTGCATTTGTGGATTTTTTTTTCATACACTCAGTGCTGACAGGAGGCTGGCCACTCAGTTAGTGATAATTTCTCTTTGCTTCCTGACTGCAACTGTGATGCAACAAGCATTTTAGTACTCATGCTGTTGGGCCTTACCTGCGTTGGAGGAAAAAACGCACAACTTTGAGCCAAATTAACCTTTTATTCTTTATGTTGCTTCTGTCAGAGATTTTTGTTTTTACTGCAATGAGAATAATATCTAACACTACCATGAAATAAATCAAGGACAGATACTCTTTCTTGATATTGAAATTTCTTCTGTATATGTGTTGCTTTTATTGCTTAATGAATAAAGAAACTATCATGGCCTGTGATAGGGTAAAAGAATAGAGCTATGCAGGGGAAACTAAACTGAATGCTGGGAGAAGGATGCAGTGTTTAGAGAAGCCATATAGTTTCGCCAGAGACAGACACTGGAACTTTACCTCGTAAGCCACAGCTTCATGGTGATACACAGATTAATGGAGATGGGCTAATTTAAGATGGAGTTAGCCAGAAATATGCTTCTGTATGATTATTTTGTACATGAGCATCTGGGAACAAGCAAGTGGCCTCACTACTACAAATTGACATGCCAAGATGGTTGACTATATTCACATAAAACTTGAGAAAGCTTATAAATTTTAGACACAAAAAACTCAAAGCATGGGTCACATTACATCACCAGTAGAGAACATGAGCAACTAACAATACATGCTTGCTACTGTTCAGCTCACTTTCTCTGTTCTTATATAGTCTAGGATCTTCTTCCTAAGGAATGATACTACCTGTAAATGTTTATGTCTTCCAACTCAATTAATGCAAGCAAGATAATCCCTCATAGATATTCCCAGTGGAAAACCTAATCCAGGTGATTATAGACTGTATCAAATTAGCAATCAAGACTAACCATCACAATGATTTATTTTGGTTCATGGTTTGAAGGAACATAGTTCATCTGGTGGGGAAGCCATAGCAATAGGAGCCTGAAGTAGCTGCTCATACTACATCTGCTGTTAAGGAGCAAAGAGAGATGTATATTAGCACTCAGTTGGATTTTTCTTTTTCTATCTTGATTTAATCTAGTACCCACATCAAGATGAATCTGCCCCCTTTGGTTTACTCTCTCTGTAAAGTTCTACCACTTACATGTCCAAAAATGCACTCTACAATACTAGGGAATTTTTAAGACTAATCAAGTTGGAAATTGTTATTAGCCATCATCAGTGCACCCAATGTCAACTTGACATCTAAATTTATTACTTTAAAAAAGTAACACTCTACTGCTGGTCCCCAAAGGTTCTCAGCCATCTCAAAATACAAAAATGAATTTAATATATCTCCAAGAGTCCCCATGTCTTAATAATTCCAACACAGTTCAAAGTCTAGAGACTCTTCTGGCACTTAAGGCAATCTTATAACTGTAAACATCTATGAAAATCAATGATAAGTTGCATATTTCTAATACCCAATGGCATAGAGTAAACATTCCAAAATTGAGGGACAGAGTCTGAACAAGGAAAGTCTAGGCCAGAGCAAGAATAAAAAAACAACAAGGAAAACACAAAGCTCAATAGGTCACTGTCCAATGTCAAGTTTGTGATGGCACCATCTATGTTCCAGCCAGCTTGGTAACTCCATCTTTCCATATCACTGGTCTACAGCACATGTAGATTCTCCCTTGGGCATCTCTACCTGGTGTCTGTAGCTTGGTGCCTTGGGTCAGCCAAGGTTTACATTTCTGGCATCTCTGGTCACATTGGAATTTCTACTGAAGCTTAGATATCACCATCAGAGTTGTATGCAAAGTCCACTCAAGACCTCAGTGGAATTAAAATTACTTTGCTGAACATTGCTTCCTAGAACTTTTGTATAATACTCCATTATCCTTGTCTTGGTTAGGGTTTGTATTGCTGCAATAAAACACCATGAACAAAAAGGAAGCTGAGGAGGAAAGGGTTTGTCTTATGCTTCTACTGAGCTGTTCATCACTGAAAAAAGTCAAGGCAGGAACACAAACAGAATAAGATCCCAGAGGCAAGAACTGATACAGAGCCCATTGGGAAATGCTGCTTACTGGCTTGCCCAGCCTGCTTTCTTATAAAACTTGTGACAATGAACCCAGAGATGGTACCACCCAGCCTCTATGGGCCGGGTTCTCCCTCATTGATTACTGATTGAGAAAATGCCATATAGCTGTATCACAGGGAGGCATTTCTTCAGCTGAGCTCCTTGCTCTCTGATGAATCTAGCTGTGTCAAAACCAGCCAATATGTCTTCTATCTGCCAAACCACAGACAATATCACGTTCTGCTGCCCCCTCATGA
Source organism: Microtus pennsylvanicus (assembly GCF_037038515.1). NCBI lineage: Eukaryota > Metazoa > Chordata > Mammalia > Rodentia > Cricetidae > Microtus > Microtus pennsylvanicus. The sequence goes on along the minus strand of NC_134594.1, from coordinate 1,445,823 downwards.
TACGACCAGGAGGACTCATCTGGACTACAACTGCAGCTACCTCTGTGAGTTTCTGCAACTGAACCTTGGAAAATACTTTCCAAAATACCTATTTCCCAACATAGAAATCTAGAAGAACTATCTACTCCATTCAAATAAATGGAATTTTTGTTGTTGTTTAATTCACTGTCATTAAGCGATAGTAAGAAATATATATTAAGAAGTATATCCTGAGCTAGAAATGATGACTCATACCTAGAATCACTAACTGAGGACAATGAAGAGGATGAACAGAGTTCAAAGGCATCCTGGGCCACATAGAAAGCACGATGCTATTTCTACAACGACTACCACGTCCACAAATGAAACATGCCCTGCATTTGCTAGAAAAGTAACCTTGTCCCTATTGTAAGGTAAGAAAGTCACACACAAGTTACGGCCAGTCCCAGCTATTCATTCCTTGGCCCACATTCCATTTCCATCATCTTCTTCCCAAGCCTATGTTTGTTTCTGTGGCATTGCCCTTTGGCCATACATTTAATCGCCTTGGTGGTAGAAAAGGAGTTTTTTTTTTTTTCTTTTCTCCTATCACTAACGAGCAGAGATGACTTACCTTACATGTCAAAGGCAATTGGCATGTACAGTTTCAGCTCCTCCAATCAGGTGGTGTTAAATGTTTTTAAAACCCACAACAAATGCCACAGCATGTATAACCAGTGGGCTTCTCTTTATCAGCAACATAAAAAAGCAGTACATTTTTTCCCAAAGAGGGTGGCTTCTTTCTTTTTTTTTAACACAGCATACAAGACAACAAAAGGCTTGCCATGGAAACAGCTTCTGATTGTACTTGAACCTCAGGCAGTCAGTTCTGCTTAGGCTCTGCTCACCATCTCCAGGAATCTATCAACCTGGAATAAAAGCGTTGGATGCAGTAGAGCCAAATTTTTTATTGCCCTACTGGTATCTTATCACTCCTGCTATAATAAAGGGTTTTATTTCAGAGCCAAACAATTATTTGTAAGGATATGCTGTTAGAGTAGGAAATTGATTTAAATCTCAAGGAGCTGTGAAATGAAAATAGGAGAGAAAGCAAGAGATCTCTAAATTTCTACACTGATGGCTAAAGGTAGGAAACACCAGATAAGAATTTAAACGCTTGCTATGCAGAGTTGTTCAACTGGGTTTTGATTAACCACAGACTATTTTCAGAGAGCTGCTAAAATAATAGATCTGAGTTTTAATCTAGGAAGATGTTAGGTAAACTTTTTTAATAATTTTCTTGATTTTTCTACTCGAGTCCAATGATTAATCTCTTAGCGGGTGTAACAGGAGAAACATTTCACTATCTTGTCTCAGTTGAAGCCGTCTTTGTTTTTGTTTTTTTCCTCTAACCTGAAAAGTTCTGTGAGAAAGCACCCAATCCTGTTCTAGAAATGCAGGGTTGTTTTCAATAACTGCATGGTTATCCAGATAATTGCATGGTTTAGGCTCTGGTTAAATTGCTTACTTCCTTCATCCTGCAGCTGCCAATCAGAATGTAGTTTTTCTATGTTGTCTCTGAAAATTCCCTGTAATAAGCATTTAGGACTGGCTTAATATAGACTCTCAATTAGAAATTTGATCATGCCGAGTGGTCTTTGGGTCTCTACCCTACAAGAATGAGTAATTCAATACTTGCCTTCTATATGCCTTACCTTAGCTTGGGACTAGAAAGGTCTTCTAAAGAAACAATAAGAAGACAGGCCATTCTGAGGATGTTAAATATTCTGGCAAAGGTCTAACTGGATGTTACTGGGTCCCACAAAAGACATCCTTCCCTATAGATAAGAGCATAGGGAGTTTTCTCATTGCCTCTAAACTGAATCATGAAAACTTGCATGAAACATGTACAAACTAACTCAGCAAAGACTAAAAGCACGTTGGCAGCAACAAAGGAAAGAGAATAAAGTTTTGATAAACTGAAATTTTTGGAAAATCACCAAAGCAACACAGCAACCCTACTGCTCTGAACTCACACTGTTTACCTGTTTAAAACTGAATTTATATCCCTTTCTGAAATCACCACTTTCCATTCCTCTAGATGGGAGGTCTTTTAAATTTTGTGTTCGCTTCACCCATTTAATCATTACATTACATTCCTTCCAAATGTTTGTCTTATCTGATGCTCATTTTCTTCTACTCTAGTTGAGCAAGGCCCTCTATGTGTTGCTCCTGGGCTGTAGTAATAGCTGTCTTCATTTTGGCCCACAACACATTCTGCTCTTGCTCTTTCTTAAATGATAATTTTTTAACTTAATCATATTTATGTGAACCCCAGCCTGACACCATTCTTCTTTGCTGAGCCGAATCATTACATACCTATTATATGAAGCTCTTCCATTCAGTATAATGTCTGATTCACTCATTGTTATTCCCTACCCACAAAGTATCAGCTTATATCATAATCTGTGTTTAAAATTCCCCAGTTGAATTCTGGATGTTCTTTAACAGTCTTACTCAGTTCCCAATGCCACCTTGTCAAATCAAACCACAGACACTTAATTATCTCACAACCATTGCAATTTGGTATTTAAAAAATATTTAAGGAATAAATGTTTATATGTTTACTACCATTTAGCAAATTATTGCCATCTCTATTAGTCTGGAATTATTTTCATAAGGAAACTAAGCTTAAAGATGGCCATGATGATAGTACTAATGTATTTGGAGCCAAATCAATGGAACTTCAAAGTCTGGGATCTTTAACCAATGCCATATAGCTATTTCTAAATTAACTATCAATGTAGGTATCATTATTATTAGGTCCAACAACCTAGATTTGCTTTGTTATTGATAATCTAAGTAGGTGTGCTTTATCACTCTAGTTGGAGGCATGAACTTGGGAGAGAGGAACCTAGAAATTATAATGGAGGTACCTTGCCTGCCCGCCTATTCCCAAATAGACACTCAGGGATTTATATTAATGATAAAAATTTGATTGGTGGCTAGGGTTATCACTAAATAGCTCTTACTTTTAAATTAATCCAGTTTTATCATATTATATTATTCCACAAGGTTTGTGACTTATTACCTCATATCTCGCTTCTTTGGTAGCTGCTAGCCTCTCACTTGACTCTGCCCTCTTTCTCCTGTATTCAGTGTGGCTTTCCCACCTAGCTATATTCTGCCCTACCATAGACCAAAGCACCTTCTTTATTAACCAATAATAATAAAACATTCACAGATTAAAATCTCATGTGATATAACCAACTTTATTTGGACAACTCATATTCTGAGGGTTAAGAACAATCATTTAAATAAAGTATACACAATCACAAGGACAAGCCACACATGGCAAAAACATGTTTTTTTCTTAGAGGCATATGAATAACAACAGTTGAAGAAAACTCATTCTTATCTGCTATACCTAGAAGTAGCCCAAAACAATTCCATGTTTTAAAGAAACTGAGGTCACAAGACTCATCTCTTTTCCTTGGAGTTTTCTCACAAACAATCAGAAATCTTTTCACACAACTCCACTTTTGAATCATGTTCCAACATACCCCTCTTTTCAATATTTTTTAATAGCAGAATATCTAGAAGAGAAAAGTGCTCCTCTTAATGGTGGATAAAGGAGCAAAATTTATAAGAAAAGGAAAGCTTCTCATATGTGCTGCAGAAAACACAGCATGTTTAGAAAAAGTTATAGACATGGACTGTGTTTCAGCAGGTATTATCTGAGCTGACCTCCCAAATATCTAGTACAAGTAGGAAAAATACTACCTGATCTAGCAATCTCATTTACCAAAATAAAAGTCTACAAAAAGCAAACATATTTATTTATCTTTAAAATACAAACACATAAAAAAAATTACCGTTATCACAGTAATTGAATTATGGCATGCAAACAAAGTTATCATTTGTAGTCTGTTTATCTAACCACCATCACAAGACTCCTAAGGAAAACAATGGAGATGAGAAAATGGTTTAGTAAATAAGGTTCAAGCATGAAGACCACCTGAGTTCAGATCCCCTGAACTCAGTAGACATGGTGGTGCACACTTAGAATCCTAGTTCTAGGGAGGAAGAGAGAAAAGAAACTCTGTAGCTTTCTGGGAAGTTAGTCACACAGTGAACTTCAGGTTCCTTGACATTTATCTCAAAAACTAACATGAGGAGTGATAGAGGAAAACACTTGGCATCAACTTGTGAACTACACACACACACACACACACACACACACACACACACGCATGCGTGCAACCTTACACACGAGAACAGAGCAAAAAAAACCACAGGTATAAATATGCACAACACCACACACAATCAGAGAAAAAAAACTAAATTAAATTTTGATGTAAAAAAAGAAAAACCTTGGTTTGATGTAGTGACCCTTCCAATATATTTAAAAAGACATTTCCATTCTCTAAAAGTAAGTAATTATAATCTCACAATATAAAACACCAAAGTAGATTCAGAGGTCATCCAATTACCCATGAGATCTGTGATGGTAAAACTACTTTCAGATTAAATGATCAGTCACATGTGCTATACCCACAGGTAGACCCCTATTGTGTTCTTCTCTCTGTCTCCCTGTATCCTTCATCTCAGGAAGCATTGGAGCATATAATTACTTGATTTTCACACAAATGGTCAATTGTCTCAAATAATAGGGAGATGAAACAAATTTAATTCTGAGAGCATAATATCTATGCCTGTCATTGAAAATATATCTATATCTGACTTATATTTGCTTGACTCAAATGAACACATTTTTAAAAGTTGAATCATCTAATTTGCTTACTTTAAAAAGTTGTTTGGTTGACCAGCCTTTAACTGCATCGTGCCTGAGATTCACCCAAAAGGACTGTGTCAGAGTGGAATCAGGACAGCTACAATGAGAAAAGTGAAACGTAAAGCATTTCCTTACAGATGTTTCTTAGGATTGAAATGTGGCACTGCCAATGCTGAGGATGGAATCAAGCTGACAAGGGCGACATTTAGAAGCACCATGCATTACAATCATGTCGAAATTCTTTAGGTTGGGGCTATTCAGTAAATCCTCTTAGCTGACACATACATTAGGTAAAATACTCAGAGGTGAATCAGAGAGGCTGCTCTCTGCAGTTCAGACCTCCTCGTCACAAAATATTCTAATGCCAACACTTAAGCTATTAGAAACAGTAAAATAAATCCTTACACTAAATGGAATCTTAGTGACACTATATATAAGCTGTTGACATGAAATGCCATTAGGCCTTCCCTAGGCATTTATTTTTCATTATTCTGGTCTTGTATTGCCATGGAAAAAATCTTAGCAACCAAAAAATGTTTTGGTTTCTGACTTTGAGAAGTTCTAGTCATATGATTTTGCTTTTAAAGACAGAGATTAAAATATTGACTGTGGAGATAGGCCCCATAGGTTCAAGCTAGGGACATGCCTCTCTCACCGACTGTATAACATGATTTGTTGATTTGCTACCTCTGATATCTGATATATAAAGTGGTTACTTATACCCACCTCAGAGACGTTTGCATCATAACAGCACGGTTACATGCCTGGTCTCTGGAGCTAATCATTGTGAGGTTCAGGGCTAGTGTACCACTTAGTGACTTGGTAAGCTTGGACATTCTTCAGTGCTCCAGTACTGCCATTTGGAAAATGAGCCTCTTGGGCATGATTAAATATAATGGGAAATAAATTAGGGCTGACGGATTCAACAAATAAAATAAGATGCTCCATTAAATTTGAATTCCAAAAAGAATAAAAGCAATTTTTGTCCCATACCTATATTAAAAACTGCTTCTTATAATAAATTATAATTAATTAAGCATCTTATGGTTTGCTTAGATTTTTAACTTTATTAAGTATATGGTTGAAAAGTATTTATTTAGCTAATTATCTTAGTCAGGGTTTCTATTGCTGAGAAGGGACACCATGACCATGGCAACTCTTAAAACAAACAAAAAAAAAACATTTAATTGGGTGACTTACAGTTCAGAGGCTCAGTCCATTGTTATCATGGTAGGACATGAAGGCAGAAAAAGAAAGCTGCAAATTTTACATCTTGATATGCAGGCAACAGGAAGTTGTCTTAACTAGGCATAGTTTGAGCATAGGAGACTTCAAAGCCCTCCTCCAAAGTGACATACTTTTTCCAAAAAGGTCACACCTCTTAATAGTGCCACTCCCAATGAAGCTTTTGGGAGCTTATTATATTCAAAGTACCATACTAGTATTTATTATTAATTCAGTAATTTTATAAAGAAAATATTCCTTGCTCAGTAAGATATAAATTTGCAAGAAAGAATAAACTTTTCCTTAAAAAAAAAACACATAAACAAACAGCCAGTATATGGAAAGTATGTGACACAGTTTAATTTTTTTTCTGGAAAAATTGACAAATACTGTGTCTGTAGTAATGAAAAAATTCCATTTTCTACACTTAGGAAAAATGTTAGTATGTGCTAAGTAATAACCATATGACCTAGCATTTAAAATCGTGAATGCAGGACTTAGCAGACATCAACTGCTCGATAAATGAGAGACACTGGAAGGCATCATTGCCGTTTAGGTGAGAGAATGCCATCTCAATGAGACTGGTTCTCCATTCACTAAGGAACAACTAGTTAGTTATTCAATAAATCCTAAATAGTCATTGGGTTATTACTCAGTGTTACTTACAAAATAAGGTTCGAAACACATGAGAAAAGTTACTACAGTAAGGTTAGTAGTGCTTCTACTAAAAGCCAGAGGTTACCATAAACTCAGTCCATCTACAAAGTCACTAAGAATGAAGAAGTTCAATTCAATGCCCCTTTCTGGCCTCCATGAACAATGGCCTCCTTCACATATGACACACACATACACATAATTAAAAATAAAAAATAAATCCTAAACAAAAGTAAATTACTTTGCACTCTGGTTGGTGCCTTCAGCACATTGAGGAAATTGAACTGCCATTTATAGTGATACCATATTTATGTTTTAATAAATAAAGCTTACCTGAAGCTCAAAAAGTAAAACTAAATGACTAGAGGCCAAGCAGTGATCTCACACACCTTTACTCCCAGGATTCACATATGACACACACATACACATAATTAATAATAAAAAAATAAATCCTAAACAAAAGTAGATTACTTTGCACTCTGATTGATGCCTGCAGTACACTGAGAAAAAAGTACTGATAAAATTCTTCCTAATGATATTCTGCTATAATTATAGTTAAGTGTATTAGTCAGCCGTCATCAGAAACGCCTCCGTCTATAGTATATAAGAACAAATAATGTGACCCACAGTCAGACATTGCACAAAGAGAGAGACAGAAATAAAAAGCCTTGAACCCCTCAACACTAAATGGTATGTCTCCATCAATTTCTCCCCCTAGAGCTCAGGTACCTCTTCAGAAGATGAGGCAAGAAGAATAAAAGATTCAGAGGGGATGGAGAACACCAAGAGTACAAGGTCTAAATCACCTAAGCGAAACTCATATGAACTCACGAGACTGAAGAAGCAAGCACAGGGCCTACAATAGTCTCTACAAGGTCCTCTATATGCACACACACACACACACACACACACACACACACACACACATATAATATGTTATATATTATATATATAATAACTTTCAGTTTAGTGTTTTTATGGGACTCCCAAGAGCATGATAAGTGAGTGACTGATTCATGTGCCTTTCCTGTACTCTTTTCCTTCTGTTGGTTTGCCTTGTCCAACTTAAATATGATGGGTTTTTATGTTATTATATTTTATTTTGTTTTGTTTTGTTGTTAACCCTTAGCAGCCTGTTCTTTTCTAAATAGATACAGAAAGGGAGCAGATCCAGATGGATGGGGAGCTGAGGAGGACCAGGGCGTGGGCTAGAGGGAGAGGAAACTGTAATTAGGACATATGGAATGAGAAGACTCTATTTTAAAAAGAAAGAGACAATTTTTTCACATAACTTTTCATTTTACTGAACAAACAGTTTCTTCTTTGTGGTATAATTAAAATTGAAATAAATGTTATTTAAACAGATATTAAGCAATTTTATGTTGTAAGATAGTATAAGGTGGGTTTCAAACAATCATTTTTATAGTAAAAAAATAAACCTGGTATCTAAAGATAGATATAAAGTCACAATATTTCAAATGGGTTTTATTGACAGAAGCCATTAGAACATTTGAACTTGTCTTGATAGGAAGGTTATATTCATTAGCTGGGGCTTTTCAGAGCATTTGAAAGTTTAATAAAAATTGCTGCATATGGAAGAGTAAGAGAACTTTGTGATTTGATAAGATACATGGAGTTATTCCATTTTTTTTGTATTTGTTGAGGTTTGTTTTGTTAGTGAGTATGTGGTCAATTTTTTGAGAAGGTTCCATGAGGAGCTGCGAAGAAGGTATATTCTTTTAATTTTGGATAGAATATTCTATAAATGTCTGTTAAGTCCATTAGAATCATAACATCTGTTAGTTCCCTTATGTATTTGTTCATTTTTTATCTGGCTGACTGCTCCAGTGGTGAGAGTGTAGTGTTGAAGTGTCCCACTATTAGTGTGTGGGATTTAATGTGTGATTTAAGATTTAGAAGTGCTTCTTTTACATATGGGGGTCCCCTTGTATTTGGGGCATAGATATTCGGTATTGAGATTTCCTTTTAAGAGTTTTTTTCTGTGACTAATATAAAATGTCCTTCTTTGTCTCTTTTGATTGATTTTAGTTTGAAGTCTATTTTTTTAGATATTAGGATAGCTCCACCAGCTTGTTTCTTAGGTCCATTTGATTGGAATATTTTTCCCTAACCCTTTACTCTGAGATAATGTCTAACTTTGAGGTTGAGGTGTGTTTCTGCAAACATCTCTGGCTCCAGTCTTCTTCCTCACAGATCCCAGGCTTGGGTGCACCCAGACCTGCAGAGGGCCTGACTCAGGCTTACTCCCTCAGAGAGGACCCAATCTCAGGCTTGGACCCACAAAAGTTTCTGGTTCTTGCCTATTCCCTTGGATGTCTGAGACCAATGCCCAGACCCCACAAAGGTCCTGGCTCAGGCCTACTCCCTCTGGGGTCCCAGAGTCATGCCTGGACCAGCAGAGATCTCTGGTTCCTGCCTACTCCATTGGAGGTTCCAGATTTATTCCCAGACCCACAGAGAACCTGGCTCAGGCCTAGTTCCTTGAAGGTCCTAGACTCACACCCAGACCCACAGGGGTCCTGGCTTAGGTCTACTCCCTTAAAGGTCCCAGATGTATGTCTGGACTCTCAGCAGTCTCTGGCTCTGGTTTACTCACTCAGCAGTTGCTTCCCTGTACCTGCTCAGATGAAGTTTGCTGTCTCAGGTCTGCCCTGTCCCAGGTTGCTGGCTCAATCCTGGTCTGCCAATGTCCCTGGCCTCGATCTGCACTCCAGCCTAGGTATCTGGTTCAGTCCCAATCCTATAGAATTTGTCATTTACTGCAGATTTTGAAAGATGCTTGATTGAACTTTCTACTCAGCTAATATCTCCCTTCCCAGACTTTTAATGGTTTTAAAGACTAGATAACTGTAGTTACTTTTCTCTTAAGACTTAGCAAAGTCATTTCTAATATAAGACTCAGACTCATTAGGATCGATTAATTATTGAAACATTAAGCATTTGTTACTTGCTTAATATTGTTTATGTTGGTTATAATTTTAATTTTTATACTTGATATCTGTTCTTATTGTATATAGTTTTGTATTGGGTTTGGAACTCTCTTATTTAGACAATAGGAGGAGGTGCTGGAGAATCTCCTTCAACCACTGGCCTTTGAGATGCTGGACCAGGTTGGCAGTGACATTAGGTACAAAAACTCATGCACCTGATCTCTCTCTCCTTTCTGGCTGGTTGCTGGATTCTGTTCCTATTGCCCACTCCTACAAAGGACTGTGATCTGTGAGTTCCCACTAAATAAAGAACACTTCATTATACCAAATTCGGAGCTAGTGTGGGACTATTTTATTCACATACTCTTACACTTTCATTGTCCTTTGCATTCACAAAAACATTATTCAACCCATGCTGGCATCCTTGGAATCTAAATAGTATGGAGTGTGCTGACAACAGTGAAGGGTCATCTGCAAAGAAGTCTAGAACAGGTGTTCTTTTTGGCTTTTGTTGATTCAATAAAACCCTGACTTGGTGGAGGAAAGGATTTATTTTCTCTGACATGTTTCAGTTCATCATCAAGAGAAGTAAAGTGAAGATGAAAACGCAGGAGCTTGAAACAGAAGCCTTCAGAAGAAAGCTGCTTATAAACCTACTCTCTATAGTTGGCAAGGCTAGCTTTTGTACATAGCCAGGATTACCACAGAGGTATGACACTGACCACAGTGGGGTCAGCTATCCTACATGACAATAGGATCGACATGACGAATGAGAGAGAAATGACACCCAAAATAAACTTGTGGGATAGGTTAGTAACCCAGAGTTTCCCCTAAATATTTAAGGCTAAACCAAACATCCTACAATTAAGGCTTTTGATACTTGAGGCCAAAGCACCATGGTCTGACTTCCCTCTGCTACATTTTGGAAATGTCTGGATTAGGTTTGAATCATCTCCCAAAGCCATTTTACCAGGAAAACATTTACTTTGGAGAAAGCATTGTGTATTGTATTTATGAATTCCACCTTCATTTTATTCTGTTGCTCATGCTGTTGTGAATCACTTGTTTTCTGTTACCCACTAAGACATGACTTCATTTAGTTCTGCTTTATTTATTCTGATTGTTGGAACTATTTCCAATCAATGTGCTCATGTTTTTGTGGGCCTTCTTCTTTTCTCCAGGAGAGAGGGCAGTGGATGAAACAGGAAGGAGCAAGTAGCTCAGAGAGAGCCCTGAATGTGTTAAAATTAAAATTAAGTCAAATATGTACTTCTATTGAAGAGAAGAACAGCAGTGCTTTTGTTGTTCCATTGCTTCCATTCCTTTCAGTACTTCACTTGCTTAGCAAGCTGCTTTTCTGTCTCCTCTGTCTCCCAGAGAAGTGCTCTAGCCTGTTTAGTGGTCCTACAGGATCCCATCTAATACACAGTGTTGACTTCTACACAGACTCTGTGTAATCATCACCAGATGAATGGCCCAGGCTACAGATGTTTACCTAATTATCTTTTCATCACAAGGAAGTGCGATCCCATTTGTGTCTCTCCAAACCCCCACTCATTATAATAATAATGTCCTGTTCCATTTCCATGTCAGCTCAATTCCACCAGCCTCCAGAGTGTTCAAGAAAAGAAGGAGTTGATCCCTGTCTCCTGCCATAATAGTTAAGCACTCTTAACTTTAAGTAATCCCATGGGCAGTGAAAACAGTTGCAGAGTAAGAAGTGGGAAGTCTGATCACAGTCTCCCAAGACCACAATGACAATGAGAGTGACTCTTCAGTGGTGAGCTGCTCTAAAACCCAGAATGAGGGACACTGGTTAGCTGTCAATGGCTCCAAAGACACACATTTCTTAGTGTAAGCATGTCCTGTAAGATATAATATTCCTTAATCTCTTGACCTCACAGAGGGATTGCACATAATTAATTCTCTATGATAATAGGCAAGGAGATGAGACTAATGTGTCACACAGAGAATGATGAGCCAAGTCATGACCCTGGTATGTAACACAGATGGATGGCTTTTTAATCCCTTCTCAATTTCTCCTATTTGTAGCGTAGCCACCTTTCTTCAATTTTGTTCTACATAACAAAGGAATTATGAAGTTTGAAATTTATGGGACACCCATAACTAACTTTCTTGCTGAGTCTTGGGAACCCCATATTCACTTCCCTCCTGCCTTTTCACATCCTGATCCCTCTGTCCTTGCTTCATCTATGAGCTTGTTATCCTTCAAGGCTCACTTTAAATACCACCAGCCTTACAAGCACCTGGTATAGAGTGTTCTTAAAATGCAAAATCTAAAATAGTGTTTGCCAGCAAGGAGCTTCCTATGCACATAGGGGAAAGATAGGTGAGTGGTTTGAATGTGAAATGGCCCACCATAGATGCATGCATTTGAACACTTGTTTCATAGATGGCAGCTCTGTTTTCAAAGACTGAACCTTAAGGGAGATTGGAGCCCACGGAGGAAGTACGTCACTTGAAGTGAGCCTCTAGATGTTAGAGCCCATCAGACTTTCCATCCATTCTCAGTTTCCTGCCTGAGGACAAGGTGACCAGTCACTCACACTCCTGTCTGCACATCTTCCCCATTATGACTGATGATGTCCTCAGAAAAGTCAAGCAACTTACAACTCTTCTTGTCAGAATTCAGTCTCGGTAATAAGAAAATAATGGATATAATCTATAGGGAAGCAACCACTAGAAAATCTGAATTAACTAAACCACCAAGGGGTCAATTCTCTGTCACACTAAAAAAAAAAAAAAACAGAAAAGCGTAAGGGAAAAAAGAAAGAAGACAAGAAATACACAGACACATAAAAATATAAAATTAGAAAACGTAGATAAGCAAAAGACAAGCAGAGTAAAAAATGAGTTTTAAAAGTTGAAACAAAACAATATGAGACAAAGCATTAAAAAAGATGCCATAGAGTTTGTTTGGTGCTGATCATCCACTGCTGTGCATGGAGCCCCTGTGAAGTTCAGTCTGTACCCTATTAAGACTCTAGAGGAAAAATAATTTTTCCTTACCTGTTGTCTTTCAGAGATAGCTTCTGGGTTATAGATGGGGCTCACGGCCTCTTCCTCCTCTCAGCACTGGGGCCCATTCTGGTTTAGACCTGTACAGGTGCTGTGCATGCTACCAGAGTCTCAGTGAGTTCAAATGTATGTCTATCCTGTTGTGTCTAGAAGCCACTGCATCCTTGATACCCTCCATCCCCACTAAATCCTACACTTATTCTGCCTCCTCTTTCACATAGGTTCATGAATCTTGAGGGAAGGAGCTTGATGAAAATATTCCATTTAGCACTGAGTGTTCCAAGATCTCTCACTCTCTGCACATTGTCCAATTGTGGATCTCTGTTCCTCTACTGAAGAAGGAAGCTTCTCTAATGATGAGTAAACAAGGCACTGACCTGTGGGTATAGGAGAATGCCGTTATGAGTCATTTTATTGCTATGTACCTTTAAGAAAATGGCAGTATTCAGTTTTCACCTGAGATCATGGCCTATCTAATCTCAGCTTCTTGACCACCTGAGCAGTATCAAGGCTGAGCTTCATCTCATACAGTGAGTCTTAAACCATGCAGATTGTAGTTAGTTATTCTCACAACTTTTGTATGCCAGTCTATCATGCAAACCTGTCCCCATTGTAGATCAAAGGGTTTGTAGCTAGGCTGGTGTTTAGCTTTCTCCTCTGGTGGAATGCAAAATATCTTACATTATTAAGAAGAACGATTCAGTAGCATGAAGGACATTGTTAAACACCAGCTCAACTGCTCTATAGTCAGTGTACATGCCACATATTCTGAAAAGATGTGGCTGAGCCTCAGACTTCACCACAAAGAAAGCTTTTAGGTCAGCCTTTAAAGCCTCATCTAATAGAATTACAACTGTGTAAATCCTTGTCATTTTCTTCCCTGTGGTGATGCAGACTGATGAAAAAGGGACACTGGGAAGGTTTCTGCAATTCTTTCAAAGTTACCACTATAAGACACTGAATGTATACTGATGGAGGAAATATACTGTGTCATTATTTCCTCTGAGTCCATATTTGAGTGGACTTCCCTATTAAAGCATAGTCATCATTATGTGCCTTGTTCAATTTGTAATATCCAATAAATAGCATTGCTTGGGAAAATAAAGCATTCCATGATGGCCCACAGGAATCAACCCAACACCTCTGGACTTGTCAAAGAGGGGTCATGTTTCTTATATTAAGTGATGTGAAAAGACTCTTTTTTAGTGGACAGGATCATTTCCTGGGCAGTGAGTCCTAAATTGTATAAAACTGGAAAAGTAAGTCAAGCACTAATAAACATTTCTCCCTATCTGGACTGGAGGTATAGTATGACCAGTTGCCTTAAGCTCCTCCACTGTGATATATCCACCAAAAAGAGAGATACATGTGAACTGTGAACCAGAATAAACTCTCCCTTTCATTTTTTTCAAACAATTTTATCACAGCAACAAGAGAAGAAATGAAGACAAATCTTCAATGTCTATTGGTTGAAATTTAATGAATGAGTAAACTGTCTTCATAGAAAAGAAAATTGATAAAGTATAGAGTTTCTCACATTCTGAGAGTGATTAACACTAGATCTAAACACATAAAGATCCTTAACCAACTGAGAAGACAGACATTACATGCTGACAAGGAGAACTATTATGTTATTCCTATTTAGTCTTCTCAATGTATTTTTAGCATATAGAAAATAGAAAACTCAATATCTATGCTACTTATCATTTGTTTATATTGCACAATAAAGTATATAAATGCTCTCTCAAATATGAATAAGATGATATCTTTGGAGTCTCAGAGATTCATTGGTTTCATAACCATTTTGTAATTTTAAGATGTAATATCCACAACATAAGAATTTGTCATCAGCTCTTCAGACCTCAGATTTGCCATTCAGTCTAACTGACTATATCCAGAGCCCCCTGCTGGTGTAGGAGGGTCTTCTTTCTCTGTGTTACTTTCATTGGCTGAATGAAGAAAACTGCCTTGGCCTTCTGATAGGGCAGGAACTTAGACAGGTGGAGTAGACAGAACAGAATGCTGGGAGAAAGAAGGCGGAGACGGAGAGCTGCCTGCCATGAAGCTGCCAGGTCAGACATGCTCCCAGTAGGCTTCCAGGTCAGACATGCTCCCAGTAAGCCACAAGTTCATGGTGACATACAGATTATTACAAATGGGTTGAATCAAGATGTGAGAGTTATCCAATAAGAGGCTAGAACTAATGGGCCAGGCAGTATTTAAATGAATACAATTTGTGTGTTGTTATTTCGGGGTATAAGCTAGCCAGGCAGCTGGAGCCAGGCGGGAAGTGGCCCTTCGCTCCTTTTACAACACACTGCCCATTGCATTTCCCTAATCAGAGAGGAGACAGCACTATATAACACTGTTTTTGTTTTTGTTTTAAAGCAGGGAATGAGTTTCATCTAAATGAAATTATATAACTGAAAACCTACAACCAGGGTCTATCTAAGCAACATAACAAATGAAGTTTCAGGCTGGGAAGAGGAGTCAGCAGCTAAGAGCTTGCTCTTACAGAGAACCCAGGTTGAGTTCACCTGTAGCTGTAGTTCCAAGGAATCTGATCCCCTCACCTCTAAAAACCTGAATGGATACTGATGGAGTAAGTTTCCACATGCAGGGCACTCATATGCACATATGCCCCACACACATACAACACAAAATTAAAAGTTAAAAATAAATCTTTTAAAAATAAAATTCCATAGTCTATGAAATAATTTTAACCTCATGACTTACTAAATAGCAAGTAATTATTATAACATGGTATTTAAGATGATAAATCAAGACCTCCCAGTGACAGGAAGTCTCAGCAGGGCAGACAGTAGTACAGTATGAATTTCAGAGAGGAGTGCTCATTAATGCCTTTGCTTCATACTTATTCTGGAAAATTTTTTTTCTGGCAGATTGTGATCTATTTCCACAGCTCTTCCACTTATAGGCTGCATGTTACACCTAGCCTATTACTCTTGGGCTTGGCAAAATAAACTTTATTCAATCAAGAGAATATGGACCAAAATGGCAGTGCCTTATTTTAAATCCAAGCTATAAGACGTATACTATGCTTCTTGTTGTTCTTTTTCCATATCTACATTAACATGAGAGCCTACATCTGGTATGGGGGGCCCATCTGTGTTGCTTTTCTTGGTTAATAAATAAAGAAACTCTTTTGGCCTGTTGGTAGGGCAGAACTTAGGTAGGCAGGGAGATGAAACTGAATGTTGGGGAAAATGAAGGGCAAAGTCAGAGAGACGCCATGGAGCCACCAGAAACAGATACTGGGAATTTTACCTGGTAAGCTACTGCCACATGGTGATACACAGATTAATAGAAATGGGTTAAATTAATATGAGTTAACCAATAAGAAGCTAAAGCTAATGGACCAAGCAGTGATTTAATTAATACAGTTTTTGTGTGGTCATTTCGGGGCTAAGCTAGCCGGGCAGTCAGGACGAACAAGTGGGCCCTCTTTCTACATACATTAGCTTCTCTTTTGGACCAGAAGAATAAGAAACACTTGGAACTAATTTTGCCCTCATCAACAGATAATGTCAAACCCAGCTAACCCAGTCCCTGACCAGGCAAAGCCCAGCCAATCTCCCAATTGCCAATTGAAGAATTAAATATCAGTTGTGACTTTGATAACTGCTCCTCTCCCAAAATCTTTAATCAACTACTCAAATTTATATTTGATATTATGAAAGTGGCTTCCTTATTCTATTATCTTGCTTTTCTTGTCCATGTTGCAAAAGATCCAAAAGAAGCAACTGCATGAAGATGATTGTCTTATTCAGTGTTCTACTGCTGTAAAAAGATACCATGGGCTGAGCATCTAATTAGGGCTGGCTTAGAGCATCAGAGGTTATTATCACCCATTGTCTTCATGGCAGAAGCATGGCAGCACATAGGCAGACACGTTCCTGGAGAATCGTGAGAATTCCACATGGTAATCAATAGGCAGTAGGAAGACAGGGATCCTGGGCCTGACTCCAACTTTTGAAACCTCATAGCCTGCCCCAACTAACAAACCTACTCCAATAATGCCATGCCTCCTAATCCTTCTCAAGTAGTGCCACCCCTTGATGACTAAGCATTTAAACATATGAGGCCATTTTTATTCAACCCAACACATATGGATTTATTCCAATTTATGGTTTCACAATATTCCAGTTATTCTTAGTGGAAGCAGAAGCAGCATCTGGAGCTGTTTGTTCGCATCACATTACACAGGAAGCAAAGTATAATGGGAAGCAGCCAGGGATAATATATCCTTGTTATATTAAAGTCTAGAATACTCTTTATAGCCTCATACTTTGAGCAATTGGTTGCCAGCTACTTTGAAACATGCTACCTAGCTGGTAGTTGCAAGCTCCAAGATTGAGTTTTTGAACTACTCTAGTTCTATTAGGGCTCCCTGGCTCCTGACTTACCAAGATGTGAAACCCCTCTGACGCAGACTTGCACTACCATGAAATCTACCACTTGTTCCCCATTATGATCTAGAAAAGCCATGAGTGTAAGCAAATCTTCCTTCCTTAAATTGCTTTTGTCATGTATTTTATCACAACAATGAGAACAGTAACTAAAACAACTCTAAGGGTACTATCCCTGGTGACCTACTTCCTCTAGGTCCCACCTCCTACAGGTCCCACAATGCTCAACAATGCACCACAAGGTGGAGATCAAGTGTGGATGACATTTGACATTCAAATTGTACCATTGTTGGAGTAGTACCACATAAGCTTCTTTGTCAAGCCTCTGTCCTCTTACAGGAAAATGAGTAGAGGAAACCAAGTTAAATAAGAAACACAGAAGCAACTGGAATTAACCTGAGTTGGATACAATTAAATTTTTACTATGAAGTCAAATGATCCTTAACACAGAAATTAACTTCAGTAATAAAAAGATAAGAAAACATTCAAAATAATTAAGTGACCTACAAAACCATTAACTTTTATTTGTATATCAGTATCTACTAGCTACAAAGCACAAGGCTAGGTACCTTTGATATATAATACTAACTCAGATACATCCTTAAATAAAGATAGTTTGGACAGATATGTAATTATGTAGCTCTATACAGTCAGGATACTGTGTTCTCTGACATAGTACTATGACTCTCTTTCTTTCTCTTTCTCTCTGTCTATGTCTCTGCCTCTGTCTATCTTTCTCTCTCTCTCTCTCTCTCTCTCTCTCTCTCTCTCTCTCTCTCTCTCTCTCTTTCTCTCTGTATATGTGTGTGTGTGTGTGTATTCTATTGTCCTTCAAGATGTATTTCAGTTATCACTTCTTTCAATGGGTCTACTCCTATCTCTCCCAAGTGCCTAGCACATGGATAGACCCAAGAGTTAAATGACTTATCAACATTGCAGTAAAACTAATGCTTAACCATATGAGATGTGTTTGCCCCTCATAAAAGAACAAAAGAAAAGCAAACACCAAGAATAAGAACTTGTATCTGTCAAGAATATTCTTGGGAAAACATTGGAGTGCAGTGTAAGTAAAACAAACAAAAAAAACCTGTGAAATATGGGATCTCCAGATGGCTTGGATGTGTCCCTTCCATTGCCCAAGTCTAGACCAATATAAATGAAAGATGTAGAAAATAGGTATGAAAGATCCTCTGTCAACACCTTGTACTTCCAAAGTGCTTACCACGAGAAATCTGCACTTCTCTTAGGCCCTGAGTCTAATTGGAGAAGGTACTAGGAAATAATAGGCTATTGAACATATACTGTTCTTGCAGAGATTCCTACATCTTCATGTGCAGGCAATGTGAAGAGGTCTGAGACACTGGATGTAGCCTGAGCATATGTGAGACCTCAAAGCCCACCCCCACAGCGGCACATTTCCCCCTAATAGTGTCCATTATTTTGAGGGCCATTTTCTTTCAAACCACCACACAGCCTAACATGATTCTGTCAACATGAGATGCCTGTGGTCAAGAGCCCTGATCAAGCTAAGGAAAGGAAAACATCTAGTTTATACAACACATTCAGTAAATCTTCCTGGAAGTTTTTCAGAGGTTAAAGGCAAAATTTTTATATTCTGAGTGTTCCTGTGAGAACATAATGAGTACATAGAAGTCAAATTTGTGTAAACATTAAAGAGATAGTGTGCTAACCTGGCTTCCTCTCAGATGCTGCCATCTATTTGTGGCTTTAGTACTCTGGGAAAAGCATTGGTCTTGACATTGACTGGATGAGGATGCCCAAACATTAGAATCCACAGCAAGGAGAAAATTCACCCTGGGCATGACAACACCAAGAAGCGAAATAATGAACAAGTATAGAATCCCAATTACTTCCACATCAGCTTTCATTTGTTGCTTCCTCTCAAATGTACATCTAGTAACTAAGACAGCATCATATCCCTGCAGCCATGGCATTGCTCAGCACATGGACAGGGTCCAGCAGCTAGGAAGGGTTGGGTTATGTGCAAAGGTCATAGTGACAGTCTGGAGGGACATGTGGGAATCACTGGATCCTGTAGCATTCATAATAATTAATTCTCTAAACTTCTTGGCAACTAACATAAATAGAAAAGTGATGACAATAAATAAATCAAGAGTCTCAGCTTTATCCCAAGACAAACCAAAAGCAGGGTTGTGAGCAAGTCACTAATTTTCTGAGCCTTTGTTTTCTTGTTGATTTTAGAAAAATTAGCCTGTGATATAGAAAGAAAGAGGAGAAAGGGTCAATGAAAGAAACATAGGTTGCTACATATTTCTCAACACAATGTTGAGTTCTTGATCCCACTAGCTGAGACCAAAACAGGGGCCTGGTAACCTATTCAAACTGGCAAACCATAACTGATATAGTTGAAACTAACCCAAATGGAATTAAAACAGTCACATTGCATCATATTCCTAGTGCATGTTTATAGTGATTGCTTTTATCCAGCCTGCATCAATTGCTCTTGCTTTTGCTCTATCTGATTCATCCTTCCTAGCTCTTTAGTCCTAAGGACATAAATATTGCATTTTGTATTTAGAGATCTTAGGTCAGTTACATTATTCTCTGAGAAAAGTCCCAATTCCTCAAAAAGACAATAAAAGTTGTCTTTATTTAAACTCTTGAATGCTTAGGGCACTGTGAGCAGAAGTATTACTGAACCACTTACCAATAACAGTACTATTCTTTTCTCCAAACAAGCAGCACTAAGAGCTCTGTCATCTTACCTCAGGCTTGAGCACAAACTTGACACAAAGTCCCACTGGATCAGTTTAGAGTCAACTTCTTATTTCCAATTCAAGCAAAAACATATATCCTATGACAAAATTCCTTCAAGATAAACATTTTATATAGTTTATTCAATTTACCAAGTAAAAGTTAAAATTATGTTATGTACATAACTATATATTATGTTATATACATACATTATACGAACACATCATATAAATGCATTTATAATTATTATGCCAGAAACTAAAAAAAAAATACTAAGAATAATGAGACTCCCTTCCTTTGTTTAAGGAATTCAAAATTTAAATTGATGAGACACTAGGATCTTTTTTCTAAATGAAAATAATGCTAAATACGTATTAGTCACTTTGTGCCAGCTTTTGTATAAACTGTTTTTGCATACAGGTAGGTGATACAATGTAGGCACTATGATTAAATCTGTTTTATAAACATGGAAAAGAAGGGACAGAGATAATAAATCATATAGCTCATAGGAGTCAGAATTAGGGCAGCCTACATTACCTTAAAATAGTACCTCAATATAACACAAGGAAACGGAACAAGCAAAAGCAGAATTAGGATACCAAGTCAACTTACATTAACCTTGTCTGTGTACTGCCTCAGTACAACAGAGAAAGCAGAACAAAGAAAAGATCAAGGTCCCCAGTGATTACTTGGCAAATGAGTGGCACAAACAATATTTTTCTGTGGGAAAATCTAATGTCTGTGAAACCTTTCTACAGGGCAGGCTTTGTGCAATTCGGAACCCAGATGCTGAACATGCCTTGTGCTGTAGGTTTTACACCAATAGTTTGATTCCCACCTACTTTATGCAGAGTTTCAATGGCTTCACAAAATGAATCCCATGTGTGCCAATTACCAAGAACCTAAAATTTGGTCATTGCTTATTAATACATTGGAGATTTTACAAAAAAAAAATATTCTCTGAGAGCCTTCTGGAGCTCACAGGGGAAAGGAATACATTTCACACTATATTTCTTCTAGGCTTTATGTTGAGTTTTCTATGCAAGAGCTCCACCCCACAACAGCAATCAGAGAGGAATCTGAGCCACCCACACCAGCTGACATCCCTCACGAGCCCTCTTTCTGTTGCTCTCAATAGCTGTACATTTGACCTGACTGGAGTCTTAACTGAAGTGCTGTCTTTAGATTATTCTCAGAAAGAAAGCAAGGAATAAAAACAGCCAGCGCTAGCCCTGACAGCCCTCCAGACAAACTTACTGCAAGTACTTAAATATCCCAGCTCTTCAATTTAAACAGCATATAAATGAAATGTTAAGTGGAATTCGTTGTAAAAAGCCAAAATAGTGCTGCAAATAAGAACCACAAGTCTGTGTGGTTTCACCAAACTGCCTTATTCTCTGTAGCTCTTGGGTAGATCATCAGATAATTCAGTCAGTAATTAGCTTAGGAAACCTAACGAAAAACTGGACCCTGCCCAGTTAAACCAATGAAACTGACACATTTCCTAGGAGCCACCCTCTCCCATCTCCAACAAACTTTGTTGCTTAAGAATACTCACTCACGCTTTTCTCTCATGTCTAAACCTACTTGTCTTAAAGGCTAATTCAAGCCCTGCCTTGCATTCAAAGTTGCCTGTGATGGCAGAAGTAAACCTCCTGCCCTCCACATCAGTACATGTTTTCTTCATCTTCTTACTCAACTCTGTGCATGTCTTCTTGTACTAGCTATGTTTTAATGTGCACATGAGGGCTTTATCTAGTCTGAATGAGATGTGCATGCTTGTCTGCGTGCACAGGTACAGGTGTACACATGTGCACATTCCTGTGGAAGCTAGAAAGAAACAGAGTCACTGTATGCCATTTTATTTTCTGTGCACACAATCTCTGGACTGGCCTGGAAATGGCCTAGTAGTCCAGACCAGGGATCTGCCTACCTCTACCTCTGGCTCCTCTGCCATCATTTGTTGGCAGGGGCTGCTTTTTCATCCCAGCTGCCCAGAACCAAAATAATCACAGAGAAACCATATTATTTAAATCACTGCCTGGCCCACTAGTTCTAGCTTCTTACTGGTTAACTCTTACATATTAATTTAACCCATTTCTATTAATCTGTGTATCACCATGTGACTGTGGCTTACCAGCTAAAGTTCCCGGTGTCTGTCTCTGGTAGGGCTATGTGGCTTTTCCCTGACTCTGCCTCCTTTCTCCCAGCATGCCATTTAGTTTTCCCTGCCTACCTAAATTCTACCCTATCAAAAGACCAAGGCAGTTTCTTTATTCACTAATGGTATTCACAGCATACAGAGGGGAATCTCATATCAGCCATTTTCTTTTATGTGAGCTCTAGGGCAGTAACTCAGGTTGCAACAGCAATTTCCCAATGGAGTCATCTCCAGCACATTTCATATCCTAAGGACACCTAAAATCTCTTGAGATGTGAGCATGAGCTCTGAAGATGCCCAGAGCTGAGTTCAAATATATGTCTGTGGTTGTATCCAGTTCTACATTTGAATGACACCAATATTCTCTTTCACAAGAATGCATGAAGGATGACTGTAAGAAAAAAAACAGATACAAATTAACTTGTGTCTTAAAAGCTAATAAACAGTGTGCCCAGTCTACACACACATCATTAACAGAAGAATATGGCCACCCTAAGCATGACACGTTTCTCTGCTATATTCCTGGCATACTTGAGTTTGCCTACGGCAGCAATTTGCACAGTGGGCATTCACAGCTTCATAGCACTTTTAATAAGCAGAATTTAAGGCTCCAGCTTACTAATTGATATATATATATATATATATATATATATATATATATATATTTACAATATTTCAGCAGCATCCTTTGTAGCTGATAGAACTGCACTTGAGTACCACAGACTGTTCTATAACATTGGTCCCAAGCATCAGCAGGAGAGCAGCACAGACTTTATAGAACTCGACACTCCAGAGAAAACAGATAGATCTGGACACCAGTACTATGGTGGACTATTTTTTCTTTATTCTTTATTAGATTGCCTTCTTCTCCCACCACTGGATAAAACATATTATATTATCAAAAAATTAAAGAGTCAAAAGGTCTGGTAAGGTAAAAGGCTTATTGAGATAATATGTGGCTAAACATGGTTCAGGGGTCTTGTGTTCTTTTTCGTGGTTTTCCTGGTTGTCATCTGTAATTAGTCTAGGGTTGTCACAGAGGATGTGACAAAAGTAAATAAACAAAAGCCTAAAAAATTGCTGGAAGTCAACAAATAAGACATGATAGAATGGCTAAAGAGGTAACTCCATCAATACAATAATTGCCTTACAAAAACAAGGACCCAAGTTCAATTCCAAAATCTACATTAATAAAGAGCTTTCTCCTCATGGCGTGGGTGTAGAAGATCTGGCAATGCCTCTTGCCTGAGGATGGTGTCCCCAGTGGCCTTGATTGACCAGCTCAGACACCACCCAGGCACAAATCCAGGGCTTTGGGTTGGTCTTCGCTAACATCTATCCTATCTCTGACATGCTAGAGTGCATGAAAGGATTGGTCATGCCCAACAATAGCCACAGTATCTCCATGCTGAGGCAATAGTGGTATATCTGAGAGGAGTTTCAATGAGGGTCCAATATTGAAAATGTACCAGAAGCCAGAGGCCCCAAACCAGACCAACAATTCATTGCAATAAATACTTGCTAGTAAAGCTGAGTAGACAAAAAAAAGTATACTTCGTGACACACTGCAGCTCTCAATGCTTATAGATGAGTGAAAAGGTATTGGAGAGGTGGAAAAGATAGGAGAGAGAAGTGGGGTTTTTTGGTTTGTTTGTTTGGTTTGGTTGATTGGTTTTGTTTTTAATTAATATTTTCTTAATTTGGGGAATAGGATGCTATGGGGACGAGAGGCACATGTAGATGGACTGGGAAATGAGTGGAATTGGGGTGCATGATGTGAAATTTCCAAAGAATCAATAAAAAAATGTTAAAAAAAATGAAAAGAAAATTCCAGATAGGGTCGGGGAGACAGAGATGAGTGGACTTCTGGAACTTACTGGTCAGCCATCCTAACCCACTTGGTGACTTTTAGGCTTGCCATCACCCAAAATGTGGGTACCTGAGGAATGATGCCCAAGATTGTCCTCTGACCTCTGTGTACAATGCACACATGTACACATACATCTGTATATATGTAGGTATGTGCATATGCACAAACATTCATATATATGCAGATTAAAGATAGAAGGGATGGAGAGAGAGGGAGGCAAGGATGATTTTTACAAAAAGGAATGAGAAATCTGAACATCACCACTCACCTCAAATCCCATACTCAGGTTTCCCCCCCACACCCCGTTGAAGCACTGTAAGCATGACATCACACAGACTACATGTCTAATTTTTTTTTTTTTTTTGGTTTTTCGAGGCAGGGTTTCTATGTGGTTTTTGGAGCCTGTCCTGGAACTAGCTCTTGTAGACCAGGCCGGTCTCGAACTCACAGAGATCTGCCTGCCTCTGCCTCCCGAGTGCTGGGATTAAAGGTGTGCGCCACCACCGCCTGGCCCATGTCTAATATTCTTTTGTGGGTCAACCCCACATATGCTTTCTGTGGCTACTCTTTCCCTGTTGAAATAAGAGACAAAGAATGTTTCTAAACTTCACCCTCTTCTGTATTGGACAGGAATCATTGCATCCCTGTTCTGTCCAATCAGCTCATTGTGGAGCTATATAAAGGGACCAGGGTTCCAATCTATAACAAAGAAGAGAAAGGGACACTCACCTGCCAGGCTTAGTAGACATTTAGGACTTTTAGGACTCAATTCTCTATCCTGAAGTGCCGGGGGTCACAGATTTCTCTGTGCCCTCTCTTTTAGATAGGCAGAACTCACTTCATGTTTAACAAGAAAAACAAAGCTAAGAGCCAACAAAGTCTGTGCATGTGTAAAGGTCAAGGGAAGACCTGAACATATGATCCAAGTCAGCATTGATAATCACTGTATTCTGCACCCAGACAGAGAATAAGACATCTAAGTGACCTGGACTCTGTTTGCATACTTATAGGATGGACAGTCTGGTGACCTTCGTCTTCTCTGATGCTTCCAACTCAAGAACACTGGAGTGCCAGGTCAATTACACTCTTCCCTGAGCAGCTAAAGCAGCTTTCAAAACACTGTTGTCACTGTGTCAGATCAAGTGCAGAGGAGCGGAAATATGCCTTGGGAGTCTCAAAAGGCATTAGACGGCAAGTTAGGCAGAAATTAAATTCCATTTGCAGTGATTCCGTAGGACGCCCTGAGAGAGCAAAGGTATTCAATTCTCATTATTAGTGCTGGATTTATGGTTCAAAATGAAGGTGAAATTAAAAAGAAAATATCAGAGTTGATGTTCTAAATAGCTTTTTAAATTCCAGATCTGCAGTAATGTGCTTCAGCATTTGATCTAGCGTCCCCAGCCTCAGGAACTCTTGAACTGATCAGATGAGCTCATTGCTACTGAGCCAACTCATTTAAACACATTTTCACGATGGCAGCGCTGTCTTCAGAAAATCATAGTCCCTCTTTTCTATCCAGCTCTCAGGAAGCTCCAAAGTCTGGACTGATCTGGAACAGCACACCTCCATACTGGCTGCTCCCATGAGCCTTTTCTCCAGTAGTGCCTCCCTGCTGTGCAGCTGCCTCCTGACCCCAGCTTCAGAACTCTGCCCACCTGTACCACAAGTATCAAGAGTCTCTCTGAAGATCTGTTTGAGACGCACCCCTTCAGACATCCTTGAAGTCTGGGCAGATGACTCAGCAAAATGCTTACCATAAAATGTGAGGTCCTGAGTTCGGCTCCCTAGAGCCCACATTCTGTGGAAAAGCCATGTACAATGGTGCACATTTGTAACCCAGCCCTGGGGAAATAAAGACTAGTGCGTCCTTGGAGATTTCTGACCAGGTCAGCTTGTCAAATTGGTAGGCCAGGCCATTGAGAGACTCTGTTTATTTTTTTTTTTTTTTAAGTTTTGGCTCTGTGATAACAAAAACAATGAAATAATGGTCACACCGAAAAGGGCCATGGCCATGTGCAGGGCTGTCAATTCTTTGCAGGAACTGCACCTAGTCAAGGACAAGCCACTAGGAAGGTTGTCTTTCAGAACATTGTAGAGACCACTGCTGTCAATAACATTTCCAGAGCAAGTATCTTCAATGCTTACATGCTTCCCAAGATCTGTGTAGAGCAGAATGAGCCGTGCTGTCCATAGCAAGGTGGTCAGGAATCAGTAAAAGTATTGGTATTGTTTTTTGAGACAGGGTTTTTCTGTAGCTTTGAAGCCTGTCCTGGAACTAGCTCTTATAGACCAGGCTGGCCTATAAGAACTCACAGAGATCCAACTGCCTCTGCCTCCTGAGAGTTGGAATTAAAAACATATGCTACCACTGCCGGAATTTGAGCACATTTTCTTAACTTCCACAGAATGCTTAATGGAAGAGCTGATAAATGGTCAAACATGGGCCTTTATCTAAACGTTTGTTTGATGTGCATATTCATATTCAGAAATACAATATGTGGGCAAGATTTCACCAGACACCAGCTGGTGAGATGCTGTCATGAACATTGTTTTTATATTCGTTTTATTTATATAAAGGTATGTTTATATGAACATGTGTGTGCAGATTTGCGTATGTTTGTGGAAACTAGAGTCAGAAGATGGTATTAGATCCTTCACAGCTGAAGTTATAGGCATTTGTGGAACACTCTACTCATCGTGTGGGCACTGGAATCTGAACTCTAATCCTCATGATAGTGTAGAAATCACTCTCAATCCCTGAGGCATCTCTCCAGTCCCAGTGTTATGATTTGAATAGGAAATGTCTCTCACTCACTCATATACTGTATTGGTTTGCATGTTAGTAGACTTTGGAGAATTGACTCAGTCCAGATGAGTCTCACCTAGTAAGTGGATCAATCCTTTGATAGATACATGCTATGTGGCACTATCGAAAGGAGGTAAGAAGTAGTGGCTAGTGACTAGTTGGAGAAAGTGATTGCTGGAAGCACATCCTGGAACTCTATCTTCACCAGTCCTATATTCTGTCTCTATTCACTGTTTTCTGATTCTTTACCACACTCTCTACATCATGATGGACTTGACGCCTTGAAATCATGACCAAAACAGACAATTGCTCCCTTATAGTTGTCATGCCAGATACTGTGGTCACTGCTATGAGGGAGGTGACCAACATGCTAAGGAGATGCACATCCCCCTTGACAGAACAGTGCGAGAGCCAGGAGATCAGCATGAGAAGCTGGGTCATACTGTCCCACCAACATTCTCCCTAAATGCAGTCAGGGAAGACTGCTGTGCTGGCTATACAAATGCAGCTTCAGAGTATGTCAGCTGCTGCCACCATGCAGCACACACCCTCTGCTTTTCTCAGTAGTTAAATGAATATCAGATAAGCAATACTTTTCTCTTCTATATGTACAACTTTCAAAGCACAATTATTTTTTAGATTTATTTACTTTTAATTTATGTGTACAGGTGTTTTGCTTCCATGTGTGCTTGCATACCATGTGCTTATGGTATCTGTGGAGGCCAGATGAGGCCATCAGGTCCCCAAGAACTGGAGTTACAAACCGTTGTGAGCTACCATGTGGTGCTGAGTCCTTTGGAATAGTAACCAGTGTTCTTAACTGCTGATTCACCTCTCTTAACTACCTTCACCTTCCATGCTGATTTTTTGGAGACACATCTGAGATTGAGTTTTTAAGTTGATACTCCTCCCTGCTGCATTAAACTTTATCTTCATTGTGCATGGCCATTGCCCTCTTGAACTGTCAGCAGTCATAATTACCCATAGGAGACCTGTACAAGAACAGACCTGTAATCAGAGGCTGCTTGTAAATTTCCCAGCTGCCCTGACCTGAAATAGTCACAAAGAAACTGTATCAATTAGGATACTATTTGGCCAATAGCTTAAACGTATTGTTAGCTAGCTCTTATGTCATAATTACACCATTTCCATTATTTTTGTATTTTACCATGAGGCTCATGGCTTACCAGGAAAGTTCCAGGGCGGGTGCCTCTCTCCTTTGACAGCTACATGGCATGTCCTTGACTCTGACTGATAGCAACTTCTTTATTAACCAATGAGAATAATACATAGTCACAGCATACAGAGGGGAATCCCACATCACCTCCCCTTTTCTGTTTAATTAGAAAGGAAGGTTTTAACATAGCAAGATTATATATAACAAAACAGGTATCAAGTAAGAATTACAGTTACAATATTTCTATGTACTTTATCATTTATCATAACTAAAGAAATCTATAATTATAACTAATCTTCATCAAAAACCCCAGAAAGATGTATTATTACCTAAATTAACAGGAAGTGCATTTTAAGCAACTTCCGAAACTCTGGAATTGACATACATCTTGTTGCCTGAACAGTCACCCAAAGTTCTTCTGTACTGTTGCAACATCCATATTCAACCCACAGGCCCATAGTATCTGGCAGACTTTTCCATGAAGAAGAAGACTTGAAGATCTCTTATGCTTTGTACTGGCAAAATTCATCAGTTGCTTTCTTCTGTATCCTGCAAAATGTCTGGCAGTTTATTTATGAAGTGGGAACCCTTAAAAAGTGTCTTACCTTTAGGCAAGCTCAGCAGTCATTTTTCTGTGGATCCTGCATGTCCAGTTCATATAGCACACCATCAAGCAGTCCAGACAAGAGCAATTTCTTGCCCAAATGATGAACAAACTCCAGAAGAAACCTCTTTGATGCCCACCATCCTCTTGAAGTAGATTGGTGCTGCCAGGAGAAGATGTGTCTCATTGTTATGAAAAGTCTAAGTTCTTAAAATATTTTAAATGCCATATTTTGTAAGTCTTTGAAAGGACTGGAGAATACCTGTCCATCTGAAATATATCTCTGTACATCTAGAAAACCTAACTAACATGATTACAAACTTGACTATTATAAATTACTATCTATTAACCTGCTTTTATTAATTATACATTACATTTTTAAATGAGCTGCTCAAGCACAGTAACTTAATCAAGAGCAGAAATATATGTATCACAAAATTGATCTTAAATTTGTACCAGTAAACCAAGATCCATACCAATGTATTCATCTCTACAGCATAACCCGCTTTAAATGTAAGCAAAAAATTACAAACAATATTTGGGACTTTGGGTGTTGTTCTCCAGACTACTTCCTGCTGATTGGGGGTGCTGTTAGTTGAATCTTTCATAGGATATCCTATGTGGTAGGTACATATTAGTCAGCAATCCTGAAGCTTACATGGATGTTGGACCATCTAGACCAGTGCTTCATAGGGTCTCGTTTGACTTTGAATTCTTGGTTTTAAAAATAAAGATTATTGAAACACAGCCATTTATTACATAATTTCCATGGCTTCTTTTACAACTACAATGATGATGGGGGTGGTAGGACAAAGACTAGAAAGCCAACAAGACAAAAAAAAAGTTCATTATCCACACCTTCCAAAAATATTCCACTGTTGATGAATTTCAAATTGACAATATTGTTTCTGCTCCCTGCATTCTATTTATGAAATAATTTATACTAAGGTCATAAAAATCTTCCCTTTTGCTTTCCATTTTCAAGTTTTTCTTTTTTGGTTTGGTGGTTTTCTCTTTGTTTATGTGCTTCCTAACTTCCCCCAAACAATTCCCATTCTTTCCATCTACCCTCACCAAAGGTCATAAAAGAAAGGGATTGTTGGGTTCTGAGCCTTTTGGGTAACTAGAAAAAGATATAAACAAAGAAAAATAATAAAAAACAAAATCATTAGATAATTGGATGTGTGACAGAGACTAGCAACAAGTCTAAAGCAGAGTGGGAGTGGAAACAAGGGAAAAGGAAAGAGAAGAGAAAGAGGTCCATCTATCATTACCCTTTCTACTTAGGGGGCTGGAGAGACAGCTTCAAAGATCAGGAAGGGTGGATCCTGAAAAAGGGAGATAGTGTTTGAGCTTGAAAGTAGAGATAAAGTTAAAGAAAAGGTGCCACCTTTCTTTGTAGACTAGAACACTCACTTCAGGGGCCCCTGCTTCCAGTCATAGATTCATCACTATGGGAAATGTACGGCAAGAAGTCTTTATGCTGTTCTTGACTCATTGTGGCACTGGCAGGTAGAATAACATTGTCACCAAACTTAAGGCATATTTGATTAAGAAATGAAATCATCAGCCCTCATTGTTCGTCATGATCAGAGATTTCAGTTTTATCCCATGCTTTTTTTGGTAATAGTCCAGCTGGCCTTGGTGAGCTCCCAGTAGATCAGCTCCACTGTCTCAGTGGGTGGGTGCACCCCTCGTGGTCCCGACTTCTTTGCTCATGTTCTCCCTCCTTCTGCTCCTCATTGGGACCTTGGGAGCTCAGTCCAGTGCTCCAGTGTGGGTCTCTGTCTCTATCTCCATCCGTCGCCAGATGATCATGACGAACAATGAGGGCTGATGAGACGCCAAGGACAATGGCACGCAGTTTTGATCCTACGCAATCTGCTGGCTTGGTGGGAGCCTAGCCAGTCTGGATGTTCACCTTCCTAGATATGGACGGAGGGGGGAGGACCTAGGACTTACCACAGGGCAGGGAACCCTGACTGCTCTTTGGACTGGAGAGAGAGGGGGAGAGGAGTGGGGGGAATGGGAGAGGGGTAGGAGGAGGGGGAGAAGAGTGGGAGGAGAGGGAGAAGAGTGGGAGGAGGGGGAGGGAAAGGGGAGGCTGGGAGGAGGTGGAAATTTGGTTTTTTTTTCTTTATTCTTCTTTTATCAATAAAAAAATGTTAAAAAAAATAATAAAGAAAAAAAAATAAAAAAAAAAGAAATGAAATCACTTCTGGATTAAGAAGAAAATTGTCCTCAATGAGGTCAGAAAGGACTAAATGCCTTTTTTGTCCAGTTCTCCCATCCCACTTTGGAGATGTTTACTACTATCACCAGGACCCAGCACAGGTATTTCATTTGTATCCCGTCACCCTCAGAGTGGTGTTCCTTGAACCTCTACTGAGATGGGCTGTATGTTGCTGTTATTGTTGTTGTTTTATTTCTCTTTCATTTCCTTTTTCTGCCTGGAAGCAGAAAGTATAAGAGCCAATTAAGTTCATTTCTGTCATTTAAGCTATGTGTTTGACATTTCTGGTCTTTAATTTACTGTATAAAATCCTACCACTGAATCCTTTCACATAAGTGGGAAAGTAAGTCAGTCATGGAGGCTTAAATCAATCACCCCAGCATTCATAAGGCACAGGTAGGAGAACTGCTATATATATCCAGCTTAGACTGAATAGTGCACACTGAATTGAAGACAAACCCAGACTACAGAAAGGGACTTCCTTTCAAAGGTGAGAGAAGATAAATACAGGGGAGCAATTTTCAGAAAAGGAAAGGAGCTGCTTGAAAGGAACAATGAGATGAACAAGAGACAATGCAGATAGTGATAATCTAAATAAATTACCTATATATGAAATTGTCATATCACTCATTAATTTATATCATTTATGTATGCTACATTAATTTGATAAAAGAAAGTATAAGTGTCAAAAAGATTAGAAATAATCACTTCCCTTCTATCATGAGATAGGTATTGTCTGGTTCTGTAGCCTTTGGAGATCTCGGAGGCCAGAATGATGTCGTTCACCCTTCATTTGAAAGGCCTACCTAAGCTGAAAATGACAAGAAATAGAGGACAAAGGAAAGGAATGGGGCAGATGTGGTGCAAAGCACTGCAATTGTCCCAAATGACTGAATTTCACCACTAACTAGTAATCTGTAAGTGTCTGTCTTTCTCTTTCCTCTACTTTCTCTGTCTCTTCTTAGCACCCACCCGCACATGGAGGGGAGAAGCAGAGAGAGAGAGAGAGAGAGAGAGAGAGAGAGAGAGAGAGAGCACAAATAGAGCCTAAACAGAAGTGTGTTCCTTACTGAACACTTACAAAGAAAAGTGACATTGTACCAATTTAAGCACAATTCAGAAGGGAGGAAGTCTGCTTCTATTTTTCCATTTATCAGTGGATGAGTACTCATTGGATGAATGATAATGACATAATGAAAAACAGACAAATACAACTTCAAACACATTCTTTTAAGTTTTACAAGAGGGGGGTTATATGGTCAATTTCATATTCAATAAAGAAATCGGGAAGTTAGTATTTTGTAAACTTTGACTCAGAAAATTTCAGACATGTGAAAAAGAAACATCCTCAAGGAGTTTCTAGTTTATAACTTTCATTTTGATCAAAAAGCATCCTGTTTGTTACAACAATATTCACAAGCATTGAGAAACCTAATATTCAGTGGGCCGACTTTTAACTAGTAATCACTTTGGAGAAGTCTTGACCCAAAGCTACCCACTCTTAAACAAGAAACATTTACATATTCCCTCAGTGGAATTTTCTCCTCGAGTGTGTTCTATGAACCTTCCTAGCAACCATTATAGAGAAAACAATGACTCATGGTGAGCATGGTTGGAGACTGGCCCAAGGCAACCCACTCTCCCCTCCTGTGAGTAGGCATAAGTCCATCAAGATAGGAGGCCACTTGGATTCAGATATTAAACCTGCCAGATTCATTTGTGACAGATCATGCTGTCAAGTCATTCTGAAATATAAAGAACTTCAATCTTCAGGGAGAAAGAAGAATGGAGACACAGAGAAAAATAAGCGCAGGCCTGCCTGTAAGGTACAGGAGGCAGACGGTGCACCATGTCTGAAAGCTCACGTCCTACAATTCACCTCCATAAAAGGTAAAGCACAGTGTTGTCTTTTAATCTACAGCTACCCAGAGATAACTCGGAGACCTATGACTCAATTGGCAGCTTCAAACTGGAGAAAGTCATTGCCCCACAGTTGTAAAGATTAGAACTCTGAGATGAGTGTGTGTCAATGGGCTAACACTCTGTGGACAAAGCTATCTGGAAGTTGCAGCACATGAAAGTTTGTTCCCTGTCCCTTAAAACATCTAATAACTGCCAGCTTGTTCTACTTAGAGTCAAGACTCTAAACTTCATGGTACAAGTCTCCATCTTACAAGGAGACTGGTTATTGATTTAGAGTCTGCCTTAGTTAGAATTTCTTTTGCTGTAAAGAGACACCAGGAACATGGCAACTCTTATCAAGGAAAAACATTTAATTGGGTAAATCACATTTTCAGAGGTTTAGTCCATTATCATCATGGTAGAACATGGTTGTGTATAGGCATACATGGTGCTGGAGAAGTAGCCAAGAAGGCAAAATAGAAGTGTTCTGTCTCACTGCGTGTGGCTAGAGCATATACGAACCCTCAAAGCCCACCCCCACAGTGACATACTTCCTCCAACAAGGCCACACCTCTCATTAGTATCTCTCCTTTTCAGGGCCATTTTATTTCAAACCACCACATTCTACTGCCTGGACTCCAAAGACTTATAGCCATATCATAATACAAAAATTCATTCAGTTCAACTTTAAAAGTCTACATAGGGTTTAACAGTCTTAACCAGTCTCAAACAAATACTGAACCAAAGACCAAAAACCAGCTGGGCAAACTCCAGACCCTGTATCTCCATGTCTGATGTCAAAATCTCCAATTCCTTTCAGCTTTGTTAACTGCAAAATACTTCTCTCTCTTGCACTGTTTCTTTTACCTGTTAGTAGCTTCTCTCAGCAGGTATCCAACAGCTCTGTAATTTACAATATCTTGGGATCTCCAAGGCAATTCAGGCTTCAACTTCACAGCTTCATGAAATGACCTAGGCCTCCATGCAGGGGCACCCCTGTCACATGCTGGTCCTCGTCAGCTTTCTTATTCACAGAGAAAATTTCCAGTTTCTTGTTTCTGTCCTTGACTCTAAAGACAGAACCACATGGCCAAAGGTGCCAAATTATGCTGTTTACTGGGGTGGAACGTGGCCCCTTTGTTCAATTACCTCTTTATAAACTTTGTTTGAAATGATTTCCTTCACTGCCTAAGTTTGACTGTCCTGGAACATGCTCTGAATATCACTTAGTAATCGGATGGGATCTGAGAAAGGTACAAGGCAAATTTCTAAAGTCAAGTTTCATTAGCTCATGTGCTTTTAGACCTATGCCCTCATGTGACCACATTTTAACCCTTACCTTTATAAGTCAATTGCATATTTGAATCTCTGTTAAGAAAGCATTCACCAAACAACTGAGGGGCAAGCAAGTAGTAACAGAAATACCTTCTTCACTCTCTGCCAGGTACCATTCTCTCACCATCCAAACAAAAGTCATTTCCACTGGATGTCATGTGAGACCCATGAAATTCTCTTCAGTGACCTCAGTGTGAGAAAATAAGAAACTTTTCTCTGTCCTATCACTTACTCTTGACATAACTCTGTTATCAGAGCCCAAACTCATAAACAAGTACCTTTGGAGATAGCAACGAACCAATATTATTCTCTAGAAGAATGGCAGATATATTTGCACCACAGCAGATGTACTTGTTAGTGCTCTAATTGCTCTCAGAAAATGCATCACGGAGCAGCTTCAAGGAGAGAAGGATTATGTGGGGTTTACAGTTTAAGAGTACATACATACAAGTAACATTATTCAGACTGAGAAACTAATATAACAATATTTTTTTTAAAAAAAAGAGGTCATGAAGTTGAAAATGAGTAAGGGGGAAGGCATATGGGAGGCTTTGGAGGTAGGAAAGGGAAAATTATATAATTATACAATAATACCAAAACTAAATGAGAAAAATACAGTCCATCTTTTTAGGAAAGACACCATGGGCAGGAAATGTGAAGTGATTGGTCACACTGCACCCAGTCAGGAAACAAAACAGAAGGGAAATGTGGCCAAGCTCAAGTCTGCCCACAGTGGCTCACAGGCTTCACCTCCTCAATGTTCTAGAACCTCCCAAAACAGTACCATCCGCTGATGTTCACATCCTGGCCAACTGTGACGTAATAACCTCTGACACATACTCCTACCACCATGGACAGAGCTATTTCACCTACCTCCCCCTGCATAATGCACTGAAGTCATCTGAAGCCATAAACCAAAGTATGTACTTCCTTCTTTAGGAAATTTATTTCAGATGCCTTGGTCATAGCATTGTTAGGAGCATGAACCCCTTCTTGCAGGCTCGGTCTCCTTTCTTGCTGTGGTCCTAAACTTGTTTCTGTGCCTAAGTTCCTCATAAACTTTCTCCAATACTGAATTTGCCCACTTCATTTTTCCTTTTATTTAGAAGACTGTTCATTTTCAATAAGACAGACTAGGAATAAAATGTCCTAGGTTCAAGTTCCTGTTCACTCACTAGTTAGATGAGAAAGATACAATACTCAATGAGCCAATGAACATCTTGTCTATCTCAATCTCCATTTTTTAAAATAATATTACAGATTGTGGGGAGTGAAGCAAATGACTTAGTTTAAGTACACACTCACTAATGAATATCTGGAATTGAGTTTAGTAAATTATGTGCTCAGCTTACAGTGTCAGAACATTTTTACTAATTACCTAAGAAAAAGAAGCAGGAGCCTTATTACATACACTTGAAAGACTATCCCAGTAATAACTAAACCAGATGGGAGTCTATCGTACCCACTTCAGGGACTAGAAACTTTAGTGTTTTTTATAATGATAATGACTTCAGCAGGTGGTGAAATAATATTTTTAAACAACATCTCAAAAATTACTTTATTCTATTTAAAAGAAATTCCTCATGGATACCAATGACCCAAGTTACTAAATATATATGGATTCATTCCTTTTGGCCCCTGTGGTAGTTTAAATGAGAATGGCCCAGCCTTAAACTCATATGTTTGAAAATTTGGTTATCAGTTGGTAGAACTGCTTCGGGAGGATTAAGAAGGGTGGCCATGTTGAAGAATGTGTAATAGTAGGGGTGGGCTTTGAGACTGCAAAACCCTACGGTGTTCTCGATAAACTGTCTTCTGGTTGTTGTCTTAGCATGTAAACTCTAAGCCACTACTCCAGTGCTTGGCTGCTTCCATGTTCCCTGCCACGATGGGCAAGGACCCACCATTTGAAACTGTAAGCCCCCAATAAACTTTTCTGTAAGTTGCTCTGGTCACAGTGTCTCTTCATCACAACACTAAAGACAATCCTTACAATTACATGAAACTACAAGTTATTGGAAAAGAAACATCTACTAATCCTCTGCTTTACCCTAATATTCATGGTGAACAGTTTCAGTCTTTTGATAGGAGACTCATTTGGGGACAGTGTTTCACAATGTCGTCCAGGTTAGCATCTAACTCAGAATCCTCTTGCCTCAACCTGCTGAGTGCTGGGACTACACAGATATGACACTGTGACAGGATAGAGTGATTTCTTTCATGTGTATTCTTTTCATTCATGTGCCACATCTGTTTTAAAATCATAAAATGAAAATAATGGTAGCTAAAGTCATGATTCTTTTGGAATAATTAAACTCATATGGAAAGTCAAATTTAATATCTGTAGCTGGCTGCAAAGGTATTACTGGGCTAACAGCTATAAGTACATAAATGTCAGCAGGAGAACCCCTGGAAGAGACAGCATCTTCCTCTCACAGTCAGGCTCTCCAGTAAATGGAACACTGTGCTCTAAATTGAATTACTTCGAGGCTATTTGTGGAACTCAGTTGGAGGCATGCTTTTATATAAACAATGGCTGGAGATAAATTGGCCAAAATCGACAGGGAGATTTGTAATTTTAGTTATAAAACCCTTTCAGATCCAGAACTTGCATCTGTTGTTTTAACTTAGACACAGTGTCTGCACCTTAAACTACTGCTATTTCCATCAGTATTCGCATCTCCACAGCTACCTGTCTTCTCTGGCCAGTCAGGACACAGTCTAGTGGGAATTCTGTTCCTGCAGGTACTGGCTCTGTCATTGCAGCTAAAGGTAGCTTTAACTAAATCTCGAATGTTCTATTTAGAAATAAGAGTCAAAATTCAAAGGCTGGAGTAAAAACCTGTGAGCTCAGAGAAGGTGAGTAGCAACTAGGTAACCCTCTCTCCTTGTGGGCATCTCCAAATGAGAGTGTCCTTCCTCTCCACCAAAGCATGAAAGCCATGTCACTACAAATGCCTCCTGGCTAACTCCTGTGTGTCATTCCAACTTATCCATATGCCCTCTGAAGCTCTAGGATTACTTTCTGTCAACTAGTTGCTAACTCAGTCTCCTGACCCTTGGTTAATTTTATTTAATTAGCACAAATGCAAACCCAGGGTTCACAGTGTGATCAAATATCCCCCAACAGGAATCCAAGAAAAGCATCTTACTTTAGACCCCAATCCTGAATTTTACTTAATACACAATTATTCTTAATAGTTTGTTTACTAATTGCCTCTTGGCAGTACAGAAATTGTACTCATTTCTCTGACCAATCCCAAGTGTCCAACTTAATTATAGAGCCTTTTGGCAGCTACAGAGTAGAAATGAGCACCTAGGGAACCAGAGTAAGCCACCAAAATTCTTAAATATTAAGAACAACAATGAAGGCACAGAAAAGTCTTTCCTCTAGGGATTAAGCTTCAATCACATTTAAAACAGAGGAAAGTACTTTCTAGCTTTTGCAAACTTAGGGAAAGGCATCATTCAAGATTTAGGGAGCATCTAAGAATTAGGTAGAGGGTTGGAGATTTGGCTCAGTGGATCAAGCATTTGCTGTGCAAAGACTGAGGACTCTGTAGGCATTCTCAGTACTTCTATGGAGAGAGGAAGTATGATCCCTTGACAGTTAACTTGGTGTAACACAGGGTCCCTGCCTCAAACAAAGAACTAGAGTTGTTCTCTGTATGCCCCTCATAAACATGCCCCTCATAAACACATTATGCCCCCACACAAAAGTTAATTAAGTGAAGAAACAACATGAAAAGGCATATAAAGTCTAAATAATTTATTCATTTCCATTTTAGGCATAAAGAAAATCATGGCAAGTGTAGTGGACTAACCAATTTCTCAAAATTGGAAAGGTCTAAAGTACGTGACAACCATTCTGCACTCTCTTGATACATTCCTGAAAAAGGAACTCAAAGGCCACCAGAGTGTTCTTGTCAACATCTCCAAGTTCCAAGGCCCAAACCTATCACCTATAAATCAACAAGATTGCAAACCCCTCAGACATGACAGAAAAGAGAGGGAAAACTTCAGAAACTCACAAAAGAAGAGAGTGTTTCATTCATAGAAAACAAAGGGTAACAACTAAAAAGCAGAAAGTCAAGCTGAATGCAGCTCTCAGGAGAAGGAAGTGAGAGGCTTGCCCGAAAGGCAAGCCAAGTGTGGTAGTGCACACTGATTGTCAGCTTGACAGGATCTAGAATCAGATAGGAGACAGGTCTCTGGATAGTCTGGGTGTCTAGGTTGGGTACATTGAGATGAGAATAAACATTCTAAATATGGGTGGCATCATTCCATAAACTGGGAATGATCTTTCACCCTGCACAAAAATTAACTCAAAATGGATCAAAGACCTTAATGTAATACATGAAATTCTGAAACTATTAGAGGCAAATATAGGAAGAGCCTTGCAGGATATAAGCATAGGCAAGAACTTTCTGGAAAGAATCTCATTAGATTATAACATAATCCCAAGAACTGACAAAAAGGATTCAAATAAGTTAGAGATTTTTCACAGCAAAGTGTATAGAAAAGCTTACAAAATGAGAGAAAATCTTTGCAACCGTACAGCCAATGTGGGGTTAATATCTAGGAATCTATAACGAATTCCAAAAGCTAGATACAAAATGGCATTGAATACATAGATGAGTGTTCTAGTTTGCTTTCTTTTGCTTTGACAAAAAAAAATACTCTGACCAAAAGAAACTTGGGGAGGGAAGGACTAATTTCATCGCACACTTTCAGGCCACAACCCCTGCGACTAATCAGGACAGAAATTTAAGGCAAGAGCCTGAAGCAGAAACTGCAATCAAGAAAAATGGAGGAAAACTCCTTACTGACTTGCTGTCTGGTTTGCTCAGGTCAAAGAAATAATTTTTTTTGTTTGTTTGTTCTTATTCATTTATTTATTTATTTATTTAAGATTTCTGTCTCTTCCCCGCCACCACCTCCCATATCCCTTCCCCTCCCCCAATCAACTCCCCCTCTCTCATCAGCCCGAGATTCTGCCTTCCCACAGTCAGAAATACCACTACAGGTGATGGTGAAGACTTGGAATGAGGACTCCTTATGCTGGTGGATGCATAAACTACTGCAGCTAATATGGAAATCAGCATGAAGGTTCTTCACGGAAATTAAAAATTCACTGCCATATGATCTAGCTATATGGCTGCTGTATAGCTACATGAAGGAACTTAGAAGAGCATACCACAGAAATCCTTGCTGTATTTATTGCTGTATAATTCATGACATCCTGAAAATGGACTAGCCTAGATGACCTTTGCTAAATGAATGGGTAAAGCAAGCAGAGAACATGTACACAGTGCAATTTTATTCAGCTTTAAAAACTGGAATTATAACATTAATAGGAAAATAGATGGAACTGAGGCTCTTTATGGTAAGTGAGAGAGAGAGAGAGAGAGAGAGAGAGAGAGAGAGAGAGAGAGAGAGAGCGCAAGGCTGAAACAAATATCGCATGCTTTTGCTCAGATGGAGAATCTAGATTGAAATATGTGCATTTGTGGTTGTGAATGTGGGTGGGTGTGTAAATGTAACAATTAAAAGGGAAAAAGTCTTAAGACAGAAAGAAAAGGAACAAGGCCAGGTAATGAAATATGTGTGTCCTAAAAAAGGGTGGGATATGGGGAGAAGAGCGAGGAGGGGCTGAAGAGTGGGATACAAATACAAGTATTAAGCACATATAGTCACAGGGAATCCCAACTTTTTGCATTTCAGTCAGAAAACTTGATTGAAAAAAAGTCACCATTCTGAACATTAAGTTGATGCAGAATTAAACCTTCTTTCTAACATATGACTTGTATATATATATATATATATATATATATATATATATATATATATATATATATATACTTGGAAGTTGGACAAAAAGGGACTTTGCTTTAGCCAACAAGAGATCTTAAAATTATAGGCAAATTCCTTTCCAAAAGCTCATTTATAGGTTTAATGCTTTTGACCTTGACTGCACCTGTGAAGGACATCAGCTTTCTAAGTCATCTCAATCATGAGCTTTATTGAAGTGTAAATATCATAAAATTAACCTGATAAAAAGCTACCATAGTAAGAAACTATAAAATAGAAACAAATAAAACAGGGCAGGGAACCCTGATTGTTCTTTGGGCTGACGAGGGAGGGGGACTTGACTGGGAGAGGGGGAGGGAAATGGGAGGTGGTGGTGGGGAAGAGACAGAAATCTTTAATAAATAAATAAATAAAAATATATAAATTTTTAATTTGTTGTGAATGTTAGATTTTAAAGAGAAAATATAGTTTGAATACATGAATAAAACAAAAATCTTCATTAAGCTTCTCAAAAGAATATTAGAAATTATAGTACAGATCCATTTTTATGTCTTATATTAAAAAATCATAACAAGACTAGCAACCAAGACTTCCCACCAACAAGCCTGACAACCTAAGCTCAGTCCCTTCCATCCAAAGGGTAGAAGAGAACTGACCCTTGAAATTTTTCTTCTGACCTACACACACACACACACACACACACACACACACAATAAATAAATTAAAATGTAAACAAAAATTGTTTTTTATGGCAATCTTTTTCTAAGAACTGTGCATATCCTGACCATGAGCATCAGTTTTTAGCTCCAACTAGTGGTGTTTGCAGGAACTGCAGTTACAAAAGAGCAAACAGGAAGGTTTCTTCACCTTAGCAGGTGAGGAAAACAGTTTTGTCTGAGGTAACTGCTAAGGGTCAGGAGAGACCATCAGGGAAAAGCACTGGTGAATTATCAAAATTCAGACACCCATCACACAAAGCTTGAGAAGAAATGCAGAGTGGACTTAGTAAAAAGCTATGGTGTGGGCAGCTTAACAGCAGACAGATCATGAAAGAGAAGAGAGTTTCCTTCCACAGATGGGAAAGAAAACTATGGAACTATTCTCAGTGTCTCAAAGTAGTGCTCACAAGTTATTTAAAGGACAGCATGTACCTAAAATAAAATGTTCTAGTGGTTGCTAATTTACATGAGTAATTGAACACAACATCACCAACAATGGGAAAGTCTTCTACAGCACAGCAAGCAGTCCCCACAGCAACCATGTGACATCTCTGCTCACAGTGCTTCATCCCCATCCACTCAAAGAACACACCAAGAGATGTTTGGCATAGAAAATTCATTGTACCCTTCAAGAGGATTCATCATCATTAAATGAATAATGAATAAGGAGCTAAGGGTACTTGTTGTTCTTTTGCTGAACTACAGTTCCCAGCATTCTCCTGGATACGGACATTTCCCAGAAGCCTTTGTATTCCTCGTTAAAAAGCGAGGGTCCTACGACCCTCTCTCTCTCTTCTCTCTCTCTTCTCCCCCCTTTTCCTTTTTTCCTTTTGCTTTCCTAGTGTATTACACACCTGTCCCTGCCTGTTGCCCCTCCCCCCCATTAAAGTGCACCCACGTGGGACCGCCGCGTGTCTGTGTCTTTTCCTCGCATAATCGCCTTCGTCTTTTACCTTACAGCCAAGCCAGGATTTAATTAATTAACAACAGTACTTATAAAAGTTGTATGGTTTAGGAGACACCGAAGAAACTATATATAGATAGCAAATACATAACTTTTCGATTCTGAAATTGAAGCAGCACTAATCATAATATGTCAACATGATACAACGTGGTTAACTATTAAGGTCATTTAAGGCATTATAGGGTGATTCTGAGTATGAAGACTATAATAGAGGGTATTGGTAAATTTATTTTTTATTTCTCAGATATGGAGAATGCTTTTCTGTAGGAAGCTATATGCCATCCAGGAAAACTTAGAAATCAAATATTATGGTGCCTGCAACCTATAATAACTTGGTAAAGGAAAAATATATGTGAAAAAATTTCACTGATAAGACAGATAACTTGAACCAGTCACATGAGCCTGAGTTTTCCATGTATGAAGAGAGATGTGTGGGTACTCACATAGTCTCGCAGTTTCTTGAAAGAGATATTGAAAGGACAAGAGGCATCTGTGCTCACAGATGAGGAGTTACTCTGTGGACCTGCCCATCACCTTCCCTGTAGCTCTAATCTTCTTCCAATACAACTCTTAGACTGGCTTGAGTTGTTTCCTGATGAATGCTGTGTAGTTGTATATGACTTATATACATAAACAGCATTCACATGTGGCTGTGTATATAGAACATTTGAAATTTAACAATTTATATTTAATAAGATTGATTGAGTGTAGAAATATGTGGTAAATTAGGAGGATAATTGTATCTAGAGTACTCTTACATATGATTATAACTGAGTCTGAACTACAATGACAGTGTAGTGGTTATTCTCAATAGTCAACATAATGAGATCTAGTTTCATCAGGGGATAGACCATTTAGATTGTTTGTGGTGGATTATCCTGAATAGGTTAATTAAGATGGAAAGATCTACTCACTATTAGCTCTGATCCTAGACTGTAAAACTTAAAAAGGGAAAAATAACTAAAACATCAGCATTCATTGCTGATCCCTTTTTAATTAAAATTTATCGTTCTCTTTACATCCTGATTGCAGGTTCTCCTCCTTCCTCTTCTCCTGTTCCCTGCCTCCCCACATCCACTCCTCCTTCATCTGCATTTAGAAAGGAACAGGCCTCCCATGTGTGGCAGCAAAGCATGGCACATCAAGATGGGAGAAAACCAATTTCTTCCTCTGAATCAAGGCTAGTCAAGGCAAGTTCCCAAAAGCCAGTTTAAGGTGCCAGGCACAGGTCCCGATCCCATTGCTGGGAACTTCACAGGCAGACCCAGTCACACACATGCAGAGGACCTAGGTCAGTCCCATGCAGGTTCCCATTAGCTCAGGGATGCTGTCTCTGTGGGTTCCCCCACAATGGCCTTGACCCCCGGTCTCCTCCCTCTTTTCAACAGAACTCCTGGAGCTCAGTTGAGTACTTGGTTCCGTTCCAGCTCTCTGGTGACAATTAAGGTAGTTACCAATCTGATTACAGTAGAAAGTCAACTATTGCTAGAAGTCTTAGCTGGGGTCATCCTTGTGCTTCCTGGGAGTTTCCCTGCTACCATATTCCTCCCTAACCCTGAAATGGGCTATCCTATATCAAGACATCTCTCATTACTCTCCCCATCCAACCCACCAATGCTGATTCTTCAATGGGACTGGTTGCCTCGATCTCTTCCTACTATGACTTCCCTATCATAATGAGTATTTTTGAACTGTGGTCCAAAAACAAATCCTTCATCCCCAAGGCTGCTTCTGTCAGATTATTTTAATCACAACAACAGGAAAAGTAGTTGATGTAATATCATGTATTGTTGTTGCCTTTGAGAAGAATCAAATAGTCTTTGAGAATTTTAAAGTCTTATAGCTAAATAAAAGTTTGTGGATTTGTAACACAAGAAGCTTTATTCAAAGAGCTCTCCTTTTTGTAACATACTATGCTAAAATGTTTCAAGTGGATTAGAATCAGTAGATTTAAAAAAAGAAAAATCAGTCTAACCCTAGAGAAGCTTTGAAAATTTGGACACATTGTTTCTGTTAAAGTTGTAGTTTCTCCCTCCTTCAACATCTCAAACTCCCCAGCTGGAGG
Source organism: Microtus pennsylvanicus (assembly GCF_037038515.1). NCBI lineage: Eukaryota > Metazoa > Chordata > Mammalia > Rodentia > Cricetidae > Microtus > Microtus pennsylvanicus. The sequence continues at coordinate 1,402,389 of NC_134594.1, read as the reverse complement.
ATTAGAGTCCTAGAAACAGGTACACAAAATCTCGACTGAAAGATCAAATGTGTTAGTTGTGATGCCATCACAGCCAGTCTGATGAAACAGGGCAGAGAACCATGAGAGGCTAAAATGCTGTTGGTTGTCTTTGAGGTCCCCATACTGAAAGAGAGGTAAGTAGAAGAGAGAATTCTGAGCTAAAATATTTTCTGATTTGGTCTGTTGTCAGCTCTAAAATATGCCGGTGTGCCCCAGGGGGAGATCATGGGACCCTTCTGAGCACTGGTTTTCATTATAAGATATATGTAAGTGGTGGTGCTTTGTTTCGATTGACAGAATCACCTGGGAGACCTCTGGGTCTGTGAAGATGCGTCCAGAAATAATTAAACAAGTGGATAAAGGCTTCCCCCAGAGTAAGTAACAACTTCCAACTGAATGCAGCTCAGGTATAAATACATCCCAGGGAAAAAGCAGTGAGTGACTGTGTCTGTGTCTCCATCACCACCAACACCCACCGCTATTGTGATGCCTCCACCACCATCTTCTCCACACATCAGACACTAGCTTCTTTGTTATGTGTACTTTGTTGTATATACTAACCAGAAATTCTCCAGAGATATTCCAAGTCTTCAGTGCCAGATTATGACTGCTGAGACCTCCAGATTCATGGGCTAAGCAGTTACCAAATCTTTTTCTGCATCTTCAGAATGCAAACAGCCATTGATAGGCTATACACCCTCTACCATATAACCCAACTAATAAGAGAGAGTGTGTATGTGTATGCATGCGTGTGCACGATTGTGTACATGTGTGTGTGTACTATAATATCTCTGAAGGTATTACAAAAAGAAAATAATGTAAATTTTGAAATAATTTCTAATTAATTCATCATTCAGGACGTATTAGTTAAAGGACATTGAGATTCTGAGAATAAATCCCCAAACACCAACAATTCCCATGTTACCTATTCCTTTTCCCATGTTTCTACTTTCTTTCATTCAAAGCACAACACATGACTAACAGCCAGTAAAGCACTTCACTGAAGAAGGTTCTAGAAGACTCGATGTGTTGAGGACAAAGGAAGAGCCTAAGGAAATGAGATGACTTTGGCTTCCGGTGGCTTTGCAGACAGTAAGGCTCCCCTCACGTTAGTCACTTGTCACAAAGCGACTCCTGCGCTAAGGAGGCCTGCTCTCGTAAGTGTGCTGCAAAGAGTACCATGTTCCAAGTCAACTTACGATTGTGTAGGAGGGCATGAATATTAACAAGAAATGTCACTGTTTAAAGAAATCCTAAATCTGAAGAAGATAAATGGATTAAAACTATTTTAGAAATTCAAAGCAGCTGAAAATATCAAAGTTACTAACCTGAGATGAGAAAATTTAAAAACAGACTTTCCTTCTGGGGTGGGGTGGGAAGCAGTCGTCAGGACTATGAAAGCACAAAGCACATTGAGTCTGTAGTCAATTCTCACAGTCTTACTGAGGCTTGGCCATTTACTCACTAGGCTTGAGACAAGTCATGTGATTGTACCCAGCCCCAGGAAATTAGATGGATGTTAATTCCTTTTCAATTGGAACATTCCATGACTATCATTATTTTAAATTGCTATTATAACCTGAATTTCATTTACAATTCTGCTTTCTCTAAAACTAGAAAATTGTGAGTTTGTCCTACAATGTAATTATTTGCAATCCACTTGACTGAAATGGATTTTAACCTCAAAATAAAATGCTTTTATTGCCTAACCTCTGACATGGAGTACAGTAAAATTTCTCATCGGACTGCCAGTGAACTGAGCACACACCTAGTCCATCCCCTGAAGACATATTTATCACCGAATCCTAATTTCATCATTCAATAAGAAGTGCCGTGAGCTGAAGCAGGGAGTAAGTGCATTCTGCTGCAGCTGTAGGGTGACCTTCGCTGAGACTCCCGGCAGAGCTGCATGGCTTCCAGGTTATGACATCACTGTGCTATTATGAATCAATTTATCTCATATATAGCCAGTACATTTCCCTATGAATTTGTCTTAATCATCACAGTGCTTTCTCCTGCTTCAACCAAGAGACACCACATTCATCTCTTCTGCCCCTTTTCCTTCTCTGGGGAAACCTGACAGGTAAACAAAACAAAAGCACTGATTTCTCCGTCTACTCCACCTGAGTTCTATTTCCTTCTCATTAAAGAGGGATCATTAGATCATTAATATCTGTTGTTTGTATTCAGTTAAATACTTGTCAACCACACTTTTGCCTTTAAATATTTTAGAAAGCTGATTTAAAAACTATATACATTAACTATTTATATTTACTTTTCCCAGAAATTTCTGTTCATATTCTAACCGCAGAATAATGATCCAATGGACAGGGACCTTTGCTAGGTTCAATTATACCACAAGAATATCAAATATCTACAATGTCATCTAGTTTCAAACAATGGTAAATAAGATAAATGACAGAGTTTGGAACTGTGGGATGGGTTAGTGAGTAACGAACTTGTTGCCAAGCTTTAATGCCTGCATTCAACCTTAAGTCCCATGTGATATAAGGAGAGAACAAACTCCTATAAGTTGTCCTATTACCTCTACATACATGCTGTGGCATATACACATACAAACACACACACACACACATATACACTTTAAATAAAATGTAACATAAAGAGCAATTTTAAAATGCAGCTTCTATTTTCATCATATTTCTAGACATAATTTAATTTTATTCATATAGTTAAGAAATAAAGTTTTTCTTCTAAAAATTATATATATATATATGTTTGATTTTTTTATTTTTTACAAATCTTACAAAGGTATCTACCAAGTTCTGAGGCAGCACCAAGGAGAGCAGTCACTAATTCTTTTGAGGGTTATTTCAGGAAAGTTTCACAAGGAAGACAGTACCTGAAGACTGAAGAAGACGCCAAGTAAAGAACAAATGGAAGTAACAGAAGCAGAATCCGTGAGAGCAAACAGAGGCCATAAACTACAGAATAGACATATACAGCACACACACAGAGAATGACAGGTGGATAAAAGTTAATTTACATGTTTAACATCAAGGCCAGGGATCTTAAATGACCCTCAACAAAAAAATTATACAAGGAACAAAGTTAACCTATGAAAATCACTTACCAAATTTCTGTGTGTTCTGAAAGGCTAATTTTAAATTCTGTTGTTGATAGATTGAAGATAACTAAGTTGGAGATAAACTACAAAGATATCTTCTTACTGAGAATGGAGTCAAGGAAGAAAGATTCTAGATATAGCTAAAGAGAGGACAGTCCAGGATCAAAAAATGCAGAAGAAAAATGGAAAAACAAAAAGAAGTAAACGTCAGAAGTGCCTTCTGTATATCTTAGGGATAGAAATGGAACAAGGTTCAGGAGAGAACAAGTGTTGAACTCAATGATTCTCTTTTATTTTCTTTCTCCATTTTTATGTCTGTATGAAATCATGTATATATGTGTATATTTGCATATATGTGAGCATAAGTGTACAGAGTGTACATGCATGTCTTTGTACTGACATGTAGGCCCAAGGTTGATGTCAAGAAAACATCACTCTTCCGTTATTCCATTATTCATTGGCACACAGTCTCTCAGTCAGTCCAAAGCATCCCAATATGGTTAGTCTTGCTAGCCAGCATGTTCTGGGGATCACTGTCTCCACCTTACAGGACAGGAATTACAGGCAGCCTTCCCCCTACTGTGCACTTACTGGGTTCTGAACTGTGGTCCACATGCTTGCACAGCGAGGGCTTTCACCACTAAGTCATCTCCCCACCTGAATTCCAAATGAGAGGTGAATGTTAGGAAGACACGACACAGATTTGAAACAGCCAGTCCCTGAGGAGAGAAGAGTAGAGAGATGAGGAGGGCACATGTTATAGAATGAGGGAAGCTTAACAGGTGAAGAAAGAAGATAAAGACAAGATCCTCAGAATTGTAGGCGCAAGAGGGATTGAGGACACCAGGAGAACACAGTCCATGGAATCAACTAAGCAGGGCTCTCAGGGGTTCACAGGGACAGAAGCAACCAACACAGACCCTGTATGGGTCTGACTTAGGTCCTCTGCCTAGACAATACTTGCGTAGCTTGGTGTTCTCATGGAACTCCTAACAGTGGGAGTTGTGGGGTGTTTCTGATTCTTTTGCCTGCACTTGCAACCCTTTTCCCCCATGGGGTGGCCTCATTCAGTTTTGATATGAGGGTTTGTACCTGGTATTATTGTAATTTTTTGTATAGTGTTAAGTTGACATCCCTGGAAGGCCTGCTCTTTCTTTCCAAAGGGAAACAGAGGAACAGTGGATCTAGGAGCTAGGAGGAGTGGATGGAAGAAAAACTGTTCAAAATGTAATGTATGAGAAAAGAATAAAAAATTAAGTTAAAAGTTATGGGCTCTGCTACCTTCTCTATGTTGGAATTTTGACTGGTTTGATCTTGTGTAGGCCTCAGCCTTAAAAAGATGAGATCCTGAAAAAGCCTAGCAGGAGGACACTGAAGAAACCTGAGCTCCTGAGACAGAAGAAGAGAATGTAGAAGGGGAAGGAAAAGACAAAGATGTTCAAAAGAATCATCTCATGACAAGAAGCAGTGAGGAAATGTCCATTTATGGTTGACTGTTCCATTTCACCAGACTGGCTCCAGAAACGTGCACTGAAGAAAGTAGAGCACTCTAGACACCTTGTGTGTACATCTAAAGCAAAACACATTTCCTCTATTTTCTTAGCCATATAGAATATGACTAAGGGTGTGATCTAACAATAGCAAGAAGCAGCTCTAAGAGGGAAGCTAGGAATGAGTCCTAGGATATGCTGAGGGGGCTGCCATTGGATGGGGAAATGAAAGTCATCTGCCTGGAAAGAAACACCTAGGAAAACAGGCAATTCTGGGTACAGGAAGATCAAGTATCAAATGAGTGAAGTCTGACATTGAGCCTGAGGAAAGCAAGTTAGAGAGGCTGGGAGCCCAGAAATCGGGTAAGGAAAGCTTGATAAGTGTTTTTAAGTAAGGACAGTGATGGTATTCAGGTTTTGCAATGATCCATTCAAGTGGTTTTTAGGTAAGTGAAGGAGATTTCTCAACTATAAGGAGTGCTTTCAAAGGTGACTTGTCAACTGGGATGTAGCTCTAAGGTTAAATTATTCAGGCTTCGGTCTCATCAAGGAGAGCAGTGTAAAGGATGAGCCTCAGCCTTACTATTCGTCCCAAAATGGTTACTTGCTTAGCAAAAAAGCAATGCATTGAGATGAAGAGAAAAATGATTTATATTGGAACTACAATTTTATGAAAGACCAGACATCATAACTTCTTTAGAAATAAATATAAACACTTTGGTAACATAAACTAAACTGGAAAGAGCTCCTCATCATACATCCTACCTCCTCCAAACTTCTTCTCACTCCTTCACCTCTATTGTGACTATAGCTGGACTGACCTCCCTGAACTTCTCATGGTCTCTTTCAGTTCTGTGTTCCTGCCCTTGACGGCTACTGAGGAGTGCTGATAAACAGTAGCTTCAAACCAAAACCCTCCTTTCAGGAAATATTTCTGATATCTTCACCATTGAGTTAAGTCTATACCAAATAGGTACTGGTGTCTACATGTGAATAAGACATTGCAAACTGTGAGAATGCCACAGCCACCCTCCAAGTTCCATTCAACCAGTAACTATGAGCAAGATGGAGTACGTCAAAGAGGAGAAGAGTAAATGTCCAGAAGCCAAGGAGGTGTCGGACAAATCAGGGAGTGAAATCTACTTCTCTGTCATCCAGAGAAATGTCAAGGAAGCATTGTGGGAAACAGTCCTTTGAATTTGCAGAGTATTCAGAGGTAAGAATAGTGCCATGGAAGGCTTCCACCAAGCCTCTCCCAAATTCAACAAAAGAATTTGCTGGAAGCCCTTTTCATTGTTTCTGACACAAATTGGTGTGCAAAATAGATATCTAGTTAGAGGACATTGTTTGGAGATTTCCAGTAGTGTGAAATAATTTTTAAAGAATAGTTATTGTTTTTAGAAGCCCAGTGAGGCTTGCCTGAGAACAGCAAATACTGAGGTGGCGATAAGTTACTACCCCCCTGTAGGAGTCACATGAGACTCTTGAAAACAGTGCTTTCTCCCAGCTGTGGGTGTGGACACAATCTTCTGGTGTCACTCATCACCACACTGCCTTTTTTTCCAACCCATATCATTCATACACTCACACAAGTATAAAACCCTTACACTTCCTTCAATAAATTGGAGACAATAGTGGAGGCAGGTTCTACAGCAATTCAGAGAAACAGACTAAAGTGCTTAGCCAGAGAGACAGAAATTGCTGGTAACATTAAAAATTCAGTCCTAGGTCTTTGAGATTTTTACTACATTTCCTAAATTCACTCCCCAATGACTGAAATGTGAAGATCGAGGATTGGCACATAGAGTATCATTTTCGCCTTCCTCTGGAAATTAACCAGCTCGGAGCTGATAAAGCCCATAATTTAACACATAGGGCAAATTGCTAAAGCACTTAGCCAGTGAGGTACTAATCTTCCTTTCCTGTGAACTTGAACTGACTCCTGACAGCAAAATCAATCGAAGAGATTTACCCCAGGGACAGCTTCTAAAAAGCAGTGTAATCAGGAGATAAGGGAATAGATGTGGAGAGCTGCCACAGCCTTCTGCCAAGCAGGCACTAGCTTCCCACGGTCTGAGCCTGCAGGTGTAAGCATTCCCCCAAAGGTCCTATTGAACCCAAGGTGTTTGGAGGTTAAGAAACCTTTTCCCATACGGACAAAATCTTGTCACCTGAAACACTTGAGGTCAAGCAAATTTACCACCCTGGCTCCCATGGGTGGCAACAGAGTTACTGGAAACAACCTTTGCTTTTCCAGGGTTAACAAAATGCTTTGAGCTCCATCTATCAGATGTCTGATGAGTTTGTAAGTGTCCATGGCTTCCTAAAATGAAGTGTCTGCTTTAAACTCACAATGGTCCCAGAAATTCAATATTTTAATCTTAAGAAATTTCCACTGAAAGCAAATAACCATTTGTTGTTTAAACTCATGAAAAATAGGTATAGCTTTTTCACCCCAGGGCTGCCTGCTATCTTGGAACATTGCCATCATTATCCACTCCACAGTGTGTTGTGAGGTGCAGCAGAAAACACAAATATTTGTCAGTGTGAATCACTGTTGTACAGTTTTACAGGAATATACTCATGGCAGAATTTCAAAATCCTAATCTGAAACTTCCTTACTAACTGTCCCTAAAGATTGCTATCAAGATTTAACTGGACAAAATGAAAAATTATCCAACATCAGCTATGGCATAAAAAAACATAAATACCATTTCTCTACATGACTGTATGCCTCTTTTTTCATTGTTTTCATTTTCCTATGTATATGCATATATGCAGTTTGCATATTTATGTGCACAGTTTTTAATTGTGGTTAAGTACATGAATGTAAATCCATGTGGAACTAAGAGATTGATGTTGGAAATCACCTTCCATCACTCTATACAGGACTGATTGATGCAGGATCTCTCCATCAAACCCATAGCTCACTTCTGTGGCTATCTCAGCTAGTCAACTTGCTCTGGGATCCCCTTTCCATCTTCACAAGCTGTACCTGTGTCCACCACATCCTCCAGATATTTATGTAGGTGCTAAAGATCCAAACTGTTCTCATGCTGACAGAGTAAGCTCTTTAACCATTGAGCTGTCTTTAATTTTTCCCTGAATGCTTCTACTCATGAATGTTTGGTGTAGCATGATTGATAAAAAACCCAGAGACATGGTTCAACCTGAAGATCAGCAAAGCAAAGCAGCCAAGCCACTAGAGAGCTCTTAATTTTATGAACTCTCTAGACTGAAAGAGAGTTAGATCCTGTTTCATCCTGCCTTACATTCCTCTCCAGTGCAGGGATTAAAGGAGTGAAACAACACTGCCCAGCTTCTAAGGCTATCTAGTGTGACCGCTAGGACTAAAGGTGCATGCCACCACTCCCTGGCCTGTATGACTGACAACTGTAGCTGCTTTGTGTTCTGATCTTCAAGCAAGCTTTATTTATTAAAATACAAATGAAATATCACTACATTTCCTTTTGTCTAAATTTAAAAGGCTATAACTAATATGATATATAAAAAGTTATATACAATAAGTGCAATAGTTACACACAATATATACAGGCAATAATATATATATACATCAACAATATCCATTTGCATTTAACAAAATCAGAGAAAATACTCTATATCTACCTTGTCTTGGTAAGCTCAAAGATTTGTGCCTAGTTTACTTTTTATCATAACTTGCTTTTTGAGTAAGGTGAACAAGGAAAACTGTAACTACTTAGTTTTCAACTCCCTCAAAGAACCAAGAAATAATATTAACTGAGTAAGCAGGCAGTGCAAGTAAGCAACTTCCAAAAAACGTGAATAATGACAGAAACAGCTTGCTGCCTGGACAGTCACCCAAAGTTCCTCTGCAATGATGGTGCATCATCTTTGGCCTACAGGTCTAGCATATCTGACAGACTTTTCTGTGCAGCAGGATGTTCTGAAGGGCTGTCCCTTTTTGGGGAAATTGTTGTTAATCTCTCCCAAAATATTACCACAGACCCTTTGCCCAGGTTCACTTTCTTCCCATAATTTGTCCATTTCATCATTATTAAGAGATACTATAATTTCTGCTAGGTCTATTCCTGCTAATTGACAAACTCTCAATTTTCCTTTTATAATTAACTCAGAGATCTTTTCCACATAAATTTTCAATTTTTTACTAAGTTTATATGGTTAAAAAGATCCATTCTAAGATCTGTATTAAATTTCCTCTGTATTAAAATTCCTGTAGGGAATGTTTGGAGGATACTATGATGAGAATGCAGTTAATATTTGGATGCACATGATCCACATATGCCTTCTGTAATTTCTCTTCAATAAAAGCTAATTATCTCTCAGTTTCAGCTGTTAATTCCCTGGGATTATTTAAATCCTTGCCATCTAAGGTTTTGTTTAAATTAATCTGACCACCAGGACCTATCCCAATAATATGCCAGAGATGGGAAATGTCTCCTAGCAATCTTTGGAAGACATTAAGAGTCTGCAATTGAACTCTTCTAATTTGCACATTTTGTGATCTAACTTCTTGCAAACCTATTTTATGACCTAAATAATTATCAGAATCTCATATTTGTATTTTTTAAAAGCATTTGCAATCTCCACCAAGGCAAAACATTTTTCTGAAGTGCCTACATTTGAATCAGGCAGCAAAATGTCATCGGTATAATGGTAAATTATAGATTCAGGAAATTTCTTACAGACCATTTCCAATGGTTGACTTAAAAATATTGGCACAGGGTGGGGCCATTTAACATTCCCTATGATATAATCTTCCACTGATATCTTTTAGTAGGCTGAGAATTATTATAAGTAAGCACTAAAAAGGCAAATTTTTCTCTGTCATTTCTTATAAAAGTATAGTGAAGAAACAATCTTTTTATTCAGTAACTATAAGAGGCTGTCCTTTAGGCAAGAGGGAAGGCAAGGGAATTGCAGACTATAGAGAGCCCATTGGCAGAATCGCCTTATTAACAGCTCTTAGATATATTACCATTCTCCATTTTCCAGATTTCTTTTTAATAACAAATACAGGAGAATTCCAAAGGTTGGTGGATTCTTCAATATGCTGAGAATCTAGCTGCTCCTGTATCAACTGTTCTAAAGCCTGCCATCCTTATGACCTTATACATTCAATCTATCCTGTGGTCTACTTTACCTGACATAAAGTTCCAATCCCTAAAAATTGAAGATTTACGTCCTGAAGAGACCAACTTGGGTGCCAAGATTCTGATGAAATTATTGTTATATCTGCATCTGTGTCTATCAGACATTCAAAGACATTATTTATGTACATTTTTAATTTTGGTCTTTGTTAATTTATAGAAGTTTGCCAAAATACTCACTTTATAATTTCTCCTAAATTTCTTATTCTCTTTTATAGCTGTTCTATTATCCAGAACAGTATTGTTTCTTACAATAATCATTAGGTTCTTTGCTCTGAGAAGGAGTTTTCTGTATGATGACAGGAAACAACTGAACCATATTTGGCATAGGGCTCCCATGAGAGGGTGCTCATAGAATTTCCTGACAGCAAAGGATTATCTTGATATTCCTCATTGACGTACATTCATTAGTTCATATCTGCCTTTGCCTCACCTTCCTCTTAATCCAGAAGAAAGGCATGTTATGAATGATTATTTTTAGAAAAAAAACATTGTTTCTACAGTCCCTTTGAAGGTAATTTGATTGCCACAACTATAATCTTTGACATTTTAATTTTTCCTCAAACCTCTGGAAATCACCTCCCCTGTCCAAGCACTAACATGGTCTTGAGATTCAGTATTTATTGTATTTTGAATCCATTCCTCCAAAGATGCTGATCATACTTCTAACACCCTTATCCTTTAGCACATAGAATTGGCATTTTCAAAAGCCGGAGAATCAATTATTATTTGTCTAGTTTCTGAATTTGGTATCATCTGAAGTTAATCTTTGTAAGAAATCCATAAATACTTCCTTTGGGACCTGTATAAGTTTAGTAAATGACTCATTTTTCTTTCCTATTTCTCCAGTTCTGCCTCAAGCATTCAAAGCTGCTATGTGGCATAAATCCAGAGTGTGGTCATCATATACAGCTTGCCTTTCTGTAGTAAGCATAATCCCTTCCTCCAAGAAGTTGATCTTGGGAGATTTCCATACCTATAACTTTATTCCATTGTTCAATAATCTTAGCCTCTTCTCTGGACCAGGTACTCCATTGTAATTGTGGACGAGACTCTAAAACACCTTTAACAAATTCTATCCAGTCATTAGAAAAAATTAATTACAAAGTGACAAAGAGTTTGACTTTTGCTTCACAAAAGGTAATTGTATGTCATATAAGACTATTGCTTCCTTGAATCTCCTTATATCCAATATTGGCACAGGAGTCCAGTTAGCTGTAACAGAGCCTCTGCCATATGGCAATTCCTGTAAGGTTACTGAATATATTAAGATTAGTTGTTTGAAAACCTTAGGCTGTTCCTCTCTATTCTTTTATCACAATGCTGAAATTGGTTTTTTATTGAATTCTTCTATCTGTATTTTAATCTCTTTGTGATTTGTTTTATTAGGTTTTTCTAAGGCTTGTATTTCGGCTCTCAGATTAACCCATTTTTTAAATGATAAGGCAAAATAATAAAGCTGATAATGTTTACAATTGGCATTATATAAGTCCCATTTAAATTAGATATCCTCTCATTTAATTATTATATTTTCAAAATGTCTAGCATATTATTATACAGAGACCCAAACCCCTCCATTGTAATGGTTTTCCCCATTTTTTTAATGTGGGAAAACTCTCTTTAAACAATTCCTTCTTTAAGAATTCCGAATTGTCTTACCCAATCCACCGATGATGTTGATGAAGATGTGAGGTTTATTGCTGCTGTGTAGAACAGTAAAAGCCTGACTAGATTTCAAGGCAACTACCCAGTTTGGCAGCAGTACACGAAGAGGATTCAGAGATAACCCAAAACACATGGTGGACAGAGAGAAAGAGGGGGGAGCTAAAAATGCCCAGGGGATTGTTCGTGAAAAGTACCTATGGTGGAGGTCTGCTGGAAGGCAGACACAGCCAGTCTAGAAAGGATGGGTAGTGTGCTGTTTGGAGCCCAAGTGCTTCTGGAATTTTGGTGGCAGCTGGAGACTTTCAGAGAGACTACAATAGGAAAATCCTAAACTCACTCAGAGGCTTGGGGAAAAAAACAAAAGGAAGTGAGGTTGGAGCCCCACATGTAGCTCCAGTGGGAGCCCCAGGTGCAGCTCGAGTTTGTGCTAGTAACTAAAAGTCACAGGCAAACAACTTTTTCATGAATTCATAACCAGAATGCTAGATACCAAGTGTAGCATGATTAGTAAATACCCAGAGACAAATATTAGGGTTCAGCCTGAAGATCAGAACAGCAAAGCAGCCAAGCCACTAGTGAATTTTCAACTGTGTGAAATCTTAAGACTGAAAGAGAGTGAGTTCCTGTCTCATTCTGCTTTGTATTCCAGTCTAGTGCTGGGATTACAGGCGTGCATCACCACAGCCCTGCCTCTAAGACTAACGCATGTGGCTGCTGGGATTAAAGGTGTGTACCATCACTGTCTAGCCTGCATGGCTGATTAATGTGGCTGTTTTACTCTCTGATCTTCAGGAAATCTTTATGTGTTAAAATAGAGTGAAATATCACTACAGTTTGGTCTACACGTTGACTAAGCATGTCTCTTGTTAGTGTTATTATGACATTAGGAAATCATGCCTGTCTCAGAATATAGTTATAATCATCCTCCCCAGATATGTATTTAAGCAGTCTACTAAACACAAACCCTTCCCCAATCTTTGTCTTCTCATTTTGCTTATCTCTGCTTATGCCCACTACTACTGATTCTATCCTGCCCTCAAGTCAAATGAGTTTCAAAGTTGATTCATTTATAAGAGAAGGACTTTAAGGTGTTTGATAGACGTTATGATATCCTAAGTTAAAGTATGACTATACTATAAAATTGACATTTATTGTTGTTGGTTTTTTTTATTCTGACTGTGCACATTTATAGAAAGTTCACCTGATGCTCACATGTTCAAACTATGAATTGGAATATTCACCGGGACTCACTGAAAGTGTAACCAAACTTCTGCCAAACAAATGTTCAAAACTTAACAATCACACCAGAACACAAACTTCCAAATCTTTGGACAATCTGGAGATCTGTACTATAAGAACTTTTTGAGTTTGGAGGAGGAAGAACATTTTCAGAGTTACTGAAGGCCATCAGAAAATGCCTGGATATGGAACAAGAGAAAGCCAGGATGGGAAGATGTGGAGTGTGCTCCCTGTGAAGGTGTAGCAGTGTTAGGGGATGAAGCATTATTATCTTTACATTGGATTACTGGAAAAATAACCTTTCTGAAGTCAAAGAAACAAAAAAACTTTACAGAATAAGAAAAAAAGTAACTTAGATGTTAAAAAAGTTTAAATGTGACCTAGCAGTCCAAGTACCTGCATTAACATCCCAAGAAAGAATGCCTCAATTCTGAACCACTTCTGATGACTTAAAACCTAAGTTCCTTGGGCTCCAGTTGAAATGACTCTAGCCACTAGAAAATTCCCATTTCTGACTAGAGGTGATAATCATAATTGAGAATTAAGGCAGTCACCAACACATAAATATCATGTGTCTTCTTTCAGTTTAGTTTCCCAGATTTTATGAAAATATATAAAATGTGTATGTACAGAGAGCATCAAAGTAGAAGGAAGTCAGCCTAAAGTAAAAGTGAGTAACAGGAGGGGAGGTCAAGAGAAAAGAAAAAATAAGGAACCTGCACTGTAAAGGCAAATTTTTCTCTATCCTTTTCTTGTAAAGGTATAGTGAAAAAGCAATCCCTCAAATCAATAACTATAAGAGACCATCCTTTGGGTAATGGAGAAGGCAGAGGGATTCCAGAGGTCCCATAGGTTGAATGACCTTGTTGACAGCCCTTAGATCTGTCACCATTCTCCATTTGCCAGATTTCTTTTTTACAACAAACACAGGAGAATTCCAAGGGCTAGGTGGCTCCTCAATATGTTGAGCATCTAATTGCTCCTGTGCCAATTGTTCTAAAGCCTGCAATTTATCTTCAGCTAGAGGTTATTGCTTAACCCATATTGGCTTCTCAGATAGCCATTTTAAAGGTAGGGCCATTGGTTTGTTAGTTGCTTTATGTTCTTGTACAGCCTGAATGGCTGGTAACCTTTGTGCATAGTACCTTATTACATCCTTTCCAGAATTATGTGTTCCTGGGGCTGCAGGAATATTAATCTGGTTATTTAATTAATGTAGCAGGTCATAGCTCCATAAATTTATTGCAATATCAGCTACATATGGCCTTAGCTTTCCTCTTTGACCTGGCCCATTACAGTTAACCCATCTCATGCTTTGTTTAACTCAAAATATGGTTCCAATTCCTAGTAATTGAATATCTGCCTCTTGAAGAGGCCAATTTGGATGCCAAGATTCTGGAGTGATGATACTCATGTCTGCTCCTATGTCTAGCAAGCCAACAATTACAATTCCATTTATACACACTCTCAGCTTTGGTCTCTGAGAGGTTTTCCAAAATATATGCTTCTTATTTCCCAATTGAATTTATAGCTTATTCTCCAAATTGAGCCATCATTTAGAACGTTATGATCTTACTCAGAAGTTCTAGCATTTTTAATTTTTCTCTTGTGACATGTCCTCCATGGTTACTGGGAATGACTAGGCCACTTGTGGCTTGGGGCCTGCGAGAGGCCCCTCAGGGAGTTTCCCCATGGTATCAGGTTGCCTTGTCTGTCTGTTGTTGATCTGCATTCATTGGTCCAATGTCACCCTTTACCACACCTCCTATATATACCTGAAGGCTGAGGTTTCCTATTCTTGTCATTCCCAGATGAAGTGTTATTCCTAGAAATTCCTTGACTGCAATCCCTTTTTAGGTGTCCTAATTTACCACAGTTAAAACATTTGGCAGGTTGATGTCCCTCATAGCTTTGGAAATCGCTTCTCCTACCCAATATTCATCATCGTAATTAAAGGTCTAAAAATTCATGGTATGCTGGATACATTCATCCATAGGTACTGATCTAGACCTTAAAGGCCCAATTATCTTTTTGCAATCTAAGTTTGCACTTTCAAAAGCCAATGATTCAAGAATTAGTCATCTAGCTTCTGGGTCTGTTACTTCTATGTTCAGAGCCTTAATCTTTGCAAAAAGTCAGTATAGAGTTCTCCCTGTCCCTGCCTAACCCTGGTATATGACTCTATCTTTCTCCTTCGTTCTGGTATCCTACCCAACGCATTCAAGGCTGCTATGTGGCATAGGGACAATATTTCTTCATCATAAAGAGTTTGGACCTGTGGATCAGCATACACTCCTACGCCAAGAATTTGATCCGGTGAAACCTCCACACCTTTTGCTCTTCCTTGTTGTTCCATATGTTTGGATTCTTCTCTGAAATAAAGTCCAAACATCAAGGAAGGTCCATCTTCCAACACCGCCAATGCTAACTGGGAGAAATTATGGGTTATAGCCCTGACATCAGAAGCCCAAGTCCTTATCATTTCCTTAACAAATGTAGAGTGCAAGCCATAAGTAATGATGGTGTGCTTAATTTCCTTCAGATCGTTCATTCTTATTGGCGTCCATCTACCTTCTTTGGCTCCTTTTGAGCCTTTAGAAGTTGACGCTTTGTCAGAATAAATTACAGGGTATGTCACTAAAACCCTGGGCAAACCAGTTCTGACAGCTTGTGGTGGCATTGTGTCCTGCCCTTGCGTCTTCTCACCCAGTTCATCAGCTCTAATAATTTCCTCAATCATTTCAAATCTTTTCATCCTTGTCCCACGTGAGTCCTGAATCTCCTGACCTGCAAAGGTTTCTAGTGATTTCCCTATGGTATTAATTTTCTGGTCCCCATTCTGCACCTGTGTTTCCAAGGTCTTAATATTTCCTTTCAAAGATAACATTTCCCCTTGAATTACCCCTGGCTATGGTGTCAGTTGCCATCCTGGGGGTATATTCTGTCTGTTACTCTGTTACCCTATCAAAACTCTGTGATAACTTTTGAAAGCTAAATTCAACAGCCTGGAACCTTTCAGGTAAATTCCTAGTACCCTTAGATAAGGAGTCAATTTTGCCTATCATGGTATTAATCCTATCAATTAATGCCTTATACTTCCATAATGATATAATATGAAGAAGGAAACTGAAACCTAATAATCAGTAAATTGAGGTACCTCCATAGGCATATTAGCCTCTTGTGATTTCTTCCACAGTAGCAGCAAAAGCCCCAGCTAGAGTCGCATTAAAAATGAAACCTGCCATTTTACCAGTTAACCAGCAGATGGCGATGTTTCCGAGTCATGATCAGAATCAATGGAATGGTGTCAGGATAGATCCTGTGGTACTTGAGAAGTTAGATGTTCAAAATTCCAGGGAGGTTCCAGTGGCTGATAAACAGCACAGCTCACCCTGGGCACCTGCTCTGCTCCAACTTGATACAGGGGGTTGTGACACAGCTGTTACAAGAATAGTTGACTGCCTGCCCAGCGTCCCTATGCTGTTCCACAAAGGTCATGGTGCAAATGCTGTGGCAGGTATTTCAAATAGTGCTTCTGCCAGATGTGGCAATGGCTTGTGCTCTGACTCAAGCTGCCCAAGTGCTGTGCTTAAAACCCACCCAGACTATTCAGGCCTGTGGATCCCGGGAGGAGTGGAGTTTCCACAGCTGGTGGAGGGCTCATGCCAAGCCGAGCTGGTGGCAAGCAGCCAAGCCAGACACAGGCAGCCAAGCCAGGGGATGGTGGATGGGGGGATGAAGGGTGGTTCTAAAACCAAATGTTGGGTGCCAGATAAACCGTGATAAAATTCCACACCAGTTTGGATTCAAAGGGTTATTTATTTGAGGGGGGAAAACTTACAGAACACCATCCTACATGACAGTCAGGAAAGGAGTCAAGTTAATAATATGATTTCTTGTGACTTTTTCAGATATTCTTAATATTATTTTACCCTCATTCTGTATTTATATATCCTCCTTTACTAATTAGATCTCCCTTTGAATCACTTGTCCTCTGCTATTTCTCCCTCTAATGCCTTCCCCCAACAATGACTCCTTTTTGATTTTCTACTTTTTCTAGTATATATACTTACATCTGAATATTTGAAACTAGGAAATCACAGATAAAAGATAACATGTGACATTTGTCTTTCTGGGTCTGATTCAATGTGATTTTTTTTCTAGTTTCATTCATTTACCTGCAAAGTTCATGACTTCATTTTTCTTTACATCTGAAAAGTATTCCATACTGGATATACACTACATTTTCATTATCCATTTATTATCTGAGCAATATGTAGGTTGTTTCCATTTCCTAGCTATTGTGAACAGAGCAGCAGTGAATGTGCCTTAGCTAGTATTTGTGGGGTAGGATACCAAGTTATTTGGGCATATGCCAATTAGTGGCATGGTTATGTCATATGGTAGGTATGGATTTTAAGGTCAATTTTGTTATATGTATATGTGTATTTCTAATATTGATTAAGGTATTGTGATTGTGTAGCTCATTTTTTAAATATAATGTATATATATAGGTTGTTAATGGATAATCATCAATAATAATCAAGCTTGTAGTCATGTTAGTTAGATTTTCTAGATGTACATAGATATATTTCAAATAGGCATTCTTCATATCTTTCAAAGACTACAGAATATGGCTTTTAATGTTTTAATAAATTAGGGCTTTTCATGACAATGAGACATGTCTGCTCCTGGCAGCACCAGTCTACTTCAAAAGGAAGATGGGCATCGAAGAGGATCCTTATGGAGTTTGATAGCCATTTGGGCAAGAAACTGCTCTTGCCTGGACTGTTGCATAAACTGGACACAGAGAACTCGCAGAGAGAGGACTGCTGAACTTGCCTAAAGGTGAGATGGTCTTTCGGAGTTTCTGATTCATGAAAGAGTCTGCGAGACATTCTGCAGGATACAGCATATAGTGACTGAACGGTCTTTGATATTTCCTGCTTCATGGAAATGTCTGCTGGAAACTATGGGCCCGTAGGCCAATGATGTATGCCCGAATGGTACAGAGGAGCTTTGGGTGACTGTCCCGGCAACGAGATATCTCTGTGATTTCTAGAGTTTTGTAAGTTGCTTACTTCTCATTTACTTAGGTAATATTATATTCTTCCGGAGTCTTTGATGGAGTTGAAGAATAGATAGATAGTTATAGTTTTTCATTGTTATGATAAAAGATAAAATAGATATAAATATTGTAACTATAATTGTTGCTTGATAACTGTTTTGTTTTATGTAATTTTACTATGTTAAACTGAAAGCCTTTCTTTTTTGTTTAAACAGAAAAAGGGAAAATGATGTAGGTGGGCCTTCTACTTTCATTGGTTAATAAAGAAACTGCCTTGGGCCTTTGATAGGACAGAAAATTAGGTAGGTTTAAAAAAAGAAAAAGAAAATTAGGTAGGCAGAGTAAACAGAACAGAATGCTGGGAGGAGTGAGGCAATCGCCATGCCTCTCCTCTCTGGTCAGATGCGATGGAGCCAGCTGCCAGGTCAGACATGCTGATTCTTTTCAGGTAAGCCACTACCTCATGGTGCTACACACATTATTAGAAATGGGTTAATCAAGATATGAGCATTAGCCAGCAAAAGGCTAAAGCTAATGGGCCAGGCAATATTTAAATGAATACAATTTGTGTGTTGTTATTTTGGGTGTAAAGCTAGCCATGCAGGAGCCAGGCAGGATGAAAAGCAGGCCTGCTCACCTCCTCACTACAGATAGGCATTGAAGAGGCTCCTTATGGAGTTGGTTAGCCATTTGTGCAAGAAACTGCTATTGCCTGGACTGCTTCACTGGACATGTAGGACTTGCAGAGAAATGACTGCTGAACTTGTCTAAAGGTGAGAAGATACTTCACAGGGTTCTTGCTTCATGAAAGAGTCTGCAAGACATTCTGCAGGATACAAAAGAAAGTGACTGAACTGTCTGAAATTTCCTGCTTCATGGAAAAGTCTTTTGGATACTATAGGCCTATAGACTGAAGATGGATGCCCCAATGGTACAGAAGAACTTTAGGTAACTGTCCAGGCAGCGAGATGTCTCTGTCAATTCTAGAGTTTTGGAAGTTGCTTACAATGCACTTCCTGTTTACTTAGGTAATATATCCAGTTTTCCTGAGTTATAATAATAAAAGATAATAAATAAATAATAAAAGATAAAGTAAATAGAAATATTGTAACTGTAAATCTTGCTTGATACCTGTTTTGCTACATCTAATTTTACTATGTTAAAGTTAAAACCTTTTTTTATTTAAACAGAAAAGGGGATATGATGTGGGAGTCCCCTCTGTGTGCTATGATTACAATTAATGAGTAAAGAAACTGCCTTGGCCTGTTGATAGGGCAGAACTTAGGTAGGGAGGGAGGACTGGACTCAATCCTGGGAGAAAGAAGGGGGAAGTCAGGGGGATGCCATGGATCTGCCGCTGAAGATTAACATGCTGAAACTTTGCTGGTAGGTCATGACCTTGTGGTGATACACAGATTCATGGAAATGGGTTAAATTAATATGTAAGAGTTAGCCAATAAGAAGTTAGAGCTAATAGGCTAAGCAGTGATTTAATTAATGCTATTTCTGTGTGATTGTTTTGGAGCTGGGCAGCCAGGCGTCCAGGATGAACAAGTGGCCATCTCCTCCAACACTGGTTAGTATCCTGACCAAGAAAATCTCAAATCTCACTCCCACAGTGACAGACTTCCTCCAACAAGACCATACCCAATGCAACAAAGCTGGATATTGTTATACAAGGAGGGTGCTCTTTGTTTGTCCTGGCCATCTGGCTAGCTTACACCCAAAATAATCACACAGAAACTGTATTAATTAAATTACTGTTTGGCCCATTATCTCTAGCCTCTTATTGACTAACTCTCACATCTTTATTTAACTCATTTCTATTAATCTGTATCACCATGTGGCAGTGGCCTACCAGGAAAGAGTCAGCATGTCTGTCTCTGGCGGGTCCATGGTGTCTCTCTGACTCTGCTTTCTTCCTCCCAGAATTCAGTTCTGTCTTCTCCACCTACCTAAGTTCTGCCTTATTGGGCCAAGCAGTTTCCTTATTAATTAACCAATTAAAGCAACACACAAACAAAGGGACCCCTTATACCAATATCTTAATAATGCCTAATATCTCCTATTAGATTATGGGGATTATATATTATTAGATTATAGTTACATTCAAACTACCACACCTCCTCAGTCAGACCTCTCTGGAAAGACTCTCATAGACATTCCTGGTGGTGTGTTCCTAGATTATTCTAAACCTAGTCAAGCAGTCAAGAATATTAGACATCATAGATGGGTAGCTATCTTATTTATGAATAGCGCTGTGAGCTCCAAATTTCTCCTTCTTGATTGTGCTCATCTTGTCCCAGAATAGAGTGGGAACTAATCAAAGAAAGATGCTCCCTGCTACAATTCCATTTCAAAGGCACTTCAGAAATTAGAGTACCGGCTCAAATGCACATCTCTAAGAATGCCTTCAACATGCTCAGACTCTGTGATTAACAAGCAGAAAGAGAGTAGGATGAAGTTCAATATTTTGAATTCTCTGTGCCCTCCAACATAACAGTAGAGTGGCTCCCCTCTGCTACATTTCTGGTAAAATCATACACAATTTCCAAACTGAATCATTAAGTGAGGTAGTTGAAAATCCTGCAAATTCATGCTGAGGAACTCCAGAATTTAAGATGATAGTGAGGTCTTCGTTTACCTACAGAGCATTCAGGTAGAATCTAATGAGACTACTAGAGACATTGCATTTTGCAAACCTTTCAAGCAGAGAGGGGTTGACTAGAAACTAATGAAATCAAATTAAAGTGTTAAAGATCCACTTTAGTAAATATGTCCTTAAATTCCACATAGACACTGGTATCTTTTTCACATTTTTAATCATATTGCCAAATGCCATCAGAATTAGTTATTCCATTCACTGTAGATACAAAATTTCTCCTATAGGTTCAAAGTAAAGCAATACAGAAAAAGCCTGTTCACTAAAATTCTTCTTCCTCAGAGAAGGGATGGTTCAAGAAGAAGCTAGAACTATTTGTTTTATTTCTGTAAACTAAAGTGGTAATAAATTTGAGGTCTCAAGGAATACCTCAGAAGAGAGATGCAGAAACCATAAGGCTTCATTTCACTTGTATGTCTTATGAGTAAACACATAAAGAATCCTCAACTCTGCTTTCTGTATGAGTAGTGCTGCAAAATTAAAGGCACAGACTGCTCAATGTTAATGACAGAAATTTGTCTTTCAAATTCTAAAAGCTAAAAGTTCAAGATGAAGTTGATAACAAGGTGTCCTTCCTCCAAGGCACAGCTCTCTGGTTATAGGTGACTATCCTTTCATTGTGTCCTCAAAGGCCATTCAGCAGAATCACATTCTCTCTTATTTTCAGGATTCCCATAATACTGGATTGAACACATGTTAAATACTGTATGTATGCATGTGTGTGTGTAACATGTGTATACGTATGTGCGTATGTGCATATGCACACATACACCTGTTGTCTTCGGGTTTCTGTTGCTGTGAAGAGATACCATGAACACAACAACTCTTACAAAGGAAAACATTTAATTAAGTAGCTTGTAGTTTCACTTTAGTCCATTAGCTTCATGGTGGTACATGGTAGTGCACAGGCAGACATGGTGCTGGGGAAGAAGCTGAGATTCCCACATCTTAACTTATGAGGAACAGGAAGTAGTCTGTCAGCTTTTCAAGGATGTAAGTAATTAAACAGTAGTAAATGTTGAGTAGCAAGTGTTAAGTATTTTCTTAAGAACACTGTAACATGAACGGGGCCTGCTTGTTGGGGTTTCTGTTCCCCCTCCCCCCTTTATCCCACAGCCGGCAAGCTCCAAAGAAAATCACACAGAGATTTCTATAAGTTATAAAGCTGATTGTCCCATTAGCTCAGGCTACTTATTAGCTCTTGTAGCTTATATTTACCCATTATTCTGATCTATTTTTGCCATATGACTCGGTACCTATTTTAGCTGGCAGGTCACATCCTGCTTCCTTGGTGGTCTGTGCAGGACTGGGAGGAATAAACTTCCTCCTTCCCAGAATCCTCCTGTTCTCATTGCATCATTTCTGATTCCTATCTGGTTTTCCCACTTATACTTCCTGCCTGGCCAATCATTGTTTATTTAAAACATGATTGACAGAATACAGACAATTCTCCCACACCACTTCTTTGGTTAAATGTCACACTCTCAGATCTGTAAAGACACTTGAGAATTGGGTACCATTACATATTTAAACTAGACATATAAGTTAAATTTAGAGATGTATTTTAGCAAATTAGTTACAGCTTACCAATGTTAGTAAATGTAAGAAGATTAGAAGGAATATTTTATTAAGTCAAAGCATACATGGGTACTCTAACTCAGGACAGTGGTAGGGTCAAAATGGAGATATTTTTCCAGAGCTGTTGTAATCTAAAGTTATAAGCCTTACAGATCTTAAAACATGCACACATACATACAAAGAAATAAAACAAGCATATTGTAAAATAAAACACACATACAGAGTCATAAAGCAAGCATACTATGGCCACATTATTTTAACAGACAGACAAATAAAACTTCTTTAGGAACCTGTGTCAGCTGACCAACTTAAAACTCCTGATGTAGGCAAGTGGCAGAAGCCAGGGAAGCACAGAGGTGGACTCATCAAGGACCAGATTAGCAGATGCTGCAAGAGGGAACAAAAACAAATAAGGAACACCTATAGAATTTTAGAAGAAAAGGGCCGGGAAGAGGGATCCAGATCCATTGTAGAGAACAAACAGTGAGAGACAAGCAGCTAGAGAAGTAGAGAGGGGAGCAGAAGTAGGGAGAAGTGGGGGCAGGAGCACACATCTAGAAACCATGGATTTTTGGAGCCTTATTTGTTTTTATGTTAGATGTTAGCCCCAACTTAAAAAGGATTTTTGTAAAAAGCTGCCCAAGGGCATTTGAGGATCTGGCTTTGAATTACAAGAGTCCATTTAGAAGTCTATGACAAATCTTGGGACTCAAGCCTATCACAATGCATCCACCGGGACAGGGCTCTTCAGTCAAAAACATGGGGGTGTGGGTCACGAAAAATGAGTGGCAGACTTAGCCACTTAGTCCCACCTCAGCGAGGCCTGGCTCAACACTTGAATTAAACATCCGGCATGATCATGACTCCCGTGGGAAAGCCTGAAATCGACAAAAATAAATGCAAATGGGCCCTAGTGGCATGTACTAAAAAGGGGTATTCACCAAGACGAAGCCAATCTTAGCCTGGTGTAGAGCCTGCATGAGAAGGGTGTTTCACAACACGTGCCTCTGGGATGGTGGAAAAAACAGCTGCCTTCCCTCCCACACGTTAATCTCCAAATGTTAAGTATTTTCTTAAGGACACCAAATTTCTCCACAGACACAAATAATCTGAATCAGACCAAATCACATCAAATAAAAGATGTTCATGTTTAATGGAGTGCTCCCAGGTGACTCCCCCCCCAAGAAAACATGGAGAGGGAAAGGGAAAGACGGTGAGACCACATGAAACACAGAGACTATGTGTTCATTTTCTGGGGGGCAGCTTAAATAGCCTGTGGGAGTGGTCTCAACATTTCCTGGGGAGGGGTTACCATTTGGCAGGCTTTCTTTACCCTTTCTGGGGAGGGGTCACCATTTGGCGGGCTTTCTCAGAGGTCGAGTTTGGACTGAGGCAACTCCCAGGGAAGGGAGCTTATGCCAGGAGCTGGGGTAAAGCCCCCAGCCAAACAGCAAGACTCTGAGATAACCCATATGGTTCCTTGGATTTTTCTAATATCAGACATGCATTATCCAGCCCAGAGTAGCTGTGAGGCTTCTACCCAGGTATAAGGAAGTGTATCTATAGAGTATGAAATATTAAGAATATAAAAACCCTCCATTTTATTTCTTATAGAGGATATTAGCCAGAAAGCTATGTCACAAAAAAAAATCATATACCCTAAATTTTAGTTACTAAGATGTCTAATCTTGGCTGTCAGCTTGACACACTTGGAAGGTGGAAACCACAATTGAAAAACTGCCTCCTTTAGATTGACCTATGTCACAGTTACTATACTATTGCTATGATGAAACACCATGGTACAGAAAACTTATAAAAGAATGGATTTAATTGGTGCATTGTTTACAGTTTCAGAGTGCTAGTCAATGATCAAAACATGGGAACATTTCATCAGGCAGCCAGGCATGGTGCTGGAGCTAGAATGAGAGCTTACAACTGATCTGATAATTAAAGGTAAAGAGAAAGCCTGGACCTGGCAAGAGTTTTTAAAACCTCCACGCCCACCCAGAGACATACCTCTTCCTACAAGGCCACAACAATTCAAACAAGACAATACTTCTGTCTTTGTCAAGGTTCTGTTGCTGTGAACTGACATCAGGGAGGGCAGGTGTTGGACCTTGATGAGCCATGGCAAATTAGAAAGAAAAATACAGTAGGCTAACCCAACAGATAGAGCCAGGTGATATGGCAATAGGGAAAACAACACTATTTTCTATATATAAGGGTCTTCACTTTCCACTTCCTGTGTCTGTCTCAGTGGTTCTCAACCTTCCTAATGCTGTGCCCCTTTAATACAGTTCCTCATGTTGTGGTGACATCACCCACAAAATTATTTTTGTTGCTGCTTCATAACTGCAATTTTTCTACTATTATCAATCATAGCGTAAATATCTGATATATGTGATATGCAACCCCTGCCAAAGAAAAGTGTTGTTCAACCCTCAAAGCGATTGTGACTTACAGGTTGAGAAGCATTTATCTATCTGCTTCGTTCTGTAAGTGTGGATGCACTAAAACCACCAAACCAGACCACTCTGTGGGTCAAAAGAAAAGTTTACTTGAGGAATCAAACTACTGGACTGTCTCTGAGGATAGAGAGCATCAATTTGGCAGGAAAGCGGGTAAATTTTACATGAAAATCAGCAGGCATGGATCTTTAAACTGAAGGAAGCTGTTAGGATAAATAAGGAACTAGATGTCTTCCCACAAGAGAAGAGGTGGTTCTTGATAAACAGAAACCAACCTTAGAAGATCTCTGAGGAATGCTGAGTTCAGTTTTCTGTTTACCAAACAAGAACTCTGTTTATCCAGCCAGAAACCTTCCGGTATCAGGCCCAAGCCTTCATCTTAGGACACTGTCATCAGCACTGCCATTTTAAGGGTTCACTTTGAATTTAACGGGTTCCTAATGCATGGGTATTTAGTATCAAGCTCCCTCCTGCCATATAATTGCATGGATAGAGAGGCAGCATGGAAGAAAATGTGGTATTCCTTTCAAGAAAAACCTGGAACACTCTAGGAAAATGAAGGACAAATTTTTATCAAAGAGTAACACTTTTTTCCTGTCAAAATTTTCCATTAATTTGAGGAGTCTGTTATTAATGAGGAAAGCTGGATTTATTAACATCTGAATCTATAACCATCCTGGATGAGTTTGAGGTACCTGGACCTGCTTTTCACTAAACTATTTCCCTAGCAAGCAAGAGTATTTTCTATGCACAAAATTAAACCACCATCCTGGCACTTTCTGACAAAAGATCCAAATCAATAAACCATGATGCCAGTGACTGAAAACTTGGAGTGCTAAATGGTTGACTTCTTAATTATATATATATATGAAACTGAGAAAAATGTAGGGGTTTGATGGCTGTTCAAAGACTGAGATGAGGAATCCTGTTGGGGGAGAAGAAGAACAGAAGAGTTCTTCAGAGATCGTCACAGCTGAAAGGAAGCTCTTCACCCAGTGCCATTCTCTTCTCAGCAGGTCTGTTACAAACAGAATCCTTTGATGAGTCTGTGAGGGAGGCACTTCTAGAATGTTGTGCTTGCAGTCAAAGAAAATAGCAAATAACAGCAGGCTCTCTATATAAGCAGTGTGGTTCAGTGTGTTATGAATGGTGCTTACTAGTAAACCAAAAAGCCAATTAGAATTTCTGGATCCTGCCATACACTGAGATGATACTAAGTTGAAAGAGAACAATGCTGCCCCTGCCCTTACTGGGATGATAGTCTTCTCAGAACAAAGCAGTTTTGTTTAGTGGGACAGGACTGAGAGTGGTAGTGTCTGCCTTCAGTCCCAGCAATCCAGAGAAAGAGGCAAGTGGATCTGTGTAAGTTCAAGGCCAGCCTGGTCTACATAGTGAGTTCCAGAAAATCCAAGGATACATAGTGAGACCTTATCAACAAAAGGTGGGGGGGAGGATAAGCAAAATTCTGCAATGCAATCATGGGATTTCTAGCCAGAACTCTTTTTAGGATTTCCTAAGAGGCAGCATCTAAGCCTGAAGGATGCTGGTGCTGAACAAGGGAGAATAGGACCCAACAAAATGGATGTTGGGTATTTTTTTGTTTGTTTAAAAGGTCCACACATTTATATAATGACTGTCAATCATTTTTACAACCCACTACCTCCTCCAGAACCCTTATTCTTACCAAGTCTCTCTCCCATTTTATGTCTGTTTCTCATGAATGGCTCACTGCATCTAGAGTTTCTAGCCCCAATATGGATGAGTAGTTATTCGCTACAAAATGGACAACTTATCAGTGGTTATGCCACTAAAGAAGATGACAACCGCTACTCAGAAACGGTCAACTGTCAATAATCTTTCAGGGAGTCGTAAGGATCTCATGAGCCCACTCCTGTTCGTGATGAAGGATTGGAATCCCTAATCTTGTGTAGGTCTTATGCATATAACCACAAATGTGTGAGTTTGTGAGTGCAGCAGCTCAGAAGACACCGTTTGGTACCCACCTCCCCATCCTCTGGTTCCTTCATTCTTTCTGTTCTCTCTTAAATGATGTTCCCTGAGCTTTGGGGTAGGTGATAAAGCTTTTTGTTGATTGAAAAATAAGTAAGGAATTCCCTGATAAAATTTTTGGAGTCACTTATATATACTATCATTTGCAAATAGTGAAAGTTTGACTTCTTCCTTTCCAATTTGATCTTCTTTTGTTGTCTTATTGCTCTAGCTACAACTTTGAGTACTATATTGAATAGATAGATAGAGAATGGACAGCCTTGTCTTGTTCCTGATTCCCTATGGATGGATACCTTGCTCAACCTCAATACAGGGAAGAAGGGTCCTGTTTGGTCCTGCCTCAGCTTGTTTTGCCAGACTTTGTTGACTCCCCATGGGAGTTCTTACCCTTTCTGAGGAATGGATGGGAGATTCTGTGGAAGGAAGGTGGAGAGACAGGAGGAGTGGAAAGAGAGGGACTTGTGGTTTGTGTGTAAAATGAAAAAAATAAATAAAACATTTTTAAAAAATTCTTAAGAAAGAGAGAGAGAGAGAGAGAGAGAGAGAGAGAGAGAGAGAGAACCAAACAAAGTGTCTCACATCTGTAATCCCACCAAGAGAGGATGAGGCCAAAGATCAGCCATGAGCTTGAAGCTAGATTGAGCTAGACATAAAAGTATATATTGTCTAAAAATAATAAAAACTAAATAAATGGAAAAATAGTGCATGCTTTCTCTCATACAGAACATCTGTCTGTCTGTTTGTGTGTGTGTGTGTGTGTGAGAGAGAGAGAGAGAGAGAGAGAGAGAGAGAGAGAGAGAGAGAGAGAGAGAAATAGAAAAGAACCATGGGAGGGGAGGAAGCAATCTTAGAAAAGGCATAAGAGAGAAGGAGAGGTAATGGGATAGCTGGGACATAAAAGCAGAAGAGCATCAAGGAGTAGAAATGACGTGGAGTGACAAAGGGGGCTGAGAAAATCATGGAGAACAAGCCAGGAAGCATCATCCCTCTATGGCATCTGCTTCACTTCTTGCCTTCGGCATTCTGCCTTGAGTTTCTGCTGTGACGTCTCTCAGCAATGGAGTGACTTGAAAATTGTCGCATAACTCCCAGAAGGAGGCTGTAAGTCTGAAATCAAGATGTTGTGAAGTCTACCTCCTTCAGAGGATTACTCAGAAGAAAAAAAAAATGTTTCCTTATCTCTTTTCTAGATTCTCCTGGATTTCCAGTGAATTGGTTTATATGCCCATCACCACATTCTATAAGAATATTAAACTGGATTAGAGGATGCTCTAATAACCACATTTTAATTTAATTGTCTCTGGAAATACCTCACTTCCAAATAAAATCCCACCTGAAGTACTGGGGATCCAGACAGTGCCCCTGGGGAAGAGGCATAATTCATCCTGAGACAATCAATATGCAGAAGTGGTGGAGCCAGAGATGGAGGTGGAGCACAGTGATAGTGCCCGGCTTGTGTGAGCTCCAGCACTGCCACATAAAACCAAAAATAGTTTAAGAGAAAAAAGAAAAAAAGAAAGGAAAAAAGAGAGAGGGGGGAGGGAGGGACAGAGGGAGGAAAAGAGAGAGAAGGAAGGAAGGAAGGAAGGAAGGAAGGAAGGAAGGAAGGAAGGAAGGAAGGAAGGAAGGAAGGAAGCGACAGGAGGCAAGGTGGAGGAAGGGAAAGGGAAATTTCTAGAAGAGTTTAGTGGAAAGTGACTAGGTCACTGGGGAGGCTGCTGTAGAGATCCGTGCAGTTCTCCTGGAGCCTCGGTCAGGTATGTAGACAGTGTGGTTATAAAGAGGACTTGCCCTCTCCACTCTCACACACTTCCTCATCCTATGAACATCCCTTTGCCGTGACTGTCACCATTAATTCATTCATCTGTAAATAAAATAGAATCATGACAACTTCAGGAAAATGATCAAATATAGAAATATTATATTAAACAAAGCAGCTTAGACTCAGAAAGACAAAAATTGCAAGTTCTTTCCCATATGCAGAGATATGGGAGATGATTATTGGTACAGAATATAAAATTTGAAAGGAGACTATGAGAGGGAGGAACAGGGTTTTAAGGAAGGGAAGATAGGATGCATGTGACAAGAAAGCACAGAAGCTGTCGGAAGTACGTGGAGAGAATAGCACATAGGAGAACTGGGGGATCAACAAAAGCAAATTTTATTTGAAAATCTCACAATAAAAAATAGTACTGGGTATGATAATTCAATTTTCATTAATTGAAAATCATCTTCATGTATTTTGTCACACTAACCAAAAATACGCTACTACAATAAGTTTGAGGATGTGACAGATTTGCCTTCTAGGAAACTCACTGAAACCATGCACCTGAGTATATGCCTGGCTAAAAATAAACCATGCATGTGAGTATATACCTGGCTGTAACTAAAGCATGCATGTGAGTATATACCTGGCTATAACTAAAGCATGCGTGTGAGTATATGCCTGGTTATAACTAAAGTATGCATGTCAGTATATGAGTATATACCTGGCTATAACTAAAGTATGCACGTGAGTATATACCTGGCTAAAACTAGAGTATGCACATGAGAATATGGCTGATACATTTGAATATATGGCAGGCTATCACCAGATCAAAGTAAACCTAAGTATACTTCTCCCTCAGGCACCAGGAATGTGTCTGCCTTTTCACAAAGAACTGTGACTTTGAATTCTCCTGTTACCTCATGCAGGTCCCTGAATACCAGATATAGCTGAGCTCCTAATAGCTACCAAAAAAAAAACTGATTTATCCTTTAAGCTACAAATGATGAGGCCAACAGAGAGACAGGGTGAGGCCAGGGTCATGAATCAAAAGACTGCCTAAGCCTAACCAAGTACTGAAAATGCTAGAGGCTAGGAGGCCACAAGCCTTTTTGCATGAACCACAAGCAGAAAAATTAAAGAGCTCATGCATGGTCACTAGGGTAGACAAGAAGCTGGGTAACGTGGCGCAAATGTGCACATACATACATGTACACACACACACACACACGCACACACACACACACTCAATGAACCAATGTCCAGAACAGACATTTCTCAAAAGACTGAATATCAAGTCTGTGAAGAACTTCCAAACATCACTACCTGACAGGGGAATATAAAGCAAACATACTTCCTCTCATCCTAGTTAGAATCAGCATGTGAAAAAGATAAAAATGAACCCCAGAAGCCCGACGGTGCCCACATTTAATCCCAGCGCTCAGGAGGCAGAGGAAGGCGGGTCTCTGTGAGCACAAGGCAGCTGGATCTGAAGAAAAAGTTCCAGGCCAACCAGGGCTACATGGTAGTTCTTCTCTCAAAATAGCAAAAACAATAACAACCAGAGAAAGAAAATGATTTTCAGTTGCTTGGCAATTTAGTCAGTGCTTTAAACCTCATCCTGTAACAAACTCAGGAGCAGGGAATCAAATAAACAAAAACAAAATGTGTCTGTGTTATAGTAAAATGCCTAGCTTTAACCAATTCTATTTTTTAATCATTACATCAGACTAGGTTATATAAGCATGGCCTTGGTGGGCACAAGTCAGGAAGCTGTTTGCTGAATCACTTGCTTTCAAACTAATGTGGTAAATACATAGATACCAAGTGTTTGCTGTGTGCAGGACATGATGGGGCAGAAACAGCCCTCTTGTCTTTGGGATGCTCCACAGCCAGGCATGGCTTTCACTGCAGTGCCAAAATCAGCAGACCAATATTATGTGTTTTCTTTTATAACTATTATGTGAGCTGAAGGAAGGAAATGAAAGAGAGTATGAATAAAATCAAGAAATGAAAAGTTAAATACTTTCATCCTCCAGGGTAGAAAATGTTATAAAAATAGGGCAAATCCAATATGTAAAATGGTATAAAGAATTCTCGATTGGAAACGAGTAAATCTAAAATGGTGAAGATTTTAGAAAGCGTGATTTTGAGACAAGACCTCATAAAATTCAAGAATAAGTGAAATACAGAGAGACAGACAGACAGATAAATGCCAAAGTGTTCAGGTAGTTTTGCACATTTAGTAAATTGTTTGAAATGTTCTTAAAATGACAAGTGGGGAAAGAGCTCCAGCCTTTGGAAAAATGCCAAGACATTTTTTTTGTAAACCACAGCACTTTTTAGTATACTCACTTATGTTTTGCCACTAAAAACTACTGGGGCAATATTGGAGGAATTACAGAAGCATCTAGACTCTGACGGAAGTGAAGGAAAAAGATCATATTAGACAAACTTCATGAGTCCAAATCCCAGAGTTACAGAATTAACTAACAGAACATAGTAGGTATGATCTTGTGTTGTTGCAACTTATTGAGGGAATGAAAAGTAATTATCTGAGTATCCTGACCTACTCTTTGATTTAATGGACTTATTTCTAGAAGCACCAGTGAAAAGAACTCAAACATTTGCCTAGACCACTTATGCTTTATTATAGATCATCCATTTTCCTTTTCCATGGGAAATGCAGCAACCTAAGAGCTTTAAACTAAGTTTGTATTTTATATAATAACCCGCATTCGTTGTGTTTGAGATTGTTTACAAGAACAAAGTCTATGAAATGCAGAAAACAAAGATGAAGGCTGGGTCTCAGAACACAGTCCACTGATGGCAGCCCAGAATCGCTAGGGACCAAGGCAGAAGAGGATGTTTTTTATACTATTTACAAAAAGGGCATTTCCCCTCCACCCACTGCTGTGGAAACCACTTACTCCCATGTTGAGAAAAAGATGGAGCCGAATGAAAAGTTGGGTGAACACAAGAATGCAAATGCTTATACCCTCCATGGGAGGGGCTGAGGTCTTGAACTCTTATTTCCTCACCACTACTTGCATATGGTTGTTCTCTATTTAGCCTTCTCAGCTACCAAAATGTACGATTCAAGACAATACATTTAACAAAGTTCTACTTGAACTGGCAAGTTTCACTTATTATTTTCTATTTGACTGTTTGAGGTAGAATCTCAAACGGGCTGGCCTCATTGCTGTGTAGCAAGAATGATTATAATTGTCAATAGTCCTACCCCATCTTCTGCTGAGATTACAGGTGTGTGCCACCATGCCCAGCCTATGAATTTGACTTTTTAATCATTTCCAAATGAAAGGGATCTTCAGTTGTCCACTGTCTTCTTAGGAGTCAGTTTTGAGAGACCGTCTTTATTTTAGCCTTCTCTTGTTTAAGGAGTCTCTTAATATCTCAGGAGAGGTACTTTTTTCTTTTGTTTAAATTTTTTTTCATTTTACATACCAATTCTAGTTTCCCATACCTCATCCAACTCCTCTAGGGATGTAGGGCCTCCCTTGAGGAGTCAACAAAGTCTGACAACCAAGTTGAGGCAGGACCAAGGCTGTATCAAGGCTGAGCAAGGTATGATAGGGAATGGGCTTTCAAAAAAACAGTTCATATTCCTGTGGTAGGTCCTGGTCCTGCTTGTAGAGGCCCCTCCAGCAGATGAAGCCACATAACTGTCACTCATACTCAGAGATCCTAGTTCAGTCTGAGCCAGGTTTCCCAGCTGTCAGTCCAGAGTCAGTGAACTCCCATTAGCTCGGGTCAGCTGTCTCTGTGGTTTTCCCAATCATGATCCTGACCTCCCGTTGCTCATATGATCCCTCCTCCCTCTCTTCAACAGAACTCCAGGAGCTCAGCCCAGCGCTTGGATGTGGATCACTGCATCTGCTTCTATCAGTTACTGGATGTTGATTCTATGGTGACAATTAGGGTAGCTATGAATCTGATTACAGGGGAAGGCCAGTTCAGGGCCCTCTCCATTATTACTCTGAGTCTTAGCTGGGGTCATCCTTGTGGATTCCTGGAAATGTCCCTAGCATCAGGTTTCTCCCTAACCCAATAAAGGCTTCGTCTGTTAAGGTATCTCCTTCATTCCTCTCCCTCTTCATCCTTTTCCCAACTCGAACATCTCAATCCCTCATGTCCCCACCCCCATGCCCTCCATTCCATTCCCAGTCCCAGCTTACCCAGGAGATCTTAGCTAATTCCTCTCCCTGAAGCCTCCACTTGTGTCCCTTTTAGGGTCCTCCTTTTTACCTAGCATTTCTGGGGTTGTGTATTGTAGCCTGGTTATCCCTTGCTTTACAGGGAGAGGCATTTTAAAAACTAGTTGTGGAACCAAGATGGGTGGCCCTTCTTTTCTGTGGAACAGGACAGTTTTCTGAGAATGCGAGTACTCTTGATTCTTTCTACTTTTCATTCTCACTTTATCTTTTTGGCAGCTTTAATGGGGGCTGAGTGAGACACAGTACGTTTCTTGTATTTACACACAGTTTGACCTATACATACAATTATGACACCATTATTTGATCAAGATAGTCATTGTTCCTGAGAGTCAGCTGATACCTTTCTTCCTGTGATTACTTTAGGAGGCAACTACCAATCCATTTTCTCTCACTCTAGAGGCGCATAGTAATCTAGACTCAGAGAAAACTAGTTGTCAAGCCTATATACCCACCCTCATCCAGAAACTTGCTTGTATCCATGTACGCGTGTAGACCACATATGTCTCATCAGAATTTGTATGTTGAAACTAATTCCCAAACTGGTAATGTTTGAAGATGGGCATTTATGAGGCAGTTAGGTAGTGGAGGCTTATATCTCATGGGTAGGAACAGTCCTAGAGACTCACCTGCCCTTGCCAATTGTAAGGACACCAACTATGAAGTAGGAAGCTGGCGCTGTCCAGACCTGGTCTTCCATGTCTTGTCCTTGGACTTAGAAGCTTTCAGAGTTAAAAACAATGCTTGTTTATAATCCATGCTGTTATAGTCTCACAGTTCAAATGGACAAAGACATTACACCTTTCTTTTTACATGCACCTTGATTTCTACTGGAAAGGACCATGTGAAATTACCTGGTGCGAGTGAGCAGAAAACACAGAACATGCAACAAACCCACTTAGGAGTTTGTTGGGGGGACTGTACAGGCCTGGTAAAGGTCAGTGTGGAGAGAGAGAGAGAGAGAGAGAGAGAGAGAGAGAGAGAGAGAGAGAGAGATCTTGAAGATGGTGCTTCCAGCTTTTTCTGAGCTCTGTAAAACTGGCTGGCTGGAAGCTTGAACCTCACAAGTTGCTAGAAAGGCAGAAAATTATGTCTGGAAAAATTTTGAGATCCTGGTGATTAACGGAGTAGAGTCCCAAGATGGTAGATAGATGGGGGGGTATGATGGGGAAGAGGAGTGGAGGAGGGAATTTCCCAGAGGTTCCCAAGACCAGGAATGATAAGGGAAGAATTAAATGATAGGTAGTTGTTCTGGGTGAGCCTGGTCCATTTAGATAGGTCCAATTGGCTCCCTGAAGATTATTCAATAAATGTTTGAAAGAAATAAATTTTAGAGATATTAAAAGCTTATGATTATGATGGTATAGTGTTGGAATGGAAGATGGTGGGGAGAAGGGAAGAAAAGAAGGGGAATAATTAGAAAGGGGAATTATTAGACCCCTCAATGTTTTACCTGAAACAAATCTTAAGGCACTTGTTCTCCTTAGCATCATGGTATTACCTTAACACTGCTGCAGTCAGTGATAAGCCTGTTATATTAAAATCTGTTTTGTGAGTTTCTGGAGTCTGGGACTGTGAATGTCCCCAAGCTCGTTATTGTTTCTTACCACCTGGGCTCTTGGCAATCCTTGTACCTCCAGCTCTTTGTTTAATGATGATCCCTGCAGTAACAGCTGAGTGGTTAACTGGAAAGTTAAGTATGACATTGGAGATACGGAAAAGTTGGTAAAACATATAGGAGAAAAAGGAAGAGTGAGAGTATATGGAGTTTTTGGCACAGGAGGGTTGAATACAGTGATGAAAATTTTATTTTTCTCAGACTGGGGAAAAAGTGGCTGATCTTGGTGTCCTCTGGAACATAAGGGAGCAGGGCCTTGTTTGATTTACCATATACAAGAGGCTATTTTGAGTGGGAACAGTAAAAGGTTTAAGGTGAGACAGGTGGATCCAATGAGAGTCCCTCAAGCTTGGCAACTGTGGGAGTTACAAGTATTTTAAAGGGGTCTTGCCATTTGGGGGAAAAGAGTAAGGGGCATTGATCTGGGGTAGAAAATAGAACCTGATCTCCTATTTTAATTGGTGGAGGTAAACTCTGTGCCATTATCCTACTGAAGAGAGGTTGGGATTCCAAACTGGGAGATAATTTTTCAGAGAAGAACATCAGAAACTGTCTGGGCCCTTCTGTTAGTGGTGGAAAACACTTCAATCCACCCAGATATGGTGTGCACCAAAACCAGGAGATATTTAACTCATCTGACTGTGGGCATATGAGTAAAATTGAGCTGCCAGTCAGTTCCTGGAAGGGAGTCCCTGGCCTGGTGAGTGAGAAAAGGTAAGCTACAATACAGGGACTTGCAATCTGACTTTTGACAGACCTTACAAGAGGCAGTGATAGCTTTTAAGAACTCTGAGTCCTCAGGGGTAGGTTGGAGATGAGCCTTGAGAAAATGAAATAGAGCTTTGTTATTAGAATGAAAGAGTTGATGTAGGTAGGACAGGATTTGCCGGGTGTCAGAGAGCATCTATGAGAATGTAGTTTGTACTGTATGAACCCCCTGAAGTAATTGAGGGAGGTTTGGGCTCTGGAATGCTTGTGTTCTAGCTGTTTGGTCAGCTCGGTCATTTCCCTTGGAAATAATGGAATTGTCAGTCTCATCAGCCCCACAGTGAATAATTCCTATAGCCTTGGGGAGATAGGAGGCTTTTAACAAGTTCATAATGAAACCTGAGTTAGTTATGGATCCCCCTTTATTGTAAGAAACCCATGCTCCTTCCAGATAGCTGCATGGGACAGGAGGATATGAAAGGCATATTTGGAGTCTGTGTAAACAATTAAAGATTGTTCCTTTGCTAACTGGAAGGCACGGGTGAGGGCTATTAATTTATCCTGCTGGTTAGTGGTATGGGCAGGGAGTGCCTGTGTCTCCACTACCCCAGTATCTGACAC
The DNA here is from genome assembly GCF_037038515.1 of Microtus pennsylvanicus. Classification (NCBI taxonomy): domain Eukaryota; kingdom Metazoa; phylum Chordata; class Mammalia; order Rodentia; family Cricetidae; genus Microtus; species Microtus pennsylvanicus. The sequence goes on along the minus strand of NC_134594.1, from coordinate 1,367,006 downwards.
AGTGGCATAGCCTGCTCTATGGGTCCCCTCGCATAAAAAGGAGATGCCATCTGTGTATCCGGTATAAGTGGCCTGGGGCAATTTTCCTTCCTTTATGTGTAACGGGTAGGGAAGTAGATCCTCTAAGGTTTCTATGCAGGAATGAGATGGGAAATAAATGGTATTAGGCTGAGGTAGGAGATTTGAGATATTAAGGGGTGGGCAAGAGTGGAAAGTGGGAGTAGCATCTTCCACTAGTGCCACCTGAAGGGAAAGAACTTGGGAAAGAGGTAAGGTTTGTAAGCCTTTATAAGTTAAGAGATGGGATAGATTGTGGTCGGAGAAGACAGTGGTAGGTGACCAAAGGTTAGTTTCTTTGACTCATAAATAAGAAGCTCACTGGCCACTAAAGCACATATGCAGGGTGCCTCCCCCCTGAGTGGTGAGGTCCAGCTTCTTTGACAGGTATGCTTCAGGTGCAAAGGAAGATTCCTAGGACCCCAAGAGCATATCCCTCCTTCTCTGTTACATAGAGGGAGAAAAAAAGAGTTAAATCTGGGAAATGAACAGTTGGGACCTGGATAAGGGCTTTCTGGAGTCTCTGGAAGGGTTTAATAATGGGATGGAGAAACGGCTCATGCAGAGAGCTGAGTGCTGCCTTATATGAGGGGTGGGCAAGGAGAGAAAAAGAGGAGATTCAGGGACACAGAAAACCAGCTATTACTAGGAATGATAAAACCTCCTACTACAAAGAAGGAACTGCAAGGGACTAAATTAGCTTTTCCTGTCTAGAGTAATAGTTTTTTGGGGCATTGGGTAATAGTCAATCCCAAGTAAATGACCTGAGAGGTAGACAGTTATACCTTAGAAGATGAGACTCTATAGACCTCTTTGGACAGGAAATTTAAGAGAGCAGAGGTATCAGTTTTGCTGATCTTCAAGAATGGACTGCAAAGTAAAATATAATCTACATACTGTATGAGTTTAGACTTATGGAGAGTCAGTGAGAGTAGATCAGAAGCTAAAGCCTGACTGAATAGGTGTGGGCTGTTCTAGAATCTCTAAGGAAGGATGGTCCAGGTGAGCTGTGTGGAGAGGTGAGGGTCAGGGTAGTCCAGGTGAAGGCAAAGATATTTTGAGATTGAGAACTGAGAGGAATAAAGAAAAAAGCATCCTTGAGATATAGAATGAGAAGTTAGAGTTTCCTAGAATGATAGTGGAAAGAAGTGTATAAGGTTTAGGCACTACAGGATGAAGAGGAACCACTGCGAAGTTAATGAGCCAGAGGTCTTGAACAGGCAATAGGTCCCATTAGGTTTTTTAACAGCGAGTATAAGGGTGTTAAAGGGATAAGAGGTAAGACAAGTTAGCTTTTTTTCTTAGAAGGTCAGAGATAATAGGTTTAAGTCCCCTAAGCCTCTGGAGAGAGATGGGGTACTGAGCTTGGGTAATGTACTTAGTGGTGTCTTGTAATTGGATAATGATGGGAGAATGGTACTTAGCAACAGAGGGGTTTTGGGTGTCCCAGTCTTTGGGGTCCACCTGAGAGGCTGGTAGAGGAAAAGACACATTGGAGCTGGGAGGTTGGGAGGCAAGAAGGAGGAGGAGAGGAACTGTTGGTGAGTCTGAGGTAAGGTGAATGGGAGGAACAAATGAAATGAAAGTGCCTACTTTTGCTAAAATTCTCTTCCCATAAGAGGTACTGGGCAGGTCAGCATAACTAAGATTGAATAAGTGAGATAAGTATTCCTAAAAACACAGTTAAGTGGTGGGATCTGCTGAGGTAGATAAGGCTGTCCCTACCCCAACAATAGGGAAACTAGAAAGAAAGGTAGGCCCCCAGAATTCCCTCAGTACCGAGTATGTGACTCTGGGGTCCAAGAGAAAGGAGATGGGCCATCCTGATACCGTGATGCTTACCCATGGCTCCCTGTTACAGTTGACAGTTGTGGTTGGGTCAAAGGAGGCCGGGCAGCCTCACTCATTCATGGCCAGAAGGTCAATTTGGGAATTTTCTAGGTTTGATGTCTCCATGCCACAATGTGCACAAGGACAATTGACTGTCCAATGTCCTTACCTGTGGCATCTTGGACAAGGTCTTGTGGGACAAAGATGAGGATTATAGCATACTTGGACCCAGTGACCAGCTCTACCACATGTGAAACATGGGCCTGGTGGTTCTCAAACTCTGGTGAGCAAGGGAGAAGCACGGACAACACAAATCAGGCAGTGTGTCACCTCAGCCAGTCGGAAGGCCATGGTGATTGCGGGCTTTGTCATTCCTTGCATGGTACACCTTAAAAGCCAACTCTAAGTCGTCCACCTGTGGGGTCAAGGGACCTTTATCCAAATATCTAAGTTTAGCCTTAACATCAGGGTAGCACTGAGGAAAAAAATGAGTCAGGAGTGTCTGCCTTCTGTGGTTTCTTGATCTAAGTTAGTACATTGTATCAGGGCTTTAGTGAGGCATTCCAAAAATACAGAAGGATTTTCCTTCACATCTTGAATGAGCTCTGAAAGCTTATTATAGTTTACTGGCTTGAGAACCGCCTTACAGAGACCTGCCAGGAGGCAAGTCAAAAACCAGTCCCTAGCTAAAATTCCACCTAGGGTGTTATAATCCCAGTGTGGTTCCTGCTCGGAGACTGCCTCTACCCCAAGAAGGTGTGTTGCATGTGTTTGGTGAATCTTGTCTGCATGTAGCTGGCCTGCTCCCAAACTAGCCTGTGCTCTTCAGGAAGTAAGTTATTAGGTAGGATTATATAGATATCATAAAAGGTGAGATTATAAGACTGGGTAATATATTGGAATTGTTTTATGAAAGGGGTAGAATTAGGCATATAGGATCCCAGTTTTTATTCTATATGGGAGAGTTCTGAGAGGGAGACAGGATCATGTACCCTAACTAAGCCAGCTATGCTGGCCACCTCTCACAATGGGAGAACTGCAGCCAGCTTGGCTTGGTCAGGGTTGGGTTCCATAGCAGCATGTGAGCATGTGAGAGGAGGGGTAACGGTGAGTTCCAGAGCTGAATGGCTGCTGCAGCTAGGAACCAAGAGGAAGAATGATCCAGTGGGGCTGATGGAGTAGTTAGTGGGGGAAGAGAGAGAGCTGAAGAGGGTAGTGGAGCCACATCACCACTTTAGGCAGGACCAAGGCCCTACCCCTCGTGTCTAATCTGAATATAGGAAATGGGCTCCAAAACACCAGATCATTCATTAGAAATTTTCTTTTTCCCACTTGTACATTTTTACATTATCCTTGACTTCACTCCTAAAATGCCCAAAACAACTGCAACCCAGCACTTCCCCCTCACAGATCTGTTCAAGATGGGTAGTGGTGAAATGCCCATCTTTGAGAAAGCTTTCCCTTGTGAGCACCAGATAATAGCTCTGCCTATTAAATGACACCTCTTCTCTGAAACTTTTATTCTGCCTGTAGATCACATTTTTGGATAAAAGTCTGGATATTGAAGTAGCTGCCAGGATTTTATGGTTGAAAGTGATTGCAATTTATATTATTTCATAAATTATGACAAGATTGAAAATGCTTGTGACAGATGAGACTCTAAATTGACATCCTGTCCCTTTATGGGCATTACAAAGGATATTCTTATGGAATGCACACTCCACAGATGCATCTTCTTTTGTCAGTCAAAGAAGTACCCACTTTGCACAACACTGGAGACAGACACAGAGGAAGATAATGGGTAACAGACAATAACTCTCCCCTATACCTTGTAAAAGGGGAAATTCAAACTGCAGGAGTGTATCCTTGACATCTATCAATGCTTTAGAGACTGGATACTACCCAGCACTGGTCAACAGCATGGGCTGAATCTTCTAAGCCCCCACTGAAACCAAAAGCCCCAGGAATTTAAATGAAAAGAGAAAAAAACTATCCTGTCTGGTGGTTTTGGGTTTTGTTATGTTTTGTTTGAGAGACAGAATCTCACCATGGAGCTTTGGTTGGCCTGGAAGTCACTATATAGACCAGTCTCGGAAAGGCAAGAAATTTGTAATTTCCTTTGCAGATATCATAAGTAGGGGAGCAAGGATCTCTAAAAAAGAGATCAGTCACCTGCAAACCACAACAATGACCAGGATGGCACAATAACCTTGAGGTTTTTGTGGTACCACCATTACCATGGCAATAGCTAACAGCTCTCGACTTAAGATTGGCTCAACAAGAGGGAAACCATGCCTGGTACTAGAAATTAGACAGCCACAGAGCTAATGGAATCAGGATCTTGGAGCAGAAACTATAACCACTAATTTACTAAACAAGCATAATCCCTAACAAACTTCTACACGTTTGTCCTTATATTTACAGATGAGGGTAGTCCTCACCCTATTATGGAAACTTTTCTTTGCAAAGACAGACACCATGCAGAAAAATACAATTAGTGAAAATGCAGAGTTATAGAGTCCAGTTCCAACTGATACATCTACAACACAGCTTCTATTTCTTAGTCTCAGAGACCATTGCAGATGTGTGGCAGAAATATTGCAAGAGCCAGAGGATCAGAGAGTTTACAGGGAAACTGTATCTCTAGAAACGTCAGAGCTACACCTATAAAGTCTTCCCAACATGACTTCTGCCTAAACATGAACTGAACAAGGACAATAGTAGTAGACACACTAATGTGGAAGGGGAGGCTTCACCCCAATATAAAGAGCTATAGGCAACAAAGGAATGTTGAGTGGGAAAAATAGTCTTCCCCAGGCTCTTGCACACTAATTGTTTTGTATTGATTTTCTAATACCAAGTTGTCAACCCTGAAAACACACATAAAATAGCATAATGCAGACTGAACAATTTTGCTTATGTTTTATGGGAATATGTGTGTGTCCCTAATATACATACTTATATTATACACATATATTAATACACATACATAAACATTTTTGTGCATCAATTATGGGGAAAGGCTATGAATTTGAAAAAAGAAAAAGAGAGGTATATTAGAGCATTTGGAGGGAGGAAGGAGAAGGAGAAATGATTCAATTATTTTGTAACGTCGAACAAATAAAAATTTAGAAGGAAAGAAAATAACCATTGTAGCAACTCAGTTTTGGTCTCATGTTAAAAAAAATAATCATCTGAGGTTCCTTTAAAACTACCCCACTTCTCCATGGACCTACCACAGTTGGAGTCTGTATTAATGTCCATGGCCCATGTTGCCACCAAAGACTACATAGATTCTCAGGGTCTGGACCACAGGCTGTGGCTACAAGGTGTGCGAGGGCCATACTGGCAAGAGGGCAATGTTGACCTGGGTGGCCTACACTGTCATCCAGAGCCATAGTGTCACCAGGGCTGGTGCTGATGGTCATGTCTTAGTCCATGGCCCTACAGAGACCAGTCTGTATTGATGTTCATGGCTCCTGTTACCATCAAAGGCCATGTGAAAAACTGGGGTCTTATCAGCCACCTGAGACCATATCAGCATCTGAGAACCATACCACTGTGAGGGCCATACTGATCTGGGTTGCCTATGCTGCCACTAGGGGCCACAGATATGCCTGGCTGAGACCACTGCCTAGAACTATGTCTGGGTCTGTATGGCCCTGCAGTGGCTGGGGTCTCGGGTGGCATCTGTGACTCCCGTTACCACTGAGGACTCTGTAATTGCCCAGGGTCTGGTCAATCACCTGAGACCAACCAGGTTAGTATGTGAGGGCCAGGCTGCCACCAGGACCACACTGATCTGGATGGCCTGTGCGTCCACTTTGGCCAAGATAACCTCCAGACCAAAGCTGCTGCTGAGGGCTATGTCTGGGTTTGTGATCCTACTGCAGTTGGAGTCTATGATGATGCCTGAGGCCCTTGTTAGCACAAGAGGTCATGGAATCATGCTGTGATGAGCCATCTCTGCCTTTCATTGGCCCTGGTCCTGCCCCTTGATAGATACTGCAACAGGAGAGCTGGCTCTGCCCTCAGGGGAGAGCTGGCCCCCATACTTGGGAAAGATGGTCCCACTCTTCACCTGGACAGCACACTAGAGCTGACCCTGTTGTCACAGACACAGGTGACACAGCCCTGAGCATGTGAAAGGAGACCTTGTCCATTCCCACTATATGCCCCCCACAGCAATTGAGAGAGAAGGCCCTACATCTTGCCTAAGCAAAACAATATAGCTGGCCCTGGTCATGTGAATGTGAGTGATCCAGATCTGAGGAACTGAGAATGAGAGAACTGGCCCCACTCCTTGCCACGGGCTCTATTGGTTGAGCTGGAGAGGTCTCCTGGGTAGACAAAGAGGGAAAGCTGGTGGGCTGACCAACCCAGCTACCACCCAGACCCAGAACTGAGGCTGTGAGGTGGCTGACCCCAACATCTACCTCATCTATGAATTGTTGGAGCATGTGAAGAGGTTGAATCTACATATCCAAAACTACAAGATCCCCATGAGACAGGAAAACAACTGGGTATCTAAGAGAAGTCTCGAGAAGAGCCCATTATCAGTGGCATAGTAGAATGAGCCAGAACAATGACTCATGGCAATGAACACTTGCAACTAAAGATGAATGACCTAAGGGTACACTGTGTGACTCAATGAACCACACACTGCCTCTCCATAACAAGGTTCTTCTTTTTTTCTTTTTTCTTTTTTTTTTTTTTGGTTGTTTTGATTTTTGTTTTGGGGGTTGTTTTATTTTTTGCTTTTGTTTTGTTTCTTGGTTTTGTTTCAGTTTTGGTTTTTCTTTTAAATTTGGGGGTTTGAGACAAGGGGGGATTGCAAGGACAGAGGGTAGATGTGAGAGGAAATAAGTGGGATCAGAATGCATGATGTGAAATCCACAAAGAATCAATAAAAGTTAAAAAGTTAAAGATTACCCCACTCCAAAAGCCAGACAAGGTGGTGCACACTTTTATGACTAGCATTGTGTCTAAAAGTCTAGGCTATTCAGTTCTAGTGAGGTATCTGTATCTGTCTCAAAAACAAGATAGTAGATGATAGCATTTGAAGTTGTCACACACACACACACACACATACACACACACATACACACACTCCTCCAGACAAATGAATATCGTTGGTTGCAGCAGAGACATGCAGAATCTCTAATGTTCCAATACATTTCCATTTTGTACTTCACTGATCTAAAAAGACAAAGGTAAATGACAGAAATGAAGGCAGCAGGAGGATGTCGGCCCAAGGGGAGTATAGGTTTGGTAAGGACTATTGCTTCAGAGTGTTGGGAGACCTGAGTAGTCTCAGGTGCCAGATTCAGAGACTACTGCTGCTCAGCTCCAGCCAGTTGTGAAAGGGATACCAGGACTACTGTCAGTTCACTGATTTAGGAAAACTCAGAAACTTGAACAACCTCAATGTGAGGTTTTCTGATTTTTAATAACATTATGCAAAATATCTAAACTAATCAAAATATACCATGGAACTCTGAGATTGCAGCCTCTGTCCTATATACACTGACTCACACACCAGAATTTTCCACAGATAGAGTAAATACTTTCCCACCTCTATCATGAACCCCCAGGAGCAGTGACTCAAGGTCCCAGACAACCTCCTAGAGGAGAGGAGGAACTCACAGTCACAGCTGCTCTGAGACTTGCAAAAGCCAGTCCCAGACCTGGGAGTGTCACAGTCAAGCTGCAACTTTCGATTTTATATTTTGACATGTGTTTCCTTTGGTGAAGAGGGAGGCCACAGATCTCCTGCTCTGAGGTCACCCATTTGCTAGCCTGTCATTGTGAGGGCTACCTGCCACCCTTCATTTGCCGCTCCATCACTATGAGAGGATGCAGATGCTCAGCTACCATTAACCCCAGACCTTCACCTGGCTGCATCTCTCAGAGCTACCTCTTTTATTTGCTTTTTTAGTATTTGCTGACACAAGATTCCAGGCAGCCAGGGAGGACAGGGAAGACAGTCATCAGTCACAACTCCTTCCAGCAAGGAAGAAGTGACTAGCACTAATTACAATACTCAGACCTGTGCCAAAGCAAAGCATTTTCTCTATGAATTAATGCCAAGTGAACTACTTTTTGACACATTATTTATTATTCTGCAGCCATTTTATCAATTTGGAGGTTAAAAGTGAGAAATTTTTTAAACAATAAAACTGATTTCATTAAAGATATTGTAGCCACATCACAAAATATAAACTTATTCTTTTCTCTATGAGGAGACAGCATTTGTGAGCCATTCGGGTGGGGGTTGTGAGAATGAGCTGAAAGCTGATTCAGTGGATTAATAAACAAAAAGGATTATAAATACATTAATGTTTGGGCATAAAGCTAAGATAATATAATAAAGTGCATTTTAAATTTTTAAAACTAGCTTATAATACTCTAGAGATGTTTGTGTCAGATAGATGTACAATGTTTATTTCACAAGGCTGCATATATTATCTATTTAAATTTCTCTCACCATTTTTCATGTGAACTGTATCATTTGATTTTACCATATTTTATATATTTATGAGGCTATGAGATTTTATTTCTTGAAATCTTAAGAGAAAGTTTACTTAAAAACTGATAATTGAAAATAAAACCACCCAGCTCACATACATTATTCTCTTGGGAAGCACAAAATTCTAAAGAAATTTTTTAGAGTGGCTCTTTGTACAGCTCTGGTCATTGAAGCCTGAAGGTCTGCCCACCCAGGGTGCAAAGTAGTGACATATTCTGAGGTATGTTAAAACTAGTTTTATTCAGAATTCGAGGAGATTTCCCTAAGGAAATATAATCATCAAGGGATGTGAGAGATAGTAGTTTTAAGAAAGTAGCAAGAACCAGGAAGCAGGACATGGCTCAAAAAGTGTAGCAGGCCGTTATGGACTTCCAACCTTCAAATCACAGAGACTTATGAAAGCTTAGCCTTAGTTTGGGCTTGTCTCTAACTAGCTGTTATAACTTAAATTAACCCATTTCTACTAATCTCCATGCCATCATGTGGCTCATGGTTTTTACCTGTCCCCTTGCATGTCCTGCTTCCTCTGTGTCTGGCCAGTGACTCACCTTTCTTCCTCTCCAAGTTCTGTCTATCCCCAGAAGTCCCACCTAACCTTTTCCTGCCTACCTATTCGTGAATTAGTTCTTTATTAAACCAATCACAATGATACCTCTTCACATAGTATAAAGGAATATTCCACATTTCTTCCTTTTCTTTTAAATAAAAATGAAAGATTTTAACTCCAACATAATAAAACTATAAACAATAAGAACAATTATCAAATAAGAATTATATTCACACCTAGTAGTGGTGGTGTACACCTTTAATCCCAGTGCTTGAGAGGCAGAGGCAAGCAGGTCTTTGTGAGTTCAAAGCCAGCCTGGTCTACAGAGTGAGCATCAGGAGCCATAGCTGTTACATAAAGAAACCCTGTCTTGAGACCCACATTGGAGCACTGGACTGAGCTCCTAAGGTCCAAATGAGGAGCAGAAGGAGAGAGAACATGAGCAAGGAAGTCAGGACCGCGAGGGGTGCACCCACGCACTGAGACGTTGGGGCTGATCTAATGGGAGCTCACGAAGGCCAGCTGGACTGGGACTGATGGAGCATGTGATCAAACCAGACTCTCTGAACGTGGTGGACAATGAGTGCTGACTGAGAAGCCAAGGACAATGTCACTGGGTTTTGATCCTACTGCGTGTACTGGCTTTGTGGGAGCCTAGTCTGTTTAGATGCTCACCTTCCTAGACCTGGATTGAGGGCGGAGGACCTTGGACTTCCCACAGGGCAGGGAACTCTGACTGCTCTTTGGACTGGAGAGGGAGGGGGAGGAGAATTGATGGGATGGGGGAAGGAAATGGGAGGAGGGGAGGAGGTGGAAATTTTTAATAATTATTATAATAAAAAAAGAAACCCTGTCTTCAAAAACAAAAAAGAATTGCATTTACAGTATTTAATTTATTTTTATTTGGAATATTCAGAGAAAATATTAACTATCTTATCTTGATGAGTCCAAGCTTTTTTTAATTTCTTTTCTATCATGACTAAGAGAAGTGGTAACTAAAACTATAGTCTTCAACACCCTCAAAGATCCAAGAAAGATATAATATTACCTGAGTAAACAGGAAGTGCAGAGCAAGCAATTTCCAAAACTATAAGAAATGATAGAAATCAGATGACTACCTACACAGTCACCCCAAGGTTTCTCTGTAATGCTGGGTGGTCTATTTGGACCACAAGCCTTAAATATCGGCTTATAACTGGCTATAAGATTTGTTATCCAGTTTCTGTGCAATGGAAAACCACAATCCATATCTGCAGTCTCACTTAGAATAGTCTGTGAGGCTGGACCATTCTAGCCCGAAGCCTTGAAGCTGTTCTGGACTCATAAATCTGAGGAAACGGCAGCAGAGGCATTGTGAGAGCCTGAACCACCTGGGTCACCCATTTTCATTGGTGTCTGCTCACTTTCTCTGAAAACACACAAATTTTCAAAGGTAGCATCCATATTTGCTTTAATGGAAGTATGTACTGTATGTTGTACACAAGTCAGCCAAAGATAAGTTTTGTTTTATGTTTAAGCAGGTAAAATATATGTAGCATATTTTGTGTTGTAGAATATCAGTTAAAATGTGTTACATTTGTTTGTGCTGTGGAACATTTGTTTAATGATGCAGAGATGTGTTACATTCTTATCTGTGACATTTGTTTAACTCTATGAAGCTGTAATACCTAAAATGCCTGATTGATCTAATAAAGAGCTGAATGGCCAACAGTGAAGCAGGAGAAAGGATAGGTGCGGGATGGCAGGCAGAAAGAATAAGAGGAGAAGAAATCTGAGGAGAAAAAGGATAGAGGAATAAGAGAAGAAGGAGAATGCAGTGGCCACCACACAGCCACACAACTACATAGCAAACCACTAAGTAAGAAGTGAAGAAATGATATGCCAAAATAGAAAGAGGTAAAAGCCCAGAGGCAAAATATAAATGAGATGATTTAAATTAAGAAAAGCTGATGAGAAAAAAGTCAAGCTAAAGCCAGACATTCATAAATAAGACTCTACATGATTTATTTGAGACCTAGATAATACAAAGAGACAAAAGAGTAAAGAAGAAAAAGAACAACTACACTCTTGTAGCTTTCCTAGGTTTATTTTTTTTTTTGCAGAGTCTCTCTCTCTGGGCTCGATCTATATAAATCTGAATCAATCCACAGCCTTTAATTTCCTGTGGAAACAAAATCATACTCTTTCCCAAAGCAAAATGTTTTCTGACTTCCATTTTAAAGTTAAGGAATTCCTAAGGTATCTGTTTTTAAGTCATCAGTCCCTCTTACAATGCCATATGTCTCAGCCATTGTTATTTGCTCATCAAAAGCAACAAGACACCATACAGGATCCAGACTCCCTGTGTATTTTCCATCTTAAAATGGTTTGACCTTTTTATATTATTTTATTCTCTCTTTAAAGACTTTATTTCACTATTACATAATTATTTTTTCTATGACTGTCTATATCCATTGTCTTTGCTTTCTTAACCCTACACATAATTTGTAAACACACTGTAACCTATTTAGAGTTTTTTTTTCTATCTGGATCTATCTTTCCTGAGCCCATGTAACATTTTCTAACCATGTGAGACAAATCTTAAACTGCTAAACTGTGGCTAGGCCTTTCACTGCTAGCACATAACCTGGTGGCTGGCTCCACCCCCTTCAGATTGTTGGTAGCAGAGCTTCATGCCTGTGGGCCCTGGCCTGAGCCAGTATACCTACCCCAACTCTAGTAGGCACTTTACCTAGTCTCCCACCAGTTAGTAGTGCACTGCCTGCAGCTTGCAAACCCCATCCAAGTGTGTAGTAATAAGGGCGGCGGGGCTGCATTCCCAGAACCCTGGCCACCTGCTCGGCTAGCTTATGCCTGAAATAACAACACACAAACTGTATTCATTTAAACACTGCTTGGCCCTTTAGCTCTAGCCCTTACTGGCTATTTCTGATATCCCAATCAACCCATCTCTAATAATCTGTGAGCACTGGTCTTACCCGGAAAGATTCAGCATGTCTAACCTGGTGGCTTGCTTTATCGCGTGCGTCTGGCCAGGCGAGGAGAGCATGACGTCTCTCTCCAGAGAGCAGAGCTGTCGAGTCTGAACTCACTTTCTCTTCCTCCCAGCGTTCTGTTCTGTTTACTCCTCCCACCTATCTTGTAACCAATGAGGGCCAAGGAGTTTCTTTTTATTTAACCAATGACCTTCCTCCATCACAAGTGCTCTTCAGCAGGGCCTTTTAAAAGAGCTGCACTTGTGTTTGCTGCAAGTAACCAAACCTACTTGCCCACTTTTCCCTGGCTCTCAACATTCCTAATGCTGTAGAACTCCAATCATAAAATTATTTTTGTTGCTACTTCACATTAATTTTACTACTGTTATGAATTGTAACATAAATATTTTTGTAGATAGAGATTTGCAAAAGGGATTGCAAACCATAAATTGAGAACTGTGGTTTTAGTATAAGACTCACAGTCATCCTCTGAAACTGAACTTTTATCCATGTTTTATAGGTAAGTAAATTGGCAGTATACATGAAGAAGTTTATCCAATCAATATCATAGAATCAAAAATGTAATCATTTGACTGGAAGTTTGACTCAGGAACCAGTTTTCCCTTCTTTCTACTTTTTAGTCTTAAGGCTAGTCATAGAAAATATTTCTACTGAGTCTTATCATCAGGATAAAAATAAATTTCAAAATAAAAGCCTGTGAACATGATCCTCTCACTATATCATGTCCATTCATCACCCTGTCACCCACAGTGATACTCTCCATATATTTTAGCATAATTATCTTAAAAAATAAATTCATCACCTGAACTTGACTGGTTTTGTCTTCACAATGTTTCAAGTCACTCAATCAGAAATACAGTTTAAAAAATAGCTACATAGTTACATATTAAAAATCAGAATTATATTATTCCCAGTAACTTCATAAACTCTTGCATTATGTATAAAGTCTTTGAGTCAAAATCGTAACAAATTACAGACACTGGGCTAGGCTGGCCTACTCCACATCTAGAAGTAAGCAAAAGTCCTAAGAAGAGGCACAAGGTACCATGTACCTTAGAACCACAGCAACCATAAATGATGCATGCCTACAAAACTGCCAACAAAAAGCAAGCAGAATTCAGCTTGGGCATTATAGGCACCAGAGACCCCTCTGTACAATGACATATGTAGAACTGTAACTTTGGTTGCTTCCAGTTGTCTGTTAAATGGGTGGCCTTGTTAAATCCCCCATAGGAATTGGAGTTTCGGGAGATTTCAGTTCTCATGATTGTAAGCTTTCAGGATTTTAGTCATAGGAATTTGAATCTTTCTAGATTTCAGAGTTCTGGGTCATGGAATTGGAAATTGAGTCTTTCAGAATAATCACTAGCCCTGGAAAATACAAAAGCATTGAACCAAGAGGGAAGGGGAGAGGACGGTGACAGAAACTTGTGAGACAGGTCTCACATAGTCCAGGGTGGCCTCAAGTTTGTTGTAATAATGAAGATGACCTGTCTCCATCTCCTCAGTATTGGAATGTAGGCAAATGTCAGCACACTTGCTGGTAATCCCTATACTTGGAAGATGAAAGTAGAAGGGTCAGAGATTTAAAGCCAATCTCAGCTACATAGTGAGTTTAAGGTGATTCTGAGTAACAGGAGATATGCTCTCAAACACAGAGGAGGAAGTATCTGGGGATGTTACTCGAGTGGTAGAATATTTGCCTAGAATACACAAAATCCTGGATTCAGTCCCTAACACTGCATAAGCAGAGCACATGTCTATAAGCCCAGCACTTAGGGGACAGAAGCAATAAGTTCAGAAATTCAAGGTCCCTATTCAATGTGGTAGGGTTGGCACCACTCTGAGATACATTTAAAAGAAAAAACCAACATGATAAAGACCAATGTATCTATATTCAAGTACCATATTAAAGTTGTGCTCATCAAGGGGGAAGTAGGTCCCTTTTTATTATATACCTTGCCCCTTTCTAAGCATCCACAAGATAGGAAATATGTCTTTGTAACCCCAGCAAAGTAGGTGACTGCTAATATACATGAAATGGATGGAGAGAGCAACTCTGGCTTTCTTCTACCTCACTTTTAGGTCTGTTTCTTCTGTATTCTCTGCTTACTGACCTGAGTTTCCTTTGAAACAAGTCATCTCCATGCCCAGGACAGAAAGCCACAGAGATTACTGCAAGAGCATCACCTGTCACTCATCCTCCTCAACAATTCCCTGAGCAATTAGGGAATGTAATTACAAATGTCAAAAAGAATCCTAAATATTTTATGCACAAGACATCTCCTACTGTTAGTAATAAATTCCTTCAATCTCAAACATGTTTGTGTGTTTGAAAGATTGTAAAGAAGAATTAATAGAAAATGAGAGACAAGGTGCTTTTTCCCTTTTATATCAAACATAACTAGCAGATGAAGAATGGGCCAGTGTAACAATTTGCATAATAAATATTTGACAATAAATTGCATAACAGGTCCCCACTGTTCTAAACCTAGGAATATTTTGAGTCATTTCCCAGAGCATGCAATGTAAATAGAAGAGGGAGGGGGCCAAACAAACACTTCTGCCAAGTTTAAATGTAAATAGAAGGCTTAGAGTGTGCAACTGGTTTTTCCTGATACTTAATTCTTCAGCGTGTTGTCTTTAAATTGTAAATATATACCTTTCAGGAAAATACCTTTACCCAAAGTTTTAAAATAAACTGATAGACAATTATGCTTATTTAAAAAGACTAGTTAGAATTCTTGTCCTGATAGGTTAAGAGTTTTATGTGGAATATTCAGATCAAATGTAATTTATCTACAGAATGCTTAGCTCATACTCCCTTGAAAATTACTGGAAATAAAAAATTCCCACTAGACAACATGAAAGGCTATGAAATTAAGTAGAATTAGTCAAAAATTCCAAGAGCACATTAAACAAACATACCTCCAGCAAGTCTGCCTACCCCCCTTATGCAAAGGAATATATCTTGTGTTCACGGTAACTTAAGACTCTCGTGTTCAACATTGTAAAACAACCCAACTCACTAGCTTTTTGAACTACAATTCCAGCAGATTTGTTCCTCTCTTACAGCAACATGAGACAGTTCTGTTTCAATAACCAAAGAGGGGTTGGCAAGGTACAAGAAATGTTGATGTGAAATAATACCTAGCGATGGATATTACTAACAACATAGCACTCAGAATAGTGATGGAGGAGGGTCATCTGTCTATGTGTTACTTTCATTGGTTAATTAATAAAGAAAACTGCTTGGCCTGATAGGGCATAATTTAGATAGGTGGAGTAGACAAAACAGAAGAAGGGAAGTGAGGCAGACACTATAGCTCCCCTCTCCAAAATGGAAGCAGGTTAAGATCTTTCCTGGTAAGCCACCACCTAGTGGTACTACACAGATTATTAGAATGGGTTAATCGAGATGTGAGAATTAGCCAGTAAGAGGCTAGCGCTAATTGTCCAAGCAGTGTTTAAAAGAGTACAGTTTCCATGTAATTATTTTGGGTAAAGCTAGCTGGTGGCCAGGAGCTGGGAGGCAGGAAGCAGCCCGTAGCTCCTATCTCTACAGAATAGTTTTGTATGAAAAGCTATTGCATGTATGTGATGGTTCATCATCATTATCAACTTTACTGGATTTATAATGACATGGGAGACAAACCTCTGAAGGGTCTTTGAGGGCAATTTCAATGATATTTAACTGAGGAGAGAAGACCCACCTTGAATGTAGTTGACACCATTCCTTGGCCCTAGATTCAAGAAAAAGGAGGTGAGCGGAGCCACAGCACTCACCATTCTCTACCTCAGGACTGCACATGCTATGTAAGCAGACACTTCTTGCTCCCACTACTATGTCTTACTCATCATGATGAACTCTACCTTCTAATGTGAGCCCGAAGTAAACCATTCCTTACCTGATTTGCTTCTGGTGACTGGTGTGTCATAGCAACAAGAAGAGTAACTATTCATGATGTTATCCTAGCCATCCTATGGTTTTCTAGATTGGTGTGTGTGCATGTGCGTGCACGTGTGTGTGTGTGTGTGTGTGTGTGTGTGTGCATGTGCATGCACGTGTGTGTGTGTGTGTGTGTGCATGGGAGGGGCATTGCTGTATTAACATGAGTGTACAGATGCATGGAAAGCCAGAGCAGGGCCTCAAATATCTTCTATCACTATCACTCTTATTGACAGGGTCTCTCACTGACTAGCTTGCCGTGTATGCTTAGCTAGTCTGCCAGTAAATTCTTAGGCTCCTCCTGTCTCCACTACTAATGACAGTGTCAGGGTTCACAACCCTGCCTGGCATTTTATGTGGGTGTTAGGAATTCAAACTCAGTACCTCATGCTTTCAGCAAATGCTGAAATGAAAATGGGGTGGTTTGAAAAAAACATGGCTCCCAAAGGGAGTGACACTCTTAGGAGGTGTGGCTATGTTGGAGTAGCTGTGGCCTTCTTGGAGGAAGTGTGTCACCATGGAGACAGGCTTTGAGGTCTCCTGTGCTCAGGATACTTCCTGTTGCCTTCTGATCATTATGAAGTCAGCACCATGTCTGCCTGCATTCTGCCATTCTCCCTGCCACAATGATAACAGACTGTACCTCTGAACTGTAAGCCAGCTCCAATTACATATTTTCCTCTATGAACAGAGGAATACAGCAATAGAAACCCTAATTAAGACACACACTAAACCATCTCCTCAATGCGAATTCATTTTTCTAGTAAACAGAATCCTTCAGTTATTCTTTTTTAATTTTGACTTTAATTTTAACTACTTTCTTCAACAAACAAACAAAAAAGCTTTCTAAACACTTCTGTCTGGCCAGTATGTCTATTCAATATTGTTGCTTTTTTATTTCTGCCTGGATAATTGAAGGTTCATTTCAGAAGTGTTCCCTAACTGGGCTTTGTTGCCCACATTCAATCTTTCCCAACTCCTATACTTGTGCTTTAACCCTGGGAGGGACTCTGAACACACTGCAGGTCACATTTGTGATCTGGGCAGAAGCTGAACTGCTGTGCTTTGGTATGTGGGGCTTTGTTCCCATTCAGAAGCACTCGCTTGGTTTTTCCTCACTCAGTCCCCAGCCACCCAAAGTTGACATTTGACAGATTAGTCTGTTCAAGATGCCCAACTGCAGAGACTATTAAAGTTTTACACAAGAAATTCAGTTTGCTATTGCCTTAAAACCTGAACTGTAATTGCAACAGGTATCAAATACCAAAGTGCAGGAAGCCAATATATACTATGGGAGTTTGTCAGCCACCACTGTGACAATATACTCAAAATAAACTAAAAGACAGGATTGATATGGGATTTCCCTCTGTATGCGGTGAATACCATTGGTTAATGAAAATGCTGTCTGGGGCCTGTGATAGGATCAAATAGAGCTAGGCAGAGAAAACTCAATGCTAGGAGAAAGAAGGCTGAGTCAGGGGAAAGCTATATAGCCCCAATAAGAGACAGAGGCTGGAACTTTACCCAGTAAGCTGCAGCCTCGTGGCAATACACAGATTAATAGAATTGGGTTAAATTAAGATATAAGAGCGAGCCAGGAACAAGCTTAAGCCATTGGCCAAAACGTACTGCAAATAATTTGGTTTCTGAGTGATTATTTCAGGGCTGAGCAGTCGCCACTGAACTAACTAGCAGCATCCTACTACAAGGGACTAGAGATATGGCCAAGCAATTAAGAATGCATAATACTGTTTTGGAAGATCAGAGTTTGACTGTAAGCACCCACACCAGGCAACCCAAAACTACCTGTATGTTGTCTAAGATTTTTGATCCTGCCCAGTTCCCACAGTTGTTAAGTTCAAAGAAATCACACAGAGGTCTACATTAGTTATAAACTGATTGGCCCATTAGCTCAGGCATTGTATTAACTCTTATAACATATATTAGCCCATTATTCTTGTCTATGTTAGCCATTTGGCTCAGTACCCTTTTTAGTGAGGCAGTCACATCTTGCTTCTTCTGTGGCTGGTCAGGACTGCAGAGTAATGGGCTTTAATGTTGCGGGAGGTCCTTCCACTCCTCCAGCCAATAGCCGCTGAGATACCAGCCCATTGGGGCGTGGTCTGTCTCCCTTTAAAAAAGCGGTCACTTCCCTTCTCGCTCTCTCTTACTTCCTTCTCTGCTTCCGGCGACTAGACTCCCTTCCTGATTGTGCAGAGGGCTGTTGTCTGGGATGGTGATCTGTAAGTTTTTTCCCCTTTAAATAAATAACCATTCTATTAATCATAATTCTAAACTGGTGTGGGATTGTTTTTGACTTACGCCTTCGCCTTCATCTTCCTCTTCCCAGAATTATCCTTTTCTCATTGCCCCACCTCTACTTCCTTTCTGGTTGTTCTGCCTATACTTCCTGCCTCTCTATTGGCCAATCAGCATTTATTTAAAACATAATTGACAGAATACAGTATTGCCCCATACCACCTGTAGCTCCAGGGAATCTAGATGCCCTCTTCTGGCTACCTCAAGTACCTATACTTAAATGTATGAACCTCATGAAGGTACATACACCTAGACAAAATTTAGTAAAGTTTTAAGAGAAAGAGACTTGTTTGACTCATAGCTTTAAATGCCTTGTTCTAGGTTGTTTGACCTGGTTGCTTGAAGCCTGTGATGGATAGGACAGGAACATATGCAAAGGAAGACTGCTCATGTCATGACAGCTAGAAAGCAAAGATAGAAAGGAAGAGCTAGAGATCTGATCTGCTTCATGGGCACAACCTCAGTCCTTTGAGTCTTTTCCATTCTACTTCTTTCCTGTCTCTTCAAGTGTTCACTCTCAGCCAATAGTGCAGGCACATGAAAACAAACAGCTCACCACATGATCCCAAAATCCCACAGCCTCCCTGCAGGATACAGACCAATGTAACCCCAGCCACCAGAACCTACACACCAGCCACCTGCCCCACAGTTGAAATCACTAGTCCTGCTGTCTGTCTCCCCATCTCTACAGATCATATTAACTCCAGGAAGTCAGAGCTCTGGTGATGAAGAAGGCCAAGAGAAGGATCCACTATATGGGACAGGACCTTTATGTTAAAAAGATTCATAGATCACGAAAACAAAGATTTATAATTAAAAACACACCAAGCTGCATCTTAGTGGGTGTGGCTAGCGCTTTGATGAAACACCATTTACCAAAGCAGTTTGGGAAGGAAAGCCGTCATTGGGCTAACGTCACAGTCCACCACTTAAGAAAGTCAGAAGGTTAGGGCCTTCGAAGCAGAAGCTCGTGGAGAAGCCGTGGAGGAGTGGTGCTTACTGCCTTGCTCCCCATGACTTGCTCAGGGACGGCATCACCCATGAATCATTAGTTGAGAAAATACCTTACAATTGGATCTCATGAAAGCATTTCCTCAACTGAGGCTCCTGCTGCTCAGATTACATTCATTTATGTTGAGTTGAAATAAAACTGCCCAACACAAAACAGAAAACTTGTACAATAACTTTTAATTCCTTTGTACCCATTCTTGGAGGGAAGACAGTGTTCTCATGAGGACTTTTCTTTTAAGTTTGTGTGTACACGCAGGTATGTACAGGTATTGGGGTGCATGAGCCTGGGTGTGCAACTGTGGAGGTTAAAGGTCAACATTAAGTATCTTCCATTTGTTTCCACGATTTATTTGTTTTTGTTTCTTTTTTGTTTTGCTGTTAGCTTGCTTTGTTTTGTTTTCAACAGGATCTCTCCCAACCTGGAGCTCTAGCTGGACTGTCTGGCCCTTGGATCCTCCTATCTCTGCCTTCAAGAGCTGAGATTATGTGTACATACCACTGCACTAAACATTTTATGCGAAGGCTGGCAATTTGAACTCAGGTCCCCACATATACTTGGCAAGTATTTTCACCTACTGAGTTTCCTCCTCTGCTCTTTGGAATTTTAATTCTTTCCCAATCACCTGCCATTCTGATACAGTAAGCAGAGTTATTCTGGGTTCTGTCAGGAGTTCTCAATACAACAGATTCTATTCAAGAATCACAGCCCCCAAAACCCAGGATACCTCTGGTTACTGTGTCACAAATCAGTCAGGTTGTAAATGGAGGTGGGTAGGCAGACTGGAAAAAAACACCTCAATGATGATGTTTGTTTCAAAATGCTCTCATAACAAATGAATATTCAGCTTCCCTTGTTTGACATCATTTCTTCATTCAGGGAACTGAAATGACAACGGCATGCAAATCTCTATTCTCCGATCTCCATGAACTGTCATCAATTTTCTAACACTCTATACTATGTTTGGAATATTTGTTTAACTAGGCAAAGATATGTTACATTTGCTCATGCTGCATTTAACTATGTAAAGATGTGTTGCATTTGCATTATTAAAATAAAATTAACTTTGGCTCAGAGAGGCAGAGTTTGCAACTAGTTGACAGGAAGTGGCAGGAAGGACCATAGCTGGGTTTCTTAGTTGGGGTGGTGTGGAAGGAAAGAGGCTTCCAGACTCCCGGAAAAAGAAATTTAGTCAGTTGCTACTCTAACTCTCTGAGTCTTCAGATTTTCACCCTAGTCTTTGAATCTTGAGTTTTATCAGTATGATAGAGATTTAAAAAAAAAAAAAAAGAATAACTTTATCAGCAGGAACAGAGCCATTTTTGGGGAAACAGGATTCCCTGGGCTGAGCCTGGGTGGTAGTGGTTTAGCAGCAGTTTAAAGTGCCACTAGGAGAGACAAAAAGCAGCCTCACACCCTCCAGAGGTCCCAGAAGCATGAGGCCTACAACAGCTCTGGTCTGGGAGAAGACAGGCATGAAAGGTGACATTTCAAACATCATTGTTTCAATGTCAGTTCACAAATGTTTTGACAAGAATAAAATGCAAACCTTCACTCATTTCAGAGCAAACATTTGTACAACTAAATGATTTACAAGACACCAGCAAAGGTGAAATCCACATGCTTCGCGACCTTTCCTCCAACTCTAACTTCTGGAATTGAACTACAGAAATCATAGGTTTCCCATGTCCCATGTGAGCACATAAAAAATGTTTTCAAAATGACCTTTCAAGTCATAAGACTGGGTGTCTGTATATGAATTACCGCAAAATACATACACACATATACACACACACTAACACACTAACACACACATATATAATATATATAAAATGAATGACTTTAACTGTGAAAATTTGTAAAAATGAACTGCCACACAAATAATGCCTTGAAGGTTCTTCAGTATAAATCGTTAGTAAATGCCAAATGAAGCAAAGATATTTTCATTGTCAACAAAATATTCTGCCTTAGAAAGTTAAAATATGTCATATCAATTAATGGGAGGGGAAAGGGGGGAGAAGAGGAAAGAAGGAAGAGGAAGGATGCACAAAAGGAGGAAACACACAACTGCCCCCTCAGGTGCTAGCATGTCAGAGAGAGCTCACTCAAACAGCATGCTGGGCTGTGCTAATGCAGCCCTGAGCATGAAAGCAGCTTTAAGAAAGCTTCACACTGGCTTTGGGTTGAATTTAAGATAAAAAATACGTGCCTGGTTCTTGTTTGTTTTTGTTTGTTGGTTCATTAAATCAGAATATTTACCATTGCTGAAGGTAGCTCTTGAGTTTAGGACTCATTTCTACTTCCACAGATGAGGAAGCATCCCTGTTATCTCAAGAGGTTGGACACCAGTGCATGTTGTAACTCCAGCAACAGATGTTCACTTTTAAACAGAAAGAGATGTGTTAGATGTCAGCTAATTGCCCAATGAATACAGATTTCCAGTTTACTCTTTAGACATGATCCTTCTAGACATGCTTTTTGGTGAGACCCTTTGTCCTAAATGAAGATTTCTTAAGCAGCTATTTTCTAAACCAGATATTATCTAAGAATAGCTGAGTTCGCTGGTGCATGGTGCCATGAACTTCTTGTCAGCTTCTACATACTCTGCTAGAACTTCCAGAAAATACTTTTTATCAAGCACAAGCTTAAGTAATTTAAGAAAACTACAGTTGTTTATCCCATACTCTTTAATAAAGAGCTTCAACAAGAAAAGTCCCTACCCCATGGTGCTTCAGTTGGAATACATTTACAAAATTAACTTGAAAAAAATTGGAGTTGATTAGTTCCATTAGCTATTCTGTCAACAAATGCAACTCATCTAATCAGTCATAATTAGCACTGATGTTTGATGAGAGACTCACACAGGGAAGCTGGTCGACATGCTGAACTGGCCCTCCAGGGATCTGGGTGAGAGTGGTTCTTTAGTTTCAAGTTGGAAAGGGAGAGTGTATGTTTGCTTTAGCCAAGTTGGCAAAAGAAGCACATGCCCAGCCACTCACGGGTATAGGATTGTTTTGTCTGTATTTAGCAAACTTGGCAACCAGACTTTAGTTTTCTCCTGGAACGTGTTCTAAATTCTAGAATCCTGGCACTTCAGCAAAGTCAAATGCCAACCTAACCTATGCTTCTGATTTAGGCTCCTCAGTCCAAGAACATTAGAAAGCATCATTCATCAAGGGCAGCAATAATTAAATTACTGTGCTTACGTGGCTTAATACAATCCACCAGATGATAGAAAAGAGGCAGAGCTCATCACTGGGTCATGCCAGACATCAGCCAAACTGGCAAGACAGAAGCTTCTGGAACTGTGTGCCACACACAGGCATGAGCCATCAGCATGAAGCATCCTGTGCACCCCACAATTCATTTTTCACCAAGAACAAATGCCTTCTTTTACTTTCTTCAGAATTGTTATTTCAAAAAATAGGCAGTATTTGGATTTTTGTTGTCATTTGTTTGTTTTTGTGTGTATGAGGTGTATGTGTAAGGGTATTTCATGGGTGTGGGAGCACATGTGGACATGAATGTACCTAGTGCATCATGCATATGGGAACCACAGGTTGGCGTTGTGTCTTCCTTAATAGCTACATTTTATATATTGATTCTAGACTTCTCACCTGAGCCCAAAACTTACCAGTTCAACTAGTAGAAAGGGCCAGCTCAATTCTATGTGCTGGGATTATAAACAGGCCACCAGCCTAGCCTAGCATTCATATGGGAA
The DNA here is from genome assembly GCF_037038515.1 of Microtus pennsylvanicus. NCBI lineage: Eukaryota > Metazoa > Chordata > Mammalia > Rodentia > Cricetidae > Microtus > Microtus pennsylvanicus. Next base: position 1,344,049 of record NC_134594.1, on the reverse strand, counting down.
GTAGGGACTCAAACTCTTGTTCTTACATTTGCATAAAAAGCTCTTTGACCTATGAGTCACCTCCTCAACCCCTGTTTGTTTTTTAATCACCGAAATAGTCTTTAGTTCTCCTGGAAATAAAAGAACCAGAGATGGTGTCAACACCAAGAATTCCCTAGACCCTGTTCTCCAGATGGAGTTTTCCTCCTTTTTTAAAAAAAAAAAAAGATTTATTTATTTATTTATTATGTATACAATATTCTGCCTGTATGTCTGCCTACAGAGCAGGAGAGAGTACCAGGTCTTATTATGGATGGTTGTGAAGTACCATATGGTTTCTGGGAACTAAACTCAGGACCCCAAGCAGCTAGTGCTCTAAACCACAAAGCCATCTCTCCAGCCCCTGGAGTTTCGTTCTTATATATAGATTTTTCCAAATTTCCTTTTCACTTTGACCTGCACAAATATAGGTCTTCATTCAAAATCTTCTTCCTCTGCTTCCTTCCTTCATTTCCTTTCTTATTTCTGGTGCCCAATTAGTTTCTTTCTTTTTTGTAAGGTTAGGCTATGCTATTTAGATAACCCTAAATTCCAGGCTAAATTGATCCTCCCACATCAATCTGGAGAGTAGGTGGGTTTAGAAGACTGTGCCTTCATGCCTGGCTTTCAACAATTTTTATTTTTAATTAGTAATGATTTAATGTGCTTTTTTTGTTGTGAAATAATCCTCTTGTATACTGTAAAGATTTGTCACATGAATTGGTTTATTAAAATGCTGATTGGCCAGTAGCCAAGCAGGAAGTATAGAAGGGATAACCAAACTAAGGATGAGGGGAAGGAAAGGGGTGGAATCAGTAATCACCATCCAGACACAGAGGAAGCAGGATATGAATTTGCCATGCAATAAAGATACCACCATGTGGCAGAGTATAAATAAGGAATATAGGTTAACTTAAAATGCAAGAGCTAGTTAATAGTAAGCCTGAGCTATTAGCTGATCATTTATAATTAATATAAGCCTCTGTTTGCTTAGCAGTTTAAAAACAAATGAGATCAGAAAAAGATAGAGATATGCAATAAAGACAGATTCAGACCAAAGCAGGAGGGGACCTCTAAACAGGTTACAGTATGTTTAAAAATATATGTAGGCTTAGAAGAGAAAAGAAAAAAAAATAGAGAAAGTCTGTTAAGAAGCAGAATAAATAAATAAAAGAGGTAAGCCATGTAAAAATGGAACATGCACAGAGATTCTGTATTATGTATATTATTGTGCTGTCTTTAAATTTTTTGACTGTTAAGAGACCTTAGATTATGTTAAAAGTCCTTGGATTATGAAAGATGCTAGATTAAACCAACCTATATATTTTAAAAATATCTTGACTTCAAAATTTAAGTCAGAAGATATGTCACTTTGAAAGAGAGGTTATGATACAGGAAATGAAAGCCTATGGATTAATTCTGGGATAAGAAAAATCAAATTTAATCACCTTGCACAAAACCCAAGTCCAAATGGGTCAAAGACCTCAACATAAAGCCACTCACATTAAACCTCATAGAAGAGAAAGTAGAAAGTACACTTGAATGAATTGGCACAGGAGACTGGTTCCTAAATATAATCCCAGTAACACAGACACTAAGAGCAACAATTAATAAATGGGACTTTCTGAAACCAAGAAGCTTATGTAACGAAAAGGACATAGTCAACAAGACAAAACAGCAGCCTACAGAATGGGAAAAGATCTTCATCAATCCTACATTGGACAGAGGGCTGATCTCCAAACTATACAAAGAACTCAAGAAGCTTGACATCAAAGGAACTAATAACCCTATTTAAAAATGAAGTACAGATCTCAACAAAGAACTGTCAACAGACAAATCTCAAATAGCTGAAAGACACCTAAGGAAATGTTCAACATCCTTAGCCATCAGAGTAATGCAAATCAAACAACTCTGAGATACCATCTTGTGCCACCTGTCAGAATGACCAAAATCAAAACACTGATGACAGCCTTATGTTGGAGAGAAGGTGGGTAAGGAGAAAACTCCTTCATTGCTAGTGGGAGTGCAAACTTGTATGGCCACTTTAAAAACCAGTATGTCAATTTTTATGAAAAATATAAAACAATCTACCTCAATACCCAGAAATACCACTTCTGTATATATACCCAAAGTAAACTCATTTGTACCACAAGGATATGCATTCAACTATGTTCATAGTAGCATTATTTGTAATAACCAAAACCTGGAAACAACCTAGATGCCCCTCAATCAAAGAACAGATAAAGAAAATGTAGTACATTTACACAATGGAATACTATTCAGTGGTTAAAAAAAATAATAATAATGACATCTTAAAATTTGCATGCAGCTGGATAAATCTAGAAAAAAAACATTTAAGTGAGATATCCAGACCCAGAAAGACAAATATAATTTATTCCTCACTCATAAGTTGCTTTTATACACAAAGCAAAGAAAACCCAGTCAACAATCCACAACCCCAGAGAACCTAGATAACAAATTCATCCTCTTCTTCCCCTGAGAACTCATACTATGTAATGTCTCTGGGTGTTCCTAGAAGCCTCTTGGGTTTCTCCTCCTCTGTCTCATAAATATGAATTTGCCCCTCACCCTTTCTGAGGCCCTTCAACTCCTTCCTCACTCCACCTTTGTATAATCATTCTACTTCACATGAACTGTTGAAACTAAGTACATGGTGTGGTGTGTACAGTAACATCCAGGTGATCACTGAAACAAAGGCTGATGTGTACATTGCTCCAACCAAGGAATGTAGGCAGTAACATTCAGAAGTATTGATGCTATATAGTGGTAACTAACTTTAAGTCATATTCTTACATTAAACCAAACTAAAACAAATATCAAGTTTCATTCTTATGGATGTTTTAACTGAATGCAAGCTCAGTTGTAAAACAAAGAATGTAAATATTTGTAAGACAAACACATGTGTATGGAAGAATAAATTGTAAAACTGAAATGTGTGTTTACAAAAAGCATAAATTTTCCAATGAAGTTTACCTTGTTTGGTCTAACTCTCTCTTTTCCAAACAACAGGTTTAGATTTTTATAACTACGTGGATAATTCATTATGGCTTTCTCCATGAGGCTTAGAATCTATATTGAAAACTAAGTTCAAGTTTCCTCCCAAACCTGCTTCATTCCTAGGGATATGATCTCTTTGACTACTTCCATGTATTCGATAATGGCTCTATCTTAAAAATCTTGTAACACTTCAATTCTTCTCTCTTTCTCTATTGATGTGTGCAAACAGTTGCTAGGCAGCCTCATTGATGTGGGACAATGGTCTTTTATCCTGTCACTTGTATTATTTTAATAAGACACTGATTGGTCAGTATCCAGGCAGGAAGTATAGGCAGGGTGATCAGGCAGGAAGTAGAGGTGGGATGATGAGGACAGGAGAATTCTGAGAAGAGGAAAAAATCAGTCTATAGTTGTCACCCAGTCAGAGAGGAAACAAGATGAGAATGCTTCACCAATGAAAGGTACCAAGCCACATGTCTAACACAGACAAGAATAATGGGTTAATGTAAGATGTAAAAATTAGTTAATAAGAATCCTGAGCTAATAGGCCAACCAGTTTATAATTAATGTAAGCTTCTGTGTGTTTTTTTGGGGGGACTGAACGGCTGTGAGACTGGGCAAGACAGAAACCTCAGCCAACACCTCGTGTTTACCTTTTCGTTCATTTTGTAGTACCCTTCTTATCTTTATCATCCTTCATCTAGTTTCTACATCATTATTGTTAAGTTTTTCTAATTACATTTATTTATTTGTTTCGGAGGAGGCTCTCATGCCACGACATTTGTGCCAAGTCAAAGAACAACTTGGCAACAGGTACCTTTACTCACTGAAACAACTCTTAGTTTCAAGATCCTACTTACTTTTATTTACTGTATTTTCATTGCGTCTGAAAGGGTTATTGCTCCCAACTTGGGTGAATTCAAAATCATCTAGGAACTTAAGGAAACAACCCTCTGAATGGATCCATGTAGCTGATGGAGGAGTCCTCTCTAGACATGATTAGACTGAGTACTCTGATATCATCAATGATAATATGGTGACATCAATGATAATATAGTGACATTATCAAGAAATAGTAAAATGTAGGAGTAGAGTTATAGTTATAGGAAGTGGGTCACTGGGGGCATTTCCTTCTTTATATGGTATGGGAGTCCCCTCTGTGTGTTGCTTGTATTGGTTAATGAATAAAGAAACTGCCTTGGCCTGATAGGGCAAAACTTAGGTAGATGGAGAAGACAGAACTGAATTCTGAGAGGAAGAAAGCAGAGTAGAGAGACACCATGGATCCACTGGAGACAGACACTGGGAATTTTACCTGTTAAGCCACTGCCACGCAGTGGTACACAGATTAATAGAAATGCTCCAAATTAAAATGTAAAAATTAGCCAATAAGAAACTAGAGCTGATGGGCCAAGCAGTGATTTAATTAATACAGTATCTGTGTGATTATTTTGGGACTAAGCTAGCCAGGACAAACAAGCAGCCCCTCCTTGCAACAATCATATTCATTACTTTTCCCTTTGCTGTGACAAAAGATGTGACAGAAGCAATTTGAAGAAGAAAAGATTTATTTTGGCTCCCAGTCTGAGGGTGCAATCATCATGTGGGAAATGCATGCCAGCAGGAGCATCAGTGGATGGACACATTGTGTCTGCAATCAGGAAACAAAAGACCAGTGCTTGTTCTAGTTTATGCTCTAATGTTATGACAGAACACTCTGATCAAAAGCATCTTGGGAAAGGGGGGTTTATTTGACTTACATGTCCCAAGTACACTCCATCACTAAGTGAAAGTCAAGGCAGGAACTCAAGAAAAGGCCATGAAAAAAATGTTGCTACTTGGCTTGCTTTCTTATACCCAGAACCACCTATCCAGGAATGACACTGTCCCGAGTGGGCTCAACCCTCCTACATCAATTACTAATTAAACAAGCACCCATGAAAATGTCCCATAGACATGTCTACAAGGAAATCAGATGGAGCCATTGTCCCAACTGAGGTTTCCTATTTCCTGATGGTCTGAACTTGTATTGAGTTGACAAAAATTAACCAGAATGGTGGCAGTTCTCAGTAGTTTCCTCCTTTACCCCTTTTAGTTTACTCTCAGACTTTAGCCCATACATAATAAGACATTGCACATGATTAAGATGCCTCTTCAAACCTCAAGAACATTCTTCAAACACACCTGGATATGTCTCCTAGTTAATACCAAATCTAGCTAAGTTTACAATGATAATTAACCCTTACAATGTTGTAGTGTTTTGTGTACATAACTTTGCTGGTAGAGGCTTCTCAATCATTCCTGGTCACATAAACCTAAAATAATCACACAGAAATTATGCTATTTGCAAAACTGTTTGGTTAATAGCTTAAGTGTATTTCTATCTAGCTCTTAGATCCTAAACTAACCCTTCTCCATTAATCTGTGTGGTTGTGGCCTACCAGCAAAGTTTTGGTGGGCTCTGGCAGAGGCATCTATCTTTTGTGGTGGCTACATGGCTTCGCCTTGACTCCAGCTACTTTCTCCCAACATTCAGTTTAGTTTTCCCACCTAGTTTTATTCTGCCCTGTTACGGGCCAAAACAGCTTCTTTTTCCATTAACCAATAAAACCTGCATCATCTTCACTTTTCATTAACCCACATCATCTTCACTTTTCTGTCTAAATAAAAGGAAGGTTTTTAACTTCAACATAGTAAAATTACATAAAATGAAACATATATCAAGCAATAATTATAGTAATAATATTTATATCTACTTTTATCATAATTAATGAAAACTATAACTATCTATTCTTCAATTCCATCAAAGACTCCAGAAAAATATAGTGTCACCTAAGTTAACAGGAAGTGCATTTTAAGCAACTTCTAAAACTCTAGAATAGAAAGAGACAACTTGCTGCCTAGACAGTCACCCAAAGTTGTTCTTTGTCCTGACACAAATTGAGAGCACAGCACAACCTTGAAGGAAAGGAATAAAAGGGATAAGGGATACGAGAAATGGATAGCAAGTCTGTATTCTGATCAAGTTGCCAACTTTATTTTTTCTCAGGAACATTATATAGCAAAAAGGCAGGGGGAGTGTAGGATGCTGAAATGTCAGGTCTGGAGGCATCCCTAGCTGATAGGAAGAGATAAGGAAATGCTGAGGGTCTGTAAATATTTACAGGGGGAAATGCTAATTACTTCTGGAGACCTTCAGGAGACCCAGAGACAGAATGTATGGTCCTCTCTTTGCAGTGCTTTGCCTTGCACCCCTTTCTGTTGCCCATGCCTGTTGTTGACAGACACACGTATCTCTGGGTTTTATGTGGCTCCTATAGGAGATTCACTCTCAAGGGGCTCTTCTAGCCCTTGATCAGTCAGATCAAGCCAGTGATAGTAGGCTTGAATGGGCTTGGAGTCCAGGGAGTCCATCTGTTGGCAAATAAACCTAGTGAGCCTATTGAAGGCCCATGGTCTAAAAGCCAACAATAATAAAAATCCTAAAAGGGATCCCAAAAGGGAGGGTAAGAGGGTGGTGACCCAGGGGGAAGTGGAAAACCAGTTTTTAAACCATCCCTCCTCTTGCTCTCTTTGCTTTCTTCTATGCTCTAATCCTTTCATGACGTTAGCCATACCGTCTCTAACTATTTCAGTATAATTAGTATAGAAACAACATTCCTCTTTCAAAACAGCACAAAGGATCAAAATTTAAAATTCTTAACATATGTATTAAACTCAAATGTTTCCAGGGTGTATCAAACTTTTCTCAACATCTATAAGCAATTACAAATATCATCAGGTCAATTTCCTAATTCTTAGCATTGTTGGTCAATACCAACATTTCTGAACATCTTATATGTAATTGCAAATATCAGGTCAATACCATTAAGAGTATAATGACATTGCTGATATCAAATACCAGTTCCAGTCTCTGAGCAACAGTTAAATCCTTAGTTTACCTCTTTTCTTAACTGAAAAGGGGTTTTAGTCATTTTTTATTTTGAGTCTTTCTTTCCCTGGGAAGAAAGCTTAGATCTTAGTTCTTAGGTTTAATACTTTAATCAAAATCAGTTCTGTGCCCCAAAGATTAAAACAGTCAGATGTTTAGTCTCTATTTCAACACTGGACCCTGAAACTTCTGTAACATTGGGGCATCCATCTTCAGTCTACAAGCCCATAGTATCTGGCAGATTTTTCCATTAAGCAGGAAATTTGAAGACCTATTCTGCCTATCTGTTTCCTTCTTCTGTGTACTTCAGAATATCTGGCAGACTCTTCATGAAGCAGGAACCCTTAAGGACAGTCTCACCTTTAGATAAGTTCAGCAGTCATTTTTCCATGGGTCCTGCATGGCCAGTTCATACAGCATAACATCAAGTAGTCCAGGCAAGAGCAGTATTTGCCCAAGTGACTAGCAAACTTTATAAGGAGTCTCTTTGAATCCCATCATCCTCTTGAAGTAGATTGATGCTGCTAGGAGCAGATGTGTCTCATTGTCATGAAAAGTCTTAAGTTCTTAAAAAAAATATTTAAATGCCATATTCTGTGGGTCTTTGAAAGGTTTGATGATTATCTATTTAATTGAATATATCTCTATATATCTAGAAGACGTAACTAGCATGACCACAATCTTGACTAATATAGATGACTATCTATTAATCTATATTTCTTAATTATCTACTACATTTATAAATGAGCTGCACAAACACAATACCTTCATCAAAAGCAGATATATAATAAAATTAATCTTAAATTTATATTAATAGACCAAAATTCATACCAATGCAAAGTATTCATATCTATAGAATATCCCTTTGTAAATGTAAATAAACACTTATAAACAATATTTGGGAATTTGGGTGTAGTTGTCTAGACTATTTCCTGCTGATTGGAGGTGCCATTAATCAGGTCTGCCATGGGGTATCCTGTGTGGTAGTTCCATCTCAACCAGCAGTCCTGGATGTTGAACCATCTGGGCCATTGTTTCAGTGTGTCTTGTTTGATCAAACCATATTAATCTGGTAGGAATCCACAGGTTCTCATCCTCTGTGGAAACAAAAGTAGAATCTCTTTTTTAAAGCAATATATCCATATTCCAAAATTTTGAAGTCAAAATGCCTTTAAAATAAATGTGTTGGTTTAGATTAGCAGCCCATAAAATGAAATGTCTCTCTGTACTTAACTCATTAAGTGCAGTTTCTTGATAGCCACATTTTTTTCAGATAGACTCTGTTTGCTGATGGCAAGCAGAAGCATGACTCCTTTAGCATGCAGCCAGCATAATCTCTGGCTCTTTCAGGAAGCCAAGCACTAAATGGAGTCTGTGAGCAGCATGTTACCAATTGTTTAATGGTGACACATGCCCTCTGCAACTCTTGATTTGTGCCTGGAGAGATGGCTTAGCAGTTAATAGCATTGGCTGCTTTCTCGGAGGTCCTGAGTTCAATTCCCAATATCCACATGGTGGCTCACATCATCTGTATTAAGATCTGGTGAACCCTTCTGGCCTGCAGACATATAGCAAGCCGAATAAATTTTTTAAAAATACCCTTTTAAAAAGTGCTCCTGGTCATAAAATTATTACAGGTACAATAAAGACAAATTCAGATTTAAAAAGAATGGGTCACAGTGTTGGATAAATGTACATAGACTTGAAAGGGAGAGGAAAAAGAGTAAAGAGAAAGTAAAAGTACAGATTAAAGAAGCAAAGGTAATAAAATAAATATTAAACTTGTCAAAAAAAGTAATAAAGGGAAATAAACCATGTAAAGATGGAATATACACAGAGAGTCTGGATTGTTATATTAATGTGTTTCTTTTGAATTTTTTGAATGAATTGCTATGGGATAAGGGTCTTGTACCCTGTAAAGATTTGTCACTTGTATTGGTTTAATAAAATGCTGATTGGCCAGTAGCCAGGCAGGAAGTATTGATGGGAAAACCAGGCAGGAAATATTGGTGGGGCAACCAGAATAGAAGAATTCTGGGAAGAGGAAAAGCTGAGTCTGTAGTCATCACCCAGACATAGAGGATACAAGATGAGAATGCCTCATTGATAAAAGGTACCAAGTTACGTGGCTAACACAGATAAGAATTATGGATTAATTTAAGATGTAAAAGTTAATGAATAAGAAGCCTTGGCTAATAGAGCAACCAGTTCATAGTTAATGTAGGCCTCTGTTTTCTTTCGATTGAACAGCTGCAGGACTAGATGGAAAAGAAAACCGCTGTCAACATAACTTTGCATCTTCATCATCTCATAAGTTTCCTCTGACTGCCAACATCTAAAAAAACAGGATAGAATTCTTCAACCTGGCAAACATAATCTTAACTGTTCTCTGTTTCTAACCAGCAACATTCTTTAGGTGCTCACAAAAGCTCTCTTCAGAGTCTTGTGTCGACATTGCAATTTTCCCATGTGTAAAGGGAAAGGTCCAGGCCATTAACCACGTGAATATCTCAGTGGGTAAAGTTTACTTCTGCAGTCTGCTCTGGTTCTTCTGGCAGACGTTCCTCTCCTCAAGGCTGGCATTTACTATGTGGGATCCATCATCTGCTTCCCTTGTACTATGCTGTTGCCAGCTCCCTAGCGCTCCATGAATTTCCATGTATGTGCATGGTTTTGCCTTCCTGTGATATTAGCAAGAGCCAATGAACCTAAGATATTAAACTGTAATTTTCTCAGATACTTGCCTTCAGAGTAAGTCTTGAGATGCTACCATGAGCTAGGAAATCTGTGATCTAATTTAGAAGCAATAGACCATGCCGCCTTCTCTCAGGTGCTTTGCTGAGACCGACAGTAGTCTATGACTTTCCATCTCTAAGCAGTATTTTGTTGTTATTGCTGTTTCCATGTTACCATGGCGAGAATCACTTAGCCAAGGCAGGGAATATGAACTCTACTTTTCAGCTGTCAGTCTGTTGGAATGCCATAGTGAACAGTGACTTAGCCTTAATCTCACTGATTCTTCTCTAGCAAGATGCTTGTACACTCTCTGCCTTTTTACCTGGACTTTGGAAAGGGCTCTGTCCCTGACACTTTGCAGATGAATGACATGTGCTATACTGAAGTGACTTAAACAGAAATCTTTAAATTGACAGTTTTTATGTTCCGAACTCTCACCCCACTATCCTTACGTTAAAATCCTCAGTGCTGCCATTAAGGAAAACCAAAGATCAATTTTTCATTTTCCACTAGACAATTTTCCCCATTTTAGCTCTTGTCTCATGTCAGCTCCAGAGAGTGGCTATTGCTAGTTCATTGGCTTTTTTCATTTTCTCCTTTAGCCTCACAGAAAAAGGGAAAAAGTTCTTGCCTATAAAACGCATAGCAGGTAAAAAAAAACTTTAACCACCACATCTTCTTTGTTAACTTGATGCATAGTTATGTTCCATGTGAGGGCATTAGACATAATTCTGTATAACAAGCAATTAGATTAAATCCAGCTAAAGACAGAACCAGGAGCTGCAGACAGACAATGCCCTGAACATTCTAATAAGGATCTGAAAGATTCCAAATACCTTGGTTTATGGCTAGAAACCAAATATGAGTGAGTACATCCCATGTTCCTCTTTTTGGGTCTGGCTTACCTCACTCAGGATAGTGTTTTCTATTTCCATCCATTTGTATGCAAAATTCATGAAGTCCTTGTTTTTTATTGCTGAGTAGTACTCTAATATGTATAAATTCCATACTTTCTTCATCCATTCTTCCATTGAAGGGCATCTAGGTTGTTTCCAGGTTCTGGCTATCACAAACAATGCTGCTATGAACATTGTAGAACATATACTTTTGTTGTATGATAAGGCCTTTCTTGGGTATATTCCCAAGAGTGGTATTGCTGGGTCCAGGGGTAAGTTGATCCCGAATTTCCTGAGAAACCGCCATACTGCCTTCCAAAGTGGTTGCACAAGTTTGCATTCCCACCAGCAATGGATGGGAGTTTGAAATTTTTCTAATACTCTCCTGTCGCCCTTCAAGAAACTGGCAAACAGTTTTAATTTCATAAAGGAAATTTTACCAAATACAATGACCACTTTACTCCTAGTATACATTCACATAGGCACATATTCACAGACAGAAAGAAAGAAATTTACTCAAAGACCACTGCAGAAGCATAATACAACTCTCAGCAAAGGTAGCACTTTGTCACTTTCTTGGTTTCTGTTGTCCTTTGAAAAGGAAATGAACCGGGCAAACCCATGTGTTTTAGCTCTTGGTCCCCAGCCGCTAATGCTGTTTGAAAGACTATGGAACCTTTAGGAGCTCAAGCCTTGTTGGAGGAAGTATGTTATGAGGAAGGGGGCTTTGGGATTTTATGGCCCCACTTCCTATTTTCTCTCTGTTTCCTGACTGCTAATGTAATGTGGCCTCATGGAACTCCTGCCTGCCCTGCCTGCCCTGCCTGCCCTCCTATGATGGCTGTGATGTCCATGATTGTCGTAATGGCACTGTACCCCTCTGAAACTGTGAGTCAAATAAACCTTTCTTCCTCAAGTTGCTTTTGCCAGGAGTGTTCTATTAGAGCAACAACAACAACAACAAAAAAAGCAATACAACTTCTTTCTTTCTGGCAACTTCTTGAGGTAACTTCTTCCAAACTTGACATAAAAATGAAAACCTCGAATGCTCAAGGTTGTGACTTTCAAGCCACTAAGTCATCGCTTGGGTGATTCTCACAAACGCCAGCAGGAGATCTTCTGATTACTAACTGGGAGCTTTTTAACAATGCAATCAGAATGACTTGGGTTCTTAAAATAAGATAGCTGCTGCTGTGTCATTTAGGAGATAGGCCTGACAGAAAGCAAATAAGAGTGTCAGCCAGCATAGCAAGGAGAAGCACCAGCAGCAGAAACCCAAACTACTCAGTGAAAACAGCAACAAATAAATAAACCTCTAAATTCTGTTTACACCGAGGTCTTATGCAAACACAACTCATTAGCTGCGTCCCATAAGCAATGCAGGGGTCTGAGGAGAGGGCTCAGCAGTGAAGCATTTCTCTTGCAAGTAAGGAGCTGAACTCAATCCCTGGAAACCAGGTGCCTTAGTCAGGGTTATTTAGCAAAGCAGCACTGTGAGTGTGTGTGTGTGTGTGTGTGTGTGTGTGTGTGTGTGTGTGTGTGTGTATCTGTGTGTGTCTGTGTGTTTGTATGTCTGTGTGTGTCTGTGTGTGTCTCTCTCTTTGTGTGTATTAAAAAGAGGTTAATTAGAACAGCTTACAGGCTGTTATCTGTAGTTCAATAATGGCTGTCCTCCACAGGAAAGGTCAAGAACCCAGTAGCTGCTCACAGTGTTGGATATCTTAGCCGTCTTCAGGTCATATTGGTGTTCCAATGAAACAGGTGCTAATTTTAAAGAAGAAATGCCCCAGCAGTAGAATAATAGATTAGCTTGCCAGAAAAAGAAAAAGCAGTCAGGCAAAAACAAACAAAATAAAAGAAAAAAAAAACAAACAGAAAAAAAAAATCTCTCAAAACGTTTCCTTTTTTCATGCCCTTAGAGGCTGCCACCAGTTATGGCCTGGATTTAGCATCAGTCATCTGCCTCAAACAACCCAATCATGAAAATCCTTCACAAGCATGCGCACCTGCTTGGACTTTAGTTTATTCTACATGTAGTCAAACTGACCACCAAGATTAGTCATCACAACTGGTTAAAAAGAAAAAGTAAGCAAACAAAAACAAAAGAGTGAGGCAGAAGGTTGTGATGAGGGGTTCAAGACAGATCAAGCCTTGGGGTGTGTTTCAGCACTTGGCAAATACCAGGCCAGGAATAGACACTGACACCTGAGGTGTCTTCTCACTTTCCCATTCTTCTGTGCGCACACACACATTTACATTTATTAAAAGCAGTAGTGTGTTGCTGGGCATGATGTCACCCACACCTGTAAGCCCGGCATATAGGAGGTAGAGGGAGAAAGATAGTAACTTGAAGATTAGCCTATGCCACGCAGTAAGAGCCTGCCAAAAATAACCCAAGTGATCTGAAAGCTGAGTGGCCTGAGAATGCACCTGTAAGCCCTCAATATGGACTGGAAAAAACAATGAATATAGAGGTAGGGATGTTGCTAAAATCTTTAATCAGAACTCAAAAATACAAACTCGTTATTCCTAAGACCAGAACAGTGTTCTTGTCTCTCTAAAATCGAAGACTCCCTGGAGATCATCAAAATAACCTTTCAAGCCTGATTAAAAGGCATATCAGTTTCCAGGAATGGGGTTTATTTTTCAATCTCATTTCCTTCTATGAAAACCTTTATTAGAATCTCAATTCTGTGTCTGACCATATAATTTAACAGAATGCTGTGCTTTCATAAGACTATTTCCATCACAGTGGATTGTTCATCATGAATATAAATATAATCCATAGGCTCCAACAAGATTTGTTACACTTGGGGACTATCTTAAAATAAAGTGTATAAATTGGCACTGAAAACTACACGACCACATTACCTGTATCTCGTATTGTACTAAGTCTTTCATGTACTCAACCAATTCGACGGAGATAATTAGATAGCACAGGAAACGCTAGCATTATAAAATCAAAGAATTTCAGACTCATTGTGAGTTGTAACTGCCAATCAGGTTCAGGTAACTGTGGTGCATGACTGCCACCTACTGGAAAGGATTAAAATTGCAATGTCTTGCCAACTTCATCCTTGCACCAAGCTTTTCCCTACATCGAAATGCATCACCTAATGTTAGGTGAGCCGCTTGTGGATAGTTTTGTAGGGAAACCACGCAAGAATGATTTTCCCTTGGTCATTATGTTCTACCTCGTATATGTATTAAATGCAGGGTGTTTTGTAAGTTTCTGGAGCAGCAACTTCTCTTTATTCTCTAATGTATTCATTCCACTGTATTCATTTCCCCTTGAAAAACACCTTGATATTCATGTTAAATAAAGAAGAAATGAGAGCCAGGAATCTGGTTCAGCGGCTAAAAACACACACTGATGTTGCAGAGGACCTGAGTTTAGTTCCAAGCAACCATGTTTGTAACTTCAACTTCAGGAGCTCTGTCTCTGGCCTGTGCAAGCAGCCCACATATGTGCATGAACACAATAGCACAAGTGTGTGCATGCACACGCACACACACACACACACATCACTCAAAACAATAAAAATCAAGAAGAAATAAGCAAAGCAATATATATCATAGTTTTAAGGCAGTGTAACATGTTGACTGATGACCTGCATTTTAAGTCTGAAGAGAAATAAGCTACTCATACTCTATGTTGGCCCATTTACAAGTTTCTTAATTTTATTTTTCTTTTTGAGACAGGAAAGCCGCGACCTCACTGTGTGTCCAAGGAAAACCTTGAATACTTGATCCTTCTGCCTCCATCTCCCGAGTGCTGGGATTACCACACCTGGTTTGCTTATTAAGTTTTTTAAGACGTGGTTTGTTTTCCTCCAAAATGGGAAAACCCCACTGTGACTGGAACAATTAAAAGAAAAAATGTTTATAAAGTACTTGTCACAGAATAAGTACATGGTACCAATGCCACGGTCTTAATCCCACCGAGGAATCTGTTGAGAACTTAATAAAGACATTATTAAGTTCATTGTGCATGCCAAGAGTTCTTCATTCTTTATTTTTCATGTTCTCAATCCCCAATCTGTATCTTGCTACAAAATCCTACAGCTCCACTGAATGCGGGCTCCATGCAGGTATGCACTGAGCATAAGTGTTCACACAGCCGTAGATCCCTGGGGTTATTAGAAGCTAGGCTATAATATTCAAATCACTATTTTAAAAATCCTAACAGCACTCAGAATTACTTGACTAGTTTTGAGCTCTCCCTGGAGTGGTCTGGTGAAGTATTAATTCATATTACAGCAGATATTACATTTTGTTGCCTGCCACAGACAGATCTTGTATGCTCAGGGAGCTCTCTGTTCGTGGGCCTATGCTAGAATGTCAGTCAGACAACAGGACTCCAGTTAGCATGAGCTCTGCCTGCTTGTGGAACACAGAGTGCAGAGGAAGAACTGGTGATGTCCCCAAAGTGAGGTAAAAGTACAGAACTCAAGTTCTCTCCTGCACAGGGTCTACTGAAGAATATTTTATTCTGAGGCTGTTACCTCTGTGGTCCTAAGACATTTCTAATATAACATAATTGGGTCCCCACGGTATTCTCGTTTGCGTTGATTTGAGAGAGACTATTTCCCAAGGACTGTGGGGAGAGGAGTTCAGGAGCTACATGTGCAAGAGTATGCATGTGTATGTGAAGACCTGAGGACATCCTTGGGTCCTGTATTTTGAGACAGGGCTTCTCACTGCCCTAGAGCTTGCCAAGTAGGCCAGTTTGGCTGGTGATCAGGTCCCAGCAATCCCCCTGTCTCCACTTCTCCACTACAGTTGATCAGAGTCCATCCCCAGGAACAGGTGGAATCACCTTCTTTTGAGTGCCATGGGCTGAAAAGAGGAGGGGAGAAGGCTGCTCTGTTTTGTCCCCAGACATTTCCATGGGAAAGGCTTGATAAGCTGGTTGTAATGGGCAGTGCTGGGGACCTTTATTTGGGATTGGGCATGAGGGAGTCCAGGAGGAAGTCTTGGGTCACTGTGGACATACCCTCCAATAGAGATGAGAACTTCATCTTCTTCAGCTTCTAGCTCAAGATGTGATCATTCACCCTCCGCCATAATGTGCCTCCACTACCATAAGGCTGAAAGCAGGGGCAGGTCATCTTCACCCTGAATCTTCACAATCCTGAGCCAAGGTAAACCTGGCTTTAAAGTAACTTGTGTTGGGTGTGTCCTTCCAGTGACCGAGGCTGACTGACAGGAACACAATTCACGTTCTCTTAAGGGGCAGGAGGAGTCTGGAAGAAAGGCAGGTGGCTAAAATTCCTCCCACCCAGCACGCAGATTTCACCTTCGGTTTCAGAAAAATCAGTGTCACCTGTTGAGCTGTTTATGATCTTGTAATGACTTTGTTTTTATCGTCGAAAGCCAGGCATAGTGGCACATTATTAGATGCCAAGGTGGGAGGGTCTTCTGAGAGCATCTGATACAAGGAGCTTGAGGCCACTAAGGGCAACACAGAGAAACCCTTTGTGAAGAAAAAACGATGCCCTAAAACTCGTGGGTGTTTGTATGTGTGTGAAGGCGTGAGTATGTAAAGGATTTATGTCATGTGGAGGCCAAAGGTCAACTGCAGGTGTTGTTCCTCAGGAGCCAGGAACAGGGTTTCTTCATGGGCCTAGAACTCACCAGTCCAGCTAGGATGGCCAGCGAGCCCTAGGAACCCTGCTGTCCCTGCCTCCCAAATACAAGCTTGTGCCACAACACCTGGCCTTTACCTTCGTGTTTATGTGGCAAACAGTTTGGTTTGATTAATTTGATCCATATCCCTAGCCCCTGAAACGTGTTTTTAAGAGAATACTTTCTGACAGTCTGCACAGGAAGAATCAATGTGTACTGATCGAAACATCACATATCTGTATTAACACAGCACCTCTCTGAGTGTTCACTATACTGATCTGAAACAAGGAGCATACACACATTAAAACTCTGAGTGGGTATGTGTGTGAGAGTCTCAGTGTCCCCATCTGTGATGTGTAAGATGACACAGAAGTCGTGTATCCCTTCACAGGGTTTATATTCTGGTCTGTGAACTCACAGCCTTCCACATTTATTGTAATATGAACGGCGGGGCTGCGTCCCACCACCCAGCTAGCTTTACCCGAAATAATTACATGGAAACTGTATTCTTTTAAACATTGCCTGGCCCATTAGTTCCAGCCTCTTATTGGCTAGCTCTTACATATTGATCTAACCCATTTCTAATATTCTGTGTAGCCCATGAGGTGGCTTACCAGGGAAGATCTTAACCTGCGTCTGTCTGGAGTGGGAGAATCATGGTGACTGCCTGACTCAGCTTCTTTCTCCCAGCATTCTGTTTTGTCTACTCTGCCTACCTAATTTTGTGTCCTATCAGGGCCAAGCAGTTTTCTTTATTAATTAACCAATGAAACAACAGATAGAAAGATGACCCACCTCCATCATTTCCCCTTTTTCTGTTTAAACAAAAAAGAAAGCTTTCATTTTAACATAGTAAAATTACATATAACAAAACAATTGTCAAGCAAGAATTACAGTTACAATATTTATATCTACTTTATCTTTTATCATAACAATGGAAAACTATAACTATAACTAACCATTCTTCAAGTTTATCAAAGACTCCAGAAGGATATAATATTACCTAAGTAAACAAGAAATCCAAAACTGTAGAAATGACAGAGACATCTCGCTGCCTGTACCCAAAGTTCCTCTGTACCGTTGGGGCATACATCATTGGCCTTCAGGCCCATAGTATCCAGCAGACATTTCCATGAAGCAGGCATTTTCAAAGACAGTTCAGTCATTTTCTGCTGTCCTGCAGAATGTCTCGCAGACTCTTTCATGAATCAGGAACCCCAAAAGACCATCTCACCTTTAGGCAAGTTCAGCAGTCCTCTCTCTGTGGGTTCTCAGTGTCCAGTTTATGCAACAGTCCAGGCAAGAGCAGTTTCTTGCCCAACTGGCTAACCAACTCCATAAGGATCCTCTTCAATGCCCATCTTTCTCTCAAAGTAGATTGGTGCTGCTAGGAGCAGACATGTATCATTGTCATGAAAACCCTAGTTATTAAAACATTAAATGCTATGTTCTGTAATTTTTGAAAGATATGAAGAATGCCTATCTAATTGAAATATATCTCTATATATCTAAAAAATCTAACTAACAGGACTACAAGCTTGACTATTATTTATGATTATCCATCAACAACCTATATTTCCTAATTATACATTACATTTTAAAAGTGAACTACACAATCACAATACCTTAATCAAGAGCAGAAATACATATATATATATATATATATATATATGTTATATATATATAACAAAATTGACCTTAAAATCCATACCAATGTAAATAATGTAAATTATTCATACCTATATCATTTCCCCCTTTAAATGTAAAAGAACATTTATAAACAATATTTTGGGAACATGGGCGCAGTTTTTTCTCTCCAAACTGCTCCTTGCTGAATGGGGGCATCGTTAATTAGGTTTTCCATGTATAACCTGTGTGCCAGGGTCATCTCAGTTGGCAGTTGAGTGAAGTAATTTTTTGAGGGTGTTCACAGCAACCTTTCAGGAGGGTGTGGTCTATCATACCATATTTGGATAGAAGAAATCCATAGAGCACATTAGTGTCCTAATTAGTTGTTTTGGTTTTGTTTTTTGTCTACTTGAGATAAACCAGGGTCATCTAGAAAGAAGGAACCTCAATTGAGAAAATATCTCCATTGGATAAGCTTGCAGGCAAGTGTATGAAGCATTTTCTTGATTAATGATTGGCGTGGGAGACCCAGCAACTTGGGGCAGTTCCATACCTGGACAGGCGATCTGGGCTGTATAAGAGAGCAGGCTGAGCAAGCCTTGTAAAAGAAGTCAGTAAACAGTGTTTATCCATGGCCTCTGCGTCAGTTCC
This sequence comes from Microtus pennsylvanicus, assembly GCF_037038515.1. NCBI lineage: Eukaryota > Metazoa > Chordata > Mammalia > Rodentia > Cricetidae > Microtus > Microtus pennsylvanicus. The sequence continues at coordinate 1,325,542 of NC_134594.1, read as the reverse complement.
CACCTTGAGTTCCTGCCTTGGCTTCCCTCCAGGATGGCCTGTAGTAGGGAGGTGTAGCCAGATCAACCCTTTTCTTCCCAAGCTGGTTCCTGTTAAAGTGGTTATCACAGAAGGAAGCCGTCATTCAAGGAAGTGTTGGCCTCCTTGCTTCTGAACGACTGTAACAACTGACGGAAAACGCACAGTGGTGACGCCGCTTCCTGCATTCCAGAATGTTCACTGGGAAAACAAGACAGAGAAGAAAAAGAAAGAAAGTAGGACAGCACATGGTTGCTAAGCAACCGTGGAATGGAACAGAAGAGGCAGCATCTGGGCAGTGGGAGTTGGTTAGTAAGGGAAGAAGGTCAGCTTCAAACTATGTGTAAAAGGACAGCTGTGGCTTCAAAGATAGCTCAGAATGAACAAGGGGTATTAGAAGTGTTATGGCTCAGGGCTTAATATGTTTACAAAACTGACAGATAAAAGTGATGGTGAAGGATAGGCCTTGAGAAAAAAAGAGTTATGTGTGAGAATTTGCAAAGGAATCAGTACATACAACTGTGTGTCTGTGTGTGCCTGCAAAAAATCATAGGATAACCACTGATGCTATTTCTCAGCCACCTTTGTGTGTGTGTGTGTGTGTGTGTGTGTGTGTCAGAGTCTCTCAAATACTTACAGAATAGTCCACGCTGGCTGGCCAGTGAGTCCGAAGGATGTGCTTGTCTCTTATTCCTGGCCTTTAGTCGGAGGTTTCCAAGGGTATGTTGCTGGGGTTCAACCCCAACATAACTTATCTCTCTGGCCCGGTGTGGAGGCACAGGAATAATTGAGACACAGTTCCCACAGCAATATCAGAAGAGAGTCTCAGAGTTCATTCAAATCCTGAAGATCACCTGCATGTATTCTCCAAACAGCTTTCTGTTTCTGGGGTAGCAGGACTAAAGTCAGCTCTGTCACTAGTGTGGATTAATAACATCTCTTCCCAGGTGGTCCCCATAATTACACAGAAGGAGCAACACAACATCAGCATATCCTGAGCTCAGGAGACAGTCAGTCTGTAAGTGCTCGGTTGCTACTGTGGCTTGAGAGCCTGGCTGCCAAACAATGCAGAAATACATGGCCTGAATAATACTGCCCCACAGTATGTCACCAAGCCTGATCTTCACACTTGGACATTAGGCCGTTTACTGTCTGAGCCATCTCCCCAGCCACATAGATCATGTTTGACAATGTGGTGGCTAGAAATCTGTGGCCCATCCAGCTCCGGCGCTGAGCCTTCGATGCTGAATATATTTTTCACAGCAATGCTAGAAAGATATGCCAGCAGTGGTAGTCCACCTTTTCCCCGCAACTTACTTTTGTCCTAAGTAAAAACGAAATGATCACTCTGGTCAGAGTCTAGTCCTGCCACCTCCAAGACCGTAGCACCTTTGACACAGCTGTCTGCTTCCTAGAAGAGACATCCCTCCACGTATCTATGTGCACATGAGAGTCTACTCATCTCCAGTGGCCAGCCTGAAACACCAAAATTGTTTATAACAAACCTGCATCTTCAGTACAAATGGAAAGGGCTTTCTGCTCCCATCAACCAGGCTTTCCTTGGTTAGAGACTAATGTGTGGCTTCACAGCTTAAATCATCTACTTATTAAGTAGAACCATCATAGGATGATGTTGGTGTTCCTTATCAACCCCTGAGCTTGATGGTGGGCATATTAGAGAAAGAATGCAGAGGTAGTTTCACCTTCTAACATAAATTATATCGAAGGGCTTTGTTGGAAAGTAACGTAATCCCTGGACTATATGTAATTCTGTACTTCATTTCACTGAAGAGAAGACAGAAAGGAGGGATGGGGGAGAGGGAAGGAGACAGGGGTGAGAGAGGAAATGCATGAAAGAACCTGACAAGACCACTGAAGCACTTAGAAGGCAGATAGGCCTGGCTTCCTCCTACCCTTCCCTGGTCACTTATGGACCTCCACTACCTACAAGCCAGCATTTCCTGATAGTTGGCCAACCAGCCTTTCTCTGGAGTTCTTCCTATCATCTCTGGGGCTGAGGTGTGGCTTCCTCAGTGAGACAGAAACGTGAAGGGAGCACGCGCGCACACACACACACACACTACCTCAGCTCTTCAGCATTGCTCACTCAGGAACAGAATTGCTGTCACCCATTGCTGATCCCTGAACACTCTCCGGAAGCTGCAGACTAGGACCGCTGAACTTCATCACCAGCCACCACTTCCTCCCCTACGAATGGAAAATATGCCTTTTGATCTGTGACCTGCATTTGAAAACTGACATCTGGTGGCTAGGGTGGTAATTAGACATCATTTAAAAGTTATTCTGCCTTGTTAACTGTGTTGCACTGTGATCAAATTAAGGGATAATTTAGAGGAACTAAGGCATATTGATTGTATAATGCATAATGTGTCTAATTAATAGCAACCCCTAAAAGCACTATGTGAGGGATGGGAAGGATTCACATTAGCCAAAAGTCAGGGCCTGGAGGGTACTTTTTCCACAGTGATTTTGTTCACAACACATACAAAGGAAAGCTTTCAGATTCCATGACACAATTTGGCAACATTGTTACATCACTTAAGACCTGCAGAAGGTAGCTAGGTGTCAAGTGATGTCTTGGTTGGTGTCCCTGCCACTGTGACAGAATGGTACACTCCATGGTGGTAGGGAGTCAGGCAGCTGGATTGGGACTAACTGGTCATGTGGTATCTGCAGTCTGCAGAAAACATGCTCAACTCACTTTCTCCATTTTATATGGTCCAGAATCCCCTACTCAGAGAATGACCCTGCCCACAACTAAAATGGATCTTCTTATGTCCATGACTATAATAAAAAATATCCCCCCAGGCATGTCCAGAGGCCACAAATACCCCCCGCAGGCATGACCAGAGGCACAATTCCCACACTGGCATCCTGGGGTTTATTTCCCAGGTGATTTTAGAGCCTGTCAAAGTGACAAGGCCAATCATCACAAGTGGGAAACTTCTTTCCTGGCTGGGACCCTCAGTGGTTGACTTGATACTAACAGTGTCACTCACCAGTTTTGAGTTACAGAGGGGCTTGATCCAGCCAGTTTGTCTACCTTAAAATGCACTGGAACTGGCAAAATTTATCTTGCAATAAAAAGAAAAAAAAACGAGAAGTGCCAGGCAGTGGCGCACGGCTTTAATCCCAGCAATGGGGAGGCAGAGGCAGGCGGATCTCTGTGAGTTCAAGGCCAGCCAACAACTCTGTAGTTCAAGGCTACAGAGCGAGTTTATGTAAAGGTGTGCTCCTTTTTTTTAATAATGTAAAAGTATGTTGCTGTTCTACCTTGCTGTCTAAGGTACGTAACTGGTCTAATAAAAAGCTGAATGGCCAATAGCAAAGTAGAAGGCATAAGCAGGACTTCCAGGCAGTGAGAGCAAGTAGGAGGAAGAATTTAGGCTGGGTCAAGAGAGAAAAAGAGATGCCAGGAAAATGCCCAGGATCAGACAGACACACAGAGGAAGCAGAAAAGTAGGGCATACAGAATGAAAGGCAAAAGGCCCCTAGGCAAAATGTAGAAGAACAGAAACAGGTTAAATTAACTTAAAGAAGCTAGTGTGACAAGCCTAAGCTAAGGCCAAACATAAATAATAATAATAATAAGTGTCTTTATTTGGGAGCTGGTTAGTGGCCCCCACAAAAAATTCCAACTACCCTCCACTATTTAAAGCCACCCCAGGTCCCTCAAAATATGTGTGCTGACAAACACCAACATGATTTATTATTAATTAGGATTGTTGCCCCAATTCTTTTCTGGTCTCATACCCTGTCTCTAGGCTAGACCTTCCCTAATACAAAGAACCTCTTAATCTGGCACTTAAATAAGTAGACGGTCTTATTCTGTGGTATCAGTCTTGCTAATCAGGATTTCAGAGAACCCAATGGTATGAGCACAGAAGGAACTTTAAGAAGTGAAGGAAGCAGAGATCATCATCCAAGAAAATCAGTGAGTCAGAGGAGAAAGTCTTTGCCCATCTGCATACTGGAGGAAATGAAACCTGGCTGTATGCTGGGGAAAGTGCAGCTTGGCTGTACACAGGGGGGAGTGTAGCCTGACTGTATACTGGAGGAAGTGGTGACTAGCTATTTACTGGAAGAGGTGTAGACTAGCTGTACACTGGAGGAAGTGTAGACTAGCTTCATACTGGAGGAAGTGTAGACTAGCTGTATACTGGAGGAAGTGTAGACTAGCTGTATACTGGAGGAAGTGTAGACTAGCTTCATACTGGAGGATGTGTAGCCTGACTGTATACTTGAGGAGGTGTAGACTAGCTGTACACTGGAGGAGGTGTAGCCTGACTGTATACTGGAGGAAGTGTAGACTAGCTTCATACTGGAGGAAGTGTAGACTAGCTGTATACTGGAGGAAGTGTAGACTAGCTGTATACTGGAGGAAGTGTAGACTAGCTTCATACTGGAGGATGTGTAGCCTGACTGTATACTTGAGGAGGTGTAGACTAGCTGTACACTGGAGGAGGTGTAGCCTGACTGTATACTGGAGGAATTGTAGCCTGGCTGTATATTGGAAGAAGTACAGTCTAACTGTATACTGGAGGAATTGTAGCCTGGCTATATACTATAAGAAGCTTAACCTGGCTGGGGTTGGCACAGTCTGCCTGGCAACCTTTCCTTCTTGTCATCCTCTTCCTATACTCACTAACCCATTATGTGCTGGGGTGGAAACACCATCTCAACAGCTTGCACAGCATTTTTCAGTGAGCTTAGTTTGTTTTATAAGATTTGCTTATATTGTGTTGTGATTTGCCTATGTGAGTGTAACTGCATATGTATATGGATGTATATGCCTGTGTGGGAACTCACAGAGATCACAAATGAATGTTGGATAAGTTATCCTATCACAGTGTCCAAAAGAAGCCATCACGGGTTTCTTACAAAGACTGACTTCAGCAGTAATTAGAATGATATCAAATTCAGATGCTAGAAAAATAACAATTGAAGATCTGGATTTTATGCTTATTCTCAATGCAAATGGATAATTGTGCCTTTAAAGATAAGGTCAGTACCCTTGGAGGAATGGATCCAAGACACAATCAATATTGAATTTCATGACCATGTTGATGCTTTGATAGGAAAAGGTGATTCCCAGAGGTTTGAGAAAAAAATTGAAATGTCAAGTAGAACACCCCTCCTTTCTGAATTATGCAGGAGGTGTGTCAAGTGCAGGCATTGTACTAATGATGTAGGTCAACAAGAAATATTCAATGTAAGCCTTTGCCAACAGAAAACTCCTTGAGGGGCCTCACACAGGTCCTATGCCAAATCCAGTTCAGTCATTTCCTGCCATCATAGAGGAAACTCCTTCCCAGAGCAATTAAAGGGCCAAATGCCTACTATTGTAAGAAACCATACTGCTCTGAAAATATATCAGCTATAGAAGAGAGAACAAAAAACTCAGAAGAAACTGGATACTTCCTTGCATTAGAAGGGAAACACCAATATCCAGAGACCTTGCATTCTATACTGATGAATAAATAAATAAATAAATAAATAAATAAATCAGAAAAGGCAGGTAAAAATTTAAGTAAAGTTGTTCTAAGCCCTTATGATTCTGTTCAAAAGTCAGAATTACATGCTATTCTCATGGTACTAAGGGATTTTAAAGAACCTGCCTACATAGTTAGTGGTTCACAATATGCAGAAAGAGTGTTTTTGCATATTGAAACCACTGAATTTATATCAGGTGGTACAGAATGGACTTTGTCATTTATTCAGTTAGAAGATATAATCAGAAATAGGAATTATCCCATATACATAACACATATCTGATTCCATACGTGTCTGCCAGATCCTCTAGCACAAGGTAATGCAGAAGTTGATCAATTATTGTTTGGAAATGTGCTGGAGACCTCGGAATTCCATTTCAAAAATCATCATGTCAATAACAAAGGTTTAAAAAGACTTTTTTCCCATTATGTGGGCAACAAGCCAAGGAAATTCAAAGGAAATACCCTACTTGTTCTTTATACAACCAAAAAAACACCACTTGCAGGAAGCAACCCAAAGAGTATTCAAAATAATGAAATCTTTTATTTTTCATGTGTTTCATCTTGCATAATTTGGAAAACTAAAATATGTACACCACACCCTTGATGCCTATTCATGTTTTCCATGGGCAACTTCTCTGAGTTCAGAAAAGTCTGATTCAGTACTCACACATTTGCTAGAAGTTACGGTCATCATAGGTATACCTGTACAAATAATGACAGACAATGCTCCAGAATTTCTAAAAGAAAAGGAAACCATTTTTATTTATTATAATGTAAAGCATATTACAAGCGTACTACACAATCCTACAGGGCAGGCAGTTAAAGAAAGACCAAATCAAATGTTAAAGGATATGTTAAATAAATAGAAAGGGACTATATAAAGACCCCAGAAATAGATTGTATAAGGTTTTATTAGCCTTGAATTTTCTAAATGTTAATGAGAAAGGAACAGAGAGATATCAGATAGTAGAAAAACTACAGAATTAAAGCAGCTGGTATACTTTAAGGATGTACTGACCTCAGAATGGAAACCAGGACATGTGTTACATTGGCAATTGGGTTTTGCTTTTGTTTGCATAGGAGAAGAAAAGCTATGGATACCATCAAAATTGATAAAGATTCTATTTGAACAAGACACACCTCTTAACTAGAATAGTTCATCAAGCAGTGTGGCTATTTAATCTAAACTAATGTATAAAAGTAGCAAATACTTTTCATTCAATCAATTATAACTTGCCAAAAGAGAATCTTCACAAAATTAAGGTTGGGGAAGGGTTTTGTTTCTATTGTTTCAGGAGAAAAGGGTATCTAACTAAAGAATCTGAAGACCACTGGACAAATGAGTCATCTGAAGAAAAAGGGCAAGTCACCCAGAAAAAAAGAAAAGAAAAGAAAAATAGTAAATTGGCCTATTTGTATGTCACATTTCCAACAGGATAAAATTTCGTAAATCTTCCCAGATGTTTGTTTCTGCTGTTCTCTACAGACAAACAATGCAAATGGTCTCTTTGTAGTCCCAGTCCAATTAAAGATTCAAGAGTTGTAGTGCGGCTCTCTCCTTCTCTAAACCCAAGCATGCTTATTAAAGGAAGATCCAAAATCTCTGTCTTCTGTCAGAGGAGCCAACTGATATGGGATAGAAGAAAAACAAATATTTAAGGACTATTTTATTACCACTAATATCATAATCTTTGGATTTTATATTGACTCTTTAACAGCTTCTTTAAGGTATAAATACCTTAAAATTTATAAGATTAATATATATATATGTGTGTGTAACTTTTATCATGATATTAATGAGTACTAAGTAAATCTAGCCAAAGGTTTCATGAATACTAACTAATTCTAGAAAAATGTTTCATCTACCTTCCTGTACATAATTTCATGTTTGAGTTTCTATCAGTGTTCTGCAGTGAACCTTGAGCAAGCCTAGCAGCAACATTCAAAGTCTCCAGAATGAGGATGGGGCCCCACAGTGACAATTCCTCCATGACTGTGATAACACCACTAAGCTGAAAAACATCACTTAAAGACTGACTTTGGATTACAAACTGCTCAGTACAATTTTGAGGTGGTTAGCTGAGATGATCCAGCCTAACAGACTACTCTATCCAGTAGAAAAGCCCAGCTTATTGCTGCCCCTACCCTCCCATCCCCATCTAATCTTAAACAAAGTATACAGGCTACTTAGCTGAGAACTATCTTGAATTTATGTTCCTCTCCTGCCCCCACCTCCCAAGTACAGAGAGGACAGGCCTATGTCACTATCCCCAGTTTGTTTTGTTTTCCCCCTGGAGTAGACTAGGCTTCAGGAGGCTAAGCAAACACTCTGCCAAGTTACACCCCCAGTACACATTTCATATTACACAGAGACTGGACAACAAATGATACAGCTACTTCTCCCAGAATTTGACAATAAATCAAAATATTTCTTTTTTTGGGATGCCCTAAAGATACCACCACCCCCATACAGCAGGAAGTTAATTTAAAAATACAACACTAACATTCCCAAGAGGTATGATGGGTAGTTTTTGATCATTCAATGGGTTATAGATATTTGTCGTTGTTTAGGGGGTTTGGTTACAAACTGTTATTGGTTACAATCAGGAGGAAAGTTGAACAAAGGTGATTAGATTCAAAGTTCTTGTCTTAGAAAGAAAAAAAGAGGATATAGGAAGTATAGGATAAAAAGATAAATTATTGATTCTACTCTAAAAAGAAAAAAGGAAGGATATAGATATAATAAGATAAAAAGGTAAGTTATTGAATCTACTTCTTAAAAGCAACTACTAGTTTTAAACATTTTATATTAGATTGGACTGTTGTATATTGTATACTTATTATGTATATTGATATAAATTTGAGATTAATTTTGTTAAAATGTACTGTATACACATTTCTAATCTTGTTCAAGGTATTGTACCTATACATCTCATTTAACAATGTAATGAAAATTTCTAGTTCTTGAAAGTTATTGTTACCAACTGTTTAGGAAAATAAGGAAATGCAGGTTAATAATTAGTTATCTATTACAATTGAACTTGTATTCATATTAGGTATGTTTTCAAGGTCAAGCAGAGATATATTTTAGATAAGCAAGTCATCTTGAAACACTTCAGAAATCTGCAGAATATGGCATTTAAGATGTTTTAATAACTTTTTTATGACAATGAGACATGTCTGCTCCTGGCAACATGAATCTAATCTAGAGAAGATGATGGGCATCAAAAAAACTCCACATGGAGTCTACTTTCTTTGTGACAAAAGTAAATCACTGGGCAAGAAAATGCCCTTGCCTTGACTGCTAACAGTATTCTGTCCTAATTGGACAAGCAGGACACAAAAGAAAGTGACTGCAAAACACTGTCAAGACAAAAAGGAACAGTCCCTCAAAAATCCTACTTCAGAGAAAAGTCTGTCAAATATTTTAGACCTGTATGGTGAATATTGATGTCCTAACATTGCAGAGTAATTTTGTGTTACTCTTTTTAAAAGATATGGTGGTGAGGGACTAGTCCCAAAAGGGGAGGTGCTCCCATGATGGGTAGAGAGAGAGAAGCAGCAGCCACATCTTCAGAAGAGGGACAAAAAGAGAGAGAACACAGACTGAAGAAGATGAAATATTTGCTTGCCTCGACCAAAAGAGGGGTTGGGAGTGGGAAAGACTGGTCTCTTAAATGGATGGAGTACCCAAGTGACAGGCCAGACCAGCAGGTCATAACCTTCCCATCTCTTTCTTATACTAAAAAGGTGGGAAGTTAAGCACAACAGGTTAAAAAAAAATGGGATGGCAGATTCTCAAGACTGCTTCCTGCTTATTTGTGGGCATTGTTGGTGGGGTTGTACCTGAGAAATCTGGGTGCTGGTCACATCCTGGGGTAACTGGTTACTTTACTCCTGTCCAGGGTTTGTGGTATGGAACTGTCCGATGTCTCTTGGACCTGGCAAGTTGTTGGCAGAACAGAGGACAAAGTTAAGTTTAGGAAGAAAAAAATTTTTAGTACCAGGGAATTAAGACCTGCTTAAGGTGGATCCTTCAATTTGACTCCCTGAAAAATTACAAAAATTTTGAGGTTGTTAAAACGTAAGTTTTAGACATTTATGTCAGAATGACTGTGACAATTTTTACAATTGTTAAGACTGTGAAAGGCAGCACGAGAGAGATTTGATAACTTGTTTTTGTCCTCACACCTTTATAACTTGCAGGCACATGCCTTGATAACTTGTATTTGTATCTTACTAAAAGTCATTTGGTGAGGCTGTCCTTTTAAACTGACAAAACCTCTCAACTGTCAAACTGTATCGGAGATGTTAGAGAAGGATAAATTTTTACTTGAGTTATTGATTAAATAAGCAACAGAGAACTTACTCAGTTGTCTACTTAGAGCCACTCCTCAGGGTCCTCCGTGATCGCTGAGGGTCATATTTTGCTGTTTAGCGCAGGGCCTACCAGGTTTTAGAAGATCCTGTATGTTAGAAAATCTGTAGGAAGACAAGCCTACCTTGACCTGAGCAGCTAGGCTGTTGATTCCAGTGATTCTGTCCACGTCTGAAGATCTTCAGTTTATATGAAAGGCAGTTTGTCCAGTGGTCAGCACTTGAGGACTGTTTATCAGGTATAGATAAGTTATAACTACAGCATAGAATCTGCCTGGAGAGCTAGGTCCAAGCTTGACTGTACTGGCTCTCAACTTCACATGTAAGATTTATACTTATAAGAGAAGGAAAAACTGATTGCAATAGAAACTTAATGGTAGAACTGAAAATAGTGGAGAACAGTTTAATATATGTTAAAGTAAAAAAGATTTCATATACAGTATTTTTGTAAGTGAGTTAAAAGTACATACCAATTTAAAATGTGAGACTTATCGCTTTCTTAGTCTGGAATGAGATATAATGAACTCAAAACATGTAACAGTAAATATGCATACATTTACACACAGTTGAATTTAAGTTCCATATAAAGTTAAATGAAAAGTGAATTAAAAGAAGCTGACTAGGGCTTGGGACCTCACATGGAGAGCCTACTGATGGTGCTCTTTGGCTGGGGTGGAACCTCTGGTTCCTCCCTTTGTGAAGATCAAAGAAAATGGTGGCATCCATGATTGTCCATGTGGTGTCACTATTTAAATTTATCTGTCCTCTCGTAGAAGTTAGAAATGTAAGCCAGTGTTCCACAGGTGAGGGAGAAAAATATCTGAAGGGCCCCAGGCCCCAAAAATGGATTCACCACTCAGTGAGTGCAGTGCTAGGGGAGAACCCAAGGAAGGGTAGTCATGGGAGAGGCACTAGGCCAAAAGGGAGCAGTATCTGAGGGGCCCTGGACCCCAAAAAAGAATGCACCACACAGTGAGTGCAGTGCTAGGGGAGAACTTGAGAAAGGGCTGTCACACAAGAAGCACTAGACCTGGGTTATCTCACTCAAGATAGTGTTTTCTATTTCCATCCATTTGCAGGCAAAATTCAAAATGTCATTGTTTTTCACCACTGAGTAGTACTCTAATGTGTATATATACCACACTTTCTTTATCCATTCTTCCGTTGAGGGGCATCTAGGTTGTTTCCAGGTTCTGGCTATTACAAATAATGCTGCTATGAACAAAGTTGAACAAATGCTTTTGTAGTATGATTGGGCGTCTCTTGGGTATATTCCCAAGAGTGGTATTGCTGGATCCTGGGGTAGGTTGATTCCCAGTTTCCTGAGAAACCGCCACATTGATTTCCAAAGTGGTTGCACAAGTTTGCGTTCCCACCAGCAATGGATGAGTGTTCCCCTTACTCCACATTCTCTCCAGCAAAGGCTATCATTGGTGTTTTCAATTTTAGCCATTCTGACAGGTGTAAGATGGTATTTCAAAGTTGTTTTGATTTGCATATCCCTGATCGCTAAAAAAGGTGAACATGACCTTAAGTGTCTCTGTTCAGTTCAGTGCCCCACTTTTTAATTAGGTTAATTAGAATTTTAAAGTCTAGTTTCTTGAGTTCTTTATATATTTTGGAGATCAGACCTTTGTCTGATGTGGGATTGGTGAAGATCTTCTCCCATTCAGTAGGATGCCTTTTTTTCTTAATGACAGTGACCTTTGCTTTACAGAAGCTTCTCAGTTTTAGGAGATCCCATTTATTTAATATTGCCCTTATTGTCTGTGCTACTGGGGTTATATGTAGGAAGTGGTCTCCTGTGCCCATGTGTTGCAGTCTATTTCCCACTTTCTCTTCTATCAGGTTCAGTGTGGTCAAATTTATATTGAGGTCTTTAATCCATTTGGACTTGAATTTTGTGCATGGTGATAGAGATGGATCTCTTTTCATTCTTCTACAGGTTGACATCCAGTTATGCCAGCACCATTTGTTGAAGATGCTTTCTTTCTTCCATTGTATACTTTTAGCTCCTTTGTCAAAAATCAGGTGTTCATAGGTTTGTGGGTTAATATCCGGGTCTTCTGTTTAATTCCGTTGGTCGACATCGCTGTTTTTATGCCAATACCAAGCTGTTTTCATTACTGTAGCTCTGTAATAGAGTTTGAAGTCAGGGATGATAATGCCTCCAGAAGTTCCTTTATTGTATAGGATTGTTTTGGCTATCCTGGGTTTTTTGTTTTTCCATATAAAGTTGATTTTTGTTCTCTCAAGTTCTGTGAAGAATTTTGTTGGGATTTTGATGGAGATTGCTTTGAATTTATAGATTGCCTTTGGTAGAATTGCCATTTTTACCATGTTGATCCTACCCATCCAAGAGCACGAGAGATCCTTCCATTTTCTGCTATCCTCTTCAATTTCTTTCTTCAAACCCTTAAAGTTCTTGTCAAATAGATCTTTTACTTCCTTGGTTAGAGTTACCCCAAGATACTTTTTGCTATTTGTGGCTATTGTGAAAGGTGATGCTTCTCTGATTTCCCTCTTCTGCTTCCTTTGTGTATAGGAGGGCTACAATGGGAGCTGACTGAGAAGCCATTGATAAAGACACTGGGACTTGTTTTAATGGGACTCTGGTCTATATGGAGGCACAGCTCCCTAGGACTGTAGGTAGGGGGGAGGGCCTTGGACTTCCCACAGGGCAGGGTTCCCTGCCCTCTCTCAAGCAGGGTGGGAGAGGGATGAGGTGGTATGGGGAGCAGGAGGTGATTGGGAGGAGGGAAGGAAGTGTAAATATTTGAATGGATAAACATAAATAAATAGATATAGATAGATAGATAGATAGATAGATGACAGATAGATGATAGATAGATAAATAAATAAAAACTAAATAAATAAATAAAATAAAAGAAGCACTAGGCCAAAAAGAGAACGGTCTTACCAGTTGTCCCAGTAGACAGACAGAAAGTTGGGGAGTGGGCTGGTAGAAGGTCCAGGTTTAGAATTTTTGCCCCCAGTGGTAGAAACAGGGCTCTGTGAATGGAAGAGAGACAGACTCCACTACTGTGGTGGGAGGCAGCACGGGAGGGAGGGCACGGTGGGACAGAATGACCATTACTCAGCACCATGAGCTGCCCTGTTGCCCAGTCACCACACCACCAGCCATGGTGGGGAGGGAAGGCTGGAACTGGAAACAGCTGCCTCACAGATCTGACTAATCTTGCTGGTTTCTGTGGAATTCAGACTAATATTTCTGGTTTTGGCGACAGCAGTGGCAGAGACAGAATAAAAGGAATTGGAGAGAGAAAAAGAACATTTACAGGCATGTGGGAAGGGGCTGCCCAGTGAAAGGAAAATCAGATGGGCATGAGATGCTGGCACCAGGACACTAACAGTCCTGTTTGCTGGTAGAACTTATAATTCTGGGAAGGATGTAATAAGGTACTATACACAAAGGTTACCAGCCATTCAGGCTGTACAAGAACATAAAGCAACTAACAAATCTTTAGAGGTACCAACAGTCCTACCTTTAAAATGTCTAACTGAGAAGCCAATATGGGTTAAACAATGGCCTTTAGCTAAAGATAAATTACAGGCTTTAGAACAATTGGTACAGGAGCAATTAGATGCTCAACATATTGAGGAGTCAACCAGTTCTTGGAATTTTCCTGTGTTTGTTGTAAAAAAAAAATCTGACAAACAGAAAATGGTGACAGATCTAAGAGCTATCAACAAGGTAATTCAACCTATGGGCCCTCTACAGTCTGGAATTCCTCTGCCTTCTTTGTTACCCAATGGCTGACTTACAAAGTATTGACATAGGCTGGGGTTATAGAGCATTCCCTGTGGGATGATAGTCCGCTGGTGTCTCCTAGTAGGCTAAGAATTATTATAAGTAGGCAATGTGAAGGCAAATTTTTTTCTATCCTTTTCTTGTAATGGTATAGTGAAGAAGCAATCCTTGAAGTCAATAACTATATGAGGCCATCCTCTCCTGCACCAAAGAACTTAGAACTTTTCAAGACACTGAGGCACAGCTGCTGCTGGCAGTACCAATCTACTTCAAAAGGACAATGGGCATCAAAGAGGCTCCTCATAAAGTTTGTTAGCCATTTCAGAAAGACACTTGCTCTTGCATGAACTTTTTGACTGGACTTGCAGGACCCACAGAAAAATGACTGCTGAACTTAAAAGTGAGACTCAAACTTTGAATACTAGATACCTTTAAAGTATATCTGTTGGTTTAACTTAACAATGCCCAGAATCAAATGTCTCTCTACAACCAAAAAATTCAAAGAAAACACAATAGTATACATAATCCAGACTCTCTGTTTATATTCCATCTTTACATGGCTTAATCTTTCTTTACTCCTTTTAATCTATGACTGTTCTGTACTCTATCTCTTTAAAGACTACGTTTTCCTTTCATAAACCTTTTACTTCTTTTTTATAACTGTCAATATTCTTCTTATTCTCTCTCCCAAACCTACATACATTTATCCAACACTGTGACCCTTTTAGAGGTTTTTTTCCTTCTGAATTTGTTATTATTGTGTATTTATAATTATTTTCTGATCAGGACTGCTTCTTATAATGCTAAGTGCTTCTTAAAAACCTAAGCTATGGCATTGCTTGAGCAAATATGACCTCGCCTGCTTGTTCTACCCAGTCCTACAGAGTAGAAGTCCATTCACCGCCTCTGCAAGCTGTGCATATTGCTCCAGTTCCAGGTATACAAGACTATATTGCACCATTAGGCAGGTTGTAGCACTCCGCTCACAAAACCGCATTTAAATGCTCCATATCCAGACCTCCAAAAGGAGTCAGAGCTTGCGCTACCAGCATGGCCCAGAAAGTTGCAGTTTTAAAACAGTGCGGCTTTTTTCTGCTACTGCTAAATCAGGAAAACCTTTTTAAAGGAGCCATGCCTCTGCTTGCTTCTAACAAACATAGCCCACCCAAGAAAATGCCACTACCAAACCATGCTTAACTCTGTTCTTTTGTGTCTAGAATTTCTTTTCAATCTCTCAGGTTTTATATGGATTTAGTCAACCACATTGGCATGCCGATTTGTAGTAATAGCGGCTTATTTGTTTCCTGGCTCCTCAGACTCCAGAAATAACCACACAGAAACTATATTAATTAAATCACTGCTTTGCCTGTTAGGTCTAGCTTCTTATTGACTAACTCTTACATATTAATTTAACCTATCTCCACTAATCTGTGTATCACCACATGGCAGTGGCTTACCAGCAAAGTTTCAGAAAATGTCTGTTTCTGGCAGTGGCTCCTTGGCTTCTCTTTGACTCTGCCTTCTCTCTCCCAGCATTCAGTTTAGTTTTCCCCAGCTTCCTAAATTCTGCTTTGCTATAGGTACAAAGCAGTTTCTTTATTAATCAGTGGTGGTCACAGCATACAGAGAGGAATCCCACATCAAGTTGTGCCTGTAAGATGACTCAGCAAGTAAATGCCACACAATTCTACCCTCAGAACTCAAGTAAAGACTGAAAGAGAAAACTTAGTCCACAAAGTTATTCTCTGCCCTTCACACATACACAAAACAGCATATACATGCCCTACACACACACACCACACATACACACACCATGGCACACATCTGCATTCTCACACACAGCCATGGCATACACCTGCCCTACACACACGCATACCTTCCACACACCCACCCACTGCACACATCCTCCACATACACACACCATGGCATACATCTGCCCTCCACACACATATCATGCCATACACCTGCCTTTTCTCTCACACACACAATATACACACGCATACTCAAACAGTAATAATAAAGTTTAAGTTTTAACTTTTAAAATATACCAATAAAAGTAGATTTTAAAAAAGTTTGAAAAACATAAGTTGCAGATCTGGCCCTAGCGCTGGAATAAAGAGTGAAAGTTTTAAACTCTTGCCTGCATGATGCAGAAAGGTGAAAGATAAGCTAAAGTTTGGACACCGTGGTGTCACACAGCCACCTCTTCTGAAACAGCCCCTTGATGGTTCTATTCATAAAACAGCTTACCAGTGTTCTCTCACATTCTCCTCTACACAAATGTAATAACTTTTTTTTCATTGTTTGAGGATGACCTGTGTCACCCCTGTGTCTGTCCAAGGCATATCAAACAGGCTTTATTTCTACATTCCAGGCAAGCTACAGTTTATTGAGTAAATTTAGACAAAAAAGAGGAGATACATTTTCTGATTGCTATGTTATCTCTACTGTTGGAGGAATTATTCTCCTTGTAGTTCTTCCGTTTGTATATTTGCTAATAATCAGTTGATTCTTACTGTGCTGAATTACCCTGGAATAGACAGAAGATTGACTTCTTGGTATTGACAAGAGAAAATGTTCAGTGTCTTTTGACATATTATTTCTGGCAGTTGGAAAGAATTACAATAACATATATTATAGGATATATTTAGAAAGCAAAGAACATTAATAGAAAGATGAATTTTTAGTATAGTTTTGCCTTTTGCCTGAGATTTCTATTTTCTGTCACACATCCTCTAAAATGAACTGGAGGTAGACAATGCAAATTGATTTATCTACACCTTAAGAAATCCCTAAGGTTTAATTGTTTCTGTAGTATTTATGCTTGCTTAAATAATCCAATGGTAAACTAATCCAGCTTTTATAATTATCTCACACAGAAGCCCAGGGCTCTATCCCAAAGGACTTAATTGCAAATTGATGAAGGTATTAGACTGCTATGACCAATAAGCCCTACAAAAACTTTTAAAGACATAAAAGAAAAAACTTCCATAACCTTCAAGTCTAAGTTTACAGAAAAAAAATGTGACTTTTGTAGTTGATTCTTAATGTTCTATCTTCAATAAAAATTGCTCTATTGACTAGCAATTTCTTAAAATATATATGTCATTGAATATGGTGGTACACACCTGTTATCTCAGCACTTGAGAGGTGGAGGCAAGAACAGCAGGAGTTCAAGGTCTTCCTCAACTACTAGGAGTCTGAGACTAGCCTAGACTACTTGAGATTCTGTTAAAAATGGATAAGACTAGAGAGATATCTCAACCATTAAAAGCTAAGCCTCACAATTAAAACTTTAAAACTAGATGATGATAGATGATAGATAGATAGATAGATAGATAGATAGATAGATAGATAGAAGATAGATAGATAGATACATACATACATACATACATACATACATAGATACATAGATACATACATAGATAGATAGATACATACATACATAGATAGATACATAGATAGATAGATAGATAGATAGATAGATAGATAGATAGATAGATACATAGATACATAGATAGATACATAGATAGATACATAGATAGATAGATAGATAGATAGATAGATAGATAGATAGATAGATACATAGATAGATAGATACATAGATAGATAGATACATAGATAGATAGATACATAGATAGATAGATAGATAGATAGATAGATAGATAGATAGATAGATAGATAGATAGATAGAGGCACTAAATATGTTGTCTTAATATCATTGGTGATTCCATAACATACATTCTTAAATTCTGACTTGACTCATGCTTCTCCAGATAGTATGTTCCCTATATTGGCTGGTACAGATAGTAGGCTTACACATAGAGTTTCTTTTGTTTTTAGTACTTTTATGTGCATGAAGGAGTATGTACACATAAATATATACAAAGGCTAGAAGAAGGTATTGAATCCTCTGAAGTTGGAGTTACAGATAGTTATGTGCTGCCTGACTTGGGTGCTGGCAATTAAACTCAGGCCCTCTGGAAGAGCTCTTAACCACTGACTTTTCTCTCAAGCCTGCCAAATAGGGTTTTGCACGCTGCCTTTAGTCGTTATGTATTTAGCATATAATGCACTTAATTGTTCCACTTCTCTATCTAAGCTGCTTCAGTATTTCATCATATAAAAATGGGTTCGATTTGATACACATCCCACTGCTGTGGACTATCTCATAAGTTAGGCTCAGCCAAGGGAGTTGAATGAAGAAATTGGGCTGGTTTGGGGTATCTCCTTTCTCTGAACTCACCATCCTTTACTTCTTCCCAGAGTCAATGCTATATTCCTAAGCATAAGTTCCCTCTAACCCAATGCCTGCCACTTCAACTTACTGAATTTTACCAGGCAAGAATCAACTCTTTCTTCTTCAACCAGGACCCTGCCTCCTCCCTGGAGTTCACTTACCTCACCTGTCTCACCCCTGGAGCTATCTTGCCTGCCAGCTCCCAAATTCTGACACAGAGGCTTACTATTAATTATGAAATCTTGGCATGAGCTTAGATTTGTTCCTAACTAGTTCTTATAACTTAAACTAAGCCATATTTTTTAATCTACATTTTTTACATTGCTCAGTTACCTTTACTCTGTTCTGCCCATCCTGCGTCTTCCACATCTGGCTGATGACCCTGACTTTCTTTCTCTCTGAGTTCTCTCTATCCACAGAAGTCCCATCTAACCTCTTCCTGACTAGATAATGACCATTTTGCTCTTTATAAACCAACCATAGTGACACATCTTCACACAGTGTAAAGGAACGTCCTGCAACATACCCCTAAAAGATACACCTCATCTCTTGACAGTTACAACAGGTGCAAGGAGTAACAATGTATAGCTTAATACATGATTCGTGTATTTTGTCCAGCCATCTCTATCCTTAATGGGAGGATGAAGGAATGGGTGCACATCGAATTTATACACAGACAGCTGGTCTTGAAAAGGCTATGCTGTTTTCTTCATCTCAACAAGACAATAACACATAAAGACAGGTTCAAGCCAATCAGTCTGTCCACCATATGAGAAGGGCTTCATTCTGTTCATGGCTCTATAACTAGATCCTAGACCTGCACCTGGCAAATGGCTGGCTCACAATAAAGATTTCTCAGGTGAAGACTACTCTGCACTGTTATTTCCTCCCTTCAAATACAGACCTGTAGTAATATGTTTTCATCAAGACAGCCAGTTCACAAGTAATGGCACAGAGACTTATAATTTTGAAAATTTGACCTTAGCTTAGGCTTGTCCACTAGCTCTTATAACTTAAGTTAACCCACAGTTTTTATTAATCTATATTCTACCACTTGGTTTTTACCTCTTTCCCGTTCCATTTGTCTAACTTGTTCTCTGTCTCCATGGTGCCTCTGCCTTCTTCCCAAAGTCCTCTCTGTGCCTGGAAGTCCCACCTATGCTTCCTGCCTAGCTATTGGCCATTTATTAAGCCAATCAGAAGGTGTCTTGGCAAAGCCACAACCTCACAGTGTACAAAAATATTATTCCACAACACAGAGCATCTTCTCTGACCTTCTTTCCTTTCCACAGTCATCCAGGCAGCCTTCAAATTACTTCAGCCCCTCCCTCCACTGTGAAGCACTCTCTGTCCACGCTAACATTATATAACAGCATTTTAGTTGTGCACTAACTTACAGCACCTGGTAATTTATATTTGTCTTGCCTCTTAGTTCCTCTCAATATTCCTTATTTCAATCCAGTCACGTGTTTATGTTAGTCTGTAGGTAGAAACCATTAATGACAAAGACTAGGTAGCTAAGTGGTGCGGGAGAATTGTCTGTATTCTGTCAATCATGTTATAAATAAACGCAGATTGGCCAGGCAGGAAATATAGGCAGGAAAACCAGACAGGAAGTAGAAATGATGTAATGAGAACAGGAGAATTATGGGAAGGAGGAAGTTGATTCGTCCCACTCCTGCCTGGATTACTAAAGCAGCAGGATGTGATCTGCCCCACTGAAAAAAGGTACTGAACCACATGACTAACATAGATCAGAAAAATGGGCTAATCAAGATGTGAGAGTTAGCTAGTGAAAGGCTAGAGCTAATGGGACAATCAGCTTATAATTTATGGAGACCTATGTGTGATTTTCTTTGGGGCTACACAGTTGTGGGGGGCCTGGTGGGAGGGACAGAAAACCCCAACAACAAGCAGGCCGGGCCCCCTCATGTTACAGACTGGTGCCCACGTGGATAATTGCATCCACAGAAAGCCTGAGAAAGCTTGGGAAAGACTAGAGTAAAGCATTTCAGTACGTGGATAATTGCATCCACAGAAAGCCTGAGAAAGCTTGGGAAAGACTAGAGTAAAGCATTTCAGTTTTCAGCCGTAGCAGAAAAAAACCTGCGATGTTTTAAAATGCAGGTTTTCTGGGCCGTCCTGCCAGGGAAATCTCTGACTCTTTCAAACTGGCTGTACCGATGCATACACTGTTGCAGCTTCCTTCCTGGCAAGGACCTTAAAACTCCATTGACTTGTGGCACAAAACTTCTCCATATTCCTTACCAAATTAAAGACCCATGTGGTCAGAAAAAGAGAGATATGCAGTAAAGAGAGATTCAAAGAGTAAGAAAACCTCTAAATGGTTTACAGTGTGTTAAAAATATATACAGGCTAAAGATTAAAGTTCTCAAAATAAAAAAAGAAGAAGAAAAAGAGAGTAGCCTGGGAGGCAGAGGCAGATGGATCTCTATGAGTTCAAGGATAGCCTGGTTTACAGAGAAAATTCCAGGACAAAGATATAGAGAACCTGTCTCAAAAAGCCAAAAGTTAAAAGTAAAAATAAAAGAAATAGAGGTTAAAATAAAGCCACGTAAAGATGGAAAAATACACAGAGAATCTTGATATTGTATGTTATTATGCTCTTTTTAAATTGTTTAGATGCTGAGGAAGGAGCAACAGCTACTAAAAGATACTTGCTTATAAATGCTGCAGAATTAATCCAAGCTATTTTCAAAATCCAAGGTATTTTGAAAATGCCTTTGCTTCAAAATTGAAGTCAAAAGGTATGTTACTTTGGAGAAGAGATTTTGCTTTTGTTTCCACAGAAAATGAGAGGTTGTGGATTTTTTCAGACTTAAGAAAAATCCAGTTTGATCAAGAAAGACCACCTGAGAAGTCTCCAGCAGGAATAGATGGCCCAGATGTCTGAGTTCTTCATCCAGAACAGGTTCAAGACTGCTGCCTGAGATGATCAAGACTCACAGGATACTTCAGTCAGGACTTGATCATAACTCTAAATTTTCTTTAGGTCCCCATAAGATTATCAGTGCCCCCAACCAGCTGGAAGTAGCCTGGAATACTACGCCCACATTCCCAAAATATGGACTATGGATATTTTCCTTTTTAAAAAAAAAAAAAAAGAGGGGAAAGTGGTGTGGGAGAATTGTCTGTATTCTGTCAATCATGTTTTAAATAAATGCTGATTGGTCAGGCAGGAAATACTGAGCCACATGGCTAACATAGATCAGAAAAAATGGGTTAATCAAGATGTGAGAGTTAGCCAGTGAAAGGCTAAAGCTAATGGGCCAATCAGCTTATAATTTATGGAGACCTATGTGTGATTTTCTTTGGGGCTAAACAGCTGGGGGTACTTGGTGGGAGGACAGAAACACAAACAGGCTCCCATCTCATGTTACAGATAAGCTACAGAATTTTTGCAAACCAGCACATAGAATCCTCTTAACTTTTGCTATGAATGACATTGGAAAGGAAGAGGAAAAAGTAGGAGGGGGGGGGGGAAATATAAAGCCAAGGAAGATTTCCTCTATGTGTGTATTCCTTTTCTAGAAAAATTACAAGAGCCCATGAAGCCACCCAAACTATAGGGAAAGAGATAATTCAGTGCCATAAAGTTCAGTACAGTGGACTTCTAGTGAGGAAAGCTGCATCATCTAGAACTGGTGCATAAATAACTCATGCCATCTGCCGGGTGGTTTGTGTCTTAGCCAGTCAGGAGTCACACCTCTAAATTAATTTTAAATCCGGTGACTTGTGCTACTTGAACAAATAATGTGAATTCACTCATTTTTCAGTTTTAATTTCATTACAAAGCAGAGGGAGAAAAAAAGCTAATGGCGGGAGCATTTGATGTGAAAACATTACCAGTGTGGTTGGACCAGTTCTTCATAAACTAAAGAACCTATAAGAAATCCTCAAGTCCGGCTCATGCCTGTAGTTCCAGCACTTGGAATGCAGAGGCAGAAGAATTGGGGCAAATTTGAGGCCAGCCTAGTGGATCACAGGTCAGCCAGAGCTACATAAAATGCTGTTTAAAAAAAAAAGAAAGACACTCATAACTTAAGTGCCTTTGTTTTCTTTGATCTTTCTTGTTGCTTTCTTGGTTTGCTCATTTTTATGATAGGGCCATGATCCTCCTGCTTCAACTTCCCAAAGGCTACAATTTAATGGGCCTGAGCCCAAGGCCACGTCTGTCTATTGAGATGCCCCTCCCCAGCCCTGACTTAAAGAGCACAAAGATGTTACAGAGATGTTTCCTGGACTCCCCACACATATTGTAACTGATTCCTAATAGATTCTATATATGACCTTCTGACATGAATTGTACCTATGCTCCCATGCTGCTAGCATCTTCTGCATGTCTAGGTAATCAAGCAGAAACTCAGGCTTTTTCTAGTGTTATCATTCATCTCCTAAGGTGTGATGCAAAAGGCAAATTATCATTATTAACTAGTTAAAAGAAAGTTCATTCAAATCTAAGCTTAAAGATGCATGAGTATTTTGAGAATTAAAATATATATATATCATATATATATTTATATATTTATATATATATATATGTATATATCAGTTAAGGGCCAACGAGATGGTTTAGCAAGCAAAGGAGTCCTGAAGTAGGCTTTAATGCCAGGGAAGAAATGAACTTGCTAAAAAGGTGAGAGCAAGCAGGCAGAGTGAAAAAGCTTCCTTCTTCTCTGTCCTTATATAAGCTTCCAACAGAAGGCATGGCCCAGATTAAATCTGAATTAAAGGTGTTTTTTCAAATTAAGCAAAAATCTCTCACAGGTGTGTCTTTCAGTTTTGGATTTTAGATAATTCCAGATGTAGTCAAGTTGACAACCAAGAATAGCAATCACAATCATAGTGGTAACAAGCTGTTAATAGATATGGCCTTATTAGTATCCCAAATTAAGAAGATAAAAAATGGGTATATTCCTTTATCTTATTTTCTGTTCTACTTCAGTTTAACTGACTTTCATTGAGCACAAATAAATTAGTTTTCAGTATGTTTAAACTCATCAGCATTTGTTTTGGCATGTCTTCATCACTCTAACAATATAAATTCACAATCTAAAGCATGGTATGTGCTGAGGATTATGCAGAAGGCTTAGTTAGGTAAGGAGGCAGACACAGGGGAGCCAAGAAACACAGAAGGTGCATCTGGGAGAAGAGTACTTATAGAATCTTAACCTGTAATTCCAGCCACTACTCTCCTGGATCAGATGCCAGTGATCTTACAACACCCTAAATTAGGTAGAAGGTTTGTCCTTAACTGGGAGGGGGGCTTAAGGGTGTGGGTTCCCTTAGATCATAATCCACAAAGGACTGGGATTTTATAGTGATGCGGCTGTTTTGTAAACAATAGCACTCCTCTCAGCAACTCCTCACCCATGAGCCTATAAGTAAATTTGATATACTTGATTCACCAAGTTGGACTGGGGTGGATTTCTTACTTTTAGTCTTCTTCTGGTATCATGTTTGGGGTGAAAATCCATTAGTTCAAGACTTCTCAAGGAGAGTGAACATAATAGTTCCCTTTGGTATTATGTAGTGGTTTTGTTTATCTATTCTGAATAATATCAGCATGAAGTCTATCATGTAAGTAAAGTGCCTCTTGTTTGGTTTTGGTTTCCATTTGCTTGGCACTTTGCCTATTTTTCTTTTATTCAGAATTTGTGTGTGCCTTTTACAGAAAAGTATATTTCTTGGAAGATGATGTAATGTTGAGTATCATTTTTAATATAGTCATTGCTGTGACTTTTATTAGAGAATTAAAGTTTACAATTAGGGCTATTATTGAGAGGAGTTTGCTAATCCTAACATTTTGTGTGACATTTTTCTGGTCAATTTTTCTTCTTTTTTCTTTTTTTTTTCTTTTCTTCTACCATATTTATATTAGGGGTTTGGTGACTTACTTAGCTGGATATGATTGGTTCTTTCCTCATGTATTTACTTCTGTCATGAATTTTATTCTTTCCTACATTCATAACTGAGACTCTTTCTCCTATGTAAGACTCTTTTCTGTATTTTCTGCAAAGTGGGCTTGAGTGGTCATGAAATTCTTTAGTTTGTAATGGTCTTGAAATATCTTTAATTCTTTCAATTCTAAAAGATAAATTTTCTGAATCTCTTGTTTAGCAGTTATTTACTTTATGGGACTAAAACATAATATTCTGTGCTCTCCATATTTCGGAGTTGCTGCTTAATGGCCTGATGCTATTCTGATCGTTTTTCCTTTGTTATCTGGTACTTTTATCTTATAACTTTTAACAATATTTATTTGCTTTGTAGTTTTGAGTTTTTTATTATACTGTGTCAGAAAAAAAGTTCTTCTTTGGAAATGTTCTAAATGCCTCTTATTCTGGTGTACCACTATTTTCCCCTACCCATTTGAGGTTTTCCGTTATAATTTCTATCCTCTCTTTAGATTGAAGTACTTAGATTTGTTCATTTAACCATGTTCCAGAATTTGTAAATGGAGACTTTGCTTTCAATTTTTGGCCACAAAGAGCCAAATAATCACACAGAAACTATATTAATTACAACACTATTTGGTCAATAGCTCAGGTATATTCCTAGCTAGCTGTTAGATCTTAAATCAACTCAATTCTATTATTTTATATTTTACCACGAGGATCATGGTTTGTTACCTCATATCTTGCTTCTTTGGCAGCTTCCTGACTCCACCTTCTTTATCCCTACATTCAGTTTAGTTTTCTTACCTAGCTATATTCTGTTCTGTCATAGACCAAAGCAGCTTCTTTATTAACCAATAGTAGTAAAACATACTCATGGCATACAGATGGGAATTCCACATCATCTCCCCTTTTCTGTCTAAATAAAAAGGAAGGTTTGAACTTTAACATAGTAAAATTTCATCTAACTAAACAGGTATCAAGCAAGAAAAGTCAGGGCATAGGTAAGACTGGGGAAAATTACATTGTGCATACAGACCCCAGAGTTCAGGACAGGTAAAAAGGATAAATAAAGACCATTACCAAATTAGCCTTTGGAATCTGGCACTAGTGACTGGGTACAGCTCCTTCCCCTAGTCCTGTTCTGTGTGTGAAACACCCAGTCTCAGCTTGGACTAACCTCCTATGAGATCCAATATGGGGGACTCCCCCTCTTAGTTTCCTAAGGCCCCTCATGACCCATTTGCTCACAAACCCGATCTGCAGGCGCAGTTGAAGGCTCTCCAGATCTCTGAGCCCAGGCATAGAGACCCCTGGCCACCCTGACACCCGAAAATCTCACATTCGTTCCAAAATTGACACCTGGGGTATATCCGGAGGGACATGAGAAAAGCTACAGCACCCCACAGCCAGAACGGCAGCTGCCCGCTCATACCTGCAATCCACACCTCCTCAAGCCCTTGCTTTGATACCCCTGCCCTCACCGCTGATGCCTGTCAACTAGTAGCAGGGTTAGCCTCCTGGGATATCCAAGATACATATCCCCCACAGCTGCCCCTGGAGGCTGACAAAAGAATAGATATGGAGAAACTGGACAACCATGTCTTATTTCTGACTTCAGTGGGATCACTCTGAGTTTCTCTCAATTTAGTTTGATGTTAGCTTGACCCACGTTGCCTTTATTATGTTCAGATATGTTCCTTGTAACCCTGTTCTGTCCAAGACCTTTATCATGAAGGGATGTTGTATTTTTTCGAAGGCTTTTTCAGCATCTAATAAGATAATCATGTTTGTTTTCTTTTTTTTACAGTTTGTTTATATGGTAGAGTATATCGATAGATTTTTGTATGTTGAACCATCACTCCATCTCTGGTATGAAGCCAACTTGATCACAGTGGATGATTTTTCTGATGGGTTCTTGGATTTGGTTTGCCAATATTTTATTGAGTATTTTTGCATCAATGATCATGAGTGAGATAGGTTTGTAATTCTTTCTTAGTAATGTCTTTGTGTAGTCTGGATATCAGGGTAATTGTAGCTTTGTAAAACGATTTTGGCAATATTCCTTCTGTTTCTATTTTGTGGAACAATTTGAGGTGTATTGCTATTAGTTCTTCTTTGAAAATCTTGTAGAATTCTGTGTTGAAACCAAGTGGATCTGGGCTCTTTTTTTTTTTTTGGTTGGGAGACTTGATGACTGTTTCTACTTCTTTAGCAATTTTAGGTCTATTTCTTTGTCTGGTCTTGATTCAATTTTGGCAAGTGATATTTATCCAGAAATTTGTCCATGTCTTTTAATTTTTCTAATTTTGTGGAGTACAGGTTTTTGAAGTATGACCTCTGATTCTCTGTATTTTCTTTGTGTCTGATGTTATGTCTCACTTTTCATTTCTGATTTTGTTAATATGGATATTCTCTCTCTGCCTTTTGGTTAGTTTGGATAAAGCTTTGTATAATTTGTTGATTTTCTCAAAGAAACAACTCTTTTATTGATTCTTTGAATTATTTGTATTTTGTTGATTTTAGTTCTCAATTTGATTATTTCCTGCCATCTAGTCTTCCTGAGTTGAGTTTGCTCCTCTTTGTTCTAGAGTGTTCAGGTATTTTGTTAACTTACTAGTCTGGGATTTTCCCAGCTTCTTTATGTAGGTATTTAGTGCTATGAACTTACCTCTTCACACTGTTTAAATGTGTCCCATACATTTGGGTAAGTTGTGTAGTCATTTTCATTGAATTTTAGAAAGTCTTTAATTTTCTTTCTTTATATTTTCCTTGATCCATTGAAAATTCAGGTAAGCATTGTTTAATTTCCATCTATTTGTGCATTTTCTGAAATTAGTGTTGCTGTTAAATTCTAATTATAAGCCATGGTGATTCGATAAGATACTTGGGGTTATCCCATTTTTTATTAATATTTATTGAGTTCTACATTTTTCTCTGCTCCCCTCCCTGTCTCTCCGCTTTCCCCTTCAACCCTCCCTCAAGGTGCCCATGCTCACAATTTACTCAGGAGATCTTGTCTTTTTCTACTTTCTGCTTCCCATGTAGATTAGATCTATGTAAGTCTCTCTTAGTGTCCGCATTGTTGTCTAAGTTCTCTGGTATTATGGTTTGTAGGCTGGCTTTCTTTGCTTTATGTTTAAAAATCACCTACATGAGTACATGTGATAATTGTCTTTCTGTGTCTGAGTTACCTCACTCAAAATAATGTTTTCTAGCTCTATCCATTTTCCTGCAAAATTCAAGATGTCATTATTATGTTCTGCTGTGTAGTACTCCATTGTGCAAATATACCACATTTTTCTTATCCATTCTTTGATCGAGGGGCATTTAGGTTGTTTTCAGGTTCTGGCTATGACAAACAAAGCTACTATGAACATAGTTGAGCACATGTCCTTGCAGCACGATTGAACATCCTTTTGATATATACCCACAGGTGGTATTACTGGGTCTTGAAGAAGGTTGTCTCCTAATTTTCTGAGAAATCACCACACTGACATCTAAAGGGGTTGTACCAGCTTGCATTCCCAGCAGCAAGGCAGAAGTGTTTCCTTTTCCCCACAACCTCTCCGGCATAAATTGTCATCAGTGTTTTTGATTTTGGCCATTCTTACATTTGTAAGATGGAATCTGAGTTATGTTGATTTGCATTTCTCTGAAGCCTAAGAATGCTGAGCATTTCCTTAAGTGCCTTTCAGCCATTTTAGATTCCTCTGTTGAGTCTTCTGTTTAGGTCTATACTCCATTTTTTATTGGATTATGTGATCTTTTGGTGACCAATTTCTTGAGTTTTTTTTTTTTTTTTTTTTGTATATTTTGGAGATCAGACCTCTGTCTGATGTGGGGTAAATAATAGAAAACACTATCCTGAGCGAGGTAACCCAGACCCAAAAAGATGAATATGAACCTTCATCTGGCATTGAATGGAGATAGAGACAGAGACCCACATTGGAGCACCAGACTGAGCTCCCAAGGTCCAAATGAGGAGCAGAAGGAGGGAGGACATGAGCAAGGAAGTCAGGACCGCAAGGGGTTCGCCCACCCACTGAGACGGCAGGGCTGATCTATTGGGAGCTCACCAAGGCCAGCTGGACTGGGACTGATGAAGCATGTGATCAAACTGGACTCTCTGAACATGGCTGACAATGAGGGCTGATTGAGAAGCCAAGGACAATGGCACTGGGTTGTGATTCTACTGAATGTACTGGCTTTGTGGGTGCCTAGTCTATTTGGATGCTCACCTTCCTAGACCTGGATGGATGGGGAGGACCTCGGACTTCCCACAGGGAAAGGAACCCTGACTGCTCTTTGGACTGGAGAGAGAGGAGGGGGAAGAGGGAGAGGGAGGGAAATGGGAAGAGGTGGAAATTTTTAATATATATATATATATATATATATATATATATATATATATATATATATAAAAGACCTTAACTGAGGAAAAAAAAAAGATCTTTTCCCATTTTGTAGGCTGACGTTTTGTCTTGTTGACCATGCCCTTTGCTTTACAGAAGCTTTTCAGTTTTAGGAGGTCCCATTTATTGTTTCTCTCAGTGTCTGTACAGCTGGTGTTATATTTAGGAAGTGGTTCTCGGTGCCAATGCGTTCAACTGTACTTCCCACTTTCTGTTCTAAAAGGTTCAGTGTGGCTGGCTTTATGTTGAGGTCTTTGATCCATTTGGATTTGAATTTTGTGCATGGTGATAGATATGGGTCTATTTTCATTCTTATACATGTTGATATCCAGATATGACAGCACCACTTGTTAAATATGCTTTCTTTTTTCCATTTGATATTTTTGCTTCTTTATCAAAGATCAGGTTTTTAAAGATGTGTGGATTGATATCTGGGTCTTGTATTTGGTTCCATAGGTCCTCCTGTCTGTTCTTATGCCGATACCAGACTGTTTTCAGTACTGTAGCAGTTTTCAGTTCTGTAGTAGTTTGAAGTCAGGGACTGTGATGCCTCCAGAAGTTCTTTTATTGCACAGGATTGTTTTGGCTATCCTGGGTTTTTTGCTTTTCCAAATGGAGTACCATGCTTTCTATGTCTTTGAAGAATTTTGCTGGGATTTTGATGGGCATTGTGTTGAATCTGTAGATTGTTCTTGGTAAGATTGCCATTTTTACTATGTTCATTCTGCCTACCCTAGAGCATGCGAGATCTTTCCACTTTCTGGTGTCTTCTTCAATTTCTTTCTTCACTTATTTGGTCAGAGTTACTCAAGAGATATTTTATGCTATTTGTGGCTATTGTGAAGGGTGTTGATTCTCTGATTTCTTCCCCAGCCCTTTTATCATCTGTGTACTGGAGGGCTACTGATCTTTTTTGAGTTAATCTTGTATCTTGCTACATTGCTGAAAGTGTTTATTAGTTGTAGAAGTTCCTTGGTATAATTTTTGGGATCAATTATGTAAACTATCATATCATCAGCAAACGAGTTTGACTTCTTTTTCAATTTGTATCCCCTTCATATCCCTTTGGTGTATTATTGCTCTAGCTAGGACCTCAAGAACTATATTGAATAGATATGGAGAGTGGACAACCTTGTCTTGTTTATGATTTCAGTGGAATCGCTGGGAGTTTCTCTCCATTTAGTTTGATGTTGGCTTGCTGTATATTGCCTTATGTTTAGGTACATTCCTTGTATTCTTGCTCTAAGCCCTTTATCATGAAGGTATGTTGTATTTTGTCAAATGCTCTTTTGGCATCTAATGATATGATCATGTAGTTTTTATTTTTCAGCTTGTTTATATGGTGTATTACATTGACAGATTTTTGTATGTTGACCCATCCCTGCATCATACAAATGTGTCAACGAAGTCCACCATTTTTTTTTATTTGGTGAGGTTAGCTTTGTTGTCTAGTACACGTTCCATTTTTGAGAAGTTACCATGAGGTGCTGAGAAGGTATGTTCTTTTGTTTGGATAGGATGTTCTATAGATATCTGTTAAGTTTGAACAATATCATGTTAGTTCCCTTATTTCTCTGTTAATTTTCTGTCTGACAGACCTGTCCAGTGGTAAGAATAAGGTGTTGAAATCTCCCACTATTAGTTTGTGGGGTTTAACATATGATTTAAGTTTTAGTAGTGTTTCTTTTACACGAGGGTGCCCTTGTATTTGGGGCATAAATGTTGGGTATTGGGATTTCCTCTTGATGGATTTTTCCTGTGACTAATATGAAATATCCGTGTCTCTATTGACTGAATTTAGTTTGAAGTGTATTTTGTTAAGAGATTTGGATAGCTACACCAACTTGTTTCTTAGGTCCATTTGATTAAAAAAAAATTCCCAACCCTCTACTCTGAGGCAATGTCTATCTTTGAGGTTGAAGTGAGTTTAGTGTATGCAGCGGAAGGATGGATTCTGTTTTCGTATCCAATCTGTTAGCCTGTGTCTATTTATTGGTGAGTTGAGTCCATTTATATTCAGGGATATTATAACCAGTGATTGGTGGTTCCTGTCATTTTAGTTTTTGTTGATGATATTTTGTGTGTTTCTCCCTTCTTTGGGATTTGCTGTTGTGTGATCCTCTATTGTCTATGCTTTTATGGATGTAGCTAACCTCCTTGGGTTGGAATTTTTCTTCTGGTACTTTGTGCAAGACTGAGTTTGTGGCTATGTATTGGTTAAATCTAGTTCTGTCACGGAATACCTTGTTTTGTTCATCTATTGTGACTCAAAGTTTTGCTGGGTATAGAAGTCTGGGCTGGCATCCGTGGTCTCTTAATGTCTGCATAACGTTTGACCAGGACCTTTTGGCTTTGTTTCCATTGAGAAGTTAGATGTAATTCTGATAGATCTGCCTTTATATGTTATTTAACCCTTTTTCTTTGCACCTCATAATATTCATTCTGTACACATAAATGCTTTGATTATTATGTGGTAAGTGGACTCCTCCTTTTATCCAGTCTATTTGGTATTCTGTATCTTCATATGCATATTTTTATGTTGGAAAAGTTTTCTTCCAATTTTGTTGTATATATTTTCTGTGCTTTTGAGTTGGACTTCTTCTATACCTATTATTCTTAAGTTTTGTCTTTTCATGCTGTCCCATATTTCCTGGTTATTGTGTTAAGCTTTTGTTAATATTTTCATTGACCACTGAGTCTATTTCCTCTATTGTATCTTCAGAACTTGAGATTCTCTCTTCCATCTCTTATACTCTGCTGTTTATACTTGCATTTGTGGTTCCTGATTATTTTCTTATAATTTCCTTTTCCAGAATTCCCTGTTTTATTGTCTCTACTTTGGCTTTCAAGTCTTCAATCATTTCCTTCATCTGTTTGTTTGCTTTTTCTTGTTTTTTTTAAAGTGATTCATTGATTCCTCCAATTTTTTGTCTTTTCCTTCATTTCTTTGAGGAATTTTTTTCATCTCCTCTTTAAGGGCCTCAAACATTCTCCTAAAGCTAATTTTTTAGGAAATTTTCTGTCTTCATCTATACTTGGGTGTTTAAGTCTTGCTGTTGTAGGGCCACTAGTTTTTGTTGGTGTCATGTTGCTTTGAGTGGTGTTGAGTGTTTTCTTACCTTATCTACCCATCTTTTCCTCTGACTGGTGTTTTTGGGGGCTTTGTCTCTGCTGATCAATCTTCCAGGTGCAAGTGGATCCAAGGGTCAGATGGTTGCTCCTCATGATATAGTCAGAGCCATGGTCCCAGTTAACATGAAGGTCACTCTGTTCCTGGAGGTCGCTCAGTGCTCCTGGGGGGTCTTTTGGGCCTGCTCCTGCAGAGGTCCTGTTTCAGGTTACTCCCTTAAAATTGCTGCCAGGTGCCTGCCTGCTCCAGTGAAGATGGGAGGTCACTGATTTATGCCCAGTCCTGCAGAGGTCTCTAGCTCAGACTTGCTACTTCAGCAGTGGCTCCCATGTACCTGTTACTTGGAGGTCATTGCCTTTGGTTTGTCCCACCAGAGGCCACTGGCTCAAGCCTGCTTCTATGGAGGTTGCTGCCCTAGGCCTGCTCTGGTGAAGGTCTCTGGCTTGGGTCTGCTCCCTCAGCAGTCACTCCTTTGTACCTGCTCCTGCATCGGGCCTTCTCCGGCAAAGGTTGCTGGCTCAGGCCTGCTGTTTTGGACCTGCTGGCCTGGATTTCTCCTGAACATTTTGCAACTAAGCAAGAAGGATTTCAGAATGTATGGGCCGAGCTTAATAAGGATCCACAGTGCATAGATGTAATCCCGATACTTGCTTCAAGATCCAGGCCAGCTAAGGAGGCCAAGAGAGGTCCTATCTGGAGAATGATGATAGGTTTCACCTCTTCCGTTCTTTGATCCAAAAAGCCCAGGTATACTATTTTCTTAGGTTAAAATTAATTACCTGTTACTATTCACTCTTCATGCATGTTACTCCACATTGAAATATTTCTGCCAACCCAGCAGAAATATCAAGACTAATAATACTACACAGTATTTTTCTTTCTTTGGGATGGAGGGGAATCTCATGTAGGCTAGGCTGGCCTCAAACTGGACATGTGACCTTGAACCCGAACTTCTTGACCCCACCTCCCACATGCTAGGATGACAGATATGTAGGCACTTAGCTCACAGGCATGATCAGGTAAACTACATTGGCTCTGATAACTTGGGGTTTCTCTGTATCATCCCCACTTATCATGCAGGGGCTTGTGCTTTCTTCCTCCTCCTGTAAGTCTCCTCAAATGACCAAGGTTGTATGTAAAATAGGTGATGCAAAAGTCAAGTTTCTGGCAATGCACAGGTGTTTTGCTTTCCTGAATTATGTAGACTGTCAAGCTGGTGTCTCCAGGTCTGGGATCCCAGAGCAGTGCCACCCAAACTGTGCTTGTCCTGGCCAGCAGAGTGGCATCTTGTAGGGTAGTCCAATCTGACACTGTATCAGTATGTTATTTTAAAGTAAATAATTGTTTTCCAGTGCTAATTCCAACCCATTGGTCCTAGTTTTTAAAAGAATTTCCCTTCCCTCTGGATCATATAAACCCAACAACCAAGAAACATTAGTAATTGTCAGCTGGACTTTACTAAACACTTTGTGTTTAATATATTTTAAATTATAAAGAAATTACAAGGAACTCCTAAAAAATTTAATACAAAAATATTACAAGTTAGGACAATTAAGCATTGGTAGATGACATTTAAAGAAGCATGCAGGAAAAGGTAGCATAGGATAAACATTTTCACTGTTAACAGAGCCTGCGTGCAGCAGAGAAAAGCACCACAAAACCAAGTGTCCATAATGGCTTTTCTTCTACTGTAGTTTTCAAGTGAATATATAGGAAAAAATAAAACCCAGTAAACTTTAACCTAGTCAGCTACATTATAGTAGGTAAGAAACCTAATTCATGATAAAGTCTGAGAACTAGGAAATAAAAAGTAACCCCCCCCCCCCTGCAATGCTGGGCTCAACGAATTTCTGCTTAACTTCAGGCTCATACAGACTCTAATCCTTGGCAGCCCAATGCTTTCTGGAAAAGTATAAAAACAGAATGCTATTAACAACCTATGCCATGCAATGTAAGTTAACTGCTTGAAAACTAAAGGTTGTTAGCTCTAGTAACTGCAGTGACAGCATGACAAGGCTGTATTTGCCTGTTCCTATCGAGGAGCTAAAGAAAGGTGGAGGACATGGAGAAGGCAACTTGACTAAAAAAATGAAGAACATGTCCGATGTTCTATTCTGGAAAAGTCTCTGGTAACTACAAAAGTGTTGAGAGTAACGGAGGCTGGAAAGGGTGCCTTGAGACTTTCATCATAGATTATGTTTGCAGTAATATAAGCAATTAGCTAATCACTGCAGTGCGCTTTGTTTATGTGGAGGGAGGAGCTCCTGCCCAGAAAGCCTTCAGTGGCACATGTGGTGTGTCTTGTGTCACTGCATATGAAGCTAACAGTGAACCCGAGTCTTCATTCATGAGAGAAATCCTTTAAATAAAGTATCACATTTTCAAAATCACTTAGGAGTCATCATGATCTTTTAGTTATTACATGCTATTATTTAACAAATATAGAAAATAATCCCTCCATTTTAAAAAATCTTATCCCCTGCAAGAAGTAATAAAATAGCAAAAACTTTAATTTCATCTATGGGCTTCTTTAAAGTATACATCTTGGAAACAATGTTTATGAAAACAGTGATTCCCATGGCAGTTATCCTCACTGGAGACAGTGAGAGCTAGGACTGAGAGGTTGTAATAGGGAAGACTCTTGGAGCAAAATCATTTACTCTACACTGATTAGTGGGAGATAAAAGCAATTGAAATGTAAACAGGAAATTGTAAACAAACACCATCCCTCTCTTTACTTGACTAAATAGTCTTTACAAACCACATGGGGATCAAAGGTTTTATATATGTACACAGCCAACATAATATCAAAATATATTTTATTCTGGACCTCTTTCAGATCTGATTCAAATTACAGTTGTCAAAGCAATACAACGCAAAGGAGAAAACTGCAACAACAACACACACACAAAAAATGTGCCTGGAAAGGGTCAAAGGGTCATTAGGGACAAATCACTGTGATGTGGAACCAAAATACATCGTAAGTGTCATTGACATGGTCCAGGAGAGACAGGCATCTGCATCAGTCTTCCTTGCACAATCATCATGAAAACTGAACAATAAAGTTCTTTAACATATACAAAAACTGTCCCGGGCTGGTTTATACTTTTACAACAGCTTTACAGTTAACTGGGGAACTAAAGAGAGGATGCAGACATCACCACCCAGTGCTATGGTATGCTCACAGAATTAGACCCAATGGATTTGCCAAACCCAAATGAAAACATTATACATAACAATAATGTCCAAGTCAGGAGAGAAATCACTTCTGTATTTAAGGATGGCAGAGATACACAAAGAAGTCTGCCTGCTTGTAATGAGATGAAAAAGTACACCAGATATGACATGCACAGCATTTCCTCCAACTTACCCAGAAATTCCAAAGAAAACATGAAATAGCCTGCTAGGTTTTTTTTTTTAAACAAACAAACAAAAGCCTGGTTATTCAACCTGCTTCAACACTGTCACAGAAGGGCAGAAATAAAGAATGCTATGGACACCTCAGAACTCATATAGAAGACACAAAATTCGAAACAAGTGGATTAAAAAAATGTGAGCACTCCACTCCCTTTTTTTTCTCTCTTCTACATTCAACTAGAATCATGTATTAAAAACTGATATTAAACATGACAGACACTTCAGAACTATTACTAGAAGGAGGAGCTCAACATTCCCTCCTTGCTGGTATCAGAGAAAAGGAGGGAACCAAAATCAAATGAAAAATCACTCCCAGGGTCTCTGCAGGCTGGCTGCTAGCCCCCAAATGCTGGCTTTTGCTGGTGTGCCACAATGTTGGTCCACGCAGGCAGAATTTCTACAGCAACTATGCAAGTACCACTCTTAGCTCAAGGGAATGAAGCTTTGGGGAAATATGCAACGTGCTCACAAAAACATAAATGGTCTTTAAAAGAGCAAGACAGCACTGTCTGAGATGGTTTTCCTATGCATCTGGTAAAACCTGTCATGTCTGCTAGCAGAAGCCTGGTCATTTGCAACTCCTTTCAACACTACAATGCCCAATCCTCTGTGGGCCTCTGTTCCTCATTCATATTTTACAGTACTCTTTTTAACAAAAATCATTCTACATTAACAGATAGCTCCTTAAAAATAGTACTCTCTCATTAAATCTGATTCGACAGAAAGAATCCTAAGGAAAAAAAGGAGTGCTTTATAAGTGAAAAGTACAAATCTTTGGCCTGTCTCTTGACATTTTTATGTCAAAAAGCAAAAAACCTTCATGTGATTCAATCTATTGATTACTTTTTGCACCATAATTTGTTTTTTTATACCACAAAAGGAGGCACTTTCAGTACTGCAAAAGGTGTTTAATCCTAAAAACATACTCACCTAGAGAATAATTCATGAAAACAGAATTTGCTACACTCTAAGACCTATTCCAGTTACCACTCCTAAAGTCATCTGAAAGTCAATACTACCTGATCATGGAAAAAGGAAATGGGGCAAATCTACATCTCCAGCACGGAGAGCAGAGATTCCTTCATGCCTTCTAAGGGTGGCAGCTGCTCCCTCTATTCGATGGTAATCAAAGAGAATTCATTTAAGTCTCCTTGCTCTCTTTTCCTTGTGATTAAGTTCCTTACCATAGAACAAAAAACAGTGATTTAAATGAACACCATAGAAAGAATACTGGACTCTGGGGATCTTCAGAAAAAGACAGGAGGGAAAGTAAGAACCCAAGACAGAACTTCACATGCTGTGAAACATGGTCTCCCATGATCATCTGGAGAGACATGGTGCAGCATCTGTGGAGCAGCATTGTGGCACGCCAGCAGGCTACAGAGACAGAGACAGCAGCAGCAAAGCTCACAAAGTACCACCAGCCTAAAGATGGACATACCTTCAGACAAGTCTGTCCGGAAAGATCCAAGACCCAAGACTTGGAGACAGAAAGCTCTGCACTGATGCTCTGTTAGACACCCTGTCATAGTTAGGTGCTGAAGTAAAATAGCCAAAGAAGGAGGAAAAGAAACCAAACCAACAAACACCCAACAGGAAGCAAGACAACATCATAAAATTCAGCTCTCATTCTGGCAGCTGTATTGCAGGAATTTGTGACTGTCTTTGAATCAGCTGGGAAGAATGTCAATGACTGTATGCAAATGAATAAAATGTCATATCAAAATACAAAGCACTATCAGCAACCACCTCTGACTTCCGCTTAGATTCAGTGCAACTGAGAAATGCACCGCTGAAGGAAACGCAGCGCAGGCATGCTCAAACGTTTGTATCTATTCCTGGGAGCACATTTAAAAATTATTGCACACATTTTTTTATTTTTATTATTTTTTTAAACAACAACAGAGGCCAACAGATGTGACCCTCTCAGTATAAGCAGAATCACAAGTGCCAGATACTCAGCATTGTAGATTTTCTACAGAGCCCCAGAGCAGTGAGCTCTACATATCTCAGTGGATCCAACCCTAAAAATACCTGGCACAAACCATAAACGACTGCCTCTCTGGGTGTAAATTTTAAAAATATTACTACAGTATCCTAGACCCCACTAAGAACAATGGGGAGATATAACAATGTATAGTAAAATTTAAGTGTATTCACCCTCTTCACCAAAAGCAAATGCCACCCTACCTTATTGAAGACAAGACTTGCGTCAATCAATGCTGTTTTGCAAAGAACAAAGCAGCAGATACTGAGCATCGAGGCTGCAGGGCCGGGTTCGAGACGCTTACCAAAACACAGGGTGGGACTCAGCAGTCAAAGGCCTCAAAAGAACTAGTGACGCAAATAGTGTTATAAATTTTCTAAGCAATTTTTTAATAAAAAATTTAAAGATATAAATTTGACAACTGTTCTCTTCAGAAGCGACACACCTGGGATTCTCCTGTTAATAAGCACCTTCGCAAACATGGCCTCTAGTAAATATTTGTAGGTATATTGTACTTTCAGCTGAGCACAAGAAGAGATCTGATTGGATGCCTATATCTTTAAAAAATACTTGATATGAACAGAGTAGAAGACATGATATAGTAGTGATTACTGGAAAACAGCAGCTTAGATCTACGTTGCTTGACAAAGTGCAGCCTTGAAGCCACAGATGCAGGCAGAGTGGCGCAGCAGCCACAGTTCTCCCTGAACTCTCAGTCACCGCTACTCAGAAACCTGTAAGCAAGCCTTTAAAAGTTGTTTTTAAAACTAAGGTAGCAAACATTTTGCCAAGTGATGGCAGTGTTATATGCCATAATCTTGCTTTGTAAAAAAGAAAAATAACATGAGAGATTTTTAATACTGGAATCTGGTTACATTACATATTTAAGCTTCTATACAGAATGATGGACACTTTGAGAAGCTAATCCTTATCCAGAAATATTTTAATCTCTTAAGAAATAAGTAAAACAGACAAATGGTTAAAAAAAGAAAAAAAAAAGAAAAAAAAAGCCCCATCCTAGGTTGCTCGTTCTCATAATAGTGCACATTCTGACCATAATTTAGTTATGGCTGCAAAACATCAGAAGATTATTATTTTTTTTTTAAAAAAGTGTCTCTTCTTTATGGTATTTAAAAAAAAATTGTGCCCTTCTAGTCTTTAATTGGCAGAAATACGTCCCCAAGAAAAAACTATTTTACTTAAGCTATTATTTCTCTCTCTCTCACACACACACACACGCACACACATAAAACAAAAACAAAACCCCAAAAGAAAGATAACATAATACCTTTTGCTGATGTGTCTTAGAGAGTAACATGACAGGCGTCGTGTGGTTTCCTTTAATTCCAACTCCTTCACAATATGCATCAACTGAATATATGCTCTGGGAGCCATAAAATGTACCAAACATCTACCTTTCCAAAGAATGCAGTAAAATATTTTTAAGATTTTTTTTTTTGTTTTTTAAAAGGTAAGGAAAAATAAAAGCAAGAAAATGATTCACTCCCTTACTTCATGCATCCATAATCTAAACCAAAACAAACTTGAAAGGAAGAACGAACTACCGCCGCGAGTTTTTGTTAAGTCCTTGTTCTCTGTACATACAAACTGTGCACTACTGAAGGGAAAAAAGAATATAATCCATGGTGTCGGCTGATTTAAGAGAGAAACAAGGCTGTTATTAATATCCAAAACTGGTACATGTGTGGTTTGCTCTTATAACGCATATTCCATCTCTTCTGCTTTTCATATCCAAACTTCTAAATGCTACTTAGGGGCACAGCAGGTTAGATCCCAGCACTTGGTGAGCAGAATTCACAAGCTGGGAAGAGACTCATCTTCAGGGTACAGCTGTGTTCATATATACTGCATGTATATATTTCTCTTAGATTTGGCTGTAGTGGACTGGCCATGGTTCAAGTGGGACTATAGCAGGATGTAGGTCAGGGATAGTCTTGTGGCTATGTACACATTCATAGTCGGTCCATGGCTTCCAACTAGTAACGCTATTTCCGAAGGTCTAAGACACAAACCTGTAAGAGATTACAACAGTTAGCCAGAAATTTGCCTTACATTTCAAGCTTAACTTGTATATGGATCACAGTGTAATTTATAATGTTTCTAAGCTTAATATTCATAAAGTAAAAACAACAAATCACAGAAAAAGACTTAAGTGAAGGGCCTAAGATCACTAAGCTGAGCAATGAATCCCCACAAGCTACAGCAACTGAAGAAATGCTGTCATAATTTTTAGAAATTAATCTTTATAGTCAGTAAAAAGGAGATGGGAGACATACAAAGTACTGTTCCTAACTCTCAAATCTTAATAAAAGGCATCAACATTATGAAAGCCATCTCATTGATAGCCCTGGAACTCTGTAGCTTCTGTCTTACAACAGCAGAGGCTGCACTACCGTTTTTTCAAAAAACAACCTACTAAGAGCATCCTAAAGGTCTCAGTGTCAAATATGTCCATGAAGAAATCAGTTTCAACTCCACAACCTTAACACTTCCTCTACTGACAACGTCACCTTAAGCTTTACTTTACTCAAAGGTAATAGATACATCCAGCACATGTCCTTAAGCTTTACTTTATTCAAAGGTAACAGATACATCCAGCACATGTCCAGCACAGGGAGTGGTGGTGGGATGATGCCAATATCTTCATTAACATTTTTTATTTTGCTAAGACTGTGTATTCAACATGCCCTCTGATCTCTAAGAATGTATGAGTATACTCACTGAACCATCTGATGCACTGGCTCCAACTTTGTCTCCTGCTGCATTCCAGCAAACTTCAAAAATCCCACCAGTTCCCCTGTAACTGTGAACTAGAGCACCTGTCTGAAAATATGAAAAACAGAACCCTAAGAATCATCATAGAAATGAAAATAGGGAAGTGAGATTATAATGCGTGAGAGGGAATCATGAGACTCTACCCCCTACACACACACACACACACACACACACACACACACACACACACACACACACACACACCCCGATGGTTGCTGAGGGAAGAAGACCCATTTTCTTTAGTGGTGTAGCTGTTGCCAGTGCTCCTACAAGTAACTCCATTTAGATTCACAGTCTTCTCCAATCCCCAAATGCCACTAGAGGAGGAAGATT
The DNA here is from genome assembly GCF_037038515.1 of Microtus pennsylvanicus. Lineage (NCBI taxonomy): Eukaryota > Metazoa > Chordata > Mammalia > Rodentia > Cricetidae > Microtus > Microtus pennsylvanicus. Next base: position 1,285,623 of record NC_134594.1, on the reverse strand, counting down.
AACTAGGCAAGTAAAGAAGTCAGTGGAAGTGTGACAAAAAGACAGGGGCTCTGATAAAAATATTATATGATGTGCAGTATACATAATGGAACCTATTATTGTGTGTAACTACCATATAATAATTTTAAAGAGGAAAAGAGAAAAACAAAGAGTGGGAGCAGGGGAAGAGAAACCCATTTAGGAGGCTAGTATCATAGAATTATTATTGTAATTCATATAAACCCAGATAAAGTAATTTAAAAAGCAGTATATGGGCTCAAGATAAACTGACAAGGAAAATAGAACTTGTGAATAGTTGGGGTCTGAGAATGAGTCAAAAATATAAAAATATATTATGATGCATTATTTTTAACAATCAAGAGGCAGGACTTCATTTCAAATAAAAATATAGACAGGTTCTGAAACTCCAGAAATGTGCTATGGTAATCCCTTCACAGCTGTGGTCAGACTATCCTCAAGTGATTTATGGTGACCATTCCCCACTAGAATCTTGAGCCTCTTTGAACAGCTACATGTGGGACAGTCAATGCAGGGTATAAAGAGTGCCTGCTACTGAGAGACGTATGCATTTTGTCAATAACAAAACAACATCGCAAAGATCAAGTTTAAAAAAAACAAGAAAGACACTGTGTTCATGCTGTTATGGCATGCTCCTTGAGTAATGTGAGTGTGTCAGAGATAGTCCAAGGTAGGTAAAGGAAGAAAAGATGCACATATCCTTCTTGAAGGATGCTATAGAAGTTCCTTAAGTGTGTCCAGGAATGTTAACAATCCCATTGTCTTAGCTGAATTCTAAGAATAGCTATTTTATTCCTTTAATGAAAACAAAAGTTCAGTTGCTACTTAATACCTAAAATCAGACCAGAACTGTACTTTCCTGTGAAGCCACAGGAAGCAGAGGCTGTACAGTGCAGCTAAAAACTACAAAGGTCTGACAGAGCACAAGTGACTCCTGAGGATTTTCTTCACAACAAAACCCTCACACACCTTGCCCACCACTATCCTGGCACACAGGCCTCAACACCTTGGTCTTGACTTCCTCTCCAAATTTAGCTCAATATCATATACAAACCACAGATGTTATGACTGAACTTTCAGAAATTTCTCTTTCCTAAAGTTTTCATAGTTCGAGACCGATGACAAATGAGTATCTGTGCTTACTGAGAAAACAAAGATGACGGAGGCAGGATGGAGACTGACTAAGTGTAAAAGCAGACCCTGCAGACCACAGACCTAAGGCAGATGGATAAATGCGGGGCTAAAACAAATGGCCGCCCACCTGCCCAAGCTACCTATATTAAGAACATCTACCAATCTATCTTTAAGTTGAGGCAGGACGGTAATAAGTACAACACGACCAAAGGCAGATCTGTGATGGTGAGGATTAGTGGGTCACATTTATCTTATCTGTATGCCGGAACAAGACGCTCACGGGACAAACTATAACCAACAGCAGAGTCTGCACCCACCACCAGATGTCATCTGTCATTTCACACTCAGGTTTAAAAAGGTAAACAGTGAACAGCACAACAGCAGACAGCTGGTCAGATAACCTTAAATAAGTTACATTTCACTGAAATTATTTTGGCACAATGGATTACAACTGGAAAAATCTTCCAAGCATTAAGCAAACACCAAAAAGAAAACGTATTTAAAAAAACAGCATTCTTACAAATGTAAAAATCACAAAGCACATCAGAGCAATCATAAAAATTTAGAAACCCTGTCTCGAAAAACCAAAAAAAAAAAAAAATTTTTTTACTGAAGAAATAAGCCAGAAAAATGGATATAACGTATTCATGGGTAATGAATTCAAAGTAATACATAGACTTAATTGTAGTTAAACAAATTCAGAAATACATCTAATTTAGGAAATGCTGAAGACTAAAGTGCCAAGAACAGAGACACATGCCATAGAGAGTAGTTAGGCCTGCACTGTGGATTCAGCTATTTACAAGGACACAAAAGAGAATTGGGGGCTAGAGGTGCAGCTCACTGTAGAGGGTGCTCACCTGGGACCCTAGGGACCTAGCTCAGTCTTCTCTGGACTATGAGGCAAGGAGCAAGCAGCCAACCATGTTCATGGCTGACAGATTTGGTATACATAGTAAAAACAGGAAACAATGAATGAGTCCAAGACAACTGCCTATCCACATGAAAAGACTTTCTTTCTGGACCTCACACCATACAGACTACAACAGGGACCACTAACAAAATCAAGCTTAAACATTGTAGGAAAAAAAAAGAGACCCCAGTAACATAAACACACACACACACACTAATCTGAACACTCATTTGAAAGAGCGATACAGCAAGTTCTCCATGAAGTACCTGGAAAGGAAGACTACCGCAATGATACCCAGGATGGAAGAGACCCAGAACATACAAGGACCAAGTAGCCAACAATCAAAAAATGATGTAGGTGGGTCTTCATCTAAATGTTGTTTCATTGGTTAATTAATAAAGAAAACGGCTTGGCCTGATAGGTCAGAACATATGTAGGCAGGGAAGACAGAAAAGAATGCTGGGAGGAAGAAGGCAGTGAGACGCAGGTGCTATAGCTCTCTTCTCCAAGATGGACACAGGTTTAAGATCCTTCCTGGTAAGACACCACCTCGTGGTGCTACACTCATTAATAGAAATGGGTTAATCAATATGTGAGAGTTAACCCATAAGAGGCTAGAGCTAATGGGCCAGGCAGTGTTTAAAAGAATACAATTTGTGTGTTGTTATTTTGGTGTAAAGCTAGCCGTGCGGGAGCTGGGCAGGAAGGCAGCTCCTTGAACTCCTCACTACAAAAAAAAGAACAGCAGAGCTGTATTGTTTCTACTCTAAACAGAACATGAAACTGAATGTTTAAATAAATATGATTACATTTACCAAATCACAAAAATGTTTAGTGAACTGAGAATTCAGGATACAGAAGATACGATGTACAAAATGGTATGAATTCTTCATGAACCCAGAGTTTCCTTTCTGAGTATACAAAATCAAACATGCACACACATAGATATGCAAAAATACTTGAACATATTGCCCACAAAATGAACCAAACCACTGTTTTAGACCTCAATGAACTCCTATAATCATAAACCAAAAACTGTTAGTGCAAATCACAAGTTTTAAAAGATATGTAGTATATCATACGATTTACGTACAGTTTTACCACACAGAATATACATTTACTATGGTATTGGCTGACAACTCTTCATGACTGGTGCTGACAGGCATTAAATACTTTAGCTGTGTCAATAAAACAATTTGGTTGAAATCCTTTTGAGAACTAGAAGAAAGATATATACAACAAACACAGCAAAATATCCTTATAAAGTAAATCTGGAGATTTATGTTAATCATATTCATATTTATGTTCACTCCCAGGCATGCATCATTGTTCAGTTTTTAGAAGTTGAACTGTATTCACCAGTACTCTCTTAGGAACACAAAAGTAAAATTTGGAAATGGTGGTTTTAAACAGGTATTTCATAATAACAAAATTTGTTTGGTATATATTTATAAAGAAACATAAAAGAATCGAGATAAGACATTATATATGTGTGTGTATGCATATATGTATTTATGAATATATAGAGCTGGCTTTGGAGTTGGCCACTGGCTCTGTTCCTCTCTAAATCCAAGCATGTTGTTAAAATAAAAATTCAGAGTTTCTGTCTTATGTCAGGAGCATGATATGAGAAAGAAAAAGGAATTTAGAAAAAAATTTACTTTTCTTCCTATTTTTGCCTCTATCGTACCTTTCATTGAATATATACATCTGTATAGGTCTATATAAATAATGTTTAAATTTTCCACAATGAAAAATAAATTTTCCTGCACAACAACTCCACCTGGTTGATAGGTTGTCATGATGCTGATAATGCTTCTACAAGACCTGTTTTGAGTACCAGCTGCTCAAGATAGTTCCTTCCAACTTGGTTACCTGAAACGGTGCATTTTTTCTTTTTACAACGTTCTGGCCAGATCTCCAAATAGGAAGCGCAGAAAAACCCTACCAAATATTCAGAGACTATTTGCAATTCTACCAGACAGTATCTTGAAACTTAACCATCATTTTACTTTCACAGGATCCCATAGAAAGAACATTGTCCCCATGACAGCTGGAAGTAATTCTAGAAGACAACGTCCCCTCTCCCAACAAACCTCTCCCAACAAAGTTTGTTCTCAGGGTCAGGGACATCATTTAGGTGTTGATTATAATTGGTATAGGGTTGGGGGTTGGGAAAAAAATTATGTCAGCTCAAGGATCTCTTTGGGAAAAAAAGGAGGAAATTATTGGGATAATAGATTAGTATGAGTTTACTCACACTAATAATAATAATAATAGTAGTAGTAGTAAGTAATAGAGTGAATACTTGTGAGTTATTATTTATAGGCAATTACATTGGTATAGATTCTTGTATACTGATACAAAGTTAAATTACACTGAATACTGTATGCATGCATGCTTCTACCTCTGCTTAAAACATTTTTATATACTGATATATATTTATCATATTGCAATGTACATTTCTACCTCTGATCAAGATACTTATACATTGTTTGCAGTCTGAGGTCATTGTCCTCACTTGTTGCATATTTGTTTATTGTATAATATCCTAATATGAAGTCTTAGTCTTTAAGTTATATAGGTATTAAGAATTATAGACCAAAAGTCATCTATGTTTGTCATACTTAAACTAATCAGGTTCTTTAAATAGAGATTATACTCTGCATATATAGGTAATCTTCAACCACTTCAAAGAGCTGTAGGATATGGCATTTAAATAACTTAGGGCTCGGTTGAAGTAAGACAGGATAGCTCCTGGCAGCATTTCCTGCTTACTCAAGTAATATTATTTCCCTTCTCAGATCTTCGATGGGGTTGAAGACTAGATAATTGCAGTTACTTTCCTCTCATGACTTGGCCAAGTTATTTATTTATACAAGACTTAAACTATAGTTAGGATAGGATAATTATTGAATATATTTGTTCTTATTGTATATAATTTTGTATTAGGCTTAGAACGCTCTTATTTAAACAAAAGGGAGAGGTGCTGTAGGAAGTCTTACAGCCAGCAGTGGTTATCCTCCCACTGGGGCGTGGCCTCTTATGATGTATAAGCCAATGGAGAACATGCATCGACTCTCTTTCCAGTTGCTGGATTCGGTTTCTGTTCTCGGTTCAAGCAGAGGATTCTGATTTGTGAGTTTACCCCTAAATAAATAACCATCTATTTCTCAATTATGAGCTAGTGTGGTATTTCTTTTAAGCGTCCTTCCACAACATTATCTAGTAAGATATTAAGATATGATACATTTTTCTTTCTTTTTGGATTTTATGGTTTGTTTGAGACAGGTTTTCTCTTTTTAAAAGCCCTGGCTGCCCTGGAACTAGCTCTTGTAGACCAGGCTGGCCTCGAACTCACAGAGATCCACCCACAACTGCCTCCCGAGTACTGGTATTAAAAGTGTATGCCACCACCATCTGGCAAGATAGAATATTTTTATTTTAAGTCCAGGAACATGCTTCTAATCCCAGCACTTGGAAGGGGAGGCAAGATAAGTTCAAGACCAGGCTGACTACAAAGTGAGACCTCTCAAAAAACAAATACCACCAATGATCCAGTTGAAAAAGGAAAGAGCATGATCTAAAAGAAACCTCCCCTACAGGGGAATTAACTCCAAGCACTGATAGAGGAGATTACTTGAAATAATTCTGTACAGCAAAGCAAATATTCAGCAGAGTAGAGACAGAAAATTGAAACGGGAAAAAATTTGTGCCAACATACTTCAGTTAGAAAAATATAGAAGAAAATATTTTAAAGTGAAACACTGAATAAGCGACCCATCCTGTTGGCGAACTGACACGGCCAACAAAGGTTCCCTAAGTTTTCAACATCCTTGCATCAGAGAAAGGTACGTTGAAACCACTTTAAACTCCCAGCTTCCCTAGTCAGAAAGGCTGTCATGAAGCAGACAAGGGTCAATGTGCTGGCAGGTGTGCAAACCAGTCCAGTACCTACAGAAACCAGAGCACAAAGACAGGACCACATGCAGGTGTAGCATAAGTACACACCTGTAGGAATTCCTCAACACACCAGAGACACATGCACAGCCATGTTTACTGCTGTACTATTCAAGATGAGCAGGAAATGAAACCAGCCTCGGTGTTTATCAACAGAGAAAAGGAATGCATATTTATGAATGGAATTTTATGTAGACTTAAAGAAAAAATAAAACCATGACATTTTACAGGAAAACAGTTAAAATGGCAATTATTGCTAAGCAAAATATGCCAGACTCAGAAAGATAAATATAACATGTTTCCTTTCAAGGGGATCCTAGATTTTAGTTTTTACTTATGTGGGTGGAGTACTCATTATCATCTAGTGACATCATAAACAGGGGATTATGAGAAGGGATCAAAGAGGTCTTAATGTGGGGGGGAGAGGTTAGGTAATAAAACCCATGTGATGTGAAGATGGAATGGGAGGCTGTGGGGTGGGTGGAAGGATCAGAGAAGGGACTAGGAAACAGTTCAACAAGAACAAAGTATATAGAAAGTGCCATAATGAAGTCCTTAGTTCCAATGCTAGTTTTCAAAGTAAAATTAAAAAGAATTTTTAAAAATGCTCAGAGAAGTCAGCCTACACCCTCGGGTGTGTAAGGAGACACTCAGCCCTATTCCCCCACTGAAATGCCATGCTTTGTCTGGAAGTCGGACCTCTGCTGAGTATGACCCAGAAATCTCATGGTGCTTTGTGCAATGAGCAACTCAGTAAGGATGAAAGAAGCTGATAAGAACAGTTACTTTAGGGCATGAGGGCAGAGATGGCCAGAGCTCCTCAGTGTAGACCTTCCTAAGCCACAGGATGTAGAACTTAATGAAAACTACTCAAATGTGATGGTTTGTAGTATGTAATTTGTGACGTTAACTATGGTGGAAATCTATCAAAAGAGTTGCCAATAATATATTAGTATGCCAGACACCAACAAAGACCTGGGGAACACAGAAGACACAGTGTATGGGACACAAAAGCTCACTCACTGGCTTCTATTTGAAAGGAGGCTCTTTACAGTACCATCCCTGAAAAGGCAGCAGGGTGTTAAATCTGGTTCAGTCATGCAATCTTGTCTTTTAACCTCAACAAATGTCAACTACAACACTTCTTATTTCATATCCACTATGTTGCTCAAAAATAAAATAACAAGAGATCTAATTCTAAATTCTGATTTGACAAAAAAAAATGCAGTGTTCAATCACTGTTGATTGAAGAAGTACACTGTTGATTTTAAAAAGGCTTTTAAAACTAAGCAGTAAATTGATGTCAAATGAGGAATAACCAAAATATAAGTAAATAGGTAAATGCTTCTAACTCATAAATGTGGTTGACAGTACTGGGACGTACCTGTGTGTTCCAGATGTGTACACATTTGTCAAAAGAACCACTTGCCAGATACCTGCCATCAGGGCTGAAAGCCACACTGTACACAGGCTCTTGGTGTTTTGTCAAAGTATGGATACAAATGCCTCGGTCTACGTCCCATAACCTAACTGTAGAATCAAAGGATGCACTGAAAGTGAAAGGGAAAATAATTTTATAAGTAACTAAATATTCTCTTAGCCTTGTCCCCAGCTTCCCACATTCTGCCCATCAGATTATACTGTTAAAATCCCAGTATTGTAGAAACTGGAAAACAAACAAGAAAAAGCTGAAGGCCCAGCTCCTGCCCAATCACTGTATTCCCAACAGTCCTAGTTATTGGTCCATGGTTCTGAATATCAAATGACTGTATTTTGGGATTCATCTCTCTCTTGAATTAAAAAAAAAAGCTGCAGACACAACAATTTTATTATTATCCTATGCCCCAATGATCTGTATGTCTCAATATAGAGGCCAAGTTGATTACTATGTTAGGCATACTGGCCTAAGTGTTGGATTACAAGGACAAGACAAGCCTACTTATGGGGTTTTATTTAAGAGATTTAAAAAAGAAAAAAAAAGAAAGAAAGAAAAATGGCATTAAGGCCTGAAATACTAATAATGCTAAAAATCCCACGTTTAAAGGTTTCCATTGAAATATATTCCTCTCAAGATATCCTCCGTGTTTTCTGCCATATTTTCCCAAAATTTTTATTCTTGAGAGGCTCAATAGGAAAAGTGAAAAAGACACATTACCTTGCTAACATTAGATTGGCATTTGGATTATTTGTCCCTGGTCCTGTTGGACTCCATTTAATAGTATAAATTTCTTTATTATGTGCTTGCAAATCATGGACACAGTTATCTTGCTTCATACTCCAAATCTACCAAGAGAAAAAAATTGGTAATTTTTTCCATATAACAGATACATTTAAAAGTATTGCCTTTCCAGTACAAAATGAGGCATCAAGGGAATGATTACAAACAAACTTAAAAGTAGTTGAAATGTATTTAACATTACTCCATAAGTTGTATTAAATTCTTCACAAATACTCCTTATTGTAAAACTTGAAGGCTGAATTAACTGCAGTTTTTCTAAGATTGTTTTGAATAGCCATAAGATGCACAAATCTTAACATTTAAGAAAGTCCTCGGACGAGGGTTATAGTAACTCTGGTGGAGCACTTGTGTGAGTGGTTAAGTACTGTGTGAGGCCCTGGGTTCAGTCCCAAAACCATATACATACACACAACCAAAAACAACTGAAATTCACACTCTGGAAATGCAGTAAACAGCTAGAGAATACCACAGTGCTTTGTAGCTTAGATAAACAGTCATAGGGAAGCAATCAGATCTCACAGTTCTACAGTTCTCTTTGGTCTTTTCAACAGCACTGGCAAGGCTGATATACCCCTTACAACCCTATTTACATTGTCTTGATCTAGATTCTGTTCTTGAGGTTTACCACCCTATCACCTACTCCTCCGTTACACACCACCCATTCTATTTCTGCTCTGGAATCTTCTGTGGCCCAAACGTCTTTGTAAGGTTAAGAAAAGATCCAATCTAGAACCTGAGGTATCTAATTACAGGCTTTTTAACTTGCAGCTCAATTCATGGCATGAGCTTCTCTGGATATTGGCTTTCCTTCATAGTAGAAGTTCTAATGCATGAGCATGAGAAGAAAACTTGGAGACAGACAATTAAGCTATTGTGGTGGCATAGGCTCATACTCAGTGCTTGGTAAGATGTAAGACTCTCAAATTCAAGACCAGTATGGGCTACATACTGAGAGTCTGACTCAAAATAAAGATCAGCCCAGTGCTGGCATGCTTTCTTAGTACACCCAAGTCCTCCATTTGATCCTCAAGATGAAGGGAGGGAAAAAAACACTTAGCTTGTACACAGTAAAAGAAGTGATTTTCTCTGCATGACTATCCTATTTTTAATGGTTGTCACTATAGTCAATGATACTGTAAGGCTAAAAATAAAATATTTCAGGAGATCTGTGTGGCATGAGGAGGCACCAACATTCACTCTGGAGATTAGCACTAAGCTAGTCTTTACCTCACAATTATGTTTTCACAACCTGCGGTACAAAAGGTATTAGGTTTCGCTTTTAGTCACATCACACTGTGTTCTCTGATGGTTAATGCTCTGTCTCAACTTGATTGGGTCATGGAGAAATCAGGTATTTGGCTAAGTATTATTTGCCCAGTTGGTGAGACTATTTGGGAAGGATTAGGAAGTGTGACCCTGTTGGATGATGTGTATCACTAGGGGTGGACTATTTAATTTAAAAAATGCACACCATTCCCATTTAGTTCTGGGTGTAATGGTTGTTGATATAAGCCACTGCCATGCCTAACTGCCTGCTCCATGCTCCATGCCATAATGGTCAAGGACTCACCATCTGAAACTGTAAAGCCCAACAAACTCTTCTATAAGTTGCTTTCTTCATGGTGTCTTAGCACAGCAATAGAAAGTAACTAAGACATTGGCTTTCCTCGGTATCCAGTTTGAAGACAGCAGTGAATACAAAGTCCCAGCCGCCATGATATATAGTTTTCATAAGTCTCTTATAGATTAATGTATGTCCCTATTACCTTCTTACCAATGAGAACGGTAACAAATACAGCAGCATGGTACACCTATACAGTCATTCTTTCAATAGAATTTACTATATTCAAGTATATAAGTATTTCAGGGGGGGAAATTAACAATTAAAAAGCTTTAATTTAGGTTTTACATATCAAAATGACATTTTAAAAAGTCTTAAGCCAGATATGGTAGGATTCAGGAGGCAGACTCTTGAGTTTAAGATAAGCTTAGTCTATATAACTGAGTTTCAGGACAAACAGAGCTACACAGAGAGACCTTGACTCAAAACAAACAAACAAAAAAAAAAAACCCAAAAACTCCTTAAAATGCCCAGCCACATATCATGAAACACCTTCACCCTAAAGCACCCACTACCTGAATTACCTTCAAGGTCATGTCATCTGAACACGAGGCCAGGAGATTGCCAGTTGGGTCCCATTTGATAGCGTTTACTTCATTCTAAAAACAGTAGTAAATATTTATATTTTCATTTTATAGAACAGGTTGTTATTTGATATTTAATATGCGTACTCAAGAATGATTCTGAAATATTATTTGCTAAAAATAACCATTTTACACGAGGGAACAGACTTCTTACCGTGTGTCCCTGGAATGTTTTGACAGGTCTGTCTTGTCCCAATTTGCAGACATGAATGCACATATCTGTGCTACAAGACGCGAAGGTGTTGTTGCTCTGCCAGTCGACATCCAGTGCTGGGGCTGAAAAGGGGCAGAGGTTAGGCTTGCATTGTGCACATGACTGTCATGTAGGAGGAGAGCTCTGAATCATGGCCAGACATTAAGAGTTTTAGGCACTAAATATTTTTTCTTTACACTTTTTTAATATATTTATTTTTTTCATTTTTAATGTATACTGGTGTTTTGCCTGCATGCATGTTTGTGTGAAGATGTTGGCTACCCTAGAAGCAGAGTTATAAACGATTGTGAACTGTCATATTTGGGAATTGAACACAGGTCTTCTGGAAGATCAGCCAATGCTCTTAACTGCTGTGCCATCTCTTAGTCCCTACTTCATATTTTTTATGATACAAAGAAAAAATTTAAAAAGATAAAGCTATCTAAGTATCAAAAATACCAGTAACTTTCAGCAATATGATCATGGTGCCCAATAATTCACACTGTGCACTGGAGCACTAAGTCTTGGCTTCTCATTTGTATAACAACAAGTCAAGCCTGTGCACGTAGGATGGACGGAAGCTTTGGTTCTACCACTATTGTTACCCTGGGGTAACACCCACTTCTAAATGTCACTTAGTATTTGGAGATGGTGCCAGGACCAAGAAGACGCTGCTTTTTGGAAGACTGCTATAGATATAGCTCAGAGAAACGGCGCACCAGAGCCACTGCCACTGTTAACTGTTCTACCCAAGCAAGGACACTGCAGATAGTTAGCAAATATATTTTCTTTTAAAAAATTCTTGCAAAATTCCCTTCTAAGAAAAATCAAGTGAATCTTAAAACTGTTAAATTTAAAATCACTAAGTTCCAAAATTGACTAGGATTTAGTATGCAGCCTAATTTCAGCTCAGAAACGATTACAGATTTCTTTTCTTTCCCCTCTAGCAAGCAGCAATAGCTCTGTTATTAGTTGCACAGATCAAGGCAAGTGTAGCAGTAACTGGCTTAATTGTGAACACACAGGGAACACTGTCTTCACACACTAGGCGGCTGTGCTGAAGGAGTTTTCACAGGGGAAATAACAGGACATTTAGACTTAGCCTCAGTTATGATACAATTCCTATGGTCTGCCAAACTAGAAAAAAATACTTTCTGAACCTTGCTAGTCTGTCAACCCCACTTAGAGACAAGAAGAAACAGAAAGGTGAAGGATATTTCTCCATTTGCATTTCACAGAAATTTCCTAATCCCATCTCTTACTTCATTTTCACACTTGGCTAAATGTGACTTCCAGGGGGTGGAACCTGCACCATCCAGCGACTGTGGCCACCCTGGTCAGCAGCATGTGATTGCTGGCATGCCAGCAGTCCTGTTCTCTTCAGTCTGCCCTCAGGTTCACTCTCACAGCACAGGTCCTGTGCTCCCTAGTGCTGCAAGTGTTTCACAGAGAAGAAGAGGGCGTCAGGAGCCCAAGGCCAGTAGGAGACACACTGAGAAGAAGAGGGGGTCAGGAGCCCAAGGCCAGTAGGAGACACACTGAGAAGAAGAGGGGGTCAGGAGCCCAAGGCTAGTAGGAGACACACTGCTGTTGCCCCTTGCTCAGCCTGGGTTTCTCATGGCCCCTGCCTGCTGTTACTGGGTAGCCTCTTCTCAGTGGTTCAGATTCCCAATGGACTGGTAGCACCTTCCACCACTGCTCTGCAGTCTCTTTCCTGCAATTGCTCCTCTCTGGGTGACCTCACTGTTCCTAATGGTCTCTCTTTCTGATACTGCTACAATGACTTCCTTCTGCTGCAGTTCCTGTCTTGGATCCAAGTATAGACTATCTTCCTGCCAAAAGCTTGATTCAGTAAATAAATTAACTTGAAATATTATTCTATAAAAAGCTATTTAAATTTACTTCTTTTATAAAAAATAATTCTAAGATTAAGAAGTAGAAAATAATGTAGGAAGAAGAGGCTGAAATTTTTAATGACTTTTAGAAAATAGATAATTATACAAAAAAAAGTACAAAGAAGGGTAAATATCTGACACGATTATGAGAGCCTGAGTGGGCTTCAGACATGAGAGAAGGCCAACAAATATTAATCTGCACTAAGACAGACATACTTTGGTTCAGGGAAAAAAACAAACTGTATTGTAGCACGATTAATAAAAACCCAGAGATAGAAATTGGAGCTCAACCTGAAGGTCAAAAAAGCAAAACAGCCAGCCACTGGCTCTTCTACCTCAGTCTGAAATGGGGATGCTAATGTAGTAATATTTCATTTGTGTTTTAATAAATAAAGCTTGCCTGAAGTTCTGAGAATAAAAAAGCCACATTGATCAGTTTTACAGATAAGGCAGTGGTGACACACACCTTTAATCCCAGTAGTCACACTAGTTGCCATAGAAACTGGGCAGTAGTGGTGAACACCTTTAATCCCAGCACTAGAGAGGAATATAAGACGGGAGGAGACAGCTCTCACACATAATCATTCTGAGATTCCTGGAGGCAGAATGGCCATTTTGGACTGAGGGGCTGGTTGCTTTGATTTTTTTGACCTTTAGGTTAAACTCCAATTTCTGTCTTTGGGTTTTTATTAATCATGCTACACTAATAACTAAGAAATTCAGCTAGGAATGTTAAATTGAGTGCTGTGATGCAAGTGCCTGCAATGTGCCTGGCTCTGAAACCCCATAGACCCAGACTACCAGGAGACACTAGGGAATAGGCATTCCTAAAATGGGCCAAGAAAGAGTAAGTTCCTAATCCAAAACAAACCCATGGGAAAGTCTATTATTATGGCCATATTTTATAGAATGTAGAGGAAGCTAAGAAAAGTTAAGTAATTTTCCTGGAATACTTTTATTCTACAGTTTTACAAGTTTTAAAGTTAAAACGAAACATTCTATCTTCAATTTTAATTAATGTTTGTTAATCCAAATGATTGCAAAATTTTTGTAAAGAATAAACCTATGGAAAAAAAGGCACATTTATTTATTTTTTACTAGTATTTTAAAATTTGTTCTTTGACAACTCACTGGCATTTTTAATGGCCTTACTAAGATGTAATTCACTTATTTTAAATATCTCAGGCAATGGTGCTCAGAGTTTTTCAATATTTTTAAAATTTATGAACAAATGTGATTGCTGAAGAATGACATCACAGAGGCAGGAGGAGAAAAGCCTGATGCTAACGAATATACCTATATCTTCAGTGTAATGATTTCCATGGTGTTTATATTTGTAAAAATTGCAAGGCAAATACTTCCAGTTCACTAACAATCGAAACAAATAGGTACACACCTATAACCCAGAACTCTGGAGGCCGAAGAAAGAAGAGTATTTGAAGCCAGCCTGGAATATACAGCAAAATTCTGTTCCTCCCTCACTTCTCAAATAACAAACTAGTCAGTGAGAACAGGCACAGGGGTTCCAAGATGAAGGAACTGATGGCAGTGAGCTGCATGCTCAGACTGCACCATGCAGGAAGAAGCCTGCAAAAGTCACTAAGAAAGCCTATGTTTCAGTGCATAAACACAGAACATGTGCCCTAGACAGAGCTGAATTTATAGCCACATAAGCCGTTTTTCCTATCCTCACAATAAACAACTATCAAGAACCCTCATTTATGAGCAGTGGTGGCACATGCCTTTAATCTGAGCACTCGGGAGGCAGAGAGAGGCAGGCGGATCTCTGGGAGCTTGAGGCTACCCTGGTCTACAGAGCTAGTTTCAGAGCAGGCTCCAAAGCTACAGAGAAACCCTGCCTAAAAAAATCAATCAATAATCAATAAGTAAATACACATAAAAAGAACCCTCATTTATATACAGTGAAAATGAGGCTCATAAGGTGAAGTGATTGAGAGCTGATCAAGTGAAGAATGTACACTCTCAACTCTACAGCACTGCCCCTACGCACAGCACTCGGGACTCCTGAGGACTGGTACCAAGAGTGCTGGCTGACACTAAGTCCTGAATGGATTCCATTGAGGCCAACACTTCAGCTTCCTTCCCTGTGTACTGTCAAGATTTACCTGAATGGAAAGGGAACTGCTGCTTGGCTTCACCAGTGTGTGCATCCCAAATAATGGTAGTCTGAGAATAAAGGGGGAAAAAAAAAACCTTAGTTTCTCTGATGTTAAAGAGTGCAAATGCAAGAACAGATACCCAGCTCTATTAAAGCAGAAGGTAACTTTAGAGTGAACTTCACTTCAATATTTTTATTCCTCACAGCACACGCGATCTGCACCCAGGTCAGGGGAAATGATCATGATGCAGTTTAACTTTCTGTGATTTTTCATCAACTTACTGCCAATAACAATTATTGTTTATCAACAAACTATCTGATACTATGCTAGGCTGCTTAATAGATTTACAGCTTTGAACTTATTATGAACTTATTAGGTTACAGTGAAACGACCTAGTTCGAAATACTGAAACATTTCTCCTTCTTCAAAAGCTCACATGTACAAAAAAGAAAAAAAATGGCTGCTTACATTTTTGATACCACTTAAGGTAGGTCCTGAAGCTGCCGGTGAGAGAGACAAGTACTGGCTCTTCTTCTCCCTCCCCAAATTCCTTTGTTAAAATCACTCACTAGAACTGAGTCTCAGGCAGTTTATGTCCCCACCCACAACACCATCCAATTGATAATAACTGAATCAAAAAAAATCTTAAACCTTTGCTTATTGAGGGAAGTGTGGTAGAGAGGGACTGAAGAAGAGAGAAGCCAGTGCCAACCAGTCTCTGTTCACTTCCTGGAGCTAGGGAGGAAGTGCTTCAATAAGCACAGGAGGACACAGATGGTCCACTGAGTCTCCCCAAATCTATGGTCACCACTGAGATAAACTGGGAAAGCACAAAGAGCTTAATGATGACATTTCATTAGGTTCAAATCCCAGCAAAAATGAAGAGTGATCATTATCAACAAATGATATCGTGAATAGATTTAAGAAAACAAGCAGATGAGAAATTATTTCTATTACTGCCATAAATTCATACTGGAAAAAACAGAAGTCTATTTAAGTGATCATCAAGAAAGAAAGAAAAATTACTTTCAAATAGTGTCCTTACAGTCCTTACAGAGCTTAGCTAAATGTTCATTTACCTTATCTACGCCAGCACTTAGGATGAAATTTCCTTTCTTATTCCATTTTAATGCAAATATAGGGCCTTTATGCTGCCCCAAGGTGCTGGCAAGATTACCTAAAGTTAAAAAAAAAAAAAAAAAAAAACCTTTAAAATTACTTCAAACTTTGTAACTTAGAACATCAATACATTTAGAAAAATACGTACCATCTTTAGTCCATATTCTGGCAAATCCATCGTATGACCCAGTTGCTAGAAGTGTACCTTCACTCTGTCATAGGATACATGTTGTTCATTACACAATTAAGACCAATTAATTACTATGAACATGTCCCAGGCACACTAGACCCTTATTTATGTTTAAGTGCCAACATAGGCCAGCAAAACACCCTTCCCTGATGGAGCCAGTGTTCATCTGGTGTCACCGCTGTGGAGCAGGATCGACAAGATCCCACTCAGAACACTTCACAGACGCCCGCGAATGGGAATGGTGGCAGGTAGTAGACTAGAAGGACATCAAAATGATACCGCAAAAATGCTTTTTTAAGAAGTAACAAGTAAAATCTTCCAAAATATCTTTAATTGTGATTAGGACTTTGGGAACATGGAGACAAGTTGACCATATACTATCAAATCATCAGATGCCGTCATTCACAGACTATTTAGGCAAGCAGAGAGCACTTACATTCCAATCTAGAGAAGTGACATCCTTGTTGCTAGGAACATCCTGTCCGCCTTCCCGTATGCAATGTCGAAGGACCAGCTGTGTGGGACCGCTCGTGCTGTTCTCACTAAGATTCCATATTCTTGCTGTGGAGTCTCCAGACCTTCAAAGTCCAAAAATGGGTTTAAGGTCTCATGATAATCTCATGCATTCCAGAATTCAAGCCACACATTTATCATCTGAATAAGAAGCAGA
Organism: Microtus pennsylvanicus; assembly: GCF_037038515.1. Classification (NCBI taxonomy): domain Eukaryota; kingdom Metazoa; phylum Chordata; class Mammalia; order Rodentia; family Cricetidae; genus Microtus; species Microtus pennsylvanicus. Next base: position 1,268,967 of record NC_134594.1, on the reverse strand, counting down.
CTACCAGGCATAAGCATTTCTAATATATTTTTTTTATTCTATAATTATAGAGCTCCTATCAAGTAATCCTAAACTTACTTCACAAAGAAATACTACTTTCTAAGGCAACATGACATAAGCAAGCAACAAGTGTCTGGAAAGTGCAGTCCATTCAGTAACATGGCCTTAAATGGTAGTGTAGAGCTGGGTATGGTGACTCGAGGGTCAACAGTTCAAAACTGTTCTAAAACCAAACAAAACACCCAACATCTAGAAGCTCTTTTGAAAAACTTACCCTGATGCCAGGAGATCACTAACAGGGTTCCAGGCACAGATGAAAACTTCAGATTCATGGCCCCGTAGCACAACTGCTTTATTGGGAGGGATTTCAACATCCCCATCTACCTCCATCATATCAGTATGATTATCTGCATCATGAGAAGCAAAGTCTGTCAGAGGGAATCACATTTCTGCGAAGTATGAGTGTGCTAGTTTTAACCAAGGCAGTGTCTATGTACACAGAAGTGGATATGAAGGTGGCCAGGGCGAAGGAGTGAAAGGGGAGCGAGCCTTGGCAAGGCTGAAATGATAATGTGGCTGAATTAAAGTCTATCACAATACTATTCTGAGTTTCTGCCAGCAGGGGTTGCTGATATCGTTCATATAACATGAGAGTCATCTTTACTCCTCAATGTCAGAATCTTACTGTATGTTTAACAGAGAATATTACAGACTTTATTTAGAATAAGATGCAGATTCAAAATTCATTTAAGAGTAGAAGGGGTTCAGAAACATCTAAAAAGGAAATTACAGTGAATTTAGCTTTTTGAATCCTCAGGTATAAAATCTGAGCTGTTTTGTCTGACGTAAGTTGGGGATAGAAGTAAACACTAGGTATCACTTCAGCTCTAAGGATGGGACATTCTTGTATGGCACAGTATTTTCTGAGAGTGTCTAAACATTCTTAGCTCACTTGTGATGGTGTGTGCTCCATTCTCCTCCCCATTTGCTGTATTCTCTCCATTTTTTGCAGATCCTTGTTGGTTAGTGGCTGCGGCAGCAGCTGCAGCAGCGGCTGCATGTTGCTGTGCAAGTTTGTCTCTGTAGGCTTGTTGTCTTGTTTGGACAACATCGGGCATGACAGCATCGATCAGGGACAGAGACTCAATAGGTCGACCATCAAATAAGGTGCCATCCTGAGGGTGGAAAACCAAGAAAGAAAAATAAGATGTAGCTTTGAGAGTGACATGCACTCCACTAACAGGGCTTCATTCTGAGGAAAACCTGGTAATTTTCTCAACTTGAACAGCAAGGGAAGGAATAAGAATGATACTGCCAAGAGGCAGACACAAACAGCCATCTACTCTTCATTCAGGTCCTGCTAAACTTCACACAAAGATAACTAATACAAGAAGCCATTCGTAAAAGCTTAACCAAATGATGAAATGCAAATACATAAAATTCAGGTAAAGAAGGCTGCTAGTAAAAAACATCAACCAGTGAGACTAGGTCATACAACCAAGCAACATCTCCATCAGTACTCTGAATTCAGGCCTTGGCATAAGTAAGTGCACCTATACTGAACCGAGACAGATCTTTTTCTTGCTCGTTTTCTTTAAACTTTACAGGGTAACAATCACATCACATGATCTAGATGTGTGTGATATACAAACTTGCCATTTGGTATAAGTCTAGAGCACCTGTGGCAAAGTGGGAGGTACTATCCTTGAGGGTACCAACAGGCACAGGGCCTGCTAACAGCTAAACTCCTTCCACTTACTTTGAGGTTTAGGGGGGGGGGGGGACATTTTCAGCTCTCAAGTAAAAAATAAGGGGAATTCTTTAACATGTTCTAAGTCCTGAACATTAAACTTTCTAGCTAGAGCAAAATTCTGTAGACTTCCAGGGAAGATCAGGCAGTGTGTCCTTTGAAGACTGTAAGATCCCTGTCACAGAACCTCATGTTCCCAGCATCCAAATACAGTCCAAAGTGAATGAGTTTGGCTGTGTCATACAAAGCTGATTTACAGAATCAGGAAGCAGATAAGATTATCTCAGGCACCAGTAGCATGCCAACACCTGAAAGAAACACACTACTTACACATGACCTCAGACATACAGTTATGAGCATCACGAGTTGGCATCAATTACAAGTAATTGGCTTTCATGAGGGTACATAAAACTAAAAATGTTTTTTCAACTAGCTGCCACCAATTTGCTCCCAGTACTATATAGTAAAATTCCTTATGTGTTAAAAATTATTTCTTCGTGCTTAAAGCACTCGTGTGTGTGCGCGCACACACACACACAGCTCCCATCACTGCCCCCTTCACAAAAGGAATAATCTAGAGACCTTGGCCACTGGGTAGAAGCCCACAAACACAGCTGCAGCAACATAATGGGTACATTAAGAGTACCTCAATCTGTCTGAAGCCATTAACATCAAGGTTAGATACTGAATAAACAAACACACATTTAAGAATCAGAAATCAGAATCAGTGTATGAAATGAAACTCATCTGTCTTACCTCATTTATGCTAACTTCTGCCTCTACATACTGTAGGCCTTTCTGGATGATAGAGATCAATGCGGCAGGTGGGACAAGGGCACCATTTATATTGGACTGACTTATATGGCTCTCTATACCAAAGGTAAATGCGGAATGAGAAAATCCTAAAAGCAAAAGAAAAGATGTGAGGATCTGCTTTTCTAGTAACTTCATATTAAATTACAAATGTAACAAACTCTGTAAACTTTCATAATCACATATCATCACTTGAAACTAAATGGACAGCCAAAGTAAAATATATGATTTTAAACAAAACTCAATGTACTGTTATTAAGTTAATGAAATCTACTGGCTTACATGGCCTTAGTTTTTCTAAACAAAAGGAATACAGCTTTCCTCAAGAAAATGCAACACATGCAAACACCGAAAACCCTTGATAAACAACACACCTCAACTGCCTTTAGAAGACAAACTGAAATCAAGATATATGTAGCAGGTCTTCTGTGGTTATATTTGAAATTTTAGATACAAACTGTCAAAAACCGTCAATGTTTTGTGGCTTTTAAAAAAGACTTAGTTAATAAAAATACAAGCTATAAAACAATAAAAACAAAGCGAAATTATAAGAGACTTGGGCTGAAGATGTGGTTCAGTTAGCAATGCTCGCACAGTATGCTTCACATCAAGTCCTGGGCTCCAGCCAACTGTGCAGTGGTGCACACTTGAACTGCCAGCAGGCACAAGGCAGAGGCAGGGAGATCAGAGTTCAAGGTCATCTTTGGCTATGTAATGAGCTAGAGACAAACCTGGGATATATGGGACAGTTTCCAAAAGAAATAAAAAGTCAAACACTTAAATTTTTATTTTATTTTAAAACATCATTATTTTTATATATCTACTGACTGTTTAAAAAAATACTAATTTACCATTTAGTAACAACTCATCTAAACCAGTGCTTTTAAGAAAAGAGCTACGAAATGAAAATTCAGTCTAAGTCTCCTTTAACAATTAGTCCCAGCACCCAGGAAACATAGACAGAGGTACATTACAGAACATATTCCAGGACACCCAGGGGCTCGCTGCACTAAAAGGCCATTCAAAACATTAAATAACTTAAAAAAAATACTTAAAAACATGAAACTCACATAGCCAATATCTTTACATTAGTCTCATATTTTAGTGAAAATCTAGTACAGTGAGCAAAGTGAAGTTCCAGTAATGCAGAGTGGTTGCTCTCTGTGAAATCCCATCGCAGCTTACCAAGTCTTAAATGCTGTGCACTTCCTAACAGCAAAGCCCTCACTCCTGCCAGGCATTCCTATCCTATGGTCCACACTGGGGGAGGGGACATGGTTTTAACCTCATCTGAGGTCATGAAGGTGGCGGAGGCAAATGTGGCTGTGAGATACGGGAGGAAGACACTTTTCTGAAGTATGCTTCAAGAATCCCAAGTTCCTAAATCAGGAAAGTAGGTTCCAGATCACTAGCAGAAAAGGGCAAGACTAAGTCCAGGAGGCATTAGGAGAGATTCCTGGAGATGAGGCAATGAAGTTGGAGACTGGAGATTTCTGTGTATATAACATGGCAGTCCCCAAATAAGTTCTTCAACAAACCAAAAATGGGGTGGGGACAGCCACCTGAGAAGATTTTGAAATAGAAGACGCCATTATGGAAAGTACATTAGATCTTTATTACATTATATTATGAACTCAGGCTGGGAAACAGTCACAGGACACAGTAAAGAATCAAATCCATTCTGCATTCTAATTCTTTTGAAAAGTCAAAATATGTCATCAAGATTACACTTGAGAGAGTCACCATCACTGCTCAGTTGTTCCTCAGGGCTGAGAAAAGGGACAGCACATTATGAAACACCAGGGCACCTTACTAGTTTTACTGCCAGAACTGCAAGGTGGTTATATGCATTTGAGATCATAAACTGAGTAAAACTTGTTTTCTCTACATCCTCATTGAATATAACATTACTGAGAACTACCAGATTCTAGACCCTATCCAACTTCCTTCCAGTAGCAGACACAACTGTGGTTTTTTTTTTATAGGTTGTATCAGTTTTATATTATAGGTAAGAAGATCAAGACAGTATACATAAAAACTCAATGGTAAAGTTAAATTTACAGCTGACTTCCTATCCTGGATTGCAGATTTTAGTACACAATATTTAAGTGGAGTATGAATAGCATTTGTTTCTCCAGTTCTGGAGAAAGGCTCATGGACATCTCCAGCCACCGCAAATGTGCTCCAAATGATCTCAAGAAGTAAGAGGACAACTCAGAGCAAGTATTGGGTGGCTCTCTTCTCCACCCTGCTACTCCCAGGGAAGGCCCATGGGTGCACATCCGATTAGACATTCATTGGAATGGCGTCTCTAGTTCTACTCATTTCCTGGCACCACGAGGTCAGTACACTAAAAACTCCCCCTTCTCCTTCAGCTTTTCATGTTCAACCATCAAATCAAACTATCCTTCCTGTGCATTCTTGAGACTCTCTCTGCACCTGTCCTAGGACCTCACCCTCTTCTTTGGGCTGCCCCTGCCCTAAACCTGCTCTTCTCTCCTTCCTCCAACTAGCTAAATAATCATCTTCAAACTGTCAGCATCACTTCATAACCCCTCTTAGTAATCTCCTTGGCCATCATAATAAAGACTTGCATAGCACAGACAACTATTTCTCCGCAGCTCCATCTCCCCTATGCCACTAAGAAGCCCCACTCACAGTGCACACATTAAGTCTACAAAACAACATCCAACATCTCTCCACCATGCTCCACTACCCCTGATGGTATTCTTCTCCTTTATCTATCAGTTTCTCCTGCGCTTTACAAATTATACAAACCAAACCGCCTACACAGACTATTCCATGTAGACACCGAGAAAAAAGTTTAAACACAGTAATCCTTTAAATCTGGGAACTAGTAAGTTACCTATTTAATCAACTGTTAAATCAGAATGCTACTCCACCATTTTGGCATATGTAAAAATCTGTCATTCCAGAAAAACCATAGTCTTTGTTAAAAGACAACTAAAGCTTGAACCAGGTTTATGCTCCCCTTAAATTCCCACTCATTTGATGAAAATGTTCTTTTTCAGGGACAACCTTAGATTTATGTAGGAGCAAATGAATTTGCTTAAATCTGCAAACTGGTGAAATCTGGCTTATTAAAATCAGCAGCCTTTCTTTTTACAGGCAAAAGTGAGTCTGACAGAAGCAGCACCCCATGATGTATGCTAAGGTAACAAAAAGTAGGAGGCAGAGGAGCTTCTCAAGAGGGCTGAGGTAGAAACCAAGAAGTCAAATGTCAAAGTTTGTCATAGGAACAAACAGTGGCAGGGTGTGTATGTGTGTACCTCAATTACATAGGCAATCATACAGCTACTGTTTTTCTACACTGCTTAGCTAAGCAAGTGCCTTCTAGGGACAAGTTGGGCTTTAAGAGGGGACTGAGCTCTCCAGAGCCTGGCAACTCCACTTTGCAAGTATAAAAGATGAGTTTTTGAAAAAAGGGAAAAAATGGTTCTTGAATATATATAGTGCACGTGGATAAGCAAGCAAACTACCTTTTCCCCTTTTAAAGCAAAGCTTAAATGAACACAGCAGTGTCCTAGGAGGGAGATGAAGCTGATTACTCAAGGTCCTGTTTAAGCTCTATGCCAGTACTGCTCAGAAATTGTATCCCGTTCATATTACCCATACCCCTTTAGCTGCGCCTTCTAGACCCACCTTTTGGAAAGGACAGTGTCGCGGTTTCAACAGAGAATGTTCAACTCTGCATAGCTACAAAGATCACTCACGCACAAGATGGGCAGTTTTGTGCCCTAAATTTTGCTTTTAAAAATTAAGTTCAGGACTGAGAAGCTTGATGCTAGAACGTTTTTACAGAAGGGCCTAGCTTGTGTAAGACCACGCCCTTAAATAGACAAAACAAGCCCACTAACTAGTTTAGAGTTTATAAGACTATATTAGAGTCTCTGAACTATTTAGCCAGGACCACAACATTGAATCTGGGAGTCATTCATGCCTCAGCCCGACACCTTGCTTTTCATAATGCTCACTCTTGTAAAGACTCTTGGATGTCTGTATATATGACTTTGGCCATGTGTGGTTTTTTTCCCTTCAAAAGATACACATGTGTACATGTGTGTGCATGTTGAGAGAGGGGGAGAGGGAGAGAGAGAGAAAGAGAGGGGGGAGGGAAGGAGAGAGGAGGGAGGGAAGAAGGGAGGGAGAGAATTTTTAAAGTATGTCCTTATGACCATCACACTATTTGCCAAAGAACCATGCAAAGACATAAAGCCACAAATGATACATGCTTCTTTATACTTGTGTCACACTGTGTCAAAAGTAACAATAAAACACAAAGAAGAAGAAAAATGATAAGATTAAGAATGAGCAAGTACTCTGGCAACTTTTCCATATAAAATGGTCATTCCGCTTATAAAAATAAGAAAAACTGATTTGAAAGTATAAAAGTCCTTTAATTAGGTCAACCCTAATTTTTATTTTATTATACACTTTATTATAAAGAAACACAAATGCTAACCTACACTTCTGTAGCTAGTCATCTTCTCATTAAAAAAAAAAGACAAAAAAAAAAAAAAAACACTGGGAAAACTGAGGCTGGACACAGCCTGGGTTTCCTGTCCTAGTCTCAAGCACAGAGGTGAATTACTGATTGCCAGTTTAACCTGAGAAGTGAGGTTTGATTGGGGTAATGAAGGTTCATATCTAGTCACCTGTACATGAGTCAAAGGAAACCGCACTGTCGCTTGGTTTCTGACATTTGGTTAGCACTACTCAGGTTAACAGAAAACTACCAGAGAAGAGAAATGAGTGACTTGTGACTAGGGTACAGACACTCAATGCTCAACACCTTCTCCTTGTACTGTGCCTGAGTTAACACAGAGTTTGGAGAGGTGATCTTGTAACTGAAACACAGGCCCAGGACTTCAAGTCTGAAATGGCCACATGTGCTACTGACTGCGGATTCTGGAACATCTGCATTCCTGTAATGAGACTGTCTCTTGGGGATGAGATCCACACTTAAACAAATTCACTTATGGTATACAGCACCTGTTTCAGAAAATCTAGAGGTATTCTTTGTAATATTATAGCTGGTGTGGCCTGTATTTTAACTGAGACCTATTAACATGAGGTCAGATGAGGAATTTTCTACTTGCCCTAAAATAGTTATTACTTGATAGTGGATTCTGAAGCACTCTGGATTTCAGATTTCTGGATTACAGGGGCCCACTTTCTATATCACTTGGATAAGCACTGTATCACAAAGTGCTATGGCCCACACCTAGGAGTTACAAGTGAGAGGTGAAGTACAAGAGTGGCATCGAGACTCTCAGTTCTATGACTTTCCAACATCTTAACCAGTGATTTCATAGCTTTAGTAGTAGTAAGTGCATTTTGATTTTTGCAGTTTCTACTTAGTCAATCCTAAGATTCATCCGTTTCATGCTTTTAAGTGCTACGTTCACTATGTTGCAGAGCTCCTGAATATGTCAAATCTGTGGAGTTCTCCAATCAGACATGCAAAGAGAACAAAATGAAATTTTATCTTGCCCCCCCCCATCCAAGACAGTATTTCTCTGCGTAGCCCTGGCTGTCCTAGAACTCACTCTGAAGACCAGGTTGGCTTCAAACTCCTGAGTGCTGGGTTTAACGGTGTGTGCTATCACTATCTAGCTGAAATTTTATCTTCTTAGACAAAGTAGATAGAAGAACAAATACCAGAAAGGTCACAAGAAATTACCAGGGAAAATATTTAACATTCCCACCCAAAAAATAAAACTGAATGTAGGTGGAGTGGTAGGAAATATCCAAACCAGGTTAGCTTTAGTCAACATTATGCCTGGCTTAAACGCCATGACTCATCATGGACCACTGGGTAGCTAATGCATAGGGCGGTCAGGGAAGTCAACAAGGTAAACAAATCCACACCCGAGGCAAACACTAACTAGAGGAGGAACACTGATTCAAGTCAACCCTTACTTACCTGTAACAAATACTTCACATTTTTAAAGTTATCTCAAAAGGAAGAAGAAATTACTTCCTAATAGGTATATGCTGTACTGGTTTGGCATCCTAAAAACGCTGAATGGTGGGGACCCCAGCAACTTTCTTATCACAAACTTAACTGAGACAATATTGAGAAGTATGAAGTAAAAATACTTAATAAAAGTCCAATGATAAAAAACACTTTTGTCTTCATCTTGACAAGTCAGGGACAGGCAATTTGAAAAGGCAGGCCCAACTGAATATTTAAAGCTATCACAATGCCATTTCTTTCAACAAGCAACCCACCTCTGAATTTAGTCATCTGGAAGCAAATCATGTTTTCTAGTGTTAATAGTATAAAACATTTTAAGACTAAAAATAGCTTCATTTCTTCTAGATATGAATGTAACAGCCTAGTTAACATTAAAAACGGTATTCGGGGAAACAGATGTTACACGTTCTTACTGAAAAATGTCACTTCTTGCTGTGGGACAATGGTCTGTACCGTCACTTGTATTTTAATAAAATGCTGATTGGCCTGTAGCCAGGCAGGAAGTATAGGTGGGGCAACAAGAACAGGAGAATTCTGGAAAGAGGAAAGAGTCTGCAGTCCGTCACCTAGATGCAGGGTCTCAGATGCCTCGCTGATGAAGGTACCAAGCCATGTGGCTAATGCAGACAAGAATAATGAGGTAATTTAAGATGTAAGAATTAATTAATAAGAAGCCTGAGCTACTAAGCCAACCAGTTTATAATTAATGTAGACCTCTGGGTATTTGTTTGGGACTGAACGGCTGCGGGACCAGGCGGGACAGAAACCCCTGTCAATAACTTCTAAGCCAATTATTTATCAAAACAGAACCATAGCTTCCTAAGGCTTTTCTTGCCTGAGAGCCAGAACGAGACACTTTAGTCCAGTCATTTCACACATGAGTTCTCTAAGATTATCTGTCATGGTCTCCTTTCTCTCCATCTCCCGGGCTTACTTACTTCATAGGGGACACAATAAGGAGTAAGAAGGCTTTTTGTTGTGTGTATTATTAGATATTTCAAGAGAAAAAGTTATCACTCAAACAACATATCATATTGTTTAAAAATTTGGCTGTTATGAGCACCCCTAAAGTCAATGGTGCAATACAACTGAATGACCACAATCATATAACGCTAGATGGCAGAACCAAGGTTGAACTCTCTAGACAAAAGTTAAGTGCCCAGTTTTACAGTCAATGAAGTTTGTTGTGGCTGGGATTCTAGGTTCCAATGGTTTGGCCTAAACAGTTGCCTTTCCAATACACCAAATGAGACTTTTATAACAAATCCCCATTCATCAGTCCCTCACACTGTTTTCTGTCTGCTTATCCAAAGATTTCAAAACTTTGGCTTGACAGACAGTCATATTCAAGAGTAGAAACCCTTCCCATGGCATAGTGTTATATAACTAGCAAACATTTTTCACAGCCTTCGCTTCAAACAGTCATGAGGGCCAATATTTTGTCACTTGATTCATCATCTTAAACAGTCTCTGGAAATCTCCTTCTCAGTTTAAACAAATCCCAAGCTTCCTAATAGGTTATTCTCTATGGGGTGGTTACTCTGAGCTCTTTCCCTCCCTGCTCTTTTTCATCAGACATCATATTCTTAGCTACTCAGAAAGGAAGAGTGGTAATTTCTTTACCTACTCCAGCAACATTTCCACTCATAGTTTTGATTCTACCTTATGATTAGATATCTTTATGTAGAGAACTTGGATCATTTCAACATTAATTATAAACCACATTCAATGATCTATATTAATAACTATACCAATACATCAATCAGAATTCAGGTCAAAATATATTTAATAAATTGAGATTAATACTTAAGAAAATATTCTAAAAATATTAATTTAGCTTTTAAGAGTCTAACAATAAGTAGGAAAATTAACTGTGCATATGCAATATATATTACCAAGCAGATGGTATATGAGTTTTTCTAAACATATGCCATGCCACTTCATAACACCTTAGTTATTAAAAATGATCTCTGAACATCAAAAGACAAACTGCTAGTTACATTTGCCTGAGATGATCCCAACATATTTGAAAGAGTCAGAGAGTTAAACCATGCAGCAAACACAGCTTTAAACGGGAAGTCCAGACATCAAGAAGCAAACAAAGCTCAACAATTTGGACTGGTACAAATTTCAAATGCATAAAAACATTATTTTGAGAATAGTAAAAGAATTTGAGGCTTATTACTGTACAGAAGTACTCACCTGACTCTTGCAAGTACCTATATACCAAGAAGTTGACCTCATCACTGCTTATACTCATCTTTATTCCCACTTAAACCATGAGGTCACAACACAGGATATAACCCTAAAAATAAAACAAAGTTAATTATTGTCTCAGTAAAGTTTTATTAAAACAAAATGTAAACATTTGTTAAACAAGGTTCTTCATTGTCTTGCAATATTAACATAGTTATTTCCACTGACAGTAAAAGGATTTACACAATCAAAGCGTAACTAGTGTTATTTTTCTATAAGATAACATCCTGTCAAGAAAAAAAGGATTCACAAGGCCTTCAACATTACATGTAATATAAAATTTACTCTTTTTAAGTCTCCTTAACTAGAAAAAAAAAAGAAAAGAAAGAAAGACTTAAGATTCAAGATAATCAGCCACTGAACACAGGCACAGTTTTATAGCAGTCAGCAAGGAGGCGCTCGGCTGTTTCCTCTGACTCTGTCATGTCTACACACCCAGCAGACTTGCTCTCTACACCCCAGAATCTCTTAACATGATACTCGAGTCTGAAGATCTGGGTATGTGTAAAAGCAGGAAACTGGAACACCACGTTCTCTTACTAGGTAGGGTTGGGTAGGGCAAGAAGGACACTATGACATGACTTAAGTATATAGAATCATGAATCTATTCTCACAATTTAAGAAGTGGTCAGAAAACGTCTCATAAGAGCCAATCAATAAGTAGCTGAGGTTCTGTCAGCCATATCGTCTGTCACAACTACTTGGTGTTACCATGCAGTGCAAAAACAGTAAATACAAATGAACATGGCTGTGTTCCAATAAAACTTTATTTGTGGATACTGAAGCTTATATTTTACAATAACAGTGTTAAATTATATTAGTCTTCTTCCCCACCCCCAAGAACACTTTTAAAAGTGAAAGCAAAACAAAAAGAACAAAACAAAACCTCTCTTTGAGAGAGGTGGTTGGGTAGATTTGACCCATTGTGTACTAATCTGATTCAAAAATCTATACTGGCACTTACACAGAATAAAGACACATCAAACACGTGGGCTTGTGCTAACTGTCCTGTTACATTGTGGCTCTTGTGTATACATGGCCCTTGCCTATCACACTGGGTAGATGTGGATGCGGGAAGGGACCTTCTGGCAGATATGTTCCAGAATCAACTGCACCATGACCATCCTGATTCATAGAGAGAAGTGCCAATGTTCTCCTTGGTTGAGGAGAACTAAATTTCCACTTCCTTGTGGTACTGTGTGTGGATTAGATGTGCTAACAAAAGCAGTACTGAAAAGGCTGAGGCACTCACGTAGAAGTGAACTTGCTGAAGGCTACCTGAACTACAAGCAAGCCTCGGAGCTCTGACAAACACAACAAGGTTATGGCCACATCCTACAACTTTCCTGGTTTGTGGGAGAAAAATCACTTTTTTTTTGCGAATACTCATTGCAACTTGGATAACACTAAGTGCACACAAATTAGGCAGCGTGCCTAACGAAGTAAAGGATGTGAAATACGGGTGCTTCACAGGAGCCATGGATGGCACAGTGTGGAAGATCTAGTTCTTGAATTCCACTCTTGAGTACAGCTAATTACCTTTGTGACCATGGCATACATACTTCTTCCCATTAGTTTGGAATAGTAAGAAAAATGAAAGGGGGGGGGGATTTCCATTTACAGAGGACTTGCTAGACAATAGGTAAAGAACCTGGTTAAATACACACTGATTTTCCTTTTCAGTATTATCTTCCTCATTTCAATGTGGCAAGATTCACATATAAGAAAACTATTCCTATGGACAAGGCAATGTACTCAAAACACGTAAATACTAATTTCTGATGACACAGTGTACCAGTGGGAGAAGCCTAGCACTAGGTCTCTCTGCTAATCCAAGTCTTTACCCATGTCACCAACCTGTGCGAACAGTTTACACACAACACTATCTTAACAAATGGCATCATATCCTCAAAGGCAACCAGAACATGTCATACACAGGCAATAAAATCCCTCCTGAACAAGACCTCAGAAATACACAACAGCATCTTCTACTAGCACAATCCTGACTGGGGAGTGAACTCTCAAAGGCATCATTCATCTGTGGCCATGTTGCTCACTAGGGCCACATGAAGTGCTCTGTCAAGCTGACTTTGTGAAACCAAGATATGCTGTGATAACAGCACCTCCTTAACATGGTGGAGTCATTATACCTTTCAACTCCAAACACCAAGTAGTGTAAGTAGGAACAATAGTCTGTGTACAAGCACACAGGAAGTGACCCACCTTGGATGTAACTCTAATGGAGACATGGTCTTTCTAGGTCTCTAAGTTCACATAAAGATATGTGGGTCTTACTTGGCTGGTTCCCTTCTAAGAGACACACTAGGGATACATGGGCAAAGAAGAGCCTCAGAAGATACTGACTATAATGGTGCCTTGGCCTTAGATTACCCAGAATCCTGAGAAAAGGTTTCTTTTGGCGATTCAGTTAGTGGTATTAGCTCCAGCTAACGTAAAATTACTATAGTTTGGTTTTGTTGTCTAGGGGGGAAGGCTTAGCTGTGGTACCCTCACTGGTAACCATCTCATGAGCTCAAGTGAACTTGTATGTCAAGTCATTGGCACTACAGGGATGCGCCACCACATGTGGCTTTACACTGCAAAGTCTGAAACTTTGCGCAATCATTCTTTGATACCTATAGATTTAATATAGGAATAAACAGAGCTTACATCAGCCCTTCAGAACGAGACTCCATCTTTGAACATACCATGTCCTTTAGGATCACTCAAGAGCAACAGATAAACTCAGTACATTAGCACCTAGTATCTCCTGCCAACCAATACCCAACTCCCCCCTTAATAAAACAACAATGAACACTGGAACAGCACTGAAAGTCCTCTACTCTCAATTTCCCACTTCATTAAAAATAATGAAAACCTCACCAATAGTTAAAGTAATGCCAATTTGTGGACATAAAGTACTTGGAAGGAAGGAAAGCTTTAAGACAATTTTTACATCTTCTAAAGCATACTTTCAAAGACAAGTAATTTCTAGTGTTTTAAGACTAAATAATATCCTGCTTATGAAAGCCCATTTGTAAACTGTAAATCAAATAAAACATGAAGATCTTAATGGGATTAGACAACCTCAGAAAAAAAAGCCCTGAATGAAATGTATGCTTCGGTTGTTTGATAACTAATCAAAAATAAATTTAAACCCCAGTCTAACAAAATCAAATCAATTCTTTTTCCGCCCCCCCCCCCCCTTTTTTTTTGACACAGAGTCTATGTGGCCCTGGATGGCCTGAAACTCACTCAGAGATTCTCCTGCCTCTGCCTCCCAAATCCTGGGATTAAAGGTGTGACCCATCATGCTTGGCCAAATCAGTTAACTTCTTAAAGCATCACTAGCTAATAGTACATTTCCCTTTTCATGTGTATCAACACTGACTTGTGCCAGCAGTCTATCTAATCAAAACAACTCCCCAAGTTGGGAAGACAGCTCAGTAGTCAAAAGTACTTGCCACAGAAGCAGGAGGAGCACAGCCCAGATCCCCAGAGCCCATGTGAAAAGCTGGATACTGTAGCGTGAGTTCCTAAGCCAGCATTCACAGTATGAGATGTAAAGCAGAGACAGGAGCATCTCAGGCGCTGGCAGCAAACAGCAACATCGGTGGGGAGGATTCATCTTCCACATGCACACTATGGCACACTGTGCCTAATACACACAAGAGCATGTAAGAGCCATCTGGGGTATTTTAAGAAAAGAAGAAACCTGACCCCTAAATTAAGGATAAATGCTATCTAAACTGTATTTTCAATTGTAAAACTCTTCCTATGAAATACACAGTAAAATGAAAAAAAATCATTAAAAGAAAAGTCACTGGATCTACATCTCGTATTTTTCACAAGGCATATTTAATACTTTAAATATAATGCCCCAGTACAGATAAAGTACACTTGGCAAGATGTTCACTTAAACAAAAGGGTACTTTCTTTTTGTATTTATACTTAAATGTGTGGGTTTTTCTTTTTAAACAAGATAGTCACCACTGTTTGATACTAGAGAACACTACACTGAACTCCCAAATTAGCCATTTCAAAGGGTCTTAGCAATGTATCTAGAAAAACTTACAACCAGAATTTACAAGCCAACTGCATCAATTAACAATAACTATTCTTCTATTGAGAAGGCCTGTGGTAAACTACTTCAAAGTTCAGATGTCGTAACTTCCAAAACATAAAGAATCTTTACAGAAGTATCTAAAATCTCTTTGAAACAAAGAGTATACAGGAACACATTAACTAGGTGCTGAATAGCCGAGTAAACTCGAGTTCGGACACATACATGGGGAGCACTGAAGGGTGAGATCCAGTAGACAGAGAGCAGGTCACAAAATACAACTACAGGATTCAAAGTAAACAAACCACTTTTTTGCTGAGAAAGAATGCGAGAAAGTCCAGTAGGGGAAGCAAACTAGGATTAGCATAGAAAGCTCATGGGCATAGAAAACTAGTACAACCACCTCAAACGAAACCAATCCAATATATTGCTGCAGCTTCAGTCTTATAAGAAAGACTGAACACAGGCCACACTCTCTAAAGACTGATCAATCAACCGAAGAGCTGAGCACTGTGTTCTTAACTCACAAACTTCAGGAAGAGTAGAGAAAACCATGCTTTGGCCAAACCAAGATTATGATGATGTTTTTGAATCCATTTCCAGAATAAGGAGGTTAGCAAGCAAAACTAAGACTAATGAACCTTCAGTAAGTTGAGAAAAGTGTTCACACACTGTCGTCCTTAGAATCTGTGGAATAGAAGAAAGAGTGAAGATCTGTGCCTACCTGGTTAGCAAACAGTGGTAGATGGGGACTAAGTGTCCAGTGAAGTGCAAAGAGAAGACTAGTATAAAGAAGGAACCAGCATCAGCCCTGACAGACAATGGGAGCCTGTTAAGTCAAATGAAGAGTGTTTCAGCTACATTTGGTGTTTAGTAAGAGATATACAGATCTTGGAAAGTGGGGAAAAGCAATAAAGGTGACCGCACTTCCTCCAAGGTTTTCTGCTCTGAAAACAAGCAGGCAAACACACAAAACAAAAATCTACTCCATAATCCCCAGAAGTCATTTACTTAGAATCCTGCCAGGGACGTTATACAATCTCTACCTGCAACGAGAGGCAAGTGTCCTGTTGGAAGATGCGTCCTCCCCACTTCACAGCAAATGTTTCACTGTTACAGCTATTCGAGGTACTGACAGCTTCAAGTAAAGCATAATAAATACACAGAGTATACATGGCAAAATGGGATCAACTTCTAAAATTCAGTGCAGTATTGAATCTTAGGATGAGGTCTACAAAATTTTACAGCATCCTGAGGGCAAACTTCCTTTCAGACAATGCTACCTTTTCTCACAGAGTTGACATCTGCACAGACATTCCCTCGCAATGATGACCTTCCCATCTCACAGGTAGAAACACATGTTATGAATTTTCTATCATTATGCACGACAACAAAACCAAACAAAAAGATCTCCCTGGAGAATTAATTGCATTCATATTTTACCAATAGTGTGATCTATACCAAGTTCATGTAAGCCTCTGCTTCCGGGGCTGACCTGGCCGCACCCTTATTAGTTAGTTCACACTTAAAAACACAGAAGAATGGCTTTACAATGGGCATCTCACAGGTGTCTTTACAGATGGATAAGGTAAACTCATGCTTTCAAGAAAATACTAAATTTATTTTTTATTTAAATAGAAAAATGGGAAATGGCGTAAGAAGGTCAAAGCCTTTCTTTTTTGTTTAAACAGAAAAGGGTGAAATGGTGTTGGAGGGTCTTCTTTTTATCTTTTGCTTTCATTGGTTGAATAAAGAAAACTGCCTTGGCCTTTTGATAGGGCAGCCTTAGATGGGTGGGGTAGACAGAACAGAATGCTGGGAAGAAGGGAAATCTGGCAGACACCATGATTTTTAAGAAGTGCTTAGCATTTTAAGAAGTGCTCCTGGATAGTAAATTACAGATTCACAATAGGCCAGGCTGCGCAGTGCTCTGCATGGCACATTTGGCTGTAACTCAGATAAAAAGAGTTTAAGTGCTGCATGCTCATTCTCAGAGTTAAAGTGCTGAGTGCGGCTCCTACCTGGTGGCCCCAGAGCTAGCAGAAATGGTACGTCCACCATTTTGAAATTGGAGAGAGGTTGAGTCAACATCCAGAGCAGCTGCAAACTAGCTGCTTAGCATTTTAAAAGCTCTTCAAGACAGTAGAGAATTGAAGACAATGCAATAGGACAGATTCAGACATAAAAGACCTCTAAATGGGTCATAGTGTTAGGTAGACACATGTAGGCTTGGGAGAGAGAAGAAAAAGAATATAGAGAATAAAGTTAATGCTTAAAAAAAAGGGTAGAGTCTTTAAAGAGAGAGAATATAGATAACTAATGGGTTAAAAGAAAAAAAGGAAAATAAGTCATGTAAAAATGGACAATTCACAGAGAGCCTGGATTCTGTGCATTATTGTGTTTTGTTTGAATTTTTTGACTGCGAAGGAGCTGAATACAGAGAGACATTTCATTGTGTGCTCTGCTAAGCTGATCCAACATGTATATTATAAAGCTATCTTGACTTCAGAATTTGGGTATAAGGATATGATGCTTTGGAAAAGAGGTTCTTTTGTTTTCACAGAGGATGAGACCCTATGGATTGCTTCTACCCCAATATGGTATGATAGACCACACCCTCCTAAAAGGTTGCCATAAACACCCTTTAAAAATTACTTTGCTCAATTGTTGACTCAGAGAAACCTAGCAAACAGGATGCACCATGAAAGACGTGATTAACAGCACCCCCATTCAGCACGAAACAGTTTGGAGAGAAATAGCTGTGCTCATATTTCCAAATATTGTTTATAAATGTTCTTTTACATTTAAAGGGGGTATGATATAGATATGAATAATTCGCATTGATATGGATTTTGCTTTAGTGATATAAATTTAAGGTCAATCTTGTTATATGTATATATGTATATATATATATACACACACACATATATATATATATTTCTGATCTTGATTAAGGTATTCTGATTGTGTAGTTCATTTTAAAAATGTAATGTATAATTAGGAAATATAGGTTGTTAATGGATAATCATCAATAATAATCAAGCTTGTAGTCATGTTAGTTAGATTTTCTAGATATGTAGATATATTTCAGTTAGATAGGCATTCTTCATATCTTTCAAAGACTACAGAATACGGCCTTTAAAATGTTTTAATAACTTAGGGCTTTTCATGACAGTGAGACACATCTGTTCCTGGCAGCACCAATCTACTTGAAGAGGAAGATAGGCGTCGAAGAGGCTACTTATGGAGTTGGTTAGCCATTTGGGCAAGAAACTGCTCTTGCCTGGACTCTTGCATTAACTGGACACAAAGAAACCACAGAGAGAGGACTGCTGAACTTGCCTACAGGTGAGATGGTCTTTCGGGGTTCCTGACCAAGAGTCTGTGAGACATTCTGCAGGATACAGAAGAAAGTGACTGAACCAACTTTGAAATTTCCTGCTTCATGGAAAAGTCTGCTGGATACTATGGGCCTGTAGGCCAAAGATGGATGCCCCAACGGTATAGAAAAACTTTGGGTGACTGTCCAGGCAGCGAGATGTCTCTGTCATTTCTAGAGTTTTGGAAGTTGCTTACTTCTTGTTTACTTAGGTAATATTATATCCTTCTGGAGTCTTTGATGGAGTTAAAGAATAGATAGCTATTGTTATAAAAGATTAAATAGATCTAAATATTGTAACTGTAATTCTTGCTTAATAACTGTTTTGTTATATGTAATTTTACTATGTTAAAGTGAAAGCCTTTCTTTTTTGTTTAAACAGAAAAGGGGGAAATGGTGTAGGAGGTCTTTCTTTCTATGTGTTGCTTTCATTGTTTGAATAAAGAAAACCACCTTGGCCTTTTTGATAGGGCAGGCCTTAGGTGGGTGGAGTAGACAGAACAGAATGCTAGGAGAAAGAAGGCAGGCAGAGATAGCCCCCATGGAGCCAGCCGCCAGGTCAGACATGCTGAATCTTTCCCAGTAAGTCATGACCTCGTGGTGACATACAGATTATTAGAAATGAGTTGAATCAAGATGTGAGAGTTAGCCAATGAGAGGCTAGACATAATGGGCCAGGCAGTGTTTAAATGAATATAATTTGTGTGTTGTTATTTCGGGATATAAGCTAGCCAGGCGGTGGGACACAGCCTGTCGCTCCTCCATACTACATGTTGGCAAAGATTAAACTTAACCTTAAAATTAAAAGTTTTGAAATCTTGTTAACACTGTCCTCAGTTCGCTAATACCCCAATGCCTAATCTTAGTGAAGACCGTAGTAAATTAATGGCTCTGATATTTTGATACCATATCACAGGCTTGTGAAAGGTTTTCCCAACTTAATCAAATGACCAGTACAAAATTTACAAAATTATGAGAAATAGAGGTATGTTAAAAAGTTTGAGAAAGATCCAGGTGTGGTGGTATACATGATCAATCCAGGACTGAAAAGCAGAGGCAGTGGATCTGTGAATGTGAGGCTATCCTGGTCTAGACCGCTCTAGGGAGGCCAAGGCTGCATAGTGAGACCCTGTCTTGGGGTGGAGAGTGTGAAGGCTTAAGAAAAGCTGATATATTTTAACATGAAAGGGGGCAGAACACAGCCATTCAGAGCACTCTTCCAGAGAACCCAGCCTTAGACAGGGGAGGAGCTCCAGAGGATCAGATATGCTGGCCTCTTCAGGAACTACTCCCTCTCAACATACACGAATAATTAAAAATAACAAAAAAAAAAAATCAAAACATATACATTTCCCTGATATAATTTCAGAGCCAGTGTCACAGTGAACCCCGACAAAGAACTGTTCATCTGCTGAGACTGAATTTAGTAATAAAGAAGAAGATCAAGTTGATTCTAAAAATAAATTCTGGTTTCAATTTGGAAACTTTCCAGCTTTCTGCATAGCCAGGGCTCCCCATGTTTCAACTGCAGCAGTAATTCTTCACACCCAAATCCAGAGCAGATGTGAATGCGCAGCTGTGCATCAAGCCAGAGATTAAAGGATTTGCAAAAACATAAAACAATTGCCGATCTAAATACTTTTCTTGGAAAACACTTTTATTTCAAAAAACACATGATTTGTGTTACTATGTTACGCATGGAGTTTTATTAAAATGAGAATTATATTTTTACACTTTTAGCATCTGATATAGTAAATACCAATACAACATATAACCCACATCAAAGAAAAAATAAAAATCAGGAGTCCTCTGAGGTTACTAAATTAAGGCTATAACAGGACTGTGGACGCCTGAGGACTGCTGGTATAAAACTCCACTCCTGCCTAGCAATAGCAGTTATCATCTCTTTGTCAAAGTCAGTTTTCTGGGGAGAAGGGAAACTACCTCACTATCTCACATTAAGTCACAAGAATTATTCAGATTTTAACCTGACCTAAATCTTTCATTTATGCTCATGTGAGAATACACATTAGCTATCCCCCCAAATGTATTTAATAAAACAGATACTAATTTAAAAACCATAAATCAGTATGCAAAAGATCTTGTTTTAATTAAATATATGGCATTTAATTCTGAACTATCAGAAGTAAAAATAATTTTTTCTGAGGCCACACCTCTCTCTGTGTATGGAGCCCCCTACAGATATAACAATTGTTACATTGAAAATACTGAAAATGAGTGTTTAAAGTCATTATGCATTCCACAAATTTTACTGAGTTCCACATTATATACTTGTCATTGTCCTATACTAATACAGAGAATCATTACCATTAAAATAAATCGGGAGGTGAGAGAGACGGCTCAGCAATCAAAAGCACTTTTTACTCTTATAGGGAATCAGGATTCAATTTCAAGTAACCACTTGGCAACTTACAAACATCTATAATGGCAGTCCAAGGGGATCTGGCAACCTCCTCAGGGACCAGACAAGCACATGGTGCACTGCAAGCACTCATGCAAAACACTCATACATGTAAAATAAAAATAAATAAATCTGAGGTCAGTTGTACTGGCACACGCCTTGAATCCCAGCAATCAGCTAGCAGAGAGAGGCCAACTCTATGAGTTCAAGAGCAGTTTGGTCTACATAGTGAGTTCCAGGACAGCCAGGGCTATGTAGAGACCCTGTCACCAAATAAATAGATTAGGTACACAGACAGACAGACAGACAGACAATTAAAAAAAAATAGTAACAGAGAAAACAACTAAGAAAATATGAACAAATCACAATGACATGTTCATGATAATGTCACTATTATCCTATGTGCTATCTAAAAAGAATCAGTCAAAGGAAGGGCATACATTAGAAAACAGAAGCAGCAGCAGTCACTAAAGAGAGACCTTGGAACCACATTCTAGACTGCATTGCCCATTCTGTGACAGCTCCTACTCTGACAGTGGGCTGGGTGGGGAAGCACAGCTTCTCTGCTGCAGGGGTTCAGTTACCCAGACCCATTAGCAACCTCTTTCTCAACTTAAAGTTGAACTCTCTCTCATATGCTTTTCTTCCCAAAGAGATGATAGTCAAGGCTAAAGTACTGTAGCCTTGCATGCATGCACGCACACACACACACACATTTCACCCATACACATGCAGGTGGAAGGAGGGAAGCAGAACAAGACCTGGGCACTGCAGATTGACATGCACCACACACACCTGATAGTGGCACAGAAATAAACGGAAAGGTACCAGCTGAGCAACAATTTTTAAATTCTTTTCAGCCAGTTTCACAAATTACTGGTGATACAACCTCTATATTTATCATTATATACTATTAAAAACATCGACAGAGGTCAAGATAACAGAGGCATAGGTGTCTAACAAGGTCTAAAACAGAGAGTAGCTCTTAAAACTTAAGTTAACCCATTTATATTAATCTAATTTCTGCCACATGGCTCGTTACCTCTCTTCCGTACAATATACACAACTTTCTTCAACTCTGGCTGGCAAATTCCCTATGCCTCAGATCACTCTCTGAGTTCCTATGTCTGCCCAGAAGTCCTGCCTATTCTATTCTGCTTAATTACTGGCCACTCAGCTCTTTATTAAGCAAATCAGAAGGAGCCTTAATTGTGTGAGGTAAAGGACTGACATATCTTCACACAGTGTGATTAAACGTCCTCCAACATTATTTACCTTAAAAATTGCTCAGTCTCTATTTCACTGGAAACATGTCTCAGAACTAGGAAAGTAAAAAGTTAATAGACACAGAGGTGATGGAATTAATGGGGAACAAATCTCATTAATTGAAAACCGTATTTTAATAGCAATATTTGATAATAATGGTAGTTTTTGAACTTTGCCAAATTTTTTTCATCTTTATAGAAAATAGTAATATTTGCTCTTTCATTCTCAGTCTCACACAAATATATATGTGCATGCATTGTGTACGTATGTATGTATATGTTTATATATGTGCATGCATTATGTATGTATATGTTTATATGTGCGTATGCATTATGTATGTATATGTTTATATGTGTATGCATTATGTATGCATGTATGTATATGTTTATATGTGTGCATGCATTATGCATGTATGTATATGTTTATATGTGTGTATGCATTATGTATGTATATGTTTATATATGTGTGTGTGCATTATGTATGTATGTATGTATATGTTTATATATGTGCATGCATTATGTATGTATATGTTTATATATGTGTATGCATTGTGCATGTATATGTTTATATGTGCATGCATTATGTATGTACGTATATGTTTCTGCCAGGGTGGCTTTCCTAAGAGTGAGACTAAGACTGGACATCACAGCCATGTTATTTTTGTAGCACTGTGCCTATCAGTCACAGCGCTATAAAGGAACCACACAAATCCAAACTAGTTATTTGCATTAATGCACTTGAACTTCTATCTAAAATGCAGACTGTGTGTAACACACAGACATGGACATGTTCATGTATGTGTACACATGTATGTGGGCATGCAAGCAGCAGTCAAAGGTTAAAGGCTGGAGTCTTCTTTAATTGTTTTCCAGCTTTTTAAGGTATAGTTTCTCACTAGGCCTGAAAGCTCAACAATTTAGCTGGAATGGTTGGCCAGTGAGACCCAGGATCTCGCCAGTCTCACGTCATATACAGATGTGTACCTGTGATCAGCTTTATGAGCCTTCTGGAATTCAAATCCATGCCCTCACACTGGTACAGCAAACACTCTACTGACTCTCTGCTGGCTCTCTAAAATGTAGCCTATATTTAAGTAAAGTCTTGTTATCTCTACTTTGATAATAATTTCAGCATAAAATTCTTAAACTATTTAAAAGTGGTAATTTGTCAAGTGAGACACTAAGCAGAAAATGAAAAGCACTTTAAAAAGCTGCTCATGCTTTCTAACCTCAGTGGAACCCAAGCATGTGGTTACCCATCCACTCCAAATGTGTGTTTCAGACAGGCTTGCGTCTTTCTACTGTCACGGCACCCTTACCTGCCAAGGAGTCTACAATTGCTAGTTGACTGAGAGAGTAAATGGCAGCACAGCATGCACACACTTGATTTCTGTCAACACAGCACTGCGCAGAGCAACAGCTGAGTTCATGGGCATCATACACAGTCTGGACACGAGAGCAAAGACATCTCATTATCATGGTAGGTAAGACAATCCAAGATTTCAAATAACCCAAAGCTTACAAAATTTTCACTTCTACAATCTTCCACTTAATATTCTCAGACTATAAGTGACCAACTTCAGTTACTTCTCGATAAATCAAAGCCAGATAAAAGGGAATAACTAAACAGTTAGGCAAGTATGTTCTGTCTTCTCTGTTCTACTGCTATTTACAGTTTTGTATTTTTCTATATCCCAAATAGTTCAGAGCTAAGAGCATGACAGAAGAATGTTACCAATGAATCATCTGAGCTATTAGTAAATTGATCCCAATTGTGATGTCTGAATAAAACCATCACTAACAAAGGAATCTGACTTATACACCTCCCCTACCAGATTTTAGTTTTTATAACATTCTATAAAAATTTCACATAAGCAAAAAAAAAATCACAAAGCTACTGATTAGACTAACATTTCCTTGTATTTATTACCAAAAACATGATAGCCATGTGCAAGCCTACACTCCAAATGAAGCTTTAAGGTGAATTCTGTGGCTCAACTGACAGGTATTCACGGTGTTCATGTTCTCATGGTTGTCCAGAAACTGCAGGTGCCTGCACTTACGAGAGGTTTTCTGCAAAGGAGCACTACTCACTTTCCCTAATGGAAATCTTCTACAACTATCAAACACACTGTGATTCCACAAATAACATACCTTTATATTTTCTAACCTTAGTATTTTGATTTAATTACTCTCAATTTTAAAAGTCAAGACACAGGGACTGCTGGCACACACCCACAGCTCCAATACCTAGAAGGCTGAGGGAGGAGGATTACTACAAATCTTGAGCCCAGCCTAGGCTAGAGATGAGTTCCACCTCAGTCTAGCCTGAACGACATAGCAAAACTCCACCTCAAAGTTATTTCTTGCTCAGGTCAAAGATAAAAAATAGAGGCCAAACTAAATCAGTAAATACTGTCAATAGAAACTGGAAAATATGAGAAAATTCCTAGACCTGATAGTTGCAGATGTGGTTCCTGTAACTTTGTATAAACCTACAAAAGTTCACCCAAAGATGTGCACATGAACACTAAACAACAATCAAGACAGAGGGGGCCTTTTAGAATCCTGAGGACCAATGTAATTGGAGGTTTCTCTCCAGAACGCCATTTCTGAAATAACCACTCTGAGGCTTAATATTAATTACAAATTGTCTGGCCTATTAGCCCAGGCTTACTATTAACTAGCCCTTATAAACTTAACCCATTTGTATTATTCTATATTTTACCACAAGGCTCATGGCTTGTTATCTCATATCTTGCTTTCCAAGTGGCTGCTGACATCTCCTCCAACTCTGCCTTCCTTTTTTCTGTATCTTTGCTTGGATTTCTTGCTTGGCTCTATTCTGCATGTTATTGGTCAAATCAGCTTCTTTATTAACCAAAAGGTAATAAAACATATGCACAGCATACAGAGATACATCGCACATCAGACCAACATAGCCAGGAGGCTCCAAAGACTGGTGGACACACTCACTGACAGCAGCTAGGACTGGTCCTAGATTCTAAGCTTAAGCATCTTTATCACCTATTGTAATTTTTGAAATTAAAAACAAAATTTAAATTAATACTGTCCAGAGATGATGGGACTCCAATAACAGATGCTAAGGCTGAGAAGAGGCCATGAGGATTTTGTCAGAGAACTAGGCAGAAAGGAGTCAGTCTCAAAGGCATGAACAGCAGAGAGCAAATGGAAATTTCCAGACTGAAAAAAGAAAAAAAAAATCATAGACAATATAATGTGCAGAAAAAGAACAACAAGAATAACAATTTTTTCTAGTAAGAAATTACAACAGAGTAAGAAAAATGTATTAAAGAACATTTAAAAAGTAAGAAAAGTAAGTTACATTAAAAAAGTAAGAAAACAGTTTTAAAAGAGACGTTTTCTAAAACAACATTCTTTTAACTCTTGCTAACAGTGGGTCAGATTCAGAGACCTCTTTGTGTATACTGTCACCTCTGGCTTGCCCTCCCCCGATCCCGCAGCCCCACTCCGTGATCACCAGGAACTCTGCAAACTTTGTGACTAACCTCCAAAAATTTTTCTGGGAGAGAACGAGGGAGCCCCACCCTCCTTCCCAGAGGCAGTTAATAGCTGCTAAGAGATGGAGCTCTGGGAAGGAGGCATTTTATTTGTAGACACCAGTAAAGTTATCCATGCTTCTGTAAAAATATTCCTGACCCATGGACCTATAAAAATCCTAATTAAACATATGTGGCACTACCTCACTGGAGGGGGAGGGGAGGGAAGGAGGGAACATGAAAATACAGGGGATCAGAGGAAAGATGAGAGGTCTGGGAGAAGGTAATGGAAATCAAAATACATTCAGAGATGAAAATGCCTTACTGAAACCTATGTATAATTAATAATGTATAATTATTACCTAATGTATAATTAATGCAATTAAAATGAAGACTGAAGACAATTTAATAAGCAGTAAACACCACGTCTGCTCTGTCCCTCTCTACAGGCCAGCACTAGAGCAGACTCTTTGGTGCTCTTTATGGTTTCACGGTTGGAAAGGAGTTGCTAGACCATGCTTATGTGGCTCTCTCTGCCTGAGAAGACTTGGAACACCACCACTCCAAAAAATAGATAAGCCAGGATGAAACCACTTACATAAGTTCATTGTTTTCTTAAAGCCACATGAAAAATTTTAAGAGCAGAATCTGTTCCAACAACATGTCCTTGGTGTCGTTACTGTTACACAGAAGACCATCACCCCCTCGGATTCTCCTCAGCCACACTTCTGTTACAAATCACAGCCATCAACGACTGAAAACAGCTAGTGGGAGTTTTAAATTGTTTTCATTATATTATAGCTATGGTTGTTCTGGTTTCATTATTACTGTCATTAGTCAAGATCCTGTTGAGCATAATTCATAAATTAAATTTTATTATGGGTGTGGACATGCAGGAAAACTTAATATACACAGGGCATGTGCAACCCATGCTCAGAAGTCCATGAAAGAACACACCCCATTTCCAGGTTTTTAAGTTACTTAACATTTCTAAAGTAAATAATTTCCTTTAAAAAACAAAAATAAGGTTATCTGCCACTTTACTGAACCGCATAATCCCTAACAACAAATGTGTTCTTATAACGGCTGTTAAGTGTAGTCTCAACCCTCCTGAAGGAAACTTCTCTGTAACAAATGGAGATCATGACAGAAAATCACAACCAATCAAAAATGAAGAACTGTAGAAGTCCATTCCCTGGCACATCAGCAGTACAGCTGTACCTAAGGCTCAAGGACTACCGAGGAAGGCAGAGCCAGAGGAATGAACACGGTTTGTGGACAGAGTTTACTTAGTAATGTCAGCATTTACACCCATGAAGTCTCACCAGCATGACTGCCTGAAAATGAGCTGAACAAGGACAACAGAAATGGGCAGGCCAATGTGGTCAGGGGCAAGTATAGGAGGCCTCAGGCACACACCCCCCCTAAGGAATGCTCAGTGGAAGAAACAGTCCATGAGAAAGCATACCAACTGGTTATCTAATACCAAATGGCCAGCACTGAAAACATACATACAGTAATAAAAAAAGACCAAGCAGGTTGTATTTATGCATTTAGGAAAACACACATGTGAGCACACGTGCGCGCGCACACACACACACACATTTTTGCAACAACAAATAATAATAAAAGAGGCCATGAATGTAAAAGACATCAAAGAAGAGTATATGTTATGGCTTGAAGGGAGGAAAGGAAGGGAAGAAATAATGTAATTATAAACTCTAAATAAAAAAATAATTAAAAATAAAATAAATAAGGTTGTCGACACAGTGTGCATTTTTTCTCTCCAGCATACACAGTGACTATTCATTATCAAGTGTGCAACTGCTGCAGACCCCACAGCCCAATCCGAGAAGGCCTACAGTGGAAGAGGACGTCAACAAGTTTCAGTCAGCTTCTGCCTAACTCTATGATGGTAGCAGTAACATTGGTATATGTACTGTCACACGACATGAACACGAATAAAAGAAAAACCTAGTTTTGAAATAAACCTCTATCCCTAAGTGACTAGAGCTCAGGTTTTTAAATAGTTGATAAATACCAGGTGTATTGCTGTAAAACAGATGTGCAAACAAGTACTAGCTGGGCCTTGTGGTACATAACTTCAATCCATCACCCAGGAGGAAGAGGTCAGGTAGGATGACACAGTGAGACTCTGTCTTAAACATCACCAACAATAAAAAAAAAAAAAAAAAAAAAAAAACAGAAAAAAACCCCACACATATTTCTTTCTAGAACACTTGGGAAGGCAGAGGCAGAAGGATCAGGAATCTAAGGCTACATAGTGAGCTTGAGAGTAAAGTTGGATAACATGAAACCCTGTCTCCAAAAACTTAAAACTAAAGCATGACTTCAACTAACCAAAAATGAAACTGACCAGCTGAATTAATTAGAGTCAACCTTCTTTTCTCCAAGAAACATGCCATATAGCTAAAGACACTCACAGACTGAGAGCCAATGAATGGGAACAATCTATCAAAAGAACAAACCTGAAAACCGGCTGCAGAGCTCTTCTCACAACTGAAAAAGTCGGTTTGTCCAAAATTAGCCAGAGAGAAGGAAGGCTACTCATGCTTAATAAAGGGAACATTTCCTCAAGATGTAGCTCTAAATGCACATCCACCAAACATTATGGCTCCCAATCTCATCATAAAAACACCACCGAACAGAAAAGGTCAGACAGGTCCTGATATAAGATGGGGGATTTCATTTCCCAAATTCATCTTAGATGGGAGAAATCAAACTGAAAACCAGCAAAGAAAACAAGTAGCTAAACTATAGTACAAAGTGGGCCCAACTACCACCTACAGCATAGTGCATCCAACAGAAACAAAACACACATTCTCCTCGCCAGCCAAGGAAAACTTGTAAAAGTGACCACATTCCAGATCACAAAAGAAGAACTACCAAACGCAAAAGAATCAAAATAACCTCTCTTATCCACCAGATCAACATATAATAAAATTAGAAATCAACTGAAAGTTGAATCTACTACAGGAATACATAGCACTTGAAAAGTATGCTCTTAGATGACCAATGAAAACCTCAGAAAAGAAAAAAGTTCCTAGAACATCATAATCTGAGATATCTGGTGTACAGATACGGCAGTTCTAAGAGGAAAGCGTATAGCTCTGAGTGCTTACATTAAAAACATACAAACAAAAATCCCAAAAGATCACAAATAATCTAATAATGCACCCCAATATCCTGGAAAAACAAGAGTAATCCAAATGCAAAAGCAGCAGATGGTAAAAGTTTAAGGAAGGAATTAGTAAAACTGAGACTAAAAAACCAATCAGTCTAAGTCAGAATAACAAACCAATAATAAACAAACCTACCTGGCTAGGAGAAGAAAGACTCAAATTAATAAAATTAGTGTGAAAGGGGAGGTTACTACAGACTTCCAGTTTAATTAAGTCAGTCATTAGGAATTATAAATAAAAATTGATACCCTAAAAAAAATCTACACAGAATCAATATATTCCTAGGCCGTGCATGACCTACCAGAATTCAGAAGATAAACAGTTTGATAATGCCATTGTTAAGTTTCTCAACAAGGAATAGTCCACATTCAGATAGATTTACTGGCAAATTCTACCAGGATTTAACTTTTTTATACTTATTTCTTAGGGGAAGAAGAGGTTGTCACATCTCACAAATGAAAGTCAGACACTTGGAGTACTTTTCTCCTTCCTACCATGTAGGCTCCTCAAACACATTCTACTACAACATTACATTAATATCCACACTGGGTAAGAACACAAAGAGAGCAAGCTAAAGACAATTTAACTGATGAACACACATGTAAAAACTCATGAGTCTCTTACAAATCAAATTGAAGAATATATTAAGATCACACCCATGACCAAATTGATTTTATCACAGAGATGCAAGGTTGATTCAACCTACAGAACTATAATTGTAACTCAGCACGTAAGGAGATTTAAGGACAGTGCCCTTCATAATAAAAAGCCCAGAAGCAGAAGGAACATACCTCAGCAAAACAAAGGTTAGATGCGACAAACCTATGGTCAACTAACTATGGAGCAAAGGCTCTTTCCTCTAAAATTTGGACTGAGACACAGGACCCTATTCTCTCGATTCTTATTCGCAGTGGTGCTGGAGTCTTACCTAGAGAACTAAGGCAAGAAAAAGAAACAAAGAGACACAGACACAAACTACTTGAGATTTTACCTAGGCTGTTTTTTTTTAGGATGATCAAGTCCTGGTGGACAGTACCTGGACACATCATCCAACTTTTCTGAGCAGCTGGGCAATTCAGCACAAAGCATGGTGGTGTGGTGACAGGGGTAGGGGTCTTCTCTGCCACAGCTCTGTCAGGAAATGCTGAGCAGAACTGGCCTGCCTTCCTCACAGTCTGCCTGCACATCAACAAAGGATGGCTGATACGTCTCCCTCCCTAATGCTACTCTTCAAAAGATACCCAGAGTTTTCTTTCTTTGCTAGCCTATCTACCTGCCCAACAGAACTTTCTGGATATATTTGAAAACAAAAGGCTTTGATTAAAGGCTATAATTCTATTCCTATATTTAAGCCTAATAGAATCACCTTCATGGTTCTGCTTATAGGCGTCTTAACAAGAAGCACAGTGACAGTTTCATTTGATTAAAAGATGCATTCCAAAACGTGCACTGTGTACACATACACACACACGTATACCTATGTAAAAGTTCACTTACTTATGTATATGGGTGGTCTGAATGCCAAAAGTGTGCCCAGTATCCAAGGAGGCCAGAAGAGGTTTGAGATCTGCTGGGACTGCTATGAGTCACCTTGTGGATACCGGGAACTGAACCCAGGTTCTCTGGAAGAGTAGCAAGGGCTCTTAATTGCTTAACTACCTACCTCTCTCGCCCCTATAGCTACATTTTTAAAACTGGACAGATAATATGTATACTTTATGTTGTCTGTTTTCTTTTCTAAGCACTTATAGGAAAAGATAAAGGCAAGACTATAACATACCATGCTTAATTAAAAAAAAAGAATCAAAATTTTAAATTCTATATACTAGAAGCAAAGCAAATATATCCTACTAAATGCCAAGTCAGGGCATGGCACTCACACAAGGATTTCCCGAATAATTTAACAAAGTGTGGGTGTCACATCTGTCATCCAGGACTTAGAACCCAGGAAGATCCTCATCAGTGTCAGGTCAAGGCCACCAACAAAAGCCTCCGAATAAGACAATCACCCCCTCACATACAAACAATTTTAAAACATAACACTAACCATAATGGTAAACCAGTGGGGCATAGGGAAGAGAAAAATAAACAAAGCACTCAACTGTTTCCAGATCACAGAGGAGC
Source organism: Microtus pennsylvanicus (assembly GCF_037038515.1). Lineage (NCBI taxonomy): Eukaryota > Metazoa > Chordata > Mammalia > Rodentia > Cricetidae > Microtus > Microtus pennsylvanicus. The sequence continues at coordinate 1,238,170 of NC_134594.1, read as the reverse complement.
ACTGTGCATATGAAGGGCCAGGAGAGCCAGTGTGGCACACTGTAACCTCAGCATTTAGAAGCCTAAGAAAGGAAAACTGAATTGAAGGTCAGCCTGGGCTACATACATACATACGTACATACATACATATGTACATACAGAGACTGTATCAAAGAACCCAATTCTATTTTTAATATTTAATTACATCATTTTATTATATAACTATTTTATTATTCACTATTAAATAAAATTAAAATAATGAATAAAATATGGTTGTTAACAATTATGTTATATAGTTATATTTATTAATAAGTAACAAATATGGCAATTATATAATGAACATTAGCTATAATTAATATGATAACTAATATATAACATTGGTGACTTTTTCCCTTATGGTGTGTTTATTTTTAAATATCTTGTAATTTATTAATATATTATATGCATAAGTACAAAAAAATCAGGTTTATCTAAACAGATTTTCCATCATGAAAATACCAGCAATGGATTTGTATTTTAGAAATAAAATGCTAAATTTGTACCAGAAATACCATATGTTGCTTCCCATAGACAGAATCAGCCTGCATCATGAGACAAATACTGTGGTCTGAGTGGACTTTTGTCCTTCAAACAATCAGGATTTCCTAGAAACAGTGGTGACTTGAGGAGCAGGAACATAGCATGGACTCTATCCATGCCTACTACAGTCACTTTCAAATACTGGAAAGTCAACTTGAAAAGGCGCCTTTCTCCAAGAAAATCTCACATCAATAAGAGTAAAACCACAAAGCAATAAATATGTCAAATGTTCAAATCCACAAGCTCACAATAACACTTAAACAAACCCTACCTTCTAGGAACATGGAAAACAAGTCAGTATTTGAAAACCAGTGAGGAAAAGAACGAATCCAAGCCTATTTGCTTCTTTCCTGTATAAGCCTAGGACACTGAGTGTTTGCTTTAAGGAAACACTATGAGCTGGAACATAATGCTTGTGCACACCAATGGAATAACAAATTTTGAGTCTAGACCATGGTCACCAATGATTAGCCTCAACTATTGGATGCTTCTTTGGGGATGTACTAATAAAGTTTATAGATAATTCTGCTTCCCTAACCTTCCAGATAATAAGAGCTGGCAGCAAAATTAGATTACTATCCATAAACCTAGCTGTTGATTTATATAAAATATAAGGAAAAAATTTCCCTAAAGAGATAAAATTAAAAAACCACAGGGTCAGGGAAACTTTACAGACAGATAGGAAATGATAATTAAGTAAACTGTACACTTGTAGTAAACCAGGCATCTTTTTGCTCTTCTATGAAAACATACTTAAGAGAAGCTGAAGGAATTTAAATGCTATTAAAAATTGTAACATCTCACATCTATTAGATAACTAACACCTGGAGCACAGTATGAAATTCTCAAAAAAGTAAAACTAAAATACCTGATCCAAAGGCCTGTTCTAAAATTCCAAAAAGAACTTAAAAGTCTGAAATCAGGATCTCATAAAACTCTAGCAAGGAAAGAACCAAAGGAGAAGCAATCCAACTGTCCATAAAGCAAAGTAAATAAGCAGAGAAAGAAAATATATTATGTGCATAAAATGGTGTGCAAATTGGCCGCTGAATTGGTAATGCATGCCTTTAATACCAGCACTAAGGAGGCAGCGGAAGGTTGGTGGATCTCAGTGAGTTCAAGGACAGCCTGGTCAGCACAGTTTGCACCAGGGCTGCTGAGGATTAAATAAGATATCTCTCTCTCTCTCTCTCTCTCTCTCTCTCTCTCTCTCTCTCTCTCTCTCTCTCTCTCACACACACACACACACACACACACACACACACACACACACAAGGAGGGAGGCAGACAGACACGGAAATAGTGTCATCAGCTACAATTTGGAGACCAGAAAAGGACAATCAGAAAGAGACAAGTATTGTCAGGATGCTGCTTCCAAAAGGACCCTAAAGTATTCAAATCCAGAGAAAAGAGAAATAAAAGAGCTATAGGTTTGATGACCTGTTAAGAACAATCAGTCATTGCTGATACTTGCATTAACAATAGTGAAGATAGCAACTGTTTTGTGGTTTCAAGTATAAATAGAAAGTATACTTATATTCCTTCTCACACCAAAAGACAATAATTAGGGGGCAGGGCACAGCAGGGAACAGTTGGTCAGAGGGAAAATCAGTACCAAAGGCCATGGCTATGATAAGGAACTATGAGCTTTCTAACTCATGTTTGAAACTCTTTTTTAAAAGTGAAAATAAGCATATAACCTGATAGCCAATGAGTCCTGATAATTTGATGAGAATTCCACAAAGAAAATAAAACAACATGCACAGGAAAACACCGTTGGCCCTGGTCCATTTTAAGAAGCTAGGCAACTTAAACTCAATGTATGCACAAGGAAGGCAGCAAAGGGATCTATCTACCAATCCCCACAAGGCTTCTGGCAATCAGCAGTGCATATGTGGTGGAAGATAGGAATTAACAGTCTCTTCCTTGCATGGTTTGCACACATCTTTTATACACCGAACCTTTCCTACAGCTTGTGCTATGTAGCCACAAAGTTTAAGTGAGTTCTTCCAGCCAGTAGAAGGCCTTAGCCCTCCTTTTTGGGTATTAAGTAAAAAAAAAAAAAAATAATTACTTGTACACATGCATCCTGATGGCGAAATGACAAATGGTGAGGAAAGACTGTGGATCACTGGACAGAGGTGTCAGATTATACAGGCTATATTCCTGCACTGTATGGCAGTCAAAATCCTGGGCAACCTGGCACAGTGGTGGCCTAGCCTTTTGATAGTGAGACAAACTGATGCCATCCAAAGCAAGTGGTCAGGATGTGCTAATGTCGTTCTGCTCCTTCTACTGTGTTTAGGAGGTCACCTGGGGAAGAGGTGTCTACATGTCAGTCTACATGACAAAATGGCCATAGATAGGAAGATGTGACCTAAGTCATCCCCCCTTCACCTAGGAAACAGAATGCTAATGAACTTCCCCCTCAGTTTACATTTTGATATAAAAGCTGTTTCAGGATTTCATGAAGGATCCCTGAGAACTCCCTCCCAATACAGTCCTGTGAGTTGTGTTTTCATTCCCACACCTCCACTCTGGTACCAGAAATGGTGCTTGTCGGGGCTGTTCCCCTACACGGAGAGAGGGATGAAGGGAGGCTCCACAGAACAGGACAATCAAGCATAATCATTATTCAGAGCAGTGCTGAAAATTCAGTGAAAGTTTATGTTGTGGTTTGAAAGAAAACAGCCCCCAAAGAGATTGGCACTATTAGGAGGTATGGTCTTGTTGGAGGAAGTGTGTCACTGTGGGGGTGGGCTTTGAGGTCTCCTTTGCTCAAGCTTCCTTTAATTGACTTCCTATTGCCTGCAAGATATAGGACTCTCAGCTATTCCTCCGGCACCACATCTGCCTGCATGCCACCATGCTCCCCACCATGACGATAATGTACTGAACCTCTGAAACTGTAAGATCTCTCAACTAAATATTTTTCTTAAAGGAGTTGCTGCGGTCATGGTATCTCTTCATAGCAATAAAACGCTAACTAAGACAAAAGTTGGACAGGGGTATTGCTGTGATAGGCCTGACATTGTTCTCCTTTGGAGTAATATGAACTTTGGTTCTTTGGATTAGGAAAGCAACTGTGATTTGATGAATTGTAGGGGACTCTCTAAAGAGGTTTCAGAGAAGAGTTTTAGTATGTGGCCTAAAGATCATTCTTGTGATGCTTTGGTGAAGAAAGTGGCTGCCTTCGTCCTTGTCCAAAGAGTCTGCCTGAGGCTACAGAGAAGAGTTCTGATTAATTCTGTTGGTAGAAGTAAAGACTATGTCGTGTGGTTTTTAGGGTAACTCTAATGAAGATTTATAATGAAAAGGAGCAAGTTGAGCAGGGCAAATTACAAAATGTAAACTTTAAGGAGAAAATGAGCCTCAGGAAGTGGAACAGAGTTAAATCCTGCCTTCAACAATATAAATAGATTAAGAAGTGGAATAAAGAGAGTGGTAACTTCATGGCAAGATCCCACCCAGCTAAATTTCCAACTTGTGAAAATGAATTAAAGAAAACTTTAGAGCTGGTGTGTGGTGGTGCATGTCTTTAATTCCAGCACTGTAAGGCAGAGGCTGGGGATCTGGGTCTGGTGCTAGCCTGAGCTGCAGAGCAAGGTTCAGGACAGCCAAGACTGAAAGGTGTTGAAGGTGTCCACGTTCCAGTCCCAGTAAGCAGCAGAACTTGGCAGCTTTGGCCACATGGTTTTGGAGTCAGGAATAAAGCTGCTGAGGCCAGGCATGTGTTAGGGGAGTTCCTGACTGGAGGTCACTGCATGCAGCTATGAAGTTGAAGCCTGGATTGTCTTGGAGAACCCAAGAGGTTAGATATGCCAGAGTTGTGGGATACCTGCTGAGGGGAGCTGCTAACAGGAAGTGGAACCAGTCCAGAGAAAGAAGTGAGTTACAGTCAACAGAGCTGAACAGAGCCGGCGATCTGAAGAGCATTTTGACATGAAACATGGAGGTGTGGAGTTTGAAATTTACCCAGCACTTTCCGATTTTGCTTTGGTTTAGTATTTCCTCAATATGTTCCTTCCCTATGCTTTCAAATGTGCTATTAAATGTTGGAAGCAAGTGATCTGCTTTTTGACTTTGATTTTTTACAGGAGGATTACAGTTAAGAGATCACCATGTGTCTGAGAAGAGACTTTGTTCTTTGAAACAAGTTTGAAACTGTTTTAGACTATGAACATTCTTGTTCTTGGACTGAATGCATTTTTTGCATTATGATAGTGCTTATAAGACTTTGGGGGTAGGGAGAAAAACCTAACTAAGACAGTTTATTTCTCAAATTTTGTATTTACTATAAAAATAACTATTTATCATGGTTGATGTAGGTAAATAAAAAAACAGCAAGTCATAATGTGAGTAGGAGAAACTACTGTGCTCCATGACATGGTCAACATAATAACTACAGCGTTTGAGGAAACCACATTCTGAACTATCTCTAAACACATGATACACTTGATGCACGTACATGGCTTCAGAGCCCTGAGAGACTGCATGTCCTCTGTAACCCTGGCTCTCTAGCACTAAGGTACACAAACAACTAACCGCAAGTTTATAGTTTGCAATGACATAAAAAATAACCATTTTGGAGGTTTTCAGCAAAATTAGCAAACGTTTGAAATGATCCAATTTAACATAGCCTATGAGCTGTTTCAAGCATAAAAGCAGTGATATGGTCTGCATGTTGGCGCAGGGGAGGAGGGCCTTTTTAATTTAAGATGCCAAAACCCAGAAAACTAGTCTTGAATGAGAACTTCAAATAAAACAAACAGGTCTCCTCAAAGCAAAAGCTAGCACTCCAGAGAGCAGAGGGGACAGAGGGAGGGCAGGAAGGAAAGGGTCAGATTCTTCCAAATCTAGAAGGATGATGAAGTAACCTGGAAGGTAAGGGCACTTGCCATACTTCAGGATACCACACAGAAAACTGGTTCTCTGGTCACTGTGTAGAGGAAAATATTTAGAAGGTGCTAGTAACTGACGGTAAATGACGGCTGGTGGGGGTCGGGGGGCACCTTTCTCTTCAGAAATGGAGCTCCTGGTAAGCTGTCCCTGTTCCAACAAATAACCCTACACCCATTCACCAAGATTAACCATGATTAAACCCATGCTTAATATGGTACCACACGTCTTCAATCCCAGAACTCAGGAGGCAGAAGTAGAGACAGGCCGAGCATTAATTAAGTCTAAGGTATCGATTATCAAATTTTTATCTACCATCAAATTTTCACAAGTCACCAAACTCTGCTAAAAGTCAGAGAGCCCTGGTACAGGTACATTCAGCAGTGCAGTTGTGTAGTCATTATTACATGACAGCCAAGATTTATAATCCAAAATGAAAGGCTTCTAAACTTTTCTAAAGAGGTAAAAATGTTTCTCCCTAAAGTTATCAACTAAATAAACATGTAAAATCTTATATATTTAACTGCATACTTAGTAATATCAGGATAAACAAAATACCAGCAATATCAAATTTTTAGCCCCCCCCCCAAAAAAAAGCTAGTTACAAAATGTAGGTAATTTCATAAAAGATCATATTCATGTCACCTTTTCATACTGATGTGGTGGTACATCGTAATGAATGATGAGAATGTTCCTCAAGAGCGCATACATTTAGTTGCTGAAACAGTTGGGAAGGACTAGAAGGTGTGGCCCTGTTGTATCACTGGGAGTGGACTATGAGGTTTCAAAAGCCCACATCATAACCAGTTAGCTCTCTCTGTCTTGTGGTTATTGATTCAACATCTAAGCTCTTGGCCACTGTTCCATGCTTGCCTGCCTGTTGCTATGCTCCCTGCCTTGATAGTCATGGACTCTAAACCTGTGAAACTATAAGACCCCATAAATGCCTTCTTTTTGATAATTTGTCTTGGTCATAGTATCTCAAGACAGCAATAAAAAGGTAACACACTTGATAACCATCAAAATTATAGAAAAATTATAATCTTCAAAGTAGGGGTACCTTTTGCTAAAATGCTAAACTCTTCTGAGATTCTTGAGAAATTTTTATTTCTCAAAAGTCTCTTCAAAACAGCTACAAATCTCTGACCTGGGAGAGAAGGAAAGGGGGAAGCATCTTACCATTGGCAGTGCATTGATGTGGGAATGTACAACTGGATATCTGACCACCAAACACAAGTTGCTGAGGCTAAGAAAAAGGAAAACAAATTCAATTTAAGATTCCCCACAGCATATTTTGCATCACTTATAGGCTTTTGCATCCCAGCAGTGAGATTCTCCCCAGGGTAGCTGTGTCACAAATCCTAGCTGCCTACGTTCCTGAGAGGCTAGTGCAGTTAGCATCCACAGAAGGTCGTGCATAACCCCTATTCGGCTCAATCCCAGAGTGTACAACTGAATTAGGGTGCTACGGTGTGTTCATCAATCATGACCCTGAGCCATGAAAATCATGTGAATTTGCATTCTATATATTTTCATTCTGGGAAACATATTTAACTGGTTATCACAACGTGGCAGGCATTAATCTCAGACTTCACACAAGAGGGCTCTATCTACCTCTCTACTTTTCTCAATGAGTGAAGCACAGCACATCATACCGACAGAACTTCTGCAACATGCAAGTTATGTTTCATATGCCACATCTAAGAGGTGACACTCAGAAAGGACACGGATCAATGCAGAGTGGATTAGCAGGCTGATGCCACCAGGAGGAGGGGTAGCTACAGTGGCATGCTTACATTCCTATAGCAGAAATTCCAATTTAAGCATGTCAATAATTAAGATCACCAATATCCTGAATAACCATAAAATTCAAGTCCCTTTAGAATTGTTCCTCTGGTTTTACTTCTCACTGAGCACCTAGGTATTCTGGCACATGACCACACTTAGTAGAGACCCAGAAATTCAAGTTAACATTAGACATCACATATGTATAGAAGGTCATGTCAACATACATCACTCCACTGGCCTCCAGTTCTTTAAGTAATGCTATGAAAACAAGCCTAGGATTTTTCTCTCGTTTTTTAATTATTACTTTTAAAAACAATCTTATTTTACGTACCAATCCCAGTTCCCCTTACTACCCTTCCTCACACTCCCCCACCCTCCTCTCCACTCCTCTCTCCATCTATTCCTCAGAGAGAGCAAGGCATCCCATAGGGTGACAACAAAGTCTGTCACATCACTTGAGGCAGGACCAAGGCCCTGCCCACTATATCTAGACTGAGCAGATAGTCAGTTCATGCACTAGGGATAAATACTAGTTCCACTGCTATGGCCCCACAAACTACCCAAGCTGCACAACTGTCACCCACATTCGGAGGGCCGCTTTTGGTCTTACACAGGTTCCCCAGCTATCAGGCCAGAGTCAGTGAGCTCCCATCTACTCATCAGTTGTTTCTGTGTGTTGATAATATCACTCCTCCCTCTCTATGACTGGACTCCAGTTCAGTCCAGTGTTTTAGTGTGAGATACACATTGTGAAACACTCCATAAACAGAACTACTGAATCCCAACAAAACCTAGATACCATCAAACTCTTAGGGTTTCTCAAAATGAACATCATTTTCTTTATAGTAAGTATAAAAATTTTTAAAGGATCTTTTAAAAAAAAATTATGTATGTAACCATCTATATGTGCCTGCTATGTATGTGTAAGTGCCTGCAGCGACCAGAAGAGGGCACTGGATTCCCTGGAGTTCCAGGCAGTGTGGGTGATGGGAAGGGAAAGGCTCTTAGCTGCTGAGCTAAGTCACTTGCCCAGCTTTTATTAATTCTGAGCTATCTATTAGCACATTTTCCCCCAACCCTTTACTCTGGGGCAATGTCTGTCTTTGAGGTTGAGGTTTCTTTTGTTTTAACTATTGATTTTTATTGAGCTCTACATTTTTCTCTGCTCCCCTCCCTGTCTCTCCCCTCCCCTTCAACCCTCCCCCCAAATCCCCATGTTCCCACTTTATTCAGGAGATCTTGTCTTTTTATAGTTCCCATGTAGATTAGATCCATGTATGTCTCTCTTAGAGTCCTTATTGTTGTCTAGGTTCTCTGGGATTGTAGTTTGTAGGCTGGTTTTCTTTGCTTTATGTTTAAAGACCACCTATGAGTAAGTACATGTGATAATTATCTTTCTGTGTCTGGGTTACCTCACTCAAAATGATGTTTTCTAGCTCCATCCATTTGCCTGCAAAATTCAAGCTGTTATTTTTTTTTCTGCTGTGTACTACTCCATTGTGTAAATGTACCACATTTCCTTATCCATTCTTTAGTCGAGGAGCATTTAGGTTGTTTCCAGGTTCTGGCTATGACAAACAATGCTGCTATGAACATAATTGAGCACACGTCCTTGTGGCACAGTTGAGCATCTTTTGAATATATACCCAAAAGTAGTATTGCTGGGTCTTGAGGAAGTTTGTTTCCTAATTTTCTGAGAAATTGTCACACTGACATCGAAAAAGGCTGCACCAGCTTGTACTCCAACTAGCAATGCAGAAGTGTTCCCTTTTCCCCATCTCTCCAGTATAAGTTGTCACAGTGTTTTTGATCTTGGCCATTCTTACAGGTGTAACGGAATCTCAGAGTTGTTTTGATTTTCATTTCTCCAGTGACTAAGGATGTTGAACATGTCCTTAAGTGTCTTTCAGCCATTTTAGAGTCCTCTGTTGAGAGTTTTCTGTTTAGGTCTGTACTTGATTTTTTTTTATTGGATTATTTGCTCGTCTGATGACCAATCTCTTGAGTTCTTTGCTATAGGAAGGTCTTCTGTCTATGTGTTACTTTCACTGGTTAAATAAAGAAGTTGCCTTGGCCTTGGCCTTGATAGGTCAGCCCTTAGATGGGTGGAGTAGACAGAAGAGAATGCTGGGAGAAAGAAAGCAGAGTCAAGCAGAGGCCATGAAGCTCCGGCCTGAGATGGACATAGGTTAGAATCTTCCTGGTAAGCCACAACCTCGTGGTGATACACAGATTACTAGATATGGGTTAATCAAGATGTGAGAGTTAGCCAAAAGAGGCTAGAACTAATGGGCCAGGCAGTGTTTAAATGAATACAGTTTCTGTGTTATTATTTCCTGGGCTAAGCTAGCTGTGCGGGAGCTGGGCGGGACGAAAAGCAGGCCTGCTTGCCTCACCACTACAGTTTGCACATTTTGGAGAACAGACCTCTGTTGTGGAATTGGTGAAGATCTTTTCCCATTCTGTAGGCTGCCGTTTTGTCTTGTTGACTGTGTCCTTTGCTTTACAGAAACTTTTCAGTTTCAGGAGGTCCCATTAATTAATAGTTTCTCTCAGTGCCTGTAGCACAATGTTCTTATCAGGGGAAAAAAAACAGCTTTGCTTTGCCATACATGCTTTCTATTTATTTATATACAATTAATATATAACATTTTACTAAATTATGTATATTTCAAAATACACAGAAGTAAAAGAGATAAGGTAAGCTGCAAACAAATTTTCTGTTGCTTTAACATTGTGACCTTTTTATATGTCTTTTTCAACAATGGCCTTTTTTGTCATCATTAAGAAATATTTAAGTCAGGCATTGGTGAGTACATGCCTAGAATCTTAGCACTCAGGAAGCAGATGTAGGGGGAATCTCTGTGAGTTTGTGGCCAGCCTGGTCTTCAGAATGAGTTCTAGGACAGCCAGAGTTATGTGATGTGACACTGTTTGAATTTAAAAAAACAAAACAACTTAAGGTAAAGCTTTCTCTAAGACTAAGAGTAGTACCAAAAGGAATGAGTCTGTATCACGCCTTCCTTGAAGATCTTTAATTTCAAACAACTAAACTGATTAGATCTAGCAAGTGGGTGTTCATCTTAGTTTCTATCAGTTTTCTACCACCCTGCCCTGTTCTTGTTTTAATATGCAATTTCTTTGTAAAAATGTTCTTGTAAAAAGTGAGCTAAAAAGTAGATACTATAATCCAAACAAATGAAGTCACAGTAATCCTGAAATCCATGGGGATTCTGGAAAATGGAATGATGAATAGGAGAGTCATGTATTCTCCCCCCCCCCCACATACACACCCCAGTCAGTACAGTCGTCTATATTATAAAAGGCTCTTCCAGTAGACCAGAGCCCTTCATCAAGTATCAGAAACAAATGTCTTGTCACCTAAAATGAGCATCAATAAACTACAACAATTTCCACCCACAGACACCTCGTAATTCATGTACCTAGCCACACATTCATGAACCTGGGGAAATACTGAATCAGCTCATCCCAGTTAGTTTCCATTGCAGGGCTCTTTTCCTTTCTTCAAGTCAGGGTAAATTTTCCTCACTATCCCCCATAGACGTATTTAAAGACGTAATTATCTCTCCTCAATACCCTTTACTTTTGTATTTAACTTGCCCTCATACTATAGCTCTTTCAGGTATATCACTTAAATGGTTCAGTAAATATCTGGTTCTACAGCATCAAGGATGAGTTATTGTAAGTAAACAGTAGGGGGGCGACACAGCTATGAGTGGACAATCTGAAATAAACGCAGGAATTTTAGAAACACGCGGAGGCCCACACTACTTTCCAGTTCAACTGTTTTCTGAGAAGTCAATACATTTACCTGTAGCTTTCTAGTTGCTATGCAGCACATTTGAAAAGCATATCACAGGAAAGGAAAATTTAACTTCTTAAGACACAGATACATACAAACTTGCAGGAAAATTACGAACACTGTTGGTGTACTTAAATCAAAGGACAATGAAATTAAACCAAGACAAATCAAGTTGTAAAGAAGCTGCGTCCTGTACACCTGCCTTTTCATTTCTTTTTGTTTTCTGAAGAATGGTTTTACTCTGCAGCCCAGGATGGCCTCTAATGTGCACCCCTCCAGGTCTGTGCACTATGGCCTGTTTTACAACTGTGATTCTGATGTCAGCTTCTCCTCCTGCTTAGCCATCAGTCCTCGCAGTCTGTAACCGACAGGACACTGACATTCTAGTACTGGAATGTCCTCTGCAAAGGTTCAGCCCACATCAGGCTGGGGGAGGGGGAGCTCTCTGAGCTTGTCTTTCCACCGCTCTCCATCTAGCAGGCACCACATAGCGTCCCTGCAGACCAGGGCCTATTTGCTCAGCTTGCTGTTCCTCTAAAAAACGAAGACTAGCACCTGGAAAATTTGTAGTTCTTGGAACCAAATGTTCAGATAGTACCTAATGGGTGCCCCTGAATAAGAGAACTGAAACAGACTGACCACAGGAAGAGGAGAGGAAGTAGCTGGCTGCTATTCTGTTGAAGAGAGCCTTTTCACACCACTTCCAGGAGGTGGCAGGGATAGACTGACCTGCCACTAACAAAAAACTAAAGTGTACCTCATGAATATTATCACAGAGCTAACTTTTGTGGACTGCTAAATTTAAGTTCATTCAGTCTCCAAACAAAATATTTTGCTTTTTAAACAATTGACAACATTTTGCCTAAACTGAATAGAGCATCAATCTTAGAAAAGGCCCTTTAACACATAATTATGCTTTTTACATGTTAAAAAAAAATCTGCAAAATGACTGGTTTCTGACAAAAATTCACTGGACGTCATGGACCCCTTTGAAAAGCAGTGGAAAATATTGCTTCTTCCCCAGGAAAAGTGCGAACACAACAAACATTTACTTTAAAGTGAGTAACACAACCTAAAGTCCAGTCTCCTGTGACAACTGCAAGAAAATGTATCTGTGTACTTAAAGAAACAAAGAACAATGAATTTCCATTTTGTGTGGATAATTTGGAAGTAACATTTACAATTGAGGAAAAATAAAATCTCATCAGAGCTGACTATGTTAATTAAGATTTCTATTAAATGGGTGTAGCTAGCATAAACAGCTGGGGTTCAATTCCAAATTTTTTAGAAAAGGGGAAGATTTTATTAAATGAATTCACAGAGGAAGGTGTCACAGAATTCCCAGTGAAGTCCCTAGTGCATGATTTGCAGAATGATAAATGGACTAACTCCAAACTGGGTGACTTTTAAATGCAGCTATGTATGTAAATCACAGTTTCAATTGGCCTCTCTTCATTTCTTGATTTTACAAAAAGAAAAAAAAATGATCCTTTTCCTTCCTCAGCATGACAACCCTACAGTGTGCAGAAGAAAGTCTTTGAAACACTGTACTCTGCGCCTAAATCGACAGTCATGCACCTGTGCTTGCCAGACACCAGAGGATGAGGTGGGGTAGCTCCCCCTGCAGGGAGTCTTGATGAAGCAGCCTGGGCTTAGCTGCAGTAAAGAGCATCTCCATGAGCACCTGCTTGCCTTCCCCTTCTCATTGTTTTTCAAATTACTTGGAAAAACTGAAGTCAAAGAGTTGTATATCATGACCTTAAATTTTCTAAAACTAGACAATCTCCAGACCATATATCCACATTAAGACACCCAACTCCCCAGTTACTACTTTCTCACGTGTGCATAATGCAGTTGAACCTTATGCTAAACATAAAAATAAACCGCTTAAGTTCGCTTAAACTACAGCAAAGTTCCTAAATTAAAGTGTAGTCTACTCTGAGTCAAATTTGCTATAAACCACATCCTAGCTTTTGGGAGGTAGAGAAGCAGGAGGAGTCCAAGGCTGGCCTGAGTTACATGAGACCCTGTCAGAAACAAACAAAATTAACAAGGCCAAACTCTTTTCATGTTTAGGTTTTGTAAGTTTTAGGTTTCGGCCAGGAATGCTAGCACATACCCATTACGCCAACATTTAGTTTAAGGCCATCCTCAGCTACATAATGGAGTTTGAGACCAGCCTGAACTACTCAGATCACATCTTAAAAAAAAAAAAAAAAAAAACACCAGAAAAAGAAAAAGTTCACTAACTGTCAATAATGGAGAATTTCAACAAACTTTTAGCTGTTACTAAAAAAAGGTCATGAAAATTCATGAAAAAATGTCCATTACTTTTTAAAGTGTGTGAGCACATCATTACTGTTCAGTACAACAAATTGTTCCTCTCCTCTCAAATTAGAGATACAGCTCACAATGCCTAAGAAATTCTACAGATCTGATACAGTTTTCTTGGTGACACAAAGTTAGTATGGACTGTGCCTTACAAACAGACAGTAGTTTATGGGATGAAGAGCCAGAAGGGAAAGCTACAGAAACTGCACAGGTACCTAAAGGTTGACAGGAACAAAGATAACTCTGATGCCTAAAATCCTACTGGTACACTGGCTTGGGAAGCAGAAGAGCTGACAACTTCCCGAGGTCCTACTCGATCACACTCTTTGCAATTGTTGGATAGCTGAGTCATGCATAGCATTCATCAAGACTCTAAAAGGACAGACTACAATAGCACAACACAGGTGAGCAACTTAGAGGAAACAAGACAGAAGCACATCCACGGACCTCTGTGACTGATAATTACTATGGAAACACCTCTCCAGCCGTAAAGCTATACCACCCTGGGTCCTCCCGAGGTAATGTCTCTAGGGTAGCAGTTCTCAGCCTGTGAGTTGCGACTCCTTTGGGAGCTGAATATCACAGGAGCTAAAATAGTTATGACTTAGCAACAAAACAATTTTATGGTTGGTGTCACCAGGACGTGAGGAAGGAACGTTAAAAACCACTGCTCCAGAGTAAGACCTGCACAGCACTTGAGCTTCAAACTGCAGGAGTGGTGAACTACTGGCTGGAGCAGTTTCTTGTTATTCTAATTATTATACTGCTGGAGGTGGAGCAGAGGGATATAGTCTTTAAGTATTACAGTGCTGAGAACCTTGGGCTGGTGTTAACTCCAGCTGCACACTGAAAAAAAAAAAATCACACTAGGAATGTTAATGTTCACAAAATGGGTTATTTCTGTTTCAAGCACTCTAATTTCTTTCTCTGAAATATCTGTTGAAATGTTCCATTTCCTACACATTATAAAGCTGCAATTCCTAAGAGAGGCGTTATAACATAAAGACCTACCTTGCTAGCACTATATTATGGAGAATATCACAGACGTTATCAAATGCTAATAAGAAACACAAATCAGAGCATTTTCTGCAAATTGTTCAAAATACATTCAATTTTAAATTTTATTATTATTGTGTATATGTGTATGTTCAAGGGCACATGCCCTTGTACATTTGTAGAGGTAATTTTAAAAATAACTTTTAGGTGTAGGTTCTCTCTCTTGCAGTGTGAGCTCCCAGGACTCAACTTAGTTCGTCAGGAATCCCATTTACTACCTGAGTCATTTACACAGTTCTTAAAGATTTCCAATTATTTTCCCAAGACATGTGATAGCAGAAAATGTTCATTCCAAAAAACAAACGTGCAATTGCATAAGCCCTAATACAGTTTAGATAGTAAACTTTTTAAACAGCTACAGATTTTGCAGCATTTATAGACAGACAATTATACCTGTCATCGCTATTTTAAAAATATTTCACTGGCAAAATTAAAACTGTAAGCAAGCCCCCTCAAATTAAATGTTTTCTTTTATAAGGGTTGCCGCAGTAGTGAAATCTCTTCCCAGCAACAGAAACCCTAACTAAGACAGGCACCCTGGTTCTTCTTCCACTCTGGCTCTAGAACGCCAGCATCTGATGCTGCAGCTAGGTTCCATGTACTGACTCACCTACAGACATCACACAGAGAGCCACTGAAAGCTTCCCAAAAGGAAAGCATGCACAAGAGGGGCTCACAGAAGCCACATCTCCTGCCTTCTGCCACACTGCCCAGAATGTTTTTTAATTAACAAGAAATGTTAGGTGGAGGACGAAAATGACTCATCTAGTGAAGGAACCTGCTGCCAAGGCTGACAATCTCAATTTGGTCCCTAGACCCACTGCAAATGGAAGGAGAACTGGCTCCTGCGAGTTGCCCCCTCAACACACACAGACACCTAAAAAGTCAACAAAAACAAAAATCTATAAATAGCACAGAAAAATTATTTCAATGAGAAGATGGAAGAAAATTTAGCATAGTTTTTTTAGCTCAATACTATTTGTTTTATGCATTTAAGGACTAATGCAAAAAGACTGTTGTTCTTCCAAGGGTGACAAAAGGAGTACTCTAAACTGCGGGGTTTTTTTTTTTTTTCATTTAAATTCCAGGCAATTATTACAATATCTCTGCATCAGGTAAAGAACCAAGGTCACTGAAGCTGAGCGAAATTCCCAGATCAAGATTACACAGTTGGTAGGCAGCAGGAGGTTTGATCTTCCACTCCAACCCACCCTCCCCTAGATCTGTCTTAGGATTCTTTTCACAGGCTTGGTTCCCTAAAAATGACTCCAAAAGATTTAAAGTATCGCTTTACTGAGGGAAGAAGAGGTGTGTTCTTATTGTCCCCAAGTAGAGTTGAAGCAGAAAAAGCCATGGGACTGACTCACATACAAGCAACACATTCAGCCTTTCGCCCTTCAACCTGCCCAGCCTTCTGAATGGTTCTGAGCTTCTATTTTATACAGCACTTCATTCTGAAATACTGCTGCCTTAATTTAAATATCACTGCCTTAATTTTGTTTAAAAACAAAAACAAAAGAACTGACAACATAGAAATCAGGGACTTCATATCAAAGTTTGGTTTAATTTGCACAATCTGAATTTCTAAAGAATTAGAATTTTAAAACACATAATCCTTTCAAGTTTACCAGTAAGATTTAAAAAGCACTATTCATATTCAACTACGTGGCTACTTACTGCCTAGTATACCATCCAATTTAATGTCTACCAATATATTTGAAAGGTGCCTTGATTTATAACTGTCTTTGCTGTTACTATACAGACTTCTGTTACCACATTGGAACATGGTATTTGGGGTAATGTCCATCTTTGTTCTGGGGGGTCACATTCTGTTGTAATATGAGTGGTGGGGCTGCGTCCCCAGCACCCCGGCTGCCTGGCTAGCTTATACCCCGAAATAAGAACATACAAATTGTATTTATTTAAACACTGCTTGGCCCATTATATCTATGCTCTTCTCGGCTAACTCTTGCACCTGGACTAGCCCATTTCTAATAATCTGTGTAGCATCAGTCTTACCGGGAAAGATTCTAGCCTACATCCATCCTGGGTCGGAGCGATGAAGCCTGCCCGGGAGCGGGGAGCATGGTGTCTCTCTGAGCTCACTTCCTCTTCCTCCCAGCATTCTGTTCTGTTTACTCCTCCCACCTATGTTTTAACCTATCAGGGCCAAGCAGTTTCTTTATTGCTTAACCAATGAAATCAACAGATTGATATATGACACTCCTATATCACACATTAACTCATATTTGTCCCTAGAGTAGTCAATTCCCAACCAACACAACCACACTAAGGATCAAAAACTGAAGACTGTTTCTCAACTTGCTTCAAAGTGTCATTACTTGTAGCAAAATGGGCTATCTTTCCCCCTCAGTTATTTCCCACAGCATCTCACACTCACCCCAGACTCAACCCAGCTGTAAAGAGAGCTTTCCTTCCCCTGCCTCCGACAGCTAAGCAAGCTCCAGTCACCTTGCTACTACTTCAGGTGCTTCTTCTTGTGTCTCCATCTGAACATGCCATCCCTTGTCTCCTCCACTCAAGGTGTAACCTGACAGATGCTACTTCAGAACCTGAGAGAACATACTCTCCCGAATCCTCCCATGAAGGAAGGGTTAACAGTTTATACAGTGTCATCTCCTCAGCTGGAGGGAGGGAGGGAGGGAGGGAGGGAGGGAGGGAGGGAGGGAGGGAGGGAGGGAGGGAGGGAGGGAGGCAATGGTGATAACTTTTTAACTCACAAGAAACATCAGAAGATTAAGATAAATGCTACAAATGCAAACAGTATCTGAAACACAAATGTGTTTTTGTTGTAAAGGTAAGGAACGATGAGATACTATATCACCTGAACTTACACTATCATAACAGGCCTCCACATCTTAAAAGCACCATATTGTACAAGGTTCATGCTACAAACATACATATAACCATTATTCTTCAAAGGCATTTCCCCTGCTTTGCTCTTGTGGTTCTAGTAATTGTTACTTCAGGTCAGAGTAGAAGACTGTTAAGCCACTGCAGAGCTCAAAGGAGTAACAACCACAGCCTCAGGACACTGCAGGCAAGGCCCTGCTGCTCCCCTGGAGCTCTGTTAATTTATTTTTAGAGCCAGGCTCTCTAACCAACTGAGTTTCACTGCTGCTCATTTTTGTTTTTTTAAAAGTTGGGGGAGGGTGATAAATATGAGGTCAGAGGACGACGTGCAGCAGTTTGGGCGTTCTACTGTGTGGGTTCTAGGGACCGGTCTGAGCCATTGTGCCAGGGCATCTTGAGGGCATGAGCAATCTGTGCAGGTCCCCAAGATCAGAGAGCTGAACTCCCTGTCAGTCATTATAAGCTGCTCAATTTGGGTGCCAAGAGCAGCAAGTATTCTTAAAGACTGAGCCATCTCTCCAGCCCCTCTGTTCCCCACAGTTAAAGTGAATGGCCAGAAAGGTCACTTCAGGAAATCAGGCAGCTGGGGGGGGGGGGTCTTCCTTCGCCATGAACTACTGGTCCCAAAGTCCCAGAAAGACAGACTAGAGAGACAGACATTCTTGCTAGACAAAATGACGCAGCTCAGGGGCTTACTGTCTGTCAGATTCCCTGGTGGGCATCGTGACACGCAGTCCACACGAAGACATAACATCCCTGGCCCACTTCCTGCTCCTCTTCGGTGTATGTCTGGGTAGCTCAACTTTTTCTATCTTTGTGTCAATGCCAGGCTGTTTCACCTGTAAAGCTCTTAAGATACTAAGTTAAAAACAAGTGCCCCTTACAATAATAATAAACCAGCATTCCTTTTCAGATTCTTCTAGTCGTTTTTTAAACTTTAGTTTCAACTTGTTTGTGCGCACATACACAGGGATGGGGTAGGGGTTTGCTCCTTCCACCCTGGGCTGTGGTACAGAACTCAAGTCATTAGGCTCACATAAGAAGCCTGAGTACTTGTTGAACCACATCACTAGACAAGTCAGTCATTTCCCACTAATTACCAGGAAATCAACAGAAAAATCTGTTTTTCTCTCACAAGGCAGAACGAACTTCAAAGCTCTCTATGATAAAACAGGCTTGCAGTCCACTCCACCTGGTCTGTGTAAATGTAAAGACTGGTGTATTACCTACTTTCAGAGATGTGCTTAACACATGGACACCATGTCCTCATTCTAGACTCTGAATGTGATGAAAAATTGGTTGAACCTTCCTTTCTAGAACCACTAAAATGATGGTAACACACCAACCACACACACTAATGTGAATGTATATGTTACTAAAAACAAAAGAGGACTTCGTTCATAAACACAGGTATAAGCATTCTGAAAATCTCAATATAAAAAGAAAGATGGGTCACTCCCATGGCCCCAAAATTAAATCTTATAGCTTAAAGTTAGCCGAACAACACATGGAGACTTCTTTTAAAAAATAAACAATGAGCCTTTTAAGAAATGGTTATTGGGCTGGGCAGTGGTGGCGCACGCCTTTAATCCCAGCACTCAGGAGGCAGAGGCAGGCGATCTCTGTGAGTTCAAGACCAGCATGGTCTACAAGAGCTAGTTCCTAGACAGGCTGAGCAATCACCAGAAGTCTCATTTGCAATGGTGAAACAACCAACTTTGCTAAGGCCTAGTGTAACAGACCATTTTCAAATTTTTCAAAACTATCCTACCTTGTCTTGGCAAGATTTGACAGTCTTTTCCCTTGTGTCCTGTTTATCCATTCCAGATAATATGTACTTTGTCAGTGGTTGAGGCATGGGCAGTTCCTTGCCCAAAGGCCAATTGTGCCAAGAAGAAAAACTCCGAGTGGAGTGGTTTTGGTGCTCAACATTCTCTGGGAAATAGATCAGTGCTGCCAGGAGCAATCGTATCTCATATCAACAGAACCCTAAGTTATTTACCTGTCATGCTCTACAGACCCTTGAAGTGGTTGATGATCACCTGTCTAGACAGAATACAATCTCTATGAATCTAAAGAACCTAGCTAATCTGACAGTATATATAACAAACATGAACAACTATTGACCTATAATATTTAATACTTCTATAATACCTGTATAACTTAAAGACGAGTACTTCATATCAGAATATTAAATAATATGTAAACAAATGTGCAGCAAGTGAGGACATGAGAACAATGACCTCAAAATGTAAACAATGTAGAAGTATCTTGAACAAAGGTAAGAATAATATATAATGCAATATGAAAATATATCTTAAAGGTTGTATCAATATACAAAATGTCCTAAACAAAGGTAGAAACATGCATGTATATAATCTGACAGAATAACTTTGCATAGGTGTACAAATATTGTAAACAGAAACATAAAATAGGCTCGCAGAATTAGAAAGGTTGAGAAACACTGCTCTAGAGAACTTTGACGAACACATTTACAAATGCATGGGTAGGATAAATGGTTAGCAAAGGGAGTGCAGTGACCCAGCAGCGTCAAGTCCTATAGAGAAGTGATACTGGTACCCTATATTTGTTTCTTAATCACTATAGAACAGATTATTCAGACTACTCTGAACTGCCAAGGGTACTTGCTGTGCTATGCTGTGCCATTGGTTTAAATATGGTTAGGCAACAACACAGGCTACCCACTGTGCAGCTCATTTAATACTCATCTCCAAGACTGCTTCCCATTGCTCCAGAACCAATATCATACTTAGGTATCTGAGTCTTTGGGTACTAAAAACCAACCACAGGGCACAGAAACAACATGAGCAAAGACTTTAGCATCTGGACTGCATCTAAAATTCAGCCTGAGTCATTTTCTTCAAAGGTCATTTACTAGTGCTGCCATTATCATTACCTCTTCCTTTCACAAGCTTTAGGATCTGTTATAACAAATATCTCAAATAAGAGAACAAGGATGCAGCTTCTCAAACAGAAAGCCCCTTGGAACTCCCTAAGTCAACAGTTTACAAACCATCTCGTTACAACAGTATACACACCATCTCCTTACAACAGTATACACATGATCAATATAGGGCCAGAGACATCTCGTCAACATTTATGAAATGCCTAACGGGCTAGTTCCTATTTCACCAACCCTAAGTTCCATGCATAATACTACTACTACTACTACTATTACTACTAATAATAATAATAATAATAACAATAACAATAATAATAATATCCCTGTGCATAGCACAGAACAGACAACCTCAATGTGTTGTTACCTGTTGCAGAACAGAATGTTTGTTTAACTATGTAAAGACGTGTAGCTATTTTACCTTGCCTGTCTAAGGCACTTGAATGGTCTAATAAAAAGCTGAACAATAGGCAGGGCTGGCAGGCAGAGAGAAAACTGGAGCCAGTTAAAAAGCAAGCAAAAAAGCAGGATGGACAGGATGTAAATGAAGTAAGCAAGCCTCTGGGCAGAGATTTCAAAGTGGGGTTAAGTTACTCTAAGTTTAAAAACAAAAAAACCCACCTAACTAGAAACAAGCCTAAGCTAAAGCAGAGCATTCATAATTAAATCTCCACATCAGGATCTGGGGTCTGGCAGTCCCTAAGAGCCTAATACATTGGGTGTCCAATATTGGACATGTATTTCTACATAGAGCCTGAGAAAACTGGAGGAGGGAGGGAGGGAGGGGGGGAGGAAGGGAGGGAAGGGGGGGAGGGAGGGAGGGAGGGAGGGAGGGAGGGAGGGAGGGAGGGAGGGAGGAAAAAACAACAAGGCTTCCTAGTATCTTGATGCTCATTGTATAGAGTCCTGCCACAAAGTAAGCATTTGAGCATCCGGCATGTTAAATAGAAACAACAAGCTAAGAAAAAACGCCTGCCACAATGCAGGCACCAACTCCTAGACCCAGGGCATAGGGTAGTTACAATAGCTCCAGGTTGGCAGTTCTTGGCCAGCCCCACAGTGTATGTATAAAGCTCAGCTCTCAGAAACCAGAGGGGGACAGAGCCAGCAGCCAGTGCAAAGCCCTGCAGAGAGTTCAAAGTTTGGCTCACTCAGTCAGAGGACGCAACAGGTGCATAGTAAAAAAGGTTAACTGGAAAAGCAGGGTGGGGGTTGGAGGTGGACTGACGACACCACACCAACCTCTAAACGGGTTACTGGTTATTTTCAAAAGTATGTAGGTGCATAAGAAAATGGGTATACAAAATCATAGAAAAATAGTTTAAAAATAAAGTCTTCAAAGAAAGAGAAAGGTATTAAAAAGGGAAAAGCCATGTAAAAACAGGAAATACACAGGGAGTCTGTACCCTCTAAGGTGCTGTGATGACTGAAGTTTTTGAATGCTTATGAGTGAATGACAGCTGCTAAGAGATACCTTAACTTTAAAATGGAATTCAGAAAATGTATCGTATTAGGGGAGAGGTTATGCTTTCGCTTCCACAAGAAACAAAAGGTTGTGGAATCCTTCATGGTTAACAGAGATGAGGTCTGATCAGGAGAGAACCCTTGAAAATCCTGGCTGTAGACATAAAGAAATAAACAAAGAAAAATTACAAGACAATTTACATACACACTGATACCTCTGAACGGGAAGACTTCTGAGACTGGACAACAAATACTACAACTGTTTTCCCGAGATTTGATCATTATCTCTATTTTCTCAGAATCCTCTAAAGATACTTTCATCTCCAAACAACAGGAAGCAGTCTAGAGAACACTATGTCTGCATTCTCAGGAGGTGGGTGAGTGGTTTCTGATCATTTGTTGGGTTATGGATGTTTGTCAGCCTTTAGCGGGGGATAAAGAAATATAGGATAAAAAGAAAACTACTGACATCAAATATTTTGTATTGATAGGATTTTTGAAAAGTTACTTGTAATATGTGTGTTTCTAGTCTTGTTTGTGGTGCTGTGTTTATGCAGCTCATTTAAAATTATTATGTATAGGGGCTGTTCAAACACCCACCCCCACCAATCAGACCCTGTAAGTCCTACTCCATCCCCAAACCCATCCATTTCCCATGAACTCAAAGGACTTCAACTGCACAGAGCAGACCAAGAGATGGGTGATCAGCCACCCAGCTGGACACCCAAGTCTCTAGGCCCTGGGTACCCAGGCAAAACCACAGTCCCTACCCTACCAGCCTCAGCTGCACTAGCCAGCTAGCAGGCAACCCTCCTGCAGGAAGGCTACTCCAACAAACCCCCTATCAATCAGTCCCACTCTACCCTCACACTCACCCATCCCTGGAGATTTCAGTGGCTCCAGGAGACACAGACAACTGCAACAAATGGTCCAAAAGAGGATCCCTGAGACAAAGACACCGGCTTTAAGAATTGAACCAAGAGGCAGACACTGCCGGCACCAATTGCAAGAAGAGATGGGTAGGTGCCAATGCAAGAATTTATTCCACAACATAAAAAGTAACATGGTTAACACAAGAACCCAGTGGTCAAACAACAGGAAGACCTGATCATCCTAACCCAGAAGCAGCAAAAAAAAAGAAAAACAACCTTAAATATAACTTTATGAAGATGATAGAAGCCCTTAAAGGGAAATGAAAAAGATCCCTTTAAAAAATGGAGAAGACAAACAAAAAATTGGAAGAAATCAATAAATCTCTTAAAGAAAACCAAGAAAAAACAATCGAACAGGTAAAACAAAGTTCAAACAGTACAAGACTTGAAAACTGAAATAGAGGCAATAAAGAAAACACAAAACTAAGGAATTCTGGAAATGGAAAATCTAGGTAAACAAAGAGGAACTATAGATGGAATCATAACCAACAAAATACAAGAGATGGAAAACAGAATCTCAGTCATTGAGGATACAATAGAAGAAATAGATTTATAGGTCAAAGAAAATATTAAATCCAACAAATTCTTAGCACAAAATATCCAAAAATCTGGGACACCATGAAAACACCAAACCTAGGAATAATAGGGGATAAAAGAACTAGCTCAAAGGCACATAAAACATATTCAACAAAATCATAGAAGAAAACTTTCCCAACCTAAAGGATATGCCTATGAAGGTATACGGAACGTACAGAACACCAAATAGACTGAACAACAACAAAAAATCCCCTCGCCATATAATAAAAACACTAAACATACAGAATAAATAAAGAATATTAAGAGCTGCAAAGGAAAAAGGTCAAGTAACATATAAAGACAGACCTATCACAGTTACACCCAACTTCTTAATGGAAACCCTGAAAGCCAGAAGATCCTAGACAGATGTGCTACAGACACTAAGAGACCACGGAACCAAGCCCAGACTACTATATCCAGCAAAGCTTTCAATCACCATCAATGGAGAAAACAAGATATTCCATAGCAAAATCAGATTTAAACAATACCTATCTACAAACCTAGTCTTACAGGAAGTACTAGAAGAAAAAACTCCAGCCAAAGGAAGTTAGCTGCACCCACGAAAACACAGGCAACGGATAACCTTATACCAACAAACCCTAAGAAGGGAAACACACAAACATTACCACCGAAAAATAACAGAAATTAACAATCACTGGTCATTCATATCTCTTAATATCAATGGACTCCATTCAACTATAACAATATATAGGCACACTTTCTATTACTTATATCCATATATGCGTTCATAAGAAGTATGTAGGGTCACATATGCTGAGTTCAAACAACTTGTGGGAGTTAGTTCTTCCTTCTAACATGTGTGTCTCGGTTGTCAGGCCAGGGGTTCAGAGGTTTTCCCCCACTAAGCCATGTTGCCAGGCACAGAAATTATCCAGATGGGCAGGCAGCAGGAAGAGAGAGACACTGGGTCTGGCTTGAGCATCTGAAATCTTAAAGCCCATTCCCAGTGATACACTTCCTCCAACAAGGCAACACCTACTACTTCAACGATGCTACACCTCCAAACAGTGCCACTACCTATAAGACTAAGGGGGCCATTTTCATTCAAACCACCACATCCAAGGATCTTTATATCTGACGCATCTTTTGATTTTACAAGTGGTTTACAGTGTTTGTACTGAAACTGCAAAATCCATAAAAACAGCAACTAACAAAAAGGCATCCATATTCAGAAACCTAAAATCACAAGCCCCAGAGATATGGAGCTTGAAGGTAAGAAAATGAAGAAAAATCCTCAGCCCCCCATGCTAAAAGATGCAGAAATGGAGGATAATCCAATTTTTCAATTGATGTGAAGTTAAAATCATGGAGTGTTTAGAAAGCTAGCATGCTAATAAGAAAACATACTAAAAGTCTGCCTGTACTTAGATCAGCATACCAAAATGCACCACAGCCAGAGTTGCTCAGTGCTATGAACATGCTCATTAAGGGTACAGACAGGTACAGCCAACAGGGCTACAAACAAAGACTAAAATATACACTTGTGATGGTGTAAGATTAATATAAACACTAAGCCTATCTCAAGACATCTAGGAATACAGATAAAAATTTCACTACTGGCTGAAATAACAGGAGGTGATTCTCCTGAGCTAAGAAGATTCAAAGTCAGCAAAGAAGCATTCAAACTCCCAAATGTCATGACAGTGGCCTTCCAACCATAGTCAAGTTCAGTCATGTACTTGCCTTAACTCTGGTATACCTGAACAAAATCTCTGATTTAAAATACTGATAACTATCAGTGTGCCCATACTGAAGCCATGGGTTGAAATCCAACATCTCTCAAGTAGGTTTTCAGGTAAGAATAAACAGTTATTTGATCGATGGCTCCCGGCATCAAGGGCTTAATGAGGAAGCTGCAAAGGGCAAGCCATTCTTTTCAACAGTGGTCACAGCTGAAAACCCAAGAGCAGATCACCCATCACAAGTACGTAGAAAGGCTTAGTCAATTGTTAATCTCCCCAGTCTCATTACTGAGGTCAAGCAATTAACACCAAAAACTAAACCTTCCAAAGCCAATAGCATTTTAAAATAAAAACAGCTTATTCCTCTTGGAAGGGGGTTACTCTTTAACACAAATTCAATTAACAAGACTGCAAAACATTGTGAGAGGGAAGCCACAGAGCAAAAGCATATGCAACACCTACTATGTATGGCTTAGTCTGTAAATGGCGGCACTGGGGGAGCGAAGTTCTGACTAACTCCAGCTACAATCCAGAGGAAAAATATCTAAAGAGCACAATCTATAAATGGGTCTTTAAGGTGGTTTGAATGACAACGGCCCCTTAGGCTCATAGGGAGTGGCACTATTTGGAGGTGTAGCATCGTTGAAGTAGGTGTGATCTTGTTGGAGGAAGTGTGTCACCGGGAATGGGCTTTTAGGTTTCAGATGCTCAATCCAGGCAGTTGTCTCATTCTCTCCTCCTGCTGCCTTCTGATCAAAATGTAGAACTCTCGGCTCCTTCTCCAGCACCATGTCCGCCTGCTTCCTACCATGCTTCCTGAACTGTAAACCTGCCACAATTATTTTTTTTCCCTTTATGTAAGAGCTGCCATGGTCCTGGTGTCTCTTGACAACAATAGACATCTTTCAAAACACAATCTTTCAAAAACAAAACAAAGGAAAAATCTTAATTAGTATAACTTAACAAATTAAATGTAATCACATAGAACTTATCACTAAAAATAGCATTTTACTTTTTTATGCCCCTAGACAGAAGCTAAGACCTCCAACATGCTGGGCCACTGATATAATTCTGTCCATCTCTCACTTTCATTCTGAGACAGGGCCCCATGAAGTTATCGAGGATGGCCTCGGGAACTCTGTGTAGTCCAGGCTGCACTTGAACTTGTGATTCTCCTACATCAGTCTATAAGCAGCATGAATTACAGGCTTCACCATGAGGTCTGACTATTTTTTTACCTTCTTAATCACAAGTACATTATTGTTTTAATTGAAGTCTTTAAAAGTGCACAGGTTCTCCACTGCACATACCCACAACATTGCAAAACAAAAGTTTTCTGTTTAAGAAATGCCAGACTTTGCTCAAAATGAGAATCTAGAATAATCTATGACAAAGGAAAATACCTAAAACTCAACAAGAAAAGACAAATTTTAATCAATCAAAGACTGCTGCTCAAAGCTTTTCCTGTTCCAAAGGGCTGGGGGTGCGGCTCAATAGCAGTCTGAGGGCCAAACTGTGGAAAGCCTTGAGTTCAATCTCCAGCAAAGCCAAAACCAAAACCAAACAAGAACAAAGGAGGAGGAAAGAGACTATTCAAAACTGATCTATCACTTCGAGTTAATGTGTGTGTGTGCACGTGCGCACACACATTCATGATCCACACACACATGATCCCAAGCTTATTTTGAAAAATACAGTACTCTGAAGTTGAAGCCTTACTACTAAAATTCAGATTTTCTAACTACTATGCCTGAAAGCTGGGCATCTGCACTCAGCCCACTCAACCAGTACCATCAAAAGAACAATAGGGCTGCAGAGATGGCTCAGAATGGAAGGTACTTGCCATGCAAGCATCATCAGAACCTGTGCTCATTTGGATTTCATAGAAACCCTGTTTAAAAAAATAAAAAAGTGGGCTATGGTGGTGCGTGCCTAGAGTCCCTGCAAGGTAGAGGGTAGATCCCAGGGACTGCTGGCCAGCAAGGTCCCCATGGTCCTTTGTAGTAGCTGGGAAACAAGATTACTCTGCTCAGGGAGGAGGAACAGGCTCTGACATGAACCTTCAAGATGACACATAACAAAGCTAATCAAACGCTGTGTCCTCCCACAGTTCAGTCACTTGAAGCAAAATGTCTCACTTTCCTTGCTCTCATTTCACTATGTGGCACAGTTTATGAGAGGAGGAGCCTTGAGGGGGAAAGCTCAACAAATATGGGTGTCACCTAGAAGGGAAATGGAAACCCTAACATAAAGCCTAGAGAGTAAGCCAGGGAGCAATCCAGAGCTCAGCCTCCGGGCTAGTACACAATCCTCTCGCTGACTGCAAGTTACTAGACAGCTACAATCAGCTATCTCTTCTCTGGGAATCACCTATTAACTTCTAATTGGAGGCTCAGGAGCTACTCAAACAAGCTTACCTCTCCTGAAACTCCAGGAAAGCCTGTCTTTCTTTCAGTCTCTCAGCCCTAAATGTAAATATGTTAGCCTCGGTTTTGAAGTTTCAGTATAACAACTACAGAAACCTACTTTCTGAAAGAATAAAAATTCAGAACCCAATGTGTTTCAGTCTGTTTCCTTCTCAACTAACTGCCACGAAGCAACAGGTCCTTATTTACAGCAGGCTTTCCTCAAAGTTTACTGCTTTATCCTCTTAATGCGGGCAATGAGATGTAGGAAAGCTCAAGATCCTTTAAGTGTGGTTAAGTTATTTAAGGTACCAGAAAAATTGTGAAAACGAGCTAGAGGCAGTGAGAAGGTGCTAACTGGTGCCTGTACCCCAGTCCTGGGGAATCTGAGGTATGAATAAGCAGCACTTAAAGCCAGCCTGAGCTGAAAATCAAGATATGGTCTCAAAGGACAACTATGTCCATGAGAGCCTGTGGTAAATAACACTGTGGCACAAGCCAACTTCATATGCATAAAGAATCATCACAATCTGAGCTGGAGGTAAAAAAATGAATCAACAACAAACAAACAAATAAAGATCAGCAGGGCATGTCTTTATGACCTGGAATGAGTGAGCGTTTTCTTAAATAGGGTTAAACCCAACAACAAAAGGGAAAAAACTGGCATCCCAAGTTCTCAACTCTCTAGTTTAATAAGCATGAGAAGGCAACCCAGGAAGAAGACAGCAGTGAATCCCTCCACAGGGATTTTGTGTCTATAATATATGAAGAAGTTCTACAACTTATTAAGAAAGAAGCAAATTTAAAACACAAGCAGGTTCTCCACAGTGCACACAGAGGATCAGCACGCACAGAAAGGAATGCTCAGTGCCACTTACCAGAGACTCTATGACCCCAAATGCCCAGCAGCAGAAACCCTGAAGAACATGAAGGAGTATGGGCGATCGAAACCCAGCTCCATGCAGCTGGTGGCTGTGGATTCCAGCACACCAGTAGTGGGCCCCATGCTGGCAGCTCATCCTTACAATATTGACTGTGTAACAGACAGATGTCATGCTTTTGCAAAAATGAAAATACGCGCCAAGATATGTGTCCTGTACGTACACAGTATCTATTACTACAATAACTTATTTTAAATTCTAGGTGAGGTCATGAATGATATTACCCATCTTTACTCCCAGTATTCGGGAGACAGAGGCCAAGAGGATGTCTGTGAGTCAGTCTGGTATACACATAGAATAATAGACCAGTCAATAAGACCAAGGCTACACAGTGAGACTATATCTCAAAAATAAATAAAATTTAAAAAAATAAATAAATTCTAAGTGTGAAGGAAAAAGTATACATAATGTGTGAGAGAGAAATGCTGGCAATTTTGTCTTCATGATAATTAAAATAGCTTCTTAAAGTAATCCAATTCTTAGACTTCCAAGTTTAAAAGTGAAGAACTTATCCTTCAGGGTGGTGAGATGGCTCAGCAGGTGCTCACATCTAGACTGATGACCTGGTTCTGACCCCTGGAGCCCATATGGTAGAAAAGGAGAACCCACTTCCTTGAGTTAACCCTCATTGGAGCAATGCTGCAGCATTCATGTGTACATAACATATAATATACACTCAGAGTATACAAACAATATACACATATACAGTATACAGACACATATACACACCAAAAATAGTTTTAAATTTTTTAATGATCTTTTTCAAAATTATTCTTCAGAGTGACAAGATTTTATACTTTCATAATGAGCTTGAAAAGAATGATTTTAACAAGAGTATGAAGCAGCTGACAGTTATACTGGCCTGATGAAACTGGTAAACCAGAAAGCACATTTTAAAAGACTATCTGGGCTGGGAATGCCTGCTCCTCTAAAGAAGCCGAAGACCTGCTGAAGCACAGCTGGTTCCTACCAACAGCATTTCCAACACATTACCAGGACCACCCTCAGGGCTGCCCACTAACACATGAGAAATTGCTGCTTTATTCACAGTAGTGTCCTGATCCCAGGAAGGTGCAAGATCAGCTCTTTGCAGTATTTTTGTGTTAGCAGAAAGCTCTTTATTTCTTTAAACGTCTCTTCTAAGAAACAAGTCAACCTTTTGTAATACAATAGAAATTTAATCAAAAACAGAGGCAATTATTTGTTTCTAACACCAGAGGCTTATACTGATTTTCTCAAAGCTGTCTTCTTCACCTGACTTGTTACTATTGACACACCCAAGAGATGCCTTGGGTCCGTCCTCCATGATTCCCACAGCTAGAAATAACGCTGCTACTCCTATGAGCTTCACAAAACTTCCCACCTTTAAGCACTTTAAGATCTTGAGAACAATCTCCTTTATACACTTTGGAATTCCACCTCACCTACTGAACGGAATCTATGCAAAACAGTACTTTAAGAACCTCACAACACTGAAAACTAGGCATAGCATACAATTACAGTAATGTATCCTTGATTGCATCCCAGAAGAACAGCAACAAAAAAATGATGACAGTACTTGGCTGAGAAATAAACTAAATAAAACCCTTTTCATATGACTGCATTATAATAACACCAGAATGGGTGGTTCAAAAATCTCAATTTAATACACACAACAATTTTTTTCAGTGGGTCAATTAACCTACAGTTCTCTTAAAAACATGAATTTGTGTAAAATAGCAGGGCATTTGCTTTTAAGGTTAATGTGTCATTGACAAGACGTGATGCAATAAATGTCTCTGGGAGGAGCTTGTTAACTTTAATCTGATCACTCAGGAACTAAAGATAGG
Organism: Microtus pennsylvanicus; assembly: GCF_037038515.1. Lineage (NCBI taxonomy): Eukaryota > Metazoa > Chordata > Mammalia > Rodentia > Cricetidae > Microtus > Microtus pennsylvanicus. The sequence continues at coordinate 1,208,071 of NC_134594.1, read as the reverse complement.
TAGGTAGATCTATGTAAAATTAAGAATTAAGACCAGCCTGTCTCTGTCTCTGTCTCTGTCTCCCTCCCTCCCTCCCTCCCTCCCTCCCTCCCTCCCTCCCTCTCTCTCTCTCTCTCTCTCTCTCTCTCTCTCTCTCTCTCTCACACACACACACACACACACACACACACACCTATCATTTAATTAAAACAAATAAACACCTTGAGAACCAGGCATGACAGCACATGTTTTTAATGCCAGCAATGAGAAGAGTCAGGAGATCAAGGCCAGACTGAGCTACACAGTGATTTCTTAGGCCAGTCAGGATACAGCCCTGTCTCAAAACAGACAACACCTCTTTGTTGTTGCCTGTGTCTCAACAAGCTGCTGCTTGAGTAGTACAGAGGATCAATTTGAATGACCAGATCCCACAAATTCCCTTCAGAACAGGAATCATTCTTTCATGGTATAGATAGCCAATATCACAGCAAGCACAAAAGGTTCAGGAGCCCTAAATGTTTAAAAATTATCCCATTTGCAGTATCATGCATTACAACACTCCATGACATCTCTGGATAATGGCTTAATATCTTACCTGCCTGTCTGCCCACTGTAGACTGTGACAGGACATAAGCAAAGGGTCTATTATTTACAGTTTTTAAAATACTTTTACATTTTTATTATTGGATATATGTCTATTATTTATAGTTTTTAAGACATTTTTTTTACATTTTTAGTGTGTGTACGTGTATGTATGTCAGCATGGAGGTCAGAGGACAACCAGAGTCAGTTCTCTCCTCCCACTATGGAGGTCAGAGGACAACCAGAGTTAGTTCTCTCCTCCACCATGGAGGTCAGAGGACAACCAGAGTCAGTTCTCTCCTCCCACTATGGAGGTCAGAGGACAACCAGAGTCAGTTCTCTCCTCCACTATGGAGGTCAGAGGACAACCAGAGTCAGTTCTCTCCTCCACTATGGAGGTCAGAGGACAACCAGAGTTAGTTGTCTCCTCCCACTGTGGAGGTCAGAGGACAACCAGAGTCAGTTCTCTCCTCCCACTGTGGAGGTCAGAGGACAACCAGTCAGTTCTCTCCTCCCACTATGGAGGTCAGAGGACAACCAGTCAGTTCTCTCCTCCCACTATGGAGCTTCCAGGGATCAAACTCACAACATCAGACTTAGCTAGCAAGCACCTTTCCCTGCTCAGTCATCCCTCCAGACCTTATTACCTTTTTAATGCTCCAATTCCAACAATGAAGAGATGGCTGTGCAAAACTCAGTTTAAACTGACTCCTTAAAAATCAACTGAAGGAGCTTGAAAGGTATGCTTTAGTGATATTTCAGGTGGCAGTATAAGGCTGCAAAAATGATCAAGATTAAAAATCTAGCCAATCATTCTTTTCTTTTCTTTGGTTTTTCGAGACAGGGTTTCTCTGTAGCTTTGGAGCCTGCCCTGGAACTCGCTCTTGTAGCCCAGGCTGGCCTTGAACTCACAGAGATCCACAGGCCTCCCAGGTCGGTCTTAAGTGCTGGGATTAAAAGCGTGAGCCCCCACCGCCCGGCGCAAGCCAATCATTCTTAATTAGTGGCAACTATTCATGACATCTATAAAAAAAACAAAACACCGAAAGTTGTTAGAAATATGAAAATAAAAATTGTGAAATTAACATTCATTTAGTATTACTTAAAATGGGCAATTGTAAATTAGTCTGTAATTCAATTGTTTTTTTTTGTAAATTCAATCAAGTGCTTTGAAAAGCATGAGTCCATGATGCAGATTTATTATCTAGTTCTTTCTGCATCATGCGCCATCATGTGTGTGTGTGTGTTTCCAGCCTTGTGCTTTAACATAAAAAGTTCCAGGCCAACCAAAGGTAAATAGTGAGATCCTATCTTTTTTTTTTTTCATTTTAAAAGGGGAGAGGCTGGGTGACTAAACGAAGAAAATCATTACAACTCATACCGTATTTACATAAAGGGAGTGCCATAAGAAAAAACAATCCTATTTCCCACGAGTGCAGAAAATAAAGCATTTTCAGAACATAAAAATGGTAAAAGTTAAAATATAATGGTATTTATTCTTCCTGGTAAAAGGAAGCCAATTAAGATTTCACTAAGGTATATAACTCAGGTGGCAATGCTTACCTGGTGTGTACTGAATTTGGTCTTAAGGATCACATAGACACAGCTTGCCAATAACCCCAACTCAGGATGTGGGGGCGGGAGAACCAAAAATTCACTGCCTTTCTTGGCTGTCTAAGGTATTCCAGACAAGCAATTCCAAGCCAGCAACCACATCTTAAAAAGGAGAGGGGGAGGAACAGATTTCACTAAAACTTTTGATTTAATTTCATGGTTCTTGGGTGTATAGCTGAGCAGAATTAAACACAGGTAAGTATTTGAGCGTCAGGGTCTTTGAAAGTAAGAAACAAAGCAAAGATGTGAGCCAGATGCCAGAGCTGTGACTGGATCATCAGTTACATGGGTCTTTTCAACTGTGTGAGACCTGTCTTTGTGCGTGGCCCAAGCTTCATCTTCCAGATTGGTAAGTATCAGGGTCACATATATGCACCACGTGCACGTGAAGGCCAATGGCGGCACCTCCAGGGAGAAAGCATTTCAAAGTCACACTGAAAAGCACATATATTTTTATGTGGACTAAAATTTCACCGAGTTTATCCTCCAAAATGTGCTCGCACTCACTAAAATACCTTGTTCCCAATATTATTCATGGCAACATTATCAAAATGAACAAAGTAACTTATACAATAATAATGGGCCTGGTAAAAAATAAAATAAAAATACAGCTTTCAGTTATACGGATGGGCCTGATCCTAAAACACTTAACAGTGTTAACAGGGAAAGGCTGATGGGAAAAAGTGTCCATAATAAAATAATTTTTAAGAGTACAAGTCATAAAAGAGGATATAAAGATAATTGTCTTTCTAGCTTTAGCCCTGGCATAATTTTTTGTTTCTGTAGTGGACAAGAGCATAAAAATATCTCTGATAGTAAAAATGTGAAATCCAATGTAAAGTTCCACAGTTTGAAAACCGCTGTTCTAACTGCAGAAACTCACTCAGATAGGCAGACTCTGGCTAATCTCTTACTGCATGTTTTGCTTTGTTTTGTTTTTCAAGTTCCTTACAATGAAGTTTTAACTGCAAAAAAAAAAAAAAAATAAGCTGAAGGAGCGTTCTACATTCTTGTATATGGTAGCACCGCCTCCGAAAGGCCTCAAGAACAGCACTGCTTGCGCAGGTAGAAAACCAAAGTCCCTGAAAACTGGTATGGAAGCCTCATTTACTGCATATATTTTTTATATTTTTATTTTGCACTAGAAAAAGTCAAATGTTCTAAAAGACTAAGCGTAATACTCATGACCTACTAGAGAAGCAAGAGCAAAGATGCCTAAAGAGATGGTCAGAGCCTCAACTTATCAGAAGGGTGTCTAGAAACCCTCTGAAGCAAAGGCTTCAGAAAACATACGGAGAACACTTCAGCTCATGAAGGGCACCCATGACAAGGAATCTTGAGACTACTTGATATGAATCCCATAAAGACATGGCAGAGGGGGAAAAGCATGGGTATATAAGGAAGCAAAGAACAGACATGTACAGTGTTTCGTTCATCTAGAATTAGCAAGTATAAAGGGAAGACTGTATTTCCATAACTGCTGACACCCTCTCTTTTAAAAGGTACAGGAGTGCAAAAACAATTTACATGGGAAGCCAAGATCTGCCTTTGCCAATATTCACTACCCACGGCCTTAAGCACAGTACTTCCCGCACACAGTGGTTCACAGGCGCATTTCCCAGCCTCACACTGCATTTATGTAAAGCAAGGATATTACTATCAGTCCTGGTGCTGGGGTTGGATGTGGAGCACAAACATCAGCAGTCACAGCCCACTTGTTTAGTGTGGGAAAGGGGCACTCAATAAGTAGCTGCTACTTTTCATCTGGTACCCAACCTGATGATAAATACTAAAACAGAACTTCTTTGGTGGTATTTTGGTTTCATTTCCCGGGTTTTGTTTTGTTTTGGCTTTGTTTTGTTTGTTTGTTTTTTTAAATGGGGATTGGTGGGCTCTAACTTACTATATGCAACATAGGTTGTTTTCAACCTCGCATTCAGCCTCCTTGGTGCTAAGAGGACAGGAAGGCACAAAACACATTCTTTCCACAGCAGCCACTTTGGAGAGTACTTTGCATTTATAACTGCTCCTCCAAGACACCTAGCAGCACACATGAATGAAGCCACATTTGCCTAAACACAAAAGACCCTGAAGGGAGAACCAAATCAAATAAAGACTAAGCCACCATGAGAAGACAGATTTTCACCACCACCAGCAAGACACTCCTCACTGGTGCTGCACCTGACTGTGTGGAGTGTCAGATACTGAGGTAGCATAACTAAAATCTACAGCCCGAAATGATGAAGATACTTTCAGTTCTTCTGAATAGCTGCCATCTGATTTTAAGATATTTGGATACAATTCCTGGTATCTTCCAATACAGGCAAGATTGCTTGTCTACTAGGATGCATAGTCTAGTAGAATAGGAAATAACATATACAGAAAAGTATTCAAGGATTTAACTCCACAAAGACAGCACTGATAATCCAAGAACAGAAGAGCTTCCAAGCAGAAGCCAGTGGGCTCTGATTGATTTGCAGGCCAGTGCTGTTTACTATGAACATACTAGATTTTGGTAAGACACACACACACACATATAGAGGCAGGGGCTAACTGCCACTGGGCTTGATTACATAGCTCCATGGACATGAAAGGCCCTACTGAACTGCACTGTGAGCTCTCTGAGGCTGAAGGTCCCTGTGAACTCAGCAGTGGTTCAAGCCAGAAACAGGTGGCTGCTGAGAGACAAGGTATGCCATACTTCAACCAAACCACACAGTATCACAGCATCCTTTCTCATCAATTCCCCTTGGTTGAAGGGCTGTCGTTTAGGCAATGACATGGTTTTAGCAGCTACTCTGCCTAACTTCCTTTAATGAAACAGAAAAATCAAAACAAAACTGGAAGAACTTAATTGTAACTTAAAGTAATGATAAAATACAATCTAATACTTTTTAGTAAAAATCCAGAGCCACTGGGAATAGAGAATATAACCAAAAATGAGGAGGAAGCATGAGCTTAGGGCCAAATCCAAGCAGGTGATAACCGGAGTACAACAGTCTAGGCAGATGACCACAGCAAAGACACAGGCTCCAAGATGAGAAAACAAAGATGTCACAAGAGTGGCACACCAGGGACAAATGCAGGGAATTAAACATGCCAGATAGGTTAAGTGTATCATAGACATGTATAAGGATTTCAACTAAGACCATATATTTATTTCAGCTCCTGTTGCCTCTACGTTCACACTTGTTCCCTCCTTCCAGCAGTTAGAACCTACAGTCAGTGTCTGAGGGAATAAGTCACATAATCTCAGTTTAAAATAGCATGAATCCAAAATTGCTGCATCTACATTCCTTTGTTTGCTACCATTCATCCACAGTGGAATACTGGATACATCATATCTCGACTCTAGTTTCACAGCTTCCAAATCTCTCTTCTCCTTCCACACCCTATGAGGGCAGCAGAAACACCCACATTCCATGTGATCTCAGCAAACACGCCCCAATAGATAATGGGTGGGATGAGATAGCTCTCTTAAGTGCAAAATTTAAATAATAATGTAGTACTCAAGATCTGTGTTTCCCAGACCTCTGATTTTACACTGAAGGAACTATATATAGCTTCTACTGCAGTCTTGGAATTAGATAATACTGTCCCTCACTCTTCTGACAAAACATAAAACTGACTGTCAAGATAAATAACTAAAGATGATCCCTGAGACCAGCCAGGACTCAAGTAGCCACTGACCTACAATCTGGTCTCTCTCCCTTAGGTTTTCTTTAACTCAATGAACTACTGTGTCCTTCCTCTTTCTTCAATTAACTAGACTTTGTTGTTTGCCAACCAAAAAACTGAGAATCTAAAACACTAGAAGTGATAGAAGCCAGGGGAAGTCACAGCACAGTACAGCACGAAGCACAGGGCATGAGAGCATGCTTGCCTACTGGAGACAAAGAACAAAGCTGCAGTGGTAAAATGGTAGGCTTGAAGTGCTAACACTGCTGCTGAGAACACAGAATTCAGACTCTAAGAAGATTGTGTTCTAAAGCACATGGTAATTATCCATGAAGCCACGATGGGAACACATCAGCTATGGCAGCACACATCTCCCAACTGTGATGGCACTCCCTTTTTCCTCAGCTACCCACGGACCTGTGAGCTGGAGACAACTGGAGAGAAACCACACCTTCAATTCCCACCCTGACTTCCTTCTATTTCTGCTGTGGAAAATGCTCTTGTATACTGTAAACATTTGTCATGTGTATTGGTTTAATAAAATGCTGATTGACCAGTAGCTGAGCAGGAAGTACAAGCGGGGCGACCATACTAAGAGAATTCTGGGAAGAGGAAAGGCAGAGATGCAGTCATCATCCAAAAGCAGAGGAAGCAAGATGAAAATGCCTTACTGAGAAAAGGTACCAAGCCACGTGGCTAAACATAGATAAGAATTATGGGTTAATTTATGTAAGAGCTAATTTAGTAACAATCCTGAGTAATAGGCCAAACAGTTTATAATTACTATAAGCCTTTGTGTGTTTATTTGGGACTGAAAGGCTGTGGGACTGAGCGGGACAGAAACCTTCATCTACATATCTCTAATACAGGAACACCCTTCTCACCCTGCACAACAGGTTTATTATCTGTATACTTCTATAGGAAAAAGGTTACATCCCAAAAGAAAAAGACATTTAAATGGCAGTATCTACTAGCTGGAGTATAATAAAATAAATAATAACAGACAAGCTTTAATTATTAAATACATCATTCCTAATACTACGTTGTGCGTATGTGTGTGTAAATATATTATTTTCAATTTATGGTGCAAAGAGAGACAAGAAAACGACTTGAGACCTTTAATCTAGAACCTAACATTCTCTTGTCTCCAATTTATTCCTACCTTCCCATTACTCCAAGGCTCATTCTGTTTTTCAAATTGTACCACTCAACCAATTTGTAGACATCATGAAATAAACTTAAAGTCTTCCTGTACAGCTCAGGCTGGTCTAGACCTTACAATCTTCCTGTATCCGCTTCTCAAATCCTAGGACTATAGGCTTGAAGCACTATACCCAGTCAAGTCAGATTCTTTTTTCAACAAAATAGAAAGTATGACTGTATCACATAAAGGCAGTTCAGCAGCCTCTGCCCACCAACTCCAAGCTTTTCTATACCTAAAATAGTTCTTTGTTGTCCATTACTCCAGTAAAGTCAATCCCTAAGCTGAATCCCTAAATTGCACAGGTCACAGCATACAAAGCAAGCCACACATTTATCACACAACTACAATGGAAGGGCAAAGCTGAGATCTGAAGTGAGCTATCAGGAACGATTAGAATCATTCCCAAGCCCAGCAGAGTAAAAGTACATGGCTCTGCCTCCAATCCCAGCACTTGGGAGACATACCAAGACTTATCTCAAAAACCAAGATTCTGTAATCCAATGTACCCAGAAGTTAAGGCAGGAAGACCCTAAGTTTAAGGTTAGCTGGGCTGAGTGATCACTGTGTGACAAAATGCAGAGTACCAAAAGAGGCTGGAAATATAGCAGTTTCTCTCCTAGCATGGTGTAAGCCCTGTATGATCCCAGTACACTAGTAGAGGAGCAGCAATAAAATTATCTATTATTCTATTACTAGACTAAAATAAAAATTATTCTATTTTATCATAGTGAAATCTGAAAGCAGAAAACAAGTGAGACAGGTGAACACTATTTGAAACTGGACTCCTCCAGCCTAGAGTTCGCCCTTGTGCATTCCAAGTTAAGTCCCCACTGAGCCACTCAAGTACCATTATATTCCAGCAAAGACTTGAAAGTAGTTGGAGACTGTTGCTTTTCTAAGTGAAATTTGACATGCAGATATTTTCAGACTTTCAGAAACTTAAACATTGGTCATTTGAAAAAAACTTAAAAAAAAAGCAGAACAAAACTACAAACGAAAGGAAGAAACAAACAGCAGGCAAAAAACAAGACACTCCTGGGTAAGATGGCAGAGCAGACCAAGGTAAGTAACTTAAGACAGACAGAAAAACGAGCTTTGAAAATTCGTCAAAACACCAGGCGGTTGTAGCACATACCTTTAATCCCAGCACTCGGGAGGCAGAGACAGATGGATCTCTGTAAATTCAAGACCAGCCTGGTCTAACAGAGTGAGTCCCAGGACAGGCTCCAAAACTACAGCAAAATCCTGTGTGTGTGTGTGGGGGGGGGGGGGGGGGCAAGAAGAAAACAATTCACCAAGGCAGTGACAGAACAGATGAAGAACCAAACACATCTCCCATGGGGGTTCCTGGTACAGGAAGGAAGAGAGAAGTCTCCAATAAGAGGGCTGATGCCTCAAGCATAAGCTAATGAGGGAGAAGGCCCCAAATAAAACTGCAAAAAACATATTGAAAACAGATGCAAAAATCTCAATGCAGAAACAGGAAAAGCAAGGCAGCCTGACTTCTCCGAAAGAATATAAATCAACTTACATATGCAAACAGGAAAGCCTCCAAAAGCTTAGAAGTGAAAATGAAAAAGTAACCTCAAAAGGACAAAAATAAACATAAACCCACTCAAAACCTGGAAAGAACAGTCACCCATAAACACGCAGAGGTCAGCAGAATAGGGGACAAAATGAGTACTATGAATAAGAAAGTCAGGAAGGAACATGGAAAATTCTGCAAGAAAAATGACATTTTTGAGGGGAAATTTTAGAAACATGAACTATATTAACAAGGTATGCATCAAGTATTGAAGTACAAGATACAGACAATACTATACCCAAAAGTCAAAAAAGAAACAAGTGAATACAACAAGAAGTTCCAAGTACTATGATACAATCAAGAGACCAAACATCCACAATACAGGAGCTGAAATTCAAACTAAAGGGACAGAAAACCTATTCAATGAAATTATACCAGAAAATATATCCAGATTTGTGGAAACAATTTTTAAAAATTAAATTAAAGCTCAAAAGCCAAATCATGCTGGTATCTCATACAGGAAAATTCAAGCCAAAATTAGAAGAAATAAAAAAGACCACAACACATTAAAAAGGGAACAATTTATCAATAACATGAAGCACTTTTAAATAATAAACACAAAGAAAAAAGGTTACACAGATCCTGATACTAAAGAATTAGATGATGTTAATAATTGCTTCCATCTTTAAACAGATCATCTGTTGCTGGATAATGCTATTGTAACCTGTAAAGATTTGTCACTTGTTATTGGTTTAATAAAATGTTGATTGGTCAAGAGCCAGGCAGAAAGTATAGGTGGGTAAAGAGACAAGGAGAATTCTGGGAAGAGGAAAGACTCAGTCTGCAGTCACCACAAACAGAGGAAGCAAGATGAGAGTGCCTCTCTGAGTAAGGTACCAAGCCACGTGGCTAAACATAGACAAGAATTATGGGTTAATTTAAGTTGTAAGGGCTAGTTAGTAATAAGCTTGAGCTAATAGGCCAACCAGTTTATAATTAATATAAGCCTTTGTATGTTTTGTTGGGACTGAATAACTGAGGGACTGGGCAAGACAGAAACTTTCATCTACAATCATCTAAGCTAAAAATGAATACAGACACTGAACAGGAGACAGCACTTAAGCATGGGCATGAGTCTGGATACTAAGAATTTACCCATGTAAAGTGTGATGACAGCACAATGGAAGATAACAAGCTCCAGGATCAGTGTGTTTGCACATTGGCAAGAGCCACCCAGTTTGTCCTCTGACCTACACATGGACACTGTAGCAAATGCACACACCTATGTGCCAAAAAACAAGGATTTTTTTTTTCTTAAATTGGAAAGATAACAAATTAAAAACTGAGTGATTGCCTCCAGGTCTCAGTAAAACAAGAACAAACCAGATTTAAAAAGCAATAAGTAGAAGAAAATAATAAAGACCAAAGTAGAAAATTTTTAAATTAAGACCAAAATAACAATACTTATAAAGCATGCTATCAAAAAGTTGGTTATTTTTGAAAAGAAACAAAACTAAAAAGCCTCTAGCCCAAACCACCAAACAAGGAGGTAGAGGACACCAGCTAGTAAAAACAGTCAGGAAATGCTAGGGACACTTGGTGAACTATGGAAGCTTAAGAGACCACTTTAAAAACCTTTATTTCAAAAATCAGGGCAATTTGCAAGAATTAGAAAATTCTAACCAAATATGAAATATCAAAAAATAAAGATATAAACTATTTAAACTGATCTGTAACAAATGAGAATGCAGTACCAATCAATCTGTAATGGCTATACTTGACTATAAGGGCACAGGGCATACCTGTGAGTGAATTTTGGGGGGGGCTGAGGAAGGGCTTGGTTTAGAGTGGGGAGGATCCACATCTAGACCACTGAGGTGGTAAAGACACACCTATTTAAGGACATGAAAAAAGGGCGGCTTTTGCTTCTTGCCTGCATCAAGTCCAGTCCTCCAGTGGCACCTACTTTGAGAGTCCAGCTTATACTGAAGATAGAGTGAGACATGCGGCATCATTACTGAAAAAGTACTGGATTCTTAAACTTTTCAGTTCACACCCAGCCCCTGCTGGATTAGCTAGACTGCAGCCTGTAAATTATTCTAATAAATATCCTTTCTTCAGGTTCTCTGGCTTCTCATAACCCTTGCTGCATCCAATTCAACCTTCCTCCTCATGTTTAACACCCCCACTTTTATCATAAGGATGATGGCCCTAAGGGAACTCCACGTATGTATCATGGTCTCAGAATTATATAGTCTGATTCAAAAGACAAAAGAAAAAAGAAAAAAAAAACAAGGGGTGAGAGTCTTACATTAGGGATTTTTTAAATGTAGAACACAGACAGACTAGAATTTCAAGTGCAAAAAAAGAGTAAGTCACTGTGTTTCAGCTGCAGCTAATGGTTCTTGTTCCTCAGATTTTCCACGCCCATCAAGCAATACAACAGTAAATGGAAACAGTAATAGTTTAACACCTGGACTTGATATAGTGAATTCCATTAATGCAATAGAAATAACATCATAATGGGTTTTTGTTAATGCAATGCCCATTAACATTAAAAATATTCTTATAAGAAAAATAAATAAATAAATAAATACTCTTTCTCTATATAAAGAGATTTAAGTTGTTACTCTAGAGAACATAAACACTCTCGAGTATGGAAAAGCCCCCAAATAATGAAATTTAAAATCAGTATCTCTCCGACTGTTACAAAACAGAAGAGATAACTACTACTGAGCTTACTCTAAAAAACAAAACCAGATGACATGACAAAAAAGAAAATTATAAACCTATTTCTCTGATGACCACAGATTATAAAATTCTCAACTACCTACCTGAAAATCAAATTTAAGAACACAAAGAATATACACAACAATTAATTATATTTCTTTTGTGGACACAAGGTTGGCTCAACATATGTAAGTCAAAAGATGTATTACAACACATAAACAGACTTAAGGACGAAGCCATATGGCCCTCTCAATGTACAAATATGTATGACAAAATTCAAAATCCCTTCCTGATAAAAGCTCCCAAGAAAGCAACAAAGAAAAAACAGCACACAACAGAGCCAAGGCTAAACATGGCAAACATATTAGCCAACACCAGACATGGGGGGGGGGGGACATTTCTTCAAAGTCTGCAACAGGACAAGGGTGTCACTTTCATCATTTTTATTAAGATAGTACTTTAAGTCTTACCTAGAACAGTAAGAGAAAGAAATAACAGTTCTAAATAGAAAAATTATCCATATTTGCAGATTAAACCTCCTATACTGAAAAGACTCAACCAGAAATCTCTTAGGCCTGATCCTTTCAGCAATACTGCAGGATGCAAATACAGTAGCTTTCCTATAAATCAATTAACAAACTTTCCAAAAAGGAAATCAAGAGAAAAATCCTGTCTGTGATAGTTTAAAAACAAATAAAATATCAAGGCATAAACTTAAGCAAGAAGGTGGAAGGCCTCTAAAATGTAAGCTCTAAGATCTGAAGGCCTTCCATGCTCACAGACTGGCCTAACTAGTACTGTAGAGAGATTCTATACCAAAATAGGGACTCCAGATCCAACGCCAGTCCCATCAAAACTGTAATGACTTTTCACAGAACTCAAGAAAAAAACATATGAAAATATAAAATATTCCAAAGAACCAAAGCAACCTCAACACAAATAATGCTATTGGAAAACCAGGAATGATACACTGGTAATCCAGCACTTGGGTCGATGAGGCAGAAGCATCACCAATTAGTTTGAGAGCAGCCTGGACTACATAGTAAACATCAGGTCAACCTGATTAAAAAGTAAAACTACCTCTGTCAAAACAATCAACCAGGGGCTGGAGAGATAATTTACCAGGTAAGAGTACTGGCTGCTCTTCCAGAGGACTTGGTTCATTTCCCAGCACCCACATGACACCTCACAACCATAACTCCAGTTCCAGTTAAACCTATGTGCTCTTCTGCCCCCATGGGCACTGCACACATAGTACACAGGCATAAATGTAGACAAAACACCCATACAAATAAAGAAATTTTAAAAGAAAAAAGAAACCAACCAACAGTAGCCAAAAAAATATAATAAATATATAAATTATCCCATAGTACCATAGAAACATGGTCCCAGAACAAAAACAGGTAAATACAATGTACTAAAAAACAGAACCAAAAATATACCCCACACCTACCACCACCAAATTTATTACAAGAGTTTAAAAAATACATGGAAAAATCCTCCTAAAATAATGGTACTGAGAAATTTACATGCAGAAATAATTAGATCCCTATCTCTCACCTTGCAATACTGTAAAAGTAGAAGCAAAAAATCAGACTATCTGTTACACAATAAATTCAAGGCCAGCCTTGGCTACACGTCTTAAAAAAAAAAAACAAGATGATGTCATTCGCCTATAGCAAGAAATACTCATATTTAGAAAAGTCTCAAACACTGAACTCAGTCCTTCCTTTCAAAACATTAAAGCAAATTATACTGATAGTGAACACCTGGGACACAAAAGAATACATTTCAAATTTTATAGAATTAATTTAAATTAAGAATGCCCAGGACATGAGGGCATAGTGGGTAAAAGAAAAGTAACTACCTCATTGGCCTCAAGATTGAGTTCAATTTCCAGAACCCAGTAAAGGGGAGATGCAGTGGTGAGAGTCTACGAGCCCAGCGTTCCTATGACGACATGAACGGCAGGACAGGACAGGTGCCCTGAGTATGCAGTGCACAATACAGAAGACATGGAGTCCATACATGTACTGTGGCATGCATGTACCCACAATCACATACATCAAGAGAGACAAAATCAACATTTACAAACTAGAAAAAGAAAATGTCCAGTTGATTAGAGTGGTCCAAGATGGGAAAGAAGGGAAGAAAATATTTGTAAATGATACAATCCATCAATCAGAGGCAACTCCTCCTCATCTCCAAGCAGAACCTTTCACAAAGGCAAACAGCGACCTCATAAGCAGGATGGGAATTCTCAGACCTTCCCGCCTTAAATTCTGTGACATTAACCTAAGCTACCTGTCAAGGCACCCACTGTTTATCATCTTCTTTTAAATGGAGAAACATTTTAGCTTCTAAACAACCCACCCATACTCAAAGTCAGCCCAAGTGTCTCATACACCATGCATATGAGAGCTTGCTATTATAACTGTTTTAAAGAGCCATGGCTCCAGACGTGACCAGGTCTTCAAAACCTATTCTCATTACTAGCCAGAGTAAACTGCTGTTCTCAATGAGGAACTGGAATGAATATAACTGGTCTCCTTTTCCATAGAAAACGGAAGTTTAGAGCCGGCAGCGGATATCCATGTCTATGGTCTCAGCATCTTAAGGTGGTGGGTCCGAGGCGAGCCTCAGTGTCATCGAGAGACGCTCCCTCACAAAGGTTTCAAATGACTAGCTGGCTCATGACAGCGGGTGCGATCACTTTGCAATGTTCTACAATTGCTTAACTAATACAAGGACAGCTACTCAAAGTCTCACCACCCTTGAAGGCAGGCACCGGCAAACTGTGACCATGGGCCACATCCAAGTTGTTTTTCTATGTTCTCTGAGCTGAGAATGATTTTACATTTTTAAGTGGCAAGGGAACAAATGAATATGAAAATAGTATGAACATCAATTTTAGTGTCTATCATGAATAGAATTCTTGGAGCAGAGCCACATCTGTTCATTTAAATACTTTTTATGGATATTTCCCAATATACCAGTGACTTAAGTAACTATCACAAATATCTGCTACGTGACTGGCCCTTACTTAGCCCAATGTGCTGCCTCTGGTCTGTAATTACTCTAGGAAAATAAATTCTGAAGCAGTCATCTATGGAACTATAGTCACCCAGGGTATCTACTTTGAGAACACGACATGTAAACCAGGCTACGCGATTCAGTGACTAAAGTAAAGCACAATTGCTTTTCTCATCTGTTCAACAGCAAAAGCAGACAGAGCAAACTAGAAGTGTTAAGTGTCTAGTTTGCGCATAGTATTAAAATTAAGTCACTAGGATTTTTAGGTTTTCTTTCATTTAATTAAAATGTACTTACATCATTTCTCCCTCTCTCCTACCTTCCCATGTCTGTCCTCCTCTTTTTTAACCACTGTTGATCATATACATACAGTATTACTTTGCTCTCTCCTGCTGTGATAAACACCATAACCAAAAGGATGTAGGAAAGGAAAACGTTCTTACAGTTGTGGTCCATCATGAAGGGAAGTCAAGGCAGAAATATGGATGCAGGAACTGATACAGAAACTTGCTAACTTGCTCCCCATGGTTTATTCTACTTGCTTTCTTATACAAGCCAATACCACTAGCTCAAGATTGGCACTGACCACAATGGGTTGGGCCCTCCCACGTCAATCATTAATAACAAAATGCTCCAGACTTGCCTACATGCCAATATGATGACAGATACTTTTTCAGTTGAGATTCCTTCTTCCCAGATGATCCTAGCATGTGTCAAACTGACAAAAACAAAACAAACAAACAACAACAACAGCAAAAAACTAGCCAGCACATATAAATTACTAAACACACAAAAACAACTCGGTGAGTCTGTGCAGTGTTTGTAGGGATCAGAAAAGGCCCTGAGTGAAGCTCTGAGTGAATGTGCGTTGCCAGCATACACCGGCCATGTCAAGGACCTAGCCTCTGACCCATAATGGCACGTGAAGACTTCCTATGGCCTATGTAGATGTTGATAGCATGTACAGAAAATGTACACCATAGCGTTCTCTCCCCACAGCCTGCAGACTGCTCCCTCACAGAGACTGCTTCTACCTAGATTGGCTAAAGTTGTCTACTTGTTCCAACTCTCTACCACAAATCTTTCCTCCCTATTGATCTGTGATTACCCGCTCCTGTTCAACTATATGCAATAACTCACCCCCCTCTACATGCAGGCAACACCTGCCTCATCTAGCATGGCTCCAAAATCATGGCTGGACCTAAGTGGGGCAGCAAAGGAATGAAAAAGACAAACAGAAGGATACAAGGACAAAAAGCTGGGATCAGGAGGCCATGCTCTCTGCTTAAGAAAGTGAAGCACCTAAGATGCTCACTGCATTAATAGGGAGGAGGATGGACATTTTCTGGAGCTATAGACAACTCTGGCTGAGCACCATACTCTACAGAACAGTAGACAGTCACTGACAATCCTGAAAACATACAAACCTGGGAGGCGCTCTCAACTTCCCAGTCCAGTTCCTGCTGTAATAACACTTTGACACAAAGCAGTTTAGGCAAAGAAAGGGTATATTGGGATTATACTTCCAGGTCATATTAAATTATTACTGAAGGACGTCAGGGAAGGAAATCAAAACAGAAACCATGAAGAAATGCTGCTTGTTGGCTCACTCACATATTCATGCTTAGCTTTCTTATATAATCCACGACAACATGCCTAGGGCAGGTAGGCTAACTAGGATGCGTCCTGAAAGTAGTGCTGTGCAAGGAAGAATTCTATAAACAAATAAATACAAAACAAGAATAGGCACAACCATCTAAATGACTAATACCTCTAAGGGACGTCTTCCCACCTCCAAACTGAAACTAGAGAAAAGACAATGTTCTCTGAAGTCACTAGAATTCAAGAGGGGGGGTTCCATTAGTGAAGTACACCCAAGAAAAGTGAAGAATCCAAACATCACAAGTTAGTGGCAAGCATGGGCTATGAGTCCCTGTCTTTAAAAACCAAACAAACCACACAAACAAAAATATCCTCAGTGAGGCACTGGCTCACGGTTGTAAGTCCATGTCAAAGGCCACTGTGCACCCTGGGGAACCATAAATTCCAGATCATATTGAGTCGCAGGATGAGGCAAAACACCAAAGAGAGATTCTGCTCTCAAATTCGAATCAATGCATTTGGTTTTTGGTTTTTCAGACAGATTTTTCATTCTGTAGCCCAGGCTGGCCTTGAAGCAATCTTCCTGCATCAGCAAAGAAAACAGCCTATTTCCCAACCTAAGTAAGCATACAAGCCCCTTGAAATTACAGAAATGGTAATACGCACTTCAGTGAAATTGCAGTACATTTTATAAAGAGCCCTCAACTTAAAATAAGAGCACATCTAACACTCATTTACAATGGCTGCATGATTTTTAAAAAATGCTAAGAAAACGTTAAGTATTGTAATATATCATGGCCAAGTCTGGTTGCAGTAAGTAGCTGCTACTTGACAACAGCAGGGCAAAACTCCATCCCACTCACAGCAGCACCATCTCCATTTTCTACTTTCTCATAAAGTATAAACAGCATTCCTTGTCAAGAGTAGAGACACAAGTCCCGAGCAATGAGGAGAATGAAGAATGATGATGCCAACAAATCCTCAGCGCCGTCACTAAGCATGAGAGCCACTAGCTCCAGAGGGGTTGGGCCCATTGCTCTACCAGCCATAAAGTGCTGCTCCCAAGCAAGCACAGAGGCACAGCAAGACAGTGTCTACTTAGGTTTGGGAAACAATCTAGGTGGACCCCATGTTTCAAGACAGTAATCATGCACCTGCTAGTTCCAGAAACGTCAGTATATTTACCTGTTTAAAAGTTGCGAAAGCTTGACCAATAGTTCGAATTCACAATATGTTAATGTTTCAGCCTCACAGATCAAACATAACTTAAAACATGGAAGATTTGCATGTGACACTGCATGCGATACTTAACGTGAAAGAGGGAGAAAAGGAAAGGCAGGAGAAATGAGAGTGAATGCTTCCTCTTGATGACCTCTAAGCCACAAGGCAGCCGAAAACTGGCATTGCTGCTTTGGGCCCTGCTAAGTACTATTCCAAGACTTCGGAGAGGACTCAAGTCCAGAACCACCTCCTCTAGGTCCCTCCCTCTTTCCCCTTCCATTTCCAAC
This sequence comes from Microtus pennsylvanicus, assembly GCF_037038515.1. Lineage (NCBI taxonomy): Eukaryota > Metazoa > Chordata > Mammalia > Rodentia > Cricetidae > Microtus > Microtus pennsylvanicus. Next base: position 1,190,616 of record NC_134594.1, on the reverse strand, counting down.
TTCAGGACGTGTGCCAGCACTCAAGGTTTCAGGGATGCATTTCCATACATCTCCTTTTTAATCAAGCTCTCATTAGACATCTCTAAAGACCTAAGAGATTTTTCTAGAATACAAATAAAGTATATCGTGAGCACTAACCAAGTCAACACAAGATTTACATACATACACCAGCAATATTGGAGTCTCCTTTCCCACACCTTCCTCACATTTCTATCAACACCAAGGGTTTTTCTTTCCTTTGGAATTTTAGGACAGGGTCTTCTATTTCCACTGCTCGGTAACTGATCTTGCCTTCACCTACTACATGCTAAGATTATAGGCATATGACACCATGCCAGCTGGCTGACTCCATTTCTCAATGAATAAAATGCACGGAGAAGATTCTTAACTCAACAGTAGCCAAGGAAAACCCCACAAAGTAAAATCTGGTAAAGAAAAACACCAGCATCATCTCCCAGAGCAGCACAGAGCAGGGCTGTGGATATTTAGAAGGCAGTAAACAATTTAGCTACATGTATGAATGGAGTTTATTTGTAGTTTGGCCTTCTCTATATGACATGCAAAGTACAGTAATTAACAAGATATTCTGATTTTTTTAAGTTTAGGACAATACACTGTAAGGAAATTAATCTGGGGGAAAATGCCTTATTTTGATTTCATACATTCTTTAACTGAAGAAATCTATAATTATTGTTGAGTGACCAGTGTCAGAATGTGCAGACAACAGTCAGAACGTGACCTGAACCAACAGTGGGCCTTTCAAAGTCACAGACACGGACATTAAAGGGAAGAATTCAGGGACTACAGGATCTGAAACATTTGCCAAGATTCCCAAGTCTAGAATGGAAAAACACACCCCCACACAGACTAGCTCTTCAACTGCAGAGTCACCTTAAGAGGCTTGCATCTGCGGGATTTTCTCTCTCCAGATCCATTTAAGAAGCATTTCCAACTAGCATGCTATACTACATGAAGCAAAGTAGACAAAGACCCTGGTAGTTCCAAAGTGGATACTTCTATCATTCATTCATGTTTTCTCTCTCACATATATACAAGAGTAGCACGCAATACAAAATGCTAAATTAAGCCTGGCACAGTGGCACATACTTGTGTCCCCAGTAGTTGGCAGCTAGTTGAGGCTAGTCTGAGCTACTTGGAGATACCTAGCCTTAAAGATAATAAAACAGCAAAATAAATAAATAAATAAGAAAAACAGAATAAGCTAAATTTAAGGTATTAAGAACCTATTTAAATGATATAAAAATGGTGTTAAACCAATATAGCAACTTTCTTCTTGTTTTATAAAGCTTCTTAAAATAACCAACTGTCTGACTCAGCACTAGGTTCAATATAATCATCTCAAACTAGGGGATTTTCAAATGGATGCTGCACGACTCAGAAAAGGCAAGACAGAATCCCTAACTGCGACCAAAGTTTCTGTTTTAAGCTAATGTGATTTTGGACAAACAAGCTTTAAAGAGACTATCACATATCATAATGAGCTAACTTAATTTCTGTGATCAAAAAATTTAAAAAAAAACTTTAAATTATGCAAGTTCCATCCTCAATTAAGAATCTGAACACCATGGCCAATGAGACGGCCATGAGATCTTTATCCACCCGTGATAAAAAAAGATCTCAGACTTCCACAAATACAGTGGGATGCAGATCCCTTAATGAGTACGTAAGTACACACACTAAAAATATAATCCCTTATAACAACGAACCCTGGGCACTGGAGATGTGGCTCAATAGTTAAGCGCTTTTCCGAGGGACCTGGGTTCGATTCTCAGCACCCATGTAGCAACTCACAACCATGTGTAACTCATCTCAGAGGATGGGACATCCCTCTCCTGGCCTCTGAGGGTACCAGACAAACACTTGGTGCACTGACACAGATGCAGACAAAACATCCATACATATTAAATAAATAACAGTGACCACACATTCATCACAGCAATGAAGCAGATCAATACCTAAATGTGAAACAGAGAACTATTTAAATTTCTCAGAGTGATGTGACAGGACACATAAAGGAGACAGCTGACAAGCTGGATTTCATCAAATTTACATTTTCTGTTCTGTAAAAAAAACAATGTCTGCAGAATGAGAAGAGGCCAAAAACACAGAGAAATGTTTGCAAAACATATCTGATAAAAGATTGTTAACCATCTATATAAAAAAACATATTTTTTTCCTGGTAGCTGTGGTTCCAAAAACAGGGTCTTGCATATAGCAAGAACTACTAAAACTCATCAGTAAGAAAACAGCTGGGTCTGGGAAAATGGCTCAGTCATCAAGGTGCTTGTGGTACTAAGCATAAGATAAGGGCTTAATCTTGGACTCCCAATACCCAGTGTACAAGCTAGGTACAGTGACACATGTTTGTAACCTCGGACTGGAGTGAGACTGCTGCTCAGCCAGGCTCGCTTCGTCAGTGAGTTCCAGGTTCAGTGAGATGCTCTGCCTCAAAAAGTGAGGAAGGTATGTGACATCTGCTCTCTACACTGACATGGATACACATGTGCACACACAAAATAAATAAATGTAAAAGAAAGTACAAAAATGAAAATTAAAAAGTCACATGTACTAACCAGGAAAATAAAAATTAAAATGCAGGACAGCCAAAATCGAGACACAGACACCACCAAACATGGGAGGATCCTGTGGACAAGACACTCCTGCTGCTGCTAGGAACACAACAGAGACACACATCCCAACAATTGTGCTACTTGGTGTCTGAGTAACTCACATGCACACAGACCCACATGTGGATGTTTCTGCCAGTTGTATTCATAACTAGCCAAATTTAGAGCTAACCAAGATATCTACAAGATCAACAGAGGAAGCCAGATTCAGGCAGACAATCCTGTGCTCTTCACTAGAAAGCAGTAAGAGAAGACAGGAAGGAAATCTGAAATTACTCTAATAAATGACTGTGAAGAGGCCACATACTGTATGAATCATCATATCTGTATTCATAGCCTGAAAAAGGCCAAACAATGAAAACTTGACAAAGATCATGGATTGGGTTGGGGCGATCGGGAGAGGGTAGGGGATACTTTGCACAATATTGTATGTAGAGTGAGCAGCAGCTTGATATGGAATCTGGGTGATACTGGCCAGTCTAAACTACAAATATTCTGGTAAAGAATTCAGTCATTGGAGACAAAAACCAAACAGGGACTCCTCTGTTCCTTCCTTTCAACTTTAATGTGAACCTAAAACAGACCTAAATAAACAAATTCTTTAAAAAAAAAATTGTTACAGAGCAAAATCTCATAATCCCTTGAGTTTCAGGAAGAAATTAACAACTTCCAGTGCTTTTCTAAATCTGATAAGAAATAGAAATATATAAATATGATGGCAGTCTGGCATATTATAAACCAAATGTTTCTCACAGATAAATAAGTCAGCAATCATTTGTCAGTCTGTCTTTGTCTTTTTTTCAGGTCTCATATATAGTGGGCAGTTGTTCTGTCTGAGTATGGTATTCCCCCATCCCATTCATTAATCCTCTTTTTTAAATTAAAATTTTAAAATTAGATGCATTCATAATATCAAGCAAACAGCTGGAATACTTTTGTTTTTGTTTTTTGCAGAATGGTATTCAGTTAGAGGGCAATTCTTACACAGCAGGTGCATCAGAGACAACTAAGACCTAAAATCTAATCCATGTGTAACTAGTTTGCTCTATGCATCAGCAAAAAAAAAAGTCTTAATTTCCATGAGAATCACAGCCCAATCTTGTGTCATGCCAGGTTACTGGCTATAGACAAGGTTATCTAAGACACACTTAGTAGTGTGCTAACTACACCAAAACAAGACATCATATTGGTTTAAAAACCAACTTTGCCACCTTACATTTCAATGTTTCTCCCTTTTTGAGGCATGAGTGGTACAAAGGGGTGGTAAATACTTTACAGCCAAGAGAGAAACTGTGCTAGAGCCTATTTCCTCTTCGTCCTCCTCCTCTTCCTCCTCATCTCTCACCACGAATTCCTTACATCTGCAGAGTATTCTCCTCCAACTTACTTGCCCTTTAGACAACACTCAAAAAATAACTAGGAGACATCTGGGCCCTGGGGTCCTTCTCATCCACCTTCCCCTTCAGGAAGCAAGATGGGAGTTTTCAGTTCTCTTTCCTTACAAGCCTTGTCCACACACACCACAGCTTCCAGTTCTCCTCTGTGGCAGGTATGGTCGGTCCTCCCCTCGGGCATTCTCTTGACTCTGAGAGTCACATGGCACCCAGTGCTGTGGCTCGTGTTCCATGGGTTTGCAGAGAACACATATGTGGGGGAGGGAAGCAGGGAAGAAGTAGGATAGAGAGGAGAGAGGAAAAAAAAATAGCTGTATTTTAATTAAATTAAAAAGAACACATGGCAGCCCTTTTGCTTCTGATAAGGATCTATCTCCTTTGTTTTCCCTCAATGAGGCACAGAGCCCATGAATCCCTTTCTATAAGATATAAACATAACTATTCACATGACTCACAAAATTCTAAGAATATGCTTCAAATAAAAATTAAAAGAAATTAAATAATTTTCTAAATGTTCCAAAACACAGCTCAGTAAATGATCAGTTTCCCTAACTCCTGGCATCCCTGCACACAGGCACCCACCATGCCCTTTAATACAGTATCAATGCACTTTTTAAGAGGACCTAAACATATAAAATAAAATTCCAACTACTTGAGAATGTATCTATTAAATCTAAAACTTCTATTATTTTATTTAGAATTTAAATATTCATGCAATAGTAATTTTTTGTTACTTTGGTGCCTGCAGTAGACAAGAGCTGAGTAACGTTCAGCAATGTCGCATCCGGCAATGCGGCTGCTTGGCCCACCCTGACAAGCAAGCCACTCAAAGCAAACAATAGGCTTTTCTATTCTATTTCCAATCTACAGAATTTATCATTTATTATTTGAGGATTCCTTAATTCCTAAAATCTGACTACATGTTTATATATACATTATAGGCATCCTATCAAAACGAAAACCCCATTTCAGTTGATTAGGAGTTACTACATTTTGTTAGTTTCTTGGATAAAACTGTTTATTAATACTAAATAGAGATTTCACCACTTCATATGCTCATATCAGTAAGGACCAAAACTGTGAATATTAGCCTCTTTAAAGATTTTAAATCTAAAATCTATACCTTACATAACTTTTAGAAGAAAAATTATAATGACTTTGTATTCACACACAAAAAAAGAAATCCAGATCTCTTACAATTACTTGTATTTTGCAAAAATATGAATTATATTTAGATTCCGAATAAGACAAACCATTAAATCATGTTTCAGTTACTGTAACGGGCAATGGAGAAGAAAAGATTAGGAGTAAAACTAGGGGATCGAAAGATGGCTCGGAGGGTAAAGCGCCACACAAATGAAGAAGGAATACAGGTCACTGGAGCGCTCAGAAGGCAGAGAGGGGCTCCCAGAGCCAGGTAGCTAACTAGAATAGCTCATCAGCGAGAGTTCCTGCCTCAGTGAATAAACACACATGACTGAAGACACCTTGGACCATCACACACACGTGTGTGTGTGTGTGTGTGTGTGTGTGTGTGTGTGTGTGTGTGTGTACTCCATTCACAGGAAACAAAAAATTAAAAATTCTTTATAAAAAATGTTATATAGCCCTAAGTTTCACAAGCTGTCAGTATTGGCTTAAAATATTAGTTTCATTTAACTTTGTTTCCTGCATTAGAATAACTGTCTTCATCATTCCAATAAAGAGACTTAGGTATTTGGAGAAACAGCTGAACTAGTGGCTGTGGAATAGGAAACACAAGAGGAGCCTGGGATGCTGCTGTATCAGAAAGTGCTCTAAGAAAACCAAAACTACGACGCCAACAGCGGCAGCAGGTGGCACACATCATCAATCCCAGCACTCAGGAGGAGAGGTAGGTGCATCTCTGTGAGTTTCAGGACAGCCTGGTCTATATCTAAGCTCCAGGACAGACAAGATCTACACAGTGAAGAGACCCTCCCTATCCCCCCCAAAAAAACAGGAGCCCTAAGAACAGGCTAACACTGGGACAACTCCGGGGAATAAGCGCAACAATAGTATTAAATTACAGCCCAAAGAACAAAGTAATCTACACAGGACCACAGGCATGACTGAGTGGGTGACATACTAAAACATACATAAATAAATAAAAACAATCTCTTATAAAGGAAACAACATCCAACTATTGCATTAAGAAATGAAGTGCAAACCACCATGAGCACTGCCCAGAAAGGACCTGCTGACAGGTGCTGGAGCTATGGAGAGCAAAGGCCATCATCTATATCTCCCCCAAGACATTTATGTTCTTTCTTTAAGTTGGAGGCTGACTGAAGGCTCTCCCATGAACTAAGCCACCATAGTGGAACACACACAAAAATCCTTTCCTAGCGACAACACCTGGACATGGGGCCAGAATCAAGTGATCAGTCTTAGCATCATCTCAAGACATCCAAAGAGACCTCACACCCTCAATGAGACAAAATGCGACAGGCACATTTGAGACCTCCCCCAAGTACCCACAGCCTCCATCCAATCAAAGAAAATGCAGAAAATGAATGCTTTTCACAACTGTCAAGACGGTGAAAACAAAGAGGGAGAAATCCCACAAGAGGAGGAGTCTAAGGAGACAGAAGATAACAGCACAGGATCCTGGAGCATCAGGCAGACACCAGGGGGTGAAACAGGAAATGCAAGTAACAGCTAAGGAAGGGGGATTAAATGTACAAGGATAAGTTACCCTACCTCTACAACTGTTCTTTTTTGTTGTTGTTGTTAGGAATGTATTTTTTTTTTTAGTTTTTATTGAGCTATACATTTCTCTGCTCCCCTCTCCTTCTACCCTCTTCTATCCCTTCTACCATGCTCCCAATATACTCAGGAGATCTTGTCTTTTTCTACTTCCCATGTAGATTAGAGCTCAATATGATGTTTTCTAGATCCATCCATTTACCTGCAAATTTCAAGATGTCGTTATTTTCTTCCATTGAGTAGTACCCCATTGTGAAAATGTACCACATTCTCCTTATCCAGTCTTAGGTCCAGGGGCATTTGGGTTATTTCTAGGTCCCGGCTATGACAAACAATGCTTTGCTACAACTGTTCTTACTCCAAACCTAAAACTCTCACAAAATAAAATAAATTCACAATACCAAACTTGCAGGACAAAGGTACATAATTATAATAAAGTATAAAAGATTATCTGTGGAAAAAAAATAAGATCTGTAGCGCTGAGGCAGAGCATCTGCCTCATGGGCACACTCCAAAGAGAAAAACAAACTTTTAAACTAGGTATGGTAGCAGCCTGTAATCCTAGCACTTGGGAGGTGAAGGTAGAAAGACCACTAAAGTCATCCTCAAAGGCATCCTCAGCTACACATCAATCAAGTTCAAGGCCATCATGAAACACACCGTCTTAAAAAAAAATAAAAAACTCTTTTAAAATGACTAACCTAGACTTCAGTAACAATAAGCAGTCTAGAATCATTTCCTAGCTCTCTAAGGCTAATGTCAAATTAATGCTGTTTACGGACCCTTAGTTAAGGCATTTGAATGCAAGGAGTTCTCACTGTCCAGCACTCTCAATCTTTCTTTTCCTGCTCCTCAAAAATGGAAGCGCAATGCAAGCCAGAAAGCACAGTCAACAATGAGTTCTTTCTCCACCACTTTCTGAATTCCCCATTGCTTATAATTGTTTACAATTTCATAAATGTATATACTATATTCCAACTACTCTAACCCTGAGCTACCTGTCCCCACTAGCTTCTTCCCTACAGTGCCTTTCCCACATTCTTGTCTTGTTTTATTTTGTGACCCACTGAGTTTAATGAGAGGCTTGGATGCAGAAGTACCCGATGGAGGCTGGTAGGTTCCCAATGCATTCTACACACATGGGAACACAGGTCACATGACAGTCAGGATGTGTCCTCATTCACACCTACCACTCACTGTACCAAATCAACTTCCTTACTCTGCACAATCAGTGTCCCTTCCCTACCTCATACTATACACAAAGCTGAAACCACGTGCCTCCTGCTCCTTCCTCCTTCCCCTCACAAACTTGTGCTAGACATAAACTAAACCATGTGCCAGAAAAGACCAAGCTGGCACATTTATGCCAATGCCCTCTTTTCCTCCTCATTACTCCTCACACATCACTCACACTTGGTGACTACAGAATACTTTAGCACGTGCAGACCACCAATTAGAAGGCCAGCTCCTGAAACTTTCAGTATTTAAAAGATTACACACCTACAATAAAGTGATTTTTCTTTAAAAAATTACAATTGCAGAAAATTTTCTCAAATTATATAATATATTCTAAACATTATACACAGAGCAAGGTAAAACCTTAATGCTAAAAAACTGGTTAGGGGGAGGTGATTAAAAAAAAACTGGTTTGATTTTCAAAACCATTCTGCCAACATGCATTAGAGGGAAAAAAAAATCATTCTCAACCATGAATTTGTCTGGTTAGTATGTCTTTTAGTAGTCTCTACAGTTTAAGAGGATATGACTAATGTCTCTAAACTCCTCATGATATTAACTAGAACAAGTTTCTTTTCAGCTAGCTATGTATTTTTTTTTGGCTAATTCTAACTAATGTGTCCAAGAAATACATTAGTACTGCACATCATCCATGTAATCATCAACATGCTTAGTCATATATGTAATTAAAGGGCTGAGCATAATGAGATGGAGAGACAGCTCACAGTCCAGGGTGTTAAAAATGAAGCAAATGGGATTGGAAAGAGGCGGCTAGATGCGGTGGCTCGGGGAAAGAGATCACCTCAAGTCTGAGGTGAGGTACAGGTCACTATGGACTACAAAGTGAAACCCCAACTGAAAAACACAAAAGAACAACCAACCAGCAAGTGGTGGAGCACACCTTTAAATCCTACCGCTCGGAAGCAGAGGCAGGCAGATCTCTGAGTTTGAGGCCACTCTTGTCAACAGAGTGAGTTCCAGGACAGCCAAAGCTGCAAAGGAAAACCGTCTCTAAAAAGTAACAAAAATAAAAATTTTTAAAAAAAAAGGGGAAAGAAAATCTAAGTCTGGTGCTCAGCACCCATGTCAGGTGGCTTAACTCCTCCAGAAGAGGCTCCAAGGCCTTTTGTCTCCAAATGAACACATGCACTCACATAGGGAAACCCACACACAAAAATAAATACATACACACACATAGTACAAAATAGAATAAATCAGATTTACTTACTCAGAAATTACAATGTCACCACTATTTGTAAAAAGAGCTCACTGCCCACCCCTAGGTGCCTTCATTAGCACTATATCCCTATGGTGGAGCTCATTCCGAGGCAATCCCTGTCAGCACCACATGGCTGACACAGGCTGAAGAAAATTACAACTACTATCAAAAATTTTACAAAAACTTATCCAAAAAATTACAACTAGTCCCTTGGCTTGCATTTTAGAAACAGGTTCATTTGAAAACGCTGGTGGCAGGGGTCAAGAGTCACGTGCCATTTGCAGGGATTTTGCAGTAAAGTAAAAAGTCATATTCAAATAAGTACTGCCACGCTTCCCAGTGTGCGAAGGGCCAGGAAGCACAGAAGGAGGAAAAGCAGCAAGGCTGCTTTAGTTCAGACATTCTTGGTGCTCAGACAGGCCTGGTTTGACATGTGACGCCCAGCTGGTCCAGTGTTCCTCCCACAGGGGAGTGATGCAGCAAGACTTCTGGATTCCACATCCCAATGAATGAGGCTTCTTTTTGAATCAAACCAAAAGCTTGTTTTGGGTCTCTACAGCACAACTCCTCTGAGTTCTTTCTGACTCAGAGCTAGCCGTCACCACAGCACAGGTAAACGTAGCTAAGAGTAAAGGACAAAATCTCCTCAGCTCACATCACTCTAACTGGTGCTATCTAGCCTACCCTTCCTATTACTGAGGAAAATGAAACGTACCTTATTAAATTCTAATATCTTGACACAAATATTTTGGTATCAGTTCATCAACTATCCCTACTAAACGAAACACTTACAGGTCCTGTTCCAGGTACTGGGAAGAGTCACAAGGAAGACAGAACCCATCTCTATTCTCAGGAGGTTTAAATTATGCAGAAAGGGGGTGGAGAAACCAACGGAGGAAGGATTCTGAGGTAAAATGGTAATGCAGAAACGAGTGATATAAAATGTCACATGGATGAGCCACGCGTGTACATACCAATCTCATGGCACAGCAAGGATGAAGAACCAAGAGGTCACGATGAGGAGAAAGCAAGCATGCCCTTGGGTATAAACTGCAGGGCTGGCCAAGCAGTACCACCAGAAGGGAAGGCACTGTGAAGTAAGATATACTCAGGGAGAGGAAGGTGTACTCACTAAATAATAACTGTCCCCACTTTGGTTTAATTTATTAACATTGTGTTTTTTGTTTCGAGCCATAGTTTAATGTGGCCCAGGCTGACTTGAATTTGCTCTGTAGCCAAGACTAGCCTTCTGCTTCCACCTCCAAAGTATTAGGATTACAGGTGTGGACCACCACTTTCAGCCTTTTTGTTTGTTGGCTCGCTTTTGGGAACTAAATTTCACTACACAGCCCCAGCTACCCAGGACTCACTATGTAGAGCAGGCTATCCAGGCTAGCTACTAGTTGCTTTCCTGCTGCTGCCTGCCTTGGTGAGATTACAGATGCCGTCCTTTGAGGAAACAGAAAGGGAAGGAGACTGACCTCACTGGACAACTCCGCGGTGCCAGTAAATAGACATAAAGGTGGCTTCTGCCATAAATTACAAAAACAATACAGATTAGTGGAAAACTTCAATTTATGCAAAGTCCAAGGCTGAAGACAACAGAGGCTTTGCTTTATAAGGGAAAAACAGGACATCCAAAATCCATACAAACTTTATAACAAAAATTACCAAAATCAGCAATCCAAATTAAAACATTAATAAAAATTATAGTGGCTAATTTCTCATGAGAAAAATATTCAACTTCAGGTAGAAAAACAAATACCTAAAAGAATTAAAGAATATTTGCTGCTAAATAAGACTTGAGCACAATACAACCCCAGGGCCACCAATGCAGTAAGACAACCTGGAGCCTGTGGGGTGATCTTAGCACTGGGAGGACTACAGTGTGGGACTTGCTCTCAAAAAAGAAATGGGGGCGGGGATAGACACTGAAAAGATGACCAGCCAAACTCCTCCAAAAGGAAAAACTCAGAAACCTCCAAGTTCAGGAGTAGGGAGGACGCAGGAGCCAGAGCAACAGGTCTCTGGCATGACTTCCTGTTTCCACACCCTAGACCACTCTTTCGAGCTTGTCCTCGATTGCCCACTCTACTTAAACCCATGAGAAATATGAAGTATTTTCCAAATAAAGAAAAGGAAATTGGTAAATTAAATTTTTCCCAACTGTTCTTTATTGCAAACTCACTCAGCAGCTTTCTTCACACTACCCAAAGCACAGTCATTAAGTTATACCATGGACACGCGCACTTTTGTTACACTATTCATTTGTGTATATATGTGGAATCACATACGCATGTGGGCACAAAAGTGCCACAGTGCACACCTGCAGGTCAGAGGACAATGCTGTGGAGTCATTTCTCTCACTGAACCCAGGTTTTGGTGGTAAGCACTAAGTCACGTCACTGGCCCACATCATGTTTGTCCAAAGATAATAAACTATTGTCCCAGGATGGAGGAGAGCACTTTTCAACTTGTAGAGATGATTTATTGCCTTTGTCAGACCAGTGTATCCATCCACAAGACTGTTGGAGTCATCCAGGAAAAACACACAAGAAAGTCAAAGGAGGCATCAAAGAGGACAGCCAGCTCTGCACAGGAGCAGATGGAATGGAGACAAAGACACCGACTGAGAAGTAATGAGCTCAAAAGCACATCTTTAAATAAACAAGCAGAGTCTAGCTACTAAGGCTCAAATTACCCACCTGAGGTGGACAGGAGACTACAGAAAGAAGGGCCTGCAGGACCAACCCCTCCTGATTGCCACACCAAACCACAGTGGAGCAAGAGACAGCACAGATTTCTCATTGCAATACCCATGATAATTTAAAATTTACTGGTGAGCTTTTTAATTCTTTGCAAATATCAATTACATATTATTTATGGTAATCACTTTAGTTCATCTGTAAACTAGAAGCCCTGTCTTCTCAAATGCAAATGCAGATCCAATGCTGAAATAATCAACAAGCTCCCTTCTGACAACAGAATTCCTGGAGGCTTAATTCTTATCGCGCCCCCTACTTTCCAGTATCCAAGGTTACAAGATTACCTGTCAATAGATAAGGATGTGGCCAGGTCACCACCTGGGAGTTACTTCTGTTTCTCCCAAAGCTGACCCTCTCTGACGCTAGCTGTTCATGATCATGAAGTGAATATGGAGCACTACCATCAGTGAACATCCAACAACAGACGTGAATATATGGAGCACTACCATCAGTGAACATCCTAAGATTAGCAACCTTCTTAAAACATCAGCGTTACCAAACTCAGTATAAAGCAACATATTTAGGGCACCACATCCTATAATCCAGAACTTGGGAAGGACTATCAAGTGTTCAAGGTCAGCTTCCGCCACAGGACAATATACAGGCCAACATGAGATCCTAGCTTTAAAAAAGTAAATAAATCAACAAAAAAAGGCCTACATCTTTGAAACACAACAAAACTCTGCATTATCCAATCTTATTCGAAAGTGAGCGATAAACAAAAATGAACAATCCCCAAATGCCTTCCTTCTACCAAAGGTCAGCAGGCTGGAGACATGGTTTGCTGAGGCCCAGAGTTCAACTTTCTGCATCGACATTAGGTGGCTCACAGCAACACGTGACTACAGCGCCACCATTCCCTGACCTCAAGAGGACACTCAGTACACAAACACATAATTTTTCAAAAACAAAAAATGTACTTCCTGAAGGCCAGGAGGCAGTCACTAGAGTAACTGAGGAATCCTCTTTGCCAAGCCCATACTAACCACTTTACCACGTACCCTCATTTCCGTCCTCATAACCAACAGATAAACAAATTACCGTCTATTTCCACTTCCAGAGTGGAAACCAACTGTAATTGTCACATGATCTCACAAAACCATCCACAGATAAATAGGGGTGACAGGAATCAAGCCAGGACTGCCTGGAGCCAGTTCTTCAAACAGTTGCATGCTCAAGAAAAAGCCTGCTGCCAGTTCAGACAGACCCTAGCCAGGCTCCAGTTACTGTAGGCGACGGCACTGCCTCAGGAAGGCTGACATCTCTTCACTGCATCAGACTTCAGCAGGAAAACAAGGCATTCAGCTTGCCCCAGCTGAAGCTGAAAATGAGGTACACAAATAACTGGAAAGCAAGAGCCTGCATCAGTAATCTAAACTGCCACAGATAAGTACAAGAGCCACAATTGTTAAGTGATCAACTGCAACCAGAACCAGAAAAGAATTTGATGTTTCCACTGAATCAATACAATTCCCATGTCACAGTACCATCCATGCAGAATCCACACAGCAATATAAATGCTACCAAATCAGAGGCTATCATCATCAACTCCCAGCCCAGGAGAACCTGCCTTCACCTGATTCCCAAACCCCTGACAAAATGTACCTTTGAAATAAGATTGCTTACGTGTTTCTGAACAACTAGAACTTTTTACTTTTTTTTCTTTCTTTTTTTTTTTTTTTTTTTTTTTTGGCTACTGTTGTTGTTTGTTTTTCAAGACAGGGTTTATCTGTCTAGCTTTGGAGCCTGTCCTGGAACTCGCTCTGTAAACCAGGCTGGCCTGAAACTCACAGAGACTAGCCTGCCTCTGCCTCCCGAGTGCTGGGATTAAAGGTGTGCGCCACCATTTCCAGATGAAACTTTTTATTTCAAATTATCAACTTTAAACAGGACTCAAAAATCATAGCTTCATCAATGGCCTGATGACCTAGCTAAAATAAATACCAAAATGTGGTATGGTAGTAGAGGCCTTTAATCTCAGCATCTATGAAGCAGAGACAACTCCATTTCTGTGCATTCAGGGCCAGCCTAGTCAACAAATTCCAGGCTAGCAAGAGCTGTAGATAGCAAGACTGACTCAAAAGCAAGAAAACAAAACAAAACAAAACCCAACAACAAAAAAATCCCAACGTTTGATCATATGACAACTTTGTTACCGAATCTGAGGGTAAATATAAAGTGCTATCAGAAATAATGGATCTAGATCTTTCAGAACAGGGGGAAGAAGGGAGAAAATAGCAGATCCATCTCCTCAAAAGGAAGCCTGTTTTGAGGTAAGGACTCACTGTACACTCCAGGAATGCCCTGAACTGGTAATCCTCCTGCCTAAGCCTCCTGAATTTGGGAACTGCAGGCATGAGGTGTCATGCCTACCTATTCCCTCCTCTAATTATCCAAATTAAAAGATTAAAACTTTTTTCTTCTTTTTAATTTCTGAAACAAAGTCTCACTGGCTTTGTAGAACTTAAGAGATCCACATGCCTCTGCCTCTCTCACCGGAATTAAAGGTGTGCCACCACACCCAGCATGTACAGTACCAAGCCTCAAGGTCTGAATCCTATCCCCAGGACCCAAGTGGAAGGAGAACTGATTGTCCCAAGTTGTCCCCTGACCTCCACACAATGTGCAGCATGGTATGTGTTCCACCCCCAGTAACTACATATATATTAGACAAAGTATAATTTTACAAAAGTCTGAGCTGGGCATGGTGATACATGCCTAAAATCCCAGTACTTAGGAGGCAGAAGAACCCAACACTTCAAGATCATCCTCAGCTATATAACACGACTGGCTGGGCTGACATAAGACTTTGTCTCAAAGCGTAAAAAATAAAATAAGTAACAGACTCGGAGCTGGCCAATGGCTGTCTGATGCCTAGAATCCACACTGTAGAAGGACCACACTGACAAGCTGTCCTCCAACCTCCAATCCCGCCCACACTCACCAGGATCACACAAAAGAAACAGAATAAACACTTAGTATTTTAACTGACTTCACATTTCAACACAGAATAAACTGAATTGAATGAGTGAGAAAAATCTTAGGTAGTAGATCATTACCTTGATATAAATTTACTGAAGCTAAATGTTTTTCCCTCTATAACCACAGGTTTTTGGTTTTGTTTTTTCGGTTTTCTTTGGGGGGTGGGGGGAGAGAATCATCTGTTGAGTTCAATCCCAGCACGGAGGAAACATAAAAAGGCTAGCAAGATACCTCATGGGCAAATAGGCACCTGCCACCAAGCCTGAACGCCGGAATACAACACCCAGAAGCACCAGGGCGGAAGGAGACAACTGACTCCACTGACTCCCAGGAAGTTGAACTCCACAGGGAAGCAATAACTGTGGGAGTGCACTCATCATAAATGTAAAAAATAATAATGGTTCTAATTAAAAATCAAAATAAACTTGTTGGCTTAGCACTAGATCCATGTTAAATTGCTGACACTGTTCAAGCAAACACACAGTAATAACAAAAGCACAAACCTCTGTAAACCTTCCCCGTCACTGATCACCTCTTCACAACACTCTACTTTCTAGACCACAAAGGAAAAATAAAACCACTAACACCCTTGACCCAGAGCTAATGTAGCAAGCGTGAGGCCCTGGGGTCCATCCCAGCGCTGCACAGATGGATCTGGAGCCCTGAGGTCCATCCCAGCACTGCACAGATGGATCTGGAGCCCTGGGGTCCATCCCAGCACTGCACAGATGGATCTGGAGCCCTGGGGTCCATCCCAGCACTGCACAGATGGAGCATCTGGAGCCCTGGGGTCCATCCCAGCACTGCACAGATGGATCTGGAGCCCTGGGGTCCATCCCAGCACTGCACAGATGGAGCATCTGGAGCCCTGGGGTCCATCCCAGCACTGCACAGATGGAGTAGCTGTTGCCCTGGGGTCCATCCCAGCACTGCACAGATGGATCTCGAGCCCTGGGGTCCATCCCAGCACTGCACAGATGGATCTGGAGCCCTGGGGTCCATCCCAGCACTGCACAGATGGACCTGGTGCCCTGGGATCCATCCCAGCACTGCACAGATGGACCTGGTGCCCTGGGGTCCATCCCAGCACTGCACAGATGGATCTCGAGCCCTGGGGTCCATCCCAGCACTGCACAGATGGATCTGGAGCCCTGGGGTCCATCCCAGCACTGCACAGATGGAGTAGCTGGTGCCCTGGGGTCCATCCCAGCACTGCACAGATGGAGCAGCTGGTGCCCTGGGGTCCATCCCAGCACTGCACAGATGGATCTGGAGCCCTGGGGTCCATCCCAGCACTGCACAGATGGATCTGGTGCCCTGGGGTCCATCCCAGCACTGCACAGATGGAGCAGCTGTTACCCTGGGGTCCATCCCAGCACTGCACAGATGGAGTAGCTGGAGCCCTGGGGTCCATCCCAGCACTGCACAGATGGAGTAGCTGTTGCCCTGGGGTCCATCCCAGCACTGCACAGATGGATCTCGAGCCCTGGGGTCCATCCCAGCACTGCACAGATGGATCTGGAGCCCTGGGGTCCATCCCAGCACTGCACAGATGGACCTGGTGCCCTGGGATCCATCCCAGCACTGCACAGATGGACCTGGTGCCCTGGGGTCCATCCCAGCACTGCACAGATGGATCTCGAGCCCTGGGGTCCATCCCAGCACTGCACAGATGGATCTGGAGCCCTGGGGTCCATCCCAGCACTGCACAGATGGAGTAGCTGGTGCCCTGGGGTCCATCCCAGCACTGCACAGATGGAGCAGCTGGTGCCCTGGGGTCCATCCCAGCACTGCACAGATGGATCTGGAGCCCTGGGGTCCATCCCAGCACTGCACAGATGGATCTGGTGCCCTGGGGTCCATCCCAGCACTGCACAGATGGAGCAGCTGTTACCCTGGGGTCCATCCCAGCACTGCACAGATGGAGTAGCTGGAGCCCTGGGGTCCATCCCAGCACTGCACAGATGGAGCTGGTGCATTGGGGTCCATCCCAGGGCTGCACAGATGGATCTGGTGCCTCCTGTAATTCCTGCACTCAAGATCATCCTCAACTAGACATCCAGACGGGGGTCATCCTGGGACTGCAGGGAACTCTGAGTCAAAAAAAAAAAAAAAAAAAGTCGAGCGTCTTTACTTAAAATACAGAGAAAGAGCCAGGCATGGTGTCACATTATTTGGGAAACAGACAGGAGAATCAGAGTTCAAAGTCAGTCTGGGTCACATGAGCCCCTGGGGCATATGTGGGAGGAGGGCAAGTCTGAACACCTAGAGCACAATTTCACGTAATTACTGGAGTCAGACCTGGTGGGTGAATCTGCAACCCAAGTAGCTAAGGCGAGGCTTGGAGGGTCAGGAGTTGAAGGTCAAACTGCACCAGAGACTTACCAAGTCTCTAAACCACAGGCGAAAATAAAAGACATACTCTATTAGGATGCTGAAACGATCATCTCTGATCATTTCACCAAGTTCTCCCTGGTTTTTAAATTCTGCCTCCTTTAGGAAACCCCGGAAGGCAAAGGCTTCACAGTGGAGAAAGACTAGACACCACACCTCAACTGGCTGGTGCCCATTCCGCCAATCCTCCTCCTGTATTTTTTTCCTTACCTGAGCATATGGGCTCCAGGCAGGCCTTGTGTTCACTCTGTGCTACAGTCTCTAAGCAGCAGTCAATTCATTTTGTTCAACTGAAAAATCATGCTGGAAAGCACACATCTTTGAACTCTAAACTAAACATTTTGAAAGGACATAACATCAAATTAGTTGCCTTAAGAGTCAATTACCCTGGTGGGTTGGCATAAAAACCTTCGGAGGGAGATGGCTAAGAGGATGTTCTTCTGGTAGGTTAAACCCACTCACACTGAATACACAGACCTACACTGAATGCTAATGTGTTAATGGCTCAAATCAAGCTCCAATGTTCATCAAAATGTTATAACCACAGAAAGGCCAAAATAACAATTTTATTTAGGTATACTACTGAGGAAAGCCTGAGCTAAAAGACCAGGAGAAAACTATTAGGTTCAGTGGAGTGTGGGAATGGCATTCAGGAAGCAGAGGCAGAATTGCTGCAAGCTCCTGGCCTCACTAGGCTGCATGACTAGTGAGACCCTTTCCAAAAACAAACAAAACCAGGAGGTGACAGCACACCCCAGTAATCCCAGCACTCACAGGCAATCGGCTGTCTGTGAGTTCAAGGCCAGCTTGGTCCACTGAGCAGCCAGGGATACACAGAGAAACCCTGCCTCTAGAGACCAAAAAAAAAAAAAAAAAAAAAATAGCCAGAAGGAACCATCTAGAAAGCAAAGTCCTTGGCACTGTTAAGGAACCCACAACTGGACTAGCACACTTTGAGCAGCAACACTGTAGAAGTGGAAAAAGTCTGAGACCAGTCTTAGTTACACTCAGTTCAAAGGAAGTCTGGACTACCTGAGATCCTGTCTCAACACACACCAATTCCAAAATCTTAAGCATCATACCTGGCAAACACACAACACAGCTTGAACATCCCTGGTCAGAAAACCCACAATCTGAAGTGCTGCAAAAATCCAAAACTTCAACCAGACCTCAGATAACAAAGACATCGACCAGCAAAAGTGTTAACACTAAATATGAAATCACTTTAGGCTATGATACAAGGTGCGCATGAAACAAACCTGACCTTCAGATTCAGACTAGGATCCTAGTAGCCCCAAGATTCCACGGTAAAATCTGAAGGAAAAATCCACAACACCTCTGTGTCCCAGATAAGGTTTCAGATAAGAAACAGTCAATGTGCACACCTGGATGAAGTGGAGACGGTAACACAATTCTAAACTGGAGTCTAGTATTCCAGTTCAAAGGACAAACCTACCCACTTTCACTAAGAATGGACCAAGTTTTTCTCCCTGGCCCACTCCAGCAACATTAAAATTGCAGCAACATCTCCATGTCTGAAATACTATTAGAAGCCCAAGTCAGAAAGCAGACTCTAGCCCATCAATGAACAGACAGGATGGGCACGGCTCATTTTAACACGGGCGCTCTATAAACAACCCATTCTCCATGATTCTCCAAAGAAGAGAGATCTTCCCCCTCAGAGGCAGAGCACCTCACAAAGGCACAACAGGGCCTATCCCCACAAACAAAGCAAAAGAGGGGAAGGGGATTGCCACAGGCATTAAATGCAGTGGACCCAGAGAAGAACATGTCAGGACTGCAAAAGAGACTTCTTGAAGTGTGGGGCTGAAACTTCAGAGAAAAAGCCAAAGGGAAGGAAAGGCACAAGCGGAACTACAGCACTAACAGACACAGCAGCTCCAGGATCTGGGGGCCAGCGAGGGGCCACCTGGAGGAGAGGGCATGGAAAGTGGAACTCGTGCAAGAGTCCTAAATGTCCGGCTGAATGAAGCCCATGAACTCAGTCTAGTTGGCAAGAGGCAACCATTTTGGATTATTTTTTTTTGGGGGGGGGGACTAAGTGATGAAAGCCAGTAGAAATGACACTGTCGATAGTTACATTAGGTACGAGAAATCTGTTCAGAAAACCAGGAACGTTAATTAATGCAAAGACCAAACCTAAAACTCCCACATTCATGGACTTCCTGTGAACTTGCTGCCAGAAGACAGGAGCCTCAGAGCCACACATACTGTCCCCAAGCCACTGCCCCTGCCCCTCACTACCTGAGCCTCTGTTCCTCAGTTAAATTTAGGGTACCAGCTGCTCAAATTGTCACAAGGACTTGTCAAAGCACCAGTCTTGTCCTGACAGACAGACATGTGACACACAGCACTAACGCTGCTGAGAGAGGTAAAAAGAAGAACGTATGGGAAGGAGACCTGAGCGAGTGTCCTAAGGAAGACTCACGACAGCTGAGACAGGGAGTGCGGACTCACACACGGTTAGGGCTTGAGGACAGACCACAAGTTCTGTCAGACATCAAAACTTAAAAACTTGAAAATGTTTCCAGTGAAACACAGATTTGAAGCCTAAGACCAGAAACTAAGACATGGGAAAGCCCACACCAAACAAGTCCTCGTGAGCAAGCCTCGAGCACAACGTTGAGAATAAATAAATTATGCTAAATTTATTTCAGGAATTCTGCCCACAGATTCAGGAAACAGACCTGCCGAGGGCTTTACATGCTATTATGCCCCATAACAGTAACACACACAAAACACCTACCTCATGACAAAAGGCCTGGCTTGACATTCAGGCGATGTTTGGCAAGTCAAACACTGCTCTCAACACCACACATACACCAACTGCACTGCCTCAACTATGATACAAGGGGGAATCTTAACTAACAGCACTAGTCTACCCTGAGGAAGGAGAACCAAAGGACCTTGCTCAGAGCGCTGCACGACATCACATGTAGGACCTTCTACACGTTTTCAGAAATGCACACTCCTGAGCACAGCTGGCCACACTCTTTTTTGCTTTCCATTCTTAACTTTCTGTTTCTGTCACAGTATTTGGAAAGGCTACCTTTACTAGTAGGAAAAACAGCAAGTGACAGGACACTCCATCTCAGCAGACAGCTGGAGGGCTCTGCATGTCGGCAGAGCTCCTGGACCATCCATCCACCACACCAACACCTAGACCATCCATCCATTCATCTACCACGCCAGCACCTGACAGAGATACCTCAGAGCTACAGTGCCAATTAGAAACACAAGCACTGTCAGGAAATCAGAAATCCAGGCTTGGCAAAGCCACAGGGAAATGTCATCTAGAAAGAGCACGGAGGAAGGGTCAGAAAGACTAGGTGGAGCACTTCTTCAAGGTCTACAAGAATTATCTTTTTTTTTTTTGATTGGAGAGACAGGGTTTCTCTGTAGCTTTGGTTCCTGTCCCGGAACTAGCTCTTGTAGACCAGGCTGGCCTCAAACTCACAAGAGATCTGCCTGCCTCTGCCTCCCAAGTGCTGGGATTAAAGGTGTGAGCCACCACCGCCAGGCAAGAATTATCTTCTGAGCACTTCTCCACCTCATCGAAAGCCAACACTACAGACTGACCACAAGCTGCACCTCACACCTCCTGGAGGCTCAGGGCCCCTTTCCTCTGGCTCTCAGGCGAAGGTCAATTACTGTACTGTTATGACACCAGAGGCAGTAAGCAGTGAAACCCCTGAGTATCAGCTCACTACAGTTTTGCTGGCCGTCTGGCGCGCAAAGTGAATGGTTCCCAGCTACACAGGCACGGGGGAAGGAAGAGCTGAGAACAAAGTATAAACGCCTGCTGCTCACTGCCTTCACCTTCCAACTTTAGGAATGTACACTGTAAATGTTATTTCTGAAAAGGAGGAAATTTTTACTTTACCAGAAAAAAAAAAACAGTCCTAACCAGTGGCAGTGTTTCTGCCATCATGTCTCCCCTGAGTTCCAATTTCTCTGTTCGTTTTTCCGTAAGTAACAAATCTTACAAATGTTTCAACTAACTCCATCTAAAGGGCTCAGTGACTCTCCGCACTATGGGTAGACTCATTTGTCCACTCTGAGCGCACTGAGTTAGACTTCACCACACATGAACTAGCACACTCACTCAACAGGCCAAAGGCTCCAAAGGTCCATTTGGCACACCCCTTTTTATCAGAAGCCCCATATTTATAAAGCAGTGGTTACCCTTCCTGCTCACTGACTTGAATGCTTCCCAGTGCACAAGAAGTATTTATTTCTTGTTTTCTTGGCAGACAGGTATTAAAATAACCAATCTTATAAAACCTTCATTAGATTGATTCCAAATACCAAAGGGGTCTTGGGCACATGTAAAAAGTTTAAGTGTTTAACGGTTCTTCAACAAAAGTCAAGACAAAATTTAATCTCAAGGCTGTATGTAGCTCAGGGGTAGAGCACTTGCCTAGCTTGAGTAAACCCTAGCATCAATTCCCAATACTGTGCAAGAAACACATCCAAATTGAGAAACTACTCAGTTTAGCACCAGTGTCTCCTATGTAAACAACAAGTACAGGTTAGGCATGTGCTTCAAACATAGGGCGAAGGTCCAAGAATTCTGAAGTAACTAACAAATCAATTAAGTGGCTTAACTTTTGACACACACTGTTTCCTTCCCCCACAGCTTAGTGTTTGTCCTAAATACTAGAGATCTGACTCTACTTAAACTACAGCAAAGAGGGAAAGTGATTTGAGTGTTTAAGGGTTGTGATTACAGACTTCATGCCTTGCAGGCCACCAAAACTAAGAGAAAATCCCAACGCAGCAGAAAAGCCTCAACTTAGAAGCTAACTGCACACAGGGCCTGCCTACCTCCTTTTAGACACGTTTTTTGTCTGGTCACCCCTCCCCCATAGGTAAATGCCAACTGTTTCTAGAACTCTTAATGATAATTTGGGAAGCTTGCCATTAACTCCCACGACACAATCCAACTGATACACAATGTTTCTTTGCAGACAAAGATGCCCTACTTCCCCAGACTATAAACTTATTAAGGTGGTGAGAACGCACAGTTCCAGGAAGTGAGGATTACTGAAGTACTCCAATAAGCATGGCTCTTATTTAACAAAAATGAACATGAATTACATAGGGAAACCCCAAACTCACTACCTCCAATGGGCCACCAAGATGCTTACTGCAAGTCATTTTAGTTAAATCAGTAATGATAGGGCCTAGTACTATCCCAAGAGACTTGGGGAGAGGAGGAAAAAGACATTACTTTACATTGGTGGGGCATTTAGTCTCAAGATTCAAACTAAAACTAACACATCATTTCACCCACCATATTTTATTAACATGTTTAGACCAGCCAAAGGTTCCTATATGGGAAACAAGAAAGTCAACAGTAAACTTGCCTAATTAACTGTAAATGACATAGGTAGGAAAATCCTTCACCCTGGGTCCTATGGCGTGCAAGGTCTTAAGAAAACTCCAGACTGAGGAAATGTCATGTTTAGCGACGTTCCAACACTTCTGTGTGATCACCAAATTATTTTCAGTGTTTGGTAACCCAACAAAAAGAGCGTTTCTTAAAAGCCACTCAACTCACATTACACGGAATAGACCATTTTCACAACTTAAATTTAATCCAAATTGAGAACTTCCAAAATTACCTAACACTCTTAATACATGCATGGCTCGCCTCGAGTTGCCTTTCAACATGGAATATTACACTTAAATGAAAGTCAGCCCCTGTTCCAAAAAAAAAGACATCGGTTGCAAAGAGGAAGTCACCCAGCAAACACTCACAACCTGGCCTCTACACTGTCAGAAGACAATGTGACTTGTGTGCCACCCCGAAACTTACCAGGAAGCTGACAATAAGTTTGCCAACTGTATACACTTCTGACCCAACTTTACCGAGGCTGTGGCCAGGGCCTCCTTCTGGAGAGGCCACAGACACAAGGTGCCCACACGCTCGTCCCGAGCGAGCGAGGCCGGGCCGCGCCCCTCCCCCGCCTGCGCCCCAACAGCCGCCCGCAGTCCCCGCCGCCACCCGGGGTCTCCGCGCGGCGCGGCCGGGAGGGGAGCGCGACCGGGTGACTGCAGCCCGCGCGCCCGAGCGCGGACGGGCGCCCATCCCGAGCCCAGCCCGCTCCCCCGCTACGCGAGTCTCGGGCGGCTGCGGCCCCGCACCCAGCCTGCGCCCCCACGCCCGCTCGCCGGGGCCGAGCGCCTCCCGCAGCCGGCCACCCCGACCCGGGAGGGGGGGCAGCACGTGAGCGCGGCCGCCCCTCCCCCGCGCCCAGGCCAAGTTCGCAGCGCCCGCCGCCCCGGGCCCGCGCTCACCTGCTTGGAGACGCTGTCCCCTCCCGGACGTGCGGCGCTCCCCTCCTGGCCGCCGTCGGCACCCCGAGGCGCCCTGGGGTGCGGGCGCTGACAGCCGGGCGGCGGGTCGGGCGGGGGAGGGGCGCGGGGGCAGGGCGCAGCACCGAGGCAGGAGGGGAGCTGTTACTAAGGGAGAGAGCCAAGCGCGCGAGCGGCCAACGGCTCCGGCTCGGCACCGGGGAGCGCGGGGACCAGCCAGGCACAAATGAGCTCCGGGCCCGCGGCGGCGGCGGCGGCGGCGGCCGCGCAGCAAAACAAACCCGAGCGGCCTGCGCCGGGCGCGCGGGGAGGGCGGAGGGAGCGAGGAGGGGGAGGGGACGGGGAGGGGGAGGGGAGGAGGACCCGCGGAGGGGGAGGGGACGGGCACAGGTGGGGGAGGGGAGGAAGTGTGGAGACCCCCGGGAGGGGGCAGGGAGCCTGGAGGAGGCTGGGAGGGGGAGGGGAGCCTGGAGGAGGCTGGGAGGGGGAGGGGAGCCTGGAGGAGGGGTGGGGAAAGAGAACGTGGAGGGGGGAAGGGAGCCTGGAGGAGGAGAGGCGTGGGGGCAGGGAGCCGGAGCCTCGGAGGGGGAGGGGAACCACGTGGGGGGAGGGAAGGGGAGGAGCGCGGGGTGGAGGAGGGGAGCTCCGGAGGGGCGGGCCCCAGCGGAGGCAGCGCGGCGATGGGGGTGGCGAGCGGCTCTAGTCTCCGCTTCCTCACTCGCTCAGAGCTCCAACCACCCTCCCTCCCTCGCCGGCGGCGCTGGGGGCTGGGCCCGCAGCGCATTCTTTCCAGAGCCGGCAGCCCGGGCTGTCCCGCGGCCTGGGTGGCGCTCGGGTCCGCTCGCCCCGGGCAGCTTTGCGAGCCGCGGCTGCCCAATCCCCGGAGGCGGCGGGCAGGTTCGGGAGCGCGGCGCGGGCTCCGGACGGACCTCGGGTGCTAAGCGCCGCACACTCCGCGGCGTGTAAACTCGCCTGCTCCGAAGCGTACCTAGAAAGGGGCTTCATCTGCCGAGCGAGTTACAGAATGGGATCCGAGCACCGCGCATGAGGGAGGCGCGCACACGGCGAGAGGGGTTTGGTGCTAAGGCAAAGCTGTAATTGAAGTATGTGTGCACAAATGTGCGACTTATCGTCTTCTGGGTCTGTTGGGAAGGTTTGATCGATCAGTTCACATTGCGCGAAAATAAACTCATAGACTGAATGAATGTTCACTAAGTATGCACCGTGGTGTGGCATCCGCGGGAGTTGATCTCCTACTTTGTGCATGCATGTGGCACGTGAAGGCGGTTTCTTAAGTACAGTTCGGCTGACCAACAATGTCGCAATGTGATTTGGAGTGGGGTGCAGAGGGCTTGTGTTTTGTTTTTTAAGGGAAACATTTTTAAACACTGCGTTAACCTTCCTGAGCTTCTCAGAAACCTGGATCGTAAGAAGCAGCCTTCCTTTTCATTCTAACAGACGACTTGAAACTTTATCTTTACAAATAATATTTTGTTACCTTCTTAGGTGAAAGTTTCTGGTTTCAAGTTGTCTAAGTATTTAGATACATGCGTTTGTGTCCTGTCAAGCATTGGTCTTCCTTTAGTGCCTCAAACAAATTTTTAAACAAAGTATCTTTTCAAGTAACTTTCACCTACCTAATAAACTCAGTGACTAGACTAGTTTTTTTTTTTTCAGTCAAGGTCAATGTATCTATCTTCCCTATGAGCCCCCTCCTTGCCTGCAGCAGTCTGTTATGACGGAGATTGCTGGAAGAGAGTGGAAAGGCCCCCCAAAAAGAAAGTGTGTGGAGTTGGAAATGCCCTACCTACCAGAAAGTTCAAAGCCTGTGCCTGGCTGTCCTTGAAGTTGTAGTCCTGGTGAAAGAGAGATTGTTAAATTAAACAACGTCACCTGATGGCAATGTTGATAACGGCTTCCAAAACACAGAAGAGTTTTCAGAGGGAGCTGGGTTTGCCTTTCAGTGGCCTGCCAAAGCTCAGGCCTGGCTCAGTCCCTCAGCTGACCAGAGGATGTAGTCTCTTTCCTTTGGCAAAGTTGTTTAAGAACTGTCCAGTGGTGTCTCTCTCTCTCTCTCTCTCTCTCTCTCTCTCTCTCTCTCTCTCTCTCTCTCTCTCTCTCTCTCTCTCTCTCTCTCTCTCTCTCTCTCGTGTTTTGAGACAGGGTATCTCTGTAGCTTTGGAGCCTGTCCTGGAACTAGCTCTTGTAGACCAGGCTGACCTCGAACTCACAAAGATCCATCTGCCTCTGCCTCCTGAGTGCTGGAATTAAAGGCATGCGCCACCACCACCCGGCCCATAAACCTCTCTTAAGTAAAGTAACCAAGGTTCTTTGTCTGAACCACTCAGTGAACCTCTAAACTATGTTGGGTAGTGGAGTGGGGTAGGCAAGCTGAGATTCCTGCCCTTGACCTAGACAATAGCTACAAGAAAATGAAAGCACACTTTGAGTGGATAAAGAAGTCCTTCAGTCCTTCCACTCAGCTCCAAGCAGGTGATTCTTAATGCTCCTGTGAAAGGTCTCTTCTAAAAACAGTCCTCCTTCCCCCCAGTTCTTAGCTCTCTGCCAAGCTGCATCCTGCAGTGATTGCCTGTGCACTGGCAGTTGAGAGTGGTGAGAATCCATGAATTTGTTAGGCAAAATATCTTAGGATGGAAATTGCATTATTTAAGTGCCATGACAGAAAAGTGCTTTTCAAGCTTGTTTTGGGGAGGGGATTTTTTTTTCTGTTTTGTTTGTTGGTGGGAGTTTGGGGGGGTTGTTTTCATGGTTTGCTTGGTTTTTGTGGTTGCTTCTGAGAAGGATTTTCCTCTGTACCTCAGCCTGGTCTCAAATGCTTGGCAATCTTCCTGCCTACCCTCCTAAAGCCAAGAGGATACCTTACCATTATTAAAGATTACCTGGGCCTTTGATATTGCTCAGCAGCTTGATATTTCACCTGATGACCTACGTTCACTTCAGTTCCTATTTTCCAATTACAAAATGGGAGGCCGCTCAGCAGAACTGAGACCCTTGAGGGTTCACACCTTAATCCCCACACTTGAGATGCAGAGGCAGGTAGATGTCTGGTTTGAGGCCAACCTGGTCTACATGGTAAGCTGTAAGCCAGCCAGTGCTACACAGTGAGACCCTAACACCAAAATAAGAAAGGTAAGAACTTAGTCCAGAGGTTGTGGTCCTCTCGCTGTGGCATGTTTGCACCTGCACTCACACACACAGTCAACAGCATCCTTACATCATTTTAGATGCTCTACTTTTCCCTAAATGTGGGAAATACATGAGCTTGAGTCTACCTGCTAAAGAGAGTTGGCTATTCTGGTTTCTAGATACAGGAGCCCATCTGAAAGCTCAGTGTGGCTTTAGCAATCTTTATTTTTTTATCGATTTAATATTTTGATCCCTGTGTGTGGTGCATGACAAAACTTTTCCTTGGGAGAAGAAACATGCTCATCTACTCACCCCAGATAGGGAACCCACGACAGAACAAAGTACTGATACCACCAAAGTCCGACTTGGTGAGCCAGTTGGGGTTGCTTACAGAAAGAAGCAGAAATGACTCAAAGACAGCTGTATCACCAAAACCCACTCCGACATGGGTGACAGCTCAGAAAACCGGGCACCTAGGACACATAGCAAGCCTGAAAGCAACATATAGGGTGCAGAGTGCCCTTTCCAGGTGCCTCAGTTGGCCTGACCTCTTCCAGGCAGCTCTGCAGTGTCTCTGTTTCTTCCAGACAACTGGTCTCAGGTGAACTTCACAGCCTTTCTCCTCCAGGTGTCTTCTTTGTAGCCCACCTTCTCTTCTCTGAGAGGGCCTCTCAGCTCTTGTTGTTTACTCTAGCAGGGGAAGCCCAGTGAATCTGGTCAGTTTCAGGAAATTCTTAAAACTAGTTTTGTATTGTTCACCTGCCTGCTTAGGGGCTTTGTGTTGGGCCTGCTGGAATGTTTTAATCTCAAGGAAACTGTTACACAGCATGTGTGTATGTGTGACAGCAGTGTGTGTGTGTGTGCGTGTGTATGTGTGTGTTTAAGCTACCCAATCCAACCAAACGTGGGTCCTCTGCAAGAGCAGCAAGCCCTGTTACCCTGAGCTATTTCTCCAGCATCAGCATCTTAAAGACTTAGATAAATGGGCACTGTGTGACGGTAGAATGAACCTCACCCTTTAGCCATTCCAACATTCCTAGCACACAAAGTCAAAGGCTGCACTGAAGTTCAAGCAGTAATCAGACCTGGGCAAATTGATAAGAATTGTTACTAATTTTCAATGATTGACTGCCTACTTCCCAGGAACCATCTCCAGCACTGCCTAAACCAGATCTGGTCTTGCACACTTGTAACCCAAAGATCTGAGGAGGTGGATAGAGGGTGATCAGAAGTAATCATTATTATCATTTATAAACAGGTGATGGGGGACCCATGAGTAGAGTCCCTCAGCAGGTTCCCTTGAGGGTGGAAGACCATGGCAGGTCAGAGACAGACAGATACATCTTGCAGAAATAGAGTTTATTTAGTGGGTTGTAGAGGGGGAAGGGAAGGGGAGAAAGGGGTGGGGGAGAAGGGAGAGTGGCAGAAGCTGCCTCTCCAGAAGGGCAGAGAGAGAATGTGCTTGCCTCAGCGGAAGTGGGGAGGTTGGGAGTGGGCAGGGCTTGTCTCTTAAAGAGACAGGGTACCAAGGTGACAGACCAGGCCAGCAGATTATAACAGTCCTATCTTTTTCTTATAATAAAAAGGTGGGAAGTTAGGCACAGCAGGTTGAGGGAATTGGGACAGCAGTTTTTCAAGACTGCTTCCTGCTTATTTGTGGGTGTTGTCTGGGGGAGGGTCCTGAGAAATCTGGGTGCTGGTCACATCCTGGGGTAGCTGGTCACTTTACTCCTGTCCAGGGTTTGTGGTGTGGAATTATCCAGTGTCTCTTGGACCTGGCAAGTTGTTGGCAGAGCAGAGGACAAAGTTAAGTTTAGGAAGAAAAATTTTAGGGCCAGGGAATTGTATCTGACCTATTTAAGGTGAATCCTTCAATTTGGCTCCCTGGAGCTCACAAGAATTTTTGAGTTTGAAAACATAAGTTTTAGACATATATGTTGTATAAATGGCAACATATTTATGTCATAATGACTGTGACAGATATTTTTGCACAATGAAAAGTATTTTTTAAGACTATGAAAGGGAGCATGAGAGATAAATTCGATAACTTGTATCTGTCCTCATACCTTTATAACTTGAAAGCACACACCTTAATAATTTGCATTTGTATATCTTAAAACACCTTTTATCTAGAACATATTAAGAAGTTATATTGAAATTTGTTTAGTGAGTTTGTCCTTTTAACTGATAAATCCTCTCAGCTATCAAACTGCATCTTTGAGAAGGATATAATTTTATGTGAGTTATTGATTAAATAATGGCAGAGAACTTACTTGGTTGGTCACCTAGAGCCACTCCTCAGGGTCCTCCATGATCATTGAGGGCAGGGGCGTCAGGACTGTGTTTGTCCATGATCGTTGAGGGCAGGGGCTTCAGGACTGTGTTTGTCTTCTGCGGTTAAAAGCAGGGCCTGCCAGGCTCCAGAAGATCCTGTATGTTAGAAATGTGTAGGACGACAAGTCTACCTTGACCTAAGAAGCTAGGCTCCAGTGATTCTGTCCACTGTCTGGAGATCTTCAGTTTAGATGAAAGGCAGTTTCACCCAGTGGTTAGTGCTTTCACTTGATGAAGCTAATTGTGGATGGGCATTGTTCTGTGCCCACTCTTTGGAGGAAATGGAGTGCTGCTGCTAGGAGCCAACCTGTCTCTCTGTTATGAAAAGTCTTTTAATAATTAAAAATATAAATTCCCCAGATCTCTGAGCAGTTGAAGGCTGTTTATCACGTATAGATAAGTTATAACTACAGTATAGAATCTGCCTGGAGAGCTGGGTCCAAGCTTGACTGTTTTTGACTTAGCAGGTGAGATTTATACTTGTAAAAGACAAAAAAGGAAAAAACTGCTTGCAATAGAAGCTTAACAGTAAAATTGACAATAGTGGAGCACAGCTTAATATATTAAAGCAGGATTGGATTACATATATGGCATTTTTGTAAGAGGCTTAAAAGTACCAATTTAACATATGAGACTGATTGCTTTCTTAGTCTGGAATGAGATATAATGAATTTACAACACTTAACAAACAGTAAGTATACATGTATTTACACATAGTTGAATTTAAGTTCCACATAAAATTAAATCAAAAATGAGCAAGAGGAAGCTGGTTAGTGGTTGGGACCTCACGTGGAGAGCCTACTGCCAGTGCTCTTTGGCTGGGGTGGAACCTCTGGCTCCTCCCTTTGTTAAGGTCAGAGAAAATGGCGGCAGCCATGGTTCTCCACGTGGTGTGACCATTTAAATTTAGCCGTCAGCTGATGGAAGTTAGAAATGTCAGCCTGTTTCCCACAGAGGAGGCAGAAAAATAAACAACATGCTCAAGCCCTTGTCCATTCAGCCACACGATAACAGGGGCCAAGAAAGGGCAGTCCCAGAGGGGGCAGCAGGTCTGCCTGGTGGACGGGAGACAGACAGACAGCAGGTCTGCCTGGTGGACGGGAGACAGACAGACAGATCATGCTGAGAGTTTGGGCATAGAGTTTATTTAGTGGATTATGGAGTGGAAAGGGAAGGGGGGGGGGAGGGAGAGAGGCAGAAGTTGCCTCTCCAGAAGAAGGAGAGGGAGAGAGAGAGAGACTGCTTGCCTCAGTGGAAGGGTGGAGGTTGGGAGTGGGCAGGGCTTGTCTCTTAAGGGGACAGTGTACCCAGGTGACAGACCAGGCCATCAGATTATAACAATCATTCCCTGCTATGTAAGGAATTCTAGAACAGTATGGACTAGTCTCAAAAACATAAGTTTTAGGTAGATACGGTGGCACATGTCCTTAACCCCAGCACTTGGGATGCAGACCCAGAAGGATCTCTGAATCTGAGGCCAACTTTGTTTACATAGTGAGTTCCAGGACATCCAGAGCTACGCAGAGAGACCCTGTCTCAAAAAATAACTTTTAGGTCCTGGGAGTTTGTCCATTCAGTAAAAGCAATTATTACAAAGCTGGAAAAAAGCAATCACTGTTCACACACACACACCTCTGGCTAAACAAATCCTGACTCGTCTTACTTCACCCAAGGAGTGTTATCTAGCAAAATTTTAAACCACTATGATGCTTTAAAATGTTTATGTAGCCCATAAAATTAAAGCACTCAAAACAAACTTAATAGTATGTGGAAGATGTTTGGTGCCCCAAGTAGTCAGCTATACCTCGTGTCTTTCATTCTCAGCACTCAGTAGAAGCTCATGTTTGCTGAGCTTCCATGGGCATTCTTCTGGTGCACTGGGATGGGTTCCTTCTGTCTTGTGCAGTTCTGTGGTTCTTGGGCTCCCAGGCTGTGCTGTCAGGACTGATGAGCAGCTTGGCAAGAGTCTGGATCTCATCATGTCTTTGCAAAGTGAACTCCTGTGTCCTTTCTCCATCGGCATGACCTTGTCACAGGCTGCTTGACCTGTGCTCAGATTCTGTAAGTGTTGGTCCCAATATAGTCCCTCAGACTCACAGGTTACATGACAAAAAGCCTGATACTGCATCTCTTTTGTTCACTTTCCTGGCCAATCTGAGATAGGCGCCTCTTCCAAGGGAGGGACACCCCTCTTTCTTTTCCCACGCTAGAGCCCTTAAGGCAGCTGTGTGTCAGTCGGCCATTGCTGTCTTTGTTTAACCCAGCGGCACCGTGCTTATACTTTGGGGGTAAATAAATCTCCTTTGTACTGAGAATCTGGTGTTGTATGCTGATTCCAAGTTCCTTTCAATAAGCTCAATGGGCTTTACTTGAGAGTTTTCATTTCAATAAAAATAATAAAATTATATTGAAGGAGATATTTAAAAAAAATAAATGACAAACAAGCTAACACCCAGGAGACTGAGGCAGGAGAATTGGCATAATTTCAATAGCCAGGCTATTTAGCCAAGATCCTATATCAAAAAAGGCCCTCCAAAAAGGGGGGGGGGGGGAAGGCCCTCTTTAATCCTAGCACTTGGGAGGCAGAGGCAAGCAGATTTCTGAGGCCAGCCTGGTCTACGGAATGAGTGCCAGGCCAGCCAGGGCTATAGAGAAGCCCTGTCTCAAAAAAACAAAAAAAGAAAAGGGGTCAGGGAAGATGATTTAGCAGTCCTGTGACTCACAATCACCTATAACTTCAGTTCCAGGGTTCTTAATGCTCTGTTTGGCCTCCACAACTGAACATATCCACATGCAGACACATACATACATGAATAATTTTTTATTTCTTTTTGTTTTTATTTCTTTTTGTGCAAGTTTCCCTGTAGCTTTGGAAGCTGTCCTGGAGTTCTCTCTGTAGACCAGGCTGGCCTCAAACTCACAGAGACATCCGCCTGTCTCTGCTTCCAAGTGCTGTAATTAAAGGCGTGAGCCACCACCATCTGGCAACATATAATTTTTAAAATAATAATCTTGAAAAAAATTACACCTACTATTCATATCTCTCAGAATCTGGAAATAGCAGGTAGGATCCTGTGTGTGATTCGGTCAGAACAGAAAGCCAACCACACACACACAACACATTGTCTCACCAAGCACCTTTAATTGACAGCCTTGTACTGCCCTGGCAGCATGAAAAGCTTCATATTGTGTTGACAATTTTGCTATCATTCAACAAACATTTATTTATGCTTAGTGAAGAAGGCATTCAGAAGCTGTTTACAGTGAACCAAACAGCACCTACACATTATGGAGTTTAGATCTCAGTCTCGTACTAAGTAGGGGTTAAGAATATAAAGAAACTTTCAAAAAATATATTCAAGTTGCATAATTGAGGCTTTGTAGGCTCAGTTGGGAGAGGCTTTCCTAGCATGCATGAAGCCAGGGCTTCTTCAGCACTACATAAAGAGGATAAGGGAGGATAAGATCTCCAAAGCCCTCCTAACTTCACACAAAATTTATGGTCATCCTGTGCTAAGTGAGACTAAAAATAAAGAATAAACTAAGTTGCATTATGGTTTAACTTTTATCATAAAGACAGTATAAAATGGCTTGGGTAGGTTTGTCCTCTTTTGCTGCTCCTGTTCAAGTGGAGCGTTTGAATAAGCTGTCAAAGAACTAGCTTGCAAGCATGAAGCCCTGAGTTTGACTCTCACCCACCCACACAAATGCTGGGCATGAGCCAAAGAGATGACTCGTCAAGTAAAAGTGCTTTTTCTACAAGCCTGATGGTTTCAGTCCAGAACCCATTTAAAGGCAGGAAGAAAGATGTCCTCCTGTGCACATGTTCTCCCACACTTACTACGTACATATGCACACCCGAACACTCATGTACCAAAGGGTCAGACTGTTGTGTAGTACACCAGCTCCTGCTGTCCTAGGCAAGTCCAGTCACTGGTGGCTACACTCCTCATTGATAACCACACTCAAACGTTAAGTCTTAACAAAGCTGAGCAAAGTAAGGTGGGGTGTGAGCATGGTGCATTGTTTCAGATAGAGAGAGAACACATTGTTCTGAGTTATACTGACACCTGAACAGAACGTTAATGGCAGAGAAGTGAGTATCCACCATCAGGAAAGGAGCATCCAGGTAGATGGAACATCAGGTACGTGAAAACAGAGGTGAAAGCACACCTGCTGTATCCTGGGAATGAAAACAGTTGTCAGCTAGCTGGTTGGCAGGAAGCAGAGAAAGGTGAAAGGCCTTTCCCTTCTCAGACATGGAAAGACATAGGAAAGCCTTGGTCCATACACAGAGAACCAACTGGGAGAGGGTGCTGCTGGCTTGTTGAAATAATTGGAGCGGCGGGGCTGCGTCCCCGGCACCCCCGCCGCCTGCACGGCTAGCTTTAGCTTATGCCCCGAAATAATTACATGGAAACTGTATTCTTTTAAACACCACTTGGCCCCTTAGTTTCAGCCTCTTAACCCATTTCTATTAATCTATGTAGCAGCACAAGGTGCGCTTACCAGGGAGATTCTAGCCTATGTCTGTCTGGAGTGGAAGAATCATGGCGACTCCCTGACTCAGCTTCTTCCTCCCAGCCTTCTATTCTGTTTACTCCTCCCACCTATGTTTTAACCTATAAGGACCAAGCAGTTTCTTTATTGCTTAACCAATGACATCAACAGATTGATATATGACACTCCCACATCACTTCCCCTTTTTCTGTTTAAATAAAAAAAGGAAGGCTTTAACTTTAACATAGCAAAATTACATATAGCAAAACAGTTATCAAGCAAGAATTACAGTTACAATATTTATATCTATTTTATCTTTTATCATAACTAAGGAAAACTATAATTATCTATTCATTCTTCAACTCCATCAAAGACTCCAGAAGGATATAATACTACCTAAGTAAACAAGAAATAAGAAAACTCTAGAAATGACAGAGATATCTTGCTGCCTGGACAGTACCTGTAATCCAGCACTTAAGAGGCAGAGGCAGGCAGATCTCTCTGAGTTCAAGACCAGTGTGGTCTACAAAGCAAGTTCCAGAACAGGAAGGAGTGTTACACAGAGAAATCCTGTCTTGAAAAACCAACGAAAAAGACAAAACAAAACCCACCATGTGCTTGAGTTCACTTGTGAACAGTCCTGGCTGCAGAGACAAACAACAGGATGTTATCAACGCCACAACATAGAAAATACTTTCTAACCAATAAATTTTCCTGTTCTACTCTCCAAGTTGTTCAAAATCAAGCTACATTTTTAAATATTATAGCTACACACACACACCACTTTTGAGAGAAGGGCTTCTGTATTCAAGGCTGACCTCAAAACCCCTTAGTTAGCTAAAGATGACTTTGAACTTCAGATATTCTAACCTCCAACTTCTATGTGCTCAGATTACAAGCATAACCACTTTAAGGTTTAATTTTTAATGATACAAGAAATCTGACTTAAGGCATTTTTCCATGGCCTGCAAAAAGAATGTCTAGTGTATGAAATGATGTAAAACACACGAACATTGTATATTGACCTTTTACATGAATATCGTATGTGTACATATACTCAGACCCTTAAATCATATGACTCTACACACATTTCAATGGAGCAGTGTTTAAAGAATGTGCTAGAGTTGTGGTAAACCCTGAACTTTATATTTAAACCCCGTTATGCAATATCTCAGAACGAGTTAGTAACAGAACTCATAACATGATCTTTCCATTTCAGTCCTTGCTCCTAGAAGAAATAAACACCTTTGACTGAGTAACACTCTAGGCATCCTGGGAAAGGTAGCAATCCACTGCATGTACACACAGCTTTCCTGCTGGACAGAGAGCCTTATCTGCTGCAGAGCTTCAGTAGGTTTTCTTCTGTAAATATAAACTACTTCTGTACACCACAATAGTTAAAGTATTGATAAACACATCAGGGAGAAGAGGTCAGTGGTAAAGGCTCACTCCTGTCTCCGAGAAAAAAAACTGCTACACATTTTTATTTTTATAACCTCTTCCACTACAGTCCCCTAAATGACTGATCAAAACTCTAAATCCTTGGTTCTCAATCTTCCTAATGCTGCAACTTGTTAATGTAAATATTTTTGGAGATAGATGTCTTCCAAAGGTCACAACCCACAGGCTGAGAACCGCTGCCCTACAGGGAAGAGGAACTAACACTTACCGTGAAACTCTCCATTATTCTTAGGAAGGGTTTCCACATATGCATAGACCATAAATAAACACACAATTAATTAGAAAATACACACTATCTGTATTTTTAGATTTAAAGATCACATACCTAAAATAGTCCACTAAAAAAGTGCACTGAGAACACATGTAGTAATTTGAATGTAATTGGACCCCACAATCTCATAGAGAGTGGCCATGAGCCTCATGGTAAAATACAAAATAATGGAAATGGATGAATTCTAGATGTAAGAGCTAGCTAGCAATATGCTTAAGCTATTGGCCAAACAGTATTGAAATAATACTGGATTCCTTTCTTCCTTCCTTCCTTTCTTCCTTCCTTCCTTCCTTCCTTCCTTCCTTCCTTCCTTCCTTCTTTTTAATGTGGATTCTGGGAACTGAACTGAGTTAAGTCATTGTGCTTACAGGGAAACCCTTTACTAACAAAGTTCTCTCTCCAAGTCCAATGTCCATATTTTGATGTGAAGAATTCACACACACACACACACACACACACACACACACACACAGAGAGAGAGAGAGAGAGACAGAGACAGAGACAGAGAGAGACAGAGAGGAGAGAAGCATATATAAAGGAACCATAGAAGTGTAAGGGGCATAGGGAGTGGGGTTAAAAGATATGGAGGGGGAAATGGTTATACTCTTTGTACAAAATATACATGTAAAACATTCAAAAATATAATTTTTATTTCTTATTTAAATTGCCTATTGCTCAATTAATTAAACTGTTGATTTGATTTTTTGTGTTTTAATTAATTTTTTGTTTGTATTTTTTGTGTTTTGAAACAGGGCTTCTCTGTAGCTTTGGAGCCTGCCCTGGAACTAGCTCTTATAGACCAGGCTGGCCTCAAACTCACAGAGATCTTCCTGCATCTGCCTCCTGAGTGCTGGGGTTAAAGGTGTGTGCACCAGCGCCTAGCCTTTTGTGTTTTAATTTTAAGAGAGGGTCTCATTGTGTAACCATAGTTGAACTGACCCAGTCTGTGTCCTGAAACTTGAGAGCCTCCTGCTTCAAGTCCTAAGTGCTAGCATTACAGGCATGTATTAAAACTGCGTTTTGTTGTTTCTCAAGCC
This sequence comes from Microtus pennsylvanicus, assembly GCF_037038515.1. NCBI lineage: Eukaryota > Metazoa > Chordata > Mammalia > Rodentia > Cricetidae > Microtus > Microtus pennsylvanicus. The sequence continues at coordinate 1,154,159 of NC_134594.1, read as the reverse complement.
TGGTTGGGAAAGTTCCGTGTGAGGAATGGCAAGCAGGCAGTTCAGATTACAATCAGCATCCAGTCTCTTGCAGTTTCTGATGTCTATGGTTTTTTTGTCAGATATTCTCCCAGGTGCTACAAAAATACACACACACACACAGCTGACAGGCCCAAGTCTCTATCTCTATGGGAAACATGATAATATAAAATATTTATGGAAATGGGGCTCTTCCTGCAAGAATGAAACAGAAGAGACTGATTCACAGTGATATAGTCAGCCAAAGGAAGATAATTTAGCACATAGAGCTAACGCACACCTTCTGTTTTCAGAGGATCTGATCAATGGGGCACGAGAGGAGGCTCAGGAAGCAGATGGACTGTTTTCATTTTTTTTTTTAAAAAAAAAGGAGAAAATACTTATAACTTCTTTTGTTTCTCAGTATTTACATCTTCTTTGTCTTGAAATGCATAGTGATTCAGAGTCAAGATCTAGAGTCAGTTTTATTTTTAAAGTAAATAGTAAGGAACCTTGGATACATGGATGCTTAAAGGACAAAAGAGCACATAAAACATCAAAACCTAAAATTATTATCTTAAGCCAGTGATTCTTAACCTTCCTATTGTTGTGACCCTCCACGTTGTGATGACCCCTAACCATAAAGTTACCTGGTTTATACTTCATAACTGTAATTTTGTTACTGTTATGAGTCATAATCTAAATATCTCTGTTTACTCATGGTCTCAGGTTACCCCTGTGAGAGGGCTGTTCAGCTTCCTAAGCGGTCAGGACTATAGGTTGAGAAATGCTATCTTAAGCAGGAGAAAGGTCTGCTTATGAATTTATCAAGACCTGTAAGAGCCAGGCAGGTTGCCACTTGCCTCCTTTGGAGAGTGCCCGTTCCGGGTGCCTCAGTTGGCTTAAACCTCTTCCAGGTAGCAGGTCTGGTCCCTGTCTTCTTTGCAGCGCAGCTTATCTGAATCTTCTTGGCAGCTCTGCTCTTTTTGAGAGTCTACTTTGCAGCTTGGCTCTGCTTACTCTGGAAAGGAGGGGCCGAGTGAATCTGGTCATTTACAGGGACTTCCTGAAACTCTATGAGTTGTTTACCTTTCTGTTTGAGTTCCCCTGCCATCCTGACACCCAGTCTTCCAGTCTAGAAATGCCCTCACAGATATACCCAGAGGTGTGTCTCCAAGGTGACTCTAAATCATGTCAAGTTGACAATCTATAGTAACCATCACACCTGGAACTGGAGAATGGAGGAAAACCTGAAGATTTAGGCAAAGCATGTCTCTCTAGAAACCGGGTGTTTCAGAAGGCATGTTAAGGGAGGTGGCAATTTGGAAGAAGATATGAAGGAAGACAGATAGAGCTGGCATGCAGAGAGCCAGATGTGCACAGGGCAGCAGAACTGGCAGAGACTCCCCAGAGGGCTCATAAATCACAGAAAGAATTTTGGTGTTCATCACAAGAGCAACGGAATGTAATAAAGGATTTGAAGAAGAGGACCAGACACAGTCCCGTATTCATTTTAGTAAGATCACTAAGACAGACCAATTCCACGGGTATAGAGTGAAAATACAAACAATCAGGAGACTACTGCCAAGGTTCCTATGTTTATTTATTTGCCCAGTTAGTTTTTGAGATGGGGCCTTCTGTATCCCAGATTTGCCTTGCTTGAACTTTCTATGTAGCCAAGGATAACCTTGAGCAGGATCCTGACCTTCTGTCTGTACCTCCTGCACGTGTGCATGAAGGGATTACAGGTGTGCATCATCACGCATGGCCACTTCCACGACAAACGCCACCAGCTGTGTGAAAGGTTCTTTTTGTTAATATCTCTGGGAACCCGAGATGCACTTTGACCTTTCGACATTGAGTTGAATTTTGCCGTCTGGGCATGGCTATTCCATCTCTCCTACAGGCAGGAACTTGTTTAGATTCCAAATATAACCCATAAGAAGTATTTGCACTTAAATTTCCTTTGCCTGTTACAATGTAAGATTGAAGACATGAGGGAGTGGGTCTTATAGAGGGCATCCAGATAACTAGATAATAAAAAATTGAACATAATAAATATTTATGGGACCCATGAGAGAAAGGGAAAAATATGAGGAACCGTAAGTGAAGACTTCTCTGAAGTACTTCCTATGGGGCAGGGAAAGTAATTTTCAGGAAGGAGTCTGTACTTTAGCAATCAAATCAATCTTTTTGCTTGTTTGGTTTTGTTTTTCTATTTGCCCCTGGCTGCTCTGGAATTCTGTAGACCATATTGAGTCTTGAATTCAGAGATCTGCCTGTCTCTGCCTTCCAAGTGCTGGGATTAAAGGCATGTGTCACCACCTGGCAGCAATGGACTCTTTCAACCTGTTTCTCTGTCTCTGTCATTCTCATATATCAGTAATAGTTCAAGAATTGGAAGTGTAGTTCAGTGGTAGAGCACTTGTTTAGCATATGCAAAACCCAGGGTTCAAATCTAAGCACCACAAAATAAATAACTGGCCCAAGAACAGCACAATGTAAGACTGTTGTGGGGTTGTCCTTAGTATCCCTGCTCTGTTGCTGTTGCTAACAATATGTGAGGTACTGGCCTTAGTTGGGGTTTATGAAGGTTCCCAGCTGATCGAAGGGGACACGGAAGTGAAGGCCAAAAGTGTTCCCTTTAAAAGCAGAGCCAAAGTATCACTTACCAAAATTAAATCAAGACCAGATAAGCAAATTAAATAGACCTATAATTGCTAAAAAAAAAAAAAAAAAAAAAATAGAGTCATCAAAAGTCTCCCAACCAAAAAAAAAAAAAAAAAAAATCCCAGGACCAGATGGTTTCAGTACAGAATTTTATACAAGATTTTTATACAAGAACTAATACCCACATTACTAAGAAAGAGAATTACAGACCAATCTCACTCATGAACATTGATGCAAAAATACTCAATAAAATACAGTCAAACCAAATCCAAGAACACATCGGAAAAATCATACTTAATGATCATGTAGGTTTCACCTCAAAGATGCAGGGATTGTTCAACATATGAAAAATATGTCAATGTAATCCATCGTATAAACCATATAAATAAACTGAAAAAAAAAGAAAGCTCGTGATTTCTCATTAGATGCTGAAAAAGCCTTCAACAAAATACAACATCCCTCAATGATAAAGGTCTTGGAGAGAGCAGGGTTACAAGGAACATACCTGAACATAATTAAGGCATTATACAGCAAGTCAACAGCCAACATCAAACTAAATGGAGAGAAACTCAAAGTGATCCCACTGAAATCAGAAATCCCACTCTCTCCATAGATATTCAAATAGTACTTGATGTTCTAGCTAGAGCAATAAGAGTTGTCTCATTGCAGATCAAGGGGATACAAATCAGAAAAGAAGAAGGCAAAATCTCACTATTTGCTGATGATATGGATAGTTTACAGAAGTGAACTAAATAATTCTCTCCAGGAACTTCTACAACTCATAAGAACTTTCAGTAATGTAGCAGAATACAAGATTAACTCAAAAAATCAGTAGCCCTCCTTGACACATATGAAACAGGCTGAGAAAGAAATCAGAGAAACATCACCTTCACAATAGCCACAAATAACATAAAATATCTTGAAGTAACTCTAATTAAACAAGTGGAAGACCTGTATGATTAGAACTTTAAATCTTACCAGAACGAAATTGAAGAAGACACTAGATTTGGAAAGATCTCCCATGCTCTTGGGTAGGTAGAATTAACATAGTAAAAATGGCAATCTTAACAAAAGCAATCTACATATTCAATGCAATGCCCATCAAAATCCCAGCAAAATTCTTCACAGACCTGGAAAGAACAATTCTCAACTTCATATTGAAAATCAGAAGACCCAGGATTGTCAAAACAATCATGTACAATAAAGGATCCTCTTGAGGCATCAAAATTCCTGACTTCAAACTCTACTATAGAGCTACAGTACTGAAAACAGCCTGGTTTGGGCATAATAACAGACAGGAAAACCAGTGGAAACGAATCAAAGACCCTGATATCAATCCACACACCTACAAATACCTATTTTTTGATAAAAAAGCAAAAACTATAAAATGGAAAAAAGAAATTATATTCAACAAATCATGCTGACATTACTGGATATCAACATCTAGAAGAGTGAAAATAGATCCACATTTATTGCCATGCAGAAACCTCAAGTCCAAATGGATCAAAGACCTCAACATAAAATCAACCATACTGAACCTCATAGAACTGAACGTGGGACATACACTTGAATTCATTGGCATAGGAAACTACTTCTTAAATATAACCCCAGTAGCACAGATACTGAGAGAAACAGTTAATAAATGGAACCCCCTGAAACTGAGAAGCTTCTGTAAAGCAAGGGACATGGTCAACAAGGCAAAACAGCAGCCTACAGAATGGAAAAAGATCTTCACCAAACCCACATGAGACAGAAAGCTGATCTCCAAAATATACGAGGAACTCAAGAAATTGCCATCAAAGGTCATAAAAAAAATGGGGTATAGAGCTAAACAGAGAACTCTCAACAGAGGAATTTAAAATGGTTGAAAGATACTTCAGGAAATGTTCAACAACCTTAGCTATCCAAGTAATGCGAATCAAAACATCTCTGAGGTTCCATCTTACACCTGTAATAATGGCCAAAATCAAAAACACTGATGACAGCTTGTGCTGGAGAGGATGTGGGGTAAAGGCAACACTTCTCCATTGCTGGTAGGTGTGAAAATTGGTATTGCTGCTTTGGATAGCAGTATGATAATTTCTCAGAAAAGCAGGAAACAACTTACCTCAAGACCCAGCAAAACCACTTTTGGGTACATACCCAAAAAATGCTCAATCATATCACAAAGCCATGTTCTCTACTATGTTCACAGCAGCTTTATTTGTCATAGGCAGAACCTGGAAACAACCTAAATGACCCTCAACCAAAGAATGAATAAGGAAAATGTGGTACATTTACACAATGGAGTACTACACAGCAGAAAAAAATAATGCCATCATTGGCGAGCAAATGGATGGACCTAGAAGACATCATATTCAATGAGGTACCCCAAACCCAGAAAGACAAATATAATATGTCCTCATTCATAAGTGGCTTTTATACATAAAGCAAAAAAAGAAAACAATCAAAAACAAACCAAAACAAAGAAACTATAATTCACAATCACAGAGAACCCGGACAACAAAGAGGAGTCTAAGAGAGACATACATAGATCTAATCTACAAGGGAAGTAGAAAAAGACAAGATCTCCTGAGTAAATTGGGAGCATGGGGATCATGGCAGAGGGTAGAGTGGGATGGGAGGAGAAGGGAGGGGAGTGAAGAAAAATATATAGCTCAATAAAAGCAATTGAAGAGAAGGATGTATTTTCTTAATGTCATTATTTCTTGGTGTTGTAAAAGTGTTCTGTTTTTCTTCCCATTAAAACAAATTTTAATTTGTTTAATTTGGTTCAAATTAAGGTTTAATTTGGTTCAAATCTATAGACTGCAGATGACTCCTCCCCCAGTATACTAAAGTCATTTGTTAATTCTTTTTAAAAATAATATTTTTAATATTTTAGTCACATTCATCCACCTTGTGTATGTGTGCATGCACATATTTATACTTGCATTTGTGAATGAAGGTTACTCCTGTGCCACAACATCCATATAGAGGTTCGGGGTCAACTTGCGAGAACAACTCTCTCCTTCCACACGTGAGTCCACGGGTTGAATCCAGGTTGTGAGACATAGTGACATGTGTCTTACTCACTGAACAAGCTCAACAAATCCTGCTAATTATTTTCTAAAATCAATGCCCCCTGTGTAAACCTATAATCCAGTCAGTTATCATTCCTTTGCAGACTGTTTCATGCCTGTACATTTTTGACATTTTCTTTCTTCTTTTCCTGAGACTATTGAACTTCGCCAACTTTGTTGGTTTAAAAGTTCCATTTCCATTCATCTTGCTCTTCCCGTATCCAGCCATAGTTGGACCATGAAGATTCCTGGAGTTCGGGCCTTCAACTTTGTATTTTTGCTCTTAAATACAGTTCTCCATTTAGGGTAAAAGGTCCGAGCCCATTTCTGGGTTTGAAAACATACCAAAAATCCATCAATCTCTGAGCTCCAAAACTTACCAATTTCTGACCTCCAAATTTCACCAATCCCTATGTTTGAACTCCCACAAATCCCTGGACTTGACTGGAAATCCCACCTGTTCCACCCTGGAACCCTGGAAAGCCCTACCCTCAGGAAACCCTGTATAAACCTTCCTCCTGCTCCATCCTCTGCTACTTCTTTCCAGCAGAGGCAGCGATCCTCCTGTGTATCTCCCAATGAATCTCTTAGGTGAAGTTTGTTGTTATGTGTAATTTTGTGTTATTCTTTGGTTCCCAACTGCAGGGATCTTTTTCCTTTTAGAGCTGTAACACCTCCATTAGGGAAACTTTTCCCTCAGACCTATGGTACTCATCCCATTCTCTTGCTTCTTCTTTCTAGAATTCATTTAAATGACTATTGGAAATGTTTCTTGTTTTGTTTTGTTTTTGTCTCTGTGTGTATATACAGGGTGTGGTAGATATGCATGTGTATCAATATATGTGTGAGTAAGTGGATGAGTATTTGAGTGTGTAACCCAGAGGTTAACATCAGTACCTGTGGTCTTCTGTGATCACTCTTCACCATGTATATTGAGACTGTCTGGTTGGTCGAGCTTCCCTCACAGATTCCCTGTCTCCCTCCCACTGGGGTTATAGATGAACCGCCTCACTTCCCTGGCATTATGTGGTGCTAGGGATTCAAATACTCGTCCTAATGCTATCATGGCTTTTTGTCAAGAGCTTTACCTCCTAGAACTAGCTCTTGTAGAATAGGCTAGGCTTTATTTCACAGTGCCTGCTTACCTCTGCCTCACGAGTGCTGGGATTAATGGTGTGCACCACCACTGCCTGCTAGAACTTTTTAATTGCCTGAAATATCTATTTTATAATGTTTGATACTGGTTTGTGTGTGTGTGTGTGTGTGTGTGTGTGTGTGTGTGTGTGTGTGTGTACTGGCTGTGTGTTCAAATGGATGCCTGTGTGTTCTGTAGGAAGGGAAGGCCTACCAGGCTAAAAGGAGCCGACATGGAGTCTACCTGGAGCTGTCAAAGGTTCTGCCTGTGCCTAGCCAATAAGGCATGACCAAGCAGTGTTTCCCGAGTGCCTAGCAACAGGCACTGTCAGAGGTCCTGCCTGTGCCTAGCCAATAAGGTGTGACCAAGTAGTGTTTCCCGAGTGCCTAGCAACAGGCACTGTCAGAGGTACTGGTCGTGCCTAGCCAAAGAGAGAAGAGCATGAGATGTCAGCTATCAGTTGTCACCCAGCCTGGGCACTGGGAGGGTATGTAAGTTTTCCATTGCTGTTAAATAAATGAGTGTGATGTAAAACTTCTACCTGACTCCTGGCATCTGTGGTCGTTAACATCACACCTTTGCACCCCCTCTCTCGAGGAAAAACTTAGGACCCAGCAATATCTGGCCCCTGGAACACAGACTTCTAATAGGTTTTGAGCTCACCTGGTCAGAGTACTTTTTGTGTGTGCGGCTGTAACTTTTGTGTTTTGCCTGGCACAGGTTCTAGCCAACTTCTCCTCACTTTTGGTGCCTCACAGCACACCCAAATGGTGTAGTTTTGGTGAAAGGCCCCTCGTTTCCTTTGGTGGGTAATCGTTGACACCCCCACCCTTTCCTTCCTTTGGAAGGCCCCTTGGTCCCTGCATAGGGTAAGCCTTGGTACCACCAACCTTTCATCTGTGTTGTCTCTCATTGGTGTAGAAGGTCCTTCTGTCTATGTGTTGCTTTCATTGATTACTAAAGGAACGGTTTGGGCCTATAGCAGAGCTATAGGGGAACAGAGCTAGGTGGGGGAAAACTAAATGGAATGCTGGGAAGAAGAGGCAGAGAGAGATGCCATGGATCTGCCATTGGAGTCAGACATGCTGAAATTTTGCTGGTAGGCCATGACCTTGTGGTGATATACAGATAAATAGAAATGGGTTAAATTAAAATCTAAGAGTTAGCCAATAAGAAGCTAGAGCTAATGGGCTAAGCAATGATTTAATTAATACAGTTTCTGTGTGATTATTTTGGTTCTGGGCAGGCGAGATGAATGAGGGGCTTCTCCTACAAACATGTTTGTCTGCCCATTTAGTTAGGAAGGCACTTCTTTTGTTGTTGTTATAGTTCACCTGCATCTCCATATGAGGGCTGACACCCAAGGAGGTGGAACCACGTCTCTGCTTCCAAACTCCATCCCTCTTCTGGAGACACAGTGTGAATAGGCGGCTGTGGCCTAAAGAACCACTGAAGTTCCCCACTAATCACTAGACATAAGGGTCCAATAGAGTTCCTTACCCCTGTTGACTGTTAACTGCCAGCTGCCCCTCTCAGAAGGCGCTGACAGGCGGGGTGTCATTTGTGGGATGCCATGTTCGCTTCAGCAGGGAGAAATGAGCTGCTTCATGAAGGCACTGAAGGTGAGGGCCCGGAGGCCGATGCTGACCAGGCCCGAGGTGTGTGAGCTGTGACTCCTGTGAGCTTCCTGCTTGACTGAGGTCTCAGGGTGCTGTCAGAGCACTGGGACTTCAGTGGGTGGTACCTATCACATATTAGATCTCACTACCTAAAAACCTATATCTCTTTAGTTGTCAGAAAAGTTGTACTCCCATTTCAATTAAAAATCAAAGCTGGCTTTGGAGTTGGAGTGTGGCTCTCTCCTTCTCTAAATACATGCACATTGTTATAAGAAAATTTCAGAGTTTCTGTCTCATATCAGAAGAGCTACCTGGTGTGGGACAGAAGAAAACCAAAAATCTAAGAATTATTGCTGTCAAAACTCTGTTATCTCCCCAAAATTCTATTTCTCCCCTTACTTATTTTTTTTCAATCTTTAGTACCTTTTTTGGCTAAGTAACTTAAGTATATTTTGACAGTCTGATAGGAAAAATAAATAGATTGATAGAAAGATAGCTATATGGATGATAGATAAAGATAGATAAATAGATGATTGATAGATAATAGAAGATAGATAAATAGATGATAGGTAGGTAGATAGATAAAGATAGATAGATGATATAAAATTAGATGTATTAATAAATAGATGCATAGATAGATAGATGATAGATGATAATAGATATGACATATATCCAGTAGAATAATATTGCATTTTAACATATTTGTCTTAGACTAAATTATTTTTAAGTGTATGTATATCTGTGTGTCTGCATGTAAAGTTCTGCCTATTCCTCTCAAGAATTCAATGACTTTCTGCACTTTTGGAAGATTTCCCATACCACTGGCATACCCTACAGTTCACAAGGGAAAGGGACTTTGGAGAGGACCAACAGAGCTCTTACGGAGCTGTTGGCCATGACTGTCTCACCAAAGGCTGGGAGAGATCCTCATCCGCCCTTAACAGAGGTTCTTTTCCATATGAACTTCCTCAGTTTTGATGACAAAGGGCTCAGCCCAGCTTACAAACACTGGGCATTCCTGCCAAGGAATTCACCCCTGCTCCTGGTGAGATGGAGAGGTCATATCTCTCTCCAATGGCTGCTGCTAGTCCCCCTACTGACCCAGGGAAGAGGTTATGCTTGTGTTTTTCCTCAGACTTTGACAGCAATATGGGTATCAGTAAGGGATGTATGTCCAGTCATGGATCAGTCTGCTTCCACCAAGGAGGAAATAACCAAAGATGGGTAATGTATATACTCCCCTTTCTTGCTTTCATTGCTACCCCACAACAAACTGATTTATTAAGGGCAGAGGTTATGGCCTTTGACTGCTTATTTTTTTAAAAAAAAGAAGTTTGGCATAATAAAAAAAGGTACTGAATCCCTCCTGGATGCTCACATATGCATTAATTGGTGGGGTGGTTTTGTTAACCCTTATTCTCCTTAAATGTCTCATGCAACAAATCCTACATGAGTAGACAACAACTAAGGCAACTCTTCAGGTATTAATGGCTCTCAGGAATCCTTCTCACAGTCTTCCACAAAACGTTATGCATGTCTGCTTATGTAATTTAAAAGGCTACTACCTAGTACCCCCCACCTTGGCAACACTCCAGGAATGAATGCTCTTTGAAGGCTCCTAGTCAAAGATGGGTAGCAGCTTGTTTGGCAGGCCAACCTAAGACAGGCACAGTCTATGTGCTGAGCCCTACTGAGGCAGAATCAACAAGGCCTGAGCAAAGAACTCTGGCTTCTGCTGAGTGCCCTATGTAGCAATTTAAAAAGGGTGGATATGTAGGAAGCTAAGGTCTACCAGGCTAAAAGGAGCCAACCTGAAGTCTGCCTGGAGCTGTCAAAGGTCCTATCTATGCCTAGCCAATAAGGTGTGACCAAGCAGTGTTTCCCGAGTGCCTAGCAACAGGCACTGTCAGAGGTCATGATCGTGCGTAGTCAAAGAGAGAAGAGCATGAGATTGTTACCCAGCAATTGTCACCCAGCCTGGGCGCTGGAAGGGTATATAAATTTTCCCTTGCTGTTAAATAAATGAGTGTGATGTAAAACTTCTACCGGACTCCTGGCATGTGTGGTCATTGGCATCGCGCTTTTGCACCCCTCCCCCAAGGTAGGATTCAGCTATACCAGTGCATAGTCATGCAGAGTCCACAGGCAAGCCTGGTTATCAATTTTCAGGCACAATCTACCCTTTAAGGGGGGTGGATAAGGTGTCTCTCGCTGACCTGAAGTTCACTAAGCAGGCAAGGAGGCCTGACTGGTCTTCAAGCCACAGGGATCCACGTGTTTCTACTTTCCCTGTGTTGGGATTGCAAACTCATGCAGGCCTGTCTTTTTTGTTTGGGTTCTGAGGGTTGAACTCTGTTACCACTAACTGATCTATCTCTACAGCTCCTGCTGGCCCCTTTTAAGCCAAGAAATGTTATGCGGTCCTCTAGCTCATGAATTTGAATTTTGATTTTGGTCCTTACTTATTCTGTCTGGTGAATTTCAGAAACACAAACATTGACTTGTGAGTTTTACTTTCTTAAATTACTTGATTAAAAGAATGAAGTTTGTTCTCTGATGACTTCAAAAGTGGATACAATACATTTGATTACTTACACCATTCTTACTTATCACCCTCCCATCAGGTATAATATGCATGTAATACAAGGGTCATGTTTTCGGGATTGAACATGTCACCCAAAATTCCTCTGTTCAGTGTGAGAATGTGGCAGATGATAGACTTTCAAGTGAGGACTTCCTTGGAAGGAAGAGCTCCTTATAACCCCTGAGCCTTGTCAGTTATTGTAAAAGTTTCTTTTTAATTTAGGGTTTTAAAGATTTACTTTTGATTATGTGTCTGTATGACTGTATGGCCTTATATGCACATGAGTGCAGGACCTTCAGAAGCCATAAAAGGGTGTTGTAGTTATAGATGGTTGTGAACTGTCCAACATGGGTGCTAGGAACCAAACTCAGATCCTCTGAAAGAGTTTCCTTAGCTTCATAACCAATTCCTCCAGTTCACAGAGTTATTTCAAGTGTCAGTTACTATAAAAGAGAGACAGGACCCTGCATGACCTCTGGCTTCTCTCTCCTTCTGCGGAGTTTCTTCTTTGCTTTGTTTCTTTTGTTAACGTGTGTATGTGGTCCAGGCTGGCCTAAGACTCACTATCTAGTCAAGGATAACCTTGAATTTCTGCTTTTCCTGCCTCTACCTTTCAAGGGCTGCATTGAATGGTTCATGTGATGCTGGAGATCTACCCCACTGCTTAGGTTTGCTAAGTGAACACTCTACAAGCCACATCCCTGACTGCTTAGGTTTGCTAAGTGAACACTCTACAAGCCACATCCCTGACTGCTTAGGTTTGCTAAGTGAACACTCTACAAGCCACATCCCTGGAGATCTACCCCACTGCTTAGGTTTGCTAAGTGAACACTCTACAAGCCACATCCCTGGAGCCTGCACAGTGCCATTTGGACTCTCAGCATCAAAACTGTGAGTTAAATAACACAAACCTCATGTTTAAAAGAAAGTTTCCTGCCTCCAGTACTTTTCTTTGTTGCCTTGTTTGTGAAACATGGTCTCATTTAGCCCAGGGTAGTTTTACATTCATTATGTATCTGAGTTCTGATCCTCCTGCCTGCACTGCCCAAGTGCTGACTTTTCAAGTATTTTCCACCAAACCTGTCCACCAGTGTTGGGAGGAGTCCCCTTGTTCATCCTGGCCACCTGGCTAGCTTATTCCCAAAATAACCACACAGAAACTATATTAATTAAATCACTGCTGGGCCCATTAGCTCTAACTTCTTACTGGCTAACTCTTACATCTTAGTTTAACCTGTTTCTATTAATCTGTGTATTGCCACATGGCAGTGGCTTACCAGGTAAAATTCCCAGCATCTGTCTCTGGTGGGTCCATGACATTTCTCTGACTCTGCCTTTCTTTCTCCCGGCATTCAGTTCCATCTTCCCCGCCTACCTAAGCTCTGCCCAAGGCAGTTCCTTTATTCATTAATGGTAATTACAGCACATAGAGGGGACTCCTACATCACACCAACCTACTTTTAATCCATCTGCTTGATGTATTGGAATATTTTCCTAATGTTATTATTGATAAAACAGTTTTTATGGAAAGAATGCCAAATTTCTCGTTTTCAATTTAATACCATTATTCATATTTTATTACATATTGTTGGCAGAGGCCACTCATTCGTTTTCTGGCTGCTCAGACTCCCAAAATATTCACACATAAATCTGTATTAATTGCAATACTGTTTGGCCAATACCTTAAGCCTATTTTTGGCTAACTCTTAAATATTAAATTAAACCATTTCTGTTAATCTGTGTATCACCACATGGCTGTGACTTACTGGCAACTTTCTAGTGTGTCTGTCTCCTGTTGCCAGCTGCATGGCTTGCCCTGACTCTGCCTATGTGGTAGGAGGCTGCTTGTTTGTTTCCCAATGGCCCAGCAGCTCAGACCCAAAATAATCACACAGAAACTGTATTAACTAAATCACTGCTTGGTCCATTAGATCTAGCTTCTTATTGCCTAACTTTTACATCTCAATTTAACCCATTTCTATTAATCTGTGTATTGCCACATAGCTGTAGCTAACCGGGTAAAGTTCCATCTAGCGTCTGTCTCTGGTGGGGCTACATGGCTTCTCCTACCTCTTCCTCCTTTCTTCCAGCATTCCGTTTAGTTTTCCCTGCCTAGCTCCACTTTATGCTATCACAAGCTTAAGACAGTTTCTTTATTAACCAATGGTATTCGCAGCATACAGAGAGCAATCCCACATCACCTCCCCTTTTTTGTTTAAATAAGGAAGGTTTTAACTTTAACATAGAAATATTACATACAACAAAACAGATATCAAGCAAGAATTACAGTTACAGTATTCATATCTACTTTATCTTTTATCATATCTAAGAATAATTATAACTATAACTATACATCTTCAACTCCATCAAAGACTCTAGAATGATATAATATTACCTAAGTAAACAGAAAGTACATTGTAAGCAACTTCTAAAACTCTAGAATTAAGAGAGACATCTTGCTACCTGGACAGTCACCCAAAGTTCTGTATCATTGTAGCATCCATCTACAGCCTACAGGCCCCAAAGTATCTGGTAGACTTTTCCATGAAGCAGGAAATTTTAAAGACAGTTCTGCCTATATCGGCAGTTCATCAGTCACTTTATTTTGTGTCCTGCAGACTCTTTCTGAAGCAGGAACCCCAAAGGACCATATCACCTTTAGGCAAGTTTAGTAGTCATTTCTCTGTGGGTCCTGAATGTCCAGTTCACACAGCATAGCATCAAGCAGTCCAGGCTAGAGCAGTTTCTTACCCAAATGCCTAAAAATGCCATGAGGAGCCTCTTCAATGCCCATCGTCCTCTTGAAATAGATTGGTGCTGCCAGGAGCAGATGTGTCTCATTGTCATGAAAAGTCCTAACTTCTTAAAACACTTTAAATGCCATATTCTGTAGTCTTTAAAAGGTTTGAAGAATTTCCTTCTGAAATACATCTCAATACATCTAGAAAATCTAACTAACATGACAACAAGCTTGATTATTATAGATGATTAACCTATATTTCTTAATTACACATTACATTTTTAAATGAGCTGGACAAATACAATACCTTAATCAAGAGCAGAAATCTATCTATCTCTATCTATCTATCTATCTATCTATCTATCTATCTATCTATCTATCTATCTATCGTATAACAAAATTGACATTAAACTTGTATCAATAGATCAAGATTAATACCAATTTAAATCTCTATAGCATATCCCTCTTTAAATGTAAGGAAACACTTATAAACAATATTTGGAGAATTTGGGCGTAGTTCTCTCCAAACTGCTTCATGTTGTTTACTGTGCGGGGTAACTTTTGTGGGTATTCACAGCAACCTTTCAGCTGGTCTTTGTCCATTAAAGTATATTAGTCTAGAAAGATTCCACAGGTTCTTATCCTCTGTGGAAACAAAAGAAGAACCTCTTTTCCAAAGCAACATATATCCTTAGACCTAAATTTTGAGGACAAAATGTGTGTGTGTGTGTATGTTACTTAGCTCCTTCACAGTCAAAAAATTCAAAGAAAACACAATAATATACACAATTCAGATTTTCTTTGAATTTTCCATCTTTATGTGGCTTATTTTTTTCCTCCTTTTAATCTATGACTGTCTGTACTGTCTCTTTAAAGACTGTTTTATTTTTTATAAACTATTTACTTCCTCCTATATATCTCTATACTTTTTCTCCCCCCCCCAAGCCTACATACATTGATCTAACACTGTGACCTGTTTAGAGGTCTTTTCCACCTGAATTTGTCTTTATTATGTGTCTGTAATTATTTTCTGTCCAGAAGGACTTCTTAAAATGCTGAACACTTCTTAAGAACCTAAGCGTTGGCATTGGTAGGGGAAATATGGTGGTGTCTGCTCGCTCTATCCAGTCTGACATGGAGGAAGTCCATTTACTGCCTCTGAGAGCCATCCACACAGCCCCATTTTCAGGTGTACAGAATGTCAATGCTGTCATTAAGCAAGTTGTAGCACTCTGCTTACAAACCCCATTTAAATGCTCCATAGCCAAACCTCCTCAAAGTTTGTACTTGCAGCATGGCCCAGGAAGCCATTTTAAAATCACATGGCTTTTTTTTTTTTCTGCTACCAATGCATCAGGAAATCCTCTCTTAAAGGAGCCACGATGATAAAGCATGCTAAACTCTGTTTTTTTTTTTTCCTAGAATTCCTTCCTTAACTCTCTCAGGTTTTAAGTGGATTTTAGTTGGCCACATTGTCACCAATTTCTAGCAGGAGGCTGCTTCTTTGTTTCCCAACTGCCCAGCAGCTCAGACCCAAAATAACCACACAGAAACTGTATTAACTAAATCACTGCTTGGCCCATTAGATATAGCCTCTTATTGTCTAACTTTTACATCTTAATTTAACCCATTTCTATTGATCTGTGGCTTACCAGGTAAACTTCCATCCAGTGTCTGTCTTTGGCAAGGCTACATGGCTTCTCTCTGCCTCTTCCTCCTTTCTTCCAGTATTCAGTTTAGTTATCCCTGCCTAGCTCTACTCTACCCTATCACAGGCCTGAGACAGTTTCTTTATTAACCAATGGTATTCACAGCATACAGAGGGAAATCCCACATTATGTCTACACCCTCTATATATCTCTTTCAGCCTGGCTGATAAGCTGTTGGCCGAAAGCAGCTTCTTTATTAAGCAATGGCAATAAGACATGTTCATAGACTACATCACCTCCCACATCAATGTATCATTCTTCTGAGACAGATCCTTACCTGCCACAGGCTGGCCTAGAACTGGGTATGAAGTTGTAAGAGGGTGACCCTAGTTCTCAGGCACCCAAATTCTGAGTATGGGGATTGTAGTCATGCTTTGACATGATTGTCCTATTCAATGCTGAGGGTCACTCCTGGGGCTTAGAGCATGCTAGGCAAGCCCTCTATAGAGTGACATTCTCAACCTCTACATCACTAACTTTTAGTTCCTTTTTCTTGTCTTTTTGTGAACGGAGGAGCTTGTTTTGAGTTTTCCACTTATCCAGGTTTGACTTTTGTCTTCTTTTATTTTAATTTTTACAAGATTTCCTCTAAAGTGCACCCATACATCTTTAATGTTTAGCTCTAAATCACATTATCATCCTCCTTAATCTGTAATGATTTTGTAGTATGTGAACATGGCTGGATTATTTCCAGAATTCTCTTCTCTTTGTTTTTTTGCTGTGGTGGACTGTAAGAAATACTTGGAGTAAGATTTTGAAAGCAGAATCTAACCCTTAAGTAGTGGCAAAAATTTGCTCTTTTGGAGCTTAGGAGGCCTCTGCCAGAGTTCAAGAACATTCTTGTATATATGGCAAGTTCCAAGCCTGCTTGAAACCCTATCTCCTCCATACCCCTAAGGTGATGAAGCTAAGCAGCAGGCACATTGCTATATTTTATTTCATGAAGTAGTGTGAAGACAGCAGGAGTAGTGGTAGCTTGTATGTGCTGTCCTTATCTTTTGGCTGCCTTTCTGATCTGGGCACAGTCAACAGTGTGCCCAGATCCACTCCCACTCCCCATCTGGCTGCTCTGACTCTTGCTTCCCTATGTGTTTAACTCTATAAGAGGGATGCCAGCTTTCTTATGGAATACCCTTCTTTAATTTTAGAGGCACGAAAAGATGAAGCAATGTCTAGTTCATCCAGATTAAATGCCTATTTGCTGTTACATTGTGGTATTTCTGGTATTTTTTTTCTCTAACTGCCTTCAAAATAAGTTATACATTCCATTTTGAGACCTCAAAACAGAAACCTTACCAGGCTTATTAGCTAGCTACCATATTAGCAAATTAATTCCCTACAATAATTTTAGAGTTAGAAATCTAACAGCTGGTTAACAAAATATGCCAAAATGTAGTGCCTACAGACACTTACATATATTAAAACTGTGAGTGGTGGCTCAAGTCTGTTATAATGGCCCTTAGGAGCTAGAGGTCAGAAGACAGGACACTCAAGGTCATGCTGCCCTACATAGCAAGTTTGAGGCTAGCTTGTGCTACGTGAGACCATTGTGTCTATACGGCACCATTACCACTGCCAGCAGTAACAGAAGAAGAAGAAGAAGAAGAAGAAGAAGAAGAAGAAGAAGAAGAAGAAGAGGAGGAGGAGGAGGAGGAGGAGGAGGAGGAGGAGGAGGAGGAGGAGGAGGAGGAGGGGGAGGGGGAGGGGGAGGGGGAGGAGGAGGAGGAAGAAGAGGAGAAGGAAGAGGAAGAAGAGGAGAAGAAGAAGATGATAGATAGATAGATAGATAGATAGATAGATAGATAGATAGATAGATAGATAGAAAAATGGATACTGAAAAAATAATCCCTTTTATTTTTTATGGGTCAGAAAATATCCAGTTGCATCACTGAGCATTTACCCTGCAGCTTACTGTGAGGTGCTGTCTAGATGTTATCTGTAGTCTCTGGAGGAAAGGCTAAGGAGGCATCTTACTCATATAGCTGGGAGGATGGAATCTGTCAATGGGAGAGAGGTTGACCTGTTCCCCAGAGGGCTCACTCTACACAGTCAGCTGAATAGCTTCATACCCACATGTAGTACACCTATATATACTCACAGGCAAAACACTTATGTACATAAAATTTAAAATAAACAAAAGTCCATTATCAGGTTAGTTCTCTCTTTCTACCAGGTGAGTTCTGTGCATGGAACTTATGTCACTGGGTTTGACTGCAAGTACATTTTCCTATTGAGATATTATGCTGGTCCATTCTTAATTTTTTATAATTAATCATGCAGTTCAGAATCATTTGTCAGTTTTTGAGGTCAATAAGCCTGCTGGTATTTGATGGGAATTTCAATTGGGAGGGGATTAAATTCTCACAATATCAGATATTGCTAAAATAAGATAAAAAAAACACATTGTGTCTTATTGTATCTTCATTTGCCTTCAGAAGTGTTTCATAGTTTTGCTCTGAGGTTCCTAATCTTCTGAGATTTTTAGTGAATTTATCATCTTGAATGTTTTGTACTCTGGCTCTGGGAGTGTGTGGTTCTTTACAGTGGAAACTTCTGTCTTTGCTACACTCACATTTCCTTCAGGTCCATGGCAGTACCTACAATGACTGCCAGGTAGCAGGCACTTTCTCATTGATAACTACCTCTCTTTTTATTCAATAGTGTTTTACTTCTTGCATGTTTTGACATTGTTCATGTAAACCACATGTGGTGGCTCACATCTTGAATCCCCCAGCACGTGGGGGATTACAAATGGAGGACTGTGGCAAGCTTGAGACCAATCTTATCTATGTCGAAAGTTCAGGTGAGTCACGGCTACATAGTAAGACTGTCACAAATACATATGTATTTTATATTGTGATTATGTTTCTAAATACATTTCTGAAATCTATTTTCTTTCATTTTGTTTGCTTTAAACAGTGTTGTGGTTCTTTTTATGACTGGCTATGTACATAACTGTATATTAGCATGCTCTGTTTGATGCTTACTCCTGTATTTTGCTTTTTGATTTTTTGAGACACATAGCTCAGGTTCATTAAATTTACTATATAGTCAAGGATGACCTTCAGTTTCTTACTCTCCTTCCTATACCCCCAAGTGCTGGGACCATGGGCATGGGCCCACGCCTGGCCTTTTCGCTTTTATATTTTTTTTTCCTATGTCATATCTAAACAGGACTTATTGGCTAGACGTGCTTCACAAGGCTGTAATTGCAATGCCTGGAAAGATGAGGCAAGAGGATTCCTTCAGTGGAAGGCGATTCCTGCGCAGTCTGAGTTACAAAGTGAAACTTTGTCTCAAACAAAATGAAATAATTTTAATACATTTAAAATAGCCTTATTTTAATAACATTTTTATTTTTAGTTTGTTTTTTATTATCTTTTACCTTTTTATCAGGTTTCTTCAGGACTGTTAGCATTTGGAATCTCATTCTTTAAATTTATTTTTAACAACATGCATGTATGTGCACCCACGCTCACATGCATGTGAGTACAGGTGCCCATGGAAACCAGAGGAATTGGATTTCCTAGAGCTGGACTTGAGATGGTTGTGAGACAACCGATGTGGGTATTGGCAATCAAACATAGGTCCTCCCCAAGAGAAGCAGCACTTGGTAACAGCGAAGTCATCTTTCTAGGCCCATGAGAAGTTTTTTTTTTTTTTTTTTTTTGCATTTGGTATATATGTGTGCACTTTTGTGCATGCTTGTGTGCTCATTTGCAGGTTTGTAGAGGCCAGAGGCTGCCATTGGGTGTCTTCCTTGATGGCTTGCCACTTATTAAAGCAAGGTCTCCTGTTGAACCAGCACTCACCTATTCAGCTGGTCTTTCTAGATTTCCTGTCTGTCCTACCAAATGCCAGGATTACAGGCAGGTGCTGACTTTTATATGAGTTATGACTTGAACTCAGCTGAGGTGTCTGCCCAGTCTCTATGGTGAGACTTTTAGCCTGAAAAGTTCCTGCAGGCAGAAGGCTAGTTAATATGGAAGTAGCCTTACTTGCTTCTCTTTTCTGGGAGATTGCAATCTTCCTGCATCTTTGTGAAGCAGGTCTTTATCTGACCCCTTATGTGTTTGTTTTTTGGTGTTAAATTTCCCCATGACCAGAAGTGGATGCGTCTATTAACCATGTGGCTCTCAGGTGCCTCTGGTAATAAAAGCGCTTGCCACACTGAATGCAACCATCATGAATTGGGAGACCTTCATCTGAACTCCTGGCTTCAAAGTGTAAGGCAGGCAGTACAGCAGATGTTTAACCAACAACCAGTTTCCAGCTTTCAGCTCCAACACTGAGGGAAATCAGCTCCAACACTGAGGAAAATCAACTGCATTTAATACTTTAAAAGACATTCTTGTCAAGTGCAATGTGTCCTTTTCCTGACAACACTTTAAAAGAACTTCTTATTTCTTTTTTTGGTCTTATTATTTTAAACAGTCTTGAGGCTTCATAAAGATGGTTGTATTGTTTGGGAGACAAAGTTTCCAGGGGATAAGAAAACACCTTGAGTGGTAGAATAGCTGCCACACACAGGGAGCTGATGAGACCAAAGGGAGGGAGGCTTGGCCTCCTGCTCACTGAGGTACTGTCTTCTGTTGAGGGTGCTTGGTGCACCTTCAGACTTTTTAATCACTTTGTTCTGAGACTTTAATGATGTTTTTAACTTTCTCCAGATGTATGCTCACTCATCACACACACACACACACACACACACACACACACACACACACACACACACAGAGAGAGAGAGAGAGAGAGAGAGAGAGAGAGATTGAGAGAGAGAGACCTTTCCTTGCATTCCTAGGTGCTTACTGTTCAAGAGCCAAATGGGAGAGCAATTGCCCTTGGCTGTTTTCCAGGTGAACTGGCCCTCTACCAGCCCTAGGCTTCTGGGAGCTCACCCCAGAGCAGTAGAGCACAACACACTACACTTTAGATGCAGAAGGTATATAGTGACAATGACTTCCCTTCAGTGGGAATTTCCTACTTGAAACTGAATCTGCTCATCTAATACGTCCAAACTGAAGTGATCATCTGTGTTCTAAGGTAAGTGGGTTTTGTTTTTGTGTGTTGGCTAATTCCCTTTAGTTTTCTATCACTCTATTTCTTAAATTTTTAGTCAGGTGATAGTGTGAAGGGTTTTAAAAAATATATGTATTAAATAAATATAAATATATACCACAATTTCCTTTAAATATAGGTGAGAAAACAGATCAGCAAGTAAAAGTGTTAGAAGTGTAAGTCTGACAGTGGAATTCAATTCCTGGAGCCCAAGTAAAACAACAAAAACAAAACTCTGGGTATGTGACCTGCGTGTGGAATTCCAGCTGTCCACTGAGGGATAAGAGGTGGTAGAGCTCCCTGTTTTCCTCCCTGGTATCACTATCTTCTCTCATGGTGGTGCTTCCTGCTCTTTTGCATGCTTAACTACCTCCAGAAAAGACACTCCACACCCAACTACTATGGAAGCATGTTTGGGTCTCAACTGCAACGTCACTTCTACAAAGGTCTCCGCAGACTCCCAAGGTCCCATGGCACATAGCACTTTCTTCAACGCACCTAACACCATCTGTAGTTGTATTTCCTGCTATTATAATCAATTAGTTTATTTCCTTTCTGAGAATATTAGGTTCATCTTTGCACCCCAAGATCAAAAATGTTTCGCTCATTGTTTCTTAGAGAGCAGAGTATACATGAGAAAAGTAATGTTGCTCGAACATAGATATAAGAATGACAAAAAAAGATTGGGGTTGGGATTCTTCTTGTACTATATGACAAATGTTTACATTTATAGCCTAGAACACAGGAGTTTGTACATACACAGCTATAGATCTCTCTTCTAGAATATTTATACCTGTCAGAGATATCATTTTTAATAGATGCCAAATTATTGATTTTTCTACTTATATATTTTTCCTGGTAATATTTTATTTAACACACTTCAACTTACCTGCATTTCAATAAATCACTGTTTACAAAAACATTATAATGAGCTACTATGTTTCCATTCCTCAGCCTCATTAACAACTTAGAACATCAGGGTGAGTAATATTCTTTAGGTAGCAAACATATGGCTACATTAAGAGGACCAATATTGATATAACAGATTCTATAAATATGTTAATGTTTATTTGCTTATATATATATATACATAATAGAATAAGTTACCCTATGTTATAGATACATTTATAGTGCACAGGGTTTATTTAGGTTGTTAAATGTATATGCATGCATACACACACATACACATATATCTATATATAGTTTTCAAAAAGCTTACACAAAGCAATTTATTAACAGAAAATAATTTGAGAAGTCCTGTTCACAGACGGTGACCACAAAACTCTCCTTACTTCAAATGCTGTCAGAGGGGATGCCCCATCTGCCTAACCTTTACCCCTGAGAAAGAAGAGCTCTGAGGGCTGACTGGGCTCCAGCTTCAGGAGTCTTGTGCTGGGGAATATCACTTTCAGGTGTGTTACTTTTGTTTATGCTGCCTTTGATTAACTGTGAAGCTGTGATTCTTTGCCTGTCTAAAATAACTAAAGGTCCTAATAAAGAGTTGAATGGTTAATAGTGAGGCAGGAACAAGAATAGTCAGGGCTAGCAGGCAGAGAGTATAAACAGAAGGAGAAGGGAGAAAGAGGAACAAGAGAGAAAAAGGAGAGTAGAATATCAGGGGCCAGCCACAGAGTAATAAGGAAAGTTAGATATACAGAGTAAGAAAAATAAAAGCCTAGAGACAAAAGGTAGTCCAGATAAACTAAGAAAAGCTGGCAAGAAACAAGTGAAGACTGGGCATTCATAACTAAGAATAAGCCTCTGCGGGTGATTTATTTGGGAGCTGGGTGGTGTCCCCCTCACCAAGAGTGCAAAGATCTTAACATCATACAACAGTCTTGGTCCTGTTTCTTCCTGTTGCCCAGAGTTGATATGCAGAGTAGTAATGCCCAGTTCCTTGCATATCTGGGTCACATCCTAGTCAGCCAACATGACTGCATATGGGGAGGACTCAACTATGCCAGTCCTTACCTTCATTTCACCAGTCACTTGGTAAATGGTTTCTTTGCCAGACAGATTGGTAACATGGACAAAGGTATCATTGAAGGAAGCAAAGACTGCATTCTCTCTTTCCTCTCCCTGAGGTCCAAGAACTTCTTTTCTTTTCTTTCTCCTTTCAAGGGGCCATTTCTGAACATCATCTCCAGACTCCTCCACCACAAAGAGTATATATCACTTTTTTGAGACCCGGTTTCATATATAAGGCTTACTTTCAATTACTGATCCCTCTGTCTTCGCCTTCCAAGTGTTGGGATTACAAACCAGTCTTAGATTATTATATAATTTTATCATTCTAAAATCCCATGGAATTGGGCTAGAGTTCTTAATTAAAAACAAACGAAGTCACACCATTGGGTCACCAGGCCTCCAGCTGAGCAGAGCCCTGGCTTACCTCAATCATTTAATAGCAACCTTTTCACTTGTAAAGGTATTTTTTTTTGTAAAATATTTGTTAAACTATGCAAAGACATGTTGTATTTGTTAAATTTGATAAAGATGTGTTGCTGTTTTCTGTTGTCTACCTGAGGCACCTGGTTGGTTTAATAGAGCACACTGAATGGCCAATAGTAAGGGAGGAGGTATAGGCAGGACTTCTTGGGTGGGGAGAATAAGTAAGAGGAAGATTTTGGCTTGGGGAAGAAAGAAAAAAGATGCTAGTGGCCAGTTAGACAGACAGACCTGGAGGAAGCAGGGAAGCAGGACATACAAAATGAAAGAACTAAAAAACCCAGAGGCAAAATGTAAATGAATAGAAACAGGTTAAATTAAGTTAAAAGAGCTAATGGAACAAGCCTAACCTAAGGCCAAACATGCATAATCAATAAAAAATCTCTGTGTCTTTATTTCGGAGCTGGTTGACAGTTCGAAGAGAAATCCAGCTACAAGTATTATAGTTCAAAAGATAAACATAGCTGTCCTGACACAGGCTCAGAATTCAAGAAACATATATAGCCAGAGATGACCTTGAACTCCTAATCATCCTTTCTCCACCTCCTGAAAGCTAGAATTATAGGTGTGTACAACCACTCTTAGTTTATGCTGTGCTGGGGATTGAACCCAAGGCTTTGGGTGGCTAGTCAAATATTACCAATTGAGCTCAATACATCCCCAGCCCAACTTGCTCTATATTTAAGAGTTACAAAGTTACTATCTTAAGATTCCACCTAAAGAAAACAATACAAAAAAATAATCAAAAGCAAGATGAGTCTTTAAAATACTTTGAAAAAGCACAAAAGACTTATTGTTAGTGTAGACATGCATCCATTTCCTAAACTTAATAGGGAATAAGAATACAGGCTGGTGGCTCAGTTAGTCCCTTCCCAAGAACCAATGTAATAAAGCAGGAGAAGCAGCATGATTTGTATTCTTAGTGCTGGAGAAAATAGATAGGAGGTGCCCCTGGGGTCACTGGCTGGCCAACCATAATCTAAGCAGTGAGCCCCAGATCCCAGTAAGAGACTCTATCTTAGAAAGGGTGAGGATGCAAAATGGCTCAGTGGGTAAAGGTGCTTGTCACAGGACTGAGAACCTGAGTTTGATTCCTGGGACCCACATTGTCCCAGTTGGTTTTGTGTCAACTTGACACAAGCTAGAGTCATTTATTTGGAAGAGGAAATCTCAATCAAGAAAACATCCCAACTACATTAGCATATGGGCAAAACTGTGGTGCCTTTTCTTGATTGAAGATTGATGGGAAGGCCCAGCTCACTGTGGGTGGTGCCATCCCTGGAGTGGTTCTGAGAGCTATAAGAAAGCAGGTTGAGCAACCCATGGGTAGAAAGTCAGTTATCAGCACTCTTCCATAGACTCTCTGCTTCAATTCCCACCTCTAGTTTCCTGCTCTGCTTGAGTTCCTGCCCTGACTTCCAGCAGTAATGGAGTGTATCCTAACAGTTGTAAACTGAAATAAACCCTTTCCGAGCTGTTGGGTCTTCATGTTCTATCACAGCAATAGAAACTTCAACTAAGGTACACATGGTGGAAAGAGAAAAATCAAATCCCACAAATTGTCTTCTGGTATCTAAGCACATTCTGTAGCATGTATGCTCCCATCCACTAAATAAATAATAAAATTAAATCTCAAATAAAAAAATGTAATAGCACATGAGGAATAGCCCCAAAGCTTGTCTGCTGGCTCTCCCACGCGCCTGCATACACATCTACCTGCACATTCACATATGTGCTACTGTATTCCTCCCTTAAATAAGATCTACTTTCCTAATGAGGTGATTTCACCCTCTCACCAAGCAAGTAGATTCAAAACAGTTTCCAGGTCTCCAGTGGAGAGTAACCCACACTTTCATATTTTAGGAGCTGATTCTGTACTAGAAATGCTTGTGTGTGGGAGCTATAGTCTCTTAACCATGTTTAGGAGGAACATGACAGTCAAGCAAAAGAGGGAGAAGGCTCAGGGGCATCAAGAGAAACACACAGAAGGAACCAATGGCAGAAGGCTGTAAAGTCTTTAAATCAATGGCTTCATTACCAAAATAATGGGGCAAAAGGAAAAAGAAACAACCAACACCCCCCAAGCTCACACTTTCTAAGTGTTGGAGAAGGCGGCTCTATGTATAAGCTACGAAGTGTCAGGATTTGGTGACTTTGGAACCTTAGATCTACCCCAGCTCTCCTATTCCCATCCTCCTCATGTTTTGTCTTTCTGATAGAAATCTGTAACCTGGAAATCTCAGCAGGTGCCCTCTCTACCCTGATCCACATTTATAATAGTAATACCACAGTACCTTGATGCTGTGGAACAATGGTTTGTACCCTGTCACTTGTATTTTAAATAAACACTGATTGCCCCTTTGGTTTGAACGCTGGTAGAGGTAAAAGGTCTCTCTAGTGGTTGGCCACTCTGCTACTCTGATTCTTCAACTTTCCCTCCTGATAACTGACTTCAGCTTATTCTTAGTAAGAAGAATAAGAAGCCAGGTGGTAGTGATGCACGCCTTTAGTACCAGCACTCGGGAATCAGAAGTGCGAGGCCAGCCTGGTCTACAAGAGCTAGTTCCAGGAGAGGCTCTGAAAGCTATAGAGAGCTGGGTGGTGGTGGTGCAGGCCTTTAATCCCAGGAGGAGGAGGAGGAGAGAAGGGGAGGAGGAAAGAATTTTTTTATAGATTTGAGTAACCATACCTGCCTCACTTTTCCTTCCGTTATTTTAATTACCAATTTAAAAATATTTTCATTACATTTTAGTTATTTATTGTATATAAAGGGCTCTATCAGGCCTGAGCATGGCAAACATAGTGCTGATTGGTTTTGCCTTTTGCCCTTCTCCCCCCCATCCCTTCTACCTCACTAAAAATCATTAGATTACATTCCTAAAGCTAGCAAGGCCAACAAGGTCCATTCCGTTATTTGGCTACTTCCTCCTCCCAAAGCTGACTAACATAAGCCTCCTTCCCCTTCTCTATCTCTGGTTTTCATTTCTTATGCCCCACCCTTTGTACCTCTGGGAAAATAAATCTCCTTTGTGCTGAGAAGTTGGTCTTGGGGTGTCTTGTGCTTGCTCTGATTCTTTCAATGTATTTGTGTGTATGTGTGTGCGTGAGCACACGCATGCGAGGGAATGAAACGTAAAAGTCAACCTGAGGGAGTTGGCTCTTTTCCCTCCATCATCCAGGTCCTGGGACTTGAACTGAGGTCATCAGTTTCATTAGCAAGCCCTTTTACCTCCTGACCCATCTCATTAGACAGGCTTGTTATTATTATTATTTATTTTGTTGATTTGTATATTTGTCAGCTTTCCATTACTGTTCCAAAATATCTGAGAAAATCAGCAAGAAAGAAATATTTTGTCTCATGGTTTCAGCACTTTAGTCCCTGGTCAAGTGTCTCCTTTGTTTCAGAGACCAAGAAGAGATAAACCAGGACACTCACCAGGGTCCTGCTTCCTCAACTATACCCACCTCCTTGTTATCTCCCTGAGCTCACGACCTCACAGAAGTTCGAGGAAATAAGATACAGAATAGGTCAAAGTGCTCAGGAGCCTGTGAACACCCAAAGCCCCACCTCTGAATTCCACTGAGTGTGAACCACCCCTTAACTGTAAGTCTTTGGAGAAAATTCACAGACTCTAGTCAGGATGGCAAGACAAATCATTGAAGGCTGAAGAACTTTGGTTCTCCTGTAAAGAACATGGGAAGAGGCCATTGCCAATCTTGGCTGTTGCCTGGAACTCAAGACAGATCAGAATGGCCTCATCAGACAGATCAAGAAGGGCTGCTTGGGTCTGGGAAAGCCAGAGGGACTTGGGAGTTTGAGCATGAGTCACCAGACTTCTTAGTATCCCATCTAATCATTGACTAGGAGAGTCTTAGAAAAATTAGGAGGTGTTCAAACTCAGGGTTGTTGTAACTCAACAACCCATAAGATAAGAATATGTCATAATTTCAGTCTCTGTAGCCACACAACACAAGGCATTCTTTTTAGAGGGCAGGTGGTTCTCTAAGCCAATCCTGTTTGGATTAGTCAGAGTTCTGTTTTTCTGAGGATTTGGAAAAAGATTTCAAAGGAATTGGCTCTTGCCTTTATAGGGGCTGCCAGTCTGAATCTGTAGGAAAGACTGTAGGATGGAGACTCAGGAGAGAGCCCTGTTTGACTCTGAAGATAGCTGTTTTTTTTTCTCTTAGGTTTTTCAACTGTTTGTGTGAAGTCCACCTTTGTTAGCGACTCAAAGTCGATCAGCGTAATATCACTTTAAAAAAATGTCTTTAGGAGGGCCAAGGGCAAAGTTTAATTGGTAGAATTCTTGTCTATGAAACCCTGGATTCTACCCATAAATCCATAAATCTGGCCTGGTGATGCACAACTTTAACCACAGTGCTCTGGAGTGGGAGGCAAGGGATCAAGAGTTCAAAAGTCATTTTATTCTACATAGGGAGTTGGAAGTCAGCCGGATTCATGAACGTCTGTCACCTAGAACAGACAATACCCTGGGCCACGGAGGTACTTCAGCTGGCAAATAGCTTGTTCCGAAAGTTCACTGCCTTGATTTGATCCCCAGAACCCAGGCAACGAAATCTGGTTGCAGGCACTGGAAAGATGGTTCAGTGGTTAGGATTTGAGGCCCTGAGCTCCGCTCCCACACTCACAAGATGGTTCACAGTCATCCAAAACATTTTCAGATACCAGACATGCATGATATGTACATACAGACAGACAAAACACTAATGCACAATAAATAAATAAATAAACAAAACAAGCAAAACCTTTAAAAAATCTGATTGTGCTGGTGCACATTTATAATCTTAGTTGTGGAAAGATGGAGATAGCAGATCCTTGGAGTTCATGGGAGGCTCTCCTACCTGACTAGATAAATACTAGATAAATACTCTCTCAGCACCCCCTGAAACAAACAAACAAACAAACAAACAAACAAAAAAGTAAAAATGGTTTCCAGAGCCTGAAGAAAACTGCCCAAGGCTGTCTTCTGGTTTCCATGTGTATATATGTGCACCCTTCCCCCATGCATACATCCATACAAATATGGAAAGAAAGAAATAAACAAGTGAATAATAAATAACTTCATAACTACACCCTGGCCCCCATTGGACCAAATATGTAGGTACGATTGATCTAGGTAAGCTGGCATATAAAATTAACTATCACACTGTCTTTGTTTCTGTAATAGCATCCAGGCTAGTCTGGATTTTTTTCCCTCACATAATTTCCTCCTTTTAATAATTAGGAACTTGGTCTTTCCAGGTTTGCCAAGCATTTTCTTGCATGTGGCCACAGCTGTCTAGCGCAGCCCTTCCTACTGCTGCAATGGCTTGACTCCCACAGTAGCTTTAATCTGACCCCATCAGAGGAACAGTTCTTGAGGGCTATATTGCTGTCATTATCATACTGGTCAAGGTTCCTATCTGCAAATACTATAGTTCACCCGGACTAGTTTTAGTTGAAATGGGCTTAATAAAGGCTATCATGTGGCTCATGGGACCATAAGGGAATCGAGACAAATGCTGTTGCCATTAAGTCACACTGAAGAAAGAGCCTCAGGAGGAAGTTGCCCTGTGGCTGCTAGCATTCAGAGCTAAGGAGGAAGCGCCTAAACCCCAAATCCATGCATGGAGGTCTGAGGGTTTATTATTTCTGGGGGGGTGGAATTGGAAGATTTGTTCATCTCTTTTCACTCTAGTCTGAGGAAAACGTGATGAGCAATCTTCACTGTCAACTCAATGTCAGATCCCAAAGCAACCGAGGACAAATCTCACTCAGTACCAGTGGCTCCTGCTTCCTTTTCCCGAATTTCTTTTTCCTATAGAAAACTGGCTATTTTGGCTTTGGAGCAGTCATAGACAAATTTAGTATCGACAGCTCACCCAACTCTGCTAAGTGTCCAGGGCCTTGGCCTTGGGTTTATAATGCTTCTTCTTAGGGATATTAAAATGAAATGGTCCAAAGCCAAACCCATTTCTGTGAAAACCTTTGTGCTGCTCTTGGCTCCCGGTGCTCTCTCTTGCCCCTCTCTCTTCTCTCCTTCCAACCTCTGCCCCAACCCCCATCCCAGTTCTGTTTACTCTCGTTGCCCAGTTTCAGTCTGGACTCTTACTGTTCTCTCACAGCTATAATAAAACCTTATCCTCAGCCACACCTAGGAGTGTCCAGGCCCTCACTGTTCCTAGAGATTGTTTAAGAGTGCCTCTGGGTGTGTCTGTGAGGGATCCAGAGAGAGGAAAATCCACCCTGAATATGGTCACTTTCCAGGCAGAATGAAAGAAGAGAAGGAAATGAGCTGAGCTGACTCTGCTTCCCAGCCTGCCACGCAGGAGCTGTTCTGGCCAGCTCTTCCTTCTCCCTGCAGGATAGACTGAACTTTGTGAAAACATGAACCCAAAGACATCTTTCCTCCCGTAAGCTACAGCAACAATAAAATTAACTAATAGAAGTGTTGTCATTCTGACATGTAGAATACCTGGTTTCAGGATGGTAGTGACCATGTAGTGCTAGCAATGACATTGCTGGATGATTTTTAAGAATAGGGGCATTTCTTTCCTATGCAGAACTGTGACCTAAATGTATCCATTACAACTGTCTTTTTAACCCCATTATGCCCAGATCACGGAATTCCCCCAAAACCAACTAGGAGACTAAGTCCTATATATAAAAGCAAAGACCTTTATTTAAGCTTAAACTTGGACTCTTGTTTGTTCAACACAGCGGTTGAGGGCAGAGAGTCCCAAGCCCAGGCGGGGTTAGATTTTATCATAGTAGACGTTGGGGTGAAGGGATTTCTAGGTTTCAGGAACCTTATTGGTTGACATTTCTCTAGGGAGGTCTGGTGATCTTATTTTATCTTATCTAATGAATGGAATGTCAGGTACTTCCTCCCTGGGTGGTGTCAGCTTTGGATTTTCCTGGAACCTGGTGCTGCCTGCTGTGGCAACTGTGCAACCTGAGCCCCGTGTGAGACCAGGCTGTCCTGGGCCCCCAACACCATTGTGAGAATTGAACCCAGGGACTTGAGTGTTCAAGGCTGAACCATATCCCCAGACCCTTTACCTGCTTTTCAGATAGGTCAGGTATGTCAGACCACAGACTTTTTGTTGTTTGTTTTTGAGACAGGATCTCACTGTACAGACCTTGCTTTCCTAGAACTCAAGTGGTAGACCAGGCTGGCCTTGAACTCACAGAGACCCACCTGCCTCTGCTTCCCAAGTGCTGGGATTAAAGGCCCTAGATCATTACCTGTGTTTTCAAGTGACAGAATGCTCTAGAATCAACATTCTAGAAGCATACTGACGGGCTTGACATTGTGGTGTGCCTGACATTCGAGAGAGCTGGGAAGAAAGCCTGACCCTGAGAGCATCTGGCTTGTGTGATGCCCTGACTTCAACCTTGTGAGGTCTTGAGCACATGTGTTCCCCATAAGTACTTTCAGAGATGATAATTGGGTGTTTATTGTTTCAGCCACTGAAGTTGATGGTAATTTCTTACACACAATAGAATCTGATTACAGACCTGATTGGAATTCATCAATGAGATACTTGTTAGTGGCATAAAGATGCCTCTTCAAATCTCTTTATTTATTTGAAATAGAAAATTAAGATCTTTAAAATGTGTTTATTTTTATTTTATGTATGTGAATGCTGTTTATATGCATGCATGCATGCATGTATGTATGTATGTACGTATGTATAACATGTGTGCCAGGTGGCCATAAAGGCTAGAAGAAGAAATTGGATCCCCATGAATTGGAATTGCAGATAGTTGTGACCTTTCATGGGGGTACTCGGAACTGAATTCAGGTCCTTTGCAAGAGTAGCAAGTGCTCTTAGCTACTTAGACATCACTCCTGTTCCTAGAGACATTTTTTTTTTAAATGTGGGGACAAGAGCAGAATTAATTCAGTAATATACCCATAAGCCCACTGAATGTTTTCATTCTTTAAGTGTGGGATTCTTGTGCTCTGATCAGCGACTGAAAGATATAACCAAAGGCCAGATTTTAGAGTCAGTGGAGGGCCTGTCTCTAGTTCCTGCTAACTGCTACAGAGCTGGGATACTGAGGATATACTTTCAATAGTAGCTGTTATCCAATACATGTAACCTTTTTGTGTTAATGGAAATTGAGCTCTGGGTCTTGGGATGCCAGGCAAATGCTTTAATATTGATCTATATCCTCACTCCTTCTTTTCCTTTGTAAAATTTGAGACTGGGTCCTAAGTTTCCCAGACTGCCTTAAACTCACTGTGTAACAAAGGCTTGAGTTTGTCAATCCTGTTTCAGTTTTCTGAGCAGCTAAGATCAGAGGCTTGGGCCATCAGACTTGGCAAGAAGTCTCATTTTTATTGGAATTTTTTATTTATTTTATTTTTGGTCTTATTTTGAGTTTTCTTCTTTTCCCTGCTTTTAAAAGCTTATATTGACTATGTACAGTTGTGTATTTCTTTTTTTTAAGAAGAGATGAATTTTAATTCAAAAGCACAGAAAATATATTTAACAAAATCATAGGAGAAAACTTTTCCAACCTAAAGATATAACTATGAAGATACAAGAATTTTTTTTCGAATTTTTTTATTGAAAAAAATTTCTGCCTCCTCCCAGTCTCCCATTTCCCTCCCCCTCCCCCATTCCTCTCCACCTCCCTCTCCAGTCCAAAGAGCAGTCTCTTGCCAACCCTAAGATGGCTCCCTTAATTAAGATATATACTTCCCTGCTCCCATATGCACCCTTTCTTTATCCCAACCATCCCATTCCCCCAAGTTCCCCTCATCCTCCCCTTCTCACTTTTCTCTCCCCATCTCCCCTTACCCCCATCCCACCCCACCCCCAAGATCCCAATTTTTGCCTAGCAATCTTGTCTCCATCTAAAATCCAGGAGGATAACTACATGTTTTTCTTTGGGTTCACCTTCTTATTTAGCTTTTCTAGGCTCACAAATTATAGGCTCAATGTCCTTTATTTATGGCTAGAAACCAATTATGAGTGAGTACATCCCATGTTCATCTTTTTGGGACTGGGTTACCTCACTCAGGATAGTGTTTTCTATTTCCATCTATTTGCATGCAAAATTCAAGATGTCATTGATTTTTACCGCTGAGTAGTACTCTAATATGTATATATTCCACACTTTCTTCATCCATTCTTCCATTGAAGGGCATCTAGGTTGTTTCCAGGTTCTGGCTATTACAAATAATGCTGCTATGAACATAGTTGAACAAATGCTTTTGTAATATGATAGGGCATCTCTTGGGTATATTCCCAAGAGTGGTATTGCTGGATCCTGGGGTAGGTTAATCCTGAATTTCCTGAAAAACCGCATTTATACATATAGATTACTGTTGCTGTAGCTTTGGTCCAAGAAGCTTCTTTTTGCAACGGGCTGTAGTTAACATAGACATTCATAATTAGTCAAAGTGATGAGAACAAGAGACTCTTGAATATGCAGCCGTAAACAGAACATTAATATCAATCTTTTACAGCTCAGAACTGAAGGCGTAAGTCACAAACCATGCCACACCAGTTTGGAATTATGATTAATAGGGTAGTATTTATTTAAAGGAGAAAAAACTTACAGATCACCATCCCAGACAACAGCCCTCTGCGCAACCAGGAAGGGAGTCTCGTCGCCGGCGGAGCAGGAAGTGAAGAGAGAGAGAGGAGAGGGAAGTGGCCGCTTTTTTAAAGGGAGAGAGACCACGCCCCAGTGGGCTGGTATCTCAGTGGCTATAGGCTGGAGGAGTGGGAGGACCTCCCGCAACACAGAACTTTGCAGACAAGAGGACAGAAAGAGTGTAAGAACTAGAAGAAGGACTGGTGGTGTGGGATGCTTTTTATGTGCAAATTAATTTTACTGGAGTAAGTGGAGAATGGTCTTTTAAGATAACTGAATCATATTTTTGCATGATTGATCTGATTCACCAACAGCTCATCTGATTTCAGATGCTGTTTGGAAACACCTAGTGGCTGGATGACAGAATGTTTAACCATGCCTTGTAGACCTATCCCAGCTTTGAAGCTTCAATATGTTGAAAACCTTTCTATCTTCTGCTGCTGTTTATCTGATCATGCAGAAACTAGAAATTTTGAAATCAGAAAAAGAGATGTTAAGTTCTTTACATGGAACTGGCTTTAGAGCCCCATTCTTTATGTTCACTCAGTGGAGCCCACCCTAACAGAACCCTTCTGATGTCACTTCTCCCGTGAAGGAAAGGAGAAGAAAAAGGGAATAGGATCTGTTAGCTGAGTTCTCTCTCTTTAAGCTGGTTTTCCAGAAGGCTCACTCAATGACATCATTTACATCTGGTAGATCAGAGCATGTGACTATTTTTATCTGCCCGGGAGCTTCCTCGGGAATCCAGCAACGTCTTTGCTTTTTGATAAATATTTTATTTATTTTTCATGTGTGCGGATGGGGAAGCATGCCCCAGTGCATGTGTGGACCTCAGTGGAGTTGATTTTCTACTCCCACCTCTCGGTGGGTTACCATGATGGAACCCTTGTTTGGCTTGTGTGGCAAGTGCCCTCACCCATAGAGCCATTTCACGGACCTGTTAATCCCTTTACCAAACGGAATGAAAATGAGAACAGAAGAAGTTATAGATCTTTACCTCACATAGCACTGGAAAAAGTATTATTTAAAGAAGAGCTATGCGAACTCTCCAAGTTTGCACTGGAGAGGGGGAGGGTTTCAAAGTATCAGTGCTACAGAGCGTGACAGCACAGTGCAATCGGATGTGTTGACAGTGAACAGTTAAATTTCAGTAGAAGAGTTCTCTCTCTCTCTCTCTCTCTCTCTCTCTCTCTCTCTCTCTTCTCCCCTCCCCCCATTGCACAAAGTCTGGGGGTAATCTTTTGTGGAATCATTAACAAAAACACAAAACCAAGGAGTTTGAAAGGTAGGAATTTAAATTCCAATTTTTCAGAATTTAAGTAATATAGAACTGTAGTTCTCATTGACAATTATGAAACAATAAACCACCCACTGGTGGAGGTCCTGGGAAATACACGTGAAGAGGTGAGCAACACAACGACCTTCAACTCTTCCTAGCCAGCAACCCCATTTCCGCTAGCTAGGCACAGTCTGATTTAAGTACAGACTCAGCTTAGTGGGTTAACTTACCTACTGAAGAAGTGACTTAAAATAGTTCCAGGTGAAAATGTGAGCACTCAGACTTCCTCAACGGTTGCTACTCAGCATGCTAACAAAAACCAGGTGTCATTTTTCATCCTTCCAAGATAAACTTATTTACTAACAAACACGTAGAATGCATTTGTGCTGTGTTTTTCTCTTGTCTGTAAAATGGAAAAAATAATGATAATCTCCCTCATGGAGTTGTAATAATAGCAAGGATTAGCATACGAAAAATTCATCTGTAGAAACACTGTGAAGTGTTTGCTGCAGCTATCTAAGCACATGAGAAAATAAGGTTCATCCCCTTGTCCTTTGGATGGACCAGTATGAGGTTGCCTAAAGGTGATTTTCTCCACCTGGTGATGGTGAGAAAACCAGGGTTTAAAGTAGAGTTTTACCTCCTGCTGTCTTTACTGGCAATAAACACATTATTTTCCCCACCCTCTCCTATGGGCCTCAACCGGATGAAGGGAAAAGCTACATTTAGAGTGTTAGCAATTAGCACTTGGTGTGGGACCCTCTGTTTCTTCTTTTCACTTCTAAAGTCTTCTTGCTCTTCTTGGTCCACAGTTTTCTGTTTTAAATTTCAAGACTGAAAATGAACTGACAAATTCATTAAAAAGAAAATTACCTTTCCTTCCCAAAGTCCTCCTGGACCAAGCTGATACGGCTATGAATTTGGCAGGCCTGGGAACTACACTCTCCTTAATAGAGGAATCATGACTAGCTGTTCTGAACGGGGGTCTACCTCAAGATTGGAACAAAATGCAGGATCTCAAAGTGGGATCTCTTTGTTGAAGAATAACATTAAGAACAAAGACACCTGAGCCTCAACTCTATTTCTCAGTGACTGAATCTCCTGCACGGAGCTGGATATCCATTGAGGATGGTGACATTATTGTATTTGACAGTGACTCACAAAAGCTTCTGTAACAAACAGTATCCAAAGAACATTGTCTTAACAGAAAATCGGTGCCCTTTCTTCTCTTGCAGAAGTCTGCAGCTTTTTCCTATACATTTCACTGTCAGCAGAGAGGAAGTGTCCCATACTTCATGTTTTTGAATGAAAGGCTGAGAAAAATGGTGCATGTCTCTTTCTCACATCCCATGGGCTGGAACTCAGTTGACTGTGCAGTTTCTTCCTGCTGTCACAGTGGCCACAACAGGGATCTTCACCTTGATAGCTATGTGGCCAGTTGAAGTTCTATTCCCATGCTGGAGAATGGATGTTGAAATGTAACTTGCAAGATGCCTTGCCAGTTCTGTTCAACTTATGGTATTTGGAAAAGAACAAAGACTCGTAACTCAGCAGAAAAAGCACAGGGCCCACTGTAATCTTAGTTTTATGGTGTTGCTAACATGCTAAGTGAGCAAATCACATGCTGGTTGCAGTGGGTATAAAGGCGCAAATGTTTTACATCCCTGCGGACATGCATGCTCTTCCCTTAGGGTTGGGAATGTTCCCAACCCAGATTGCTTGAGGAAAAAGCATCTGTCTAAGGATTGTGTATATGTTTGCATGTGTATGTTATTTAAAAGTCATGATGGGAGTTGGAATGTGGCTTGGTAAAGCTATTAAAGTGCTTGTCTAATATGTATGAAGCCCTGGGTTTGATCCCTGGAACAGAATAAAGTGGGCAAGGCAGTGCATGTCTATAATCCTAGCACTCCAGCAGGTGGAGGCAGGAGGATCAGAAATTCAGCCTTGGCTACACAGTCAGTTTGAGGCCAGCCTGGATTAGTGAAATTCTATCTCAAATATAAGTAAGTAAATACTCAAGTATTTAAACAAATAAATAGTTGAAAAGAACACAGAAACCCAAAGGATAGAAAGGAAGCTCTTTCAATTCTTTCCCTAGTCATTTTACATTCTGGACCACTCATAAGTTTTGTCTCTGTTGAATTATCTCTGAGACCATTGTGCTCTGCAGGACCTTTTCACACTCACCCTTGCCTCTTTTTTGAGTGCAATGCGTCTGCTTTAATTGGCTTTGCTCATTGGGCTTCTTCCATGTTAGATAGACTATTCATCTCCTTTTTTTATAATTTGAAAAGCATTGCATCAAATGATCTCGAAGTCCACAGCTCTAGGATTCTAGGTGTGTCCACAGCAGCCTTAATCCAGAATGGAGCACACAGACCACACTCAGATCCTTGCGTTTCTACGATGGACTGACCACTACTTGGATAGCTGTTTGGTTTTCTTGTCATGGGCTGACGTTCAGGCAGAGAAGAAATGATTGTGGAATCTCTGTGAATACAGCAAGGATAAAAAGAAGCAAAAATGAACCCTGAGGATTATTCATTAACTCTTTTGATATCACTTAGCCACAGTCAAGCATAAACTTTGCTCAGTGACCTGGCATAAGACTGACTGTATGTACAAATCAGGGTAGTAACCTGGAGAGAGCATGTCATGTCATGAGTTCAGTAATGTCGCTTGCCACATGTTTGGACGTCGTACACAGCAACATTCTCAGAAACAAGAATCTGTACAAATGAGCAGAACCTTTTTCTTCCTCCTCAGTGTTCAGTTTGTGCATGTGGCAAGTCCCAGGTTTGAGTCCAGCTCTGTGCTGTGTGCACTTTGGACGCAGCAGCTATCTTATCTTACACAGGGGTAACGATATCCACGGAAGGGTTAGACCAGATAACTGTGGTGAAAGCATTCTGTAACTAGCACAAAGTCCTCCAAATGTAAAAGTGCATTTGCCATAATGAATAATGACAACATGTTCAAGCAAACAGACCAGAACAAATGCAGCTATGCAGATGCATTTGCATATAATCAGACAACACGTTTATTCCCATATCCATTTATTCACTCATCCACTCCATACCTCCCACCTTTAGAGCATTAGTTCCTGGGGTAAGGAGGAAGTACATGAAAAGACACTGGCTAGATTAAACTAGATCAAGGGAGCTGGCAGGAAGTAAAGATGCTTGCTACTGAGTCTGGTGACCTGGATTTGATTCCTTGGGTCCTCATGACAGGAGATAACAGACTTACACAAATCCTCAGACCTACCCACATACCATGATACATGTATTCACACACACACACACACACACACACACACACACACACACACACACACACACGCAAGTAGGGTGGGGGCTTTAGATATTTGAGTTGAGTGAGTGCCCTGATGCTAGGATCTGGTTTCTCTGTGGGCAAATGCAGAACAGGAAGATGACTCCTTCTTCAGTGGAGAGACTCATGGTCACACAGGGGAGGATGGGGTTTAACTATGACCCCGTCACTGTCAGGGCATCCAGAGCTGCTACCCTACTCGGGAAACAGAAACTGATTAAATGCGGATTTCTTCTCCCAGGTTTACCTTCTAGAATGTTCACTGATTTGTTTTCTGTTTGACAGCTCTAAAAGCATATTTTGCTAAGGCTTCAGATCTCCCAAATGTTCTGAATAAATTCCAAAGCACCCAGGATTGAGCCCACTCAAAATCAGATGAGTAGACTAGTACAGTGGAGGTCCTGAGAGCCTGTCAAATATAACACAGGAGGGAGAATGACGTCTCTCCCTCCTTCCCTCCCTCCCTCTCTCTCTTCTTTCCTCCCTCTCTTCCTCCCTGCCTCCCTTTCTTCCTTTCTTTTGTTTCTTTCTGGACAGAGTCTCATATAGCCCAGGCTGATCTTCAACTTCTGATTCTCCTGCTTCTGTCTCCCTAGTGTTAAGATTACACTCATGTGCCACCATGTCCAGTTCGCCCACTGCTGGGGGAATCTGAACATATAAGCTGAGAAGGCATTCTACTAACTGATTTACATTCTCAGCCCCTTCCCCAGATGACAAAATAAAATAAAACTGTTGTGTCACCCCTGAACACTGTCTTTTAAAATTATACTAGAAACATGTAGTAGGAGGCCTCTTGTTATTTCCCAGCCACCCAGACTTCTGAAATAACCACCCCAAAACTGTATTAATTAAATTACTGCTTGGTCTATTAGCTCTAACTTCTTACTGGTTAGCTCTTCCATCTTAATTTAACCCCTTTCTATTAATGTGTGTATTGCCATGAGGCTGTTGCTTACCATGTAATGTTCTGGCATCTGTCTTTGGCTGGGCTACAAGGCTATTCTCTAACTCCACCTTCTTTCTCCCAGCTTTCAGCTTAGTTTTCCCCACCTCCCTAAGCTCTGCCCTGCTCTGCTACAGTCTCAAAGCAGTTTCTTTGTTAACCATTGGTATTCATAGCATCCTGAAGGGAATCCCACATCAGAAATGGAAAGTGACTTAGCGTGGCTATGTGCAAATCAGTTGAGATGATACCAAAGTACTTTCTCAGGCAGCCATGTGGTCTGTTTTCCCGTGGCAGTCTTATCTGGGCCACCACGCCTTTTGGATCAGCCATTTCATATCATGTGTGATAGGCAATGGTTTCCCATTTAGATTAAGTGTTCAAGGCTTAATCTAAACCTGCTTTTAAGGAACACAAAAGAAAATCTAGTGTAAATTTGCTCATACTTTGAATGACAGGGTGGAGATTACAATTTTTCATCATTAGTCAAGTCTTGTCCTTTGATCTCTCTCACTTGTCTCAGAAAACAGTGACAAGGAACAGAAATTTCCTCTTATTGAGTATCTCTACCCAGCCTTTTCCTCTTCTGGGAGCTCTTAGGTCAGAGGAGAAAGAGCTGCATGGATTTTGCAATCCAGAGAGACAGGGCAAGGATAAAGTTCAGGGTTCCTGCTTGTAGAAGCTTATACCAGAGGCCTTCTCTCTGAGCCTCAGGAAGTCCCTGCTTGGCCTGCTCTGGACTTCTCTGTGACTGTGATTTGTTTCAAGAACTCTTGCTCGACAAGTCACCTAGTGTGTCTTTTCTTTCTTTTTATGGTAGAAAATCTTTCAAACTTATGTGACATTCAAGTGTGTACCTTACAGTCTGATACAAAGAGACCTCCCTAGGGACAGTTTTGTCCCTCTCTATGGTGTCGCAGGAGGCAACTCTGCTCCCCTCTTGACAAAATTTGGCCAAGGTCTAGGGCCTGTGCCTTGACCACTCTAGGCTTTGTAACCTGCACTTATTCATTGTCTAGTTGATAACTCTTTTTCTCATGATAGTTTTTCTCCCTTTTTGGCTTTTTTGAGACAGGATCTCTTGTTGTCCAGACTGACCTAGAGCTTGTTCTTTAGTAAAGAATGACCTTGAACGATTCTTTGGTGTCCACCTCCCAGGGTATTGGAGCTGTAAGCATGCAACACCACAATCGGGGCTGGGTGTCTGGCCCAAGACTCTATACAGGCACTCTCCTTGCTGAGTTACAACTTTTAAAGAACTAATTTCTTTAAAATTCTGTAGTTTTGTTTGTTTTGTTTTTTTTTCAAGACAGGGTTTCTCTGTAGCATTGGGGCCTGTCCTAAACTAGCTCTTGTAGATCAGTCTGGTCTCGAACTTACAGAGATCTGCCTGTCTCTCCTCCCAAGTGCTGAGATTTAAGGCATGCACTGTAGTGCAATGCCTCCTCTACGTGCTACATGCTATGTATGGTATGGTTTGCAAGTTGTGCAAGGGCCTGGAGATTGAAACACACACACATATATACACATGTTACAAGGAGAGAGGCCACTTGTTTGTCCCGGCCGCCCAGCTACCTTACACGTGAAATAACCACACAGAAACTACATTCATTAAAACATTGTTTAGTTTTAGCTCTAGTTTCTTATTGGCTAATTTTTACATCTTAATTTAACCCATTTCTATTAATCTGTGTATCTCCATGTGACTGTGGCTTACCAACAAGATTTTAACCAGCGTTCATCTCAGGCAGAAGATCCATGGCGTCTCTTACTTTGCCCTTCTTTCTCCCAGCATTCAGTTCTGTTTTCTCTGCCTACCTAAGTTCCTGTCAACTAGGCCAAGGCAGTTTCTTTATTCATTAACCAATGAAAGCAACACATGAACAAAAGAACCTCCTTACACCACACACAGACACACACATACACACACACATACACACACACACACACACAGAGAGAGAGAGAGAGAGAGAGAGCTAACGCCAAGAATGTCCCCTTTATTGTGATCTAGGGCCGTTTATATAGGATCTCCTTGACTAATGGCCACACCCTCTCAGCTGCAAGCCCACCAGAAACCACTCCACTGCCATGAGAAACTCCTGAGGGTCTTGTGCTCAGAGCAGTTGCAAAACAAGCTGTTTGCTCAGAGCAGCTGCAAGCACAGGAAAACAAGTTGTTTACTCCAGCAGGAAGGAGGGTTGCAGGAAATTTAGGGTTTGGGGGTCCACAGTCCCCAACAGTGCACCACCAGCACCTGGCTTAAAATTCTGTAAATAGAGTCACAGATTTCTCACAAATGAATACTATGATAAATTAGTGATTTCACACTAAATTTCATAATCCCAAGACTGAGGTTATCCTGAAAACACCTCTAACACAATAACAGTGATAATCAGAAGGTGGTTAAGTCTCAAAGTTTAAAAAGTATTTTTCCAGGCAGAGTTAGGAGTCAGGAGTTAAGGGCTATCCTTTACTATATAGCAAAATCTAGGTCAGTTTAGGCTGTGTAAGCTTCTGTCTCAAAAAAACCCCAAAAACAACGGAATACTATTTTTTTTCCCCTTGAGATAGGTTTCTCTGTGTAGTCCTGGATATCCCGGGACTTGTGGTATTAAACTCAGAGAACCACCAGTCTTGGCCTCCCTAACACTGGGATTAAATGCATGTGCCGCCGCCACCACCAGGCCAAAGGTACTGTCTTATAAATTACTAATTTGTTCTTCACGGTGCTGTCATGTAACAGGTAGTGAGCCAAGGTGCTCAGAGGACAAAAAATGTAGTTGCAGACTCTAATCCAGGAATTGAAGTCATAGGGCTTGCTCAACTCGCTTTTCTCTGTGAGTCACAGGATCTGGCTAAGACTTGGAGGCCATGACTTTATAGGAATGGACACGGAGGGTGGGTGATAAGGTCACTTAGCTGTCCATGTGATTTTGAGTCTCTTAGTTCATTTAGTATCCCCAAGCTCTTCCTTTTTGGGAGCACATACTTGCACAGTGCTAGAGACGTCAGATAAGGTCTCTGCTCAGGTATGCCAAAGGCCTGATTTCCGGAGTTGGAGGCTGACATTTGCCCCAGCAACCATTCTGAACTGTTGTTTTTGAAATTCAAAGTTGGTCTACAAATAGCACCTTAGTTCGTATGTTGCAAAAATGAACTCAAAAAATATTTTTAGGGAAAGAATCCACTGAACAGAACCAACCAGAAGATGTTGAAAGCTAGTTATGTAACCTTTACCCTTCATCATTTGGA
This sequence comes from Microtus pennsylvanicus, assembly GCF_037038515.1. Lineage (NCBI taxonomy): Eukaryota > Metazoa > Chordata > Mammalia > Rodentia > Cricetidae > Microtus > Microtus pennsylvanicus. The sequence continues at coordinate 1,112,708 of NC_134594.1, read as the reverse complement.
ACAGAAAGGGATTAAAGCTGGAGAGGCTGAGCCTAGATGCAAAATGGAGTCTGAGATCTCAGAGCATTGTCACTGCGCTGTTAAGGCTCCTTATGGTGGAGGGGGAAGGGAGAAACACTTCAGGACAGTCTCTTTAGACCTTGATATAGGTCCCTGAAGTTGGAGGACAGCTAATTAAGAAGTTCAGAACTTAGCACTAAGACATAAGCTGCTAACATGCAGCGCAGAACTGTGCTCCAGGAAGTGGCTGCCTGGGTTGCCTATAGCAAGAGGCATGCTTCCAGCCCAGTCTATCCTAGGAGGGGAAGAAAAGCTGGTTTTGTTGGGTTTGACCTCTGACTAGCTAAAATATTAAAAAAGGCTTCTGGAGAAAAAGGCTGGAAGTCAACATTTATAAAGGTCTTCATCATCTGTTTGAACATATTAATTTACAAACTTCCTCAGAATTGTAGACGGAACTCCACAGAAGTGAGGGGTCTTGCAGGAACCCAATTGTAGACTTCAAGAGAGAAAGGGTAAATCAGTCACAGCAGGGTCATTGATACCTGTTGGTAAGAATTTTCCTGTCTTATTGGGCAGTGGTTGTGCACACCTTTAATCTCAGAACTCAGGAGGCAGAGGTAGACACATCTCTGTGAGTTCAAGAACAACCTGGTCTACAGAGCAAGTTCCAGGAAAGCCAAGGTTACACCTAGAAACCCTGCCTAGAAAAACCAAACCAAAGCAAAACCAAACCAACCAACCAAACAAACAAACAAGAATGTTCCTGTCTCTTTTCTCTTTTTTCTGGAGATGTCTTTACTTCACAAACTGAGTGGGGAAAGGCAGAAGTGGGGAAAAGCAAAGAACTAGATTAGCCTGGACAGATGGCCCAGCAGGTGAAGTTCTCACAAGGACCCAAGTGGTTCATGCCTATAATCCCATGATAAGGGTGGGGTGGGGCAGAGATTAGTGGATCCTTGGGGCTCACTCGTCAGTCTAGGCAAAATGTCAGGCTTCAGGTTCAGTGACAGACTGTCTCAAAAACAAACAAACAAACAAACAAACAAACCAGAAACCCAACAGAGTGGAGAGTCAAACGAAGAAGACATATTAATGTCCAACTGTGGCCTCTGTGGCCTCAGTGCGTCTACACATACAGGTGCACATGGCGGGGATGGGGCTACTCTAGAAGCTAAATGTGCTGGCTCATGACTGTAATGCCAGCACTCCAGACTAAGATAGGAGGATTGTCAAGAGTTGCAGGCCATTCTGGGTTCCATAGTGAGTACCAGCTCAGCCTGAGACAGTAGCTAGATGCGGTCAGACCAAAGCCCTTTCTCCTTGGGGTCATGCTGGAAGCACTTTAGAGGGAATTTTGAGTTTTCTTAAACCTGAGTTTATCAGATTAACACAATGGCAGAGCTGCTTGGAAGCACAATGCCAGCACAGAGCTTGTCTTTCTCTTTAGGCGGGAAGGGGGAACCTCAGTCTCAAAGAACAGGCACAGAATGAAAGAAGTGGTTTAGGGTCTGTTTTGTGGGTCTTATGTCTATGCATAATTTTTTTTTGTCCCTAATGAGTTGATTTGAAAAGGTGTTCCTTAACTGCTAGAGCACAAAGTCATCACAGTTCTGTGGTGTCAGTGTTCTCTTCAGACACCAGTATCCAGGCCAGTTATTAGAATAGTTGGCAAAAAAAAAACAAAAGCAGAAAAATGGATGTTCTTTTCCTTACGTTACTTCTGTGTCTGTAGCCACTTAGACCTTAAGGCATGAAATTTAAAGAAACAAAACTCTTTCCTCTTTCATAAAGCTATGGCAAACTTGGACCCAGCAATCCCCAGCTGATAATGCTCACATTTAAATTATGAGCAGAGAAGAGGAAATAAAGAAAGCTGGTGGAGGAGGTGGCAAAAGAGAGGTTAAGGAACAGAAAATGAAAGAGGAAGTGGGGGAAAGGTTACTGTGGGCACAGATCAGCCTTCATGATCAGCAGGGAAGAATTCAGAGTGATGGCCTCTGCATTGGCAGTTCTTACAGACAGGAGGACCAAATACCAATCTCTGTGGTTCACATGTAGCTCGAGTGTGGCTTGGGTGGGACATCTTCTTACTGTAGGATTCGTTTTCTATCAAGGCATTATTCTACCTCTCTCTCTCTCTCTCTCTCTCTCTCTCTCTCTCTCTCTCTCTCTCTCTCTCTCTCCTTCTCACTGGTATATATAGGTGTGTGTTTTTAAGCCAAAACTTGTGGGCCTCTTTCTCATTTTTCACCTTATTTTTAAGACTGTCTTTCACTAAATCTGGATTCAACAATCAGCCTAGACTAGCTGGCCAGCAATCCCCAGTGATCTTCCTTTCCGAAATCTCCAGCACTGGGGTTACAGTTGCATTGCCACTGAGCACTGTAGGTGCTGGGGTTCAAACTCAAGTTCCTTTGCTTGTCCTGCAAACATTACCCACCAAGCCACCTCTCTATCCCGTGTGTTCTGAGACAGGGTATAATGAATTGTTAAAAGCTTGAAACAATCAGGCTGGAAAGGTACCTTGGTCAAGTGTTTGTCTAGTAGGCATGCCACACTTGCTTCAGTTCCAGCCTTGTAGAAAGTGGTGTGGTGTGCCTGCAATTCCAATACTTGTAAGGCAGAAGCAGGAAGAACCCACATGAATGACTTTGTACCCATCCGTATCAAGACAAGGATCACTATTAGTGGAAACCCCTAGTCTTTGTCTTCAAGGTGGCCAAATTTTCTCCAGCTCATCCTAACAAAACATACACCTTGGTATGTTCAGACCTGAGGTACAGATAGATGCATGGCAGACATGTTAAATGAGACTGCTGAGGGAAGAATTATGAGGAAATAACTCATGACCAGAGAAAGGCATCAGCCGAGACTGTTCCCTTACATAACAATGGATAATGAGATAAAGGCTTAGGATTTGGGTTAGATTTTCCAACTGCCTAAGCTTTTACCTCACAACCATCCTCCATGGAGGAAAGGGGAATGGAGAAAATGTGGGGAAGAAAAGCCCCAGTTTTAGGAATGGGAAAGAGTCATTGCCTCTAGGCAAGTATGTAGGGCAGAGAAGGCCTCGAAGATAGCATACTGTATTCATTAGGGGCCTGGTGACTTGTGATGTTTGAATTTTCTCATTTCTCATTACTTTCCATACTATTATTCAAAGGCATATTTCTACCATGTTAAGGGAACTTTGCCTGGACCCGTCTCCTCAAGCCCTCTGCTTTCACAGAAAGCCAAAATTCATTTCTGGTGTAATGAGTCTAGACTAGCAACAAGATGTGTAAGAGAAAGAGAAAATCCCGCCTTTGTGGTTAATGGGGTTAGAGACTGCAGGAGTTATATATCTCAACTTGGCTGGGCTATGGTGCTAGATATTCAATCAAACATTATTTTAGATGTTTCTGTAACAGCATCTTTGGGTGAGAGTAACATAGAAACTAGTGGATTTGGAATACAACAAGATTACTTTCTATGGTGTAATGGGTACCATCTAGTCAGTCGAAGGTGTTGCTGAAGACCGATGCTGACAATGCCTCCATAATTGCATGCAATACTTCCTTAGAATATATTTTTCCAACTCCGTCTCTAGAAGGCTCTGTTGACTAATATGGAAACTCTTTCTACACTCAACCATAATGTAGAGTTTCAGAGCTCCATCAAGAGTTCTGAAATCATAGAGATCATTGCTATGCAGAGTTGTATGCACAAAAAAAATACAACAAAAATCAAATGCCCAAATATCAATAGCTATTTTTTATTCAATTGCCCACACCCTTTAAAACAAGGTTTCAAGTCATCTAGGTTGCCTTTGAAGTTTCTATATATCTTAGGATGACCTTGAACTTCATATCTTCTTGCTTCTACCTCCCAAGTGCTGGAATGGCAGATATGTGCCACTACACCACATTTGTGCAGTACTGGGGATTGAGCCTGGGTCTTTGTGAGTATTAGACAGCGCTTTACCAATGGAGATACATCTCTCTGCCCTCACCACCAGCTTTTGACACAGAATTTTTGGCAGGGCACCTTATGGCTTGGTACAGAGTGTGTCAGTCCCTTCTATCAGCGTCTTCTTAAAAATAAACCCAGCGGAGGTGGAGACAGTCAACCTGGCACCCACAGATCTACTTTCTGCCTGTAACATCAATTCCTAGGCAGAGACTATTTGCCTCTGTGCTAACACAGGACCAGTCTTCCTCCCTAGAGAATATCCTGAGCCTCTGATGACTCTGAGGTGAACTCTGCCACCATAGAGACTGAACTAGGCCCTATTGCAGAACCTGGTGTTTTCTCTGTTGCTAATCTTTGCAAAGCTGCTTGCTGTTTGCTCTCCTCCTACAGCAGGTAAGCCTAAGGCATTTAAAGAAATAGTCCTCTTTGAATAACTGTGTGTCCTAAAAGTCCCTCCCTTGGGGGAGGATGAGGAGGGTGCTCAGTTCTGAGATCTGGCCAGACAACTTTGTGCAGTCTGATGAGGCCAGTCGTCAGTACCTTCAAGGACCCAAGTTCAGCAGCGGTTGAGTGGGCTTTTATACTGGTTGTTCATTTGCCAGAGAAAGCTGGACACTATCTTGCTCACCTGGTTCTGGGAAATCAAACAACCTCATTGCTCTTTACAGCTTGGTAAAGGATATACTCCAGTGTGAAGGCTGGAGTTAGGTTTAAAGATTAAATTACTGTGCTTAAGAGATATATAAAACAAAAATGCCTCTAACCTATAAGCCCCACTTGCTCAAGGGCCAATAGCTTCTGAAATGCTGGGGTTATTGTTCATGTAAGATAACAAGCCATGTGTTTACATGTTTATGAATGAGGCTGGTTGCCCCAACTGCACAGGATGTGGTTGATTATAGGTACAGTGTAAGGAACGTATGTCAGAATGTATGCTTGCCCCGAATGGGACAGAAGCAGAAAGTATGCGGCCCCATATGTAGCTTTATAAGCACTGGGCTAACATGATTTGTTGTCATTCTCTGGGAATCCATGATATGGACCTGGCCAGTGTTACCTTATTTTGTACATGTGCTATTCCCTGTGCATCTGGCTGGCTGCCCTAAACTCCACCTTTCTTTTTTCCAGAGTTCTCTCTCTGCCCAAAAGTCCCACATCACTCTCCTGCCTAGCTATTTGTCGTTCAGCTTTTTATTACACCAATCACAGTAAAACATCTTCACACTGTGTACAAATATCTCACAACAAGTGCTAATATATTTTTGGGATCTGATGTAGAGGCAGGCGGATCAAGTATTCATGGTTCTCCTTAGCGACTATTTTGAGGTCATCTTGGGCTAGGTGACACCTTATCTCAATAAACTAAAAACCAAACACCACCAACAACAAAAACTAGTTTAGATGCTTAAAATTGGGAAAAGCAGACTTTGGAGAGATTTCTAGAATATTCTCCAATTTGATTTCATTTCATTCCAACTAATTAAAACTATTTTATGTTGGCAGCTTAAGGAGGTTGAATTTAGTGATTTTTTTTTTTTTTTTGCTTTAAGATTGCTGGGTTTTGATATTCTTCCGGGGGGACTTTACTCACAGTGGGCAGTGGCACCTTGCTTAGCTCATGGTCAGCCCGTCACAAAGGTGAACAATCAACATTCCCCAGCATGGTTGCTTAGCTTAGCTGGTTTGTTCAGTAGGTGATGGATATTAAGTGATATTTTCATCTTGTGATGGACTTACCAGGATATGATTGCATTGTTATTGAGTAATGTCTGTAATTGTTTTAAAAAATGCAGTTAACTATGGATTCCTAAAGACTTAATCTGTGACAACTTTATATATATATATATATATATATATATATATATATATATATATATATCTCCTATTTAAATGTTAATATGTGTCACATTCAGTGATCTTATTCCTTGAGAATCAGCAAAAAGCAGAGGTCTCTCTCTCTGTTTTTCTCTCTCTCATGTGTGGTGTGTGTGTATGTGTTTTACATACATGCGAATGCGTGGGTATATGCACTGTTACACTTGTAGAGGCCAGAGCAGAGTGTTCAGTGTCTTCCACTATTGGTTTCAGTTGCGTTGAGAAAGTGTCTATCACTGAACCAGAAGTTTGCCATTTACATGACATCTGCTGATCAATGAACTTGCAGAATCTGCCTGCCTCTGCCCCGCAAAGGTGAGGTTATAGCCAGGAGGAGCCATACCCAGATTTCACTAGGATTCTGGGGGTTTGAACTCAGGTTTTCATGCATGCACAGCATGAGCCTCAGAAGGACCTGCTGTCACTGTCCACGTGCGGGAACTCTGCCTTCTGGATGACAGTGTCTGTGTCATTTACCCTGGTTCACTGTGGAGGTAAAATCATGGAAAGTGGCAGTGGGTGAAGGGTCCCCTTTTCTTCCTTGCAAAGATTCTGCAGCTCTGTGAGGAAATTGAGAGTTTGGGGAATAGAATGACTGAATTTTGAGTCATCTTTGGTAAGTACTGTGTCAAATTTTAAATGGCATGAAGCTAGCTAGGGAAGAGATTGCTATATTTAGAATTTGAAATGTATTTTAACCAAACAAGAAAAGAGCATGCGTTACATTTCCCCCGCGGCTGGTATCTTTCAGACGAACTTCTAGTGTATTCTAAGATGGAGACTGCTTGAGGAAACTCACAATGGGATAACTAAAGAAGACCACAAAGGAAAAAAAGAAAACTGCTACTTCCATTTAAAAACTGCCTAGCTGTTTGGTTTTGTTTCACATTTATTTATTTAGGGTATGTGTATGGGTTCCTTTGGCTGCAACACCTGAGCAAAGATAGAGGACATTTTACAGAAGTCACTGTGTCCCTCCACCATTACCACCTGGATTGGTATAGATGGGCTCCAGCTAGCAGGTAGCATTGTTCTCCAATGAACCATCTTGCCAGCCCTCCTCTGATGTTTTAAAAAGCAACTCAAACTCTTTAGTCAAGTAAAAATGTGAAAATAAGTTTGATTTATTATTTATTTAGAATGGCATCACAAGAAGTTGCTGAAGTTAAAGCTAAATGGACTTCTGTCTTTCCAAGCAGACGTTTAAGTAGATTGAGTGTATAAAAAATGGCATCATGTCGCGTTAACAGAGTACTTGCCTAGCATTCACCACGCTCTGGGTGTGATCTTCAACACTGCAGAGAAGGCACGAGGGGTGGTGCACACAATCCTAGCCTCTGAAGGTAGAGGCAGGAAGATCAAAAGTTCAAGGCCATTGTTAGGGCTTTATCAAACCCTATCTCAAAAGGGGGAAAAAATAACAACATACCAACAACAATAATAAAACCATTGATATTAAAGAAGAAAAATCAGATGAAATGCAAGTAAAGGAAATGAACTTCAAAAACTTTTTATCTCTTGATTCATGGATATTTTAATTACACTGACTTGATCATTAGCAACTATATATGTCAAAATATCTGACCACCCATATATATGTACAGATACCATGAAAAGCTACAGCAATTTCTCCATTAGAAACACTTTCTTTTCTTTTTTAAAAATTTTTTAATGATTATTTATTTTTGATTTTTTTTAATGTCTATTGGGTGTTTTGCTTGCATATACATCTGTATGAGGATGTCAGATCCCCTGGAACTGGAGTTACAGACAGTTGTGAACTGCCGTGTGGATGCTGGGAGTTAAACCCAGGTCCTTTGCAAGAGAAACCAGTGCTCTAACAAGTGAGCCATCTCTCCAGCCCCCAGAAGCACTTTCTACAGCAGTTTCTCCAAGGTTATATAAGAGACTGTGACAAATGTCTTAGCGGTATCCCCTTAGGACAGAATGAGGACACTGGCAAGTTCCCTTATCCTCTCTCATTTGTCCTGAGTTATGTTCTTGCTTTAGCTTCAACTTGCTGTGACCAATGTCTGGGATCAGGTTTATTTTGAATCATACTTTTGGAGGCTGTCCCATGTGATCAGGCTGCCACAATGCTTTAGGCTTTTGGGGCAGTCACCTCAAGAACCAGAAGCAAAAGCAGAAGGAGGAAGGTGTTGGAGTTCCAGACTCTTTTACCAGGGATGACGACATGACCAGAAGACCTCCACTGAGGTTCCGCCTTTAAATGTGCCACCCTTTCCAGTAGAACTAAGAAGAGGACTCAGCCTGAGCAAATAGAACTCTGGGGCCATTTAAGATCCAAACTAGTGTTCCCTCGCCCGATTCTTTCTCTTCTTCTGAATCAGGGTTTCATGTACCCAGATTTGTCTTAAGCTCTCGAGGCTGACCTTGGCCATTTTATTCTCCTGCCTTTCTTCCCAGTGCTGGGGTCTCAGGTGAGTACTACTGTTCCTGGTTTAGGAAACACTGGATATTGATCTAACTTATCTAGAATTCCACCAGCTGAGCTATGGCATTATTCTGTTCAAATTGCCCTTATTTATGTGTTTACTTCCTATAATTGTATTTTTTTGCTATGTTAATGTCATCTCCTTGAGCTCACAGGCCTCCTGATGGCCTCTGTGCACAGCTTCTTCCATCCTTGATGGAGGAAGGTCATTGGTTAAAAAAATAAAGAAACTGCTTGGCTGGCCCTCATAGGTTAGAACATAGGTGGGTGGAGTAAGCAGAACAGAATTCTGGGAGGAAGAGGAGGTGAGCTCAGACTCGACAGCTCTGCTCTCTGGAGCAGAGAGACGCCATGCCCCGCTCCCGGGCAGACGCACGCGATGAAGCTCCTACCCAGGATGGATGTAGGCTAGAATCTTCCCGGTAAGCGCACCTTGGGGTGCAACACAGATGATTAGAAATGGGCTAAATTAATATGTGAGAATTAGCCTAGAAGAGGCTAGATAGAAATGGGCCAAGCAGTGTTTAAAAGAATACAGTTTCTGTGTAATTATTTCGGGGCATAAGCTAGCCAGGCGGCTGGGGTGCTGGGGATGCAGCCCTGCCGCTCTTATCACTACGCATCCTAACTCGCCTTCTCTCTCTTTTGTTTGCTTAGGTTTCACTGCCTGTTTTCCCCAGAGGATGACATTGCCACTGTTCTCTGGTTCCTTTATTTTAGAAAGATCCATGGTTCTCACCATACTAGAATGATGGTCTGACTAAATGCTCCCGAGTCACGGTTTCTTTTCATTAAAATGTTGTGGATGCTTCTTCAGGGTTCAGCCATTGTATGCTAGTTGCTTATGGAGACTTATGAGGTCAGTTTGATTATTTTTCTTTACCTTTTTACCTTTTTAAGGATTTTAGATGTATGAATCAGGATTCTCCAGGGAAGTGGAACCAATAGTGTGTGTGTGTGTGTGTGTGTGTGTGTGATGTACTCGGATGAATGTGTAATTTGTATGGCTGCAAGAACTGACTCCTACAAGTTGTCTTCTGACCTCTATGTAACAGCAACATAAATAAATAAAATGTTTTCTTTTTTTAAGGTTTAAAAACCACACTATTTGAAAAAGAGAATAGGCACAGGCAAATTCATGCTACGGTACTCGAGTTTCTTTTCTTGAACAACTGAGCTCAGGTTGTCAGGCTTGGCATCAAGTGTCTTTACCCTCTGAGCCATTTTGTTGGCCCTGTTTTGCTCCTTTAAAAAGTTAGCTCAGTTGGCTTGTGTGATTCTGGAGTGGGAGTTTCCACCACCTGCACATGGTAAAGTGCAGACCCTCAAGAGCCAAGATGTTGCGGTACCACCTGGGTCTGAAGCACCAAGAGCCAGAGACCGATGATGATGGCCTTGTGACAAGGCAGCCAGGCTTGAGAACTGTCTTAGTTACTTGTTTTGGCAGTGCTGGGCATTGAACCCAGGATAGTGTGTTGTTAGGCAAGTAGTCTACCAACTGAACTACATCCCCCTGCTTTGATTCACTTTTCTGAGAGAAGCCAGCTAGCAAAGGGAGGAAAGCTTATTTTGGCTCTTAGGCACGGAAAGAAGGTGGTGTCAGTGGCAGGATGGCTGGGCTTCTCCCATATGGTGGACCATGAAACAGAGAACAAGATCTGGACAGCAGCTGGATTCTAACCTTCAACTGTTACCTGTTTCTGCAGTCAAGCCTCGGCTCTTATAAGTTCCCACAGCCCCCAACAACACCATCAGTTGGGGATGAAGCACACAAACACGAGCCTGTGGAGACATTTCAGAGTCAAACTGTGCTACGGCTCAGTGAGAAGAGGTACTCCGTTTGTCAGTTTGTCTTTGAGGCCTGCAAAAGAACAAAGCTCAAGGCCCTATAACACCCTTGGTCTCAGCTCTTTTCTCTTTCCTCTCCTTCGCGCCTTCCTTGACCCAGGGTTTCATGTAACCTCTGTTTTACAGGCAGAGAGGATGTTCCACTGCTCCCGGCTGTTGTGCAGTTGGTTGTAGCCAGCACCGTGGTAGGTTATGGAGATTCAGGTCAGGGTTGTGTGCACTAGACAAGCACTCCGTCAACTGAGCCACGTCTCCAATCCACGGCGAAATTTGTCCTCTGGACTCACACACACACACACACACACACACACACACACACACACACACACCCCACTGCTGTGTGTGCTGCCTCCTCCCAGTACTTTTGAATAAGTACGTACTTGTTCAAAAATGCAGTTTCCGTTCCTGTAGTGCCGACTCTTCTTTCCTCGTCGGCCCAGAGACTGGTTCTGTGCTGGTGGAGATTGAGACTAATCCGCCTTCCTCTCTCATGCCACATCAAGTTCACACGTGCACTGATTTATGTTGTACTAAACAAGCTCAAATAATTTTCTTCTGGGCTTCAAGTTGATTGTTCTCTTAAATCTCTTCTTTCCTCCCTCCATTTGTCTTTCTATCCTCTCTTCTTCCCTCTTTCTCTCTCTTCCCTGCCCCACTTCGTTATTCTTTCTTCTCTAAAACCTCTACCCCTGTCTTCTCTCTGCACACTTCCTTCCTCTTCCCTCTTCTCTCCTTTTCAGTCTGTCTTGCTCCTCTCCCCACTCTTCACAGAGCAAACATCAAGTGCTCTTAACTTTATGTAATTTCTGAGCAAGCCGGATTCTCAGAATTTTTTTCTACTTTTTATTTCCTGAAGCATCTATGGCTTCAGGGTCTTGAGCTTACTGTTACAGTTGAATGAAGCCAGCTTGCTTTTGTTGGGATTTTCTTTCTTTCCCGATGGCCAGCTTTTTAAATAGAATGTTAGCATTCATTCTCTCCTTGTACCTTTGTGTTGGGTGAAGCAATGCCTAAGCACACTCTTAAATCTATATTCTGTTCAATTGTTATTCTTGAGGAAATTCTTTATTTCTTCTCCTTTCATGTTTTTAGAAGTTGTGAGCCAGCAATCAGTGACAAGAGAGGAAACTAAAGAAATGTACTCATGTGAGTCTCTTTTTCAGTCAAGAGGTGCCATTTTGTTACATTACAAGTAGACTGTGTTTTATAAGAGAAAGAAGCCTGGGCTCCAGGGTGTCCTGTAACCTCCAGGCCGAGGGTTCACTATCTACTCCTGCAAATGGGAAGGCCATGAACTCCCTTGATCTTCATTTTCTGAAGCTGTGGGGTGGGATGGAAGCATCAGCCAAGAGTACCTGCCTCTTTCAGCTGTTTCAAGGCTCAAATGAGAGAAAGGGAAAGGGTTGATCTGGGTGTGGTGGTACTAGTCTGTGATCTCAGCACCGGGAGGCTGAGGCAAGAAGAGGGGCAAGTTCATAGCCCAGCCTGGGCTACAAACTGAGACCCTTTGTCTCTATGACTCAAATCAAATGAATGAATGAACTAATTGCAGGAATCTGTACTTAGCACAATGACAAGGAGAGATAGTGCCCACATTGGCGGATGTCCTTAGGTCATTTCTGCTGGAATTGCTAGGGTTAAACATTTAGACAATCAAGGAGACGCTCTGGGCTGTCCACACTGGGACACTTCTCTGGCAGCTTTCACACTGAGGGGTGATTAACAGCATTTGTGACTTAATTTTTTTTTATCATTGTTTCTTAATTTTAAAGAGATGGGTACTGTTTCTTTTACCTGGATAAAGGTTTTCAAAACATAGGTATAAAAACTATGTTCTTGAAAGAGAGTTACCGAAGTCTGACCAGGGGCTAAGCAACAACAGCCTTGTTTATTGTACAGTTCAGCCTGGAGCATTCAGACAATATGGGTTCATTATAGTTTTATTCTGAAAAGTAAAATTTTACTTCTTCATTCTACAGCCATTACTAAACTTTTATGTTTTTTTCTTTTCAAGTGTACATATTTCCAATAGCAATCATTACACTAGGTGGAATTTCACAGTTTCGTAGATGGTGGAAGGTAAAGATCATTTTGTACCCCTCATCACTCATGCTCCCAACTTGTCCCTAGCCTGAGTAGAACCAATGTTTAGTTAAAGAGTTTTAAGACAACCATTATACTGTTCTTCTCCTTCCCCCTCTCTCTTTCCCTGCCCCTACTTCTCTTCTTTCTTTCTTTCTTTCTTTCTTTCTTTCTTTCTTTCTTTCTTTCCTTCTTTCTTGTTTTTTCCCTCATCTCATGTAGCCCAGGGTGAGCTTGAACTCTTCATGTAGCCAAGTTGACCGATTCTCCTCTCTCTACTTCCCAAGTTCCATGATTATATGCATGTGCCACAATGCTGAAGATCAAACCCAGGGCTCCATGTTTTCTAAGCAAGCACTTATCAACAGAGTTACATCCCTAGTCCTAGTATGTGTGTGTGTGTGATGTATGGGTGTATGTGTTTGTGTCATGCACCTGTGCGTGTGAGTAAAAGGCCAGAATAAGATATCTGGTTCCTGCTTTATCAGTCTCTACTTTGTTCCCTGAGATGGTCTCCTATTGAAGTTGGCACTCACTGGTGGCCAGAAAGCTCCAGGAAACCTCTTGTCTCTATCTCCCACAGCATTTACCAGCTATTTATTTAAGTGGATTTTGGGATACAAATGCAGATCTTCAGGCTTATATAGCAAGTTTCCTTACCCACTGAACCATCTCGCTAACCCTGTGTTTATAATTTTTAACTATAGCTCAGTGAGATATTAATTCTTCTGTATTTACTTAGTTTACTTCAATCACAGGTCTAAGATATGATGCTTGTTAGGGAACTGTGGATCTCAATCATCACGTTTGTAAATATCAGCTTGAGGTGGAGTATTGTCACAGTCAGATAGTAGAGGAAATAGAAGACCAAATGTGGGCAGGCTCGGCTCGGCACCTGTGTTAGTGAATGGTCCTTTCAACTCACTGTCAATAACTTACATTTCTAAGCTACTCCTGGGAGCCATACTGTGAAATTTGTAGCCAAACAAACTGTGTTTTTAGAATTTGTGTTATTTGGAGATAAATGCACCGTACTCCTCAGAAGTACGTCTGGTGTAGGCCTGCTTTCTGTAATCTATCCACATGATCATTTCAAATTGGAGGCAGAGACTGAAAATGGAGCCTTATACTGTAACATAAAATTTATTCCATTGTTTTATCCACTGTTAGGATGAAAGGAAACCAGGGGAAAGAAGTCTCCTTAGAAGAGTTACAAAGAGCCTTCAGTTGATTTGGCTGGATGAGGGGTGCAGGGTTTTTGTTCCTGCTCACTGAGAAAGGGTGTTTATTTCATACTGAGCATCGCTTTCTAGGTCGTCTTCATGTGTCAGGAACACAAAAGTAGCCAGTGCATATTAAGGAAGACCAACTAAACACTCCATGTTTGCCTTTACCTTATGGTAAAGAAAGAAAACAGATTTGTGGTTAGGTTTGTTTAGATGTACATATTGTTCTCCAACATTTCCTCCTACTCCTCTACAGGGCCTTGTATAATTTACAGCCACCCGACATTTACACAGGGTCTGGGTATCCAAACTCTGGTTTGATGTAGGATTTCCATCCGTATGCTGTAATTACCATTGGTTAGTAAAGGAACTGCTTTGGGCCTATAACAGAGCTTAGGGGAACAGAGCTAGGCTGGGAAAACTAAATAGATTGCTATGAGAAAAGAAGGAAGAGTGAGAGAGAAGCCATGTAGCCTGCCGGAAACAGATGTCAGAATTTTAGCTGATAAGCCACAGCCATGTGGCAATATACAGATTAATAAAAATGGGTTAAATTAATATGTAAGAGTTAGCCAGTAAGAAGCTAGAGCTAATGGGCCAAGCAGTGATTTAATTAATACAGTTTCTGTGTGATTATTTTGATTCTGGGTGGTTGGGACAAACAAGCAGTTTCCCCATGCAACAGATTAGTGTCCACATGGCCAACTAAAATCTACTTAAAACCTGAGAGGGCTTGCAAAGGAATTCTAGACACTAGAAAACAAAGTTTAGCTGCATTTTTTCCCTGAATGGACTTTGCTCTCTGGCAGCACATGTTGCTGCTCCTTTAAGAGAGGTTTTCCTGATTCAGTGGTAGCAAAACAAAAAAAAGCCACACCGTTTTAAAATGCCGGCCTTCTGGGTTGTGTTGCCAGCACAACCTCTGGCTCTTTCAGGAGACTGAGCATTTGAATGGGGTTTGTGAGCAACACGCTATGGCTTATTTGGTGGCAACATTGACCGGCTGTATGCCTAAAGATGGGGCACTGTGCATGGCTCTCAGAGGCAGCAACAACAAGTTTGGCCATGTTGGACTGGATGGGGCAAACAGCAACTACTGTATTTCCCCTAGCAGTGGTGCAGCCTAAGTTTTTAAGAAGCTCTCCTGAACAGTAAACAATTACAGATTCACAATAGGACAGATTCAGACATAAAAGACCTCTAAATGGGTCACAGTATTAGATAAATGTACATAGGCTTGGGAGAGAGAAGAAAAAGAGTATAGAGAGTTATAAAAGGAAGTAAATGGTTTATAAAAATTAAAACAAAGTCTTTAAAGAGATAGAGTACAGAAAAAGTAACAGAGTGAAAATAAAGAAGCCACATAAAGATGGAGAATTCACAGAGAGTCTGAATTATGTATACTATTGTGTTTTCTTTTAATGTTTTAACTGTGAGTTACAGTTAACTGTAAGTACAGAGAGACATTTCATTATATGGGCTGCTAAGCTAAACCAACATGTATATTACAAAGGTATCTTGATTTCAGAATTTGGGTCTAAGGATATGTTACTTTGGAAAAGAGTTTCTTCTTTTGTTTCCACAGAGGATGAGAACCTGTGGACTTCTTCCAGACTGCTGGGATTAGATGAACCAAGAGCCGCTGAAAGGTCACCTTGAACACCCCTCAAAAAATTACTTTACCCAATAAACAGCAGGAAGCAGTTTGGAGAGTACTATGCTCAAATTCCCAAATATTGTTTATAAATGTTTGTTTACATTTAAAGGGGGAATATGGTATAGAGATTTTCATTGGTATGTATCTTGGTTTATTGATACAAACTTAATGTCAATTTTGTTATATGTATATTTCTGCTCTTGATTAAGGTATTGTGTTTGTGCGGCTCATTTAAAAATGTAATGTATAATTAAGAAATGCAGGTAATAGATAATTATCTATAATAGTCAAGCTTGTAGCCATGTTAGTTAGATTTTCTAGATGTACAGAGATATATTTCAGATAGATAGGTATTCTTCAAACCTTTCAAAGACTACAGAATATGGCATTTAAAATGTTTAAGAAATTAGGACTTTTTATGACATGAGACACATGTGCTCCGGGCAGCACCAATTACTTCAAGAGGAAGATAGGCATTGAAGAGGCGCCCTATGGAGCTGGTTAGCCATTTGGGTAAGAAACTGCTCTTGCCTTGGACTGCTTGATGAACTGGACATGCAAGACCCACAGAGAAATGAGTGCTGAACTTGCCTAAAGGTGAGATGATCCTTTAAGTTTCACTCTTTATGAAAGAATCTGTTAGACATTCTGCAGGACACAGAAGAAAGTGACTGACAAACTGCCAATAGAGGCAAAACAGTCTTTTACATTTCCTGCTTCAAGGAAAAGTCTGCTGGATACTATGTGCCTGTAGGCTGAAGATGGATACCCCAATGTTACAAAAGAACTTTGGGTGACTGTCCCAGTAGCAAGAAGTGTCTGTCAATTCTAGAGTTTTGAAAGTTGCTTACAATGAACTTATTGTTTACTTAGGTAATATTATATCCTTCTGAAGTCTTTGGAGGAGTTGATGAGTATATATTAATAATATAGTTTTTCTTAGTTATGATAAAAGATAAAGTAGATATAAATATTTTAACTGTAATTCTTGCTTGATACCTGTTTTGTTATATGCAATTTTACTATGTTGAAGATAAAGCCTTCCTTTTCAGATAAACAGGAGATGTGGGATTTCCCTCTGTATGCTGTGATTACTATTGGTTAATAAAGGAACTTCTTTGGGCCTATAACAGAGCTATAGAGGAACATAGCTAGACAGGGAAAACTAGACAAAATGCTGGGAGAAAGCTTGCAGAGTCAGAGAGAAGCCATGTAGCCCTGCTGGAGACAGAACTTTAGCCAGTAAGCCACAGCCATGTGGTGATACACAAACTAACAGAAATGGATTAAATTAATATGTAAGAGTTAGCCAATAAGAAGCTAGGGCTAATGGGTCAGTAATGATTTAATTAATACAGTTTCTATGTGATTATTTCAGTGCCAAGCTGCTGGGAACCAACAAGTGGCCTCCTTCTAAATTGGTTCTTATAACAGCCCTGGTTGTCCTGGAACTCCCTCTGTGACCAGGCTGGCCTTAAACTCACAGAGTTCCACCTGCCTCTGCCTGCTGAATGCTGGGATTAAAGGCATGCGCCAACACTGTCTGGCCAGTTGACTCTTTTGTTTCTCGCTATTGATTTCTGCAAGCTTCTCTGACTCATGAACATGAATAATTCCTTTATCCATCATTTCTTCCTTCCTCCCAGCACACCCTGTAGATCCCGTGTGGAGGTGTGATGCATCTTCTTCTACATTTGTGCACCTGTCACTGCTAATCTTTCCAAGATTATTTCAGCTTCTGATTTTGTTACTAGAGTCACTATTGGATTTTGCAAATTGATTTTACAACCTGAAATCTTCTCAAACTCATTTATAATTGCTTGCACTGTTTGTGCAGCTTCTGTTCTATTTTCTACATAGACCTCTTAATAAAGAAACATGCTGATTAACCTTACTTGTTAGATGCCTTTGTTTTCTATCTGGCTTTAGGTAACTTTCTCACATGCTTGAGGGAGTAAGTTTTTCAGCTGAGCTACAGGGCTGCCCTCTGAAGACCTTTAAAGTCACAGCACTTTGCTTTCTGCTCCTTTGCCCTAGGTGCCCCAAATCTTATTAAAAATAGTTTAAAAGTTATTCTGTGTGTGGACTTTTGGAGAGGGAGTCATTATATGCATGCCACGGTGAGCATGTGGAGGTCAGAGGACAGCTTGTGGGAGTGAGCTCTCCTTTCACCAAGTGAGTTCCAACAAACAGATTTGGGTCATCAGCCTTGGCAGAATTGCCTATACCAGCTGAGCAGTTTCTCTAGCCATTTATTGGATATTTTTCCCCAGGAGGTAGGGATTGTTCAGCTATTATTACTTTATCTTGTCTAAAGTTAGAACTCTGTTCAGGGTATTTAAAATATTATTCTTGAGGGTAACTTATAATATAATAGGCACATAAATCTGAAGGATTTCTCCCAGGCTCCTCAGGACTTGATGATTAATTAAGCTTGGGCCATGGGAGGAGAAATATTACCCCTGTGACCTGTGGCTCCAGAAAGGGAGTGTCACACAGATGTCCTCAGAGCAGAGGGAGCCTGGGAAGTTATTCTTCTCTTTGCACTTGGCTTCCAGGTCCTCCAGGTCTTGCTAAGAGGCTTTACTGTCCTTGTCGCTGTTACAAAGCACCTGACAAGAAGTGGTTTGTGGGAGTAAAGCTGATCTTGGCTCTCAGTTTGAGGATACAGCACATCATGGTGGACAGCTTAGATACAGGAGTGTAGGTAGCTGACCACATGGTGTCCTTAGTCAGGACTCAGAGAGCAGTGAATGTCAGTCTTCAGCTTCTTCCTCTTGTTCTCCTGTTATTAAGTCTCTTAGGGCCCTAACGTATTAAATGGAGCTGCTTACATTCAGGGTGGGTTTTCCTTCCTTAGGAAATAATGTCACACACATATCCTAAAGTGTGTCTCCTAGGTGATTCTAAATCCAGGCAAGTCAACATTGAAAATTGTCCTGGTTACCTTTTGTTGCCTTCTTAATACAGTCTACATTCATGACAGGAAACCCTCAACTGGGAACTACCCAAGTCTGTCTGGTTTATCTTAATTGATGTAGGAGGTCCCAGCTTGCTATGGGGAGCACCATTTTGTGGTCCTGAGCTGTATGAGAAAATTAATTAAGTGTGAGCCTGAAAGAGAGTGAGCCAGAGAGCCCAAGGAACAGGCCAACAAGCAGCATTCCTTCATGGTTTCTGCTTTCTAGTCCTTGCTTGATTTCCTGCCCTGACTTCCCTCAAGGATGGGTAATAACTTGTAAGAGTAAGCTAAATAAACCCTTTCCTCCCCTGAGTTTCTTTTGTCTAGAGTGTTTTATCACAGTAACAGAATGACCGCAGAAAAACAATTAGCCATGACAAGAGGTAGATAGAAACAGATCTGTGCATGCGAGTGGGCATGGTTGGAATGATAACTTCTGGAAAATCCTCCTAGAAAGGACTGTGCAAGACAGAAATGCCTGTTCGCCTCAATTTTAAAGAACATCACACATGAGTAACTCCATAATAGAGAAGATCATTCCATAAACAGGTATCTTTTATGCTCATTTGTGTGTTTGTGTGCAAGCATGCAATTTGAAGGCCAGAAGACAACTTTGAACGTTGTCCTTAGGAACAACATCTACTGTCTTTGAAATAAGTCTCTCATTAGCCTGAAACTTACCAATACAGCCAGATTGAATTGAGTCACAAGAATCCTCCTGTCTCCACCTCCTCAATACTGGGATTACAAACAATTCCTACTAAACCTGGCATTTTTACAGGCATTCTGTGGATTCAATTCAGTTCTCTGTGTTGCAAGGAAAGCACTTTCCTGATGGGACCACTTTTCCAAGCCCTATGAGAATCTACTGATGTTACTACTGGAACTCGTTACTACAGAGTCACTCTGTGTGACCATTTATTTCCTCTAATAAACCATATTGACATAAAACAAAAATCCAAAGACTTTAATCCTAAAGACTACTGCCTTATAATATCCACAATAATCATGCTGTAGTCTTGTATCCCTAACGCTGTCTTAGAATTCATTTATAATAAAAATAAAGGGGGTAATGCTTTGTGCCTCTCCAAGTTCCTAAAATTACATTTTCACCCCAATTATAATTTACCTTAACCATTTTAAAAGAGCACTAAAAAAGTGGCAGTTTGTAAAATTCTTTGATACCTCATATAGCTCTTGAACTCAATGGAATTAAATGAATAAATGATACTTTTATTAATATGAGTCTTCTGGTATTAGTCAAAACTTAGCTCAAGTTGAAACTCTTTGTACAATAAATTCGTACTTTCATTATTATGTATTTCTCCAGTCAGTGGTTTGGAACTTGTGTCAAGAAGATGAGAAAGCATAGGAAGTAACTTACTCATTTAAAATAACGTTCATCCATTTATGTAGTGACTAGAGCTACTTCATTTAGACTTCATGAAGAGCTCAGATGAGAACACTGTACTATTGAAAGACGAAGGCGGCAGAGGCTGGGGAATGGCTCAGGTGGTAGAGCACTTGTTAGCACGAAGGAGGCTCAAGGTTCCACTCCCGAATCACCCCAGCACTGGTAAGGTGGAGAAAGGGAGTCAGAAGTTCAAGGTCATCTTTGGCTAAGTACTGAGTTTTAGGCCAGCCTGGACTACTTGAAAAACCTGTCTCACTGCAAAAACAAACAAATGAAAAACCAAAAAAAAAAAAAAAGTCAATGACCGAGGAATGTAATTTACAGCCGCCAGGCTGCACTGACCCAGCTGGCTCGCCTGATCTACCTGATCTACACAATCGATCGTAGCTGGTTCACATAGTTTACCCTGATCACATGGCATCTTTAAGACTGTTTTGTTTTTTTTCAGCTATGTAGAAAGGCATAGAACGCTAACTAATGTCCCTTACCATGAAGTCTAATTGACTTTTATCAGGCCAGCCTTCCCCTGAAGTCACAGTGCATGCCTGCAAAGGGGGCTTTAACTTTTGAATGAAGGTGGGAGCTTGCAGCTTTATTTCAAGAATTTCTTAGTTTTAAAGGTTAATCGTGAAACTAACTTTTCTTAGCGAATGTCCTTTGGTCAATAAGCTGACATCTATCATGTCATTTAGTAATTAGGCTAGAGATAAATCAGATTCTTCCCGAGGGGAAGCTTCAGGTCTTTTGTCTTTTTTCCTCTTGTTTTGTTTTCATCTTTCATCCAATAGATCCCAGAGAGTGAACCTTAGAAATTTCATCCAGATGCTGACTCTGGGGTTTCACAGGTTAAAACCTTTTAACCAGGCATCAAATATACATGTTACTCACAGTTCGTCAAATGGGAGCATTACAGTCTTTCCTGCTACTATCTCTTCAGACTAGACAGCATTAAGAGAAATGATACAGTCCTTAGCAAAGACGGGAAGGTATCGCCAACAGTTCTTTTACATAGGGTAGAAAAAAAAACTTAGGTTAGTAACTTACAGAGTACAGGGTCATCATTTAGAAGTCTGGGTTTGGGTGTGGAGACAATGGGAAAATATGAAATAATTAATAGAACATGAATCTATGTAGTGGATAATGACTAAAGAGGCATAGAAGAAACTTTAAAAAGTATATAGATATAAGCACCGGATTGCTATTTAAAAAGTACAACATGGATTGGGGAGATGGCTCAGTGTGTAGTGTGCTTGCCTTGCAAGCATGAAGACCTAGATTGACACCTAACACCCATGTGAAACCTGGGTGTGCAGATATGCACACGTAATCCCAGTTCTAAAGAGGTTGGAACAGGAGGACTCCAGTCTGATCTCAGCCTGTCTAAATTGGTAAGCTCCAGTTTTAGTGAGACTCTGTCTCAGAAAAAAGGTGGAAACCGATAGAGGAAGAAGACACTGGACTGTTACCACTGACTCCACATGTAGACATGCTTATGTAAGCGTGTACGTGTGTTTGTGTGTGTGTGCACGTGCGTGCATATGCCCAGTGCATATTAAACAAGACCACATTATGCAACTTATTTTTTGCTCATTATAAAATACTGTTATACATTTTAAGGATTATAGGATAAGTAGATGAATCAACAAATGGAAATGAGATTGCGGAAAAGGTACAAGTTACTTCCTAGACTCTTCAGCTCTCAAAATAGATCAGTAAAGCAGCGTGCTAAACACTTGTCTTGTTTTACAGAGAAGGAAAGCAAAGCTTTAGGAAGCACACACAGGAACCTGCCTGAGCTCTCACTGTTGGTCAGTAACAGCTTCAGCTCCAACCTTGGTTGATACTTTTAGTACTGTTAGGGCAGGCTCATGTCTGCAGAATTGAGATACTGATTTATATTTTCTTGCTTTTTTCATATGTGCTAATTTTTCCTTTCATAAGTCCCAGTCCCACGCTGTGCTTAGGAAGATGGCAGAAGCAGACGGGAGAAGACCTACTGAGCCTGGGAAAAGAACGGCGGTCTCCAACCTCTCTTCCAAGTCATGGAGACCTATCCTGCTTTGCTTACAACCTCCAGGAAACTGGGAAGTGAGTGGCTGCAGTGTTCTTAGGGAAGGTGGATATTAGACTCTGGAGATTGCTGCTCCAGCAGAGAAACGTGTCTGTGCCAGGGCTGGCAGTAATAAGCAGAGCTATCTAACCTCCCAGTTCGAACGTCAGGCTGGTATGGAGGAATCGTCGTGAATACAAGAGGATCCAGTCTGAGGGGTATGTTCTGGGTAAGTTCACGGAGGGTGTTTGTACAACACTGTGAGGTCCAAGGGCTAAGGACTTGAATTGAAATATATTTTGCCTTTTGGACGAAATGAAATATTGTGACATTTTTTATAAATCCCTATTGATAGTGTAAAAGTCACACCTTCAACCTTTGTGTTTGTTTGAGCCATAGAAGGGAAGTGCAGGGCAGCTGTAATGTTGGGAATATGAACTTAAGGCCTTCCCTCAAGTCACGAGACGTGCACAGAGCAGAACGGCCTTTTGTGTTCTTACTACTACTATCAAGTCAGCGTGGTTTTAGGTCACCGTGGGATGTGCTGGACTGCTGAATAGCTTAGCTGTTGGGAAGAGTGCCAAGGAGCCCAAGGTCAGGGTTCTCATTTCCATACAGTCAGATGCACTTAGTCAGAGCTCTTCAGCTCCAGACCCACAGAGAGAATCTGTAACCCACACAAACTCGGTCAGTGGAGCGAGATGAGAGGCTGGGAATGAGTCAGGGCATAGCCTGACTGCTGGGCAGAAAATCAGAGTGGCCATGCTTGATATCCCGAGTATGAAGTGCTTACAGAGAAAGCACATGCCAGGCACAGCAGCCAACATCAAACCAGTTAACTTCCGGCAGTCTGATAGCCTCTGCCGTTTGTTAGTCAAGTGACTCATCTATAGTGAAGATATCACCTACAATTTCATCATATTATAGCATCATTTATTAAACAAACCAGAGGTTTATTTGGCTTGTTTTGAAGTGCCCAGAGTTAGAACCAGGGGATGAGTCAGTGCTTTGTCACTGAGATAATCATTCTGTTCCCCAATAATATAGATTTTTAAGAAGCATGTTAGAAAATCTGGAAAGATAGGGCTGGAGAGTTGGCTACTAGTTAGAAATCCAGTACTGTCTTCCTGAGAACATGAGTTCCGTTTCTAGCATGGGACTTCAAATCCCCAGGACCCACATAAAAGTCAGGTGTGGTGGTGTGTATATGCAACCTTTGTGCTGGGCAGGGGTGGGGCGTTTAAGGGGGAGGTGGGTGAAGAGGCAGCCCCGGAGCTCACTGGTTATCCAGTCTAGTCAACTGGTGATGTAGCAGGAATTCCAACTGGGCTTAATAGTAAAAACCCAGAGTCAGATATTAAGGGGTAAAAGCTGAAAGATCAGAGAAGCAGAGCAGACAGTCTCTAGTTCTCACCTTGATGAAACCCTCAGACCGAATGGGGTATGTTGTCTGTACACGTCCTCAGACTGAATGCTCTATAGGAAGCCTCAGACTGAATCCTGAGCTCCTGTCTCCTCCTGCCTTATATTCCTCTCTACACCCAGCCATATCACTTCCTGTCTCCACCTCCCTAGTGCTGGGATTAAAGGTGTGAGCCACCACTGCTTGGCCTCTGTGGCTAACTAGTGGCTAGCTCCGCACTCTGACCTCCAGGCAAGCTTTATTTGTTAAAGCACAAATAAAATACCACCACATCCAGACTAGTCAAACAGTAAGCTACAGGTTCAAAGGGAGAGAGAGAGAGAGAGAGAGAGAGAGAGAGAGAGAGAGAGAGAGAGAGAGAGAGAGAGAGAGAGCCTGTATCAAAATATAAGGTGGAGAGCAGTAGAAGAGGACACGCAATGTAGATCTCTAGTTTGCACACACCCACACGCATGCACAATACGTACACGGACATACACACCACACACACACAAACACATACATACACCACACACCCACACCACATGCATATATACATATATACACACATATAAACACACATACCACATACATGCAGGCATACCCCCCCCCACACACACGAAGGAAGGATTGTGGAGGGTGATTCGAATAAAATAAACTGGTCTGGTAGAAGGATGTAGGCTACACATAGAACCACGGAGACAGCATGTATCTTCTTACCTGGTCATGTTGTTCCAAGGACAGTTTCTCTGCCTAACTGGGTTACTGTGGTTTCCTCCCTCACTTCCTAGGCTGGACAAACAGTGGCCATGTCCTGGGAATATCTTATCTCCAGCACAGCCTGTGCCTAGCTATCAGAAGGGAGTCATTTGCTCTGCCTAGATTTGTTGAAGGAAGTTACATGAAGGAAGTTCAATATGAGTCTTAGGCAAAGGCCTGGCTCATGGTAATTACCTCACACAGGGAACCATTTGGCCTATGGCATGTTTGGGGGCACAAATATATTTTTTTCCTTGAAAACATCCCCCTTCGATATTACTGAATACTGTCACAATTTTGAATTCCTCACAGCAATTTCATTTTTAATTAGCTTTTAAAAGCCCTTGCTTCATGCGTATCTACACAAAATGGTCCAGAGGCAAGACTCTTTCCCTCAAAAGATTATGTTCCCGACATTTCTTTGAACAATGATTTCATTACATGCTTGAAACACAAAAAGAGGCTATGACAAAAACAATCACGTAACATTTCACCCAAGGCTTTTATCGCGAGTGGAAGAAATAAAGGGGTTATTGTTGTTAGGATTGTCAGTCGTTCCAGGTAGAATGAACCAGTTTTCAAATGATAAAAAAGTTAAGTAGGTTTCTCTCATGACTGATTATCAGACCCAACCAGTTTCATATCTTGGAGAAGATTAGTCAGTCTTCTGCTTTGAGGAGAATTTAATAAGAGAAGTAGACTCTCTTTACTGAACATTTATTGTGGAAGTAAAAAATTTAGATAAGGATTTGGGGAGAGTATTTTGGGGTCGTCTTCTTACTTGCAGACGCTGAGAAGATTGCACAGGTAACTGGTTTCATTGACTGTTGGAGGTCATTTTTTGCTAGGTGGGACACAAAGTGACTCTGGGTAGTATAAATTCTCTGACGTAAATCACAACTTTGAAGGATAGGCCAGTTCTCGGCAAAGCATCACAGGAGGAGCAGAGGAGAAACTGTAGCTCCCACTGATTTTGGAGAGGATGGTCATGGCTCCTGTTTGATGTTCTCCTCTTCCCTTCTTCGCTTCAGCACATTCCACTTGTAGCTGTGATCTGGAAGGCTAATATTTGTGAATCAGAATAAAACTTCCCTTCTGTGTCTTTAATGCTATTGCAAATATTTTAAAAAGCACCAGTTAAGTTTTCCAAAGCAACGTTAAGATGACTTGATCACTCCAAGAGCACAGTCATGAAATCTGCAGTCAATTCTCAATTGCGTACTCACAGATCCTTTAGTGCACACGTGACAGAGAATTTTCACTCGGACCCATGTCCTCATGCTTTGTAAATGTACCTGCTACAAAATAGTTTACATCTGATCTTCGGATACATTGTATAGGTTTAGTGTGTGTGTGTGGTGTGTCTCTGTGTGTGCAAGTGTGAGTATGTATCGAAAGTGTCTGTGTGTATGTGTAAAGTATATGTAACATAGGAGAGCAGGGTATCGCATATTATATGTGCAGGCTCATATGCCCGTGAGCATATGGAAGACAAAAGTATTCTGCTCTCACTGTCCACTTGATTGCTTTGAGACAGGCTCTGTCACTGAACCTGGAGCTAAGCCAGTTGCCAGCAAGCCCCAGAAGCCTCTGCCTCTCACAGGACTGGTGTTATAGGTCTGTGTGGACAAGCCGGGCTTCCCCATGTGCCTGGAGATTCCACGTCAGTCCTCGTCCTTGCACAGCTTGTACTTTACCTGCTGCGTTGCCTTCCCAGTGTACAGTCTTTAAACAAAATCATGTGAATATTTGCTTTCGTAATCATGGCTTTTAAAAATGAAAATTGCTGCCTGGTGGTGGCACACGCCTTTAATTCCAGCACTCAGGAGGCAGAGGCAGGTGGATCTCTGTGAGTTTGAGGCCAGCCTGATCTATAAGAGCTAGTTCCAGGATAGGCTCCAAACCTACAGAGAAACCCTGCCTTGAAAAACCAAATAAATAAAATAAAAATAAAAATTGCAATTAATTAAACTTCTTTTTATAGATGCTGATTGCTAGAGGGGAAAATAAATAAAACCACGTGTCAATGAGAAGTGGTCCAAACATGTTTTCTTCCTTATCTACGCTCTGTAAACTAAAGTCAATGTGAAGCTACATTTATTTCAGTGGTTTGGAGATGAGAGAGCTCTTCTAAATCATCCATATGGCCAGGTCACTGGGAAGAGAGCAGCCAGGACAACGCTGAGACAAATGTCCTTTTGGGGCAGGCTAATGACAATTTCCCTTCCTTCCTTCCTTCCTTCCTTCCTTCCTTCCTTCCTTCCTTCCTTCCTTCCTCTCTCTCTCTCTCTCTCTCTCTCTCTCTCTCTCTCTCTCTCTCTCTCTTTCTTTCTTTCTTTCTTTTTTGAGGCACAGTTTGTCTATGTAGCTGGAACTTGCTCTGTAGGCCAGGCTGGTCTTGAACTCATAGAGATCTACCTGCCTCTCCCTACTGAGTCCTGGGATTAGAGGCATGCACCACCACTGGCCAGTGACAATGTTATTTACAAAAACATACATACACTTATACACACACACACAGATGGAGCACAGAATTCAGTCTACTCTTTTGGGTTAGGTCTTACCCCCCCCCCCCCGCCATATCTGGATAAGATGTTGCAGGATGCCCCTCCCAGATTCTACCTGTGAGATTGGTGTGTCCTCTTTCAATTGCTTTTTCTCTGGGAAGTTCTACTCTCCCTAGAGGTTGAGACTGTGGTCATCTTATTTCTTACCTCATTCTCGGAGGCTAGCAGGTGCCTGGTTTGTAATTATCTTTCATTAGTTGGTAACCTCAGTGAAACAGAACATTATTAACACCAAACAGAATGAAGGAGGTGGCGTTCCTACCCTAGGACAACGTCCTGCTCTCCTGCTCTGTTCTCTCAGCCTCCCGTGTTTAACATGTCCTGGCCAATGCATTTCCCTGTCTGTTAATCAAGGACCAGAGTAGGTGATTTCAGTTGCCAAGATGCTGGTTGTCACAGACCACACACATGTGACATTTGGGAAGCATCAATTTTGAGGAAGTGACACTTTGATTTAGCCTAAAAAAATAAACCCTTAAATGTTCAGTCCCAACACCAATCACCCTCAGAGGTAGCTGAGCACAGTGGGCCCTTCCATGACCTCCAGATACTGACACAGGTGTACATTGGCGGACAGATCAGGCCAGTCTTCTCTACCCTCAAAATCCATGACCCATCCTGAAAGGTGAGGCAAAAAGGATGAACCTGCCCAAGTGTGGCCTGAGCTGACTAGGAATGCTCTCCCAACCCCTGACAGATCCATCTCACTTGTCAGTTTCTTTGAAAAGCCAGAAACACGTTCCCTTGTGTTGAGGCAGGTTGTGAAGAGCGCCTTTGTCAGTGTATGGTAGCTACCTTTTGTTGACATCACTGGGATTTGATGGCACTGAGCTGAGATATGCCAAAGACAGGTCAGCAGTTGGGGAGGGCAGCTTAGTGACTGTTCTAGAGGGAAGTCTGGTAAGAATACCTCTGGCAAGGAAAGAACTTGGGCATGGGGCTTCTGGATGTACTGAGGAGAGCAGGAGGTTGCTGTCTGGAATATTCTTCTTTAGATGTCAGTTCCTCCTCCATTTGGGGCTTCTTGTCCTGCCCTCTTCAGAACTTAATGAAAGCTTGCAATTAAATTTCTGTTTGCAGGTTGTTTATCCAACTCTCATTACACAAAGACCATGCATTTTCTTACCTCATTTGTACAAAGTTTGAGAAGGAATAAACATGCATTTCTTGTTTTTAATAATCTGTAACTCTTAATTTTTTTAAAGTGATGTACATATTTCTTGAATGAGTAAATAACTGAAAAATTGAATTACTCTGAGCTCCCTGCAGACATCTCTGCAGGGGTTGAGCTGGCAGGGCCTTGTTGTTGGAAAGAAAGGCAAGAGCAGAACCATCAAGTCAGGATGGGCTGGGATAAGACAGTAGGCCTCAGAGTCACCGGCCAAAGTGCTTTGTAACTTCTGTTTCCTAGAGCAGCAGGTTTAGGACGGCATAGAGCTGTTAACAGGTTTAGGACTGCATAGAGCTGTTAAGGAAACAGATGGCATGGGTGGGCCTTGGGTCTGCACTTTCTGTGGGTAACACAAGGCTGACTCAGTGTGTTGCAATACGTCTAGCTCGCATCATTCCCTTTATTGCTCAGACGGCCATCATACCTCTTTTTCTGGAGTTAGCATTTAAACATTCTTTCCCCTTATATGTTGCATTTTGTTCTTTGCTCACTCACAAATCCATTTAGAGCCAAGGCACTTGGAGTCAGAATGAATGCACTTCTTTTTTTTTTTTAAATTTTTAGTTCTTTTTCTAAATTCTTTGGTCCAGCACTGATTGTGACATCTGAGGTAGGAATACCAGCCATAATCTTATCAGTTGCTTGACAACCTGAGTTTGATTCTCCGGCCCCACATGATAGAAGAGAACTCCTGCAAGGTGTGCTGGGACCTCTATTCTTCTGTACATGCACAAAGTAAGGACTTTCAGTTCATGCACTGGCCCAGCAGCACAACTGGAAAGCAAGGCTACAACCTCTTCTTCCATTGTTTCTTAGACCTCTTTTTTTAAATAAAATTGATTGTTAAAATATTTAATGCATTTTAAAATAAAATATAATTATATTAAAAGTTCTTGAATTACTTCTATCTCCACGTAGGAAGCTGTAACGTGGCTCAATAGGGTTCTTTTGCTATTCCCCTGCAGACCAGAGAGAATCAGACCCCTGCAGCCAAAGCAGCAGGATGTTCAAGGATGCAGCGGCTCTGCTGCAGTGACCGTCCATCCCTGAAGTGTGGCTGAGGCATGTTCCTGGTACGCACTGTCTCTCATTTACCAGCAGGTCAGTTCCAGCCACCTCCTCTCTCCAATAAACCATGCTGCTTCAGGCTAACCCTTCAAGATAAAACTGGCAATTCTAATAATAGCCACTACAAATCCTGCCTGCCAGGCCTTCATTCTAACCTCTAAGCTGTTTGTACCAAGGACAAGTGTTTCCAGGAAAATAAGAAGACACCACACTGGTCACTGTGACACAACTATTCCTCTTGTCAGAACTTCCAGGCAAAGCACTGGGAGTCAGGGGTCAATTCTACCCTTTGGTCACTACACATGTAGTTTCAACTCTGCTCTAATTTTTTAACCAACCTGAGCCACACAAGGGAGTGCAAGGCAAAAAGGAGAAACAATGTAACCAAGGTTACAGTGTTCCTAATGAAGACAGTTTGTCCGTTTGTCTTTTGTGTTTCTCAGTAAGCATCAGGAGCGGAAAGCTGTCTGCATGAGTGAAGTCTGTAATTAAGTGACAGGAATTGATGATGGCAACTCTTCTGAGAACCCTGAGTCAAAGCGCTCCTTGCTACTCAGGTGGGCTCACAGGGACTGACCCTGTCCCGAAAGCCTCTGAAATAGGTTAGCTGAGAAGTCAGTTTTTTCACAGCCTGTTGTTGTGAGGCTGAGGGTGAGAATCCTGGGGAATGCTGTGTAAACTGTATGCATATCCACATCTGAGGAATACAGTGTTATCCCTGGACACGGATCCATTTATTGTTCTTGATTTCATGCGCACATAATTCAAATTCTCCAGTAACTCAAGCCCTCATTTCCAGCTGTGTGGTACATAGAGTCTAAACATTTTCGCTGAAATCTTGCCTCTTAATCTTTGGCCTCAGAGTCTATCTAAGCTCAGGCACTCAGATTAACTGTTCCCTGCCGGGACAGCTGTGACTCTGGAATTTGATCTCTGTTTTAAGCAGGCCAGTACTTCGGTGTTTTGTCAGGAACACAAGTCTAACAGGAACTGTAAGAAAGATGGGCTTTGGTTTAACAAATGAGATCTTGTAAGCAGGACTCAGGAAACTGTGGTTTTAACTTTCTCTGTTTTGAAATGCTGTTTGCTTTGTTGTGTGAATTGTATGTGGACTAACTATGCACATAAAGATTTCTTAGCTAGTACCCATGAAACAGTTTAGTACTCCTGTTTGGCATTGCTTTGGACTTTTCATCAACAAAGAAAAGTAAGGAGACATAACCTTGTGCTGTTGGGGGTGGGGCGAGTCTTCTTTTAGCTCTAGCATCGCAGTGTTTAGTCTTTCCTAGTTAAATGTATGACAATGAATTCACTAGTAAAAAGATGAAGAGAGAGGTCAGGCAGGTCAGCAGCTTTTCATGGACAAACTCAGCCATGGATCCCTTTATATCAGAGATATTAGAGCTTTGCTTAAGCAATAGAAAATGCAGGTCCAGAAGTGAGGGGGATGGCTCTGTCAGGCCAGAGCACCTGAGTTTGGCCCCCGGAACCCATATAAAAGCATATACCGGAGAGGAAAGACAGGATGATGTCAACTAAGGAGCACACACGGAGCGTGAGCAAGATGGCGAGGCAGCTTCTTCTACATTGGGTGTGTCAGAACTAGACAAGGCTAGCAAACACACACGGCCAAGGTGACCTCCGACTTCTATTTCTAATGCAGGTGGTGACTGTCCCATTCCACTAGTGCAAGCTTGATTGCACAACATGATTCCACTGGCTCCTGGACACAAAAGGAAAGGGGGACGCTGAAAGAATATAGACCTTTGCCTGGAAATAAACCGTGTCTCACAGTAAGACTCATCAGCGGCATCAGAGAGTTTGACACTCACTGGAGACCCTGTTTCAAAGCATAACATGGGCGGTGACTGAGGAAACCCACACGCGAGCACGGCAAACACATGCTACACACAACAAAAAGTAAGAAACACAGCTGTAGGCCGGTAGATTACACGTCAGAGCTGTCACGATTCCAGACTCTCCCTTTACTGGAGTAGTTACCAGTCAAATTTTCCTCAGTGCTTGCCCAGAGGCTACCAAGTGCTGGGTATGTGCTTTTCCCATGGTCTGCAGTGAAAATAAAACGAGAAGAGAAAGAAGGCAGTATGAGGTGTGAAGTGGAACATGGCAGTTGGGAAATTCCCAGGCCTTTACCCTAAAAAGAAAAACCAAACCAAACAAAAACTAAAATGATCTTGTAAAGGAAGTGCAAAAGGAATTTAACGGCGTTCACTATGAGTTAAGAAAAACGGTTAGTATCTCTTCACGTACATGGAGCACATGGAGCTTCCCTCATAGTGCATGAAGCCCACGGAGGAGGCTGCTCTCTGTCAGTCAGCACCTGTTCGTCTAGTCACGGATGTCTGTGTCCTTCCTGCCTCAGCGCCCAGTTGCTAGGCAGAATTGAGCAGGGTTTTTGTTTGGTTGTTTTGTTTTGTCTCTGGAGCATCCGTACATTTTTCAAACAAAATAAGACCAGTTACTCAATGTAAAATATAAAAACAAAAACAAAATTCTTTCCTTCCAGGAATAACAAAATTTCCCAAGAGAATTAAAACATTTTCTAGTTTTTTTTTCTTTTTCTAAGCACATTTAATTTGGAAGCAGGAACTAAGAAACAGTAGACTATGGTGGCCTGGCTGTAACTTGCCTCAGATGATGACTTGTGTGGCTAATGAAAGTCAGGATGGGGAAAAGGAGAAGGACAACTGGCCATGGGGAACTCTCTGTTGCCTCAGGGTTTCACAATGTACACAGGAAACCTTTGAGGATGCCTCTCCGTTAACCTGGCAGTTTAGCTAATCTCCTGTTTCACCATAAAATATATTTTTAGTTCTAGTTTATGAATTATAAGCACAGCCTCTATGTGGCAGGCTCAGTGCCACCCTGGCAGGAGTTGGAAGGTCATGTTGACTTAGTTAATTAGGGTCCCAGCCAGGCTGACCCAGCTTCTCAGTTCCTCACTGGTACTGTACACAGCCCACTCCCAAATCCAGCCTGCTCTGGAAAACCCGCTGCAGTGTTCTTACAGATTCCTGAAGGCAAGAGATGCACTAACTGCCCATGTACCCCAGGCGAATTCCAACTATACAAATTCCCAACTTTATGTAGTGAGAATGACCTGCTTTTCAACGTGGAGAGACCAGCAGCTTCCTTTGATTACAGACCTTCCCGAGTACCTTCAGTGCTCCCCTGGCTGCTTTGGGTCACCTTCCAGCTTTTCACTAGACACAATTCTTTATTCCTAAACCCTTTGGAGAAGGCCTGAGGCTATAGCTCAGATGGTAGAGTGCTTGCTTGTCTAGTATGAAGGTTGCTCCAGGTTTGATCTCCAGCACTGTATAAATGTGGTGTGGTACAAATTCCTATAATCCTAGGCTTTAGATGGTAGAGACAGGAGGATCAGAAGCTCATGTTTATCCTTGGCTATATTTTAATTCCAAGGCTAGCCTGAGGTACAGAATAGCTTATAACATACTAGTTTTAGTTATATCTGCGACACTCAGCATTTTCACCTCTAAGATATTGTGACAGAGTCATCAGGAATACCATGGATCTGAGAGGGGCAGCTGTTCACACAGCTTCCTGGGCAGAGGGCAGTGAGACAGCCGGTGAGTATTCATCACATATATCTCTGTAATAACCCCTGTAACTGAGGGGGAATTCAGTGTCTACCTCCAAACCCCACATCTTATCTGATTACCAGCTAATCCTGCAGGCACGTGGGATTAGTATGTTTTCTCCTCTTAAACCACAATGGTCTTAGAGTTCCCTCCTTAAAAATGCAAAAACTATAAAAGAAAGAATAGAAACAGTCAGCATAAAAGGAACATTGTTTCTGATAGGAAAATAGTGAAAACAAGGATATAATTATTAATCCTCAAGTTAATAAGTACTATAAACACCCTGCCTGTGTCTGGAGCACTGTGACTCTGAGACTTCTAGTGGCTTAAGTCACGTGGGTGATCCTTCAAGAGTCTAGACTGTAAAAGAGTTTCAAAAAAGAAAATCCATCTCAAGAGAAGCTTGGTTCTTAGACTAAGACCCGAGAGAAAGTTCTCCTCTGGTGCTATTATTTTCGACTGTCCACACGACAGGTTCTAGAGACACCTAAAAGTCAAAACCTCTGGCCATGTCTCTGAAGGGTTTCTAGATTAGGTTGTCTGAGAAGAAAAGACCCAACCTGTGGAATGTGAGTGGTACCATAAACACCAGCATCCGTGCTTCCTGACTGAGGATGAATGTGATCAGCTTCCTCAAGCTCCCATCACTGAAGCTTTCTTTGTCGCAATGGACTGAGCCCTTGGACTGTACAGAATAAACCTCCCCTTCTGTAAGCTGCTTTTGTTGGCATTTGAGGACAGCAGCAAGAAAAAGTGATGTGCTTTGCCTCAGTAGATGTTGGGATGGAGTGATGGGTCATAGAGCTTTGCCTCATTAAGTGTCTTAGCACTCCACTGAAGCTTGCACTGTCTAAAAATAGCAGGAGATCTTCAGAACTTCAACCATTCTAAAAAAATAATTATTGGGTATCAGATAAATAAGGAATTCAATTAAAAGCCCAATGAAGATATTGGTCCCTGAAGTAAGGCTGTCATCAATTCGTAGGTTTTAGGTACTCTGTTCCAATTGAGGTCACAGATAGTTGACAGGTATGTGCCTGGCCTGTCAAAACACCCTCTTCTTAGCTCAGGATCCCAGCAATCTTTGAGATGGTCCCTCTTATAACCTGGCACTCCATGGGCTGTGCAGAGCAGTGTGCAAGTCATCTACAGTTAGCCATGACACAAATGATGAACAATCTTGACTTCCTTGAGTTTCAGAACTAGTTTGAGCAGCTTGCATTGTGTTAAGCAGCATTATCTGACTTTTCCAACTGTTCACCAATAGAGCAAAAATCTCCAATGGCTGCTTAGACTTATCCCTCCTGCACTGAAAAGACTCCCACAGCTTCCAGCAGGCTGCTAGTGCGGCAATCATACTCCTTGGGTTGTCGCCTTAACTCTGCCATGCCATCCGTGTGCCCTGGGTCCATTTCTTCTCTTGCTATCACATTATATGATGTAGAATTTCCCTCCACACAAACTCTCTGATCTCATCTACAGCCACAGAGATTGAAAATAGATAATTAACCCACACCAGAACCTCAGAGATTTTTTTCCACAGACCACCTTACCTGGCAGTCCTGCAGGACACCTCGAGGACTCTGGTCAGGGCTGTTCCAGATCAGATGGACTGCTTAAGAGTTCTGCAATGTTCTTGTTCTTTCTGCAACCCGGTTTCCATGCGTGTAAATTCAGTTTCTTTTTCTCCCTTCAAACTTCACATTCTACCTTCATCATGAATTCAGCCTAACTTTTGACAATATTTTTTATTCAGGAGTTAAGATAGAGAAGTACTTCAGAGAAAACTCCTGTGGTCTTTCACAATTTGAACCCAGGAAATTTGTACTGGGAGACCTGGCACATATATCTTGGCTGTTTCCCCCCCCCCCCATTCTCTCATTTATCTGCCCATCTATCCATCCATCTATCCATCCATCTATCCATTCATCCATCCATCCATCCATCCATCCATCCATCCATCCATCCATCCATCCATCCATCCATCATCCGTCAGCCAGTCATCACCCATCTACCCATGATCCACCCACCCATCCACCCGTCTATCCCTCTACAACTCATCTGCCATCTCTCTCTCCCATCCATCCATCCAGCCATCCATCCATCCATCCATCTATCCATCCATCCATCCATCCATCCATCATCTATCCATCCATCATCCATCCATCCATCCATCCATCCATCCCTCCATCCATCCATCATCCATGCACTTATGCATCCATTCATTCACCATTTTTTTACCCATCCTTCCACCGATCCTCCTGTTTTCACACTGAAATCCCAAGCACTAACAAAACCTTTCCCGAGAATGTCTATGAGACTCAGTGCCTATGAATCTAGTGCCTGATTTCAAACTCCTACTAGTTCATTGAGTCTCTAGTGAAAAGTTCCTGCACCCCAATAAGCCTCTCTGCTGACATAATAATCCAAATCAGACCAAATCAAACCGAATTAGAAAAAGCCCAGGTTTAATGGATATAAACACTCCCAGATGACGCTTCAGTCCCCTGGAGAGGAGAAGGAAGACTGGAAAACCATGTGTTTGATCTGTGGTGCAGTTTAAATACCCTGTGGGTGTGGCCTTAAGTATCTTTGGAAAGGGGTCATTGTTAAGTTTTTCCAGACTGACAAACCTCTCCGCTGACGCAATAATTCCTATCAAACCAAATCAGCCCAAATTAGAAGAAGCCTAGGTTAATGGATGCCAGAGCTCCTGGGTAACCCCACAGAAAAACACGGACAGGGAAAAGGGGAGACCATGTGTTCATTCTCTGTGGGGCAGTTCCAACCAAACATTCCAGACTTTTTGGATAAAGGGGTGTAGGCTCAAGTCTGGCTACTTCTTTTGGGCATGGGGCAATGTTGGAGAGGGGAGAGATGTGAGTTGGTGGGCTCACACTCTGCGAGAGATGTGGCTGGAGTGGCATCTGGACCGGACAGGAGTGGCCTGTAAAATATGCTTGAAAATGAGTGGGGTTAAAATAGGCTCTAGAGACTGTTAGTTTTTACCAGACCTGATTTTTTATAAAGCAGCAGAACTTTCCCCAGGAACCTGCAGGTATTTGTAAGACAACTGAAACTACAACATTTTGGAAGACAATTAAAGGAAATTGGGAACTCTGGATCTCTGAAGATACACCTGAAACCTGTTAGTCCTGGACGATGAAGCCTGTGAAAGAGGCACACCTGCCTGTATTTTTAGCAGAAAACTTAACAAGTGAAGTATGCACTACCAGTACCTTAAGTCATCAAATACCATTAGACAGATCCAAGAGCGATAAATGAGCAGAAACGAGACATCTTTTTTTTTTTTTTAAGCTATGAAGGCAATCCCAATTCTCTCCATAGTCTTTGGAGAACACCAGCCTTAGAAGCAGTGCTTGCTATTAGCTGTTGAGTCCAAGAGGCCTGAAGATTTTCCTGCCGGGAGAGGAATTAGTCTGCCTGTCTTGGCAGGATGAGACAATTGATCCCCCAGTGTAACATCAAGGAAGCTGATGAGGTGGAAGGCAGCTTTTTTCTGTGTGAGTGGCTTTGCCATAACCAAAGGCAAGCCTCCAGGTGGAAGGTCTTTTACAACCATGCATCTTTTTGGAGGAGCTATAGGATGCTCCAGGAGCTGGCATGTCTCTGTATTGGAAGGACGGTCTTTTGTTAAATGCCATACTCTCAGATCTGTAAAGGCACTTGAGAATTGGGTACCATTACCTGTTAGTTATATTTAAATTAGACATATAAGTTAAATTTAGACATGTATTTTACCCAATTAGTTACAGCTTACCAATGCTAGTAAATGTAAGAATGTTAAGAGGAATATTTTAGTAAGTTAAAGAATTTTGGAGGCGGAATGTCTCCTTGATAGGTCTTACACACATGGGTACTCTTACCAAAGATGGTGGTGAGGTCAAAATGGTGACTATACTACCTACATGTTTTCCAGAGCTGTTGTTATCTGAAGTTATAAGTTTTACACATCTTAAAACACACACACATACACACAGAGAAATAAGATACACACACTATGGAAACAAACACACATATACAGATAGACCTAAAAGCATAGTGTAACCACATTATTTTAACAGACAGTCAAATAAAACTTTATTTGGGAACCAGTGTCAGCTGACCAACTTAAATATCCTGGTGTAGGCAACTGGCAGAAGTTAGGGAAGCACACAGAAGCCAGGGAAGCCCACAGATTGGCAGACACTGCAAGAGGGAACAAGAAACATAAGGACAGAACACCTCTACAGTTTTACAGTGGAAGAACAGGGGAATAAACGATCTATTGTAGAAAGTCCCAGTGTGAGACAAACAGCAAAGAGCTAGAGAACCAGGGAGAGGAGTGGGAGCAGCATCCAGAAACCATGGGCTTATGGGGCCTTATTTGTCTTTTTTAGTAGGTGTTAGATAGCCCCAATTTAAAAGGATTTTTAGTAAAAGGCAGCCCAAGGGCATTTGAGGATCTGGCTTCGAATACAAGTGTCCATTTTTTACAGCTCCCCCCCCCCCCAGAAAAACATGGAGAGGGAAAAGGGGAGATTACATGTTCATTTTCTGGGTGAGGGGGCAGTTTAAATAGCCTGTGGGCGTGGTC
Organism: Microtus pennsylvanicus; assembly: GCF_037038515.1. NCBI lineage: Eukaryota > Metazoa > Chordata > Mammalia > Rodentia > Cricetidae > Microtus > Microtus pennsylvanicus. Next base: position 1,075,998 of record NC_134594.1, on the reverse strand, counting down.
TTGGCCCTCCCTGGGGAGGGGTCATCATTTGCTGGGCTTTCTCATAGGTGGAGTTTGGACTGAGGCAACTCCCAGGCGAGGGAGCTTTGAAATGGAACTTTCTACCCAACATTCCATAATAGATGCCAAAGTGCTGGGGTGAAGCCCCCAACCAAATATTCCAGACTCTCTGGATAAAGGGGTGCCAGGGAGCTGAGGTGAAGCTTCCAACCAGTCATTGTTTGCTGGGCTTCCTTGAGGCAGCTCCAGGGGAGGGTGCTTGGGCTGCAGCCCCCCAACCTGAACATTCCAGACTCTTCAGGTATATGGATGCCAGGGGCAATCTGGGGACTTCTATGGTGATAGAACACCCACATTCACTGGCATTTGCATTTCATAGACCTGATTTGGGGGGTATGTGGAACTCCAATACAAAAAGAAAAAATTCAACGTTATGTAGACATCAGGGTGGACCTTCCACTTCCTGAGCTTCCACCCAAACATCTAGAGTATCACTCTTTTGGTGTGGGGCTAATGAGCTAACTCCATGGATAGAAGCATTTATCACGAAAGTCTGATGATCTGAATATCATCTTGGAGATCCATGGTGGAAGGAGAGAACAGATTCTAGAAAATGGTGTTCTGACTTCTTCACATGCACCATGTCATGGGTGCAACCTCTCTCATATATACATGATATTTACACATATGCATGCATAATACATATACATACACACAATAATTTTTTTTTTTTTTAGAAAAAGAATCTCTCTTTGACTTTGCCTAAGAGCTAGAACTGATTGATGCAGGAATAGTTACCCTATGGACTGAGACAATAGAGAACAGGTTCAGTGAACTGCTGATATCCTTAAAAGTGCAAGATGTTGACACAAAAAAGAATGTAAATTTTAGAAATAATGGGGTACTTTATAAAATTGCATTCGAATATTTTTCTTAATTTTCTGAGAATTTTACACAGTGCTCTTTATCATATTCCTGTCTCTTCCTTCCAGCTCCTCCTAGATCAACCTCTATTTCTCTACCCACCCAACTTCGTGTTCTCTCTCTTTCCCTACACACACACACACACACACACACACACACACACACACACACAACCCCATCAAGTAAGTTATATATTATTTTTTTTCTTAAAGAAAACGAGACTTTACCCAGGAAAGTGGAAGGGTGGAGTTGTTTCCTGTCTGAGGCTGGTTGAACAGAGAAATGTGTGTGCTGTTTGAGAGTCTGATTCATAATGGCAGGGGGCCTAGAACATCCTGCCTGGCCTTAGGGTGTAGGAAATTCCAAGAGCCATCACACCAGCTCTGTGGGAAGCCCAGCAGTGTGTTCTCAGTCAGTGTGAATCCCGAAGCCTCACAGCGAGTTTTCAGTAAAAGTAGTTTTATTCTTTTTAGAGACTAGAAAGTTAACCAACAGCCTAAAGCTATGTCATTGGCATTTCCCCAATTAGTGTGGTGTGAATCGGCATGCTCGTGTCTGAGCTCCCTTCAGTGTGGTGTGGAGAGAAGAAGAGGCTTGCTTGGTGTGCCGAGGAAGAGAGAGAATGGCAAGGCTGCCATTCAAAAGCTGTTCCTGTGCTCTAGGTTTTTGAGCTGCTGCTCTCTGATGTCCTTCCGGCCTGCTATTGGCGGTGACTGATTTTTTTTTTTTGAGGTCTTTGTCAGTTCTTCAGTCTGGTGCTCTGCCTGGTGACCTAGTCTTTCCTGTTCGCATGCTGATCATACTTGGAAATTATGAGTCATTGAAATGCAGCCATGAACACTGGGGGTGGGGAGATTAGTAGGGAAAGTGCAGCCAGGACTTCCTGTCTCAACTCAGGGTCATATCTAGGGGCAATCTGGGGACTTCTATGGTGATAGAATACCCACATTCATGGGCATTTGCATTTCATAGACCTGATTTTGGGGGGGGGTTTATGTGGAGCTCCAATACGAAAAGAAACAATTCAATCTTTTGTAGACTTCAGGGTGGACCTTCCACTTCCTGTTAGCTGGTGAGATTTCACTGTTCACATTTGCCTGCCCCTTCCAATGCCCAGCAGCTGCAGCCCTGTTGAGAAAATAGCCGGGTATGCTCGGCAGCATTACTGATCTAATAGGAATTAGAAGGCTTACATTCAGAGAGTGCAGGTAATTGACACCAACAGCATTTTTCTTGTAATTCATGAACTATGATCGATTCATTCTCCAGCTAGGATTCCAAGAATGACCACAGCACAGGCAGTTATCGGATTACCTTGCAGAAGGTTTAAACAAGCCCTGCTCTGCTATCCAGGCTAGTGCTGGCAGGAAGTTGCTTAGTGATTGGCGTGTAGAATGCTGACCTAAAGGAGTTCAGCCTTAGAACACTTCTTCGTAAGTGACAATTGTGAAGTCAACATAAAGAGGGTTTGTTACTGACAACAAGGACATCACAGGTGCAGCATTTACTGATGATTTTGGGGGTGTATTTAAAATGTGTGTGTGGGTATGTGTGTCTGTGAGTGTGTGTATGAGGTTGTCTGTGAGTGTGTGTATGTGTGTCTGTGAGTATGTGTGAGTGTGTGAGTATGAGTGTGTGTGTGTATGCGTGTCTGTGAGTGTGTGTTAGTGTGAGTGTGTGAGCATGTGAGTGTTTGTGTGTATGCGTGTCTGTGAGTGTGTGTTAGTGTGAGTGTGTGAGCATGTGAGTGTTTGTGTGTATGCGTGTCTGTGAGTGTGTGTGAGTGTGTGAGCATGTGAGTGTGTGTGTGTATGCGTGTCTGTGAGTGTGTGTGTGAGTGTGTGAGCATGTGAGTGTGTGTGTGTGTGTGTGTGTGTATGCGAGTGAAGGTCAGAGGTACAGACTCAGTGTCTTGAGCCAGGTGTGGTGGTCCACACCTTTAATCCAAGTACTCAGGAGGCAGAAGCAGACAGATCTCTGAGTTTCAGGCCAGCCTGGTTTGCACAATGACCTCCAGGATAGCCAGGGTAACAAAGAAAGGAAGAAACAGAAGGACTGCGCTGCTTGTCTTCTATAATCATTCCTACACCTTCCAGGACAGAACTTACTTGGGTGGTGAGGCCATGAATCAAAAATAAATAGACACAATAATATCCACTTGGGTAGCCTTAGCTCTCTGATGAGATGAGAAACCTCAGCATTTGTTGAAAAGTTGAACAGAGAGGTGGGATTATTGCACACAGTTGAACAAAGAGGCAGGTTTATCCAATCTTCGTAGGAACCATTGCTGTAGGAGAATAATCTTCAAGTCATAAATATGTGGGATAGGAAAGCTATGGTGCGCATTTTCTGCACACATTGTCAACATTCACACATTGACAAGAGGAACACTTCTAGACTGGCTGGCTAGTGAGCCCTAAGGTCCCTCTTGTCTCTGCCTTCCCAGTGCTGAAGTTACAAATCACGTTTTTGGCTGGATTTAACATGGGTTCTAGGGATCTGAACTCAGGTTTGCATGCTTGCTAAGAACTTACACTGTAGGTAGATAAGTATCCTCTGAAATCCCTTAAGCCACTGCAGACATTTCCTTGGGTGGGATGTGAATCATGATACATCACCACACTTCATGCCAACGTTGCACTCCAATTAACAATGCTGAACACAAGATGCTTGATAAATGAGGATCAGATGTATTATTAGATCCATGGATTCCACTCTCAAAATCTGAGGGGACGATGGGAAAGAAGAGGTTGCCAGTACAGTGTTGAGATAAATCATGATTATGTTTGCCTGTTTATTTATGGCAGACAATTCTGGGACTGAGCAATTTCTCCAACTTCCTATTCCTTCACTTGACTTTAACTCAACCATTTGAAATAATGCAGAGGCCTCACCTTGCTGTCCTACTGATTGACACCCCTGGGCTTTTGTCTAGTTCTCTCTGCCTTAGAGGACCCACCTTGTTCTTCCTTGGGAACAAGAGCTCTAATTCTTCAAGTCTTCTGGAATGGGGTGGCGTCTCTGATACAGTACTTCCATACTTGGAAGGCAGGCAGGCAGGCAGACTCATCTTGGAGCAGGCTATGTGATTTTAGAGTCAGCCCACCTCTATAGTCTAGAGAAGTGTTCTCCAAACTCCACACATTGAAATACAACATTACAAGCATTACAACAGATAAAGAATAGCATAAGACCAAACAGGAAGAAATAGCTGAGGGCACTGTGCCTATGAAAGGTTAGCATTGTTTAAGCAGCTATTTTGTGATGTGGGCATGGACTTTGGTACGTCCATTCCAAGTCACAATGTGACATGTATTCCTAGCTGTGGGTTTCAGTCCCAAATGTGAAAATGTCTGGCCTCCAGCCTAATTCCAGCCCTCTGAATAACTTTACTCTTTTCTGTTTTGACTTCCTGGAGAAGGGATTTTGTTGTTTGTTTCTAACATGTTTTGATGCCTCATAAAGTTCTACTGATTTCCCTTTACTAAGTTGTGAGTTGTGTGTGGGGGTGATGAGGAAAAGTATGGCTCACTTGGCAGTGTATGTGCCTAGCACACAATTCCTTGGGTTCCAACCTTAGCACTACCCTAAGAACTGGGCATGGTGGAACATGTCTGTCAACCCATTACTTAGAAACTGGAGGCAGGAGGACCAGGAGGCCAAGGCCATCCTTGGCTATGTACTAAGTTCAATGCCAGAATAGGCTTTGTGTGTGTCACTATGTGTATGTAGAGGCAAAGACAAGAGAATCGCCTGGAAGCTCATAGTCCAGTTAACCAGCTCAACAGAAACATCAAGAGATACAGTGATATTTTATCTATGTTTTAATAAATAAAACTTTCCTAAAGACCAGAAGGGCAAAGTTAAGGCCACTATGTCAGGCAGTGATGACACACACCTTTAATCCCAGGCTTGAGAGACAGAGTCAGGTGGATCTCTGTGAGTTCAAGGCCACCCCTGAGCTACACAAGATCAATGCTTAAACAAATCCAGGTGGTGATGACTCACACTTTAATAACTAGGGAGTCATGCCTTTGATCCCAGCATTAGAGAGAATATAAAATGGGAGAAGAGAGAATCTCAGTCTGTTTAATCTGCTGAGTCTGCTTAGTCTTAGTTTGCTTAGTCTGCGGTCACCTAGCCTTGGTAGAGATAATACTTCTTTAGTGGCTTGACTGCTTTGCTTTTCTGGTTTTCAAATTGAACCCCAATATCTGTCTCTGGGTTTTTATTATTTGTTCTATGAAGAGACACCTTATATCTCAAGAAGGTGGAAGATGAAAATAATGATCTGTCCTGTCCCTTTAAGAGACAAGCCCCACCCACTCCCCTCTCCATCCAATGCCAAGGCAGGTGGATCTTCTTTCCTGCTTGCAGTCTGAGTCCCTTCCTTTTCTGTCTCTCTCCCAAAGAAATAGCTGCTGTCGTGGCTCCTTTCCTCTCCCCTCTCCTTCCCCCATCTATGCTTCTCCTTCTCTCTGCCTCTCTCTGCTCTTCCCTCTTGTCCTTTTCCCCTTCCATTTCATAATCCACTAAATAAATACCCACTTTCTCTGCATGGCGTGCCTATCTATCTCAGCCTCTCACCCACCATACAGCTCCCTGCCTAGGACCTGCTGGCCCTCATGGCCCATGGGCCTCTCATGCATGGGACTGGCTGACTTCATGGCCCGCCGTAGTCTTGGGACCCACTGCCCACTGCAGCCACTTGGGGAACAGTACTATTTTATTTAAACCCTTACATTGGTGCTGTGACTCGGAGGCCTCTAGCCTCTCTGGCGTCAGGAAGGCTTTAGCACCCTGCCTGTAGAGAGAAGACACTCCTCTTCTACAGGCCCTGTGGTGTTCACAGCTGTCTCACACCCCGCCTATATAGAGAGGATGCCCTTCTATAGGCCCTGCGGTGTTTTTTGTAGGTTTTTTTAACATTTTCTGCTACGGTATAAACCCTCAAACTGCGGTATAAAGCCACCAGTGTCCCACCAGCACTGCTTTTCCTCAAATTATCCCTGCCACCACTACCACTGATCCCACAGAAACTTATTTATGAACCAGCTGTTTTCAATTTCAGCCTTTGCTCCCCACTTTGGCTTGTAGCATGGTGGCTTGGCAACAGGGAAGATCACACCTGTAGGTCTCTCTTCCATACAACATTCAACCGCTGCCATTTTGACTGAGGTCAGGTGACTTTACCACCATCTTAACTGAGGTCAGGTGACTTAACTGCCATCTTAAGTGAGAGCTAGGTCAGGTGACCAAGTTCTGCCATCTTTACTGAGGTATTCCCTGCCTGGTTCTCTGGTGTTGACTCTGTTATGTGTTTTGTGCAGTGGAATGCCTTTGGTAGGACCCACAAAGAGCATCCACTTTGCCCAATTCCTGTTTACTCTTTGTGTGTTTGTATGTGTGTGAATAATATAACTTAAATACACCTATGTTTATTGTTAAATGTTATAATTGTCTGTTCATTGTATCTCATTGCAGACTATAGTGTGCATAAATGTAACTTAAATGCCCCTATGTTTACTGTTAAATGTTATAATTGTCTGCCCATTATATCTCATTCCAGATTACAAAGCAATTAAGTTTCATGCTTTAAATTGTTATATACTTTTAAGTCTCTTACAAAAAATACTATATATGTAATCTAACCTGATTTAACATTTATTAAGCTGTTTTCTACTATTGTCAGTTGTTGTTCAGTTTTTTTCTTCTTTCTGTCTTTTTATGAGTGTAAATATCACCTGTTCAGTTGAGAGCTAGTATAGTCAAGCTTGAACCCAGCCCTCCAGGCAGATTCAATACTGTAGTTATACCTGATAAACAACCCTCAACTGTTCAGAGATCTGGGGAATATGGCATTTAAATATTTAATTATTAAAAACTTTTCATAACAAAAAGAGACATGTTGGCTCCTAGCAGCAGCACTCTATTTCCTCCAAAGAAGATGGAAGGCAAATGGGCACAGAACAACATTCATCTAAAATTTGCTTTAACTGCCAAGCGCTGACCACTGGAAAAAACTGCCTTTCATCCAAACTGAAGATCTCCAGACATGGACAGAATCATTGGAATTGACAGCCTAGCTGCTCAGGTCAAGGTAGGCTTACTTTCCTACAGATTTCTTGGCCCACAGAATCTTCTGGAGCCTGGCAGGCCCTGCACTGAAGAACAAAAGAAAAATATGACCCTCAGCGACAATGGAGGAGTAGCTCTAGATGCCAACCAAGTAAATTCTCTGTCATTGTTTAATCAATTACTTAAGTAAAATTTTATTCTTCTCAAAGATCTCTGATGCAGTTTGACAGCTAAGAGGTTATGTCAGTTTAAAAGGACAACATCACCAAACAAATTTTAGCAAAATACAAATACAAGTTATTAAGATGTGAGGACAAATATAAGTTAATCAAATTTCTCTCTCATGCTGCCATCTATAGTCTTAAAAATACGTTTCATTGTGCAAAAACATCTGTTACAGTCATTTTGACACAAATATGCTATTGTTTATACAATGCGTATGTCTAAAACTTCTGTTTTCATAAACCCAAAGAATTCTTGAGAGTTCCAGGGAGCTGAATTGAAGGATTCACCTTAAACAGGTCAGATACACCTCTCTCAATTCTCTGGTCCTAAATATTTTTTTCCTAAATTTAACTTTGTCCTCTGTTATACCAATACCTTAAACTGGTGTAAGAGACACCAGATATTTCCAGACCACAAATATTGGACAGGACCAGCTACCACAGGATGTGACCAGCACCCATCTTTCTCAGGTTCCCTCCACCAAGTCAACACCCACAAATAAGCAGGTCTTGAGAATCTGCCACCCCAATTCCTTTAACCTGTTGTGCTTAACCTCCTTCCTTTTTATTATAAAAAGGAGATGGGAATGTAATGATCTGTCCTGTCCCTTTAAGAGACAAGCTCTGCTCACTTCCTCCCCCATCCACTGCAGAGGTAGGCACATCTTCCTTCTACATTCTTTCTGAGTCCTCTCTTTTCTGTCTCTCTCCCAAAGAAATAGCTGCTATCGTGGCTCCTTTCCTCTCCCCTCTCCTTCCCCCATCTCTGCTTCTCCTTCTCTCTGCCTCTCTCTGCTCTTCCCTCCTCTCCTTTTTCCCTTCCATTTCATAATCCACTAAATAAATACCCACTTTCTCTGCATGGCATGCCTATCTATCTCAGCCTCTCACCCACCATGCAGCTCCCTGCCTAGGACCCGCTGGCCCTCATGGCCTGCAGGCCACTTGGGGACTCCCTGCCTGGGACTGGCTGACTTTGTGGCCCACTGTGGTCTTGGGACCCACTGCCCACTGCCCCCACTTGGGGAACAGCACAATTTTATTTAAACCATTACAGTAGGGACCAATTTTTGAAAGTTGTCTTCTCACCTCCAAATACACATCATGGTAATACATAACTCCTTCCCCTGCCAAACATACATGTGCACACACTCCTCCACCACACTGAATAAAAAAGAATATTTTGATATACATAGAGACTAGACCTTGTGTTACTATGCAGTTTCGAGAAAAAAACAACAACAACAAGGCAATGGAGTTTAAAACAGAGCCCCAGAGAGGTGAGAGGTGCAAGTCAGGATGTGAGGCATGTGAAGGTAGGCAAGGTATCCTGGAAATGGGCCAAAAGGTGTGTTTTGAGTTTCTTTGCTCACAAATAATGGATAATATTGAAGATGATGACTATGATAATTTGCTTGAATCTAGGTATCTTTTCACTAAGCAAGTGTCAAGGCATCATGTCACACACCTTAAATAGAGAGAGCCCCATGGTGAGCATCTGTTCTAAACAGCAACTGAAATTAGTAGCCAGCTCCTCAGGGGATGGTGAGTGACAGACAAGCCTTTCCCTGTATTCTCCCAGAGAGATTGCCTGTCCCATCACTGTGTTTGATCTGACCATGTATCTATTGCTGAGGTCTAGCTATTCATACTGGAGACACTTCTCCTGCTCAGCATCTCCTCTAGCTCCTCAATCTGACCCTGTTTACTTAGAAATCTCACTTAGGGTCTACAGTGACCCCAGTAAAATGAATAGTTGTCGATACCCTGTTTTATACTATTTTGCAGCACACTTCACATCCACACAGGACCCTACATACAGCAGACGCTCAGCAAGTGCTGTCAACTGGCTGGGGGTGTTTTCTTAAACTCCTGTGAAACTCAGCTACTGGGGATGCTGAGAGAGCAGCAGGCCTGTGTTCTCTTCCTCTAATCTCCCCCTTCAGGAATTGGGATTTCTTAAAGGAAATTTGAGGGAGCTTCAGGCTGACACTGCTTATTTCTGTCAAGAGTTAATTATGTGTGTAGTCTGAGGGGACTTCCCTGTGTGGCTTATAAGAGGAATAACAAGGGGGCATTAGAGACACAGCTGGGTAATGGAAAGACACTCTGAGCTAACTTTAAAGACATGTGGCTCTTTCATCTGCTTTAGGGGGAGTTTTTTTTTCTCCCACACATTTTAGTTTTGCTTATTAAAAAGGAGAAAAATCTTTTGGCTGATTATCTTGTTGCATTATCAGGCTGAAGGGAAAAAAGCAAATTCATAATATTACCTGGACTGTAGTTCTCAGGAGGTATAGATCTTGACATTATGCTAATCTTCATGTGACTGATGTGACTCAAAGACGAGGTGAGAGTGTTTCACAACAGCATAGTTTTGCAAATATTGACTAATATTAAAATGTTTTATATATCAGCTTCTACTAATTATATAAAATAATGGGTTTATTATGACATTTTTATGCAGTACATGATGTATTTTGATCATATTCACATATGAATAAAGATTCATGTTACCCTCTTTTTTTTATTGAGAAAAAAAATTTCCGCCTCCTCCCAGCCTCCCACTCCTCCCCCCCTCAATCCTTTCCCTGTCTCCCCACCCCTCTCCCTCTCCCCCCACTCCTCTCCCCCTTCCTCTCAAGTCTGAAGAGCAGTCAGGGTTCCCTGCCCTGTGGAAAGTCCAAAATCCTCCCCCCTCCATCCTGGTCTAGGAGGGTGAACATCCAAACTGGCTAGGCTCCCACGAAGCCAGAACATGAAGTAGAATCAAAACCCAGTGCCATTGTCCTTGGCTTCTCATCAGCCCTCATTGTCCGCCGTATTCAGAGAGTCCGGTTTTATCCCATGCTTTTTCAGTCACAGTCCAGCTGGCCTTGGTGAGCTCCCAATAGATCCGCCCCACTGTCTCCGTGGGTGGGTGCACCCCTCTTGGACCTGACTTCCTTGCTCATCTTCCCCCTCCTTCTGTTCCTCATTGGGACTTGGGGAGCTCAGTCCACTACTCCAGTGTGGGTCTCTGTCTCTATCTCCATCCATCGCCAGATGAAGGTTCTATGGTGATATGCAAAATATTCATCAGTATGGCTATAGGATAGGATCATTTCAGGTTCCCTATCTTCAGCTGCCCCAGGAACTAACTGGGGACCTCGCCTTGGGCACCTGGAAGCCCCTCTAGGTCCAAGACTCTTCCCAACCCTAAGATGGCTCCCTTAATTAAGATATGTGCTTCCCTGCTCCCCTATCCAACCTTCCTTTATCCCAATCATCCCGTTGCCCCAAGTTCTCCCCATCCTACCCTTCTCACTTTTCTCTTGCCATCTCCCCTTACCCTCCTCCCACCCCCTTAAGATCCCGATTTTTTGCCTGGCAATCTTGTCTACTTCCCCTACCCAGGAGGATAGCTACCCTCTTTTTTTAAAACGTTGTTTTTATTGCATTTTCTTATTTGTGTGTGTGTAGAGGGAGGGCAAGTGTCACAGCACACATGTGGATATTTTTTTTTTGTGTGTGTGTGTGTGTAGAGGGAGGTGTTGCGCCACAGTGCACACGTGGATATTTGTGTGTGTGTGTGTGTATGTGTGTGTGTGTGTGTAGAGGGAGGTCTTGTGCCACAGCACACATGGGGAATTCGAAGACTAGCTTGTAGGAGGGATTAGTTCTCTACCATCTGGATTCTGGGTATTGAGCTCAGGTTGTCATGTCTGATGGCAAGTGTTTTTACCTTCTGGACCATTTCTCTGGCCCAGCTACCCTCTGTTGTTACTCCTAATAAAACTTAATCCCTTCCTCTTCCTCTTCCTCTTCAATGCCTCCCCATCTGTTTTCATGTCTTTTTTTTTTCTTTAATGACTGTAGGGTTGTTTATAGGAACCTGGACTGTTTACCTTCAGATACAACCCAAGAAAAGTTCTCCCCTCCTCCACAAACTGTTAACCCCATGGCCCATTTCCTTCCAGATATTGATAGGCCCAATTTTGCACAGGTGATCCCAACTTGTGTGAGTTCCAGACTGCAATAGCCTATGGTGCCCAGAAGTCAGCATCCCACAGCACCCCCATGCCTTCTCCTCTGGCTCTGCCAGTCTGTCTTCTCCATCTTCTCTGTGTTCTCTGCAGCTTGGATGGGAAGATATAAATACCACATTCAGGCTGAACACTCATTATTATCAATATTATGAGTTTCTGTAGTTACTGCTAACCACTGCAAAAAGAAGCTGACAACAACATTGTTCTATGAGCATAAATCTAATTATTTAGTGCATGATTTGACAGTCACATTGTATCAGTGGCTTTTCCACTAGAACCTATGTCCCTCCTAGCTGGCTTTTGACCAGGCTTGTAGTATAAGATGTGAACTCTCAAATCTAATCAGAAAGAGGTTGGTTACTCCCCTGATAGACTTGCCACTATTGGAAGAGTGGGCTCATCTTGCCTTTTTGTCCACAGTTGAGTACTACTACTGATGACAATTCTGCTCCAGCAGTCTCTGTACCATCTTCTGTCACCATGAAAACTACCCAGCAGGGACAAAGCTTCTAGCTTAGTTCCTGGTTTATTTCTCTATGTCCTATGGCTGAAGGGTATACTGTCTTCAACAATAGGTTCTTACTATCTAGCTCTGGTGGCCAAGTAAATGGGGAATTTTTTAAATTTTACATGTGGAATGGCTATAAACAGAGGGATGAGTAGTAAAAAGGTCATTGTCTAGCTTGTAGAGTCACCTAAAAGACAACTTTCTCAACTTCAGCATTTATCCAGGCTGTCCTGTCATTGTTCATAGTGAATCTGTCATATTTCCAAAGCTCCTTTTCTGGGGTCAAGAATAGTTCAGTTGGTAGAGAATTACCTGGCAAGTGCAAAGACCTTTGCACTTTGATTGTCATAGTGGATATAAAATCCCTGGTGAATCCTCACAGTGGACATAAAATTCCCTTGCAGCACTGAGGAGGTGGAGAGGAGAATCCTCAAGACGCAGTGGACAGCCAGTTGAGATGATCTGCTGAGCCCAAGATTAATGAGAATCTTTCTCAAAGGAAGTGAATAGCATTCCTAAAGACAGCACTTGAGATTGTCCTCCAGCGTCCGTGTGCACAGGTCCACCCGCTCACACATTAACATGTATACACACATGCACACAGTGATATTTAGAGGAAAAAGTGAAAATTTAGGCGTGACGGAGCATGCCTGCAATGACAATGTTCAGGAAGAAAGAGTCAGGAAGACAGAAATTCAAAGCCATGTTGAGTTACACGGAGTGTTCTGGCAAGCCTGGGTTACATAATATGCCACCTGAAAAACAAACACAACAAAATGCATTCATACAAACCAAAATCTAAGCCAAGGTAGCAAAAACAGAACCCTGTTTTACATTCACACCTCATTGTTAAGAGCATGAGTGCACAGGTGTGTGCACAGGTGCATGTGTGACCATGTGGAGGTCAGTGAACAAGTGCAGATGTGCTCCTCATGATCTAGACAGGGAATCTTACTTGCCCAGAGCACACCTGAGTTGGGCAGGCTAGCTGGCCCTTGTGCTCCAGAAATTCATTGGTCTCTACCTTCCCAGTGTCTGGCTTAAAAACACATACAACCATGCCTTGCTTTCTCTCTGCATTCTGGGGACTAGAGTCAGGTCTTCATGCTTACACAGGAAGCACCATCTCCACAGTCTCTATGCCCCTTTTCTTAATTGACATTGTCTTAGCTTCATTACGTGCTTCCTTCATCACTGGCACCAGATAACTTCTGGGTGCTTCCTCAAAATCAAATCAAACAATGAACATTTGCCACCATTTAAGCTCTTTTAGAAAAGCAAGAGCTATAGGCCCTGAGGGCAATTTAACCATTAGTGCCACAGTGGAGTTTTGAGAGGTGCAAGAGTGTAGTATCCTGGGGTAGCTATTATATTTGGTTAAAATACTCATTTTGGTTTGCAAGAGTTTGTATGTTTTTGAAATCCAGTTTCTTAATATGTCATTCCTACGTCAAATTAAGTCACTTTGAATTGAGTCTTGAAATGATCTTAGTAAATGAAGTCTTTGGGTGACTTTTTTTTTTAATTTTGGGGAAACTTATATCCTATCAAACTGAAAAAGGTTCAGCAGAGAAAACACTCTTTAGAAATCCTGGTTGGTGAGACTATTAGAACTAACAGACAAATTCCCATACTCGCTGTGACTCAACACTATTAGGATTCCATTTCTGGAGCTGGGAATAGTTCAACAAGCAAATGCTTGCTCTTCAAATACAAACACTTAACTTCATCCCAAGAGCCATGGAAGAAAGCTGGAATGGTTGTTTGCATCCCAGTACTGGTAAGGCAGAGTCGGAAGCTCCACTATTTGGTGAATTACAGGCCTGTGGCAGGCATGCAGACACGACTCATAGGCACACACACACACACACACACACACACACACACACACACACACAAATGGTGTAGGAGGTTATTCTGTTCATGTGTTGCTTTCATTGGTTAATGAATAAAGAAACTTCTTTGGGCCTGATAGGGTAGAACTTAGGTAGGTGGAGAAAACAGAACTAAATGCTGGGAGGAAGGACAGAGTGAGAGACACCATGGATCCTCTGCCTGAGACGGACACTGGTTAGAATCTCCTGTAAGCCACTGGCACATGAAGATACACAGATTTAATAGAAATGGGTTAAACTAATATGTAGGAGTTAGCCAATAAGAAGTTAAAGCTAATGGCCAAGCAGTGTTTTAATTAACACAGTTTCTGTGTGGTTATTTTGGATGTAAGCTAGTGGGGTGGCCAGGACAAACAAGGGGCCCCCACTCCTTGTAACACACACACACATACACACACACACACACACACACACACACACACACACACACACACACACACACAGAGAGAGAGAGAGAGAGAGAGAGAGAGAGAGAGAGAGAGAGAGAGAGATTCTACTTCCTGTCTATGCCTGGTAATCTGTTGTTGGAGCATTGGTGAATTTACTGAACTCAGTCTGGCAAGTATTAGACTATCGGGCACTCGGAAGTGTCATATTCCTTGGAGAACAAAACATACATTTGTAGAAAAAGTCTCTCTGGAATGGAAATGTTCCAAGTTGTAGCCCTGTTAATCAGCATGCAACCTTGACTAAGACCTTCAGACTTTCTGTGGCCCTCTGTTCATGTCATAGCTCTAAAATTAAAGGTTTATGCCTCAGCTTGGTCCACCAACACTCTGATATTTGGCCAGATATGATGAAGACTGCTTTGGAGAAGACATTTTTGATAAAATTAACGTTAAATAGATGGATTGTTTTCTTTTAATGCTGTTATGGAACATGAGGCCTCACATATTCTAGTAACACAACGTATCAGTGATCTACACACGCTAAATATGTGAGTTCTGACTCAAACAATATTATTCCCCATGAAGTAGGTAGGCCTTGCCCTATCAGCAGAATGCCTCGACTTCTCTCAGAACAGGAATTCAATAGCAGACAATTTCTGCACTTGGGTTGCAGTCCCACCTTTTGGTACTGCCCACCAGCACAGCATGGGCCCATTAGCCTCATAACTATATTGGCAATTTTCTTTTAAACTTTTATGCATTTATTTGCTTATTTATTTACTTATTGTGTTTATGTAAGTAGGCGTATATCTGGCACTTATGTGTAGATAAAACAACAATTTATTTGCTGGATTTGTGTTAGGAATAATCCTAAAATAAGCCTCTCTGCCGATGCAAATAATCCCAATTAGACCAAACTAGACCGAATCAATGTGTATGTTTACTGCAGTGTGCCCAGGTAGCCAAGAAAATATGGCAGGGAAAGAGAGGGAGACAGAGGCAGGAGCACACAAAACCCAAAGTTCTTTTTCTTTGTGGCAGCCTAAATAGCCTGTGGGAGTGGTCCTGACCCTCCCTGGGGAG
This sequence comes from Microtus pennsylvanicus, assembly GCF_037038515.1. Lineage (NCBI taxonomy): Eukaryota > Metazoa > Chordata > Mammalia > Rodentia > Cricetidae > Microtus > Microtus pennsylvanicus. The sequence continues at coordinate 1,060,869 of NC_134594.1, read as the reverse complement.
GGGTCAGTGCTTTGCAGGCTTTTCTGGATGTGGAGTCTGGACCAAGGCAACTCCCAGGGGGTGAGAGCTTGAGACGGAGCTTTCTGCTCCATTGGTGCCCCAAGGATGAATGCCAGGGCTGGAGTGATGCTTTCAATCAATCAATTTGGTTCTCTCCTCCTACTGTGTAAGTCTTGGGGACTGAACTCAGGTCATCAGACTTGGCAGCAGTATTTTTCCCCATGGATCTATCCTCATAGAGTTGACAATTCCTTAAAATAATTGTCTTCATCTGTCTTAGTGAGGATTTCTACTGCTTTGAAGAGACAGCATGACCACAACAGCTCTTATAAAGAAAAACACTTAATTGGGGCGTCTCAATTACTGTTCAGAGGTTCAGTTCATTATCATCATGGCAGGAAGCATGGTAGAATGCCTGCAAACATGGTGCTGGCTACATCTTGATCAGATGGCAACAGGAAGTGTACTGAGACACTGGGCAGTGTTTTGAGAATAGAAAGCCCATCCCCATGGTGACACACTTCCTCCAACAAGGCCATGGCTATGCCATCAAAGCCACATCTCCTAATAGTGCTACTCCCTATGTACTTACAGGAGCCAATATGTTCAAACTATCCCACCATTCATATACATTCTGTTTCTATGGGGAACCTCGGGGAGCATTTACCCCAGAGTCTTCTGACCCCAGGAATGGTCGAGGGTGGAAGGAACACTGCTTGCCCTGTCCTGGGCCACGAAAGACAGCTTCTTTTGGGGACACGCTTCCTTTTCCCTCTCTTTGCTGGGCTTCATTTTTCCCATACATAAAATGAAGAGGTTGGAGGCAGAAGGTAACTTCCAATGCCGTGTCTAGCAGCAGTGGCCTCTGTGTGGATAGGAAGAGCCATGCTTGAGCTGTGACATTCTATCGGGTTAGTGCCAAGGGAAGGAGGCATGTGAGATGTGCGAGGATGTTTGTGTGGAAATAAACCTTTTCTGGGGTATTCAAAGTTTAGGGGCATCAATGGGGAACTCCTGCTCACCCTATAAATATCCTTTCAAGCCTGAGCGGTTGAGGAAAGCAGGGTGCAGTCTCCAACTCTGTCAGAAGGTACCGGGGAAAGTCCCTGTTCTCCCTGTGCTTTCATGTGTGTATCTGGAGATGTGTGAGTGACAAAAGGCAGAGAGGCAGTCATTTGATGGGTTCAAAAGAACCCTTAGGACTAGGGGAACATTACTACTCATCTCGCATCTCCAGAAAGTTAAGGTCCCCGTGACTTTTGTTAGGTGAGGCTGGCAGGGCCTCTGCTGAGTGTGGAAGCGCAGGCTTCGAACCCATGTAGTCAGGCGGATGCAAGAAGACTGCCTATGATTTTGAGACCAACCGTGGCTGCCTAGTGCTAAGAAGAACCAGAGTTCCACACTTTATCTTAGCTATGTTTTTAAGCAGTTCACTGGAAAAGTTGCCTGCTGTTATTTCAGGATCTGTGTTCTTTCTTCACCAGTGAAGAGGCCAGACACCTAAGCTAACCTGCAAGAGTGCTTTGTGTCTTTGAGCCTTTGAGGGAAGTAATTGGGTAAGCCTTTGTAAGCTATGCAAGGGAAGTAATTGTCAAGGTTACAGCACACACTCACTTGACTCAGCTGAAGAAAGGCCACCTGAGTCTTCTTCCTTACGTGTCAGTTTTCTGTTTTCTTTCTGGCATTCACTGTAAGCCCATAATAGACAACAGCCCAAACCAATGGACAGGGATAGCAACTGCTTACACAGCTGGAATCGAGGGGCTGGAGTTGAGTTTCCCAGTTAATAGACCTCTGCCTGTGGACTTCAGCTGGGTTCTGGCCCACTAGGCTGTAGCTTACACCATCACTGTAAGTGTTAGAGCCGTTTTAGACACATTCACTTTCCTGGCAGTCCATGGGCTGAAGGGGCAAGTCAGGCTTTGGATTTGGCTCTGCAGGTAAGAGCACTTGTTATGCAAGAGGACCTGGGTTTGGAGCCACAGCAGTCATATAAAAGCCTGGGTGGTCTCTTATGCTGACATTCTCAGCACTGTGGGGTGGGGGCAGAGGCAGAAGGATAGATGGGACTTTCTGGTGGCCAGCTTAGCCCCAGGATTAGCAAGAAACCTGTCTCAAGGCAGAGAGAGAGACAGAGAGAGAGAGAGAGAGAGAGAGAGAGAGAGAGAGAGCAGAAGGATTTTGCTTCCATTTCCTGTAGAAAAAAAGTTCATAGCATACAAGGCTTTAGAAAAAGACTGTTTTTCTCTTTTTCTCAAGTACCATCTCAGCAGTGATGACTATCCAGTTTTCCACGACAAAATCTGAGTTCGCACAATAAACTTTCACTGTGAAAACAGTTGTTAACTCTGGCCTCTGCTTGTACACCTCTGTACACACACACCCATCAGAACATGTCAATCACAACAGTTAATGAATTTCAAGCATGTTTCTTGGGGCAGGGAAGACATTGGTGAATGGACCCTACATTTTATGGAGACACAAATGGACAGTATTGTTTAGCTGTCCATTAGAAATGTTAGAAATTAATGCAAACAATTGAAAAAGTCCGAGTGAAGTCGAGAGCCTCAGAAGGTCTGGGAATGGGAAACTGGGCTGCATTTCCTGTAACCAGGCCTCTTTGAGAGGGTAAAGGCATGTGTCGGTTTGTCAACATTATTATGACAACAGCTATCAGGTACAGGGAGCAAGCCAGGCCTGTGTCCTAGAGAATAGCTTTTCAAGCAGAGGCAGTGGCTGCCACGAAGACATGAAGTTCATGAAGCACACTGATGAAAGCTAAAAGTAGAAGTGTCTGGGAGATTGTGGACAGTGGGGCAGATCTGGTAGGGTCCTAAAGGCCACCACCACGGCTCCAGTGTTGATTAACTGTGTTAGAAAAAGCTAGAAGGCCTTGTTCAACAGGGAGACAGGTCTTGGCTTATATTTTCAAAGGACACTGTGACTGCTATCTTGTGAACAGACTAAGGTGTAAAAGTGAGATCACCTGGAAAGCCGCTGCTGTCCTCAGGAGAAAGGACTACGGCTCAGATCAGGGTGGCAGCAATGTGGGTGTGTGAGATAGCTAGACTAAGCTTCAGGACGTCAGTGTGGTGTTTCAATATGCAAAGGATAGAAGATGGGGCCAGCCAAGCAACCACAAGAAAGAATCAAGCGTGGTGACTCATGTATGTAACCCCAGCATCTGTCAGGTGGTGATTCATGTATGTAACCCCAGCATGTGTCAGGTGGAGGCTGGAAGTTCAGGCGTCTTCCTGGAGTATGTAAATATTTGAGGCCAGCTTGGGTTACATGAGACAGAGTTCCAACCAACTAGCCAGCCAGCCAGCTAGCCAACTAACTACCAACCAACCAAAATATTGGCAAAACAGTTTTCGGAATGGTATAGACAGGAAATGAGGAGATGACCCAGTAGAGGGCCCAGGATGTAGCTCAGTAGAGCATTTGTGTAACATGCACAAAGATCTGGGTTCCATTCCTAGCACTTTTAAAACCTGGCTATGGTGGCACATATCTCTGCTCCCCGGATTTGGGAGGTGGAGGCAGAAGGATTAGGAATTCGAGGTTATAACCAACTGCCTAGAGGGTACAATAAGGTCAGCCCAAGTTACTGTGTGACAGCCTGTTTCAACAACAAACAAACACACAAAGAAAATGGAGTAGAGATCAGTGCACCAGATCCTTGTTTATCTTTGATGCTGATGATAAATCATTTAGGACAAGTATAACTCCACCCTTGGATTCCCTTAGGTGGAAGTCCTTGGTAATCTTTAAAGTTCCCATCGAGTGCTTGAAGGCAAATACCTGATGAGTTATAAAGAGGAGAAAAGGGGAGACAGGAAAGAAGACAGTGTGTCTAGACAACTTGTTTTCTTAATATCTCTGAAATCTCTGATGTATCCGCCTTTCTGAGGCAACATATTCCAATGACATGAGGAACTAACTTGCGAATGCCCTTAGTCCAAGCTTGTTTCGCTGGCTGCACAAGTCTTTGCAGAGAGCTTATCATGTGCCTATTATGGAACAGAAAGTAGTCTGTGAACTCTTCAATGAGGCGTGAGCAAGCCTGACAAGATTGCTGCCTCCCTGCAGGTCACATTTCCAAGGTAGATAAAAGGCAGGGCAAGACAGAGAAACCCTGTAACTATCACTGCTTGCAATGAGAAGTATGGTGTGGGCCACATTTTTGTAGGATGTGGAAGAAAGTAAGCAGAGACATGGAGCAGTGGATGCCCGCTACTGCCCTTGAGAGGTAGACATGGAGCAGTGGATGCCCGCTACTGCCCTTGAGAGGTAGATGGGAGCTGCCGCCTGAAGTGTATTTTGTAGGTGAGTGTGACCCCTCTCCATTTGCCCACTGAAACCCCAGTGCAATGGCACTCGACAGTGGAGACTTTGAGGGGTAATTAGGACATGAGGAATAAGAAAAGACACCAGGAAGATAATTTCCTGTACTCAAGAATGCAACAAGACTCCATCCACCTACAAACCAGGAAGACGGTCTTAGCAGAAACCAAATCAATAGGTCCTTTCCAACCTCCAGAATGGAAAGACATGTTTAACCCTCCCAGGTGCCATTTCAAAAGCCCATGCCAGGCCCAGTGTGTGTGTGTGTGTGTGTGTGTGTGTACACACCTACCACAATGTGTGTGCAAGCCCGAGGTTAGAAAACCCGAAGAACTCAGTTCTCTCTCTCTTTCTACTGCATGTGTCCCAGGAATAGAGCTCAGAGCAGCAGACTTAGCAGCAGGCACCTTTACTGAGGATCTGTCTTGCTCTGTTATTTAGTTTTGAGTCAGGGCTTTACATTGTAGCCTAGGCTGGCCTCACAACCATCCGAGTCCTGGGATTACTGGCCTGCATAGCCATGTTGGGCTTCTTTTTCTCTGCTTAGTGGCTGGAGGCTTGAATTCCTTTTGAATTCACCTTTATTTCCTTGGCTCAACAGGGGCAGTTTATGAAAATAGAGGAGGGTGGGTAGATAGATAGCCGTTCCTGATTGAGGATATCACTCAGGAGGGAAACCTGCTTTTGATGGGTTTAGACGCGATGCTGGATGCCAGAGAGGTGAGTTTGTGAGCCTGTTCCAGCAAGCAGCCATGTGTAACAGCTTCCACTCGGTGCCTGGTGACTGCAGACTGCCCTGTCTTTTTAGGGCTAGAAGGGAGTCCATGATAAGGCAGGGTGGAAACCTGACTCACTGGCATACAGTTACAGGCTTTTGTCTCTGATTCTGACTTGGAAGTGACTCATGGGTTGGAAAAAAACCTTTTGGAAGCGAATGTGAGGGAATGAAAGGCAGTCTGCCTTGACTGGATTTTATCCCTAAGATAGTGTGGGCCTGCTCGCCCATGAACTCTGGGAAACTTAAGCTGCTTCAGCCTTCCTCCTACCTCAGCATGGGAGTCACTCATTTGCTTCAAGATTTTCATGGAATTCAATTTAGAGGGAGATATAATCTTTCTTTCTCTACGTATCCACTAGCGCAGGACAGATGTGCTTCTAGAAGCCAGAAGCAAATGTCACGTTCTTCTTTTATGTTAACCAAGTCTTTGGTTCCAACAACCATCAGGCCGTTTCCTTGCTTTTCAGACTTGGCCCCTGCTATCTGCAGTGGATTTACTGAGCATCTGCTGGTGAGGACAGAGTCTGGGACACCAACACCAGGGAACACAGGCAGAGCAGTGGGGCTCAGATGAGGTCTGGAGAGCTCGTTCTGAATTCCTCTAGAAACGCAGTTTGGCTTTAGGGGCTGGAGGTGGGAAGAATACAGAATAAATTAAGCTAAACAATAAGAAGAAATTTTTTTTTGTAAAAAGAAAAAAATACTAGGCTGTCCCAAGGAATATGAGGCAGGCAGGGCTGTACCAGAGGTCCTCCTGCTTGCTTCTCTTTGTTCTTGTCTCATTCTCTGCCCATCTCTGTCTTCATATTTGTTCGTTTTTTTCTGCACTAGGCAAGAAAATGGGGTCACATAGAACTTTATAATTTTTTTCAGTTTATCCCTGAGGAGAAATAGTCTTGTACACTTTCAGTTTCAAGTTCCCAAGAAGGCTTGTGATTGGATTAAAATGTGTCACTACTGGATCCTGCACTAATTCTCTGGGGCAAGGTAGGAGAGTCGGGTGAGTTGGGGTGCAGCGTGGTCAGCACCTCGTGAACCAAGTGGTTCTTCCGGGAACCTTGTGGGTGTGGGGAGATAAGAAGGGATTGCAGCTTCAACTGGGACTTAAGAAACCGAGGTTCTGTAGGCTGTTTTCAGAACCAGCGACAAGAGGTTTGACTGGACAAAAGCAATGATCCCAAACGAGTTGCCCTTTTGGGGGCAAAAAGCCTTTTGGAAAATTTAGATGCCCCAATTGCTGAGAGGACAGAGGCTGTCCCCATAATGCTAATGTGGCCACAAACAGGTTGAGCACTCAGTCCAAGTTCAGAAGACTGAGTAGTGCCTGTGTCTCCAGAGACACAGTTTTCCTGAACCTCTGTTCAGGCCTGGCCTGAGCTAAGCTAGGCTTCTGGTAGCATTTGCCCAGGCCTGGGGCAGGGGAAGGGCTATGGGGCGCTCCTCCCCTGGTGCCACTAGCCAAGCTGGGTAGGCTGGATGTGTGGGAGTGCCAAAAGAAAGCCAGGGCTGTACGAGGAGATGCCAGCTAGGTGGCACAGGCCCCGCCCTAGTTTGGAGCACAGGGCTGGGGTCTAGATCTTTCAATGCAAATCCTGTTAAGGGTAACCAAGCCGACTGTGCACCTAGCCTTGAAGATGGCTCAGTGCCCGGTGGTCAGTTTGTAGGGTGAGCCTACACTGTGCACCTGTAAGGAAACAAGCAAACCATGACCCACAAAATGTCACCAGCGCTGAGGTGCAGTTTCCTAGAGGCTCTTTACAGAGAGGAAGCCACCGGGGAAAGGGACACTGGGCTTTGCAGTCGATGAGGATTGAATCCTGTGTGTGAGTGTGTGTGTTGGGGTGGGGGGAGGGGCTGGAGGCAGGGGGCAAGGCCTTCCCACCCCCCACCCCCCTTGGTGACTGCTGCTGGCTTTATAACCTGCTCTGCCACGTTGTAGGCACTTGGAGGTGGGTGTTGGCACCAGTTATATTAACCAGAGGAATTTTTGGTTGAACATAAGTCTTCCCCACTCCCCTCGGTCCCGTCTTCACCCCCCATTTTTCTCGCCCTCCCGGCAGCCCAGGCCCCTCTTGACTCGGTGGCAGCGACCCTGAAGCGGCTGAAATCCAGCCTGACCCGGCAGCCGCCGCGGATCCCCTCCCCCGCCGGCCTGCGAGCCCATTTTCGCTTGGCCGGTCCCCGCGCCGCCGGATGGATGGCGCCCCACCCCCCGCTCCTCTGCTCAGTCATTCAGACTTGGAAAGTCAATAACACGCTGACATCATCAGGAGTTTGTGTATTATTACAGGGCTACTTTCCAGAATACCTGGCATTATCTAAGAGAGGAGCACTCAATTGCACCAGCAAGGCCCAGAGCTGAGCTCGAAGCCTAGGGGAGGCGCGGCTGCTGCGGCCAGGCCCTTTTCTCCACCGGGAGTACCTCCAGGGCACCAATTAGGAACAGATGGTGGCTTCTGCTCTAAAAGCAGCCGCACTTTATATATCGATGCAGATTCATTTTGGCTTGGGGGGTGTACTCATAACTCACCCTCTTGTGACCTCCATTTCTTCCGAATACATACATGCCCTGACTTTTTTTTTTTTCAGTGATTCTCATAAAGGCAAAAAAGAAAAGCACTTGTTCTAACCAGAAGCCAAAGCGAGTCTCCTTTGAGGCTTGGTTGTTACGTAATCGCCATCGCTGGTAATTAGGACTCTGCTTTACCTCCAAGGCTGAACTGGCTGTTTTGGTGCCTGAGTTTCTCTTCAAGCTTCCTGCCAGGCAAGCACAGAAAAACATGGCCCAGATTTATGGTGCAAACTGCTTTCCAAGCCAAATTGTCTTAGTATTCTGTTTTGATTCTGGAAGAGGGGAAGTAGGTGAATTTGGTGTTAATTAACCTCACTTTATCTTACTGCTCTGGAGTTTCCTTTACCTAGAATGAGTTTTTAAAAATTATTTTATGCATTTTAGCAGTCTCTTCCCTCCCCCTTGCTGTCAACGGTACACGAAGTAGCTTTGATACTAATTAATTGTATAGATTGCTGCCATTTTGCTCTGAGGACACATTCATATGTTAAAGACAATCCACCTAATAACTCTCACAACATGGTGCCTTTTCTGCTTGGCCAAACAGGCCATTTATTTACAGACACAGGACGGGTCTCCTTTAAATTCTATCCAGTATTTTTAATTGGAAGAAATGGCAGCCAGTACTAATTTGGAGAAGCACGGGGAAGGGCCTCCTTGGCCTCATCTTACCCCTCTTGCTCTGGCAGGGAGCTGCCTGACTTAAAAGTCCTTAAGTGCTCCCCTGGAGGAAGCAGAGCAGACAGCCTCTCAAATTGAAATGTTTTCGCTCCCTGCAGTCAGTCTTTTCAGTAGGTTAAGGGAAACTTTCCTCTAGATGGTGTGACAGAGAGTCTCTGTCTGAAGCTGTCGGTCCCTGAAGATCCAGCCCCAGCTGGGGTGTGTACATTCAGGCAGAGCTAGAACCTCCAAGATGGCGCCCTGGCTGCCCCAGAAGTGTCTGAAGTGGTGAAAAGTGCAAAAAAAAAAAAAAAGGAAATTATAGGTTCAGAAAGGTTTGGAACCTCTAGCCAGCTGAAAAGCAAGGTCTGTTTTCCCATTAAAATCTGCTTAAATGCTGTGGCTGCTATAGGTACAATCCTGTGTGTATGCATGCAGATCCAGTTAGAGGAGCTCAACCATTGTTCCTTAGGTGACTTTCACTTTTCGTTTGAGGTCGGGTTTTCTCATCTCCCCTCCCCCCTTTAATATTTGTTTATGTGTATGGGCATTTCTCTGTGTGAATGTATGCAGGGGCCTATTATGGTGCAAGACGCTGCTGATCCCCTGGAGCTGGAGTTTCCCCTGGATGGGAGCACTCAGACATAGGTACTCAGAACTGATTTCTGGTACTCTGCAAAAGCTGCAAGGTCTGTTAAGTCCTAGCTGCTGCCTGTGGCCTGCTTCTTGAAGTAGTCTTGGTTAACTGCCAGAGTTCGAGTCATCTGCCTGCTTTTACCTCCCATTTTGCCATCTTGCAGATTCTGTGGTCATGCCTGGCCTTCTATGTAGGTTCTAGGCAATCAAACGCAGGTTCCCACACCTGTGAGGCAAGTGCTATGGTGCCGGAGCCATCTACTCAACCCCAGAGATCCTTTCACCTAGAAATACTTTATGTTAAATTAGCAATGAACTATGCTTAAGCTTTATTTCTCTCGAGAATATGATTTGGAAATTTAACAATGACAAACAAGATTGTTAAAGTCAGTGAGACAACTGAGGTGCTGGTTGGCTAAGCCCGGATATCTGAGTTTTGTTCCCATGTGGAAGGAGAGACCTGACTCCCTGGAGTTGTTCTTACCTACACATGTGCACCCTGGCCTGTGAGCCCATATGCACACATCGTGTAATTAAATGATAATAAAACACTTTTAAAAATTGTTGACCTTTATTTTTATGTGCATTGGTGTTTTGCCTGTGTGAGGGTGTTAGGTCCCCTAGAACTGAAGTTTCAGACAGTTGCAAGCTGACATGTGGGTTTTGGGAGTTGAACCCGGGTCCTCTGAAGAGCAGTCAGTGCTCTTAAACACTGAGCCATCTCTCCAGCCCCCAATAATATATTTTTTAAGTAAAAAAGATTTTAATTTTGTTTGCAATAGAGATATCATACCTTCTTGAATCCCTTAACCGCGACTTTCCTTATCATAAGCTGCCTGGGGACTATCTGAATCTCATCTAGGTTTCTTAGCAATCCTTTAAAAATAAATTTTTAAAAACTAGTCTTTGGAATATATCTGTATATGTGTATGTATATCCACCTGTACACATATATGTCTATATGTATGTATATATACATACACACACACACATATACATATGCAAGCTCTGTTGTTCTGTTGTGCCCTGTCCCTTAAGTGCCTGTCTTCTCTGTTGTTAAAAAATTTCTAACTTCACTTCATACTGGCTCCTCTTGAAAAATTTTTCTGCATCAAAGCCAAGGATCTAGTGTTACCTGAGTCTAGGTCCCTAAAAGAGTAAACTACCAGAGTCTACTGTAGCTGCTGCCAGTGAGACGGGTGCACTCACCTTCACCCAACCTTGGACTAGTTATTTAGGGCTTCCTGTAGCTTAACAGAGAGCAATGCTGACCTTGGTGCCAAGCCTCTTTGGTTTCCAAGGTGAAGAGTCTCTTAACCTCTACCAGGTGTGTCCAAACGTGCGCCATTACCATAGGCTGTTGTCATCTACAAAGTCCACGCTCAAGAGCACAGACTCAAATTATGAATCAATCAATCAATCCATCGATCAAAGTAAGTTTATGGTTTGTGTTGGGCTGCCTTCTCTGCTATGCTTGGCTACATGTGACCCCTTGAAGTGGGTTGGTCGCCTCTAATAGCATGACTCCTTGCTAGCTCAGCTGATCCACTTCTGTCTAAAACTGGCTGATAAAAGACTTATTGCTGAACAAGGATATACTGCATCCATCTTGTTCCAAGTGCTGATCTTCTGTACCTTGTAATCACCTCCTCATCCTGGATTTTTGCCTATGCAAAGGGACACAAGCTAGAAACTGCGTTGTGCAGAACCTAATGGAGGAGGCCACTCCTCCCATTGCTCTGCTCAGAGCATCCATGGTCAGGAGTGAAACTCTGGTGTTTCTCTATTTCTTTTGGAATACAGAGGTTGCCCTCTGAGCCTTTCCTGCCAAATATTTGCCAGTTGGTTAGAACTGGGTGTACTTTGATTCACAGAATTCTTCTCTTTTAGATGGGCCAGGTGCAGAGTCCTCTTATCTTGGCTTTGAAAGAAATAGCATTGAAATCCACCCTTAGCTTTGAGAAAGACCAGGGCAATCCTGATTCTTCACCCATATTTGAGATAGGGTCTCACTGTGTTGTTTCGGCTGGTCTCGAACATTTTGGTTCAAGCACTCCCCACAGTATAGTTTCCCCATTAGATGAGACTACAGATGTGTACCCCCATACCCAGCTGAGATACCAGGATATCCACAGACATTGCCACTGTATTCACAAGAGTCAGGAAAGGTGTCTGTCAACTGATTTATGGATAATGAAAAGGTGTGTAAGCCAGGCTTGGAAAGACAAAGCCTGCATCTTCTCTCTCATGCAGAGCCTGGCTTTTAGCTTTTATATATGTATATGCAGGCAAGTGTGAGCAGAGGCCAGGAAACAGTAAACGGGCCCACAAGCTGGAGGAAGAAAGAAAATCCAAGGGAGGGGGGAAGGAGGGCACAGAACACATGTGAGGTGGGGGTGGAAGGGGACTACAGGAGTACAAGCCGTGGTGGGGGTCAGGAACAAAACCAATTCAAGCTAATTAAGTCTGAAAGCGCCATAAGGAAACTTGTTATTTTGTATGCTAAGTTAATACATAAATTACCGAATGCATAAACTGTGGGCAAGAGTTTCAATCCATTGCTCACTGATATTTTTAGTTAAAAATTAGAGAAACAAATTAGAAAAATAGAAATAGAATGTGTTGGTGCTTCTTAACAATAAACCCAATAGGCAGGAGGCAGAAACAAGTGGATATTGAGCTAGAGGTCTTTATGTAGGAAGCCCCGTTCATAAATAAATAATCAAATATTAGAAAACAGCTCTAGTGGGACTTTTAGTAGACTTCAAAAATCAGATTCAGAAAATTTCTGTGTTGAGCTGTTACTATTTCAAAATCTTCTTGGTTGCTATGCCCGCATCTAGCTGTGGAATGCAGCAAATAGTTTTTGAATGCAGGATTTTAGCTTTGAATAGAAGTTGTGGAGACATGACAAACTAGAGGGTCAAGGGAATGAATTTAGCCCTTCCTGGTATTTAGGGGTACGCCTGATCAATTTTGTTTTGCTTTACAAAACAAGCAACAATAACAACAGAAATCCAAACTAGAATCCAGAGTTTTCATTTCTTAGTAAAGAAAAAAAAAAGAACTTTTTTTTTCTATAACAGAAAAAGCTTCAGTCAATGTAAACCATGGTGACCACTGGGTTGAACTGAGAAGAAATGCTCCTTTCAAAGTCAGTGCCAGCCTCTGAGGCCTCAGGTGAAGCCTTTCCCTCTTAAGCAGGCTCATTCTCTTCCGTCTCTGATGATGGCAAGCTCTCAAATCTGTGCACGCTTTCCGGTGAGCCCTTGGAGATGAGAGCTTCCTTGGCATTTTTCTTCTCTTCACAAGGAAACGCAGTTCTGTGTAGGCTGGAGAAACCTTCCCACATCAGCATACGTCTAGGACCACAGGCTTTCAGGGCGCCCTGAATACTAATGTGACAAATGAATCTGACATTTTATCTCCGTAAGTGTTAACATCTCTAGCTGCATGTAGTATGCTAATGGGTGGATTTTGAAATCCATTTCTTGGGTTGGATGTAGCTTAGTTGGTACAGTGCTTGCCTAACTGTGTGCAATGCCCTGGGTTTGATCTGCAGCACCTCATAAAACTGGATGGAAAGGAAGAGTCGTGCCTGTCATCTAAGTGCTAGGCAGATGGAGACAAAAGGTGTGAGGCCCAACGAGTGAGCCCATTCCACCTTTTCTGAAGGTCAGAGAGTTTAGTTTGATCAAAGTTGTTGACAACAATTGGGGCTACACACCCTGACCTACGGTGTGGTTACCTGGTGTTTTGGACGTCAAGATGGCTCACAGAAGTAGATTCGCTCCACTCTGACCAAAGATCAGAGAATTCAAGTGTACTTCTGCTCCTTCATTTGAATTAGGAAGTTTGACCTAGGGAGTGGCTGCCTTCAGAATACTTCTTCTAGGATAGACTCATTGCCTAAACAACAGAATTCTTTTATCATGAATTAATGGCTTGACATTACAAAGAATTGAAGCAAGGAACTGTTCCAGTTGTCCTTTGTATCGCGTTAAAGCAGTGTTTTGCCTTCCTCCTCCCTTTGTATTGGGTATAAAAGTATATGGAAAATTAAACATGGGCGAACTCAGAACTTAGCATTCAGTATTTGCTGAGTTGTCCTCCTGATGCTATCCTATGTCTCTGTGATTCCTTCTTATTTCTGTTCCTCCTACTTAACTTTTCTAATCCTTATGACTAGGAGCCCGGCAGAAGTCACCCCATAAAGGTGGCTCCTGGCATATGGCAGCCCAACGTGATGTGGCTTATGACAAAAAGGAAAAGAACTTAAGATGGTCCTCAACTATGTAGTGATGAGACTCTCAAAAAAGAGAAAAAAAAAACATTTATCACCACTCCCTAGCCCTGAGACAGAGTTTCTCTGTGTAGCCCTGGCTGTCATAACTCATACTATGTAGACCAGGATGGCCTCAAACTCAGAGATCCGCCTGCCTCTGCTTCCCAAATACTGGGATTAAAGACATGTGCCACCATGCCCAGCCTTCATTTACTTTCTTATGAAAAGAATAATAGCTGTCATCTTCCATCTATCTTACAATTCAAAACAATAGCAAAATTACAGTTGTGAAGTAGCAAAGAAAATAATGTTATGATTAGGGTCACCACAACATGAGGAACTGTATTAAAGGGTTGCAGAGTTAGGAAGGTTGACATGTATCCTTAGCTCTTTATAGAATGAAAGCTATGTTTTTGAGGTGTAGCTCAGTGGTAGAGCAGTAACCTAGCATACACAAGTTTGATTCCCAGTAAGAGGAAAGAACAGTTACTTCTTGACATACCAAACAGAAGTTGTCTCATAGGATATTACAAAATTACAGTGTATTACAAAAACCAACATCATAGAATAAAATTGTTTATCATGTTTTAAAAAGTATCTACCAAGACTGAAAAAGTATAGCACTCTAATGCCAATCCCTATTCACTCGAAATTTCAAGAAGCAATGCGTCTCTAACATCACTCCTCTCCATGTTCATAAATCATTGAGAAAATAGGCATGGAATTTAATTTAATTTAAAAACCATGTATGATTTATGTGTTTCTAAGTTTTATTATAAATAACAATGTATATATCCTCATCTCTGTATATTGTGTGTGCATGTGTGTGTGAGAGCAAGTGCGTTTTGAAGTGTGTGAGAGCCTGTGCCAGGGTGTACCTGTGGAAGTCAGATGGCATTGGTTCTCATGTACACATGAGTTCTAGGCATCAGACTTGGAGGTAGGTGTGTGCCCTTCACTGAACCCGAAGCTCGGCAGTGAGCTCCTTTCCTGCCCCTCTAGTCCTGGTGTGTTCCGCTCTTATGTGGGTGCTGAAATCTGAACCCAGGTCCTTATGCTTGTGCAGCAGGTACTTTACTGACTGAGCTATCTCCTGACAATGTGTATCTTAATGAGGGGAGGTGACTTTTAACTTCTCTGGCCGTGGATGGCTATACTACCTGCCACTTGGATGAGCAGGCTTGGTATCAACCCTAGTTATAATTTCTTCCCACATGTGCACTTGAGTGCACACACATACATACATCTAAGAAATAGTGATGGAAATAGTATTTTTAATAGCAATATTTTCTAGAGATTATTCAAATGCCTTTTGAATTGTTTGCCAAAAAACCTCAGGGCTTGTTAAAAAATCAGCTGTGGTTAGCTCCTACTTCATTCACTTTTGTGAAGAGCAGAAAAATAAGAAACACCTGCTCAGAAAATGTATTTATTTTAAATCGTATGTATTCTTTGCTTCCTCAACACCTATGATCTAATCTGACCTTTACTGGTGCTTTGCCAATGCTCAGAATTGGGCCACTAGAATGGGCGTGAGGGTTTGATTTCTTCAGCATAGTAGGGGACAAGAGATATAGAGATCACCTTGACACACAGCACGCACTCATAGGGTTTGAGCAAACTGATTTCCTTAAAATGACTGTGTGCCCCTTAGACAGCCTCCGTGTATACACAGGGTGTGTGCGTTCCCCAGTTTGAAGGTGGCTGCCCTGGAAAGAGGAACGAGGTCTAGTTTCCTGCAGCAGAAGGAAAATAACTCTAGAGTTATAGACACATGTGAGTCCCACTATTGCATGGGTATTGGGGTATAATTCAGTTCTTTATAGTTGTACACACTAAGCCATATTTCTATCTCGCTCCCCACATTTTTTTTAAAAGATATCCCCTTTAAAGCAGTTTTTAAACATTTGGTTTATCAATTTACTTATTGTGTGTGCGTGTGTGTGCGCGCCCATGCACACATGTGCCAAGGTGCTTATGTGGAGGTCAGAGGAAATCTTTTGGGCAGTGATTCTTAACCTTTCTAATGCTGCAACCCATTAATAAAGTTCCTCATGTTATGGTGATCCCCAGCCATAAAATTATTTTTATTACTACTTCGTAACTGTAATTTTGCCACTGTTATGAATTGTAATGTAAATATCTTAATGCAGGATACCTGCTATGGAATCCCCAAAGGGGTCACGACCATAACCACTGCTTTTAGGAGTCAGTTCACTCTTTTTATCACGCCTTGGAGATAAAATTCAGGTTGCCAGGCTTGGGTAAATGTCTGTTTTATCAATTGACCCATTTTGCCAGCACCCAAATAAAACAGACAAATTTTAATAACCTAGCGTGTGTGAAGTCTTTTACAAGCATTGTTTCTATAAGTCTCTGCAATTCTCATGTACAGTAGATATTTATTATGCTTGCATGCTTGTGTCTCTTCTCCTCCAACTCATATGGTGAACCCTGATGAACCCCATACACAATGTGATTGAAAGGTAGGGCCTTCAGGAGATGGCTAAAGGTCATGAGGTCACCATCCTGACTGTGGGATTAATGATCTTACTGTTTGGAGGTGGGGCACGTGCCGTAGTGAGTGTGTGGTGGGCAGATGGTAACTGTACAGTCAGGTCCCTCCTTCCAGCTCCTCAGGATTGCAAGGCAAGCTCATTACCTGCTCAACTATCTCACTGCCCCACACTCAGGGAACTTTTTAACCCCTTCTGTCTTGTAGAAAGTTACCTCCTATGAAGAGTGGACATCTCGATCTTGAACTTTGCAGAACCGTGAACAATGCGTTTCTATTATTTGCAAATCATCAAATTCAAGTTTGTTTGGCTTTGTTTCTGCTTTTCTAAGGCGGGATTACCATCCCACTTTTCAAACAAAGAAAGCCTCAGAGGGCAGGGGAGCTGAATGCTGCTAACATCTTTCACCTGTGCAGGCCAACTGACTATTGCAACACTCATGACTCTGTCCTGGTTTTTTTAGGAACAAGGATTGTAAGTTGGTGTACACAAATATGCTTTAACAGTTTTAATGCAAATACATGTAAAAAGCTTTTTTTAATGTAACCTTAAGGTTTCATGATGACTGTCTAGTTATCAGTCATATTTATCTGGATTTTCTAGCTGTTCTTTAGCAAACAGTTGGACACTAATAGTTGTCCAAACTATTGATGTTAATATTTTTTAATACATTTAGGTTTGCTCTGTGTCTTCCAAAGCATTTAAGGAGATTTTATTTTAACACGATTGACTTTCAACATTATAAGACCTACAGGATGAGAGTATGAGTCTGACTGAGTAGTCAGTGAAGTGGTAGAAAATAAAGTACACAAAACTCTTAAGATAGTAGGAGGGACCTGGACGGTGGTGGCGCAAGCTTTTAATCCCAGTATCCGGGAGGTAGAGGCAGGCAAATCTCTGTAAGTTTGAGGCCAGCTTGGTCTACAAGAGCTAGTTCAAGGACAGGCTTCAAAGGTATAGAAAAACCCTGTCTCAAAAAACTACTAATAATAATTAAATAATAATAACAACAACAACAATAATAATAATATTGAAAGTGGCTGACTGTAGCACATACCTATATACAGCCTAGCACTAGAAAGGCTGCGTCAGGAGAGTCACAACTCAAGGTCAGCCTTAGCTACATTAAAACAAACAAACAAACAAATAAATAAATAAATTCTTTGCCCACTCTGGCAGAAAAGTATAGGTGGATGGTCATGTTATTCAATAAGGCCAGCAAACGTGAAAGAAAAGACAAGCTTTGGTGAATGTTTCACAGAGCTTCAGGGACAGCCACAAGTGATGGATCCTGATGTAGACTTAAGTTCTGAAACCTGAAGGAAAAATTGGCCTGTTACAGTCTGTCATGGAGTTAAGCCCTGCGACCACATGGGTCTCTAACTCCCGCACTGGGACCAGAAATAGGTAGGCTCAAAGAGCTCACTGGTGAGTCAATATGAAGTTTCTGGATCAGTGAGAGACCCTGTCTCAAAGGCAATAAGACAGGAATTGGCAGGTGAAGACATTTGATGTTTGGCTCTGGGCTCTGTACGCATCCACATGGTTTTGTACACCACACGGTACTCTAGTGACTTCCCGAAAGTGTGGGTAGCACACTTTCCTGGCTTGGATGGTGTGTTCTGCTCTATGCCTGCCAGACAGCATTGCCTCATAGCACCAGAACTAATCTTTCTTCCATGCTTTATGCTCCTCCCACCTTGTGCCATCGTACTTAGGTGTTTGGGACCATTATTTGGCAAAATAAGAATTACTTGAAAACAAGTACTGTGAAACCTAACAGTTGATCTACTAACTACAAAGGGAGTCATATGTATGTAGATAACATATACAGGGGAGACTTGCTGCACAAAGGTTGATTCACATTTTGGATGGGGGGTGAGGATGGGAGGGTGTCAGGTCTCACCATATTATTTAGAATGATTGTCAATTTAAAACATATGAACTAGTTATTTCTGGAATTATTGTTGTAATGATTTTAGATCACAAACCGTGGAAAGAAAGCAAGACCTTGGTTAAGGAAGGATTATTATCTGGGTCTGGAGGAGATTAGGACAAGGGTGGTGGATAAAAGCCTAACAAGGAACAGATTTGAAGTGAATTCAACTCAGGGTCAGACAGAAACGACACTAGAGCTTGAGATAAAAAACACTGTTCAGGGATGGAGCTCAGTTGGTAGAATTCTTGCCCAACATGCACCAGGCCCTGAGTTTGAACCCCATCACTATATAAGCCACGCATAGTGGTGCATCCCTCAAATTCCAGAACTTGGGAACACTTAAAGGTGAAGGCAGAAAAATTGGAGTTCAAGGTCATCCTAACTACACAGCAGGTCTGAGGTCAGCCTAGGCTACAGGAAAGTTTGTCAAAAGCAAACATTAAAAAAAAAGTATCATCTACTCACCTTTCCCAGCCTTAGATTTTCTGAGATACGTTCTTTAACTACATCTCTTTTTTGGCATTTACTGTAAATTTGCTTTTAATACTATTCTTTTAAAAATTATGAGTCAATTAATCCCAGCACTTGATGTGGGAGTCCCCTCTGTGTGTTGCTTGTATTGGTTAATGAATAAAGAAACTGCCTTGGTCTGATTCGACAGAACTTAGGTAGGTGGAGAAGACAGAACTGAATTCTGGGAGGAGGAAAGCAGAGTGAGGAGAAGCCATGGACCCACTGCTGGAGATAGACATGCTGAGACTTTGCTGGTATGCCACGACCTCGTGGTGATATACAGATTAATAGAAATGGGTTAAATTAATATGTAAGAGTTAGCCAATAAGAAGTTAGAGCTAATGGGCCAAGCAGTGATTTAATGAATACAATTTCTGTGTGGTTACTTTGGGGCTAAGCTAGCTGGATGGCCGGGATGAACAAGTAGCCCACTCTCCTTGCCCAAGCACTCAGGAGACAGAGGCAGGTGGATCTCTGAGTTCCAGGCCAGCCTGGTCTACAAAGTGAGATCCAGGACATCCAGGGTGACACAGAGAAATAATCTTGAAAATCAGAAGAAAAGAAAAGAAAACAGAACCCAACCAACCAACCAAACAAAAACAGAGATGAATCAAATCAAAGTTGAAGCTATTAGTGCTTTGCAATAGCAGACAAGGATATTATTTTCTGCTGTCTTCTCTCAAGGTTTGGTTGTGATGTCTGTTGCTTTTAGTTCCAGTGCTGAGTAACTCAAACCAGTGTAAATTGGAAGTCCTGCCCTAACTGAATCTTTTTCTTGCTTACCCAGTGAAGAACATCTCTAGAGGGCCGGTTTTGTTCTTCCCTGGCATGCACAAGATTCATGGTCCTGCTTCCACCAGCACCCCCTTCGCCCCACACCTGATGAAGAACTCTCCATTCTTCGAAGTCCACATCAGTTCCTTCTTTATCCATAGATCTCAGCTGCTCCAGTGTCCTTTGGTATCTCTCTTCCAGGCTCCTTGATTCTGCATCCCACAACTTAGCACTTAATTACGAAGTTTACTGTTTGTTCTCAAGCCTAATCCCTTCCCTGGAGCTGACCATGGTACCTCTTGCAAGGCTAGTTTTTAGCAAATGTTTATTGAGCTGGATCAGTCTTCTCTGTAGTTGTCTGGGATTTGCTTTTCTGCCTCACTAAATTATAAACTTCACATGGTCTTGTATTTTCTCAGAATGTAGAGCACAGTGGGAATTCAATAGTAAATGGGTACTGGTTAATTCTTCTTCTGCTCTGTACACATTACCTGGTAAAATTTTTCCTGCACTTGCAGGGAGATAGAAGAGGCGGGTGGACATGCGCTATTTAAATCAACTCCAGGTTATGTAATATGTATATTTTCATCCCATTTTTGTGAGTGGGACTCCTTCTCCCACTCATTGCCTAAGCTCCCAAGGATATTGGGAGACACGGCTTCAGTTACTAGGAAGTTTTTGTGTGCAGAAAAGATCACTCAACTTTCAAAAATAAATAATCAATCAATTAATTAAGAAATCTACAGATGTAGTTCTTTTTAAAAGCAAATTCTGTTTACAAATCTTGGTTTCATTTGTAAAACCAGCAAATTTAACATTTTAAAGGAGATATTGACCAATCCAATTTTTGCTCTTTTTTTTTTTTTAACAAAAATAACTACACTGGTACATTTAAAATTCCTACTCTCTCTCTCTCTCTCTCTCTCTCTCTCTCTCTCTCTCTTGTATTTTTTTGAGATAGAATTTCACACCAAAAAAATAACTACACTGGAACATTTAAAATTCTTATTCTCTCTGTCTCTATTTTGAGATAGACTCTCACACCACAGTCTTGGCTCACCTAGAACTTACCATTTAGCCAGGCTGACTTAGAATTTGCACCAATATGCTTGCTTCAACTTCTCAAGTGCTAGTTTTACAAGTGTATACAATCACACCTAGTTTAAAATTTTATTCATGATTGTGTAAGAAAATATATTATTTTTAATATCTGTCATTCTGCATGTAGGTGTGTTCAGATGCTTGTGGATGCCTGCGGGGTATTAGGGATTCACATCTCATGGACGTGGTGTCTCAGGCTGTTGTAAGCCACTCAGCACGGATGCTAGGAACTGAACTCTGGTTCCCTAGAAGATTAATTGATGCTTTTAACTGCTGAACCATCTCTTCAGCCCTATGTCTTTAAGATTTAGGACATGATAACTTCAAATTTTCCATGTTTTCAATTGTCAGTTGCTAATGGACTAGATATTGTTGATGTATTTACTGCATGTATATATTGTATGTAGTTATTGTACTTACTGTATATAGTTTTTCATATATTATAACCTTCTTTTTTAATTTTAGACAAGAAAGGAGGAATGTGGTAATATATTGTTTGTGCTCTAACAAATAAAGCTTGCCTGAAGATCAGAGGATGAAGCTAGCCACTAGTTAACCATTGAGGTCTGGAGATCTGTACAGACAGACAGGAAATGCTATGGCTGGGCGGAGAGAGGAATATAAGGCAAGAGGAGAAAAGGTTCAGCCCCTTTTTTGGCTAAAGAGTTAGCAAGGTAAGAGCTGGTTGTGGTTTACTCCTTTGCCTCTCTGATCTTTCAGCATTTACCCCTATACCTGGCTCTAGGTTTTATTATTAAGACCAATTAGAACTTGTGCCACGGTGGTCTTGAACTCTTATTCTGAAAACTACCTTCACAGTGTCAGGATTACTGATTTGTGCCTTTGCAAGTGTTGCAGGCTGGAGACTACCAATTGAGCTACATCCCCAGCCCTCATTTATGATTTAAATACTATTGACTTTCCTTTTATAGGCTATAATGCTTTAATTTTGGCTAGCAAAACCTTTCCTAAGTACTTAGATACCTGTTGTAAATCCAACAAACCATACTTATAGATCAAAAACATTTCCCGTATGAATGAAAATGTCATAATAAAGCCCATATTAAAACTAATACATATTAATTGAAAAACAAACATGAAACCTGTGATATCTTACCTCAAGAGATATGTTCAATGTGCCACTTAGACTATTCATACCTGAAGTTGGCTTCCTTGTTACAGTTCAGCTTCTTAATCCAACTGAAAATATATAATTGAGTGACTCAGAGTCATGATCTTTAGTATATAGCATTGGAGTATATAACATATTTTTCGTATATAACATATCCCACAGTAGGGTGCCATGCCAACCTAAGGGAAGGGCTTACACAGCAATAGAGCTTGACTGACTTATTGATTTGACATCTGAGGTAAGTCAAGTTTTCTTCCTTTCTTTTTGCTTCTCCTTTCTCTTTTTCTCTCAAAATCTCAAGATATAGGAATATTAAGACCTTAAATCCAATGTATTTGCACATAAACACCCTTTGAATGGGAGAGAAACATTCTTCTTGGACATTTCTTTCTTTTTCTTAAAAAAGAAGCCATTTGTCATGACCTCCAGGATTCACCTTAAAAACAAAACAAATCATATATTTATTGTGCATGTTTGGTGTATGCCAAGGCTAATGGGTGGTAGTTAAAGCACATCTTGTAGGCGTTAATTCTCTCTTATTATATGAGTCTTAAGCATCAAATTCAAGCCATCAGGTTTAGCAGCAAGCTCCTTTTCCCACTGCTCAGTCTTGCAGCCCCTCCCTCTGCCACACCCTTCTTATCTGAAGACCCTCCCACACTATTTTTAGACATTTCAGACTATCTAGGCAAGTTATTGGTGCACCTCTTAGCTGCAACTGTTACTGTGGCCACAATGCAGCCTATGCTTGAGGTGAGTTGGCCATAGGTTGTGAAATGAAATCCAGAAGCAGGCACTCTGTACAAATTCCTGTCTCTTACCCTGCTAGAGCTGCAGTGTTAGATAAGAGAGCAGAGCACTGGCCACCATTATCAGCACATAGCTGCAGCTGCCTTTGGTGACTATGTGCATGGACACAGCCATGCTTATTTCAAAGTCTGGCCACAGGTCAGGAAGGAGTTGGTGTTCATAGTATGGAGTTCATGCCTGCCTTGCTTATGGGAGCTACTTCAGAGCCTAATACAATGCACTGTAGGTCATTTATAAATATAAATGGAAATAACATAAATTTAAATGGGTTGATGAATGGACAACCAACTTCTCTAGGTCAGCCCTATCTTGTGCATTTGAGGGACATGCGTAAGATCTGATCCCATAGCTGCTGTTACATGTGGAGCTGGATATCCGTGAAACCCAAAATTCATTGAGACAGCAACAGAAGCTGACTCACCTATCAAAGTCTTATTAAACACTCTACAGTGATAACAACAAAACTCTGGGACCTTGCTTCCATGAGCAGAGAGATATTTTCTGATGTCTTTGGTGTGATGAGTATGATGTGGGAATTTTGATCATTGTCTGGTGTTTTCTTAAGGAATAGATAGTCAACAACAGTGAAGAAAGCTTCCTGCCAGTGGAAACAGGCAGGCACACTGTACGGTCCTTCCTTGAAGCCACTGAGATAGCAAGGGTTGAGTTTCATATTTTCTTAAATGCCACACCAAGTGCTACTGATGCCAGACTTTCTGAGGAGATAAATGGTCTCCAGTAGTTGGGCAGATATCTCCTTCTTAATTATGGTGTTTCTCACTGTGTAGCAATGGTAGAGGAAATTGACCAACAAGATGCAAATATATGAAAAAAGCCCCTTTTAATCCACTGTGAAGATGGACGTTTACTCTGTGAGGTCTCAAGAACTGCGTGGTGATACCCAAGTGAGAAAGGTAGATTACAAATTCAGGAGGACAGGGTTTTAGGAGTGTCTGAGATCTTAATCAGGAAGATGACACTGTAGTTGTAGGGTTGGGCATGAGAAGGCTGTGGGAGGACTCATTGATAGGAAAGTTGTCACAGAAGGTACAGAGGGGGTCTGAGAGTAAGGGGACTTACTTTTTCAAAGAAGAATTAGACATTAATGTTGAGGACATTTACAAAACTTGGATTGTAAATCATAAAGATCAAATAAATAACTTTTTTTTGAGGTAGGGTCTTAGGTCTTAGGCAACCCAGGTTAGCCTGGAACTTGATATATAGATGAGGATGCCCCTAACTTTCTGAATTGATCCTTCTGGTCTTATTGCTCAAGTGTGGATTATAGGAATAGTCATTACACCTGCTTACTGTGGTGCTGGGATGAAAGACAGAGCTTTGAAAAGTTAGGCATATTCTCTCTACCAACTATGCCATATCCTCAGCCCAACTCTGCCTAAGTTTATTTGTTTGGCTTTTTATTTTTCACATACCCCCCTTTTTTTTGTAGGACAGTGGGATTTCTTTTTTATAATGTTTTTGAAGTGCTGAGGATAGAACCCAGGTCCTTGTTCCACCTGGCGGGAGTCGGCCACTGAAGCTCATCCCCAGCCTCCAGAGTTTTCTGTTCACAGTCTTGTCTCTTCTAGATGGACATGATGAGAAAAGAAGGAGACTATGTGTCTACAAGGTCGTCTTTCCTGATCGCACAGACTGGGAAAGGCAGGAGCAGCCTTGGGTGTTCACTCCTCATCAGACAGCTTTCAGTCTAACCCTGAAAACCAAGTCCTAGACTGCAGGAACTGTGACACTCCACAGCTTTCCACAGCACAGAGATTTCTTGAATTGGGATCTTTCTTACTATGCAACTCCAAAACAGTGAGATCATGAAGTAGACAACAAGAGAAAACAGGATTTGTTTTAGAAGGATGCAATGGGGAGACGACTATCCCATCCCCCACCCTGAGCT
Source organism: Microtus pennsylvanicus (assembly GCF_037038515.1). NCBI lineage: Eukaryota > Metazoa > Chordata > Mammalia > Rodentia > Cricetidae > Microtus > Microtus pennsylvanicus. The sequence continues at coordinate 1,036,897 of NC_134594.1, read as the reverse complement.
TTAAATGCATGGACTCAATCAAAACATGAAGGGGTGATGCTGCATCCCAAACAAGCCCACACTTTACTGCTTAATTAAATCATTTTAATTTAATGAATATAAGTGGCAAGATAAATGGACTTAGCAGTGAGTCAGGAGCCATCAGATCCCAGTGGCTGCAGAGCCAGCTCCGCCATGCCAGGACAAGCAAACCTTTCCTCTGATCTTCAAGTGGCGACCTGTGTGCACTCTGGCCTCTGTTGAGGTTTGAGTAGGCGACTTTCCCTGGCAGTCTCCCGAGGGAGTTCGACCTCCTACGCACCTTCACCTTTTGCCTGATGAAAGCCAGATCCCAGAAACCTGAGAGGGCCAGGGAACAGAGCCCAGGGTTCGCTGTGTTCTCCAGGACATTCCCCTGCTGATCTGGGTTTTGTCGGTAGCAGATTATTGAAGAAGGTGGGTCTCAGGTTCTTTGATCTTGGTAGCCATAGAAGAGAAAAGTTCACAGTGCTCCTCTGTGTTGTTGTAACATGAGACCAAAGGTAAGTTGTGGGTTGGAGAGATGGTTTAGTCATTAAAGTGCTTTTGGCCCAAACATGAGAACCTGAGTGTATCTATCTCCCTGCCCCCACCTAAAAAATGCTATACTTGTAATTCCAACGTTCAAGAAATGGAGACCAGGAGGCTTCCTAGAGCCTGATATCCAGTCAGCCTAGCTGAATTGTCAAGCCCAGGTGTCAATGAGAGAAACTGTCTCATAAAATCCAAGTGAGGCGGTGATGGGGCTCAGAGACTTTAAAGACACTAGCTGCAGGCCTGACCACCTAACTTTAAACCTTGGGACCTGTATAAAGGTGGAGAGAGCATCTACTCTGCCCTTTGTCTTCTGATTTCCATAGGTGCTATGACACACACGTGCCCCTCCATACACAAGCAATATAATAAAAATAAGTTAAGACACACACAAGGTAGATGGCCCCCAGGAACAACACAGTCTGACTTCTGACTGATACATGCACAATCAGTCCCTGCACATCTGCCCTGACAGAATGAGTATTTCCTATGAGAAGTTAGAACTGGTGGGAGTCAAGATTAGTTTCTTCAATATGGAAGGATTTGCTTGACTTCTTAGATGCCTCTGTGGCAGGGGATTCCCATCTGTCACAGAGCAGGAAAGTCCCTTCTCACTTTGTGACTTTCAGAGTGTGAGAATATTTCCCTCCTCACTCTTGTGGTGGCGGGGGTTGGGGGGATTCATTTTAGACCCCCTTAGTACAAATGGGATAATAGCAGGGACATTGCTTTGGAGCAATGTTGCTAAGAGAGTGTTTATCCTGGGGTAGATTTTGTCCTGGCCGTGGATACCGAGCTATGCAGGTGGAAGCTCTGGCTTACTTCAAAGCAAGTTTCACTTCAGGTTGACCCCAACACATCTTCTGCCTCCTGTCCCATTCCACCCAGAAATCTTCTCTTTCTTTTTTGGTGTGCAGGTATACAGGTGTATTTAAGGGTATGTGTGTATGGAGGCCAAAGGACAACCAGGGGTATCATCCCCTCAAGCATCAGCCACCGTGTGTGTGTGTGTGTGTGTGTGTGTGCATGTGCACGAGTGTACATCTTTGTGCGAATGCGTACATGCCCATGCAGAGGGCAGAGATTGATGAAGGTGTCTTCTTCAATCATTAGCCACATTATTTTTGATGTAGTATTTCTCATTTATCCTGGAGCTCACAGAATGGGTAGATAAACTGGACAGCAAGCCTGTGTCTCTACCTCCCCAGCCTTAGAATTACAGGCACATGCCATGAGTTCAGTTCTTCCCATGGGTGCTGCAGATTCAATCTCAGGTCTTCATGATTGCAGGCCAGGCATTTTGCTGACTAATCCATCTCCTCATCTTTTCCCTCTCCCCATTTTTTTGAGATAGGATCTTTCACGGACAAGCAGCTCTCCAACTAGGATATGTTGGTAACCAGAGCATTCCAAGGATTTGCCTGTTTCTGCCTCCCCAGAGCTGGAACTACCCATAAAACCAACAGCAGCAGCATTGTGATGACATCTTGCTCCTCTACCTCTGCTGCGCTTATGTAGATACAGCCCTTGAGTGTTCCTGCAGGGTACTGTCACTCATGTGAAAACAGTTATGTTGCTAACTAACGCAGATTCAAGAAAGTGCTTCAAGTTTCATGTGCAACCCAGAGGACAGTCAGAACCCATATAAAGTTTGCTGCTGGGAGACAAGAAACAGGACTGTGCGAACAAGCATTAGGCCACGAGGAGGGGCCTTGTGCCTTTGATTTAGCATAGGGCTGCCAAGACATAATGATGCCATTGATATGTTAGATAATTGGATACAAGGGCATTCATAATATCCTCTAGAGAAGGTAGAGAGTAATGTCTCTCAACTTTGATGGAAGAGAAGAAACTTTGGGGAAACATCGAAACATGATGCTCAAGGACCTCTAACTCTTTAGATTTTAATTTTAAAAAGCTTCCAATGAAAGTCAGCTAAGGTTCTACCCAGCTGTGAATCCTGTGTACAAAGCTGACAGGCAAGATATGCATTGGAAACATGGTTCTTAATATAGCAGGTCCACTGAACCAGTGGAACTCAGCTGGCAATGCAAACCTGGTCAAGCACCGTGGCTGTGTAGGTCATAGGCCTGATGCAGGCTTACTGCTACTGTTTGCTAAGTGAATGTGATGTCACCTGCCCTCTAAATATTTCTGTTTGTACCCATACATCACTGCTGTTATCTTTGATCAGGGAAATTTCTCTTTGCAGTGGGTAGCAGTTAATACAGAGATTAGCAACTAGACAATGTACTATGAATAAGTGACTTTTGAGTGCTCAGCCCTAAATGGGACGTATATGTCACCCCCACAAGACTCAGGGAACATTAGAGAAGAGAGAGCAGAAACAGCGCAAGAGCTGGAGGACAGGAAGAAGTGCTATGAAAGCTACCCTGGACACGACATGGCTGTCGCACCCGTGAACTCACTACAGCAGTGGCACTCTGCACAAGACTGCATAACAACACACGATCATAGATGAGGGAGGGCCTCATAAGTCTCCGCCCCTTCCAGAAGAGCCTTAGGCTGTAAAGATTGTAGGGGAACACTAGTAGGTTGTCCCACTTATGTAAATACCACCAGTGTCCTGTAGATTACCCTAATTAAACACACACGCACACTCACGCACACACACATTCACACAACACGATCACATAGACACACATCTCAGGAAAGTAGCAAGGGGACTTGGAAAGAAGAAGGAATTGGGAAGGGGAAGTGGAATAGGTAGGGGGAATTTGATCAAAGAACACTGAAAGCATGTATGCAATTGCCAATAGTAAGATAGGACTCTCTTTTCCTTCCTATTTTCTTCACTTTGCTTTTCTTCTTTCCTTCCTTTTTTTTTTTTTCTTTTTTGATATGGGATCTCATGTATCTTAGTCTGGTGTTAAATTGGCATATAGCTTGAATTCTTGATCCTCCTGCCTCTACTTCTCAAAGACTGAAACGGCAGGCATGTGTCACAACACCTGGAATAGTCTTCTTTTGCTAGAATTTTGTTGAATTTTATCATGTCTTTTAGTGGTTGCAGCTATTGAACTGGTCATAATATTTCCTTTTTAGATCTGTTATTGCGGTGATTTATGATGTATTTTCCTGCTATTATCTCTGCATTATCTCTGCGTTCCTCTAACAGCTACATCTCCATCACAGAATATTTAATTTTGCTAGAATTTATTGGTCTACTATTAATTTATTTATTTTGCAGCAGAGTCCACTATGGCCTAGGCTGTCATGGAATTCATAATCCTCCTTCCTAGGTGTCCCGGGTGCTGGAGTTAGACCTGTGCACCACCATTTGACTTTGTTTCCGATTTTAGCTTCTTTCTTCATCACCAAAGATGGCCTGCAGATTGTCCTCTGGAGCCTTCACTATGTTGTCTGTGTAAAACCATGTAAGGAATCTAGTTCGCCTCCTCCTCTTCCCTTTCCTCTTTATCCCCACCCTCTTAATCTTTCTCCTCCTGGGTTTTTTTTTCTTAGCAAATTGTGATAAATTTTTTGTGATAAATTTTTAATTGAAAATAGATTCTTCTCTCATACAATACATCCCAACCACACTTTCCCCTCCCTTTGTTCTTCCCAGATCTCCCCACCTATCCTCTCCCCCAGAGCCACTCTCACTCCTTTTTCATTTAGAAATGAGCAACAACCTCCCAGAGACAACAACCAAACAGAACAAAACAAGATACAATAAGACAAGGCAAAAATGTTACATCCAGGCTTTGAACAAGGCAACCCTCCTGGTGGAAAAGAGTCCCAAAAGCAGGCAAAAGAGACAGGGACACACCTGTTCCCACTGTTAGTGTCCCACAAAAACATCAAGCTAACAGCTATAACATATATACAAAACACCTGTGTAGCACAAATAATAAAAATCCAGAGACAGATATTGGGATTCAACCTGAAAACCAGAAAAGCAAAGCAGCCAGCCACTGACTCTTAATTCTACTTCAGTTAAAAAATGGCGATCCTGTCTCCAGTAATCCTCAGAATGAGAATTAGACCAAAACCTGTCTCCTGTTTTTTATTCCTCTCTAGTGCTGAGATTAAAGTCGTGTACCACTACTGCCCGGTTTCTATGGCAAGCTAGTGTGGCTACTGGGATCAAAGGTGTATACTGCCACTGCTTGGTTTGTATGAGTGATTGTTGTGGCTGTTTTACTCTCTGATCTTCAGGTAAGATTTATTTATTAAAACACACATGAAATATCACTCCACACCTGGTGAAGACCCATGCAGGTCCCATGCTTGCTGCGTTAGTCTCTGTGAGCCTGGTGAAGACCCAGGCAGGTCCCATGCTTGCTGCGTTAGTCTCTGTGAGTCCACGTGAGCTCTGCTCAGTTGATTCAGTGGACCAGATTCTCCTAGTGTCTTCCATCCCGTCTGACTCTTACAATCTTTCTTCTCCCTCTTCCTTGGGGTTTGTCAAGCTCCAAGGGGAGGATCTGATGGAGACCTCCAATTTAGACTTTTTCTGAATAATGCCTGGCTGAGGGTCTTTGCACTTGCTCCAGTTTGCTGCTGGAAGAAGCTTCTCAGATGATGACTGGACAAGGCACTGATATGAGTAGAGTAGAACATTAGGAATTATTTAATCAATTATTTTTATTTTTTATCAGTCATGTTTGGTTCTACCCTAGTTAGCAGGACTATCCAGTCTCTGGTTCTTAGTCATTCCAAGCAGCGTTGAGCATGGGCTTCCTTTTGTGGCATGGGTCTCAAGTTAAACCAGATATTGGCTATTCACTTCTACAAGTTCTGCACCATCATTGCCTGGATACATCTTGCTGACAATACAGATTGCAGGTGGAGGATTTTGTGGCTGGGTTAATGTCCAGATTTCTTTTTCCATAGCCTGCAGAGTATCTTCCTAAGCCAAAGAGACTAGAACACAGGGGTGTAGTCTCCATGCAAGTACCAGCTCGACTTCTCTACATTCAATGAGCTGTGTGGATGTTGTTCTTGGCAATGGGACACCAATGGTCAGTTTCTGGAGACCAACTGACTGTCCAAGCATCAGCTTTGATTGTTTGGGGATCTCTAGAGAATCTCCTTTGCAAACAACTAAACTAAATGCACCCAAGCCCACAACTGGAAGCCTTGCCTGACTACAAAAGATGGTCAGTTCAGACTCTATAGTCTCTCTTACTAGGAGTCGTTACTGGGGTCACCCTTAAAGATTCCAGGAAGTTTCCACTGTTCTAGGTTTCCATCCATCTCCCATTACACCCTCTTCTTCCATCTCATCTCCCCCAAGCCTGATCCCTCTCACTCCCATCACCAAAGCACACAAAATCTATTCTATTTCCTCTTCCTGAGGAGTTCTACTGTTTCCTCTTAGGGACCTCCTCTTTACCTAACCTCTCTGGGTCTCTGGATTGTAGGTTTATTATCACTTAACATCTAACATCTAATAACCACTTATAAGTGAGTACATATCATATTTGTCTTTCTGGGTCTGGATTACATCACTCAGGACAATTTTTTTCTAGTTCCGTCAATTTGCCTGCAAATTTTATAATGGTATTTTTAATAGCTGAGTAATACTCCATTGTGTAAATGTACTAATTTTTTATCCATTCTTTTGTTGTGGAACATCAAGGTTATTTCCAATTTCTAGTTATTGTGAATAAAGCCATAATGAACATGGTTGAGCAAGTATCCTTATAGTAGGATGGGTTGTCCTTTGGGTATATGCCAAAGAGTAGTGTAACTGGGTCTTGAGGTAGGTTGTTTCCCAATTTTTTGAAGAACTATCATCTTGTGGAATATTTGTTTACATTGTGTAAAGATGTGTCACTGTGATTGGTTTAATAAGGAGCTGAATGGCCAATAGTTAGGCAGAAAGAAGGTAGGTGGTACTTCTCGGGGGAGAGAGGGAAGAAGAAAGGTGGAGTCAGACGTGTAGAAGAAGAGGTCAGGGGAAGTAAGACATGCAGAAGGAGAGGTAACAGACATGAGTCATGTGGGAGCATATAGACTAACAGAAATGGGTTAATTTAAGTTATAAGAACTAGTTATAAACAAGCCTAAAATAAGACCAAACTTTCATAATTAATAAGCAGAGAATAGCCTTGAATGCCTGAGAATAGGATACAAGATTCTGAACAGAACACTGAGAACACTGATAAAAAGTCCTGAAGAGTTGAGTGATACAAGGGACATACCTAAACATAATGAAGGAAATTTACAGCAAGTCTATAGCCAGCATCAAATTGTTCACTTTTCTGACATCTGTTCAATATAGCACTTGAAGTTCTAGCTGAAACAATAAGACAACTAAAAAATCAAAGGGATACAAATTGGAAAGGAAGAAGTCAAGGAACTATTATTTTTAGATGATATGATAGTATACATAAGTGATCCAAAAAGATTCCACCAGGGAATACCTACAGCTGATAAACACTTTAAGTGTAGTGCCTGGATACAAGATCAACTAAAAAAAAATCAGTAGTTCTCTTATATACATATGACAAATGAACTGAGAAAGAAACATTGAAAACAGTACCCTTCACAATAGCCTCAAATAATATAAAATATCTTGGAGTAACTCTAACCAAACAAGTGAGGAACCTGTTGATAAATACTTCAACTTTTTGAAGAAGGACAGTGAAGAAGACATCAATCTTATCTTGTTCTTGGTTTTTGTAGAATTGTTTTGAGTTCTTATGCTGGCATTTGGGCATCTGCATTTGGGGAGAGTATAGGTCTATGTGCTGATTTCCGGGTTTGTCTTTATTGTGTAGGTATTTTGCTTCTTGGTTTTTGTTTCCTCTCTAGATTTTCAGAGTGTGTGTTTGTGGAATAGTATTTTTGTATACTGTGAAGATGTGTCTTTGCAAAGGCACTTTCTGATTGGTTTATTGAAGAGCTAAATGGCCAATAGCTAGGCAGAAGGTATAAGTAGGGCTTCCAGGCACAGAGAGGATTCTGGGAAGAAGAGAGGCTGGCAAGCCAGATACAGAAAAAGCAAAACATCCAGAAGGAGAGGCAACAGCCACGAGCCATGTGGCAAGACATAGACTAATAGAAATGGATTAATTTAAGTTATAAGACCTAGTTAGAAACAAGCCTAAGATATAGACCAAGATTTTATATATAATAAGAAGTCTCCACATGGTTATTTGGGAGCTGGCAGGTGGGACAGAAAAATTTGCTGACATGTGTTGGCTGTGTGTTACCTGTTTTCCTAGTTTTCTAACCTGGTGTGTTCATGGGGAGTACTTCTGAAGTTGGAAGCTGGGGGAAGAGGAAGCCAGTGGTGGGTGGTCCATGGAATCTTCAGGAAGCCTAGACAGGGAAATGAGGAAGCTGCAGCTGGTGTGCCATTACAGCACTAAGGACAGCCCTGAGAACTGGAAACAAAGAGACAGGAGAAGGTCCAAGGGCAGCTTACCTGTTCTTCTGGAAGGGCATGGTCTATGGTTGAGTGGTTGAGTAGGGGGTGTCACTTGAGTTGGGAGATGGGAAACCAGGAGAATTTTTCAATAAAGCCATTTAAGTCTGGTTTTTATTGTAGAAATGTTGAATGTTTCAAAATTGTGATTTAAATTCTATAATTGTTATAACATTATTCAGGGTTTGTATATTTGTTGAAAACAGTTTTAGAGAGTCATATTTTTCTAGTTTCCAACTTGTTACTTCTTTATTAATTTCAGATGTTTTCCAGTCAAATTTGTCTTCCTCTCTCCCTCCCTCCCTTCCCTCTGTTCCTTTCTCTATCCGTCTGTCTCTGTCTTTTTCTTAGACAGGTTCTTATGTAGTTCAGGCTGGCCTCAGACTTTCAGTGCAGGCAAGGTCATCTTGATCTTTGGATCTTGCTGCATATACCGTCCAAGTACTGGGATTATATGGGCCATAGTAACCAACATCTCCACTTTGTCCACTTCTTTCTCTGGGCACATTGCAACCGACTTCCCCTTTCATTGAAGTTGCTTTGACAAGTTACTAACGGATCCCTATTGTGCTAGCTCAAAAGAGTTGCACTTTTTTTTTTCTTAACTTTCTGGAACTTCATGCTTTATTGTGACCATTTTACTAGGTCCTCCACCCTGAGAATCCTTCTGTGATCATATACCATATTCTCACTATAAACCTCATCCTGCTCTTCTTTCTCTGTAGTCAGAAGTATTTCACCCACTCCTCCATCCTGACAACTGCTTCCAAATTACCACACAGAGACATAATAATATTTATAAATGCTTGGCCAATAGCTCAGAATTTTACTAGTGAATTCTTACATTTAAGTTGATCCATATTTCTATTTAAGATTGGCCACGTAGCTCATGGCTTGTGACCTCATTTTCTACATGTCCTGCTTGCTGACTGGCATCTCTCTGACTCTGCTTTTCTTCTTCCCATCATTCTCCCAGTTTGGTTGTCCTGCCTATAATTCCTGCCTGCCTACTGGCTGATCAGCATTTTATTAAACCAATTCAAGTGACAAATCTTTGCAGTGTACAAGAAGATTATTCCACATCATTTCTCTTTCTCTCTGGTGGTGTGAGTGTAGGCAGACATTTGCAAGTTTTCTCTCTATTCTTTTGTTCTTTTCTTCTATGTGGTTTCCTCATATAATCTCATCTATTCTTAGAATTTCAACTTTGAGACTGGAGAAATGGCTCAATAGGTAAAAGAGTATGCTATCCAAACATAAGCACTTTAATTTGAATCCCTAGAATCTATGTAAAAACCCAGGTGAGGCCACAAGTGTCTGTACTCCAAGAGATATTGGGGACCAGATACAGGGAAATCACTGAAGCTTGTTGGTTTCCAGCTTTTCTAGGTTCAGGGAGATATCCTGTCTCAAGGGAATAATATGAGGAATGACACCTGAAGTCATTCTTTGGGCTACACACACACACACCACACACACACACACACACACACACGCACACACACACTCTCACACACACTCACACGCATACACACTCACACACATACACACACACATGCACACACACGAGCACAGACAGCCACGTATATACAAATATGTCTTCAACACCACACACGTTTTCACTGTGTCTCTGTCACTTTCTCCCACACAGATTCAAACTTAACTTAGAGGAAGATTGGGTTTATTGTGTCCAAAGTGTATATAATCTTGCAGTTTCTCTCTTTAAAGAAAAGTGTTCAAAATTCTACATAGAGTCTCGACTTGGACATAAAAGGTCTGGAATGCAAAGTTCACTAAAATTACAGTAAATGGGCCTTTGTTGGTTTATCTCTCATAAAAAGTTCTTTTCTAGACTTAAGATTTGTAAGTTAGATTTACAGATTGAATTTTTCTGGCTCACAGTGGGATTTTCCATGTCTTGTAATATGGAAGCGTTAAAACTTTGCGCATGTGTACTCCAGTACTCTTAGGAGTACACAATGGAAGGTGGAAATCTCCATATCAGCCTGTGCCCATAGAAAGCTCTAGGCCAGTCTGGGCTAAAACGAAATTAAACCAAACCAAATAATAGTGAACAAACAAAACATGGCCACAATTATTTGACATTTCTCCTTCTGAGAGGCATCAACCGTAACCCTGTTTCTGAATCTGAGCTTTATGACTGCTTGCACGATGGTATCTCCCAGAAGTACTAGGGTATTGTAAATGGAGGAGCGGGCTGTGTCCCACCATCCGAGAGGGGCATGGCCCTTTGTTCTGTCCCACTGGCTAGCTTACACCCGAAATAATTACACAGAAACTGTATTCATGTAAACACTGCCTGGCCCATTAGTTTTAGCTTCATATTGACTAACTCTTGCATATTGATTCTACCTATTTCTAATAATCTGTATGTCACCATGAGCTCGTGGCTCACTGGGAAAGATTCAGCATGTCTGACCTGGCAGCTTCATGGCGGGTGGCTCTCTGCTTCTGCCTTCTTTCTCCCAGCATTCTGTTCTGTCTACTACGCCTATTTAAGCTGCTGTCCTATCAAAAGGCCAAGGCAGTCTCTTTATTTAACCAATGAAAGCAACACATAGAAAGAGGACCCTCCTGCACCACTAGGATGCCATGTTAGAACAGCAGGAAGTAGTTTGTATGGTTGTAGAGTCTGTGCTTTTGGCCCCAGATACCCTGCTGGGGAAAAGACAAGCAGCCAGGGAAGTCCACATAAGTTGTTCCAGCTAACAGCCCACCAGAGGTTGGCATTAGTAGCAGCTTGTGTTCATGTGAGCAGGCTGGCAACAGAGAAGCCTCGTCCTTCCAGTTCAATGAGCTGTGTTGACAGCACAGAGTTACCCATGACCCTGTACTTAGTTCAGATTAGCTAACTATGGTTCCTATTTTCAAACCTTGAGTTTGAGGGCTATTTCTTATACAGCACTCAATAGGTAGAACACACAGACACCTTGTCTTGTCTTTTCTCCTGAAGTTAATGTAATTTGTGTGATGCCAGTGTTGTTGTTACCCACACAGAGGTAAGACATTCTAATTTTCCCTCATTCTTTTTATCCTCTTTATCTTTCAAGATAGGGCATCAAGTAGCCCATGATAGCCTCAAATCTACTATATTTAGTCAAGTATGACTTTGAAATTCTGATCTTCTTGTCTCTGCCTCCCAAGAGCTGGGATTACAGGTGTTGCACCATTCTTGACTTTCCTATTCCAATCCATCTGCTAAATCAACAGGTTATGTAATTCCATATTTCGTCTCTGTGGTACTACTATCTTCTGCTTCCTCTTCTCCAGTCCTCTCAGACCTCTGTATCTCAGTGTGTTCCTGAAGCCTCTTGATGTACTTTCCGTATCTATCCTCGTTTAACTCAGGAAGGCTCCAGGTGATGCCATATGATTCTCACAAATCCTAGACTTGCTCCTTCTCTGTGGAAATCTCTTTAATCAAGACTTAAATAATAGTTCCTTAGTTAAACATTTAAAGATATCACACAGTTAATGTGTTTCCTAGTAGAAGATTTTGTAGATTTAAAAATGGAAACACGGCTAAGGATGTAGCTCAGCTAGTAGAATGTTTGTGTGGCTTTCAGGAAGCCTTGGGTTCCCTTTCAGCAGACATGATAATGACCATCAGTGATACTAATGCTTGAGAAGTAGAGGCAGGAGGATCAGAAGTTCAGGATCATCTTGGTGATACAGGGGATTTGAGCCCAGCTTGGCTTACCTGAGACCCTGCCTAATAACAAACAAACTAATACAATTTTCAATAGACATGAAGGTATAGTCTTAAGTATTTTCCTGCAGGTGTCCTAATTCCAAGGCTGCCCTATTTCACTTTATTAAACAATCACACAAGGAATATTTTCCCTAGCAATTGTTAAATAACAAATAATTTTTGCTTTCTAATAAGCTAGTGATTTCACAGTGGAAAAATGCAACAAAACAAAGAGACAAAAACCAAAACAATGAGGGACCAATATCTTTGAGATCATAGGGAATACAGTTAGCAAAAATTTCAGTACCCAGTTAAGTTGTTACTGTCAGTGAAATAGACATATAAGACCCAAGGGAGGAAGATAAGTTACATACACGTGCTCTGAGAAATGAAAAGATTCTGTGTGTTAAGTAATTCTATCTGTTCTACGTGTAGTAAAACTTTCTATACCCATTTGTTTATTATTTTTAATTTATCTATATATTGTTGTGGGAGGGTCTTCTATCTATTGGTTTCATTGGTTAATTAATAAAGAAAACTGCTTGGCCTGAGAGGTCAGAACATAGATAGGCGGAGTAGACAGAACAGAATCCTGGGAAGAAGAGAAGTGAGGCAGATTGCCATGGAGCCAGCTGCCAGGTAAGACATGCTGAATCTTTCCCAGTAAGCCACCACTTTGTGGTGCTACACAGATTATTAAAAATGGGTTAATAAAGATATGAGAGTTAACCAAGAAGAGGCTAGATATAATGGGCCAGGCAGTGTTTAAAAGAATATAGTTTGTGTGTTGTTATTTCGGGTGTCAAGCTAACCATGTGGGAGCTGGGCAGGACTAAAAGCAGGCCTGCCTGCAGCTTCATCTACAGTACATGTGTGTATTTGTGAATATATGTCACCTATGTATGGGTTTCTGCAGAGTACCCATTGAATCCCAGGGAGCTGAAGTTGTGAGCTGCTTAGTCGGGTTGAAGGGAACTGAGTAGTGAGGGCTCTTCATGGCTGAGCCATCTCTCTAACATACCTGTGCCCATTTCTATCATGAGACTGGATAACTTGTAACAGATACTGTAGTATATTACAATAGCAAATGCAGTAGCTTAGGGGATACTTTTCAAAATTCTAGCAGTTAAGCAACATTATAAAATAACCTAACCTCTGAAGGCCAGGTGAAGGGAATGCCCACTTAAAGATCTGATTTCAATGACAGAATTCATTTTCAACTTTCACACATCTAATTTAACAAAAAAATTTATGGCACAATGTGAACATATCTATAGTAATTTGTTTTTCTGTCATATGAATGAAGTTTGAAGCTTGAATGTGAATATTTCACACCCACTATTCAGATTCTTGGTATTTAAAAACACACACATACCTGACAAGACTACACAGATTTTGTTTTCTGAAAAAAAAAAGCATGGCTATTATTCTTACTGCTTTTTCAGGTCTGCACAACTATAATACATAAGTAAATAGAATTAAAAATAGAAAATCACACAATTAATAGCATTTAATAGCAAACTTAATTTGGAGTGGAGAATAATGGATGACAGCAAGTTTTCTGTATTCCCGATTTAATTGCAGAAACGTCTGGGCATTGCACAGTTCATGCTCTCAGGTAATGTTGCTGCTCAGCAATGACCGAAGTGAAGCACATGCCTGCTCTCTTCACACGAGCTCGTTCCACAGCACCTGCAAGTGCACACACATGCTTGTGGGTGACCGGATTCTAACCCGAATTCCACACCCATCTGTGTTGTTTTAATTCATAAGGAGCTGTATCAGGTAACATGGCAGCAGCTGAAGAACCCAGAGCAGAGGGCGGGTGACGTCCCCACAGAAAGCAGTGTCCTTTTACCTTAATATTTTAAAATTCTCTTATTCATAATTCTGCGAGGAAGAGGAGAAAGGGTTCATGATTCCCTTGAGAGAAACATGGGGTCAGGGCAGAGATCACATGTTTTTCAAAGGACTTAAGCTATGAGACTTGGGAAGGTTTGGGTTTGGTAGAGCCGTCCTTCAAGCTGATGAGAAGGAGAGCAGGCCTTCTGCTCTGTAAAAGGATCCTATTGTGGTCTAGGGATATAGTTTATTTGGTAGAATACTTGTTTAGCGTAACCCAAAGTTACCCCTGAAACCCAGAGTCCAGTCCCCTGCCCTTCATAAAACTGGATGGGATGCTGTAATCCTCGCATTGCAGAGGTGGAGGCAGGAGGTAATCCACATCTGTAATCGTAGCATTGCAGAGGTGGAGGCAGGAGGTAGTCCACATCTGTAATCCTAACATTGCAGAGGTGGAGGCAGGAGGACCTCCCGTTATGCTTAACTACCTGGGGAGTTTAAGGTTAGCTTGGAATACATGAGATCCTGTCTCAAAAAACTAAACCAAACAAACAAAAGGCTCCTCCTAAAGGATCTTACTGTCAGTGAGTTGGGTTGAGAGTGCGAAGAATCAGTAGATGCAGCCCTGAGTTCAGTATTGATCTATTTCCCTCACACTCCTAGATGCAGTGGATGGGGACACGGGAGGCAGAGCAGGTCAGGTGACCGCTTAGTCTGCTTTTAACATTACCTCTATTAAACCATGAAAGATGGATGCATCCTGAGCTTTCTCATGCAAGTAATTTGTTGATGCCTGTTGTCCCTGTTCTCTGGGACATAGGGGAAACCCCAAAATTTTAGGACTAATTTGGTGATTCCTCTCATCTCTCTTTTAGGATATGACTAAGTGAAATTCGAATGCAGAGCAGTCTCCCCGGCTTGTCAGCTCTGGTCTACTGGCCGTTATTACTTGTCTCTATTTAGATTGCCTACCATCTAATTACACAGTATGACTTACACTTGGGTTACTTGAACAGGGTGAGGCTTCCTCAATTTCATCTGGTGATTTCAACAGTCTACCTCACTGTTAATTCAGTCTAGGGTTGCTAACTCCTCTGCCAAAGATTAATTTTAAGGTTAATCTATTATCATCTTGAGCTTTTGGCCAAAATTACAGCCTTGTAAAGATTTATTTTTGCAGGTTTCTTGGATCCAAATAGTGTGAGTAATTTATGAGGTGGTCCCAGAAGGCTTTTTAACTATGATGTGTTCTTCCAAAAACACTCAGTGGAGATAGCTCTCTTGATAAAAGTGCTTACCTTCAGAACACAGAGAGCTGAGTTTGTTTCCCAGAGCCCACGTGAAAAAACTGGGTATGCTGGCTTGACGTCTGTAAATCCAGGCAAGCAGATCCCTATCCAGGCAGCCTAGCCGATTTGGTGATTCCAGCCTCGTGAAAGGCCTTGTCTCAAAAACAGGTGGACAGTGCCTTGAGGTTGACATTTGAGGTTGTACTCTGGCCTCCAGACACATGTGCATACATGTACACCCCACATACATGCACCCCATATATGAACATATGCACATATTCGTATAAATACACACAACTTATAACATGAAGCTTCTGCTGCAGACATTTTGATGGGAGAGCATTTGTAGTTCTCCAGGGCACACAGAGAAAGGGCCCTGGCGGGAAGAGCCTGAATCCTGATTGTGAAAAGTTTGTCTAAGATGACTGAGAAACAAATTATATAATTAATTGGGAATGTGAGGTAGATATATTTCCTGCCCTAGCATATACAGAACTAGACACAAACACAGACTTTAGGGGGTATAAAATGCTCTAATTTTTTTGCCTATTCACTATTGTTTTCTAATGAGACAGAGCAAGAAAAAATGTGGATTTGGGTCAGTGGGAAGATGGGGAGGATTCGGGAAGACTTGAAAGAGGGGAAGCTATAACTAGAATACATTATTTGAAAAAAATCTATTTTAACAAAAATTGTAGACAAATGTCCAGCACACATTTTTCTTTCTGTTGTTACCTGGTACAGGTGGGGAGCTTATTAACATTCATCATGGGTTATCTGTCATATGCATAGCCTTTTGCTAAAATGGAGTTGCTGTTACTCAGTCATAACAAGTAATGTAAAGTTTTCTCGCCATCTGTTTGGGGGAGTCTCCCTTACCCAGGCTTGAAGAAACAGCTTGTGAATTGGTGCCTCTTGGAAACCCTTCCTGAAAGTACCATTATTCATCTGCTTCTGGAAATTTCTGTCTATAAAGCATCCATTACAGACATATCATTGACTATGTTGACTTGTTAATATACCAGTTGCCTTCTGTGAGGCTGAGGCTGTGAACCTCAGGCCACAGGACCTGGCTCCCTTCCCATCTAATTTCCCAGTGGCCATGCCAGCCTGGCTCTTAGTAGTAGCTCAATACAGTTTGCTCAGTGTGTGAATTACTCTATACACCAGTGTTCCAGATAAAGCAGGGCTTTTCTTCTAGGCCGTTTGTACTTTTAACAGACACAATTAGCTGAGTATCTGCTTCACATGTATAATTTAACCTCTCTGCAAGCCCGTGAGAGTAATTTCATGGCTCATTCATTAATAAAACTGCTCAGAGATGTTAGATTGGAAAGTGAGTATCCCTGAGCTAGTGACTAACATGCAGCAGGCACTGGAGTCTAGTCTACCCCACTCTGCAGTTCTGTGTATTCACCAAGTTCACTGAGTCCTATGTATCAGGAGGACCTGTATCTTACATAGTCATTATCGGTTAGTTTCTTTATCTTTTTTCAGCAGCAATATATTCTAAGGCCTTGTAGCACCCCCAACTCCCAGTTGACACCTTACATGTACAGAGAGCAACTTTTACATATCTGGGTGCATACAACCTCTTAGTGTTCAGTTGGAGAGTAAACTTGTACGTGCTGTGGTTTGTCTGTGAAATGTTCTGCACAGGCTCATGTGCTCGAGCATTTGTTCCTTGGCTATGGTTTGGGAACATTTAGGAAGTGAAGATTTTCTTGAGGAAATGAAGAGAGGGTGGGAAGGGGGCCTTGAAATTGTATACATTGGACCCACTTCCTGTCCTCTCTCTGCTTTCTGACTAAAGAGTCTATGTGACCTGCCACTTCCTACTTCTCTGTCACAACGAACTGTATCCATTCTCAACTGTAAGTCTAAACAAACCCTTACACCCTTGCATTGATTTTGTCTGCTATTGTGCCACGGCAATGAGACAAGATGTTTCCAGGACACTTAGCACCCAGAATACTTTTAAGCACTCTCCAGAGGAGAGCACACCCACAGCCTCTGAAATGACATTGGACTTTGAGACTTGAAGGCTGGGATAGTCCAGGAACAGTCCATGAGCCTGGTTTTTGTGATAGGCAGGTAGACCTGCGTATGTTTATTCTGACAAATGGTGAACCATCTGTAATAAGGCCTCAGTTTCTCAGTATTTACAGACCCATGGCACACAGCATGACCCACACAGTCAAGAGCACCTGCATACAAGCTTGCCCATGGGGAGGGACAGTAGCCTAGGGAGGTCACCAGCTCCACTCAAGTTGAGTGTTCTTCAGGCTAGAGAGGCCAACGTTCTTTGCTATTTGACTACTTTATATAGAGATCATAACACTAGCTTGGTGTTTGTTGAAGAAGCAGTATCCATGGTCATTCAAACCAGCAAAAACTCTATGCCAAGAAAATAGATATTGCCATGGAAATATAGATCACTCTAGATATAAAAATAAGTTAGATTATGCCCACCAAGTTTGATGGAGAGGTCAGCCTTGGGAATACAAAATCTGCATAAGCATCTGGACATCCTAGGCTAGAGAAGTAGCGTAGTCAGTGAAGTGCTTGCTATGTAAGTATGAGAACCTGAATTTGATCCATAGAACCCATATAATAGAGCCATACTATAGGAAGATAAGACCTACAATGTCAAGAGATGAGCCAACCTGGAGTCTGCCTGAGGGCCTAGCACAGGTGCTGTCAGAAGTCCTGATCATGCCAAGTCAATGAGGGGTGACCATACGATCTTAACACAGCCTGGGTGCTGGGAGGTGGGTATATAAGGCTCTCTCCATTGCTAAATAAATGAGTTTTTTGTTTGCCTTTTACCTGACCCAGCACCTTCTCACCTCCTCCCCCAAGAAAGACATTAGGACCCGGCAACACCAGACATGATGAAGTGGCTCACAACTGTAGTTCCAGTACTGGGAGGTGGACTTAGGTATATCTGTGGGGATTGCTGGCTAGCCTAGTCTCTTTAGCAAGCTCCAGGCCCATGACAGATCCCGACTCAAGACAACCGCAATAGCAACAACAAAATCTCTTGATGGATGGTAGCTGAGGAATAACACTAAGGTTGACGTTTGGTCTCCACACACAAGCATGCTCACTTCATGTACATGCACATGCAGACCAAGCCTAGTCCCCCTTTGCAGAGACTCTAGCGGTGTGGCTTTATTAACAGTTAGTGAGATGGCACAGAACTCTCCTGCAGAAGAGTTCCATGTGGCATCTTATATTATTGCCCCTCTTCTAGTAGCTTAGCTGATAGCCTCACAGCGAAAAGCTGCCACACCCTGCAAAATGAAGAACTTCTCCAGCACACAGAGCCACTTGATTGTAGTTTTCTCTTCCTAGAATAGGGAAATTCCACCTGTGTAATCACACACACACACACACACACACACACACACACACACAGAATTGGGTCTGGTGTCTCAAGAAAATGATGGCACAATCCTAAAATCTCAGTAAGGAAAAGAAATTTTACTTGTTCCATAGGGTGCTTAGCCATGCACACTAAGCAAGGAAGCATGCCCAGTGGATTCTCACAGGGGTTTTAATTCCAAATGCAAAGGGGTCCCTTGCCTCATTTTGGATGGTCAGAGCGTGGCTTCACATTCTTACATGTGATTTAAAGCAATGCAATTAATAAGTAGAATGCAAGTTTGAGCATCAAGTATGAGCTTGAACACATATTTTGATTTCAAGGACTGAATTGCTGAACCTGAAGGAATTTGAATTTCCGCCAAGCAGTTTCTTTAGAGTTGTTTTTATTGTTTTTTTTTTAAAATGAAGTTTTGTCTTACTTAACCATTTGGTAGAAAGGACAATACATTTCTTTTACATTTCCTACACTGTGTGTGAGGTTCAGCTTGCAGGCCGGAATTCCACAATGTCTCAAAGGGAACCAGAAACTTGTCTAAAGATAGGAGAGGAAATAAGGAAGCATTGATTTCCCTTAAACCAGACACAAAATGTCATTTTCCTTATCAAACCCATTAATCCATTTATCTCAAGCAATTCCAGGTATCTTGACAACTGGAGGAAAGGGCCACTGTGCTTTCCTAGGAATGTTGAAGCCATGGTTGCTGTATGATATCCCTAGTAAGATGCTATTTGGGTTTCGAGCAAGTAATTATAGAAACAATATGGAAATAAAGACAAGAAGTTTTTCAGAACTATTGATAGTGTCATGTCCTAAAGAAGAATTAATCAGGTGAGGTTCTTCAGGTACGTGTCACAGCACCCAGGAAGTTAAACGGGAAAGTCAGAAGTTCAAGGGCATTCTCAGCTACCTTGTGAGTTTGAGGTAAGCATGGGCTACATGAGGCCATCTCAAAGGAAGGAAAGAATGAAAGAAAGATAAACAAAGAAAGAAAGATAAATAAAAACAACTAAAGAACAAAAAAAAGAGAGGAAGGAGAAAAAGAAGATAAAGAATTTTCTAAAACATTTTTTCTTTATTATTGCTGTGCATTTCTACTTGTAGGTTTGTGCATTCTAGTGCTGGTATTCAAGCATATCAAAGGCCTGTTTCCTGGAGCAGCATTAGGGGAGGTGGTGAGCCACCCAGTTTTCAATGGATCCTGGGATTGAACTTGAGTTCTCTAGGAGAGCAGCACATCCTCTCAACCACCAAGCAATCTCTCCAGGACCCCAAAAGAATTCTTAATATTTTGGTGACAACATTTATGGATCAGTAAAAATAAGCTCATGTTATGAATATTGTTTAAAAGCATTTGCTCATTTATAAATATATTGGCCACAATTCTGTTGTGTGATATTTTGATTGTGTTCTGTCAAATAAAGCTTGCTTGTAGTCAGAGGGTAGAGCTGACCATAGAGGTTTGGAAGGCAGTAGACAGAGGGGAGACAGGAAGTAATAAGGTGGGCTGAGAGTGAATCCTAACTCTTTTGGATCAAGGAACAATAGAAGTAGGGAGCAACTCTGGTGGCTCCCTGTTCTCAGATCTTTCAGGTTCCTACCCAATATCTGATTCCCAATTTTTTATTGATAAGATTAATTAGAATAATGCTTCATAATTCTTCCTATTATGTAAGATTATGTGTATGTTTGTATATATGTATGTGTCTGTGCTCATGAGTGTACAATAGCTTGTATGTGGAGAACAGAAGGTAAGAAAAAGCTAGAGACATATTGGGTTTCAACCTGAAGATCAGAAAAGCAAAGCAACCAAGCCCTGTGAGAACTCTTCCCTCTAAGAAATTCTCAGACTGAAAGAGAATGAGTTCCTGTCTCATTCCAGTTTATATTCCTCTATAGTGCTAGGATTAAAGGTGTAGGCCACCACCACCTGGATCTGTTTCTTCATTGATCTTCTGTGGCCTTGTACTCATAGAGATCCATCTACCTCTGTCTCCCACATCCTGGGGTTAGAAGTGTGCAACAGCACTGCCTGGCCTACGTGGCTTAGTTTTACCTTTTGGTCTTCAGGCGAGCTTTATTTCTAAAACATAAATAAAATATCACTATAGGTGACTTCTGGGAGTGAGTTCTCACCTTCCATGCAGTGAGTCCTGGGGATGGAAGTCAGCATCAAGCTTGGTCACAAGTGTTTTTACCTGATGAGTCATTTCACCAGCCTAAATTGTTCTATTTATTTCATTAGCATACTGCCATAATTGGTAAGGCACCATTGTATCAAAGCACAATTTAAGATAATTTAAAATGTCTATGGTATTTCATTCTTTGGGGATATCATAAGTTATTCAACCCATGCTTGGTCTTTAGAAATATAAGATTTCCCTCCTTAAAATATCAGTGAACACATTTTGCTTCATATGTCCCTAACTTACATCATTAGGATTAGTAACTAAAATTTTAAGTGCTGTTTATATAAGATGGACTCTAAAAATATATTCATTTTTACTGCAATGGTTGCATTTTTAATTGACAAATTTTTGTATAATGTAATAATTAATACATCTTTAAATTATCTCACGTAGAAAACTTTTGACTTTTGTTTTTGCTTTTGAAACATGTGTGCATGCATATATGCACACAGTTGTTCTTATTCATAGAGTCTCCATTTACAGTTGGCTACTCACTAGAATTTTTTGTAACTCCATAATCAATTTTTTTAGAACAGTATCTTTTATAGGCTATCCTTGAATTTAATATGTAGCCAAGAATTGATGTGGGAAGTTCTTCTGTATATGTGTTGCTATTATTGGTTAATGAATAAAGAAAGTGTTTTGGCCTGTGATAGAACAGAGTAGAGCTAGGTGGGAAAACTAAACTGAATATTGGGAGAAAGAAGACAGAGTCAGGCATGTAGTCCTACAGGAGTCAGACACTAGACTAAACTTTACCCAGTAAACCACAACCACATGGCAATCAGATTAATAGAAGTGGGTAAATTTAAGATGTAAGAGCTAGGCAAAAAGAAGTTGGAGCTAATAGACCATGCAGGATTTAAATAATACAATTTCTGAGTGATTATTTCATGGTCTGGGTAGCTGGGAACGAATAAACAGGCTCCCAACTACAAAGGATAACCTTGAACTCCTCATTCTCCTGCCTCCATTTCCTGAGTGCTAGGATTATAAGCCTTGTGTAACCATGTCTGGCTTATGTAGTCTTGAGGTTGGCTCTCAGGGCTTCATGCATCTCTCTATGAACTGAACTACATCCTCAGATTTTCCAGCCTACACTTGTTGATTATTTGGAGGTATGTGCAGAGCTGCAAAAGATTTAAGTCATTTGGTGTGCATGCTTCCAGGTGAGATAGACCACACAGACTTTACCTTCTCGTTTTATCTCTCAGAATAAACAGAGGACATCTCCTTATAGGATATTTTGCGCCACAGTCTTTCATTTTTTTCTTTTCTTTTTTGTCTTTTTAAAACGTAATTCTTTATTCTTTGGGAATTTCACATCATTACCCTAATCCCATAACCTCCCAGTCCCTTCACATCTGCCCCTCATCCCTGCAGCATGCTCCCCCCAAATTAATTAAAAACAAAACAAACCCCATTTCACTTCTGTCTTACCAACACATCTCCATTTTGGTGACATTGGGAGATTTGGTGTGTCACGCATTATACCCTTTGGTTCTATCAAAGAGTGTCACTGGTGTGGTTCAAGGCCTCTGGCACTCCATCATCACTGGACCCTTTCTGAAACCCCTTTCAGATACCCTCTGGTGCTCTGACTCAGGGAGATCCTGTGGTTTCCATTCTGTAGGACAAGTCCCTTTATGCACTCCAGTAGGTCATAAATGATGTAGATGTTGGGGTGGGTCAACCAAGGACTATGATGTGGGTCTGGGTGGTAGCTGAGCTGTTTGGTTCTGGTCACGCAGGGACAGAGACAACCCTCTAAGCCCTTTGTCCTGGGGCCAGCTCTCCCACAGGGCTGGGGTGGGTCCAGGTTGCCTGCTTGGGTGAGGCCGCCTCAGCATGACCCTTGGATTTCAATATGCATGGTTCTTATTACATGGGTCCCAGACATCACCATGTACCCCCAGCTGCAGCAAGAACCCAGACCCAGGCATGCTCTGGTCAGCAGTTTGACCCAGATGTCACTATAGCCCCTGTTGGCAGCACAAAACACCCGGATCAGTATAGCCCAGGTGGCAGCAAGGCTCTTGGACACCAAAATGGTCTTAGGTGGCTGTTCAGACCCTGGGCATCATGATGATCCACCAGGGGCAATAGGAATCATGGACATCAACCCAGACCCTGGCTGCTGCTAGGTCACAGATGCAGATATGTCCCATTGCAGCTGCCTGGGCCCAGACGTGAGCATAGCACCATGTGACTGTGTAGGCCATGCAGATTATCATGATCCAGGTTGCAATAACAGCCTCAGACATGAACAAGGACTCAGATGTCTGACCAGACCCTGTCATCCACCACCTTCAGTGGTTACTGAAGCCATGGACATCAGCACAGACCCCGGCTGTGGCAGGATACACATTCTTACATTTTTGAGGCTTTGTTGCTGACTTCGTTGATGAAGATAGTTCCTGAATATAGCAAAGAAGTGCTGTCTGGTGACTCATCTTATGGAGAAAGCCCAGGTTAGAAAGCCTTTGATAAACCTTGAGTTACAGTTGAAACACATTAAATAAGGTATCAATAAGCAGAGACAAGGAGAAGAAGAACATATATTGATTAGTTGACAAAATGTTGGAATCAAGGGCTTGTGGGACCCAAGCCCTCTATTCTATACGGAGTTCTAGTTAGGATTGGCTGATGCCCCGACTGTACAAATGTGAGGGGGAACTGAGGAGCAGCATGCCGTCTGTCTCCTGACTAAGATGTAATGAGAGCAACAGCTTCCTGTTCTTATGCTATGACTTGCTCAACATGATGGGCTGTGTCCCCTGCAACTCTGAGCCAAGACAAACCCTTCCTTGCTTAAACTGCACCTTGTCAGGTATTTGGTCACAGCCACAACAAAGTAACCATTACAACCTTAAAAAGTCCCTTTTGGGATTGTGAGATCGTACAGCTAGTAAAGGCTCTTGCCACCAAAGCTGACAAATAGTTTGATCCCCAGGACTGACATTAGAGGAAAAAACTGACTCCCACAAATTGTTCTCTGACCTTGACAAGCACAATGTGTTGTAGGGGAGTGTGAATAAAGAAATCCCACATAGTTCAGAATTGAGTATAAAAGGGGTGTTTTTATTTAGAGGGGATTCACAGATCACAGTCCTCTGCACAAACAGGGAACAGGAACTGAATCTAGCATCCAGGCGAGAGAGGAAAGGAGAGAGAGAGTGGGCATGTGAGCATACACTATTTTGGTACCCAAGGCCTTGCCCAACCTGGTCCAGCTTCTCAAAGACCATTGGCTAAAGGAGGTTCCCCAGCAATGTGACATTCTTCCCCAACCTCATACAAAAAAAAGAAATAAATGTTAACAATAAAAATAAAAAGTTCCTTTCCATATTAACAAATGATGTAAAAATTCATGGATGGTTTCTATTGGTTCTTCATTTGCTCTTCTTTGCTTATCAATATGGGGCGACAATGATACCCTGAATAAATCCCTCTATTTCTAAACAGGATGTTGCATGCAGGCCCTCTCTGCTTTCAGGCGTCTGGCAGAGTAACAGTTTCCAGGGTTCCTAGTGGCTTTGTTCTCTGGTCATACAGGAACCTAGCTCTGCATTCTCCTGGGAGCAGAGGTTCAACACTGACTAATTCAGTATTCACCCCTGAGTTGAAGAATGAGAAGCAGTGACAACTCACCCTGACTTGTTAGCAGACAGGATTTCTAATCTTGACTCTAGAACTGGCTTGATACTTAACTTGATTTCACATGACCACAGTCCCATGTTTCCTGTTGCTTCTTTTTCTTGCATATGCCTCCTTTAGATATCAATGCTTGGTTCTGACTGCAGTTAACATGAAGTAAGTGTGCACTAGGCGCTGCACTGCAGATGGGCTTCCTCAGGCGCTACCTCCAGTTCTATGCGCTGGGGTACAGACTAAACCCTGGGTCGCTCAGATTCCCCTGGCCTTGGAGAGTCCATGGTCTCTTATTCTCTAACCCCACTAAAGTCTATTAAGGAACTTGTGGTTAAAGGACAGTGAAGGGCTTGGGAGCTCAACTGGGAATGTGCTCATTTTGTCACATAACATCTGAGGGCCTAACTTTGGATTCTCAATAATTGTGTAAAAAACCAGGTACAGCAGTGTTAGATTGTAATCCCAGGACTGGGGAGGCAGAGATAGGCTGATTCCTGGAGCTAACTGGCCAGCCAGTCTGGCTGAACTGGTGAGCTCCAGGTTTAGATTCAAACCCTGTCCTAAAAAGTAAGGTGGAGAGCAACTGAATGAGATACTGCCTGCCATTGGCTTCTGTAAGCATGTGGGCACACATGGATGTATCATACACACACACTTCCCCACAGAGAACATAATTAATAAGATTCCTATTTACTATTTCATTATCTTTAATTCTCGGAGTGCGTGTGTGCATTCATGTGTGTCCACTTGGAACATGTGTGAAGTCAGAGGACAATCTCAGAGGTCAGTGCTCAGTTTCCACTGAGACAGTCTTTTTCTTTCTTTCTTTCTTTTTTTTTTTCTGACATGGCTAGTTGAACTTCGACCTTCTGGAGTCTTCCTGTATTTCTCTTTTCTTCATAGATGCTCTGGAATTGCAGATGCCCTGCTACTGCGTTAGGCTTTACATCAGTTCTGGAGTTCAAACTTAGGCCCCCATTCCTGTGGGTCAAGTGCTTTATGTACTGAGCCATCTTCATAGGCCTTATTATGAGTTCGTCTTCTGTAGGAGGACAGAATGTTACCTTAGGAAGAGTCTTAGACTTAGAAGTGGCTTGAAAGTATTCTTTCCCTCTCTGAACAGTCCTCTACTTTAGTTCCTCCATGCATAAAATAGTCGTAATAATAAATATCCTCTGAGAAAGTGAAACAACATTTATAACCTTCGAGATGAGGGAGGGTGATGTCTGTTGGGCTAAACATGCTCTCTTTTCTCTTTCCCTGGCTTCTGCACTCAGCAAGATTTTGTGCATAAGCTCTTACATGTTCATATTAAACATGTTCAAATCATTCTCCCTATATCATTTAGTAGATGATTCTGTTTCATTCTGGGAAGTATCAGTACATCAGAACCACACTCATGAGACCATGCTCTTCCTGGGGTTCTGTTAAATACTGTGTTCCTAACATCCTGGTCACAGAAGGTGTGTGACCTCATGCTCCTGGATCTCTGTAACTTTGTTCTAGGCTCTCATTTGGCCTGGATCACCCTTTCTACTTCTTGACCCAAGCCCTGCACTTGGGAAGCAGCCTTCAGGGTTCTGCTTGAGTAGTGTCTTTGGGGCACTGCCCTTCCTTCCTCCTCTCAGATTCGCTAGCTCCGTCTGCCCCTGTGCTCTGTCAGTGAGTCTCACGTGGAACCCAGTCAGTGCTCTGTGAGGTCTGCACTTACTACCGTGTTTCCCTTCCGTGCTGCAAAAGCAGAGGAGCACTTGGCATTTAGCAGGTGTATAATAAATGACCACTGAAGGCATGAGTGAGAGGTTAATGAGTGGTGAAAGACGGGGTGGTCATGGGAGAGGGCGTTTCCATAGGAACCGGCCCACACAGTGACCTCAGTGTGGCACAGGGCTCTTACACAGAACATTTACTCAGGGTGTGAGCACCTGTCTCCTAGGAATTCAGTAATCATTTGGATGACCAACTTTGAAGATTGCTTAGGATGTTTGTTAGAGAACTAAGTGTTTCAGCCAGAGTGTCAAGTAGTTGCTTGTTTTCATCAATGTTTGGGTGATCTACATTCGGCAGGGTAGATGGGTGGGTGTGAGCTCATGTGCACGCTTTTCATGAGACAGATTTTCCACAATTATTAACTATTAATGATCACAATTAGAGACAACAATATTGCTTTGAAAATTAAGACTCTGTGTGTGTGTCAAGTCCATGAAAAACCAGAGTTGTCTCAGACAGACATGGGGGACTGCAGGAGTTGAAGCCCAAAGCAACATTGCATAGTATGGACCCTGGAACAGAAAGAGATCAGCATGGTGAATGAAAATTGAGTGGAGCTCAAACCAATGCTGGAGTTCAATTACCAGTAACCCAGTGATGCCAATTTTCTAATTTTGACAGTTGTACCATGTCAATAAGTTGCAAAAGGAGGAGGAAGATGAGGAATGTATGTGAACTTCCTGATTTACTATTTTGACTTTTCTATAAATCTACAATTACTCTAAATGCTTTATCTCTTTAAAAGTATTTTTATTATTTGAAAACTTCATACATTTATACTGTGTATTTTGGTCAAATCCATCTACCACTGCCTCCCTCCAACTAATTTCTTCCCCATTTCCCTCCTAACTTTATGTCCTCTTTCTTTATTGTTATTAATAATCCCCTGAGTTCACTTAACCCTTGTGTGCATAGATAGGTGTGGGGCCATCCGCAGGAGCATGAGCAAACTATTGTTGGTCATGTTCCACTTCATTTCTTCTAAATCTGTCGTTAAGTGATGGAGAAAGCTTCAGAGGTAGACAGGGAAGAGGAGCCTCTGTGGCTTCTTTGTACTGGGAACTCTGGTGCCTTATAAATTCAGCCAACCATAACAAAAGCTATCTAAGGGAAAAGTTAGGAACAGACAAACAAATAAGATCAAAATAGAAAGAAGCTGGGTCACTTGTTTTCCTGCTTGTAATTCCCGTTAGGAAGTGGAAGTGGGAGGATCAGGAGTCCAGGATCATTCTTGTCTACATTTGAGTTCTAGGCCAGCCTAGGCTACATAATAATCTGGTTTGTTTTTTTTTTTTAAGTTGCTGATGTTGGGGGCACATGCTTTTAGTCCCAGCACTTAGGGAGACACAAACAAGTGGATCTCTAAGTTCAGGGCCATCCTGGTCTACAGAGTGAGTTCTGTATTTACTTTGCAGGTTACATAATCTGTACTGGCAGTTTTTTAAGATAAAGGCAAATACCTTCCTTCCTTCCTTCCTTCCTTCCTTCCTTCCTTCCTTCCTTCCTTCCTTTCTTCCTTCCTTTCTTAATAGTAAAATTCAATAACTCAAAGGCTGGTAAAGACTCTGTCTCAAAAGAGAAGAAAAGAACAGAGCAGAAAAGAAGAAGGAGACGAAGAGAAAGAAGAAGAAGAAGAAGAAGAAGAAGAAGAAGAAGAAGAAGAAGAAGAAGAAGAAGAAGAAGAAGAAGAAGGAAGAAGGAAGAAAGAAGGAAGAGGAAAAAGAAAGAGGAAGAAGAGAAAGAAGAGGAAGAAGAAGAAAGAGGAAGAGTAGTTAGTGCTCTCCCACCTTTAAAGCTCTTCCACAATTGTCTGGCTTTGGTTATTTCTGTGAGCAATTTAACGGTTAAGGCTTTGGTGGTCTGAAAGAATGCCTTTTCTCCCTTTCTGTGTATGTGCAGTTGTGTAATGCGCATCTGTGTGATGTGAAATGCATATGTTTGTGTGCATTCACGAGAAGGCCTGAGGTCAATCTCAGGTTTCATTCTTCTGAGGCTGTGCACCATGTTTTCTTGAAGACAGAATCTCTAACTGGCTAGGTTAGCTGAGTGGTGAATCCCAGGTACCCACCTGTCTTTGCCTCCCCAGTGTTGAGCTATGCGTACTGGCACACTAGGTTTTTTGTTTTTTTTTTCATGGGTGGTAGGATTAAACTCAGGTTCAGATGCTTGCACAGGATGCACTTCACTGACTGGGCAGTCTCAATAGTCCAACCCCAAGACAATTTCTTATTTAAACCCTTTAGTCATCAGAAATTTTAATACACTTTTTCTGAAAACATTAACTTATATTCTTATATTCAATGTGTGTTGCAGCAGAAAGCAATCTATCAAGGCTTGCAGAGACTTGCAAATTTTCTTGTGTATGGATTGAGTCCTCTGATCCCATATCACCATTCCTGAAGTATGATTCGGCAGAGAACGAAACTTTACACTGTTTACCTCTTCTGACTTTTTCCTTTGCAGTCCAGCTTTAGCTCATCGGGTACAGATCAGTTTTCATCCTTGAATGTGCGTGAAACCAACCCAGGGTTCTCTGGAGCTCTTAATTGCTATGTGATTTGATATTAGTGCAGTGAAGCTAGGCGAGCTAATTGTTTTCCCGACTGAATTTTCACCCCTCCCCCATCCTGACTGGAGGCGGCTATAAAGTAAAAGCCAAAGCAGGGAACGTCTCTGGTACGCACATCTTTCCTTTTCAGAAGCATGTCTGTGCCGAGTAGAGCCTCTGCATCACACAGGCGGTCATGATGAGGGATAATTATAACCCTTAAGTGCTTTCAGCTTCGGGTTGTTAGCTGAAGCAAAATGAGGAGGGGTGGGTGTGTGAAAGAAAATATGGTTTACTCAGCTCTAATGTTCTCTTGGAGCATTGCAGAGCTAGAAGAAAGATTTCTCTGTGTCTCGTGCTAGGCAGCTGAATTATAGTCCACAGATACACTGTGTGATAATGAAACACAGTTACTGGGCTAAAATTTATGGAAACAAGTTAAATATTTGATTAATCACTTTAAATATTGATCCATTTGTATGGCTTCCTGTACATTGCCTTTTTCATAGCAATCAATAGCTTGGGCGATGTATAAACAGTAGTCTTTTGCAATAAATAATTGCATTATGTAATGCTGGCTAAATTTAGAAACTGCTGCTTTATTTCATTTCTTCCTCATAAAATGTAGTGCCAAATAGTAATTGAGATTGAGTTAGAGTTTATAATGCTTTACTTCAGACCTAATCCAGGAATTACAGAAATGGATCCCTGGAGCAAGGGTGGGTACCAGGGAAGCCCGCAGTGAGAAGGCAGGGGTGGGGGCAGTAGAGATATGATTGGCGGGGAGGAAAGGCGGGGCAGAGAAACTCAGAAACCTGGTGTGGCAGATTGATGGAAATAGACAGCAGGCGAGGCCGAGCGCAATTGGAAGCCCAGGACCCCAGGAGGGCAAACTGTCTCTGACAGTAAGACGGGAGATTTATTATAAAGAAACAAAATGCTGTTTCCATCTCCCCAGTGTTCTAAACCTCTTAGCCTGATGGGATAACCGGGGCTCCAGTTAGCGCTAATCACTTCGGCAGCGTCCCCAGTTGCTTTGAGACTAAATGTCTGTTGGCCGAGAATCAATTATCTCCCTCCCCTACCCCAAGGATAAACTGTTTTCATCTTTACTTAGATAACTCAATCATCTCCAAGAAAAATGTAGACTTCCTAAGCAGCTAGAAGCAGAATGGGGGCTGGAGCTTTAGGACACCTGGGTACCAAAGGAGCCGGTGATGACCGGATTCCCTGCAGCACAGTGATCTAGGGGATTCCCATTGAAAAATATGCAGTAACTGTATTTAAGGCATTGTTTATAAATCCCAGTACGTTTTCAAAATTATAGCACATATTTGGGAGGAAGGGGGCAACGAAAAAGGGGAACAGAAGAGGATAATGGAGGGTGTTGTGACCTAAGTACATAATGTTCACCAACCAAGCATTTTGTTGATTAATAGACTGATGAATAAAAGCTCTTAAACAGGGCTGGTGGAGTGACTCAGCAGCTAAATAGCCAGCCTGACAGGCAGTGTTGGATCCCCAGAGTCCGTGTGAAGCTCAAAGAGAGAACTGACTTCACAGTTGTCCTGTGGTCTCTGCAAATGTGCCCTGGTGTTTTTAAAAGTCATATTTGAGTATGTTGAGTTCTAGGCCATCCTGGGATACATTAGTTAAAAAATTTCTAAAATATTAATTTGGAAAAAAACCCCAATATTTTAGCAAAAAAAAAAAATGTAACTCAAGAATTAAGACCAATGGAAAGGGTTAAGAATCAAATGGAGACAGCTGCTAGGCAGGAATCGCTCTGCAAATGCTTTTGCACTGGGGTTCAGGGAGCGCCATTATTTCCTGCAGTGACTGAGGACAAGTCTCTTCAAGCAGCTGGACTGATGTGAGCGCTCCAGCATCAATCAGTTCTAAGCCCAGATAGCTGTGTCTATAATTTACCTTCTCTTGTCTGCAGGCTGTAGTAAGTTTTCTTATTCTTGGCTCATCATTCAATTCGGCCTCCTCTGCCAGCTCAGCTCAGAATCTTTCCACCTTAATGAAACCTATTTCTCAGGTGTTTTCTTCCTTCCTTGATATTTCATTGTAAATGCCAAGTGCTGGGATTATAAAGATGACTTATTTTGTTTTTCTTAAGTAACTGTCTTTTCTTTTTTAAGAGACAATTTTGTTTAGTTATCTTTTTAGTGAAACATTGAGTTTAATTGGAGTCCCTTACAGAAGCATGGGCAGGTTATATTTTATAGGAGCATGGGCAAATTATTAGTGGCTACACCACTAAGGAAAGTGTCAATTTTGTTTCTCAGCGACCATTAACTGCCTCTAAATCCCCAAAGAGGGGTGGGGCCAGGTAAGTCCCTCTCCATGCCACGAAGGGATTTTGATGGGCCCAGTTTGTACAGGTCATGTGTAGGTAGTCCCAACAGCTGAGAGTTCAAGAATATAATGGCCACACCATGCCCAGAAGACAGGACATTTTACCCCTTCCTCAGCTCCTTCATTCCTTCCACTCCTTATTCCACAATGGTGTCTGAGCCTCTGCAGAGGTGATGGAGTATTCAAACATTTCTTACTTGCAGCATGCTGACCATTTGTGAGTCTCTGAAATAATTCTTGCACACTGCAAACAGTATATTGTGTTTTTAAAGGAGAGTGAGTTCTCTGAGCAAGGCAGTCACATCCGGTGGTTTCACTCACATGCTGATCTCTGGTAAACATCAGACAGTGGCTATTGAATACTTGGTTGGTTGGGTAAGTGGTGTGGGACAAATGCCTATATTCCTGTCAATTGTATTTTAAATAAAGGATTATTGGTCAGTAGCCAGGCAGGAAGTATAGGCGGGACAACCAGACAGGAAGTAGAGGTGGGTCAAGGAGAACAGGAGTACTCTGGGAAGAAGGAAGCTCTTTCTACAGTCCTGATCCATCCATAGAAGAAACAAGATGTGACTACCCCACTGAAAAAGGTACTGAACCATGTGGCTAACATATACTAGAATAATGGGCTAATATAAGTTATAAGAGTTAATAGGAAGCCTGAGCTAATGGGCCAATCAGTTTATAACTAATGTAGACCTCTGTGTGATTTCTTTGGGACTTAACAATTGCTGGAACAGAAAACCCCGACAACAGGCAAGTGATTCAGAGACATGAAGATCTGCCTCTCCTGATACTTTTTCAACCTGCCATTTCTGATGGCAGTTGTGACTACTGCATAGGAAAAACATTATAATAATCATGTCATTAAGATGCAAACCTCTGTCTGGGCTTGTGGTAAAATTCTCGTTAGTCTGTTGATAAGGATATAATCAGGGGACTTGCTTGCTAGTCAACCATAATTCCTCTCATTTGCTTCCTCTTCAGTCAAATTTCTCTTCTTGAGCACCTCTTTCTTCTGTTAAACACTTAGAATGAATGTTAGTCAACAGAGTCTTGCCAGCTCTAAGTTACTGACTCAGCAGCTAAAGAGGTGAGTGACTTGAGCAGGGTAGTTTTTAGAGGCCCTGTAAAGCAAAATCATTTAATATGTGTAGGCTTGGAGTAAACTGGGTACCCAAAATAATGGATGGTTTGGAATTAGTCATAAAACAGTGAGGAGAGCAGATGCAGAACAGAGCTCAGTCAGTCATGCATGCAAATGCTGCTGACTAAAATGAAACAGGGCAGATTCATACATGTTTGAGTCTATGATTTACAGGACAAAATGTGGGCTCGTGCATGTTTGGACCCATGACTGATAGGATACAGGGTAGATTCAAGCATATTTGTGTTTACAGATTCATGTATGTTTGCATCTATGATGATAGGACATAAGGTGAGCCCATTTTGCCTTGTGACAACATGGTGGATACTGCCTTCAACAACATCTCTGTGTTAGATGCCATTTGTCTTTCAGTGTTAAGGGTTAATTTTCTGCAGTTCAACACTCATTCTTGCTTGATCTAAGACTGAAATTTCAGTTGTCTGTGAGAAATGACAAACTGTATATCCTTCAGACACCTTTCTGTCAATATTATTTTAGACATGCTCTTTTACCTATCTGAAGTTGAAGAGGCCATGTGGCAAATGGTTCAATATGCAGGCTTTGGGCTCAGACTGCCCAAGACTCAAACTACCTGGGACTCAGACTGCCTGGAACTCAGACTGCCAGGACTCAGACTGCTTGGTGGGTTCAAACCTCAGACTCATTGCTATGATGTTCAACTTCTTTTTTTCCATTCATTCTTTTTTTTAAGATGACTTTTATTTATTTGGTGTGTGAGTATGTGCTGTGGTGTATCTATTGTAGGTACCAGAGAATAACCTGCAACAGGTGGTTCTTTCCTTCTAACAAAGTTCTAGTCTTGGGACCCCATTATAGGAAGTGAGAACAGACTCCCACACACAGACACACACACACATACAGACACAGACACACACACACACAGACAGACACAGACACACACACAGTCTGTGAGGACCCCAAAAGACACCAAGGAGATTGACTTACCAAAATACAAAAGTAAGGTTTATTGTGTGCACAATACAAGCCAGCAGAGACCTCATCAAAGCAACTGGCACAGCAGCGGCAAGAGGTAGGTCCCCTACCCTTCTAGAGGGCAAAGTCCAGAAACATTGCATTAGCATAGTGACAGGTTCAATCCTGATTGGCTCATGTCTAGGGACATTTCAGAAATTTTATTTTCGGACCTCGCCTGTTGCTTGTCTAGTTTTACTATTGGCTGATCTTCGGGTAAGAACATTCTATGGTTATCTGTACTTTCCAGATGGATACCCTGTTATTTTTGCCCCTAACCATTTCTGAAGACTGAAATATTTTATAGGAAACAGCTTACATAAGACAAAAGATGGAGGTGGAGGACAAAATGGAGGAACTTTGGTTCTTCATTCCCCCCTGTTCTTGTAACTATAATGAACCCAATCATGGGTTCCTGACAGTTAACTCATAAGTATCTTTAGTCCTGGGTGGTCTGTAGATTTGTGACTCTGAACACAAATTTATGAGCTATATCATAACAGAACCAGCAGGCTTTGGTCAAATTGGGTTGGGAAGCATTCAGTACCAGGTACAATCTACCCAACAGATATATTAAGGGGTGCTTGTGTCCCACCAACAGGTTGATGTTGATGTGATGTTCATGAATTTTACTAGCTAGTTAAGACTGCAAGGCCCAAAAGTCAGTAACAAAAGCAGAATTACCAGGGGTCCCATAGAGTAGAGATGAAAGTGGTCAGCCAAGGGAGCTATTAAACCAGGTTTCAAACCAACCCTGGCTAGCCTCGCATTCTCTTTTCTGCTTTGCCAGTCCTTCTCTAACTTTAGCCATGTTGTCTTTGATTCTTCCTGAACGATCAGTGAAGGAACAACATTCTTCACCTAACACTGCACAGAGCCCATCCTGCTGTAAGAAGAGAAGCTCTAATCCCCTCCTGTTCTGCAAGGCTACCTCCTCTAGGTGGGAGATAGATTTTTCTATGTGCTCTACATCCACATCTATGGCAACACATAGGCTGTAGTAATATTGATTCTGGGTTACTAGTGATGAGATTCTGGTACCCAATCCCCCCAGCCTAGTGCCTAAAAGTAGGCTAAAGGTGAGGGCTGTCATAGGCTCTCTCTTATGTCTGCATAGCCATGAGGGCTGCCTCCATCCTTGCTGCGTGAGGTCTAGGGACTTCTGATCAGTGTGATAGGTGTTCTTGGAATGAGCCTGACTAATACACAGTATTCCCTGGTTTGGTTTAGGACTTCGATATGCACACAGGGGTAAGCCCCATGGAGCAGGCCCCCCCCCAGGTGTCATTGTGTGGGAGCAAGTGCTGATCCTATGTGAGACTGTGGGTAGACAGTGAAGAATTACAGATGGAAGCTTTATCTGGGGGAACCCATTCTATATATAGTCCCTGCCCAGTCACTTGTAAGGCGTTTTCTGCTCTGTTGCCACCGGCAGAGATTGATGTCAGCCGTCATGGAAATAGTGGCACCAACTGCTAGGCCCTTATAGTAAGGAGGAGCTATATCATAACAGAGCCAGCAAGCTTTGGTCAAATTGGGTTGGGAAGCATTCAGTACCAGGTTCGATCTACCCAACAGATCTATTAAAAGATGTTCGTGTCCCATCAACGGGTTGATATTAATGTGATCATTCGCCTGAATTGGTTGTGGGGTTGTGGGTTGTGGGTTGTGGATGGAACTTGGGGTGATGGGTTGGGGGCCTGAGGGGAATAATGACCCAGTTGGGTCCTATCTAAACCTTCATGGCAGGTGACCGGGCTTTGCAGATGGTGAATGTCAGTACTGGGTCATAGCTAGTATGGTAGAGCCATAGGCCCCAGGTTTTACCAGTTGTTCAATCAGCCAGCGCCTGCCCTTGGTGACTTTGATGACAAGCTGGTTGCAGCACTCTCTAGCAGTTGACCAGGGGTAGTTGGGGTACCACTCCTTATTGTAGAAGGGTCCTCAGTCAACTTATTTGTTGCCTATGGAGCAAGTTTCTATCCTTGTTGGACAGTATTTAAGTCTCCAGTGACAGGGGGCAGCCAGTTAATCCACCCAGTGGACTCACATCCCCATTTGGTGCAGTAGGCATCCCCCACACCCCCACAGGTACCTTGTCACTCCTTGTAGTGAGAGTGGCCCGGACATACATAGAATCCCAAGGATTGAGTTGATCCCCGTCATCCAGGGGTTTTCTATCCATACCCAGGGAATGGTTCCTGGTCTGAGGGGTCCCACCACTTTTCTCCTGCCAGATCACAAAGATCTACTTGGAGGTCAGGGAACCAAGTGTCCTTGGGGTTCTGAGCAGAAGAGGTGTTATTAGCTATGGTACTGTTCTTGCTAACAATCATCCAGGTTTGGTTCCATGGGGAATGGGGACTATGTATGGAGGAGGAAGAGGAGACATTGGCAGCTAGCAGTAGAAACCAAATCAATGGAGCTTGACTGGATCGCCATGGTGAAGACACTGTTTTAGAGATTGGAGGGATGTTTGGATGCCTTCCATGTCCATGTATCTTCTTTGTAGTCCTCGGAGATGGTGAACAGATTGACTGAATGGGTGTGGGAGTAGTGTACCCAGGTGGTGATGCTGTCCACTATGAGGGCCATGGTGTGGTTATTAGAACAATGAATGGACCCTTCTGTCTCAGATCCAAGGTCTTGTGCTGATGTCTGCAAATGAGGACCTAGGCCAGACCTGTGGGATTCAGGGGGAGTGGCTCCTTCATAATTGGGACCAGACCTGTTGGTGGGTTAACTGCAGCCTGTGGGGGGAGTTCAGCATATTCTGGTCATCCACGGTGGAGACCAGGTCAGTCTGGAGGCTTGTTATCATGGGAGGAGATATCCCATACATAATCTTTAAGGGAGTGAGGCCCATCTGATAAGGAGAGTTCCTCACCCTAAACAGAGCAAAGGGGAAGAGAGTCACCCAGTCCATGCATCCATGTCTCCAGAACTAATTTAGTTAAGGTCTCTTTTAGGGTTTTATTCATCTTTTCTACCTGCCCTGATCTCTGGGGTCTATAAGCACAATGGAGTTTCCAATCAGTCCCCACTGCAGTGGCTATTCCCTGGCTTATCTGTGATGTAAAGGCTGGGCCAGTGTCAGATCCAATTATTCCTGGGAAGCCATACCTGGGCAGGATTTCTTCAACTAATTTCTTTGCTACCATGTTGACCATCTCATGTTTGGTTGGATATGTCTCAGTCCATCCACAGAAGGTATCTATGAATACTAACAAACACTTATATCCAATTTTTTCAGGTTTGATTTCAGTAAAATCCACTCCACAATAATACCTGGTCTAGTCCCCCCTCTGTCTAGCACCAGGATTGAAAGGGGATGATACGGCATTGGTCAGTTGGCAGGCACAAAACTGGGACACAATTTGTTCAATAGCTTGACTGCCATTCTGAATTTTAACTTTGGTCCTGCATTTTATGCATCCCCAAATGCGAGAACTGGTGAATCTTTTTGAGTATGTCATGTCCTGGTATAGGAGTTCCTTCTGTTTGTGTGTTGCTTTCATTGGTTAAATAATAAAGAAACTGCCTTGACTTAGTTGATAGGACAGAACTTAGGTAGGTGGGGGGAACAGAACTGAATTCTGAGAGGAAGAAAACAGAGTCAAGAGAAGCCATGGATCCTCTGCTGGAGATATATTCCGGTTAGAATCTCTGGTAAGCCACTGCCATGTGGAGATACAAAGATTAATGGAGATGTGTTAAACTAAGCTATAAGAGTTAGCCAATAAGAAGTTAGAGCTAATGGCCAAGCAG
Organism: Microtus pennsylvanicus; assembly: GCF_037038515.1. Lineage (NCBI taxonomy): Eukaryota > Metazoa > Chordata > Mammalia > Rodentia > Cricetidae > Microtus > Microtus pennsylvanicus. Next base: position 1,000,282 of record NC_134594.1, on the reverse strand, counting down.
TGTTTTAATTAATACAGTTTCTGTGTGGTTTTTTTGGGTGTAAGCTAGCCAGGAGGCTGGGACAAACAAGTGGAGTCCTCCTTCCTCCCTCCAACAATATCCTACCTTCTTTGGCAGGATTACCTGCCCACCAGCTGTTTTCCACTAAGGGTTGAGTCGTAGATCTGCAGGTGTGTAGTTAGGAATCTGCGGTAAGTTCGTTGCTCCCAGCCGGGTCTATTAAGACTGGTGTAACTCTGGGGGCCATCGCTATCAGCCTTTGGCAGGCCTATCAGCCAGGTTATTTCCCTTCTGTACAGGTCCTGAGCCTCTCTGATGTCCAGGGCAGTGAATAATAGCCAACTTCAAAGGTTCCCAAAGGATTCTGTAGGAAATCCAGGCTCTGTTGTTTATTCTTGATTACCTTTTGATGGAGGAGGGTCTTCTGTCTATGTGTTAATTTCATTGGTTAGTAAAGAAACTGCCTTGGCCTTTGATAGGACAGCAGCTTAGATAGGTGGAGTAGCCAGTACAGAGTTCTGGGAAGAAGGGAAGTGAGACAGTCTCCATGTTTCTTCGACCTGAGATGGATGTAGGCTAGAATTTTTCCCGGTATGCCACCACCTCATGGTGCTACACAGATTAACAGAAATGGGTTAATCAAGATGTGAGAATTATGCTGGGCGGTGGTGGCACACGCCTTTAATCCCAGCACTCGGGAGGCAGAGGCAGGCGGATCTCTGTGAGTTCGAGGCCAGCCTGGTCTACAAGAGCTAGTTCCAGGACAGGAACCAAAAAAGCTACGAAGAAACCCTGTCTCAAAAAAAAAAAAAAAAAGATGTGAGAATTAGCCAGTAAGAGGATAGAGATAATGGGCCAAGCAGTGTTTAAAAGAATACAATGTATGTGTTGTTATTTCGGGGCATAAGCTAGACAGGCGGCCAGTAGCTGGGTGGCAGGAACGCAGCCTGCAGCTCCTTCTACAACCTTTTCTTCAGCTATTAGGAGGCCTCTCTCCTTATAGATTGCCTCATGAATATGAGCAGTGGCAAAGACATACCTGCTGTCTGTGTAGATGTTTAGCCTCTTTTATTTTCTTAGTCTTAGGGCTCAGGTGAGAACTATCAACTCTGCCCTTTGTGCAGATATTCCCGTTGGTAGGTGTTCTGCCCGTACAACTTCCGTAGTCATTGTGACTGCTGCCCCCTAGTACCTTTGTCCATTTAGCATGGAACTGATATATCTGTGAACCATATATCTTCAAAATCTGGCAGGGGAGTATCTTTCAGGTCCAGTCTGATGCAATGCACTTGTGCCCATATCCCTGAACAATCGTGCAATGGAGCCTTAAGATCAGGGTCAGGTAGCAGTGTGGCTGGTTGAGAGTTGTTGGGTCTTGGAATGTAATCTGGGCTGGACTAAGGGATAAAACCTGATAGTGGGTCATTCAGGCATTGCTTAGTCAGTCTGGTGGCTGCTTAAGAATCCTCTCTAACTTGTCAGGGGTGGCACTAGTCAGATTTTGTCCCAAAGTTAGCTTGTTTGCATCTTTTACCAGCAGGGCTACAGATGCTATAATGCAGACACAAGGAGGCCAGGCTGCTGCCACAGGTCTAACTTTTTGGACAGGTAGGCCACTGGGTGCTCTCACGGTCCCACTGCCTGAATGAGCACCCCTTTTGCTATTCCTGTGTGCTCATCCATGGATAGGTAGAAGGGCTTATTTACATCTGGGAGGCTGAGTGCTGGAACATCCAGGAGTTTCTGTTTCAGAGTGTCAAATGCCTTCTGAATTTCCTCAGTCTAGGTGAAGTCACCTTTGGTGGCTTCATACAGAGATTTAGCTATTTCAGTGAACTCAGGGATCCAGAGGCCACAGAAGCTGGACCCTCATACATCACCTGGGGACTGTCAGCTTCTAGTGGCCTGTGCTGGTCCTTGAGGTGGCTTCAGGGGTTTAGGTGGGTCTGCCTGTGGTGGGACCTGAGCCTGGGAGCCTTCAGGTCTAAGGAGGATGGAAGATATATGACTCATCTGGTCCCTGGAGGCCTCTTCTTGGAGTTTTAAAGGAAAAACCTGCAAGGTTGAAGGGGTGCAGTCAGATTAGGCAGAAGGAAAGACATAACCCATGGGAGGGGGTCATCGACTCAGTAGATGAGACCCCACCAGGTCATGATGTAAGAAATCTGGTCCAGATGTTTTGTGCAAGGTTGGAAAACAATGTCCTCAACCTTAGGGTATGGGGTGACAGGTTCAGTCCTGATTGTCTCACCTCTAGGGACTTTTCAGAAATTTAATTTCAAAACTTGCCTGTTGTTTGTCAAGTTTTCTTATCGACTGACTTTTGGGTGGGGACATTCTATGGTTATCTGTATTTTCCTGGTGTAGGAGGTTCTTCTGTCTATGTGTTGCTTTCATTGGTTGAATAAAGAAACTGCCTTGGCCTTTTGATAGGGAAGAGCTTAGGTAGGCATGGAAAAGAGAACTGAATGCTGGGAAGGACAGACAGGCTTATGCCATGGTTCTCCTGCCTGAGACAGACTCTGGTTAGACTCATGCAGATAAGCCACAGTCAAGTGGCAATACACATTAATGGAAATGGGTTAAACTTAAATGTGAGAGTTATCCAATAAGAGGCTAGAGATAATGGGCCAGCCAGTGTTTAAACGAATACAGTTTTTGTGTGATTATTTCAGGTGTAAGTTAGCAGGGCGGCCAGGACGAAATGCAGGCTCCTCTCCCTCAACACTTTCCAGATGGCTACCCTGTTACTTTTGCTCCTAGCTATTTCCGAGGAATGGAATGTTTTATGGGAAATAGCTTACACAAGATACAAGATGGAGGCGGAGGACAAAATGGAGGAACTTTGGATCTTCAAAAGCTCATCCTCCCCACTGCAGGGCAGATAAACAGCAACAAAAACCAGTCTTTAGTAGTATGTCTGCAGCAGGGAGCAGCTGATGAAGAAGCTGGCTGGGAGGGAATGAGGCACATGCTAAGAGATGAGGAAAAGATGACCACCTCCAGGTGTTTAGCCACAGACAGACTTCTGAGGATGCCAAGGCCTGGAAGCAGGAGTCAAGCAGTGAACACAGTTCAAACCAAGGGGATATACTGACCTGTAGCGGAAGGTGTGCCCTGCAGTTCAGAGCATCCTGCCAGAGGGCTCTTGTTTCTGCACTGACCTACTCTGGTCACCCTCACCCTTTGTGCCCATATTTGGGGAGTAAACCTCAGGCCTTTTACATGCTAAGTAAATGCTTTACCACTGGGCTATATTCCCAGCCTGTTTTTCTTTTTTCTTTTTTTTCTTTTGAGTCAGAGTCTTGATGAGTTACTCAGGCATAGCCCGGCAAATGGAAGGTCTTCAACAAACATTTGCTAGCTGAATGACAGCACAGGAATGATGGCAGAACAATTGTCTTTTTGAGTTATTTGTCCGTCAGCACGGGGACCCCAGCATTTAATGTTAATGTGGCCACTCCAGCTCAGCACAGTGAGAAGCCTCTCAGACTGACCCCTCCACAGCAAGGCTTCAGTTGAAAGTCAAAAATAAAATAGTTTCATTGCTCCATTTTTTGCTGTAGATTATTTCTTTAGAGCATTAAGTGTGAGAGAAGTTCAGGAATTTATCATATCCCAATCTTTGCTTTGTATTTTAACATTTTCCCACAAGAATGGAGCATTTGTTACAATTGATGAACCTACATTTACATATAATGATTGCTCCAAGAACATGACTCACATTAGAGTTCACTCTTGTGCAATCTCTGGCTTTAGACAAAAAGCCTGTGGCTATGCCATGTGGATCCAGCTGGATAGAACCACACAAACTAATCTTGTCACCTCAAAACTCCTGTGCTCATGAATTGCTTTCTTCTCCCAGACTAAGCCCTGGTATCTGCTGACCTTTCCACCCCCAGAATGTCACATAGTTTGAGTGGACAGTATAGGCCTTTTCAGTTCAGACTAGTTCACTTAGTATCATACTCCAAAGTTTCTTGTGTGCATTTTCTGTGGCTTGATAACTTCCTTTCCTTTTAATGCTGAATAATTTCCAAGCTGTACCACAGTGTATTCATTCACCTACCAAGGACAATTAGTTGTTTTCAAGTTGGGACAATTAGGAATAAAGTTTCTGTAAGCATTGGTATGCTGACTTTTGCATAACTATAAGCTTGTACTCTTTTGGATAAATACTAAATATTATGATTGTTGGATTATGCTATTAATACTACATTAAACCTGGCTTGTTGATCATACCTGTAATCCCAATACTCAGGAGGGTGAGTCAGGAAGTTTTCAAATTCTAGCATATTTTGAGTTATACAATAATTTTCAGGACAACATGGACTATACAGAAAGACTGTGTCAAAACCAAAATAATGAGAATGGAAATTGGGGAGATTGGTCAGTAAATGCCGGGTTTGCTCAGCAAGCATAAAGACTTGAGTTGGTTTGCTAGAATCCATGTATAAAAGTCAAGTGTGGTGGCACATGCTTGTAATCCCAGTACTGGGAAAGCAAAGATTGGAGGGCCTCTGGAGCTCACTGGCTAGTCCACCTAGCCCAGGAAGAGAGCCCAGGTTCCAGTGAGTGATCCCGTCCCCAAAACAAAGGTAGAACATTCCTAAACAGTGACACCTGAGGTTGTCTTCTGCTCTCCACACCTAGGAACTGTGCACATTCAGGGACACCCCTCCCCCACCCATGAAAGAATAACAGTTTTGTGAGAAACTGCTGTGTCGTTTTCTGACACCACTGATGAACAGATAAGTGAGAGTGGGTACTGCCCCACATCCTCGCCAGCATTTGGTATTATTAGTGTTTGGATGTTGGATATTCTGAGAGGCGTTTGGCAGTATCTTGTTTTAATCTGTGATTTCCTAATGATGTGTAATGTTTATGTCTTCATTGTGTATTTCCTGTCTGCATGATTCTTATGATTGTTGATGGAGGGAGGGCCTGCTTTTCGTCCAGGCTGCCCGGCTATCTTACACCCGAAATAATCACACAGAAATTGTATTCATTTAAACACTGCCTGACCCATCATCTCTAGTCTCTTATTGGCTAACTCTCACATCTTGATTTAACCCATTTCTGTTAATCTGTATTTCACCATGAGGTGGTGACTTACTGGGAAAGATTCAGCATGTCTGTCCTGGCAGCTCCATGGCAGCTCTCTGTATCTGCTTTCTTCCTCCCAGAATTCAGTTCTGTCTTCTCTGCCTACCTAAGTTCTGTAACGTGAGTGGGGCCAGGCCTGCTTGTTTGGGTTTCTGTCCTGCCCAGTTCCCCACAACTGTTTAGTTCCAAAGAAAATCACACATAGGTCTCCATAAATTATAAGCTGATTAGCCCATTAGCTCTAGCCTCTCACTGGCTAACTCTCACATCTTGATTAACCCATTTTTTTTTATCTAAGTTAGCCATGTGGCTCAGTACCTTTACTTAGTGGGGCAGCTCACATCCTGCTGCTTCGGTGGTCTGGGCAGGAGTGGGAGGAATCAACTTCCTCCTTCCCAGAATTCTCCTGTTTTCATTACATCATTTCTACTTCCTGTCTGGTATTCCCACCTATATTTCCTGCCTGGCCAATCAGCGTTTATTTATAACATGATTGACAGAATACAGACAATTTTCCAGCACCAAAGTTCTGCCCTATGAGGCCAAACAGTTTCTTTATTGATTAACCAATGAAAGCAATACATAAACAGAAGGCCCTCCTACACCATTTCTCCTTTTCTGTTTATAAAGGAAAAGAAGGCTTTAACTTTAACATAGTAAAATTACATATAACAAAACAGTTATCAGGCAAGAATTACAGTTACAATATTTATATCTATTTTATCTTATATCATAACAAAGGAAAACTATAACTATCTATTCTTCAACTCCATCAAAGACTCTAGAAGGATATAATATTACCTAAGTAATCAAGAAGTAAGCAACTTCCAAAACTCTAGAAATGACAGAGACATCTCACTGCCTGGATAGTCACCCAAAGTTTTTCTGTACCATTGGAACATCCATCTTCAGCCCACAGGCCCATAGTATCCAGCAGATATTTTCATGAAGCAGGAAATTTTAAGGACAGTTCAGTCACTTTCTTCTGTGTCCTACAGAATTTCTCACAGACTCTTTTATGAATCAGGAACCCCAAAGGAACACCTCACCTTTTGTCAAGTTCAGCAGTCATCTCTCTGCGGGTTATTCATGTCCAGTTTATGCAACAGTCCAGGCAAGAGCAGTTTCTTGCCCAAATGACTAAGGAGCCTCTTTGATGCCCATCTTCCTCTTGAAGTAGCTTGATGCTGCCAGGAGCAGATGTGTCTTATTGTCATAAAAAGTCCTAAGTTATTAAAACATTTTAAATGCCATATTCTGTAATCTTTGAAAGATATGAAGAATACCTATCTGAAACATATCTATGCACATCTAGAAAATCTAAAATGACTACAAACTTGACTATTATAGTTGATATCTATTAACCTATATTTTTAAATGAGCTACACAATCACAATACCCTAAGATCAGAAATATATATATAACAAGATTCACCTTAAATTTATATCAATAAAGCAAGATTCATACCAATGCAAATTATTCATATCTATATCATATCCCCTTTAAATGTAAACAAACATTTACAAACAATATTTGGGAATATGGGCACAGTTTTTTCTCTCCAAACTGCTTTGTGCTTGTTGTATGGGGGTGCTGCTAATCAGGTCTTTTTTGGTATATCCTGTGTATTAGGTTCATCTTAGTCAGCAGTTGAGTGAAGTAATTTTCTGAGGGTGTTCACGGCAACCTTTCAGGAGGATGTGGTCCATAATACCATATTGATCTAGAAGTAATCCACAGGGTCTCATCCTCCGTGAAGACAAAAGAAGAACCTCTTTTCCAAAGCACCATATCCATAGACCCAAATTTTGAAGTCAAGATACCTTTATAATATAGATGCTAGATTAGCTATCAGCCCACAAAATGAATTGTCTCTCTGTACTTAGTTTCTTCACAGTCAAAAAATTTAAGGAAAACACAATAATATACAGAATCCAGACTCTTTGTGAATTTTCCATTTTTACGTGCCCTTTTTTTTACTTTCTTTAATCTATAATTATCTGTGCTCTGTCTCTTTAAAGATTTTACCCCCTTTTTTAAGCATTAACTTTATTTTATGACTCTATATATTCTTTATCTTTTCTCTTCCAAGCTTATGTACATTTATTTATCAGGCTTTTATGTCTGAATCTGTCCTATTGTGAATCTGTAATTCTTTACTAACCAAGAGCACTTCTTAAAATTCTAAGCACTTTTTTTTAGTTTTTTTTTTATTGAAAGAAAAAAAAAGAAATTCCCGCCTCCTCCCAGCCTCCCATTTCCCTCCCCCTCCACCCACTCTTTTCCTCCTCCCCCTACTCCTCTCCCTCTCCCTCTCCCTCTCCAGTCCGAAGAGCAGTCAGGGTTCCCTGCCCTGTGGAAAGTCCAAGGCCCTCCCCCCTCCATCCAGGTCCAGGAAGGTGAATATCCATACTGGCTGGGCTCCCACAAAGCCAGAACAAGAAGTAGGATCAAAACCCAGTACCATTGTCTTTGGCTTCTCAGCAGCCCTCATTGTCCGCCATGTTCAAAGAGGCCAGTTTTATCCCATGCTTTTTCAGTCACAGTCCAGCTGGCCTTGGTGAGCTTCCAATAGATCAGCCCCACTGTCTCAGTGGGTGGGTGCACCCCTCGTGGTCCTGACTTCCTTGCTCATCTTCTCCCTCCTTCTGCTCTTCATTGGGACCTTGGGAGCTCAGTCCGGTGCTCCAGTGTGGGTCTCTGTCTCTATCTCCATCCATCGCCAGATGAAGGTTCTATGGTGATATGCAAGATATTCAACAGTATGGCTATAGGATAGGGTCATTTCAGGTTCCCTATCCTCAGCTGCCCAAGGAGCTAACTGGGGACATCACCCTGGGCATCTGGGAGCCCCTCTAGGTTCAGGTCTCTTGCCAACCATAAGATGGCTCCCTTAATTAAGTTATGTGATTCCCTGCTCCTCTATGCAACCTTCCTTTCTCCCAATCATCCCGTTTCCCCAAGTTCCCCCCATTCTCCCCTTCTTACTTTTCTCTCCCCATCTCCCCTTATCCCTGTCCCACCCCACCCCCAAGTTCCCAATATTTGCCTGGCAATCTTGTCTACTTCCCATACCCAGGATAACAACTGTATGTTTTTCTTTGGGTTCACCTTCTTATTTAGCTTTTTTAAGATCACAGATTATAGACTCAATGACCATTATTTGTGGCTAGAAACCAATTATGAGTGAGTACATCCCATGATCCTCTTTTTGGGTCTGGGATACCTCTTGTTAAATGCAGCAAAATGAACCAAACTGCTATAATCTGATACCCTCACTAAAGACTTCTAAAGAAGCCCAAGAGCCACCCTCCCCACAGCTTCAGACTCTGGTCCTGCTGCTGAATGTGGCTGTGCTGTCCAAAGGAATCACTAGTGTTTCCCTCATCTTTAAATTTTCCCACTCTGTACTCTGGGATACCTCATAGATTTTTCTCTTAATGGGTGAAGAAGAGTACAAAGACCCAAGTTACCAAAGAGTTTAGCATTCTATTCTTCGGATAAAGAAATGCAAACATTGATTAACTTCTTTTGTGAATGAACTCTTTTAAAATGTTTTTGATTATTATTTTGAATATTATGTTATTGATTATTAATAATAACCACTATTGTGATTATTATTGGTGGTGGTGGTGGTGGTGGTGGTGTGTGTGCATGTGCCATGGAGCACATGTGGAAATCAGAGGACAACCTGCAGGAGTCAGTTCTCTCTTTCTACCTTTTGGTTCTGGGGACAGTACCCAGATTGTCCAGTTTTACACGGCAAGTGCTTTTGTCCACGGAACCATCTTGCCTGTTCATGTTTCTTTGGCTATTGAGACTGGACCTCAAGCAGCCTGGTTGGCCTTGAATTTACTATGAAGCTGAAGATGATCTTGAACATCTCTCATCCTCTTTTCTACACCACCAAGCCCTGCTTCCTTCCCCTAGATTGGTCCTTGTAAGGAAACTCCCTAATTGCCTTTTGGTTGCCACGACTGATTAGGTGTTTCCCACCCTTTGGTATTGTGACATTTCACTGCTGCCACCTCTAAAGTGCTCAGGTTACAGCCCACTGTCATGTCACCGTCTGGCTCTGTATTCCCCTCATCTCCCCAAATACACCATGTCAGTACAATATTAAAACCACACCCTCAAGTTGTCAATACTACAAACCACATTTCTAGACAGCATGGCACTGCCACTGCCTTTTTCAGCATCCTGTCATTGAGTTACAAGCAGCGTACATTAAATTTCATATGCCCTTTAATTTTTTTATCTCTTCATTTACATGCATCTCCTTTATAATCATTCATTCTGGTAATAAAACCTGCAGAGTTTTAAATTGAGCTGAAGTCCCAAATGCTTTGGTAAAATTTATGTTGCATAATTTTACTGGTTTCCCTAAAAACAAACAGTAACGCAGCTCTTAAGTATTCTACCCAGGGGAGTCAAAGTCATTCTCACAATCCTGGAGGATTTGGGTAGAGGGCTTACCACCCAAGTGTGAGGACTGGAATCCAGAGCCCCAGATATGAAATATAAAAGCAGGGCAGGCATTGGTAACCTCCCTGTAACCTGTAGTTCTCATGAGGTGGACAGGTTATTCCCCAGGGCAAGCTGTATTGACACTTAGTGAATCAGTGAGGCATCTGGGACCTCCATAAATAAAGTGGAGAGCAGCTGAGGTAGACACTGCCTGCATACACAGGTGCCCCCACATGTAAGCACACACATACATATGAAAGAATTTCTCCGGGAACTGGTGAGATGTCTCAGCAAATAAAGGAACTCTTTTGCAAGCCTGATGATCGAAATTTGATGTTGGGAAGGGACAAAGCAGCTTTTGCCAAGTGTCTTCTCACCTCCGCAGGCAGGCCCCTCCACCCATATGAATAATAAGAAAAGTTATCTGGTGTTTGCTATTGACCAATTGTGAGGGAACAATTCAGAAAACAAAGGGAATATAAAAATAATAGAACAAACGATGCAGACATTGGCAGTTTTCTGCAGATTTCACCAAAGTATTTGTGAAGTAGTTTCATGGCACACACCTGGAGGAGCAACTGACCAGTGCTGAACTGTGAGGTCATAGGAGAAAAAAGAAAATTTGTCTGCCTTTCACAGGATCATCAGGATTATGTTTAAGTTTTGGGTTCTGAGTTTGTTATTCATGATTATGTAACATGTGGTATGCAACTTTAGTAAATATCTGTAGTAGGTACTTTTCCGTTGATGTGCAAAAACACTCTGGCCAGAAGCAGCCTGTAGAAGAGTTTATTTTGGCTTATGATTCCAGAGGGATGAGAGTCCATCATGGCAAGGAGGCATGGCTGCAAGTGGCAGGCACAGCACTCAGAGCAGGGAGCTGAGAGCTCACGCTGGTCAATGTAACACTGGAACTCAAACCAAGGATCCCATAAGCTGAGCCTTTCAGCCTCCCAGCCTCCCCACCACTGGTTTTGGGGATCTGAGAGGTGGGCCAGACTAGCTCGGATCTCAATAATGCAGGGTATGAGGATGGGTGAGGATAGGTGGGTTCTGGATGAGGAGGATTGAGACCTGAGTAATTTTTTTTTCCTGGAACACACACACACACACACACACACAGATTGGCATGATGCTTTAGAGAGAAAGAAAGGGAGTTGCTAACTAGCTGTAGTTATAGCGCTGTAAAGTTAGGAAAAGGGTTTAGTTCAAAACAAAAAAAAAAAAAAAGGAAAGTGCATTTCTTCAGAGCACACACAGATTTTAGTTCATGTTTTTAGTTATCTCAGACAAGGAGCAGTTTCCTCTCCTTCAAACACACAGAGGACAGGTGGTGGTGGGTGACCAAGGGTCCAGGGTCTGACTGAGGCTGGAGTGAGACATCAAAGCTTTGGGCCTCTCTGAGGAGTCAGCCTTTCTCTGTAAACACTTTCTCATGCTCGCCTTGACCAGCTTCTCTGTGTGCTCCTCGCTCACGAGGCTTAGCCAGCCTCCGCTTCCCATCACATCCTCTGAGGCCCAGGCTGCCCTAAGGGAGAGACTGAGGATCTCCAAGCTGGCAGCTTGGAAGCTTTCTGGAAGGGACTTGGAGGCAGTTACATTATATACCAGTACATGATTTCTTTTTTTGAAAAATATTTTTATGTTTTATTATTTATAACATTTTTAACTTTAAATATATTTTGATCATATTCTTCTCTTTCTTCAAGTTTTTCCACATCTTTCCTACCTCCCTACCCACCCAAGTTCAAGTTCTTTCTCAAAAAAATGCAGAAACAAAAAAAAATCAATACAAAAAACCATTAAACCAAGAAAACAAAGTAAAATACAACCTACACACACACACACACACACACACACACACACACACACACACACACACTGTGGACTCCATTATATGTGTGCCAGCTGCTCCTGGACATGAGGCTTGTCCTGGAGTGGTTGATACACCCAGTATTACACCACTGGAGAAAATTAATTTTTCTTCTCCTAGCAGATACAAGTGATAGTTCAGTTGTTAACCTTTACCCTAGTGGCTAAGTTTTTACCCATTCATTCATTTATTCACTCATTAAAAAACATAACTAAATAAAATATAATAAGATAAAATAAAAACTGAAGTTGGACAAGACAAACCAACAGAAGGATAAAAGTCCAAGAGAGGGCACAAAAGTCAGAGACCCATGGTTCACAAACTCAGGAATCCTGTAGAAACACTAAACTAGAAGCCTTAACATATACACAGAGAAGCTGAAGCAGACCCCTGCAGGCCCTGTTTACGTTGCTTCGGTCTCTGTGAGTTCATATGCACTTTGGTCATGTTGCCTTAGAGGGCCTTGTTTTCTTGACGTCCTCCATCCCTTCTGGCTCTTCCACTCTTTCTGCTTCTTCTTATGTGATATTCCCCAAACTCTGATGGGAGCAATTTGATGGCGATGTCCCCATTGACAGATGCTTGTTTCAAAGTCTCTCGCTCTCTGCATACTGTTTGTTCCCGTCTACTGCAGGAGGGAGCTTCTCTGATGATGGCTGAACAAAGCACTTGTAGAAAGAACGCTGACGGAGACAGGCAATTAAATTATACATGGTTTCTTACAATAAGTAGTGAGTGAGTGTGTGGACAGTCATTATCTGCTTACCTCCTTGCATGTAGGAAGAAAATGGTGAGAGACTGTCACAGATTCTTTTATGTTTCTGTGATAATGCTCTGACTAAATTAACTTTAGAAATAAAGGGTTTATTTTGGCTCACAGTCCATCATGGTGGGAAGTTCTCATGGCAGGAGTTCTAGGCAGGTGGTTACACTGTGTGGAAGAAGCAGGCAGGCTGGTGTGAGAGAGAGCAGGGAATACTGATGCCCAGCACACTCCTTTCCACAAAACTACAGGACAATCCCATTCACTATTAAATTGGGCTTTTCCATCTCAATGAATTTGATCAAGATAAATTGTGGAAGGCATGCGCAGAGGGTAACTTAATTTAAACTCCTCACAAGGGTACCTGGAGGATATCACACCAGATCATGTCATCCTGATGGTTGACACAAGCTATCACAGTAACTGACTAAACTGTGGAACTGCGTTTCTAGGAGGAAGCAGTGCTTGGGAAGCTCACGGGAAGTCACGGGACTCTAACGGGAAGTCATGGGACTCTCACCTGAAGTCACGGGACACTCACCGGAAGTCACACATATTCTTTGAGTTCCAGGTTTTGTGAGTTCGCAGAGTAGAATAAAAGAGGGGGGAAAGGGTCTGACTTGGTATGGACTTTATAGTTTGTGGAGCAAAACTTCTTCAGATGTTCAATAGTAACTACCTTTTTTCAGCATCTCAAAGGAAAAAGAAATATTTCTAAAGAAATGCAAAATGCAAGACTGGGGGTAAAGCTCAGTTGGTAGAGTGCTTGCCTGAGATGCAGAGCTTTGAATTTGGTTCCAAGCTTTGGGTAAAACAGGTGTGGTAGTGTGTGCCTGTGAGCACAGCACTCAGTAGAGGGAGGAAGGAGGATCAAGAACTGACAGTCGTTCTTGAATGCATTGTAAATTCAATGCTAGGCTGGGATATGTGAGCCTCTATCTCAATTTTAAAAAGTAAAGGAAAAGTTTGATATAAAGTACATGACACATACTATGTAACAAAAAATTGTTTTTTAAATGGCATAAACTCAGCTTCATGGAGAATCTATTCTATTGGCCTTACTCCTCTCACTCCAAACCAACTCTTGAAGATTTCAACACAGTCAACTCTAGCTTACAGGTTGGTGTTCACTGGCTGATTTGTGCTTGGGAAAGGTTGTTGTAGTTTAAATATTTACTTTATTTTTAGTTGTGTACATATGTGTGTAGGTTTGTGTATATCTTATTGTAGGGTCCCTGGAGGCTAGATGAAGGCATTGGAGCCTTTGATCTGGAGTACAGCCCCTTGTCAGTACAGTTTAAAAGGAGTGACATTATAGGTCACATCTAGTGCAGCAGAGAAAAATAAGGCTTTTGTAACCATTAATTAGTCATTCTTTGAACAAATATTTGTTTGGTATCATTACAAATTTCACAAAAATTAAATAACTCACCCCAAGTTTCTAATTCATTTTAATTAATTAATTGCTGAATTGTGCCAAAAAATCAATGATCTTTCCATTTTTGCATTTTAAATTGTACATATTTCAGGAGATTTAATCTAATTACTAAATATACTAAAATAAGCATTTTCTTGTAGGATCATGTCCAGATGAAAGCTGCAGAGAGAAGAATATGATTGAATTATCCATTGCTATTCAAATTTAAAGAATTATATTTGCTCATATAATTTATGAAAGTATAAGAACCCAGATCATTGGGCTGAGGAGTTGGCTCAGTGAGTAGGATGCTTCTTATACAAACATGAGGATCTGAGTTCAAATACCCATCACGTATGTAAAACCAAGATGTGGCAGAATACATTTTTAATCCCAGTGATGAGAAAGTAGAGACAGGAGGATACCTGGGGCTTTCTGATCCATCAATCTACTTAATTGATAAGTCATTATCTCAAAAATTAAGGTGGACTGAGGAGAACACCTATCTATTGTCAATCTGCCCTCTAGATGTATGCATATAATAATCAAACATATGTACTTTTCCTACCAGGAACATATATACACAGGTCTGAATGTATGCACACACACACACACACACACACACACACACACACACACACACACGTACACACGTGTGTGCACACACACATCTACCTTTTGGTCATTTTGGTTAAACACTGTCTTTGCATTTTCTCCTCCTCCTTGATCAACATCATTTTCATAAGCACACATAGGTGGAAGAATTACTTACACAGTGCCAACTTGACTACAAGCTCCTCCGACTTTCTTAATCTTTGTCTTTGGTATATGAATATCTGGAAACTGCCAGTTCTTTTCTGATCATGACTATACTTCATTCGGGTGCTGCTCCACTTGGAGCAAACAAAATTTATCTGTTCTCCAGAGAGAAAAGTGAGGGTGTAGATGTTTGGTTCTCTTTGTTTCCATTAACTTTCAGAGGAAGGATGCCCTGGTGAAGATATTCCTGTGGTGGGGAGACTGGAATGTTGAGTGAAAGATGCCCTTGCTCAAAATCTGAATAGCCTTGACTCCTGGATCCAAAGGCACCCATTCCGTGGGATCACTCTGTGATGCTTCCCTGCACTAAGGTACAGGGCAATCAATTTGCACTTTAATGGAGTTGCATTGTGAACTTCATCCCCATGTCATTTCCATGGCCCCTCAATGTCCTCCTTCTTAATGGGTTTCTGGGTCATTTTCCCCTCCAAAATTCATTTATAGGACTGAAGACTTTATATGAAATTATGTTTGTCTTTAAATTATTAAAAATTTAACAAATGTAGGCAATTATAACTACAAGTAATCCAATTTTGCAATGAAATTTTCAGTATACACTTTGGTTTATTATCTCAAGGATCTCTTTCTTCATCCCCCAGGGCTCCTTAGACTAGCAATGACTGCAGAGGATGCATATTCTAGAGCATTCATCGGGCCCCGAATTCTCAGTCTACCCAGCAAAACCCAGACAAGCCGTGCACTAGTCAACTTTCTATTGCTGTTATAAAGCATAATGACCAAGGCAACTTAGAGAAGGAGGGTTTATTTGGGATAATGGTCCGGAGGGATGGGAAGCCATCCTGGAGGGAGAACAGTTGATAGATCTTGAACTACAAGCACAAAACAGAGTGAGTGAACTGGGAATGACAGGAAGCTTTTGAAACCTCAAAGTCCACTTCCAGAATCACCTCCGGAGACACACTTCCTTTAGCAAAGTCTACCCAAACAGCACCATCCACAGGGGACCAAGTATTCAAATGCCCGAGACCATGGGTGACATTTTATTGAAATTACCATAAATCCCATAGAGGAAAAAAAATCAGTTTCAAGTCCATGTATACCTCCCAGTCTTAGACCACAAAAAGTTTGCAAGAAGGGAAAGTTAGGGTTGAGACTATGGCTCAATTGATAGAGTGTTTGCCTATCATTCTCAAAATCTTGAGTTGGATTCCTACCACCTCATGAACCACACATGACTGCATACTGCTGTAATTTTTGTTTTTGGTAGGTGGAGAGTGGAGGATCAGAAGCTGAAGGTCAACTTCTGCCACATAGTAAGTTTGAGGCCAGCACAGGACCCAGTATTGCAAAGGAAAAAAAAATACTTGTGGAGACAGCATAGTTGATAAAATGTTCCCTTTGCAACCCCAATGCCCTGAGATAGATCTCCCAGAAGCAACGTAAAAAAGCTAGTCGCCGTGGCCTGGGCTTGTAATTCTAATACTGGGGAGGCAGAGGCAGGTACATCCCTGGAGCTTCTTGGCCAGTCTACTTCTTGGTGAGTTTCAAGCTTTTGAGAGAGCCCTTTCACAAAAACAGGTTGGTGAGCAGTTGAGGAAAGACACCTGGCATTGAACTCTTGTCTTCACGTGCAAACAAATGTGTACATTCATATAAGCACATGTGTGCATCAATACAAACATATGTGTACATCAATACAATCACATGTGTGCATCAATACAAGCACATTTACACAGTGGGGGGAGAGGAGGGGCATGAGGGGAGGGAGAATACTAGCCCTCCATCCTGGAACCAAGAAAAGAAACAATGTAATCTACAATGTAAAACAACGGTGGCTGACAGAATTTAGGAAGATACAAGATGTCAGGCAACTGCCTTTGTTTACTTTCAGCTGATAGCCCTCTCCAGCCATAGTGTGTTTCTATTTTAGGGCTTTACAGATTGAGGTCATGTATTTTTCCTTGTCATCAGGAACCCAAAAGAAAAAAGGTTATTTACTGAGCTATGGCACAATTAAGATTTTACATTGTCACGTCTCTGGTTTGTTGTGTTTTGTCAAAGATGTGTCTGATGTCTATTGTTCTTATTGTTTTCAGCCATCCTTGATTTTAACTCAGCTTTCAAAGAAGAACTATCTCAGCAGGTGATTATTATCCTTTCCCCCTTAAATCCTTTCAACTATAATTTAAAAAGATGTCCAAAGAAATTACTATTTTGACATTTACTTGTAGCATATTTGTGACCTTACTGCAGAAGGGCACCTGTGTTACTAATGCTGTTTATCTTGCTACCTGTGCCCAAAAGATAGGAAGTAGGCTCAGCTTTGCAAAATCTTTAACCTCCTGCCCCCACCCCCCATAAGTTCATTGTTAAAGAAAAATGCATAGTAAGACGAATACACTTCTAAAAAAGAAATCTAAACTAATACATGGTGTATACTGGGTAGTTTTATGTCCACTTGAGACAAGTTAGAGTTATCTGAGAGGCAGGAGCCTCAACTAAGAAAATAGCTCTATTAAGACTGGCTTGTACAAAAGTCGGAAGGCATATTCCTAAGTAGTGATTGATGGAGGAAGGCCCAGCCCATTGTGGGTCCTGTCATCCCTGGGCTTGTGATCCTGGGTTCTAGAAGAAATTAGGCTAAGTCATATGGAGCAAGCCAGTAAGCAGCACCCCTCCATGGCCCTTGCTTCTGCTTTCAGGTTCCTGTCCTGCTTGAGTTCCTGTGCTGACTTCCTTCCATACTAAACAGTGCTGTGGAAGTATAAGCCAAATAGACCCTTTCCTCCTCAAGGCTTTGATCATGGTGTTTTCTTACAGCACAGAAACTTTAACTAAGACACCATGCTTGCTTAAACTTTTGTTTTATTTTTTTTTATTTTTTGAGACAGGGTTTCTCCGTAGCTTTTGGTTCCTGTCCTGGAACTCCCTTTGTAGACCAGGCTGGCCTCGAACTCACAGAGATCCGCCTGTCTCTGCCTCCCATGTGCTGGGATCAAAGGCGTGCGCCACCACCGCCCAGCTTAAACTTTTAAAATGGTTGAGAAGGAAGAAGAGTGACTCTAGAGGTCAAATGGAGGAAAAGGTCAACACTAGCTCCATGGGCGCAATCACCAGTTTCTTGTTTATCTTTGGGAAGTAAAACAATCACCATCTCATTATTAAATAACAGCATGGTTAATTCCATTCTGTTTTGCTAAACAGACATGTTATCAAAATGCCTTCTGAATATTTATATCTGTCCTCGTAGACTAGCACTACCTCCACACTGGCTGGATGAACATTTCTCTGCAGTGGGCAGCAGTTAAAGAAGAGACTTCTAACTTGTCACAGTGCTGAGAGTGAGTGAAGGGTGCTCAGTTCTAAATGAGACATTTCTATCACCTCCACCCAAGGCTCAGGGAGCACTGCCAAGTGTGGGAAAGTGGAGGACAAGGAGGACAGGGAGGACAGGGAGGACAGGGAGGGCAGGGAGGGCAGGGAGGACAGGGAGGACAGGGAGGACAGGGAGGGCAGGGAGGGCAGGGAGGGCAGGGAGGAGAATTATGAAATACTGTCATTTGGACACGGCCTGACTATTGCATCCACAAAGTCACTGCAGCTAGGGATTCTGGCACAAGGTCTAAGCAGGGCCAAGCCAACAAGATAGCTCAATATTCCAGCACAAATCAGGCTTAGTCAATCATAGAGAAAGAAGAAAAGAGAGCTATAAAGGCAGAAAAGTGAAATGTTGGGTGAGAGTTGGGGGTGACAGGGAAATTGGTCATGGCTATGACCAAGATACATCATATAATGTATGAAGCTGTCAAAAATTAAATAGAAGATATTAAAAAATTAATAACTCAGAATCTGTTCTAAAAGTTCCCTTGTGAGACATGGCGCTGTGTTCATAGGTGCTTGTGCCTGTCCCCACAAGCCTTCTCTCATGGAAACCTGGATGGCCCTAACCAATTTAGAGCCACTACCTTATTCTTTGACAAATGTATTCGGAGCCCCTTTCCTGACTGGCGTGGTGAGACTGACTTGTCTGGGCCACCATCTTCTCTCACTCCTAGAACTTTTAAAACTGATTGCACAATAGGAAGTGATTCACAATGAGGAGACATGAGATTACTACCTTGACAATAAGGCTTCCAGGAAGGCCTTTATGTATTCAAACACTTCACACTACAGTTAACAGTATACACACTGCCACAATAAGTAATAAAACTCACTTAAATGTTCAGTAGCAGAGCCTCTTAAAAGAACCAGACCCGTTTTTGCCATTGGCATGAGCCAGAGAGCCATCTCTTAAAGGAGTTGTGCCTCTGCTTGCCCCCACAGATAGAGCCTATCCAAGAAAAGGTGGTTACCAAGAAGCCAAGTTTGACTCTGATTTTGTGTTTGGAACCTCCCCACCCCTTTTAAAAGACTTTATCAGGTTTTATGTGTCTCTAAGTTGGCAGACATTTGGGTGCTATTTGTAGGTAGTTTTTTTTTTGCGGGGGGGGGGACTATGGTCAGCTCTATTTCTGCCAGCAACTTACTAATAAACAGAGACATCACTAATTATAGACACTTGACACAAAAGCTTAGGCTTGTTACTAGCTAACTCTTACATTTTAAATTAATTCATATTTCTTATCTACACTGTGCCACGTGGTTCGGTACCTTTTCTCAGTGTAGCAGGCCCATCTTGCTTCTCTCTGTGTATGCTCATGACTCCCAGACTCCACCCTTCTTGCCAGAGTTCTCTGTTTGCCTCTCCTACCTAATATCTACCTGCCCAGTAATTGACCAGTAAACTTCTTTATTAAACCAATCACAGTGGTATATTCAAACAGTGTAAAGGAATATTCAACATCCCATGCCATTGCCAGCAGGAGGCTGTCAGGCACAAGAAAGGGCCCTCACTTGTACACATATCTGCACCTCCGATGCCATAGCCAGCTGGGCACTGTTCCACCACAAGTGAGGGTTCAAGCCAACCATTTTGCCTGTTCTCTGTGCTCCCCTATGCCAAGAAAGGCTCCACTGTGACTCCTGGAACTGTTCCAGGACCAACATCTTCATGCCAGCCTGCCCCCTCAGGAAATGCCCTGCTAACAGCCAGAGGAAGGCTCCTTTGTGGGAGAATCTGGGCCTTTCCTACATCACCCAAACAAGCAACTCAAAACTCATTTCCTTGGCTGTGCTTTCTTTCCCAGAGGAAAGAACATCACCAGCATCATCCCTGAAAATTGGCAGGAGTGTCTGCACTAAGCCTGGATAAAGATATGGTCTGATCTTGAACTTCTGTAGCATTGCTGAAACAATTTTTGCTATGTCTATAGAGCTATTTAGAAAACTCAGGTGATAGTGGTACCATGACCTTTCCTTGAGGCTGTTGAAGCCTATGCACATACTAATGCTACAGCAGCTTTCACAACAGAAGAAAGAAGATCGGGGTGATTTGATTCTTACCTGGGATAGTTTTATGCCTCTGACTTTTCACTCTTCTGTGCCAACTTGCTTCTGGCTCCTCTGCCTGTTGGTTCCTCAGGGAGTACTTCCCTCACCTGCTACAGCATGTGTTTGTGACACGAGCTGGGACTTATGATGCACTTGTGTCTTTGTGGCAAAGAAGCCAAGAGAGGTTCCAGAATTATGTGACTTTCTTCTGAATCTTGGCTCTGCATTTGTCTTATTTTGTGTCATTGGACAGTTACTTTTCTCTGTCTTACTTTCACACTTGATAAAATTTGAAAAAATCCCCCCAAAACAAATAATCAAAAATACCCTAACAAAAAATAAATATCATGGATATAAAGATTCACATAGATCCAGGCAATTGACTAATTCAATAAAAACTCCTTGTACCAAAGTGAATTTTGAGCTTCTTAGGAGTAGGCTTTGAGGTTGTTTTGCCCATGTTTCTGCAGACCTTAAAGTCCACTAATTGTTTAATGATCAATTAAATGCTGGCCAAGATAAATGTCTGATTCCCTGAAGTTCCAGAAGTTAGGGAATCAAATCTGCTGTGTGACAAGAGAAGCTGTCCAGAGCTGTATGTAGTGTGATATGTCACAAGAGTTCACCATGAAGACTCCACCTTGTGAAACTGCAGATACACATGGAAGGAGAGAGCCTAAATTAAGATGACTGAAAAAAGAGCTCTCTGCTAACTAGCAGCCATACAGGGAAGTGTTTTCCTGGGTCAGCAGACAAAGGTCAGTGATGGAGCTGTGGTCTAAGGGCAACAGGCTCCATCCCAAGCTGTCGATAGAACTTGGCAACATTGTTTCCTTAGTACTGGTTCTACAGGTATGAAAGAAACAAAATTGAGGGGGCCCACGGATCTTGCACCACCCTTTTGGATGGATACTGAGGTCAGGCAATTGTGTGGCATGATTGGAATCTCTGCAAGGAGCTAAAGCCTAAGGTGCAAATCTCAGAATGTATGAGATGTAAGAATCATGGGATATGGGATGCCCATTGAGGAAAACTCTAGGCAAAGAGAGAGGCTGTGTGTGTGTTGCAGGTAGCAAAGCTTGGGAAATTAGACACATATCCTTTGAAGCCCATATGAGTCTGTCACAAGCCCCAGATACCACACTTGGAGCTACAGGATTTGGTGTTTTCCCTACTGGGTTCTTTTATACCTTGCTTTGTCCTGATTTTTCCTTGCTTTCTCCAATTCCTACACTTTGGAATGGGCATGTTGATTCTGTGCCAGGATATGCTGAAATATTTTAATTCAGGTTTTACTTTATAGGCTCAAACAGTTAAAAGTTTATGTTGAGTCTCAGAAGAAACGTCTAAACAGTATTGAAACTCTTCAAGAGTACAGGGACTTTTGAAGTTGGACTGAACACATTTTGCAATATGAGATGGCCATGAGCTTGTGGTGGCAAGAGGTAGAGGTGTTTTGGGGTGTTAAGCTGACAAAGTGTGGACTTATAGAATTTAATACTGATTGTCCACTTGACAGAATCTAGAATCACTTATAAGACAAACTCTTGGACATGTCTATGAGGAATTTTCTAGTTTGGATTAGTTGAGTTGGGAAGATTCTTCTTAAATGTGGGCAGCACCATCCCATGGGAGGGGGCTCATACTGCATGAAGAGTGGAACACAAGCTGAACACCAGCATCCATTACTCTACGTTTCCTGACCATAAACACAGCGTGACCCTGCTCTATGCTCTGGCTGAGGTAACTTTTTGTCCATGATGGACTGGACCTCAAGCTCTGAGCCTAAGCAAACCCTTTCCCTCTTAAGTTGCTTTTGTCAGGATTATGTGCAGCCAGCAAGAGAGCTAATACAGGCTGAAAACATACTTAGTATTAGCGTTGGCTTTACACTGTCTTGTTTAGATTGGGGGTATAACTCAGTAGAACACTTGCACAAGAAACACAAGAGAAGCCCTGAGTTTAGTCACTAGTACTGGGGGTGAGAAGTAACCAAAAGGGGGGCACTTTACTCCTTTATTTTTTCTCATGAATGCCTCTTTTGTATCTGTAAAGATAACTCTTGTTGTGTTCCCCTGCAAATCTTTCTTGTCACCTCCTAGAGGCCGACTGATATATATATATATATATATATATATATATATATATATATATATAAAGAGAATAGTTTCAAAGTCCACATCATGCATCAGAGCATGGGGTAAAAGTGTTTTTAAGAAGACCCTGGGGCAAAACTAACATTGGTAGGTCCTTGTTAACTAAAGTCCATGGTTCACATTAGGGTTTTACCCTTGCTTTGTGGATTTTGACAAGCATGTATTAACAGGTGTTTACCACAATAGTATTATATAGATTATTTTAAAATTTCTGGTTTCATGAGGTTTCTTCTCTGTCTTTCTTTTCTTTTGAGACAAGGAATCACTATGTATTTTAGTCCCATTTCAAATTTGCAATCCTCCTGCCTCAGAATTCTGAATGTTAGTGTTACAATCATGTGCTACTGAACCCAGCTCATCTAGTGGTTTTAAAATGTGATTGAATATTACCTCATGACATCTTTAGTGAAGATACCAAATACTGTTCCTTTGTTTAGACGCTCAGATCCTATGGCTTCTTGGCCAGGAGAACTTAAAGTTAGAACGATGTGCTTCTACCAGTGTCTCTGCCTTAGTGTCCCTACCTATTTCCCTATGACTACGGGTGCCATTATGAGTCCTTGGGCTGTAGGTTCAAACTCTGGAGCTGTCTGTTCATGTCACAGAGATCAGCAGTACTTTACTGATTCTTAAATTTTGGTGTTTCTTTTTGTGGGTATGTGTGTTATGTGTATGTTGTATATGTGTGCCTGCATAGACGCGTGCTAATGAACTTTGATCATGTGAATTCACGTTGAGGTTGACATTGGGTGTCTTTTTTATTGTTATCTACCTTATTTATTTTATATTTTTACATATGTTTATTTATTTATTTTGTGTGTGTGTGTGTGTGTGTGTGTGTGTGTTTAGCATGTGCTTGTCAGGGTGCTTCCATGGGGGTCAAAGGACCTTTTTCTAAGTTGTGGGTCCTGGAGCCCAAATACAGGTGTTGAGTCTTGGCAGCAAATACCTTGAACTGTTGAGTTATTTATTGTTTCTACACGATCTGTGGACACGTCAGGCTAGGAGCACTGAGAACACAGTGTTTTCTTGCCCAGGCCTTCCCTTCTCTTCTTCCTCACACTTCCGTGGAGACTCTTCCTAGAATAGTTTAACAGGGATTCCTTCAGCATCACGTACCTAGAATGCCAGAACTTCAGAGCATGCTCAGATCACCGGCGCTGACAAAGAATTTCGCTTTTCTAAAAAATGCTTTTACCACAAGCCATAGAGTTTGTCTTTTAAAGAATGTGGATGTATAGCTATGTGACGGCTCAGGTTTGTACTGGGTTTCACTTTCTTTTTCTATTCACACTAATATTTTCACTCGTGTTTAACACATTGCCTTGCTCTTCTCACACATCTCTGTCTCTGTGGGAATTTACTTCCTGGACTTTGGAAGTGGACCCTGTTACTGTCCGACCTGCTTGAGTTCCTTTTCTGTTCTTCTCACATTTGTTTGTTGTTAATAGACTTCCATCTTTCTAAACAAATCACTTTTCTGTTTTCCATTTCTTGACTCATTACTCTCAGGAAGTAGTCAGAGCTCATCGCGGGCAGAGCTCTTGAGTCCAATATACCATCTGCCTCCTTCTCGTATTTTAGTTATCCTATGTTTTATAGAGCCATGGCCTCAACCCTTTAGAGTTGAATGGGACCTTTGGGAGCAGGCCAATTCCATCATTTCACAGATGAGAAAATTGAGCCTTAGGAAGGGATGGATTGCAATTTGCCTAACTTCCTATAGCTAGTGAGTTAGGGGCTTGGATCAGACTGTTGCACTCTTAATTGAGCCCTCCTGCCAATATGCCCACCCCATCTACACTGGCACTAATCAACTTTTTCATTTTCCTTAACATATTCTATGTATGTCTTCCCCTGGAAAGCATACACATTTCCACAAACACTCAGACAGCCTGGCTCTCTGGCTTTTTCCCTCTTGTTTGGGGGAATCTATTTAGATTGTGTTTTGGGCCTGAATTGGGTCCTCGAATCCTGATAGTTTGGGAAGGTGAGGCTAAAATTTAGACAGGAAATGATGGAAATGAATTGTATAGTGTTCTGCTTGGATGGTCAGCATCGATAACTCAAGCTCTACACCAGACAGAAATCCAACCTGGAGCCTTTCTGAAAGGAAATTCTGATTTTCCGTATGTGGGTTATTCTCTCTAGGATCACTTGCTATATGGAGGAAAAGGTAGCCACACTGTTACTGCTCTTAAACAGACATGGGTTCAAAGTGTCATCATTTCTTTATTAGCTGACCATCTTCCAGATGAAGCACACTTACAAGTAGAATTAACTGGAAGAAATTGATTCTGATATTCACAACCCATCCTCTAGTGGTCTCCTCAGACAGCGTGCTCTAGTGAAAAGGACAGGTTGCGGTTTTGGGAAATGATGCATCTTAGCCTCCATCCTGGTGTGTTATCCTCTCCTGAGGTCAAATGTCAGCTGATTCAGAACGAGAGGGTCATCCTCAGTAAGTTCATACACTACACCATGTATTCTGTTTATTAATTCAAGTGGCCACTATGTCACTTCAACAAATACTTACCTGGGCTGTGATAGTGTTCTGTGGGTAAAGGGCTGTGGAGCTGTTGAGAACCCATGCAAAGACCGACACAGCAGCATGTGTGTGTGATGTCAGAGCTTCAACAATGAGATGGAAGTGGAGACAGGAGACTCCCTGGGAGCTGGTGGGAAGCTAGCCTGGTCACAGAATGGTGAAAAAGAGGCCCTGTGGAATCTGGGGACTGACACCAGAGGTGATCCTCTGATCTCCACATGTGCTGTGGCATGTGTGCCCCACCTCCACATACCACAGCATACATGGACAAACATAGACTCAAAATAAACAACAAAATAAAACAAAACAACAGAACCAACCCTCTGAATATGAAGGGAGAATTTTGCATTGGAAGCATAAGATACAGTAAAAGCCAAGAATTGTTAATTCTACATAAGTAGCCACTTTCAGAAATCCTCTAAATTTCACTAATCTTTTGCTATGCAAAGTGTGACATTATTTTTAAAGGCCTTTGCTCTCAGAGACACTTGCCAATATTGTGGGTCTGTTCTTACAGGCTAATTAAAGACATTTGGCCCTTGGATCACAACACATCATCAAAACAAAATAGAGAATCTGTTGCCTTATATATTGTGTCTGGTGCCACAGGGAGAAATCTCCAACTTTCTTTTAATCCAATTGACATATGCAATATTTTTATGGAGCAGCAAAATTCCTTACTTCATCAAACTGGTTTATAATAATGGAATTCTAGGTCAGATGTGAAGCAACCAGTTGTCTTTCTTTTTATTCCTGCAGTTGGTACAGCAAACAGGGCTTCTGAATTAGTTGAGGGGCAGACTGGAAAGAGCTTGACTTCTGAATTATTTCCAGCAATGGGCTAGTGACTCACTGGAAATTATATAGCCTTTAAAAAAACTGCCTTTGTCAGATTGTCTGTGTTCTGCTGGCTAAGATTGAAGGCCGAACCAAGTTAAGCCAGCTCTTTGGAGGTGGCTCTGTTGCTTTTGTCCTGCAATTTTAACATTTTCTCTAGTATTTAAGTACCCTGTCCCTAACAAGCTGCAGATGTTGCCCCGGGATAGGCAAGTTGAAACTGGCTGCGCATTTCAATGGGACTGTGATGCCTTTGGGATCTCCATAAGTAGAGTTGTATTGAAAACACTGGACAACTGTAAGTTACCAGTGATCAGAGGACTTGGCTCCAGGCTTGATGCTTTCCCTACAGGCTGAATGTGAGCACTCCCAGAAGATCTGTTGAGGAGCTGTGGAACTCACCGGTGAGCTGGGGCATTCCAGGTCTTCATTTCTTTATCCACTCACCTTGTGAGGATGTTTTACTGAATCAGCATCTAAGGACTTCCTATCACTGTGTGTTCAATCCCCCACCCTTTTGGGTGGCAGTGGGTACTGAACCTGGGACCTGATGCATGCGTGGCAAGTACTGTGCCATTGAGTTCCATCCACTCTCCAACTCATTTAGTTTTATGTTACGGCATGAAGGCTAGTTTTGCCAGGTGATTAAAAACTAGAGTCACCTGGGAAGAGGAAACATCAAGTGAGAAATTCCTCCACCAAACAGGCCTAGAGGCATATCTGTGGGAATTTTTTTTTAATTGTTATTTGATTCAGGAGGGTACCAGCTCACTGTGGGTGGTGACTCTCCTAGGCAGATGGGCCTTGGCTGTACAAAAAGTTTAGCTGGGAAAGCTAGGGGTAGCAGGTAATTAAGCAACATGTTTCTATGGTCTCTGTGTAGTTTCTGACTTGATTTCCCCGATATGAATTTCCTTGATATGGATATAAGCCAAATAAGCCCTTTCATTCCTCACGTTGCTTTTGATCATGGTGATTATTACATCAACAGAAAGCAAATGGGTTTGTAAAAGACTATATATCATGCTGGACGTTGTGCCACACACCTGTAATCCTAGCACCCAGGAAATGAAGCTAAGACAGCTTGGGCTATATAGCAACACACAGTCAATGTGCAACACACAGACACACAATACACACACACACACAATGAAATCTATAAATATTTTTGAGGTGATAATCAAGATTAACCATTATATTGACCCCCTCTAAAAAGGTCTGTATTCACATCTCAGTTCTGCTACTTACCATCTATAAGGCTGTGGAAAAGGACTTTGTGAAAAATCCCTTCCGCTCTGCAGTTCATTTAGATCAACACCACACCTGCTTCCGGGTAACCTAGGACATCTCCTCCCAACATTCTGCACAGGAATCACACAGCTCCTTCCAGCTGTAATCTGTGATGCGACCCCAAGAGGGTGGCTTGCTCCTGCTTTTGAAAAAGCCATGTTTAGATGGCTGAGTGCTGTTAGCAAAAATATTTGCCCAGTACTTATTTTTCTGTGTTGTTGTCTTCCATACCATGTCGCATGCAATTGGGCTTATCATCAATAGGAAGTGTTGCACGAGTGGTGTTTTAGTTCCTCTTCGTGCTGTGGTAAATACTTTGAGAAAAGCAACAAAGACTTTATTTTACCTCACAGTGCATGGTACAGTCCGTCATAGCAGGGAAGTGAAGGCAGCAGGAGCTTGGAGCTGGCGGTCACATCGCATCTACAGCCAGGAAACAGGAAGAAGAATGCGTGCGGGAGTTCAGACTCCTCTGTTTACACAGCTGGGATCTCCTGCCTCAGGAACGTTTACACTCACAAATAAGGTGGGTCTTCACATGCTTGTCATAATCAGGCGAATCCCCCACAAGCATGCCCAGAGACCCATCTCCCAGGTGACGATTAACACTAAACAGTAACAAATGGCTGTAGAAAGATCTTGAAGGAGAAATATCACAATGGCAGAAGGTTTTGAAGCAATCAAGCATTGTTTGTCTTCCTGTGCTGAAGAATTTGAAAGAGGGAATAGACTGATTACATCACTCTTCTTGTGACACTTAAAAATCATAAGACACAAGAGGCGGGGCCTGGATGTGGCTATTGTTGTAGGTAATGGCAAAGAGAGATGTCTGACAATGTCTCAGCTCTGACTATCCAGATGGCCACCTGTACCAACCAACCTCACTAGTTCTTGCCCCTGCGCTTGATTAAGGGCTAAAAACATCCTCTTGGAAGTTCTTGGGCCAGTTGACTTGGGGTTTACAGTGATGAACAAGAGACCCTGTCTCAGACAAGGAGGATGTGAAGACTGACACCCGAGGTTGTCCTCAGACTTCTACACATCCGCATACATACACACATTCCCTCTCTCCACACACACACACACACACACACACACACACACACACACACACACACACATACACACACACACAGCCCACATCCAAGTGGGAAGATCACTGCCTAACAGTTTCTGTGAAGGAGGAACACAATACTGGGACTGTCTTCCTCCTCACGTGTGGGTAGATGGACAGAGTCTTGCTTGCCAAATCTCAGTCTTTGTGTAGGGTAAATTACTACTTCTGGTGATCACAAAATTAGCATCTGACATTTCCTGCAAATGCCCCACGTCTTAATACAGAATTAGCCTACCCAATAACATTGTGTTTAGAATATAAATGTTTGGATCAAAAGCCAAAATTGTGTATGGTTGGGGGTGCTAGTCTTCCTCCATATTTTATAAAATTCAATAAACGTTAATGAGGTTAATAATAAATAATTAAGAAGGAACATATTAAGGGGGAGTGTAAAGAGTCAGGGATGGTGGATTATAGCAGTTCTGAAAGTTATCTGGAGGAAAAATAGGAAGTTACTCTGTAGGGTTTGCCCACGCCACTGTAGACATTTTCTGGTTTTTGAAGCCAGGGCCATGCTTCATTCTGAAGAGGGCAGGAGAGTGGGAATTACTGGGCTACAAGGTGGTTTCCTAGGTAAAGGTGTTTGCTGCCAAGTCTGATAACCCAAGTTCAATCCCCATTCTTCCTTAAGTTCCTTTATTGGGTATTTTGTCCCAGCAACAAAATGTTACATAAATATTACATATAATATTAAACTTTAAAATTAAAAAACAATATGGTAACAACAAATGCAGGGTGTTGGCAGAAAGTCACCCAGAAGGCATGGAGATATCTGCTCTGCCTCTCTTTCTGTCTCCCTCTCTATCTTCTTTCCTTGAACTCAAGCCCAGAGCCTCACCTCTACCACTGAACTACAACCCTACCCCATTGTTGGTGGCATTTTCCTGTGTTGGCAATCACTCTCAAATAACCACTCAGAGTCTTAATATTAATTATAAATACTCATCAATAGCTCAGGCTTATTACTAGCTAACCCTTTAAATTAATCCATATTTCTTATCTATGTGTTGTCACATGACTTAGTAATTTTTCTCAGTATGGCATGCCCAACTTGGTTCTCTCTGTCTCTGCTTGCAACTCCTCTGACTCCACCTTTCTTTTTCCCAGGATTCTTAGTTTGGCTTTTCCACCTAACTTTATCATGTTCAGTTATTTGCCACTCAGCTTCTTTATTAAACCAATCACAATGACAAATCTTGACAATGTACAAAGGATTATTCCACAGCATCCCAGTTTGGTTTTTGTTTTGTGTCAAGGTTTCTTTGAGTTGCCTAGAATGACTGTGAATGTATTGTTCTTGCCTCATCTTCCTAGTGGTATCTCAGGTGTGCAGCACCACCTTCATCCAAAAGTCTGGTGCAATTGTGTTTGGTCCAGAAACAGGCTCTAATACCAGAGTACTGTCTTTGAAGTCAAACAGACACAGTCTTGACTTCAGACTCAAAGTTTTTGCTGGTCTCTCTGAGGTCATGGAGGTTTCCACATCTAAGGATTTTTAACTAGTACTGGAGAAGACTGTGCATATGCTTGCATGCAATAAATTCCCAACACTTGTTATTAGGGAGGTGATAAGAGCTAGAGTCTCCCTGCTCCCTTCAACGACAGATGTCCTGGGTATTCCTAGAGGCACAGGACACAGGGACCTGTGCCTTCTGTCATCTCTTTGCTCCTACACAATGATACCTACATCTTTTTCAGACCACACAGCCCCTTTTCTGAGACAGTCTCTACTTCAAATATTCTGACCTGTGGTCTCCACAACGAACTGAGATAGCTGAGGGCCCTCATACCTGAGGAATAGCCCTGAACAACCTATGTCATCAGTGTAGTACAAACACAGACTTGAAAAATCAAATTCCAAGCTGAAAACTCCATGGTGAAGGAAGACACAGGCTGCTAACAGCCACATTCAGTTCAGCAGTGTAACTGTAAAACTGGAGATTATCTCACCCATAAAACTGAGACAGGTGGGCAGTATGAAGGAGGCAGGCTGCCGTGCTCCACGAGAAACTGCATCTCTAGTCATTTAAAACAAGGTTGAAATTATTTCAGAAGGTCAGGATCAATTCCCTATTTTTTCCATTTTAACATCATAATAAATGCAAAAGGATATCTTTTATTAGAAAACTTTTACCAGAAAAATATTTTTATGAAATCATAAAAGTATATGAAATTTAAGTTGAAAATGTCTGAAGTTTTAATTTATTAAATAATAATTTATTATAATAATAAATTAATAATAAAGTTATTATGGTTAACATTTTGTTGCTGGGACAAAATATTCAATATTTGCCCACTATGGCAGGGAGGACATGGCAGTGGGCAATGGTTGGTCATGTTGCACCCATACCCAGGAAGCAGAGAGATATAAATGGCAGTACTCAACTCACTTTCTCCTTTTTATTCTCTTCAGAACCCTAGTCCACGGAATGGTGCTGTCTGTTTATTACGGTAAGGCAAGGGGTATCCCAGGTGAGCAGTGCCACCCTCATCCGAAGGTCTGGTTGGGGAAGGTCCAAAAACAAGTTCTAATCCCAGAACACTGTGTTTGGAGTCTGGAGTCAAACAGAGGCTTGATTGCAGAACCTTACCGTTCCAGGTCTCTAAAATAATGGAGATATCTGCCTCTAAGAACTTCCCACCTCAATTAAATTAATCAGAAAAAACTCTATTCCAGGCATGCAGGAGGTTTGTCTCCTAAATGGTTCTAGATTCTGTCAAGTTGACAACTAGTAGCAGTATTGTGGTATTACTTTAACTTTTACTAGGTAAAGATGTGTTACATTTGTTTATGCTGGGGAATATTACTTTAACTGTGTAAAAGAGCTGGGCAGAGGTGGTGTACACTTTTAATCCCAGTACTCAGGAGGCAGAGGCAGGCAGATCTTTGTGAGTTCGAGGCCATACTGGTCTACAAGAGCTAGTTCTAGGACAGGCTCCAAACCTACAGAGAAACCCTGTCTCGGGGAAAAAAAAAAAGAGTTACATTTGTTTCTGTTGCCTTTGCTCACAATGTAAAGATGTGTTACTTTTGTTTATGCTGCATTTGTTTAATTATGGAAATAGATGTTGCATTTGTTTCACCTTGCCTGCCTAAGGCACCTGGTTGTTCTAATAAGAAACTGAGTGGCCAATAGCTAGGCTGTAGAGGGATAGGCAGGGTTGGCAGAGAGAATAAGTAGGAGAGAGTGAGGGATAAAGTTTGCAAAAGATGAGGTCTTTTAGAATTGAGATGTGAAAAGCCCTATGAATCCCAGACTCATGAGTTTGAATATTTGGTCCACAGATCATGGTATTGTGTTGGGAATTTGTGGGTAATTCTTTGGGAGTCGAGTTCTGACTGGCAGAGGTGTGTGATTAAGGTGGGGCTTTGAGGTTACAGGGTAGCTTACTTCTGGCTCTGTTTTCTCCTTCCTGGCCCCAGGCAACAATGTGAATGAGCCTCTGCTATACTCTCCTGCCATCCCAGGGCTGTCCTCTCATGGCTGCCCACCACAATGAACTGATATTTCTTTGAAACCATGAACCAAATAAATATCTCTTCCTTAAGTTGTTTCCGTCAAACATCTTGTCTTAACAATGAGAAAAGTAGTCAGCACAGGGATGAGCCATCTGCAGTAGTGATAAAGGTACTAGATGTTCTCTCTCAATGATGGGGGAGAGTCTTCTGTTTTGTGTTAATTTCATTGGTTAAATAAAGAGACTGCCTTGGCCCTTTAATAGGACATAAAATTAGGTAGGCGGAGTAAACAGAACAGAATGCTGGGAGAAAGAAACTGAGTCAAGGAGTCGCCATGATTCTCCTCCCGGACACAGATGCAGGTTAAGATCTTCCTTGGTAAGACACCTTGTGATGTTACAGGGATATTAGAAATGGGTTAGATCGATATGTAAGAGCTAGCCAATAAGAGGCTGGAACTAATGGGCCAGGCAGTGTTTAAAAGAATACAGTTTCAGTGTAATTATTTCGGGGCATAAGCTAGCCATGTGGGCAGCCAGGTGCCAGGAATGTAGCCCACAGCTCACATTACAACCTCTCTCTCTCTCTTTCTTTCTTTCTCTCTCTCTCTCTCTCTCTCTCTCTCTCTCTCTCTCTCTCTCTCTCTCTCTGTCTCTCTCTGTCTCTCTTTCTCTCTGTGTCTGTCTCTGTATGTCTCTGTCTCTTTCTGTCTCTCTCTGTCTCTGTCTCTTTCTTTGGGTATCTCGTGTTGCTTAGGCTGGCTTAAAATTTGCTACATAGCTCAGGATGAGCTCTAGGGTCCTAGGAATATAGGGGTGTGTCGTGACACCTGGTTTATACAGTACTGGGGATCAAAATCAAGACTTCATGCATGCAGGCAAACCCTCTACCAAATGAGCTTGACTTTCAGGCCAGGATCCATTTACTACTCCCCCTGCTTCTCCAATTGTAGGAGCAAGAACTTGATGACAGTTGCCCAACTTACTTGTCACTATAGTGGGCTACTGTTTTGAGTGATGCAGGAGGCACACAAAGCAATGTTGGAGCGCTTGTGTGAGGACAGGACATAGAGTGCCTGGGGACAAAAAGAGCCTGGCAGGTGGACATGCAGCATCAGAGCTGGACAAAAGGTTTCAGGGTCTTGGAAATGGCCAAGTGTCTGCACTGAGGGAACACTTTATCAAATGGATGCCCCTTCATTGCAGAAATGCCTGTTTTTTTTTAATAACTGCCACTGAAATTGATTTTTATCCTGCTACTACAGACTCCACCCAATAACCCTGTCTCCACGAATGTTTTCTGAAGGTGTTGAGGAAGGTGACTGAAAGCATTGCTATGTCATCGTGTATACTACCAGGAAACAGTGATGTTTATTGAGGGCAAAATCCACGAAGTATCTGCACGTTTGTACTTCTGTTTTTAGAAGATATGACCCTGCTCCCCTCACACCAAAAACAAAACAAAACACAGCAAACCTTTATAAACCAAATCAAAATATAAACAAATTCTCGTTGCCATGTGGGAAAGTGGGAGATGAAATTAAGCCATAATTGTGAAAGACAGACACACTTCTATTTACTTAGTACTATGCTATAACTACTGTAATGTAGGCCACAGGCTTTACTTAAATTAAAACCTCAGAAATTATAAGTGTAACTGTGAGACTAACTCTTCAATTTGCTAATTAAGCTTCTAAGTGATGGAGTGAGGCTTATCACTGTGTGGGTGGTATTTTATTGTGTTATTTTATTAACATCAGAATAGGCTATAAAATGGGACAATATTTCCACTTAAGACACATTTTTTAAAAGCCAGAAGTTAGTAATTATGAATAAAATTGAAAATCATTGCATATCAGTTGTAAAAAATAATATTATAATCTTAATTATATCTTCTGGATAACTGCAGCTAATTCCGTTCTGTACTATTTATGGTTAGAGAAATGATATACATATCAAAAAGGGACATTCGTAAAGCAGAGATATAAACAGAGTTACATACCTGAAGAGCTGGGATATGAGATTTCAACTGTAACACAGTTTCACTGTCGTCATTGTTCTTTGCGTAAGGCCACAAGGGTCACACAAGAAGTAGTGACTCAGCCTAGGCAAAGGCAGCCTGATTCATACCCAGAATAGCTGTTATCTAGTGGAAGAAAGAGTGTAGACGGGGCCTTTCATGGCTCGGATGTAGCTCACGCGGCAGAACACTTGCAGAGCATGAATGAAGCCCCTGGGTTAAATACCCCTCCTCTATATGAACCAGGCTTGGTGTAGCACACCTGTAACTCCAGTACTCAAAAGGCAGAGGCAGGAGAATCAGGAGTTCAAGGTCATCCTTAAATATATACAGAAAGGGCAGTCTAGACTCCTTGAGACCCTGTCTCAAAGGAAAGAGAAGAGGGCTTTCCAATGGCAATCAAGAGATCAAAAGCAAAATTAGTCTTTCCTAATGGTGTAACAGAAAGGGAGTGTTGATTTGATAGGTTTATACTCGACGTAGAAGAGATTTGTGGGCGTGTCTATAATGGGTATCTCGATCCTGTGTGATAAATGTAGTGATAATGTTGCATGCGCTAGGGTCCTGGAGACACGGAGCTAATACCACATTGATCACTCTACTTCCTGCCTGTAGCTACAGCGTGCTCAGCCACCTCCTGCCCCTGTTGCCACAGCTTCCCGCCCCCGAAGGACTGTCTTCCCTGCAACGAAAATAAACCCTTTCTTCCTTAAGTTGATTTTTAAAAATGTATTTTGGTTTTAGTGTGTGTGGGAGTATGACAGTGTGTGTTATTTAGGGACTCATGAGGCTTTCCTATCCACCAGATGCCAGCAGTGCCTACCAGCCTCAGAAGTGAGTGGTGACTGGATGGCTGACCTCAGAACTGCTGGGCTGCAAGCAGCAGCAGGCTCCCAGCTACTGTAGTCAGTGCACAGCTTTGGGGAGGAAGAAAATCTCTGGATAAAATAAATTCCTGATGGTGAACTTGGACATGTAGGTTTTGAGACATGTGAGTCACTTCTGAAATTCAGCATTTTGCTGAAAGCCTGGCAGTGGGATAGCATTAATATTATCAAAATACACTGATTTTCACTGAGAATTCTAGTCCCACTTGTAGGCAGAGGCCACTTGTTCATTCCAGGCTGCCCAGACCTGAAATAACCACAGAGAAACTATATTATTTGTAATACTGTTTGGCCAATAGAGTAAGCGTATTTCTGCCTAACTCATATTTTGAATTAACTCATTTTTTTTATTAATCTGTGCATTGCCACATGGCTGTGGCTTACTGGCAAGGTCTGTCCCTGATGGGGCTACATGGCTTCTCACTGACTCTGCCTACTTTCTCCCAGCATTCAGTTTAGTTTTCCCACCTAGCTTCATTCTACCCAATTTTGTGAAGTACAGGTTTTCAAAATATGACCTGATGATTCTCTGTATTTCCTCCATGTCTGTTGTTATGTTCCCCTTTTCATTTCTGATTTTGTTAATATGGATAGTCTCTATCTGCTTTTTGTTTAGTTTGGATAAAGGTTTGCCTATTTTTTTGATTTTCTCCAAGAACCAACTCTTTGTCTAACTGATTCTCTGTATTGTTTTCTTTTTTTCTATTTTGTTGATTTCAGCTCTCACTTTGATTATTTCCTATTGTCTAGTTCTCTTAGGTGAGTTTGCTTCTATCAAATGTTCTGTTATTTCACTAGTGTGGGAATTTTCCAGCTTTTTTATGCAGGCATCTAGTGCTATTAACATTCATCTTAACACTGCTTTCATTGTGTCCCATACATTTGGGTATGTTCTGTGGTCATTTTCATTGAATTTTAGGAAGTATTTAATTTCTCCCTTTATTTTTTCCTTGACCCATTAGTGATTAAGATGAACATGGTTTAATTTCCATGTGTTTGTGTGCTTTCTGGAATTAGTATTGCTATTGACTTCTAGTTTTAAACCATGGTGATCTGATAAGATACATGGGGCTATTCCAAATTTTTTTTTTTTTTGTATTCGTTGAGGTTTGTTTTGTTACCGAGTATGTGGTCAGTTTTTGAGAAGGTTCCATGAGGTGCTGAGAAGAGGGTATATTCTTTGTGTTTGGATGGAATATTCTATATATGTCTGTTAAGGGTATTTGAGTCATAACATTGTTAGTTCCCCTGTTTCTCAGTTAAGTTTCTGTCTGACTGACATGTCCAGTGGAGAGAGTGGAGTGTTGAAGGCTCCAAATATTAGTGTGTGGGTTTTTTGTTTGTTTGTTTGATTTAAGCTTTAGAAGTTTCTTTTACATATGAGGATGCCCTTGTATTTGGGGCATAGATATTGATATTTCCTCTTGATGGATTTTTCCTGTGACTAATATGAAATGTCCTTCTTTGTCTCTTTTGATTGATTTCAGTTTGAAGTCTATTTTGTAAGATATTAGGATAGCTACACCACTTGTTTCTTAGGTCCATTTGATTGGAATATTTTTCCCAACCTTTACTCTGAGACGATGTCTGTCTTTCACGTTGAAATGTGTTTGTTGTATGCAGAGGAAGATGGATTCTGCTTTCATATCGAATCTGTTAGCCTGTATCTTTTTATAGGTGAGTTGAGTCCATTTATATTAAGGGATATTAATGACCAGTAATTGCTATCTCATGTTAATTTAGTTTTCATTGTTGGTGATGTTAATTTGTGCGTTTTTTACCTTCTTTGGGATTTGCTGCTATGAGACCATCAATTGTCTGTGCTTTTGTTTGTAATGGGAGCTGTGGGCTGCATTCCTGCCACAGGCTCCTGGCCGCCAGGCTAGCTTATGCCGCAAAATAATTACACACAAACTGTATTCACATAAACACTGCTTGGCCCATTTCTATGAATGTGTGTAGCACCACGAGGTGGTGACTTATCTTGCCTAACCCATATTTAGTAATCTGTGTAGCACCAGTCTTACCGGGAAAGATTCAGCATGTCTGACCTGGTAGCTTGCTTCATCGCGTCTGCCCCTGAGAGCAGAGGCATGGCGTCTTACCTCACTTCCTCTTCCTCCCAGCATTCTGTTCTGTTTACTCTACCCACCTATGTTCTAACCTATGAGGCCAAGCAGTTTCTTTATTAATTAACCAATGACCTTCCCACATCATTTGTTGGTATAGCCAACTTCCTTGGGTTTGAGTTTTCCTTCTAGTATTTTGTATAAGGCTGTGTTTGTGGCTAGGTATTGGTGAAATCTGGTTTTGTCGTTGAATATCTTGCTTTTTCCTTCTATGGTGATTGAGAGTTTTGCTGGGTATAGTATGTTTGGGCTGGCATCCATGGTCTATTAATGTCTGCATGACGCTTGACCATGACCTTATGGCTTTCATTGTCTCCAATGAAAAATCATGTGTAATTCTGATAGGTCTATTTTTATATGTTACTTGGCTTTTTTCCCCTTTTCAGCTCATAATATTCTTTCTTTATTCTGTATGTTTAGTTTTTTGTTTATTATATGATGAAGGGACTTCTTTTTTGATCCAGTCCATTTGGCATTCTGTAAGCTTTTTGTATCTTCATAGGCACATCTTTCTTTAGGTTGGGAAAGTTTTCTTCTATGATTTTGTTAAATACATTTTCTGTGCTTTTAAATTGAACTTCTTCTCTTTCTTCTATACCTATTATTCTTAGATTTGGCCTTTTTATGAATATTTCCCAAATTTCCTGGATATTTTGGTTTAAGCTTTTTTAGATTTAATGTATTCTTTGACTGATGATTCTATTTCCTCTATTGTATCTTTAGCACTTGAGATTCTCTCTTCCATCTCTTGTATTCTGCTGTTCATGCTTGCGTTTGTGGTTCCTGATTGTTTTCTCATGATTTCTGTTTCTATAATTGCCTCAACTTGTGTTTTCTTTATTGTCACTGTTTCAGTTTTCAAGTCTTGAATAGTTTTTTCATATGTTTGATTTCCATTTTTTGGTTTTCTTTAAGGTATTTGCTGATGTCTTCCATTTTTTGTTTGTCTTTTTCTCCATTTCTTTGAGGGAATTTCTCATTTCCTCTTTAAGAGTTTTAAACATTCTCCTGAACTTATATTTTAGGTCATTTTCTTCTGCTTCATCTATATTTGGTTGTTCAGGTCTTGTTGTTGTAGGGTCTTTAGGTTTTACTGGTGTCATTTTGCACTTTGTGGTGTAGTGTGTGTTCTTTCCTTTTCTACTCATCTTTTCCTCTAATAGGTGTGGTTGGGGCTGTCTGTGATTCTGTTGATTAGTCTTCTAGGTGCCAGTGAATCCAAATCTCAGATGGTTGTTCCTTATTATATAGTCAATGGTACAGTTCTAGTTACCCTGCTGGTTACTCCATGTTCCTGGAGATCGCTCAGGGCTCCCGGGCTTTGCTTCACTCCTTTGGAGTTTCGTGTCTCAGGCCTACTTTGGCCTAGGTTACCAGCTTTGACTTGTTTCTTCAAATCCTGGTCTGGATCCCCTTCTGAAGGGGTCCCTGGCTTGTATTTAGTCCTGCAAAGGTTTCTGGCTCCAGTCTACTCCCTCAGAGTTCCCAGGCTTGGGTGCGCCCAGACCCACAGAGGATGTGGCTCAGGCTTACTCCCTCAGAGGTCCCAGACTCACACTTGGACCTGCAGAGGTCTCAGGTTCCTGCCTATTTCCTTTCATGTCTCAGACCAATGCCCAGACATACAGAGGTCCTGGCTCAGGTCTACTCCCTCTGAGGTCTCAGACTCATGCCTGGCCTGTAGAGATCTCTGGTTCCTGCCTACTCCCTCTGAGGTCCCAGATTTACACCCAGACTGGCAGATGCCCTGGCTCAGGCCTAGTTCCTCAGAGGTCCCTAAACTCATGCTCAGACCCACAGGGGTTCTGGCTTAGGTTTACTCCGTTAAAGGTCCCAGATTTACTACCAGAACCTCAGTAGTTTCTGGCTATGGTTCACTCACTCAGTGGCCACTCCCCTTTACCTGTTCCAGTGGAGCTCGCTTTCTCAGGTCTGCTCTGGACCATGTTGTTGGCACAATCCTAGTCCGTCAATGTCCCAGGACTCATACAGTACATTTTAAATGAGGTATGCAAACACAATACATTAATCATGAGCAGAAATATACATATAACAAAACTGACCTAAAATTTGTATCAATAAACCAAGATCCGTACCAATGCAAAGCATTCATCTTTATAGCATATTCCCTTAAATGTAAACAAACATTTACATTTAAGCAATATTTGGGAGTTTGGGCATAGTTCTCTCCAAGCTACTTCCTGTTGTTAATTGGGCAAAGTAACTTTCGGGGTGTTTAGGGAGGCCTTTTGGGTGGTCTTGGTCCACAAAACTACATTAGTATGGAAGAAATTCACAGGTTCTCATCTTCTGTGGAAACAAAAGCAGAACCTCCATCCCAAAGCAACAAATCCTTAGACCCAAATTTTATAGTCAAGATACCTTTACAATATATATATTGGTTTAGCTCAGCAGCCCATACAATGAAATCTCTCTCTGTACTTAGCTCCTTCACAGTCAAAAAATTCAAAGAAAACACAATAATTCAGACTCTCTGTGTATAGCCATCTATACGTGACTTACATTTTACTATAAGTTTAATATTTATTTTATTATCTTTACTTCTTTAAGCTATAACTGTCTGCACTCTTTTATATTATATCTGTCTATACTCTTTTTCCTCTCTCTCTTAAGCCTATGTACATTTATCCAACACTGTGACCCATTTAGGGGTATTTTCCATCTAAATTTGTTTTTATTGCATATCTGTAATTATCTTTTTACCAGGAGTGCTTTTTGAAAAAAAATGCTAAGTGGGCATGGCTAAGACTAATGCTACCTTGCCTTTTGGCTCTGCCCAGTACAACATGGCAGAGGCATATTCACTGCCTCTGTGAGCCGTGCACAACTGCCCCAGTTGTACAATACAGTGGATCTATGTTGTGCCATTAAGTAGTTTGTAGCATGCTGCTCACAAATCTCATTTAAATGCTCTGTCTTCTGAAAGATTCAGAGTTCATTCTGGCAGCATGGCCTAGGAAGCCTTAAAGGAGCTGCAAAGTTTTTGCTGCTACTGCTGAGTCAGGAAGCCTTCTCTTAAAAGGATCGTGCCTCTGCTTGCTTCTAGCAAACAGAACCTATCCGAGAAAATGCTGCTACCAAAAAAAAAACATGCTTAACTCTGTTCTTTTGTGTTTAGAATTCCTTTTTTAGCTTTCTCGAGTTTTATTAGATATAGTCAACCACATCGGCATGCCAGTTTGTAGCAGAGGAGGCTTGTTTGTTTCCCAGCCATTTAGCCCTGATACACAGAAATTGTATTAACTAAATTACTTCTTGACTTATTAGCTCTAGTTTCTTATTGTCTCGCTCTTACATCTTAAATTAACCCATTTCTATTAATCTGTGTATCACCACGTGGCTGTGGCTTAGTGGGTAAAATCTGTCTCTGATGTAGGCTAAATGGCTTCTTACTGACTGATACCTCTTTTGTTATATGTAATTATACTATGTAAAAGTTAAAACCTTCCTTTTTATTTAAACAGAAGAGGGTAAATGGTGTGGGAAGTCCTTCTGTATATGTGTTGCTTTTATTGGTTAATGAATACAGAAGCTGCTTTCAGCCAATGGCTTAACATAATATAGCCAGTCTGGAGGATGCATATATATATATATATATATATATATATATATATATATATATATATATATAGAGAGAGAGAGAGAGAGAGAGAGAGAGAGAGTAGGTGGAGTTAGTGAGAAGCCATGTAGCCTCTGCCAGAGACAGACGTGCAAGTATTTTACCCTGTAAGCAACAATCACATGGTGATACACAGATTAATAGAAATGGGTTAATTCAAGATGTAACAGCTAGCCTATAAGAATCTTAGAGTTAACAGACCAAGCCGTGATTTAATTAATACAGTTTCTGTGTGATTATTGTGGGGCTAAGCAGCTGAGAAATGAACAAGCGGCCTCTACCTACACCCACTCACAGAGCAGAGTTGGAACTATGTCTGACTGGCATGCAACATGGGCATGGCTCTGATGACTGAAACACTGTGGGAAAATGTCCTAAAAGCAGTGAAGATGAACCCACTACATGTCATCAGGAAACGCAAACCCACAGCTTTCACCTGCCTTATTTTCCCTTATTTACTTTTTTTTTTTTGATTTTTTTTTTTTTTTTTTAGTTCCTTGGGCAGCTGAGGATAGGGAACCTAAAATGACCCTATCCTAGAGCAATACTGACGAATATCTTGCATATCATCATAGAACCTTCATCTGGTGATGGATGGAGATAGAGACAGAGACCCACACTGGAGCACTGGACTGAACTCCCAAGGTCCCAATGAGGAGCAGGAGGAGGGAGAACATGAGCAAAGAAGTCGGTCCCTTATTTACTTTTATGGGAACTGTTGATTATCAAGTTCACAGGATCTAGAGTATCCAAGGAAACAAATCTCTGAGCATGTATATCAGGATTTTTCTCGAGCGGATTAGTTAGTTAGTGAAGACTGACGCTAAATGGGGGCAACTCTTTCTATAAACCAGGTTCTTGGGCTGACAGAGAGCTAGTGTTCATCTCTATGCCTCCTGACTGTAGAAGCTCTGTGACCAGTCACCTCACACCTCTGCTGCCATGATGGATTACATTCTCAAGCTGAGTCCAAACTACCCCCTCCTTTCCTTATTTACATTGCTTTTGTAAAGCATTTTGTTACAGCAGTGACAGAAGGAACAAGAAGTCAGCAGCAGCTACTCAGGATCCACCAGACTCCTCAAAGGCAGATACATGTCAAGAATAGTGTAGCAATGGTGTTCTTAAAGACTTGTCAGAGATGACCCACTACTGCCAGTGACTATGTGAGGCCCAGAGAACCTAAACCAGAAGCTACAGGTTACAGAGCTAACCTGTATCTAAGTCTCTGTTTGCTGAGAACAAAATCATCTTTCTCTTTCCATAATAGTTTATGTTTTGAAATTTTCATAGAAGCATTTAATGCATTTTAATCTTATCCACTCCACACCACCTCCCTCCAATACCCTTGGGGCCCATCAACATATCTCCCACTTGAGTTCATGGTCTTTAAAAAGAATATTATTAATAGTTCCTGAGTCTAATTAGTGCTGTTTGGAAATGGATGTGGGAACATCCACTGGGGTATGGGCAGTCTCCTACAGCCTCAACCCCAAGAAAAGTGACTTTTTCCTCAGCAGCTATGAACTTCCAGTAGTTCTCCCAGCAAGGCTGGGCCTGGAAAGCACTTTTCTGCCCATGAGAATTTTTACTGACTGCGTTTTAGGCAGGCAACCACAGCTACTTTCTGTGACTTAGTATGCAAAAGGCAGTGTTTCACAGCTCTCCTCCTTGTCAACATTCTTTCAACCCCTCTGCCCTGGTATCGTTGGACCCTTGAAATGAGGTGTGGACTTGATGCAGATGACTCATGGCTGATTCTCAAATACCGTTTTTACACACAAACCCAATAGAAAGCAGGATCTTTCTGTATTATCTTTCTATACAATGAATGCTGTTTGAAATAGGGTCTCACTGTGTTACCTGGCTTGGGGAGAACCATCAGTTTTGAAATGGAGTGAGCAACTGTCTTCCTGGACGTTGCATCACCTGCTCAGTTGGTGGCAGGGAAATTAATTGACCTTGAAAAGTGACATTAAATCCAGTCCTCATGCTGAGTTTAAAAGAACCAGGCAGCAACCTTTAGCTATCTGGATGAATATACTGTTACTTTGCAATGAAATGTTTATGTGCCTGTTAATATCAGAAATGTGCTTAATTATTTGATGCCTTTTAGACTATTTGATGATGCAGGTCTTAGACTGGTTAAGACTAATTATATCCAGGTTATAGCACTGGGACTTAATTAATTTGTACACTCCATATGAAATTTGGAGAAGAAAATCCTTCAAGTTAATGGGCTAGTTTTATGTTTAGTCAGTGCTGGGAAACATGTCACATTCTATACCTTCCTGCAACAGATCACTGGAGGAGAGGTTATGAGGGATGTAACTAGGGTTTACATTCTATTTCAAGTGTGCTTTTAATGAACC
The DNA here is from genome assembly GCF_037038515.1 of Microtus pennsylvanicus. Taxonomy (NCBI): domain Eukaryota; kingdom Metazoa; phylum Chordata; class Mammalia; order Rodentia; family Cricetidae; genus Microtus; species Microtus pennsylvanicus. Next base: position 957,991 of record NC_134594.1, on the reverse strand, counting down.
TGGTCTTCTTAGACGGAATGATGCTGAGGGCCCAGAAAGGGTGGCAGTGGAGGTAAGGGCATCTTCTCTCAAAGAAAGTGACTGTAGCTATCCTGGCAGCTACTATGCTTTCTAGACAGACACCCATGTCTCTCCCTTTGTCTGTCAGACCACTGAAGAAATGATTCCCCACAAATTGGAATTTTCCCAAAAATCTCATGCTGAGGAAAAGAAAAGGTATGAAGTCTTGTGCCAGTCAGAGGAGGAACTGGTGTTCCAGAAAGGAATTTCATGCATTTCTGACAACTTATTAGACCACCTTGCAGGGAAGACTGGCACTGAGACCATGGTGTGTTAGTGAAGGTTATGGCACACCCTGACTTGGATGCCTTATGAACACCCTTGGCCTTTTATTTACATCTCAGCTCGATGACAAAATGCTGAAGATGGACTTAGGGTGGGATGGATTTAGGGTGGAATGAGAGCAGGGCCTGGAAAAAGTGGTTTGGGGTGTCTTTGTTCTCATCCCAGTATGACCACATTGAAAAATTAGTCTCTCTTTTCTCTCTCCCTCTCCCTCCCTCCTACTCTTTCTTCTTCCTTCTTCTCTCTCTTTTCCTTCCTCCCTCTATCCTCTTTTCCCTTCTCTCCTCCCTTCCTTTTTCTCTCTTTCTCTTGCCCTCCCTTCCTCCCTCCTTTCCTCCCTCTCTTCTCTGTTCCCCCCTTCCCTCCTTCCCTCTCCTTCCCTGCCTCCCCTCTCTTCATCCTGCCATTCATTATTACCTGCCTGTTTAATGGCCCTTAAAAGAAGTTTTTTTTTCTTTCTCTCACATAATTTAAGGTCTCTGTCAAAAACAGACAGATCCTAAACTATGGGTAAAAATAAAACCTGGACACTCATACGGTGAAGATGACCAATTGAGCTGAGGCCAGTCCTTTTCCAAATCTCTGAAAACATTATTTTGGATGACAGATTTGATCAGAAATGCAACTCTTCTCTGACAGTGGTGATAGTTTTATAGTTAAGCTGTAAGCTGGCTTCTGTAGACTTTCTTCGGCTCCTTGGTGTACTGTGACAGTCTTCTTGAGAGTAGACTTCTGTGCCCAGATACTGATTAATTCCTATTTTGAGTCAAACTCTAAATACTTTGAAAAATGAAACTGGAACATAAAATTCAGAGTTTCATTTCTGAGGCTATGACAAACAGCCTGACCAATTTTTTTTTAAAAAAACCTAGCAGCTTAGGAAAGAAAGGGTTTATTTTTATTTTAGCTCAGTTTCAGGTTTTCATCCATTTGGAGGGAGTAGAGGTGGTGGGGACTTGAGACAAGAACGGAGATCTATGAAAGCAAGCATGTAGTGTAATGTCTTTGCTTGCTCCCTTTTGGCTCTTTACTCTTTTGGGGGCCTGCCCCCTAGATCCCAAATAAATCACCCACATTCTTAGTTATGAGTACCTGGGCTTTTCTAACCTAAATTATCCCATCTACCGTTTGTGTCTGGGCTTTTTCCTTTTCTTACTTCTGTATATTTTACTTTCATTCTTACTCCATGGCTGACAGGGTGGCAGCGTGACTGGGTGGCTGGTCCCTGATGTCTTCCTCCCCTTGTTCTCTGATTGTATTGACATTTCATTTGTATTTTAATAAATAACGCTTGCCTGAAGTTCAGAGAGTAAAACAGTCACACTTTTCAGCCTTACAGACCAGGCAGTGGTGACACACAACTTTAATCCCAGTAGCCACACTGGTTTGCCATAGAAACCTGATGGTAGTGGTATGTGCTTTTAATCCAAGCACTAGAGAAAAATTTAAGATGGGAGGAGACAGTTCTCAGTCTCATTCTGAGATTCCTGGATGCAGGATCACCATTTTGGACTGAGGTAGAGGTAAGAGCCAGTGGCTGGCTGTTTTGCTTTTCTGACCTTCAGGTTGAACCCCAATTTCTGTCTCTGGGTTTTTATTAATCGTGCTACATCTCATTGATTCTTTTTCTCTTTGTTTGTCCTTCTTTTATGTTCTCTGTCTGCCAACCCCACCTATCCTTGCTCCTACTTCTCTATTGGTCATTCAGCTCTTTATTAGGGCCATCAGGTGTTTTTAGATAAACAAAGAATTACAGCTTCACAGAATAAACAAATGCAGTATAAACAAAAGTCACACACCTTAAAATAATATTCCCCAGCACAGTCATGCTTAGCTTCCTCTCTTCTCGTGGGTCCAGGACCCCAAACCAGGAATGTGCTGCCATCTTTGGGCAGTGTCTTTCCTCATCAACTACAGTAACGGAGACAACCCCACAGACATGCCCTCACCGACCTGACCCAGATCATCCTGCACCGAGACCTTCCTCCCAGATGATTCCTGGCTGACAATTGGAGGAGATGAATGATGATTACACCAGAAAGAGACAAAGAGATAAAGGGGAAAGTGTTTGAGCACGGTCCCTGTACTCATAGTGTTTAAGTATTCTAGGTTTGAATGTGGCTTTGAGCTCAATCAGATTCTGCTTTTTTCTGTTGAACACCTCACCATTCATTTCAGTTTATCTGACTTCATTGCTTCATGCATGAAGGCTTGCTAAAAGACATCATGGAGAGTTCCAGAAAAAGTAGCATCACTTTAAAACAAGGAAACTGAGAAAGGGCTTTATTGTAATTAATAAAAAGCAGTCAGCATCTATTAAATGGTTGTTTTGAGTCAGGGCTGTTGCTAACGGCTTTTTATGTGCATTCTCATTTACATTTCCTAGTAACCCTTGGAATGAAATGATACGAAGCCTCCCATTTTTACCTGTAGATAAAATTGGAGTGAGGTTCCCAGAGCAGCAATAGTGGAACCCACTTTCAGATGCGTTTACAGCTCAGAGCCTGAGCTGGTAAGCTCTTCCTCATGGTGTCCAACATGAGGTTCAACAAGACACATGCTAAATAAATGTTAACAATCTGAGAGATGACTCAGATGGTAGAGCCCCTGCACAAGTGAGGACCAGAGTTCGGGTCCTCAGAATCCACGTTAAAAACACCAGCAAGGTGTGGCAGCCATCTGTAATCATACAAAAGAGATCCCCAAAGCAAGCTAGGCAGTTAGAGTGGCCAGGAGTGTAAAGTCCTGGGTTCAGAGAGATTCCCTGCCACAGAATATAACATGGAAAACAGGGGAGGATGACATTCGACCTTCACAGACACACAAACAAGCATATGTGTACCCACAAACATGAAACATTCAAAAGCACAAACACATGCAAAAATAATAATAAAACATGGAAACAGTTGTTGCAGGAAGTTTTACCTCTTGAAAATGGCAAACTTGAAGACTATGTGAGGAATGAGACACATTCCTCAGTGAAGTGGAAATGGAATGCTATCTCTGCTGGGTTTTTCTAAAATGATGTATGTATGCTCACATGGAAACATTCTCCGCATAGCAGGATTGCAATCGATGACTTCGTTCTGGTTCGCTTAATATTCCATTAATGCTGTCTGTAATAAAAACATTTACTAAATTGCGAAATACTGAGGGAAATGCTCATCATTAATGTTCTGAGAAGAATTTGGGTTTCTAATAGGTCATGTTTTGGGAAGGGCAGAGTACAAGGGATTGCCTGGGACAGACTCTCAGTGCTGCAGGCACCGTGCCCCATATAAGCTGATGCCTGTGTTCCCATAGACACTGCATGCTGTGCCTGTGTGTCTGAGACAAGGGATGCCACGGGTCAGGGCCACTTTGCCTCAGTTCCTCCTCAGGAGTACAGCATGAATTTTTCTGAATATCTTTTTGATTTCAATTGGAGATGCTTGCCGCAGGCGTCTCTTAGCAGATTGCTTTGTGATTTATGCAGCGCTCAAGGAGACCAAGGGTCATTTGCCTTCAAACCAGGACAGAGATGAAAGGTCTCCGGTAGTAAAATTTCCTGTGGAGTCAGGAGAGACCATCAAAGGGGAAAAAAAATCATTGTTTCATGAAAAACTAGGAAACGTGAGTCAGTTTCCAATGTCACAGGGATTTCCCTGTGAAGAGTTCAAATTTTTGAAAAACTCCGCTAAGGATAAAATCAAGTGAAGCTGTGAGTCAGGGCCCACAGCATTGCCTTTTTCAGAAGGTTAATGGAAAATAAAGAAGGAAGTCACAGACCTGCTTTCACTTTAGCCAGCTGTAAATATTTTTCCACAATGAAATCTAATTTTATGCCCTTGTTTAAATATTTGAGTAACATATTTTAAGAGGAAAACATTGCTGTCAAAATGGATGCTTCCTTTCTGTGGATATAAGCTTTGTTCTTTTTCTGCATCGCTCACCCCTCCAGGCTTTGTGTTCATTGACAGCTTCGACAAATGGCGCTACCCTACTGCTTGACGGGCTGTGATAATTTTTATCATGGTTATTGTATTTAGTATGTTGTAAGAGTCTCGTTCATTTTAAATGTGGTCCACAGATTCCAAGATGCTTCAAACACTGTGCTGCCTGCAGGAAAGAAAAAAAAGAGATTTCTGCACTCAGGCCCTTCGTCATTGGTGCAGAGGGGTATGAGACTCCCAGCAGACAGAACAGACATTATGGGTTTCTCTTTGGCTACCGTACATGCCATAAGCAAAACAATGGTGCATGAAGTTGATCTGACTGCCAAAAATAGATCAGTAAGAAAAATATCTCCCCAGAGAGTTGGCAGTGATCTGAGGCTTTCTATTTTACTAGGAGACTTTGAACAGGAATAGATCTTTTCTCTTTCCTTTCCCTGCTTCCTCTCCTACCTTTACCACTCCATTTGAAGGTACAGGCAACAGCTGCTAGCAGAGAGGGTCTCACTCAGGGTTTCTGGTTTTAAATGCTAAGAACTGTGTTCTGCAAGAAGCCACAGTTCAGTGTTTGTAGAAATAAACATGTGCTCTAGCTGTCAGACACAGACTGAAGAAGACAAATCCAGCCTAACCCGATTTGCAGTTGAGGAACTGAGGATGAAAGAAATATTTTTCATTAGTGGGCCAGAGGAAATAACATGGATTGCTCTGGCCTTTCAGGGAAGGTCGTGTGTGTGTGTGTGTGTGTGTGTGTGTGTGCACGCATGTGCAGTGTGCTAGTCTGTTGTGTGTATTATATATATGTGATTTATGTGTGTTTTATGTGTACATGGTATGTGTATGATGTGTATGTTGTATGTTGAATATACTGTGTTATGCTCTGTATGTGCGATATGCATATCCTTTGTGTATTATATTTGTGATGTAGTGTGTTGTGTATGACACACATGTGTGGTACAGATATGGTATTTGGTACATGTTTGTGGTGTTTGCTACACATGTGTGGTGTGTTGTTTGTTTGGTCTGTATATGATGTGAGTAAGATGTGTGTGTATATGGTATGTATGGTGTGTATGTGGTTTGTGTGTGTGTGTAGTGTTCATGATGTGTGGGCTGTTTGTATGGTATATGTATATGCAATATGTATTGAATATGTGTGGTCTATGTATATGTATGGTATTTGTATATGTGTTATGTGTGTTTCTCTGGTTGTCAGCCTCTTTTGGGTCTGATCAACCTCAGAAGTACACATCCATGCTGCTCTCTCTACCTTGTAGGAAAGTCAGCATCTAAAGACTGAAGAAAGTCATAGCCTGGCTGCATGGCCCAGTGCAGCATAATCTGATGGATGCAGTCAGTTTCCCTGTCTCCCAGACGCTGGGAAACCCTTTCCAGGCCTGTGCTCCAGCAAGCAGTCTGCTCCCTTCCCTTCAAGAGTGCCAATCCTGAGCTCTTTGCATCCTCATTGTTGCCTTATTGTCTGCCTCCAAGGAATATAGCTGTGGTGGTCAACATGATGATACTGTGTTTAGCCTTTCTGAAGGATGAATCTTGCTTTAACATAATATGCATGAATGAGATAGTCCTCATATCGCTATCTGTAAAACCTTAGAGAAGATTGGATCATAAAAATAAATGAAAAGGAAATATTCAATTCTAGCTTTGTTCTGTTTTCATCTAACGCCCTGAACTATTTTCCTCCCAGTTAAAAAAAGACAGTAAGTGTAAGCTATGTTGGTGTTGTTATCTTGATGTAATCCAAGGACTTGGAGAGAATTCAAAGGGGACGCCGTCTCATGGTGTCATTTAGTGCCACCTGAGAATTCCCGATTCACACATCTGTGCCATAAAATTCTGGAGCCAGGAAGAATGACTGGTCACTGGGGGTTTGGCACCAGAGACAGGTCTTACAAAACTCAAAGTAAAATGCATATGATAACTTTTTCTTAGACCAAATTTCCCTATATGTCGCTTCCCCCAGTTCTCATGCAAGGAACCTAGACTTCCTTGTCTGAAGAGGATTCCAATCTTGTTTTTCCCATGGAGACCTCATTGCAGACAAAGGGCAAGTAGAGATGGTGGCCTGTCTTCCACCTCCCTCCCTCCCTCCCTCCCTCCCTCCCTCCCTCCCTCCCTCCCTCCCTCCCTGTTTCCTTTGATTGATACACTTTCCTCTCCCTGCCAAAGGTGTTAAGTACAGAGCTGAGGCAAAGTATGTTCAGAACACTACTATCTAGATAATAATCTACCCAGATGTGAGCTGGGAAAGAAAGGGTTGGGAGTTCATGGGGAATATCACAGTTCAATGGTGGCATACTTTAAAGCCTGGAACCCCAAAAACAAAGAAAACAAAATATTCTGAAGTTTCAGGTAGGAAAGTAATTCTAAATTAAAAGCTAAAGAGAGCAAAGTAAGTGAAATAGTTAACAAAATGAGGGGACCCTGTGTTGTAGACCCCCAATTTTTTTTAACAATGATGCAGCATAGGTATGATAGGTTCATGTAAATGTTGGAAAATTTTGGAAAGAGACATCAGGGAAGAAATGAATTGTTGTGTAAAAGCTGACTATAAATAACGCCCTGACTGTCCCAGTCCTCAGTACACAGAAAGGAATCTCACAGATATAGTTACTCCAGACGCCAATGCAGAAGCAGATAGGTTTCTAAAGTTCATGGTTTTTGGTTATGAATTATTTTCTTTCAAGAAAAGATATAACTGGTCATTTGTCTACAGAATGACCTAGTCAATACATTAATAGCTGCTTTTCTTATAGCCCTGACAAAAACCAGTCAAGGAAGTAAGGAGTTATTTCAATTCAAAGATCAAGAAGGCACAGTCCATATGGAAGGAAGGCAGAAGAGTGAGATGACCAGCTACATGGTATCCCTAGTCAGGAAGCAGAGAGATGGGGATTGGTCACTTTCTCTTGTTTATTCCGTCTAGAATCCCAGTGTAAGGAGTGGGACTGCCTTAACCTGGAATCTCTTTCAGAGACAGTCTGAGAGATTTGTGTTCTAGGTGACTTTAGGTCCTGTCAACTTGACAACTACTGGGAACTCTCTGGGGACTCGGTATTTTGATTCTGTATTTCAGGTGTGCTGTTGACTTGTACCCAACACTAGAACATTCTTTGTAGTCATCACTGAGGTACAACTATCAGGAGCTTTCTATAGTAGACAGCTCAAAGGGATCTTTACGTGTAGACTCCCACAACGCCAGGGTGCTGGATGAGAGCAAAGAGGCTGGAACACAGGTCACGTATACAAAAAGGCAGTCTGCAATACTTTAAACACCATTACTGAAAAGCAGGGCCACCATCTGCTAGGAAGCAGAGGTGAGTGTGCCTGTGATCCTCTGGCTTCCAGCCTGAAGTTTCCAAGAACGAATGGCTGAAGGGAAGATGGGGTCTCAGCAGAGCCTGGCAGCTGTTTTGAGCCATGAAATGGAAGTGGGAGGCTGAGAGATGAAATTTTAAGGGTTGGTGAGCTGGAGAGAGGAGTACCAGGAACCAGTCAAGGACTCCCTGGAGCCTGCAGCTTAGTGCTGACCCATGATAGATCTCAAAATAAATCTTCAGTCTGGGGAAAGATCTACCTGAAGGGGAGAAATGAATAGCCTGTTTCAGGCTGTATTATCTCCATTTCTACTGGGGAACTCAAAAGCTCAGGACTCATGGGGTGGCCTGTATAGCACACGGAGGGATTTGCCTTGGGGATGAGACAAAGTTAGCTTAAGATGAAATGTACCGGAAATTGTAAGATGTGGACAAATGTGAGACTCTCCCTTCCTTATTTTAGAATCTATAAAAAACAAAACAAAAGAAAACAAAACAGTTAGTGAGTAGGGATGCAACTCTGTGGTAGAACATTTGCCTAGCATATGCAAGGCTCCATCCTCTGCACAGCAAACCCATAAAAGATAATTGGGTGCCTACAGTAATGTTACTAACACACAGTATTGTAAAATTCAGAACAAATATCTGACCTTAAAATAGGGGAAAGCCTGGGAACAAAATATTGGACTATATTGTCATCAAGCTGTTGTACTACATGTGAAGTAGAATAATATTACTTGAGCTCAGAACTGATTCCTTGCCAATGAGTGTACACATGTATGGAGTGATGTTTGAAGAGGCACAACTCTATAAGGTGGATTTACAAAAGCTAGTAAGAAAGAGGAACTTTTTCCTAATGAGAGAACACTAGGGAGAAGGAGAAAAAGGGCACAAATAGTCTCTCTAGGTTGCAATCCAGGAAAGGTTGGAGGCTAAGAAGGTAAGAATCACCGAAGCGTGGAAGCCTTCTCTGTGTCCGGCTTTCTGGAAGGACCAGAGACATCAGAAATCATCCTCATGAATGAATGAATACAGTGAGCTAAATAGACAGATGTTGGAAGTGAAGTCTCCCAGGAGAGTGCGGTAAAAGTCAGGGTTGATATGAGAGAGGAAGTTGAGAAAAGTGCAGGGCCAGAGGGAAGGAAGATGGAAAGATGCTTGTGTGGTATAGTTTGGACAGCTGGTGGTGTTTCATACAGAGACAGGGACGGAGAAGGACGCACTGGACTTGGATTTGAAGTTAGTCCTCAGCTTGTCAGTGGTCTTGTCTAGAGTAGAGCTGGCTGGCACATGGGAGTGGAGGTTAAGAGATAAGAGCAGGGTGAAGGGAACGTGCTGGGGAAGCATAAAATTGGTTAGTGCTGAAGATGAGAAGTGAATAGCTTGCCAAGGAGGCTGAAGTGTAAGGAGAGAGGGAGCATACATCAGGGCAAGCTGTCATTCATAGGCAGCAAGGAACAAGGGAACAGCCAGAGGGAGAGTGATGGCTGATGCAGATTGTCTACTTCGCAGGATCTAGAGTCGTCTAAATGGCAAACTTCTGGGCACATCTGTGAGGGTGTTTCTGGATTTCATCAACTGTGGTGGAAGACCACCACTGCACAACATGATCCTGGACTGAATGAAAGGGAGAAAGTGAGCAGAATGCCAGTGCTCATCACTCACTGCTCTCTGAGTGTGAACACCATGTGCGCTTGCTGCTCTCTGAGTGTGAACACCACTTGAGCTTGCTGCTATCTGAGTGTAGATACTATGTGAGCTTGCTGCTATCTGAGTGAACACCATGTGAGCTTGCTGTTATCTCAGTTTGAACACCACGTGCAGTTGGTGCTATCAGAGTGTGAATACCATGTGCACTTGCTGCTATCTGAGTGTGAACACCATGTGCGCTTGCTGCTCTCTGAGTGTGAACACCACGTGAACGGCTGCTATCTGAGTGTAGATACCATGTGAGCTTGCTACTTTCTGAGTGTGAACACCATGTGAGTGGCTATCTGAGTGTGAACACCATGTGAGTTCAGTGCTGTTGGGTATGAACACCATATGCTCTCTCTGCTGAGTGTGAACATCATGTGCACTTGCTGCTGAGTGTGAACACCATGTGAATGGATGCTGAGTGTGGATACCATGTGAGCTTGCTGCTATCTAGTGAGAACACCACGTGAGCAGTTGCATCCTGTGCCTGCCGCTATGGCTCCCCACCATGCTGGACTATACCATTGAGCTATGTGCTCAAACTTCCTACCTCAGTTGCCTTTATTAGATATTTTGTCAGAGCACAGAGGTAAGTGATTAATAAAGGAGGTATGAATGATGGAGGGGTTTTATTTCTTTTGTTTTTGCAGAATGTCTTGAAGAGATTTTAACAAATCCTTGGGAGATAATTTCTTTGGATAGCTGTGTGCCTCACTTATATGATGCAGGCATGCACTTGACAAAGAAGGCAATGATGTTACAGGACCTAGATATTAGAAGGCCCAGTATTTAATGTGGGAAGGAAAAGACACACTAAATGCAGACATAAAAACCAGAAAGGATACAAGGGTTAGCCACAGCAAGAAGCCGCTGTTGTTAGAACAGAGCTAACTGGAAGGCTTGCTGATGTGAGCAAGGGCCGCTTTCCTGGTGATTTACATCTGGAACTGTTTTCTGCACTCAACCTCATCTCAGCATCACTAAAACGCCGTGGTGGCTTGGACGAGAAATGCCCCGCATAAAGTCATGAATTTGAACACTTAGTCTCCAGTTGTTGGCTGAACTGTTTGGGGGAGGTTATGGAACCTTTATTAGGTAGAGCCTTGCTGGAGGAAGTTTGTCACTGGAGGCCGGCTTTGAAGGTTTACAGCCTGGTTTCCCTTCTTTTCTCTCTTCCTACCTTTGAATGCCATTGAGATGTGGTGTCTTAGCTTCCTGTGCCTGCCTCCATCCTGTGCCTTCTCCACTATGACAAACTTTCTATTGCTCTGAAATTCACTCTTTTTTATGTTGTTGTTGGTCACAGTGTCTTTAATCATAGCAACAGAATACAAACAGAGCATGTCATAAAGTGACAAAGTTCTGCCTGTTTAATTAGATGCTAGGCAATGTCCTGTGGTATTTTCAGTGTGACAGAAGGAGACGGTAAGTTTGTTTGGGTTCTTGCAGAGGCTCCAGAGGAGATGGAAACACATTTATTTTCCCTGTGGACTGACTGCTCATTTTGCTGTTGCAGAGTCTGGTGGGAATAAAATAAAACCCATTTTCATCAGATCATATCTGGAACACTTACAGGTCAGTTCAAGTTCAACAGAACACATTAGCCACAGAGCACATTAGTCCATCACTGATATCCACTTGGGTCAAGGAGTTTTAACTTTGGAAATTGAGTTTAGAAGACATGGTCTATGGTGAGACATGAAGATCATAAAACTTTTGAAAGTTTAGGGAAAGTGTGAAGCTAATTATAAATGAGCACCCATCTTTTCAGTATTACATCACAAAGGCGGCAACTGGAGAGGCAGATGAACAGAGAGCCACACCAGCTGCACAAACATGACTCACTAGCTTTAAACTAAGGCACGCCTGCTAATTGTTCAAACTGAAGAACTGGCTCCCAGACTATAGGAAATTCCACCCTGTGACACAGTGTTAAGAGGCAGTGTTAGTACTATTCTGTGTTCAGGTGTGTGTGTGTGTGTGTGTGTGTGTGTGTGTGTGTGTGTACGCATGCATCTGTTTGCACATGTGCATATGTGCGTATGTATAAAGGACAGAGATCAGTGCCAAGGGTCTTCTAACACTCTCTATTTATTTATTGTTTGATTGAATTGACTGATTGCATGTGTGTGCTCACACATGTGTGTGTTGTAGTGCCTCTGGAGGTCAGAAGATAATTTGTGGGAGTTGGTTCTCACCATATCAGGGTTCCAGACTTGGTGGCTCACACCTTTACTTGCTGAACCACTGTGCTGGCCTTATTTTCTGAGACACTATTTTTCACTGAAACTGAACATCACTGACTTGATCTGGATGCCCTTCTATATGCTGTGAATATGCTTTATTACCATTGGTCAATAAAGAAGCTAATTTGGTCAATAGGCTGAATAGAGCCAGGAGTGAAAACCAAGTAAAGATAAAGGGGAAAAAACAGCAGAGTCTGGGAGATTCCAGCAGCCGACTTGGGAAGCAAGATGTGAAGTAACGAGCCAGAGCCTCAATGTAAGGTATAGACTAATAGAAATGGATTAATTTAAGTTGTAGGAGCTAGTTAATAATAATCCTGAGCTAACAAGCTAAGCAGTTTGTAATTAATATTAAGCCCTGGAAAGGTTATTTGGGAACTGGTGGGCAGGGAAGAAACCTCTAGTAACACTGTCTCAGTTGGACTCACTGACCAGCGAAGTCCAAGAATCTTGCCTGTTTAGCCCCACTCAGCCCTGGAGGTTCAGACGAGTGGCTTACGGGCATCTGAACTCAGGTCTGCACAGGTATGCATCAAGTACTGTACGGCTGAGCCTTGCACTCAGACCCCTCCCTTCTTTCAAAACCACTGAAACCAAATGCCGGAGATAAAGTCTGACAGTGTTGCTTTTGTTTATGATAGATTTCATCTTTTAGATAGGTATTTCCAAATATAGAGTTACATGAAGTTAGTCAGTACTTTTCAAAGCAACATCTATGGTGGTGGCCAACTAGTCAGGTAGAAAAAAATGCTGCTCTACCCAGCACAGTGAGTCATTTCCTGGCTATGTGACCTTGAGCAGCTGTGTTACTTCTCCAAGCTCACTTTCCTGTTTTGCAATGGGAGGAGTTTGTGTGTGTGTGTGTGTGTGTGTCCACATGTATTGGAGTGTGTGTGTGTATGTGTATTAGACAGCCTGTGTACATGTGCACTGTGTGTGTACACATGCATTGGAGTGTGTGTGTGTGCATGCGTGCGTGTGCATTGGAGTGTGTGTGTGTGTGTGCGTGTGCATTGGAGGGTGTGTGTGTGTCTGTGCCTGTGCATTGGAGGGTGTGTGTGTGTGTCCACGTGTATTGGAGTGTGTGTGTGTATGTGTATTAGACAGCCTGTGTGCATGTGCACTGTGTGTGTACACATGCACTGGAGTGTGTGTGTGTGTGCATGCGTGCGTGTGCATGCATGTGTGTGCATTGGAGTGTGTGTGTGTGCATTGGAGTGTGTGTGTGCGTGTGCATTGGAGGGTGTGTGTGTGTGTGCGCGTGTGCATTGGAGGGTGTGTGTGTGCGTGTGCATTGGAGTGTGTGTGTGCATGCGTGCGTGTGCATTGGAGTGTGTGTGTGTGCGTGTGCATTGGAGGGTGTGTGCGTGCATTGGAGGGTGTGTGTGTGCATTGGAGGGTGTGTGTATGTGTATTAGAGGGCTTGTGTGCATGTGTATTGTGTGTGTACACATGCATTGGAGTATGTGCATGTGCATTGCAGGGTGTGTGGGGACATGCGCATGCCAGTGTATGTAAGGAGATCAAAGCACATTCACCCTCTACCTCATTTGAGATGAGGTCGATTGTACGTGAGTCTACCGTCTGTTTTCTTGAAGTGTTTACCAGGCTAGCTGGTCTATGAGTTTCCAGGGATTCTCCTGTCTCTGGCTCCCTCTCCCCTTCACAGTGCTGGGACTAAAAGTTCATGAGTTGCCATATCTAGCTTTCCCTAAGTTCTGGAGGATTCTAACTGAGCTCTTCACATTTATGTGTTTTTATTTTGAGATGGTGTCATGAGTTTCCCAGGCAGACCTTGTACTAACTTATTCAGTATCTCAGGTGGGCTAACCACCTGAAGAGTTGAGATTTTGGGCTTGTGCTTTGAAGTGTGCATATGGCTAACATTTTGATGTATATTCTTTCAACCTAGATTGATGACTCTAAACTGTGTCAAGTTGTCAATTAAAGCTAACCAGGACAGTTGGCAAAGACCTTCTCCCATTTCGGGGGCTATTTCTGCATTTGGATGATGATTTCCTTTGCTGGGGAGAAACTTCAAAATTTCATGTAAACTTATTTGCTAAGTCTTGGGATTGTTTCCTCTGCACCTGGAGTCCTTTACAGAAAATCCTTGCCTCATAATGTATTAAATTATGGTTTGCTCATCTGTCAACCCCAGGAAATGCTGGCCTTCTCCAGAACAGAAGCCAGGCCTTATCTGCCTGTACTTCCCTTAAGTGGTCTCTGTTGTTCCTCAGACACACCCTGAACTATGCCCAGCACTGTCTGGTGAGCTGATCTCAGTGGGAGAGAGGTGTGACCAGTCAAGCAGGGATGACTAGACACAATTCATGTTTCAAGGGGATGGGTATAGCTGCAAGATGTGTTATTTGAGATCTTCAGGTATTGGAATAATTTCAAGAATGTTAATGTATCCATGTAGCTTTGGGGAAATAAATGGAACTAACAGGACAGGAACTCTTCTGGTGTATTTTCAGAGGTCATTAATACTAATTCCATCAAATTGGCTTCCAAAAGTGTCCTAGGATGCTGCCTTGCTGACTAAATCAGGGAGTGTGGTTTCTTTGAACTTAATAAGACATAGACTAAGATCCCATCTTTCTTCTAATTACTATTCTAACCTTTGTAGCAGTACATTCATTCCTTTAAGTCTGACTTGCATTTGATATTAAATCATCCTTTAAGGACTGAAGGAGTGAAATAGCCTTGTCCTATCAGACTCATGTTTGGATCCTTTAAAGCTGGGTGGCTGTTGCTTGGCCATCCCCATGTATCCTGCCGGCTGCTGCCTTGGCACGCTCTTGGGCTATGCTCATTCTCACATGAAGACACAAAGGCAGGTACCAGAGGGAAAGCCGAGGGTCAGGGTTGCTTGAGCAGAAAGCCCCAGTGCTTGAAGACACATTTCAGAAGAATCTAGTAAAGGGGAGGTCGTTAGGAAATGGGGAGGCTAGAGTTATTTAGAGCCATTTAAAACCTGGGAAAGAGAACATCTGTTGATCAGTATGTACTGAGGGACACCAAACCACGGAAATAATTTGGGAAATTTCTAGAACTTAGTAAGTTCGTGTGATGACACACAGAAAGAAACCTTATATAAGGACATGAGAAATTAACTTTCACTCAGGCAGGAATGTGACATGTACATATACTTGGTTTATCAGAAATTTATATAAGTTGGGGTAAGGGATTTTTAATGCTTTGTAGCTAGCTGGGTATTGCTACCAAATGTAGACAGATAAAAACAAACTTAAAGACTGTGATCTCAATTTGAAGTTTCATTAATCTGAATATTATTTACTTATAATGAAGAAACATTTTATCTGGTTTCTCCAACTTTTACCAGATGCTATTATCTTTCAGGTTTCTTCAGGTGGTTATTGCTATTTCTTTTCTTCTTACCTCCCTCGTTCTCCCCTCCCTTCCTCCCTCCTTTCTTACTTTCTTCCTTTTTTGTTTTTTGAGACAGGATTTCTCTAGATAGCTGTCTTGGAACTCATTCTGTAGGCCAGATTGGCCTCAAACTCAGAGATCTGCCTTTCTCTACCTTCCAAGTGCTGAGATTAAAGGCGTGCACCACTATTCCTGTTCTGATTGTGACTATTTTGATCCCAGGGGATACAACTTTATTTTGATTTTTAATTTATGTGTGTGTATGTGCTAATATGGTTTATGTGTGTGTGCATGTATGTGTTATGTGTGTTGTGTGTGTGTGCTTATGTGGTTTATGTATGTGTGTGTATCTGTTGAAATGTGTTGTGTGTGTGCTGATGTGTGTGCACATGCATGTGAGGTCAGAGTACAATCTTTTGAGTTATTTTTTGGAATGTTGTTCATCTTCTGGTGTTCCTTAGTTAGGCTAGGCTGGTTAATCAGTGTACTTTAAGGATCCCCATCTCCTCTTTACCAGTGTTGGGATTACAAATATGTAATTATGGCCAACAGATTTATATGGGTACAGGAGATTCCAATAGTTAAACAGGATTAAAATCTATTTCACTTGTCTAGTCTGTTTTAATCCATGACTTGTTGAACTTTGAGTTGTTAGCTTTTCATTTTTCCTATTCACGTGTGCTATATTGGAGTTAAATGAAATTTATCCATGCACAAGTGTATAATGAATGCTGAACTCATAATTGTTTCAGATATTATTTGGCTACATGAATTTTTGCAATAGTATCCTGTTGCTTTGTTGAAAGGACCAGGAACCTTTCAGTCACCAGTAAGTGACTGACAGTGCAGAAACTCATCCATCATCTTTTACCTGCCATCAGGACTGGAAAGCTGAGAATCATGACAATTCCCCTTCAGTCCCTTCTCCACCCTGGGCTAGTTGTGTTCTGGGCCAACCAGCGACTCTGGTGAGGAAGCTCAGCTCTGGCTGGGTATCCTGTACTTGTTCTTGCTTTTGCGGTTGATGGTAAAAGTCAGTGTGAGTTAACTGAGTGTGGGGTGGAAACCATGAACAAAACTCCCAACTCTCAAGGTTGCCGAGGCAGCTTGGACAGCATTGCCCACACACCAGGAATGGTAATTTGCTGGGGGAGGAAGGCTACCCATTCCTCAGTATTCCTGATGTCTTTCTCAGAGAGAAGACTAAAGAAACAAACCCACTTTCCTCCCCATCTACATACAATAAATCCTTAGCATTTGAGGACACATGGATGAATAGTATGTCACTAGATGCTGTGGCAAGTGTTTGTCCCATGTCCCATATCCACAACATTCTAAGGAAGCCCACATTTCCCGAAGGGAAACAGATTGTGGAGCTGTGAGGTTTTTATGCTGCCTAGATACAAAATAGTCCCTCTCACAAAGAGAAAGGCATTCCATAGTATAATACCTCATAGGACCTGACTCTGTCCTTAGCTGGCCAAGTGTCTGTGACGGAGGAAGCATTAGTACCTCTCTGAATTAGTACCTCTCTGAAGGGACTGGGTCCACCTTAGGGACTATGGCTCCTGTGATACATGGAGCTGATCACATGACTTCAGTATAGTGTCCATAGCTGTGGAAGTACTGTCCCTCCTCTGTTGCAACTGGTGTGGCTGTGAGAGGAGTCCAAGTGTTACAGCGGATTGGGATTGACTGCTCTGAGTATGTGTAATTGGTCAATTTATGTGGCTGTGTGCAAGAGCCTTGGTCCTTCTTGGAAGCCAGCCTACAGCAAGTGAGCACAGATGAAGTAGCTTCTGCTATACACAGAACCCTTAAAACATCAACTGGCCATTTATGTTAAAGTCCATACAGGAACCCAACTGTTTCTGCTTGGGTTAGTAGTTAGATAATAAATGCACTGTCTTTCCACTTGTAGTGGATAGTTTATATCAACTTGACACAAGCTAAAGTCATCTGAGAGGAGGAAGCCTCAAGACAATGCATTCAGAAGGTCAGGCTGTAAGCAAACTTGCAGGGAATTTTCTTAGTTAGTAATCACTGGGGAAGGGCCAAGCCCACTGTGGGTGGTGCCATCCCTAGATAGTTGGTCCTCGGTTGTTTAAGAGAGCAGGCTGAGCAGCCTCAGGAGCAAGCCAGTAAGCAGCACCCCCCCCCCCCCATGGCCTCTGATTCAGGTCATGCCTCCAGGTTCCTGCCCTGTTTGAGTTCCTGCCCTGACTTCTTTTGATGATGAACAGTGATATGGAAGTATAAGCAAAATAAACCCTTTCTTCCTCAAGTTGCTTTGGTCATGCTGTTTTGTCACAGCAATAGGAATCTGACCTAAAACATCACCTTTAAACAAAAATTTGTGGGAATTTACTTGCGGTCCTGGTTTTGTTCGTGGGTCCTGGATCTTGGTGGGTGTTATAGAATATTAGTTAAAGATGTGTTACATTTGTTTATACTGTGGAACATTTGTTTAATGAAGCAAAGCTGTGTTGCATTCTTTTATGTTGCATTTAATTCTGTGAAGTTGTGTTACTTTGTATGTCTAAAATACCTGATTGGTCTAATAAAGAGCTGAATGGCCAATAGCAATGCAAGAGAAAGGATAGGTGCGGTTGGCAGTCAGAAAAAATAAATAGGAGGAGAAATCTGGGAAGAAAAGATTAAGGAGCAAGAGAAGAGGAGGACTACATGGGCCTGTCACCCAGCTATACAGCCAGACACTAAATAAGAAGGAGAGAAAAGATATACTGAAATAGAGAAAGGTAAAAGTCTAGAGGCAAAATGTAGATGGGATAATTTAAGTTAAGAAAAGCTGTCTAGAAATAAGCCAAGCTAAGACTGGGCATTCGTTAGAAAGAATAAGCCTCCGTGTGATTATTTGGGAGTTGGGTGGTGGGCCCCCAAAGAGTGAAAGAGTTAAGAGTAAAAAGCAACCAACTACAGGTGACTGTATGGTCTGACTTGAGTTCATAATAACTTAGATAAAAATGGACACAAGCTGTATTAGTTTATTTCTCTTTCTTATAAGCAAATACCCAACAAGAAGCAATTTAAGGGAGGAGGGGCTTATTCTGACTATGGCTCATCTTGGTGGGAATGTAGCATGATTAATAGAAACCTTAAGACCAGAAAAACAAAGCAGCTAGCCATGGGCTCTTACATCAACCTCAGTCTGAAAGTGATGATCCTGCCTCAAAGAAACCCCAGAATGAGACTGTGAGTGTGAGCTGTCTCCTCCCATTTTATAATCCTCTCTAGGGCTAGGATTAAAGGCATGCACCACTCGGTTTCTTTGGCAAAGTAGTGTGGCTACTGGGATTAAAGGTGTGTGTTATCAATGCCTGGTCTGTAAAGCTGACCAGTGGGGCTATTTTACTCTCTGATCTTCAGGAAAGTTTTATTTATTAAAATACAAATAAAATATCACTACAGTGGGCAGGAGCGTGAAGCAGATGATCATATTGCATCAGCAGTAAGAAAATGGTGAGCAGACAGGGAGCAGAGCTGGTTCTAAAACCCAACTACACACACTGACAACTTCCTCCAATGAGACTCTGCCTTCAAAATGTTCCACAACGTTTCCAAACAGTACCATCATCTGTGGATAAGGGTTCAAGCATCGGAGCCTATGGAAATATATTTTATATTCAAACCCTGGAAATTAGTTGGTGGCAGAAAGTTTTATTTGGAGTGGCTTTCAAAAGTATGTATGATTCTTTTGCATCAAATGGGAGACATTTATACAATCTGTTTTTAGTGGTACCATGAAAGATTCTAGACTGTCCATTTGTGCTCTATTTTCTTCAGCCTCCTGCTAAGGTTTTGCATAGTATGGCCCCGTTGCTTGCAGAATTGTCTTTGGGCCTCCAAGCATTATGTCTGCATCTAATCTGATCTTATGAAGTATGTGAACCACTTTATTCAAGAGCAAAACTCTTCCAGAAGCTTAGTGATGTTTGTTTTTGTCACACTGGCCAGAACACATGTTTTCAACTGGAAAGAAACTAGGAAATTGAAGGCTTGGTTTTTCAGTGTTCACAGCTGAAAGAGGCATGCATAGGTGACATGAATTGAACCTTAGAGTACCTGCCAGAAGAGGTGCTGTGCTTCTCATATCAAGTAACAAAGCAGCTCAGAAGATGAAGTTAAATACTGCCAAATTCCAGAGGCCAATTCCTGTTGACTCACTCTGACCCCAAAGCCAACATAGGTGTCACTATCTCATACTGTCACTTTCTGAAATTCTCAAAGTTCAGTTCAATTAAACCTCTGTTCAGTAATCATCTGCTACAATTAAGGCACCATATTTTGCTCACAAACTTATTTGCAGATGAACGAAACATTATTTCTGCTCTAGAACAATGAATCACCCTGTTACAGATGCCCGTGCAAAGAGGTCTCCAATGTGAGATAAGCTAATGAGTATCACCACTGTGGAATGAAGATCAAGTGATGAGTGTTTGGTGTGGGATGGAGGTGGTAGAGTGATGAGGGAGCTGAGAGCAAAGTTTCCTGGAGAAGGACAGGTTTAACTGGGTAACCTTTGTAAATAGTGTGGTGTTTTATTTTTTATTAAGCTCAAGTTAAGTTTCTCCTGTGATGTTCTGGGTCATCTCAGGCCCAGTTCATGTCTGAAGTCAATGTAGAAGTGTAATCTTTCAAACTAGATCAACTAACAATATTTTCTTAATTTAATAATTTCATAAGGCCACAGTCTCAATTTTTTAATTCAAAACCATATCTAATCTATAAAATTAAAACTTATCACTTAAGGGTGCTCGCTGTTCTTACACAGGAACCTAGCTACAGTTCCCAGGACCCATTTGGTAGCTCACAGTTATCTGTAACTCCAGTACTAGGGAATCTAATGCCCTCTTCTGACCTCTGAGGGTATCAGTTACATATATGGTGCATATACATACATACAGACAGCACTGAGACACATAAAATATTTTTTTTAAAAAAGGAAACTAAGAGTATGGCATGGTTGTGTTAGGCTGTTAACAGAGGTCCTTTGAAATGCTGAATGATCTGGGCCATCTTCTCCTATCAGAGATTTCTCAGTGGGTCTTTCCTGATCAAACCTGATTTTTCTTAACCCAGAATGAACCCACAGCTTCTCATTTCCTGCAGAAACAAAAGCAAAACTTCTTCTCCAAAGTAACATATCTTTTTATTTAAATTTTGAAGTCAAGGCATTTTTGAAATACATATATTGGATTAATTAAAAAGCATTTATAATCAAATGTCTTTTAGCAGCTGTTTCTTCTTCCTCAACAGTCATGCAATTCAAAGACAACACAATAACATACAGTATCCAGATTCTCAGTGTATTTTCCATCTTTATGTGGCTTTTTCTGAACACATGAGTTTTTAATTTGCTAAGCAATATGGGTAGGATTAAAACTGTGGCTTTGACGGCAGGATCTAGCCCATTCTTTAGCATTCTGAGAGTCTAGCCTCATGGCAGAGGTACTGGCCAGAGCCATGTTTATTGCCACAACTGTGTGGTGTTTCATGATCCCTGCTATCACCAAAAGGCATTAAACACCATTTAAGTGTTTTGTGGCAGAGCCTCTTAAAAGAGTTATAAGGTATTTGTGACTAAAGCAGAGTCAGGAAGCCTCTCTTAAATGAGACACCCTTGCTCCTTGCAAACAGAGCCTATCTGAGAAAACACTGCTATCAAGAAGTAGTGCTTAACTGTGTTCTTTTGTGTCTAAAATTACTTCCAAAGCTCTCTCAGGTTTTTTGTGGGTACAGTTGTCCATGTTGGCACTATTTGTTGACAGACCTTTCCATCCCGCCTGGTCCTAGAGCCATTCAGTCTCATAAACTCATCGGCCCATTATCTCATGCTTCTTATTAACACTTACACCTTAAATAGTCCATAATTCTTGTCTGTGTTAGCCACGTAGCTTGTTACCTTTTATCAGGGAGACATTCTCATCTTGCTTCCTTTGTGTCTGACTTTCTCTGTGATGACTACAGACTGACTCTCCTGTTCTTGTCTCCCCACCTATACATTCTGCCTGACTACTGGTCAATCAGAGTTTTATTAAAACAATACAAGTGACAGTGTACAAGACCATTGTCCCACAGCATATGGCAGTAATCTTAACATCCTTGTGATAGAAACAAGAAGGCCAGGAGTTGAAAGTCATCCTCCAATGCTTAGCTAGTTTGAAGCCAGCCTGAGCTACATAGGACCATGCCACAGAAATTCTCAAACAAAAAAATAACCCTGTAGGTTGCCTGTACTCTGGGAGATTCCTCACAACTATGTGCAAAAGGTAGCATTCATTAGATTCAGTTGGTTATGAAGAAGAGGATGAAGGAATAGTAAGGTTCAAGGGGTCCAAGGGGTTGGATAGAATCAAGACTCATTGAGTACATGTCTGAAATTGTCATAAGATAAACTAAAATTTTTTAACAAGAATAGAAAATGTATATAATTTAATTCAGAAATTATATATTTTAAAACATCCCTAAGGAAATACTTTGAAATGTGGGCCAATTCATATCCTAAAATATTTACTATACCTGAAATAACAAGAATATTTAAATGTAAACACATAGTAAAAAGACATTTGACACATTCTGCTGTGTCTTTGATGCCATTATATAGTTGTGACAGATAGTCATGACCTCAGTGATTGTGTAGGGCAGCACTCACATTGTGGTCATGGAGATAGCAAAGTATATTTTCCAAAAATATTTCACAGAGAAGTTTAGAAGGAAATGTCAAAATGCTAACAGTGTGTGTTGAGTTGTAGTATTTGCGAATGTTAAGTTTTTTAAATATAATTTTATCCATCCAAATTTTCTGTGTCAGGTACATATGATGTTTGTGGTAAGAAAGCAGAATGATCATAAATATGGTGCTAAATCTGCTAGATAAAAGTATTAGTCATTTTATCAGTTTTGAAGCTAAGCCTTGTGGATGGAAGACAATCCTCCACTTCATTGTTCTTATTAAAACAAATGTTTTCTTGGAAGCCAAAGCAGTATCCTGACTAATTCCAGAGCAGCTATGGGAAGCTGTTTTTGAGAGAGTTTTAGCTGGGGTGGGGGTGAGGCAGCAAGTTCATAACTGGTAAATTGACCTCCTCTCTCCAGCTAGCATTTGATCAGGTGCTGGGTCTGGCATGTACTAAGTTCTCTTGGTATGTGTGATTTATTCTCATTTGTTGCCTCTAATCAGACAGTTGGAACCACAGCTAGTTAACACTTTGTGAGGTCCTTCATATCATTCAGTTAAACTCTTCCATGCTTTTTGAAGTTGCTATCACTATCCTCATTCATAGATAACAGATCATATTAAAATCTTACCCCATTGTAGTAGAGCAGGTCCAGGACCCAAACTGAAGTTCTTGTGCCTGGAACCAGTCTACTGAAGTTTCCCAAAGATCAGTTGCGTTAAAGTCAATCTTTAGAGTTACACACCACCTGTATTCTATCTGGTCAACATATTTCTGTATGTCAGGGTTGTGTTTCTTTTTCTACTTAAATTAGCCTGAATCCTAATCAGCAATAGTCAGGAAATCATGTTAATGTGCTTGCTGTGTTTCTTCTAATGTGTATATTTAAAACATCTACACATTAAAAAGGAAGTGAATTTGGTCCCTGTATATTTGAAAACATTGCCATATTGGAGGGCATGAGTCATAGCTCGGGAAGTGCATAATGTTTTCTTTTTTGGAATGGCCCAAAGGGGTTTCTGACCCTGCTGTCTCTTGGTGAAAATTCCCACATAGCCTTTAAAGATAACAAAAGCATCAACCATCAGCTGTTCCTGTATTCTGCCTCTTTTCTGATTCTATGGCCTCCTGTGGTCTCCACAGACAACAGAGATTGGGGGTTTAAGATTCCTGGAGATTCTTACCATTTGTGTTTAATAACTTACATAAAATTCCATGTATTTTCATTTTTTCTGCAGCATCTCCTCTGTCCTGGGGATAGCAGACAGTCACATTCTGCCTCTCCTAGACAGAGACTGCCTTTCTCACTTTTTGACATGTTTCCCTAGGCAATGGCTGCTGGCAGCAGCACCAACTTCCCCCATTATCCTTTAATTCTAAACTAGGCTGTCCCATGCATCCTGGGACCAGCAGGGCTATGTGCACTCCCAGCTTGTTGATCAAGGCCAATGGGCTTGTAGTGACAATGGTGGTAGGCTCTTCATAAGCAGTGCTCAGAATTTCCATGATAATGACTGAGGTTTCTGTTCTATCAGGTCCCACAGCCATTTAGCCCCAAAGAAACATACAGAGGTCTACATTAATTATAAATTGATCGGCCCATTAGCTTAGGCTTCTTATTAACTCATAACTTATATTAGCCCATAATTCTTGCCTGTGTTAGCCTTGTGGCTTAGTACATTTTTTGGAGACATAGTCACATCTTGCTTGCTCTGTGTCTGGGTGACAACTGTAGACTGAAACTTCCCTCTTTCCAGAATTCTTGTTGCCCTGCCACTACTTCCTGCATGGTTGCTCTGCCTCTACTTCCTGCCTAGCTACTGGCCAATCAAAGTTTATTTAAAATACAAATGACAGGGTGCAGGCCATTTGTCTCACAGCATCATGATGTCGCTTACATGATGAAGGTTGTGTAGGATGCCCAGGAAGCTTTTAGGACCTCCTCATTTGCTTTTCCAGTGTGAGAATTGGTCAGAATACCGAATGCTGTCAGTCATGCTTTTGGTCTTGAAACATTTACCAGTACAGAGTCTCTCAGTGAGGAGTTACTATTGCTTTCTTCTGAGCAGGAAAGGATGATGTGGTACCATTTTATGCAGTTGGAGAGAACTTTGGAAAGCAGCAGACTCACATCATGAATAAACACAGGATTAGGAATGAGGAAGCTTTCCCTTACCTCCTGGCTGTGTGACTTCAGGAAGGCCTATGCTTTCTGGGCCTCTGTGTACTGCCTGTCATGGCCTCCTTACAGGCTCTCAGTCTACACTTTCAGGGTATAAAAGGGCTGATGAGATGGCTGTTGGTAAGGTGCTTGCCATGACAACATGAGTACCTGAACAGATATCCACAGAACAATGTAAAATGTCAGTGTCAGCAACATCACACATCTGTGATCTCAACACCTGGAAAGACAGAGAAGAGAAAAAACATCCTCTGACATTTGCTCGTCAGTCAGCATAGTCTGTTCCATGAAGTCTAGATTTAGTGAGAGATCTAGTCTCAAGAGAATAAGACAGAGGGCAATAGAGAAAGATACTTGGTCCTTGGTTTGCACAAGCACACACACACACACACACACACACACACACTTTCTCTTGTGATAGTTACTACAATGCATTTGGATTTAATATAAGCAGACCTGAAAAATGTATTTGCATCTTTAAAATAGTTATTATGTTTTATTTATTTTATTTTGTCTGTGTGCATGTGTGTAAACAGTGAGGGTGGGAACATGTCTCAAGCACCACAGCATCAGTGTGATAATCAGAGAACAACTTGTGGAATCCCTTTCTCTCCTTCTACTGTGTGGGTCTCAGGGATCAAATTCAGGTCCTTCAAATTTAGTGCCAGGCACCTAGCTGAGCCAACATGCTGGCATGAATTTGGAGCTTCCCCCACCATCAGGGATACATGACTCTAGCAAGTGGAAGAAGAAAGACAGAGGGATCCGAGCAATCAAGTGAGTTAGTCTGCTTGGCTGAGCCAATTACATTGACATAGAAGCAGTCTGTTTTTATTAAGCCGTAGAAACTTGTTTGTAAGCTTTGGATTTGGTATATAGACTGAATCAGAAATGAAGGAAGGGGAAAAAAAAGGTATAAAATTGCCCCCACCACCCCCCAAAAATTGACAGAAATCAGTGTGGCACAGAAGGTATCAGAGGTAACTACTAAATATTTTGCTTGTTATTCTTCCAAGAAAACCTCAAAATGAGTCGGAAAATGGAGTGGTTTGAACCAGCTGCAGTGTTCCAATGGGAGGACAAAATGGTATTATTTAATCTTTGTGTTTGTCATCCTTTACCAAGTGCTTGGACTCTGATATCATGTTAAGCCCTATCAGCTCCCGTATTTAGGAGAGGATTCTAATCATAGTTACTATGTTTTATCTAGTAGGAACTATATGAAACACATTTTAATATGCAAGTTCTTTTTTCTTCGAATCCTCATCCCTATGCTGTGGGGCAGATGGCATCTTTCCATGGTTTTGGTGGTACAGAGATCCTCGCCCAGGACCTCTTCAGTTCAGCCACACTGCCCTGCCACCTTGCCACTTCCATTGTGCTGTGAGGAAACCAGAGCACTGACTGGACAGAAGGAGGGTATTCTGGTCCGACTTTAAAAATTAGTGCCTTTGGAATGGTATTTAATTGTGACTAAGTAATTCTTTTTAGAGGGGGTAAATTAAAGTTGCTGAGGTTTAAAAACCTGACTTTTATTGACTTACTTGCCAAACCATAATGGACAATTAAGAGAAACATGGAAAAAATTGTCACTGAGTTGGAAGTCTGAAGTTTATTACATTAGTTATCATTCAAGTCATTATGATTATTAGTCAGTTGTATCTATGGATACAACTCCATCTTATTACTCAATATAGACACTCATTTATGTGGTTATTTGTGGAATCTTAGGCAGCAGTATTACATTGTTCTGATACAGGCCATGGTGGTTGGTTTTTTTTTTGTCGGCCATTTATTGGTTAACTGAGTCTAAAGTTGTAAATACAACTGTTCCTTGGTTATACCCATGAGGAATATATACCATGAGAAGTTCTAGGAGCTCCTGCCATTCCAAAATCTGTGGAGGCTCAAGTACTCATAAAAATGTCAATGTTTACTTAGAGACACAAAATCCTTCAGTGTGCTATAAAGATTCATTTTATTTATTATGTCTTAATGCATTATTTATTATTATATTGTGTAAGTGTGTGTGTGTGTGTGTGTGTGTGTGTGTGTGTGTTTGTGTGTGGCAGAAATCAGATCACTCTGTGAGTGGCCTGATAATGGGTGTTGGAAACTGGATCAGATTTCATGTAAAAACAACAAACATTCTTTACTTCTAGGTCTTCTTTCCAACCTCCTCCCCTGTGCTTTAAATAAAGCTTTAGATCATCCATGTATAATATAATATGCTATGTAAATGATTACGAGACCATATTTTAGAAAACAACAATAAATAAAATCTTATATTATTGGTGTGGCTATAGTTTTTATTATGATAGTATGTGTGTTTGCATTTGTGGTCCAGGTTGGCTAAGGCCACAGAGCACATGGATAGGGAGAGCCAATTGTGTTCATGATGAACTTCTTTGGGCACTGAGCTGCAGTGTCCTAGACACAGAGCAGTGGTTCTAAACTCTTTGACATCTGACACCACCTGAAGGAAGTTGTCCACACCGAAGACACCAGGCACTTTCAGGCTTACTCGGGGTCTTCAATGGACAGTTACAGGTATAAGTCACTGGAGCTTAGCATGAACAGACACAAGAGAATGATGATCAGAGTTCTCTCTCATTGTAGGTGGGCCGAAATGTGAAACAGTGGTTCTCAAAAGGAGGCTCTACCCTAGGCCCACGTGGGAGCAATGAAAGCTTTAAAACTGAGACTCGATCTCAACAGCTCACTTGCAGCTGTCATTAAGCAGCCTTGGATTGGAGCTTCAAAGTATTCTTTCAGAGGCCCTACTTCACTCTGACAGGAACTCAAGTTTTGAAGCACTGAGTCCCATCACACCAACACAGAGACCTCGGCATGGTGGTGCGTGCTGTGATCTCTCAGAGGTGGAGATAGGGATCTCTGAGGGTTATTGCTGGCCAGCCTAGCTTACTTGGCAAATTGCAGGTGAGCTAGAGACCCTGTATCAATATAAATAAATAAAATTAAAATTAGAGTAAATAAATAAAATAAAGAACAGTGGACAGCACCTGAGAATAGTATCTGAGGTCATCCTTTGGCCTACCTATGCATTGGCAAACATATACTGCCACAGGAATTCTAACACTCAAATTAACAAATCAAAGGCTGTGTGACATATCAGAACACTGAAAATACTAAAGATACTTTATAGTAGGAAGGAGCCCTGCTAGAATTAATTATTTAACTGTGAGCAAATAGCCATATTTTTAATTTCTTCCTAATGTTTTGGCCAGCAGTTGGTTGTTTTCTGCTGTTCCTGTGGATAGCCTGCCTGCTCTTTCCCTCTTCAGATATCACTCCTGCTCAGTTTGAAGAGCCTCCTCCATCACCATGGGAAAAAGTTTCTAGTAATCCAGAATTTCCAAAATGAAACCAAAAATGCTTATGGTATACTTTATGCATCTTGATCACAAAGCAAGTACATAACTCAGGTCAAGATTGTCTTTGCAAGTGGCAATCAGTTTTGGTGGCTACTTTCTGCTTTTTGGGCAGTCTGTTTCATAGGATGTAGAAATTCTTTGGCTTTATTCCTTCCTTACATTGTTGATAATCATCGTGGGTTCTTGTAGACCTGCAAAGATAGTTCAGGGACCTGAGTAGCAATAAGGAATGGGTCTACTTTTAAATTTTGCCAACATTCCTGTGGCATTAGCTGACACAGATTCAAGTCTTATGAAAGACTTTATTTTGTTGTACCTTACCACAGGAGAGTACACACACACAGGGGCAGGGTAAGCAACTGTGGCCTGTGACAAGCTTTGTTCTTTCTGTAGCTTTGTGGGGAGCAATCTGTGTGCCCCCTCATGCTCAGATGTGTATCTCCCACTTGTAACTTTCTGAATTTGAAACGAAGCGACTGTTTTACATAAATACACTTCCAAAGTCTAGAATGACACCAGCTTAATGTGGTCCTGAAAGATGCAGATAAATCCAGACCCCTCTAGCAGAAATAATAGAGCCAAAAATCTAACCAGGGAGAGAAGAATCAAAAATCTAGATTACTGGGTTCAGTGACTCTTTCAGGAACTAGCTGAAGATAAAGTTAGATTATAATCTTGAGAATTATCTTGAGAAACAGGGAGTTATCCTCGTGTGATTGCAGCAAGGATGGTCTCTTGTGAGTTGCTGGGGGGTCGTGTTATCCTGAGACTTGAGTGAGACTCGCCGCTCTGGAGGTCTTTTAGTCCTCATCCTGAAATACCTTCAGGATTCCCAAACAGACAGAATTTCCATTTGTTCAACCTGAAAGTTTTTTTTCCAGGATCAGATGCTGTTAAAGAATTGATAGAAAGCGACTGTACCATAGCAGGACACCTTTGGAAATGACCTTGAGAGTGTGAAGGGTAGCTGGAAGCCGGGAAACTGTTTAATGACATCTTTAGAGTGCTTCTTCAACAAACACCCTTTAAAGGTGTGTATTATTTGTGTTTTAATAAATACATCGTTCCTGAAGACCAGAGGCAAAGCTAAAGCCACTAGAGGTCAGGTAATGGTGACACACACCTTTAATCCCAGGATTTGGGAGACAGAGGCAGATGGATCTCTGATAGTTCGAGGCTCCCTGGGCTACAGTAGATCAGTGCAGAAACAGATCCAGGTGGTGGTGGCCTACACTTTTAATCCCAGTACTAGGGAGTCACTCCTTTAATTCCCGTACTAGAGGGAATATAAAATGGGAGGGCAGAAAGGCTTAATCTGCTTAGTTTGTGGTTGCCTAGCCTTGGTAGAGGTAAGACTTCTCTCGTGCCTTGGTTGCCTTGCTTTTCTAGTTTTTGGGTTGAACCCCAATTTCTGTCTCTGGGTTTTTATTGTTTGTGCTACAACTCTTGACTTCTAAAACTCTTTTTGGGGGGAGTAGAGTGTCTCGCCTCATATATCCCAGGCTATCCTCAAATTTGTTACATATTCAAGAATGACCTTGAATTTCTGACCTGTTGGGGGCCAGCTTGTTTGTCCTGGCCACCCAGCTAGTTTAGCCCCAAAATAATTGCATAGAAATTATATTCATTAAAATACTGCTTAGCCATTAGGTCTAACTTCTCATTGGCTAATTCTTACATTACATAAAATTTCACCCATCTCCATTAATCTGTGTACACCAAGTGCCATTGACTTACTGGAGATTCTAACTGGCGTCCATCTCAGGCAGAGGATCCATGGCTTTTCTGACTCTGCCCTTCTTCCTCCTAGCCTTCAGTTCTCCCCCCACCCCAACGCTTGCCTACCTAAGTTCTGCCTTATCAAAAGGCCAAGGCAGTTTCTTTATTCATTAACCAATGAAAGCAACACATAAACAGAAGGAACTCCTACACCACTGACCCTCCTGCTTTTACCTCCTGTGTGCTGAGATTGCAGCTGTGTACCAATATGCCCAGTTTATTTGATATTGGAGATTGAACCCAGGACTTTATGTATGCTAGGCAATTACTCAACTCCTAAAATTCTCAATTTTTATAAACAGATCTGCTGTACCATTGTTGAATGTTCCCAGGGAAATGGCTCTGATTAGTCTGAAAATATCTTTGCAGACAACCTAAGGACTAGAGCTGGTTTAGTTTTTCCCAAGAGTCTCTCTTCGACCAAGGATAGTGTCAGGTCTAAAGAGGAACACCTGTTTTACTAGAACCTACTGAAGACTTCTAATTCCTCTGACATAAGTCACAGGACAGCTGTTAGATAAGATATGGTAACAAGTTTAGACACTTGAGAACCATGGCATTGAATTAGTGAGCTGGAGGTCCTCCGGCCCTGTTAACCCTCCCTTGGGCCACCTGTCACGGCAGACTTCACAGTCATTAAGGGAAAGAGCATTGCCCTATTGTTTGAGAACAGGCCAGCATGTGCTTGGCATTAGGAATATTTCTTCCTGCTTGAGCCGCACTTATTTCTGATTAGTTTTGCACTTATCCCTATCCTATCTAGTGACGTTACTATTTCCAAGTCTAAAATCATCCTTTCCCCTTTCTTTACAAAGCCTGGCTGATCTATTTCTGTTGTCTGTTATGACTTCTTCTTTCCCTCTCATCTACTGCCATCGCTTTAATCCAGGTTTCCATAACCACACCAGCATCCTCTTGAGGTAGCTGAGATATTTTTGGACCACTTCTCAAGCACGCTCTTTTCTATAGTCAGGTTCTTCCATGGCTTCTCAGCCATGCTCCGATGCCTCATCATGCTGTTTCCTAATACAGCTCTGGCTGGATCTGTCCCTCAATGCATCAGAACACTTCCAGCATTTATTTTCTCCACTGCAGCTCTGTGGACTCCTTTTCTTTACTAGCAGAGTTCCTGAAGTTTCTTCTGCCTGCTGCCTCCTCCTTCCCTTCCTCGAGTCACCATCATTTGCTCTTCAACAATTATACACCACTGTTGGATGGTCTTTTCTGCCTAAGAGAGATGGGACACCCCTTACTTTTACCCATTAACACATAGTCTTTCTTGTCCTATTTACTCATGGGGCCACTCATTCCACAAATGAAGTGTACTTATTTGGTTTCCTCTGACATCCCTGGGGATGAGAACTGCATCTTCTTCATCATTTTCCCCAGGATCTTCCACACTTTATCTAATGGTATGTGCTCAGTGTTCTAATGGTTCCAGGATTAGAGAGCATTGGATGCCCACTGTAGAACCTGGAGAGCTTCCAGCTCAGTCCCAAATCTGATGTACCACTGTGCACCACAGGGATTGATCTATGTGCTTGACTTCTTGTGGGTTTAAAATGCTGAGGAAATAAACCTGAAAGTGGGGAGCTATTTTCCTTCTGAAGTATCTGTGAAGGCTGGTTCCCTCACTGACTCCATTCTTCTGGTCTCTCACCTGCTGTCTATCTCCCAGGATTGTCTCCAGCTCTTCAGAGCCCACCTCATCACACCTTCTCCCACAGAATCTTATATAGAATTTTGATAGAACTGTTCTGACCTTTTTTTATAATTATTTAACTTAGCAAATTTTTCATACTTAATTCAACTGAGAAGGACTGAGTCAGGCTGACTGTTTTCCATAAAGGTATTTATATTTCCTCTTATACCTAGCTTTGTCAAACCATATATCTGTAAGAAGTTTAAA
Organism: Microtus pennsylvanicus; assembly: GCF_037038515.1. Classification (NCBI taxonomy): domain Eukaryota; kingdom Metazoa; phylum Chordata; class Mammalia; order Rodentia; family Cricetidae; genus Microtus; species Microtus pennsylvanicus. Next base: position 927,079 of record NC_134594.1, on the reverse strand, counting down.
AAATTTCCTAGACCTAAAGTGAGGAAAATAGTTGTGTCTATTTACACAAGAGAAAAAATGCAATGGAATCTCATGTTGCCTGACATGTAAGTCTTGGGGTGTCATACAATAATATGAGCAGTTGCTTTACTCACAGCTGGGGAGCAAATGTTAGCGATGCCTGACACTCTGAGGTCTTTGTCACAGTAAAGGGTAATTGCAAGGATCGGTTGGCTTGTTTTCTGGAACCATTCTTTCCCTCTGAACAAGAGAGGCAAACCCAGGGTAAGTGCTGCAACCATGTTCACTCAGGGATGTTTTAGGCTTGAGTTAACCACTAGAAGTTATAAACTACCCTAAAACATACAATTAAAGCGTGATTAGTGTTCTAGGACCATCGTACCCAGATTAGAAGATCATTGAAATAAACCCAAGGTATTTCCCATGAATCTGTTAAAGGCTCTTAATTCTTTGCCAGGAGAAAAAGAAACCCATCTCAGTGCAATAGCTATGAGATATTTGCTTCTAAGTCATTGCAGTTTGTTTTAATATCTCATTGCAGAACATTCTAGTTAGCGTGACAACAGGCAATTATGTGAGTTCAGAAACAATGTAATTCTTCTAAGTCTCTGCAGACTTTGCTTTTTGGGTAAGAAGCCTAGTGAATTTGGACATAACTGTCCTCTGAACTTAGGTTGCCAGTAATCATTTTCATGTCTAAGCTTTTATTTGGCTTAGTTGCTTCAGAAAGTTCTCTGTTTTCTGATTAAATATTCCACTGTGCTGTACCCACAGATCCATACTCTATTTCAGTGGCTGAGTTGCCAAGACTGAGATTTAAAGAAACAGTTACTATTAAAAACACTTGCATATTTTCACACAGAATCTAGGTCTGCCCTATATACAATCTCAATGCAGTTTGAACTTTGTCCTTGGTTGTTTTCAGTCTCTTTTCACCTTGGAGGGTTTCTCCAACTCAATTTCTGCAAAGTTGGTCTGGTACTCCTTTCTAACTTTGATAGCTGTACCCTAATTTTTTTCTAAGATGTTGGCAGCCCACAGAGCTAAATTAATAAAGCCAAAATTTGGAAATGTTTGAGAATCCAAGTAATAAAATACTAATGGGAGATGACTTGAATGGATCCAGAATTACTGCAATAGCAATTTTTACTACTTATAATAATTATAAAAAATAGAGTGATGAACTTTACTCCTAATTCCTTAACTTGTATTGTCTTCTGGAGATGTAGAGGTAGTACAGGCTTCTGTTGATATGTGTCTTTTTTTGTAATAGTGTGTCAAGCCCTTTATTTATATATTCACAGATGTTCAGTGTTTATTTACTTATTTTATTTTAAAAAGAAAAAAACTATCTTTTTTATTTCATTACACATACCAATCTAAGTTCCCACTTTCTCCCCTCCTCCCATTCCCTTATACCCCTACCCCACCCACCATCCACTCCTCAGAGAAGGTAAGGCACATTGCTTTGGGGAAGGTCCAAGGCCCTCCCTACTATATCTAGGCTGAGCAAGCTATTCATCCAAAGAGAATGGGTTCCCCAAAAGCCCGTACATGCAGTAGGGATAAATCCTGGTGCCACTGCCGGCCCCTCTTTCAGAGGCAGCTGGCCTTCAGGTCTCACTGTGTGGTATGGGAAATACATCTAATCTGTATAGAGACTCTCAGAAGAGGGATGAAGTTCATGACAGCAACTTCTGAGCCCTCCTGGGAGCTCCTAGATCTATCTTGTGGTTATTTTGGGTTTCCTCACATGATTTGACACTCCTTGCAGAGAAGAGGTGTATATCCATTTCTTCATTCTTTCTGAAATCCATGTTTTCAACCATCTGGAAGTGCAGCACACACACTGTAAGATACTGATTTAACTCACACTGCATGTAGATGCCCCAAGAAATACAACTTCTCTACTCTTCTCTGGCTGATCTACGCTTCCCCTGGCCTTTGCTCTGTTGCAAATGAGAAATACATTAGGCAGAATTTGGCGCTAACAAATTTCTGTACTTATCAGCCTAAATCATTTATCATCTTATTGTTTTTGTAGGTCAGAAATCTGGCTTCCCTGAGTTCTTTGGCTCACTTGGGGTTTTTACAAGGCCACATTCAGGGTGCTTTTGGTATGGGCGTGTTGTGACAGTGATCAGAGATTGCTCAAGACTGAGGCATGTCCTGACATGTGGGTGTCCTGCTGAAAAAGAAAAGGTGATGAGGATGCTGGCATGAATTATTTATCTTGCCTGGACTGTATATGAATCCTAAACTGACTCCCTTAGGGGCATCCACACCATGATGCAGGATTCAGTTATTTTTGACTTGTTGGGCTTCAGGTAGTGTCATTTATCCTTGGGCCATCTCAGTATGTTTTCTATATTTTGTTTATGTTTATGTTAGTAGATACAGCATACTCAAGTGCAGTAGATTGTAGGAGGGCAAGAACCTCAGGACGGAAGACCACTGAGAGCCAGCTTTAGAGTGTCTAGCCACTGAGAAATGAAACAAAGTATAGCAAATGTGAACTGCAGAGTCTGGAAAACCACCATAACTTCATTTGCACGTGGGACTATATCCTTTTACGCAGCTTAACTCATAGGAGCAGAGACAAAAGTAGTGGTAGGGGAGGAAGGGCAGGAGGGGCGGGGGAAGTGACAGTTAAAGGGCACAGTGTTTTTGTTCTGTGGTGTCAATCGGTCACAGAGATCTCTTAGAAGGCAGCATCATGCCTACAGCTGACGACAGTGCTGCATAACCTTGTGAAGAAGGCAGAGTTATTTTTATCACATACAGCAGCAGAGCGAGTGGTAGGAAATGCTGGGAGACAACAGATATGCTTATGGCTTTGAGGGTGATGATGGATTCAAGAGCATATAATCATATTCAAATTCCTTGAACTGTCTACATCAAGTATGAACAAATTTTATAGTGCTTCTATTTAAACAACAATAATGAATTTTATATATCCTTTTCCTTTTCTGAGATGGTTCTTCTTTATATGGCAGACGAAAGCTCCACTGGCCTTATGACAGTGTGATAGGGACCTGTGTTGACTGGGGTCCTCTTTTCTCTGCCATTGGAACTGCTGTCCGCTCAGAAACTGAAGCTGGAATAGCAAACCTGTGTTCTGCACCCTCTTGCTCCAGAGCCTTGGCTATCTTCTCTGCTGAATTGACCTGTTGTGGGACTTTTCCTGGGGTGATGTCAACAATGATCAATACTCTAGTTAGGCCACAGATGACAGACCAAAGAAGCCATTTAATCTAAATTCAGTTTGGTGAACCATGAGTTCGTCTGGAGTTACCTACAGGCACATGGATGATTCAAAGATAGCTGTATCACCCACAAACCCTTCCCCGCATGGATTATAAAACTCAAAAATGCTGCCTCCTTGAAAACTCCTTGCCCATCTTTCAGGCAGCTCCATTGCAGGACCTACTCCTCAACAATTGCTTACTACTTTAATGACCTTGAGGAGGGGCCTTGAGATGCTTCTAAGGCTCTGAGTTTCCAGAACTCACCTTTCTTAATATGGAGGGTAACCTACTTTAGTCCTGAAAAATGAAATGATTCCAGAGCCTTGCCAGCTTTTCAAGCTTCCTGAGTCTCAGGAGACTTTCTTCACTACCCAGGAGGGAATGCTGCTATTAGGATGTAACAGCCACACAACCAGGATTTCCTCTGCTGTTGGGGAAAAACAATTTTTTTCTAAATGTTCTTTTATTCTGGCAAGTTCCATAGAGAAGCATGGGAAGTTCTCTACCTGGACTATCAGATAAAGCCTGTCTCCTTCCTAAGAGCATGAGGCAACCTCCAGGTGTTTCTGATTCTTGAGGGTCACAGGCTCTCTGGGGGCAGAATTTGGGTTTTTTTTTTTATCTGTACAGATACGTGGTGACTTCACATTCAGTGCCCCATGGCAGTTTGCTGAGTCTCTGGAATGAGGTGAATGCTGCTCTCTATCTCTATTCTCTGTTCTGGTCTTTCCTTAACCCACAAAGCTCTTCTCTATACTTCGGGCCTCTGGCATTTTGTTTCCTGTTCACATTGCTTCCAATAATGCAGCACACTGACTATCTCCTCTTCTGACTTCTTGCCCAAGATACATGTCTGTGTGACCGCTAGACTGTGTGGTCTGTAGGCCTGCTCATAGGGCATTGATCAGTTAGTGAAACCTGGATTGATCTCCTCTTTCTACCAAGGCTTGATTTTCAAAACTGTCTTTTCTTTTTTTAATGCAGAACTTGCAAAAATCAAATTTATGACTCAAAGTTGATCAATGACCTTTTATTCCTTGTGTAATAAGTCTTTTGGCCAAGCTGGGATGTTGAAGTTATGAATGGACATGATTTAGGGATGAAGTGAAGACATATTTATTTCAAGTGTCAGCAATGGCATCCTTATTAATCTTCGTTTTTAGAGTAGCAATTCTATGCCTTAGTTTAAGGTTTGCAGAATTAATTTCTGGGATGAAGATGGGCTAGAAATAGAAAAATTTGAATTTATTTTATTTTATATTAAACCAGTTGTTTACTGGGTTTATGGAGCATCGATTACAGGAACGTGGGTGACCCATGAACAACTACATCCCTGCAAAGTTCCAGTCTGAGATGGCTGATGACCTCAGCAGGGTTTCATTATGGAGTCCTTTGGAATGGGAAGACTTTTAAAAACAATTTTCTGGCTTAATTATTAAAAATTACTGTTTTCCTGCTGGATGAACAGTATTTTTCAGGATTTAAGTAGGCTAGCCTCCATGTTAAGAAAGGCGAAAAAATGTCTGTAATATGGAGTCAAAGAGGGATGTTTAAGGGGACCCAGAGCTGGGAAAATGTCTGTGTTATGGAGTCAGAGAGTGAGTTTAAGGGGATCCAGAGTTGGTAGGCACTGAAGTGAAGAGTGTACCGAGTGGTAACCAAGTGCTTAGCTAACTTTTTGGGTCCTTTCCAGCAGTGGCACAGAGGGGTGGGCTGGGGAAGACGTTTGTCATGGCAACACAGGAAGCATCAGGTTAGGGCAACAAGGAAGCCTCTTTTATAAAGCTACAGTACAAGTAGCTGTTTTTACACTAAAAAGCCTGGGGCTATACAACAAACACTTCTGTGTGCCATGGCACAGAAAACAGGCTATTTACGGCAGCAAGCTGGCAGGGGTAACAGCTTACAGAACTTTTTTGAAGGAAGCAGTCTCCTAATAAATGGAACTGATGCATAATTAGAATTAAAAGTGAACGTGATATTTCCAGAGAGAAAAACAACGTCAAATAATTGGCCTTAAAAGACTTGACACAGTAGTGTGGCTCCTTCAGTGAGAGCAACTGAGTGGAGGGGAAGGGCAGATTCAGGTCTGAGAGACCAAGGAAGGAACTGCACACTGAAGACTCCTTCCAGCTGGCAGGACCTCCATATTGGTCTGCAAACTGTGCATGGCTTTTTTTAAAATCTAGGGTTGTGATTCATTTGCTGAGTGTTTATTTATTTATTATTTATTTATTCTTATATTCCTATGAAGCATGCTGTGAAAGGCTCCTCCTAACACTTTGACAAATGTTTGTTTCCATTGGGGAGATGTAAATAGTGAGGCTGGGACGCAAAGACCGAGAGACCCGACAGAGAGCATAACTGAGTGATGACTGCAAAAGTCAGGGAAAGGGGAAAGGGACGCGAGTGCAGGACAAAGGGGGAGGGCAATGGTTTAGCAGTAACAGGACTTCGTTGTTGTTGTAAGTTTGATGACTGAATTCAATCCTCAGAGCCCTTGTAAAAATCAGATGCACGCATTCCCAGCATCTGTAATCCCAGCACCTCTACAGAGAGATGGGAGACACATAGGAAGGATGACAGTCTGTAGTCTACCAGGCCAGATAGCTTGAAATACGCGGTGTGGCAGAAACAGCAAGAGAGAACCTTGCTGACACAGAGAGACCTCCCCAAGGTGGAAGGCGAACACTGGCATCTAGGAAGTCATCGTCTGGCACATGCACTGTGGAGCTCAGACACATACATAATGATGGTGATGGTGGTCATGATGATGATTAGGGCAATGAGGAAATGCAGGCTAATGGACTTGAGGAAGGCAGGAAGGCTCTTAGTAGTTTTGGGGGTATACACAATGCTACCGATTTGAGAAGAAAGGACTCACATTAGATATATGTTGAATCTATATATCAGGGGTGAAGAAAATAAAGAAAATTTGAGTGGAGAGAAGAGATGGCTAAGACAAACTTAGAAAACACCAAAGTATGCCTGTTAGCACTTAGCTTCAAGATCAGGGTACAAGTCTTTTGCCAGCAAAAGCAGAACAGACCTTTTCTGTGTGACTCAAGCAGAAGGGGAGGAGTATTCCTGTGCTAACATTGTGCCTCTCTGCTGTCCCGAGGGATGGATATAGTTTCAGTAGGAGACAGTCCATAAATAATTACTAGAAATAAGAGGAAATACTTTTCTGATCTATAGTCATATGCACTTTCTGTTCAGTTCTATGCACATATCATTGCCCCCATTTCACTGATTAGGAAAATGAAGCTAAGAAAATGCTACTCCATTGACACAAGAGGTACTGCAGACAGGCTCTAGATCTGTGTCTTCATTCTAGAATTTGTTCCCATTCCCATCATGCTGTTTGAGCTCCCTGTGCTCTCACTTCCAATGCCTTCTTGGAAGCCCATAAGGTAAAGGAAATTTTGGAAGGGAAGGCAAATATTAAGCCATGTACCAAACCTTAACTGACACTATAAATCTGTTACCATCTAGGTATATCAACTAGACGGGTGAGCATAGCCCTGTCCAGAAAATAGTGGCTCAAAGCAGAAACTGAGTTTGCCTCTACCCATGGGTACAGAAATTCTGCGTCTAAGCAAAGTTCAGCTGTGTCTTTGTTTATTAAGTGAGGCTTGTACATTCAACTGTGATAGAAATTTTCCTAATGCGAGCTCTCTGCAGACGCAAAAATCCCAATCAAGCCAAATCACAACAAGCCAAATTAAAAATATCCTGGTTTAATGGGATTCTTGCACTCTCGGGTGGCCCTGAGGGGAAACTGGGAAATCCAGGCTTGGCAGGCACAGGGATGGGGGCCTCCAAAGAAGGAGGCCAGAGACTGGGACTTGGGACTTACAAACCGTTCAGGCCTTAAGTTTGGTAAGGGTGGATCCTCGGCTCACCAATGTCAGGAGGTCCTTGGCCAACTTACTTTACTTGTTTGGTATTTATTTTTTATCTATAAAATCAGTGGTTCTCAACTTTCTAATACTATGGCCCATTAATACAGTTCCTCATGTTGTGGTGATTCCCTAACCATAAAACTATTCTTGTTGCTACTTCATAACTGCAATTCTGGTACCATTATGAACCATAATGTAAATATCTGATATTCAGGATACCTGATATGAGACCTCTGTTAAAGTGTTGTTCAATATTCCTACCTTTGTCAAAGGTGTTGAAATCACAAGTTGAGAGCCACTGTATAAGATGAAAAGAATATAAACATCTTCTCTTGGTGTTATTTTGAGAATTCAACACTAATACACTCTGGGTATGTTTCTCAAAGATGACCACTACACCAATAACAGATTTCAGAGTAACCCACTTTCCTTTTTCTTTCCTTTTCTCCCTTCCTTTCTTCATTCATTCCTTATCTCTTCTTAGCTTCCTTTCCTTTCTCCTCCCCTTTCCTTCCTTTCTCCCTCCATCCCTCCGTCCCTCTGTCCCTCCCTCCTTCTTCTTTCCTCCTCCTCCTCCTTGTCCTCTTACTCTTCTTTGAGAAGGATTGTACCATGTAGCCTTGGCTTATCTAGAACTTACTATATAGACCACGCTGGCCTGGAACTCACAGAGATCTTCCTACCTCTGCCTCCTAAGGCTGGGATTACAGGCATGCATGACCATTCTTAGTTCTACATGTATACATGAATGAACACATGGGTGCTATCCTTTTTTCTTACCGTACTGGTAATATGAGGTCTGTATGTCCTCAGGTTAGGTCTGAGCAGAGACTTGTGACTTCTCTGACAAATAGATATGGTAGAAATGGTGTTATATCTGACTTCTAAGGCTAGGTCACAAAAAGATGCAATTGGGTGTGATGCCTCATGCTTGTAATCCCAGCACTCAGGAGCCTGAGGCATGAGAATCTCTGGGAGTCCAAGATTGCTTAGTCTACACAATGGATTCCATGACAGCAAGGGCTACATAGTGACAGATAGATAGAGAGATGGTAGATAGATAGATAGATAGATAGATAGATAGATAGATAGACAGACAGACAGAACTTACATTTCATCCCTTATTCAGCTACTATCCTGTATTTAAGCTAACCACCATGGAGAGGCCAATGTGGAGTGTACCTGATGGATAGTAGCTAATACTAGGTATGAATGAAGAAACTTTCAGATGAGGCAAGGCTCAGCCTTTGAATTTTCCATGACAGTCCCCAGACACTGTGGCTCAGAGACAAACTATGTCCTCACGTCCAGTCCAAACTACAGACTCAGTGAATGTAGCAGGACTGGGTGTGTTTTGGTTTGTGTCCATTTTAAATGAAATAGCCTTTAATAACAGGTAAATTATATAAAAAAGAACAAGCTGGCCAGGGGTTTTTAGAATTTATTTATTTTTGTTCATTAATTTAATGTACATATCTAGGGCAAGTCCTTAACCAAGAGTCACTACCACATCTACTAGCTTAGTAACTCAATTGTCAGGAACATACAAGCAAACTTGAGAAGGACAATAATGCTTATGTTGGCAGACCAAACACAATCCCTGATCCCTTTCAGCTTCTGACAATGGAAATGCTTTGTTTACTAGTCTCTTACAAATATTTTAGTCAAGTGCTCACTGATATATTTGCTAACTTTCTTCTGTATAGAAGTGAGGAAACTCTAGTAGATATCCTAGAGGTGGCCAATGCTAATTCCTGTGTTACAGGAGTCTATGGGAATAAAAACCATGGGTTTTCCATATTCTGACTATCAGCTGAAGTGTTCCAACACATTTGTAAGGCTTACCACAGGCATATTTTAGCCACTGGGTATAATCATCAGATGTGTGCTTCCTTTCACTTCCAGCTGTTGAAATATGTGATATCACGTTTGCATCCCGAAGAGAAAGTGTACAAGTCGAAAGAAGAGGACACAAAGAAACTGCTGACATATTTTGCCATCTGTGTGAGTGTTTGAAGAAACAAATCTTAGCACAGAATCCTAAGAGGATTCGGTAAATGAGTGCATGCCCAGATACCATATCACTGCCTGGCAACTGGCTCCATTCTTCAGAGGAAATGGATGAACACCATGGGAGGTTTGGGCAGGCATACAAGGACATTATATAAGCACTGAGGGTTGTGAAGGTCTAAGACTTTATCCTATTTGCAATATGACATGTGGTCCTTCTATAGTGTCAGGGTGAGAGACTAGAGACTCCAGACCAGAGATAAAATGTAAAATACTGTCCCAGTAACAACAGTACCCAGAAAACTGGTGTTTGTATGTTGTGCCCCAAGACCCAGTTCCTACTTCATGATAAGAAAAGGAACCTGATGACACCTACTCATCAAGAAGTTTTTCTTCAGAAGAATCCTGAACTGAGGGAACCTGAATCATGTAGAATATGCAATAAGCACCTTTGACCTTGGCTTCAGACACATGGGTAGAGAAAGGAAGGTGTTCCTTTCTTTCTTTTTTATTATGCTGGATCAGAAGCTTGCCTGCCCTTTGCTCAGAAAGAGACACAATATCTATATTTCAAGGCTGTTTGCTATATAAATATCCTCACAAAGACAGTTTGGAGCAGAGGGTAGCCAGTAGCTCTGCTTGCACAATGTGCCGAACTATTGAGGGATGAATGGAAAATTGTCTACTAACAATAAGGCCAGAATCACAGGAGTCAAAGAAATTGCAAACAAGGATTATAGTTTGGCCAGTGATCACGAGTCAGTGACATTGGTACCCGTCGGGAAAGCAATGAATGTGTACCATATCTTAGACATTTCCCCATTACTGTGTTTCAGAGTAAACCCATTCCTGGCATAGGAAAGACAGCTTTTAAAACGTTCAGTATTCCTGCAGTTCAAATCTGTGTGTCTTTACTCACCACCTAGTTAGGAACCTGGTGGCTACTGTTGAGATTGCTAGTGTCATTCATGATAACCCTGAAGTAAGCCCAATATTCCTTCATTATAGTTGGTAAAAAAGAAAAATTGACATGTGGCATAGGTAGATTGGTAGTGGCAAATGCAGAAGATAATAGGAAAATCTGATTTTCTGAGACCTGTGTAGAAGAAAAAGGAGGATTCATTTTGTAGTGTTGGCTTGGAAAAGGCGATGGCTGTGTGCCCAGTTTCTCCACTAACGTTTCTCTGGGTTGCACTCTTCTGCTCCACGAAGTAGCTCCTGCTGCAAAAGAGAAACTAGAGGACATAGTTCCTGGGGAGATGGAAGGATGGCTTCACATAAACTCTCTCTAGAAAACAAACCCAAAATGTCATTGTGATAAGTTGATATCTAACTATGAAGCATCTATGGTACTGAATTCCAATTATACCATCTTTGTGGTTCAGGAATTATACTACTAAAACATTTACATATAAATTGACCTCTGCCTAGTGAGTTAGCAGTGGCCTTTGGAGAAGCAAATTCAACTCCAAAGAGCCACATTCACAAGTCAGGTTTCAAAGGATTCTGTGAGATGTTCACTGAGCACAGTTGAAAATTAGAGAATATGCAAGTAGGGATTTCTCTATGAGGAAGAACAACAGTGTGTTGTGATGGAGACAACAAAACTTTTCCAACCTAACAGTAACGAGTGAAGTAAAGGACACAGTAAATCTTTCCAGGTGAAAAATGCACAGGGGAATTTGAAAATACAACCAAGTATTTTGTTTAAGCTACTGGCCAATCTAGCCTTCTTTAAGATATAATTAACAATTTGGAGAAAATACAGACGGCAGTTCCTGCATTCATTGAAAATTCGGTCAAAGTAGAGAGACTGGGAGAAAAAGTGCAAATCAAACCAAATTTCACTTAAAAGTAAAACCCTGACCTTTCTTCTGGGAGCCCTTTGCCTGCTCTTGGGTTCTACCTCACTTACAGACTGTAGCTGATGCCATGGTGCAGACATGTCTCAAAGATACCATACTTTTTGCTTATGGGTTACACAAAGGGTGAAACACGGAAATGCATAGGGCATTCCAGAAGAGTGACAGTCGTAGCCTCAGCAGTCCGCAGACTCATCTGCTGTATGCCTGCAGAGGTCAGAGCTGAAGCAGTGTTCCGAAGCCACTGAACACCAAGCTGATGACATGGGAACCCCTGCTGAGGAGAGAGTTCTGGGGAGTGCTGCCACCACTGCCTGTGAGTATCCTTCAGGAGACATGCACAGCACACAGTGCAACAGCTAAATGCAAGCCACTGGGTGGAGGGGACCATGTTTATCCAGAGAAACGCTTCTGACTGCCCAGGGTGATCCAGAATTGGGAGTTTTCAAAGAATTTCAATTGAGAATTCCCATTGTGTTTTATATGAAAATAAAACATATGGAAAGAATGCAAGAATAGGAATTCTATGCAAAAAAGAGGAAAATAAAAAGAAGTAGTAGAAATATAAAAGAAAAATTCAATTATTAGTAACAGAAATTTTCTCTGGAAGGGCTCAATAGCAGAATGCCTATTTGTCCTGACAAATGTTCATTAGCCGGACGGTGGTGGTGCATGCCTTTAATCCCAGCACTCAGGAGGCAGAGGCAGGCGGATCGCTGTGAATTCGAGACCAGCCTGGTCTACAAGAGCTAGTTCCGGGACAGGCTCCAAAGCTACAGAGAAACCCTGTCTCAAAAAAACCAAAAAAAAAAAAAAAAAAAAAGAGAGAGAGAGAGAAAATGTGACAACAGTTCAATTAATAACTATACAATCTAAACAATAGGAAAATATAAATAAGCAAATAAACCAACCTTCTGGGTGCTGGGGACAAGTGTAACATGTATAACACTCTTGCTGCTTGAGGTCTAGAAGGAGAGGGAAAAAGGAGCATATCTTTGTGATGTTAATAATAGTACTCCCTAAACTTAGTGAAAGAAAAAATTGTACAGTTTCAAGAAACTCATCAGGTCTGAAGAGATGGCTTAGTGGTTAAAAGCTTCCAGCTGCATTTCCCAAAGACCCAGGTTGTTTCCCAGCACTCATGTGGTAACCATCTGTAGCTCTAGTTCTGGAGGATCCAATACCCTCTTTAGGTACTACATGTATGTGGTGTACTCATGCACACACACACACATATACATAAAATAAATATACATTTTACCCCCTCAAAGTTCATTAAAATACAGCAATGAGGGGCTTGGGAGATGGCTCAGCAGTTAAGAGCACTGGTTGCTCTTCTAGAGGACCCGGGGTTCAATTCTCATCACCTACATGGCAGCTTCCAACTGTCTGTAACTCCAGTTCCAGGGAATATATACATAAAAACAACAAAAAATATTTAAAAATATAACAGTAAAATAAAAACAGAGTTGGGATATGCCATAGTCAGATAGGATGAAACCAAGACCTTAGTCTTGTAAGTGTCCAGTAAAATAAAAATGACAACATTGCATATAGAGGCACAATTTGAGTCAAACAAGATTTCTCTACTGAGACTACTGCAGTCAGACAGTAGAAATACATGTTTAAAGTACAACTAAAATATGTCAATATTTAGGAAGGAAGCTAAATAACAAGATATACCATTGCCGACCTGCTCAAGGGGGTTATTTGGGTTAAAAGAAAATGATCCTTTTTCCAGGACTGAAGGAAGAACAAAAATGGCAAACATTTAGGTAAGTACAAAAGGCTTTTTCCTTATAATGTCCTTAAAAATCTATGATATGGTAGGGAAATGAGAACTTTGATAGGTTCAGTATGTGTAGAAGTAAATATGGCAAGTGTAGCTTAGAGGAAAAAGGCACCTGTGTGGGTGAAAGAACTCTCTATTTTTCTTGTACTGGTAATATATTAGATCTTTGTATACCATAAAAATAGAAGCATTTCATTGTTTCCAAAGCAATCATGAAAAATTGCATATAAGTATAAGCCCAACTCTGACAAATAAGCTTAGAGTACTTCAAAATAATTTACAACAACAAGCTACTATAGTGTTGCAAAATACAACTATTGAAATGGAAGCTGGGTTGCTTCATTAGCTAAGTTAAAGGAAAAGAATCTGGGGAAATGAACACTGTAAACAAGTATCCAGACACAGACAAAGCACGCAGCTGTGTGGATACGGAAAATGAAGTGTCTTTTAAAAGACTTCAGTGTTATCTGAAGTAACTGCTATCATTCATCAGTTCCATTCAGTTTCATATAGGTTAATTTACTATTTGCACTTTTAAGAAGTTGTAAAGTAGCCAGGTATGGTGGCACATGCCTTTAATCCCAGCATTGGGGAGGCAGAGACAGGTGTATCTCTGTGAGTTCAAGGCCAGCCTCATCTACAGAGGGAGTTCCTGGACAGCCAGGGCTATACTAGAAAACCCTGTCTTAAAAAAAAAACAAAAAACATAACAAACAAACAAAAGAAGTTGCAAAAGTTAAACTCTCTCCAAGATATAGGTGGGGGCTGTCATTTTTCCTACGTTGGTATGATGATTAGTTTCACTTGTTGACTTGATAGAATCTAGACTCACCTGAGAAGTCTCCATGAGGAATTGTCTGGATCTGGTTAGTCTTTGAGCATATTTGTGGAAGATTGATTGTCTTGATTGCATTAATCGATGTGGGAGGACCCAGTACACTTTGGGGGTCAGGATTCCTTAGGCTGAGGTTCCTGGATATGGGTAAAGAGTGAGCTGAGCATGCTCTTGAGTGTGGATGTGACCAGCTGCTTCAAGTGCCTGCTTTGACTTTGACTCAACGACAGACTGTAACCTGGAACTGTAGGCTGAATAAGCCCTCTTTCCCTTAAAAATGGTTTTTGTGAGGGCATTTCGTAGCAGCAACAGAAAGGGAAGTAGGACAATTTTGTATATTCATAAGAATTTGAAATGTATAGGCAACTTTCCTTTGAGAATCTTTTAACCACATTTTGGGGTGTGTCTTCTTTTTGAACTTCTTTCTCTTATTCCTCCTCTTTAAATCTTAATTTGAAAGTTAAATTCAACTCTACTTCACTAAGGAAAAAATGATAAATGACATTGGTATTTTGGGAAATATGAAGAACATTTGGTCAGCACACTCTTCCAAAGTGCCCCCATTCATGTGGACATAAACAGCCATTGTTCTCAATTCCGAGAATGCAGTTCTGTAATTTATGCAGCCACCTGCTGAGGACTACAGAATTCCTTGGCAACACTTTAGATTTCTCATCAGCCGAAAGGACAGGAGTCACCAGGATGCAATAGAGCCCAATTAAATCCTGTGGTTGGTTGCAGGAGCGAGAACCCCCTTGTCCCTTACCTTCTCAAGACAGTAACCAACTGAGAGAGAGCAGAAGATCCTCTGGTAAGACAATTTCCTGTGGATTTGGGGAGGACAGCTGCTCTCTGAATGCCACCAAAAATAGAACCTGGCAACATGGGGCCTTGATGACTGGCTCTTTAGAGAGGGATGGAGATTGTGCAATATTAGCAGATTACATGATAGTGTAATACTCACTCACTTGAAACAAATACATTCCAAGGCTCAGAATATACTGTGTTTGCTAAGCACCTGTAAAGTGGTATGTGTGCCTGTAATGCAAGTACTGGGACAGTGGAACAGGAGGCTCTCTGGGACTTCACCCTGGCCAGAATAACAAAACTGGTGAGTTCCAGGTTCAGTAAAATGAAGAGAACAAATGAGTAAAAGCCTTTGACTTCCATACACATGTGCACACATGCCACACACATCCAAACACAAATATGCACTCCTGTTTCACACTCACAAGATGTCACCAGAGTTACAGGAGTACAGGGCACTGCAGCCAGGGAGAATTGGGGCCTGGACCATGGCAACTAGACTCTGGCATCCCAGGCGGCATGTTAATTCCCTGTGGAAGGAGGGAGGACAGCTAAACAGTCTGGATAGGATTGAGGAGGAGGCACAGAAGGTGACGCAGAAAGGGCACAGAGAGCAAACACATGGAAAGTCACTTTACCTGTTGGAGATAGGGTGACCACAAATTTCTGTCTTAATCGGAGTGCTTTAAAAAAAGGGTTATCATTTCACCCTTCCCTTTGCTCCCTCCAAACTCTCTTGCAAATCCCTGGCTTTTTCTTTATTATTGTAGGTGTGTGTGTGTGTGTGTGTGTGTGTGTGTGTGTGTGTGTGTGTGTGTGGTATGTGTGTGAATGTGTATGTGCATGTTTATTAATGTCTTTAAAAATATATTATTTTGGACTGTATATTACTAAATACACAATAATGACCTACTCCTAACTGGAATACTTTTGAGAGTAAAAGGAAGGTCTAGAAGTAATCGACATTTGTTTTGAATATTTAGTAGCCATCCAGTCAATTCTTTAAAAATTTTTGAAAAGATTTTTTTTATTAAAATACACATACATTTTAATCATTTAATAAAATGTTTAAGTCCTCCTAATTATGTGAACCATATGAGTAAAGATATTAAACATTGTTCTTGATACTTTGTGCTTGTGCCTATCTCTAATGCTATGCAACTAGTATCTTCCTAAGAAATTCATATTTCACGCCTATCTTGATTTCTATTTATTATAACTGAACAATAGCTGAAGGAGTGTTTTACAGTAAATATGGAAGACTATCTAATAATGCCAATGACTTCTGCTTTTCCTCGTTGAGAAAATACATTCCCCACAGGCTTAGAAATAAATTCAGAACAGATTCTGCTAACTGCGGGGCATCTCAGTGTAATATTTTCATACGGGTATGTGCAAACATCTCAGGTTATTTTCCCCCATTTACTCAGTTTGCATTTCTTCAATAAATATTTTGACAAGACAAAACTAATCAAATAAGCCATTTCTTTGTGAGGATCGTGAATTCTTCCTGAATATAGCTGTCATGGACTTCCTTTATTTGATTACAGAATTGGTGATCTTTCTGATTAAGCGTAGTAACTTTATAAAATGGTTCTCTTTATTAGTTATTCATCCTACAAGACACTTCCAGAATCATAGGATGGAAACTCGTGTTTCATTAAGGTCCTGTTTCTAATGCAACGCATCCTCTTCTTCTTGAGCTTATCGAGGGATGGATTTCCAGAAAATGTCTTTTTTTGTTGTGAAACTTACTTTTAGTAAGCAACATTTATTTCTGAGTAAAGAGTATTATTACTCCTTTTAAAAAACGTTGTTGTGACTTATATTTGTTGTTTTTTCAGGTGGTCACACAAAGCAACAGGTCTCATCGTGGTGTCTTCACACGTTCGTCATTATCCTTTCTTCTCACCTCTTTTCTTCCCTCCATTGCCCCTCCCCACGCCATCCCCACACTGGCTGTTCCTCTTCCCTATACTGTTTATTTTGATAAACAAGATAAAAATTTGAACAAACTTATCCTAAATTTAAGATTAGTTTATTTTTAAAAATGTGACTTTGTGGTAAGACACTAAGGTTACACTAGAAAATTCTTAAAAGGACCAAACATTTCTTATAACAAACTGACTATAAGGAACAAGGTGAAAAAATATGTATTATCATACTGAATAATTTCTTACTTTCAACTGAAGCATCACAGATTTTAAAAAGCTAAGTTTTTTTTAATTAAAGAGTTAAGTCATTTTATGGATAGTTACACATTTATATGGAAAACCACAGTATTTTGCAGTGGAATATCATAGCCTGGCTTTTGTTGTTATTGTTCATTTGTTTTTATAGTTGTTATTGTTTACTTTTTGAGATAATTTTTTTTTCTGTGTAGCTAAGGCTGCCCCTAAAATCCTGATTCTCCTGCTCTGTCTCCTAAATACTAGGACTTAAGGTGTATGCCACAATGCCAAGTTTATGTGTTTCTGGGATGAAACCTCGGACTGCGTACATGTCTGCCAAGCTATCGTCCCTGGAAAACTCCCTCCTAGTTTTTTTCCTAAGAGAAAGAAATGACATTCTGCCTTAAACTACTATTGCTGGGGTCTGTCTTTTAGTTAGCTACTCTTTATTTGAATAGATTCATGCATCAACACGTTCACTTATGAAGCAACCAGCCAAAATTTTACTATACAATCTCGGGAAACCTTTCCTAGAAACCCAGGGCAGGAGACGAAATTGAGGGTCACTTGTGGTTACTGTAGAATTTTCTTAAAATTAAAATTCCATAGTCATGGAAGGAGACAGAGACAGAGACCCACATTGGAGCACCGGACTGAAATCTCAAGGTCCAAATCGGGAGCAGAAGGAGAGAGAGCACGAGCAAGGAACTCAGGACCGCGAGGGGTGCACCCACACACTGAGACAATGGGGATGTTCTATCAGGAACCCACTAAGGCCAGCTGGCCTGGGTCTGAAAAAGCATGGGATAAAATGGGACCTGCTGAACATAGCGGACAATGAGGACTACTGAGAACTCAAGAACAATGGGTTTTTGATCCTACTGCACGTACTGACTTTGTGGGAGCCTAGGCAGTTTGGATGCTCACCTTACTAGAACTGGATGGAGGTGGGTGGTCCTTGGACTTCCCACAGGTCAGGGAACCCTGATTGCTCTTCGAGCTGATGAGGGAGGGGGACTTGATCGGGGGAGGGGGAGGGAAATGGGAGGCAGTGGTAGGGAGGAGGCAGAAATCTTTAATAAATAAATAAATTAAAAAAATTCCATAGTCAGAGCCAGGGCCAAAGTGTTTTTAGGGGCCTTTGCTCTGGATTCAGCAGCCATCCTAAATGTGGAGTTCACAGTCACAGTGCTAGCAAGTGAAAGGGTGAAGGAAAATCTGAGGGATGAGTCTTACTCATGATTGGCATTCAGGAAAGAGGTGTGGCTTATTGACTAATCTCCTCAAAATACTGCTGAATACTAATTGCTTGGTTGGTACGATCAAGGTTAATTTCAGTGTTCTGAGTTCCCAATCTTATCGCGCATATTCTGACATGATATGTCATATGTAATATCTGACACATGCATGGCAGGGAATGTCCTGAGCTTACTAGGTACCCAAGAGCAGTATTTAAAGTTCCCGAGGATGATAATCTTTGAGTATCATGGAAATTTTTATTTTCAGGTGATCTCCTACACACACAATAAATGCACCTTAAAAGGGAAAAGGCATTGCTGGCAAGATGACTCAGCTGGCAAAGTGTATTCTGTGAAAACCAACTTTTACAAGTTGTGCCCTGACCTCCACACACATGCTGGGTCAGTCACTCTGTCTTTCTCTTACACACACACATACGCACACACACATACAAACAGTAAACAAGCAAATCAATAAATGTTGTAAAATAGAAGTCAAATTAAATTTTGCCTTGAGATTAAGAGTGAATGAAGGGTATCTAGTTTATTTCTAGGTTCTGGCAATTGCAAATAATGCTGCTATGAACATAACTGAGCTCAGGTTCTTGTAGTATGATTGAGTATCCTTTGGGTATATACCCAAAAGTTCTATTGCTAGGTTTTGAGGTAGATTGTTTATTATTTCCTAGTTACCATACTTATTTCCAAAGCGGCTGTACAAGTTTGCACTTATACCAGCAATGGAGGAGTTTCCCCCTTTCCCCACATTCTCTCCATCATGAGCTGTCATCAGTGTTTTTGACATTGGCTATTCTGACAGGTGTAAGATGGAATCTCAGAGTTGTTTTGGTTTGCATTTCTCTGATGGCTAAGGATTTTGAGCATTTCCATGAGTATCTTTCAGACAACCTAAATGCCTCTCAACCAAAGAAGAGATAAAGAAATGTGATATATTTACACAATGGAGTACTACTCAGCAGTAAAAAAATAATGACATCTTGAAATTTGCAGTCAAAGGATAGATCTAGAGAAAACCATATTGAGAGAGGTAACTCAAACTCAGAAAGACAAATATAATATGTACTCACACATAAGTGGCGTTTAGACATAAAACAAAGAAAAACCAGCCTCTGGTCCAAAACCTCAGAGAGCCTAGACAACAAAGAGGACCCTGAGAGAGACATACATCGATCTACATAGGAAGGAGAAAAAGACAAGATCTCCTGAGTCACTTGGGAGCATGGGGTCATGGAAGGGGGTGGAAGAGGAGAAGGGAGGAAGTGAAGGGAGCAGAGGAAAATGTACAGCACAATAAAAATAATAGAAAAGAGAATGGGTGAAGAGATGAGAATCAACTTCATAAATGGGGGGATAGCTCAGTGTGTAAGTGTGAGAATGAGGACCAGAGGTTGACTCCAGGCCCCTGGGTGGAAAGTCAGGCACTACTACAGGGTGAAAACTGGTCAGCCAACCCCTCTGAAACTGTGTGTTTTCCAAAAGGTTGAGCTGTTATTTGTAATAATGTCCAACATCAATGACTATAGTATCCATAAATCTGGAAATAGGCTAGGGGATATAAAATATACTATTTTTTAAAGGAAGTTTTAGCTACTTATTTTTGCAGACTCCAGTAACCAAAAATTATGTTCTGGTTTATCTTTGTTGATAATTAATAAAGTCACAATTTGATTGAGTTATGGAGTTAATTGTTTCTGACAATAATTGCATTCAAGGCATTTATTTTCATTAGCAGGAAATCTTATTTTCGTCAGCAGGAAATCTTATTTTGAAGAGTTTGCAAGTTCAAACTCAAGAGTTTGTTTGAAGGCACAGTTTTTGTGAACTCAAAGATAATTACATGTTTTTAACATTCTGGATGGCAAAGTCTGGGAAAAAAAAGAAGACACAATATGAATGATCTTAGTGTTTCATGGACAGGGTTTCTTCAAGGTTTCAACATGCACTTTCCAAACAGACAACTGTGATGTCAGCATTCAGTGGACCAGAAAACACTCATTTTGCACTGATTCTGGTCGCTAGCTTGTAAGTTGAGTTTCTAGTTCTGCCAGTGCCTGACCATACCAGGAAACCCTGTAAAGAAAAGGAGAGATGAAAGTAAATAAAAAATTTCTAATCTTATAAAATACATTATTATGTGACACACGCCTTTAATCCCAGCACTTGGGAGGCAGAGGTAGGTGGATCTCCGTGAGTTCGAGGCCAAACTGTTCTACAAGAGCTGGTTCCAGGACAGGCTTCAAAAGCTACAGAGAAACCCTGTCTTGAAAAACAACAACAAAAAAAGAAAGAAAGAAAAGGGCGATAAAAGTAAATAAAAATTTCTAATCTTATAAAAAGAATTACTATGTATGTTTATTGCAATTTAAAAATATTTGATTATTTTTTGAGAATGACATGCATGTATACAATGTATCTTTTGAGAATGACATGCATACAATGTGTTTTTTGTTAATGACATACATGTACATACATGTATACAATGTGTTTTTGAGAATGACATACATGTATACAATGTATTTTGATTATAGTCACTCAGCCCTCTCCTACTCCTTCCAGACTGACCCTTGTACTGGCAACTAAAGTCCTGAGTAAATGTATGTTGTTGACATGGGCATGGCCATGCCAAGAGCTCCAGTGCCCCAGCCTTAGGTGGGGGTGGCAAAGTCTTCCCTAGTCGAGGCTCAGAGATGTGGCATAGTTCTCCTCAGGACTCTGTGTTGATGTTGACAGTGTTCAAACATTTTCCCCTTGGATACTTATGGACAGAAGCCTGCTTTCCCATAGAGACTGCTCTTTCTGAGATTAGTTAAACCATTTCATTGTTCCAAAGTGTAGAGTAACCCACCTCCTCGTTTGTCTGTATGTAACCCAGCTTCTTGGTCAGCTATATGCAACAACCCCGCCTCCTTGTTCAAATGTATATAATAAGCAAGCTGAGTTTCCAGGGCACTGAAGCTTTTCCATCTGAGGGCTCAGTCTACCTAACTCCAGCCTTTCTTCCATGTGTCAGTCATTTTTTTCTTTTTACTACTCCATTTATATTTTTGAGATTATATTATATTATTTTCCCCTTCACTTTCCTTCTTCCAAACCCTTCCACCTACCCCTTTGCTCTTTCAAATTCACGGCCTCTGTTTTCGTTAATTGTCCTTGCATGCATATATGTACACACACACACACACACACACACACACACACACACACACACACACACACACAGAGAGAGAGAGAGAGAGAGAGAGAGAGAGAGCTCTGCCTCCACTGCGCTTCAATTAAAAGTCCACAACATAACATCCAACTGATTTAGGTGAGTTCTGAGGGATCTAACTCAAGTCCTTATACTTCCAAGGCAAGCACTTTGCCACTGACCGATCACTACAGCTCTGCTCAGTAGTTCTAAAAGTGTTAATATCTCCTTTGGAGCAGTTGCTAGTTAATTATTATCAAGCTCTCCTTTTACAGAGAAGGAAAACCACTCATTATGTACTTTTCTGGATCAAAAGGCTGTTAGTGAACGTTGATGGTGTCGATGGACGGTACAATCCTGGGACATTCAATGTCATCATGCATTTTCTTTTTTAAATGTTCTGTGAGCTTCATTGTCTGTTATTCTCTGCAACACAAGAGAATGCAGAGTCGCTCGCACAGCCTCACTCCTGGTTCCTTTATGTTGCTAACAGCCCTGAGAACATATTTCTCTGGTCTCAGGATCCACGTCCACCTACCCAGCTCTTTGCCAACATACAGCAATAATAGTCGTGAATGACAATGGGTGGAAACGGGTTGTTTTCGAATCCTAGAGGAAAAGCTTAGATGATCCCAAGAACTTAGAATGCTTATATAAGATGTTTGAGGAAACTAATGCACAGAAGAGAAGTGCTCTGATCTTATTGCAGTGTTGAGGGTTGATTACTTTTAAACTCTCTCTCTTTGTTTTTTTATTGTCCTTGGCATTTGATGAGCACATGCTCCTCTCCAAAAGAAGCTACATGCACAGGGGCTGTGGCTTTCATCTGGTCGTGCTCAGCGAGGGCTGTCTACAGTTGGGTGTGGCAGCAGAATGACTCAAGTGGCCAGGGTAAGATTACTCTCAGAACTCACTGTAAAATTTACATGGTGGCTCCTGGTACTCTCTGGAGGGAGAATGGCACTTCTGAGGAGTTCTGGCAAGGGAGAGGAGCCCCGAGTTTGCAGCTGATGGGAAGTGACATATTCAGTTCTTTGATTTTCCACTGAAAAGATAAATAGATGCGTGTTCAAATGCACAGTTGCACTATAACCTTTAAGGCTCCTAATCGAGGGCATTTTCCTTGCAAACTTCTGTGATCCCATTCATTACCAAATAAAGAAAACCAGTGCATAATTGCAGGCTGTTGAAAATGGATGGTGGTTATCAGAATGTTGAGTCTTCTCTGAGGCAGAGCTGAAAAGGGCAGAGAATTAGTGGTGACCCAAGCTGTTATGAGGTCTGCTGAGACTAAACAGGCTGCCTTGGCAGGCTGAATATTGCCATTGAATCCCAGGAGCTAAAGCAGCAAAGGAGGGGCCGAGGCTAAGATTCGCGGAGTTGTGATGATTGAAAGAAGCAGGCCCTTAGGAGTGGGCTTTGAGATTCGATTGCCTCATCCTGTTTGAAGCTGGCTTCTTCTTCTTCAAGCCTACACTTGAAGATGCTAGTTCTTAGCTGCCTGCTGCTGATGCTGTGCCTAGTTACAAGCCTCCCTACCATGACGGACCCTTCTCCTTCTGGAGCTGTTAGCCCAAATAAAGTCTTTCCCATAAGTTGCTTTTGGTCGTAATGTGTTATCAGAGTAAGAGAAAAGTAACTATTGCACACTTTAGAATAGTTTTAAATTTTATTTATAATGTAATGAGTTCATCATTGAATTTTTAGAGAATTTGAAGTAAAAAGAAGAGAAGAAAATCTCTTATTACTTCATTTCTGGGTGATCCCAGAAAACAGGGTGATATGTGCTCTACCAAACGTTCCCCAGGAATGTTACTAGAGACTTTTAAAAGAGAGAAAGATGACAGATGCTATCTTATGTGCTACTTTAAAGATGTCATGATGTTCTGAAGATTTTCCTATGTCGTACACCTTCTCCATGATGTTGCTTTTCATGATTATGAAATGTGTCATGATTTATGTCACTGCTCTTTTATTTTGAACATTTACATTGTTTCTAATATTTGTGTCTGCATAAACTGCCAACAGTCCGCATCCTACGTGCATCCCAGATGACATCCTTGAAATAGATTCCTGCTATACAACTGTGGCAAAAGGCTTTATGCCTTTTGGGTCTTCAAACAGCATTACAGAGTTGTAATAATTTATATTCTCATCAGAGCTCATGACAATTCCTATTTCTTTGAATGCTTGCTGTGAATAGGTAGTACATGCTGCCAAAATTTATCAATTTATAAGTCTATAAAGCCACATAAAAATCAAGATAAAATGTTATGCCATCAAAGTTACCCAGGAAGGCTGAATCTAGGTATTATTAAAGAAAGATTTCGCACCCTAGGCCATGTACTGAAGTTTGGAAGTTTAGGGGGCTTTGGGGACAGGAGACACCCTAGGAAGTCTAGAGCATGAGTGAGGTTATGATGACGGTGGTGGCGGTAGGGAAAGAAGTGTGTTCCGTCCGTGCAGAGAACAGTACTGAGAAAAAATAGGCCTTGCCGTCTGCCAGGAGGCAGTTCTCAGGCAGTCCCAGCTCAGGAGTCTAGGACTGTTACTTCTTAGAGAGTGAGAAGGGGGATGGGGCTATTTATCACAAAACCATAGTTTCAGACAGTATTTAGATTTTTATACCAGGAGTGTTACTCTGGATGGCCAGTCATGACTCTGAAGTCCACTCAGAAGTGGAAATAAAGCCAGTGCTTTGACATGCAGAGCAGTAGCTGGCTTTGACTGACTTGGATGAACACTGGCTACGCAATCAGCAGCAAATGCTTCTCTGTACCCCAGATGTCTGTCAAATATGGCCTCTAATGTGAAGTCCATGAATGTGAGGGATACTTCCTCAAGCATTCTCATTTCTCTGTAGGGCTTGTCACTAATGAGAACTTTGGATGAATTGGAGGGGACTAGGAGTCTACAGAACGTCAGAGACAGAAATCCCCACAAATGCAAAGCCATAAATTGTTTAACTGGGACTGATACTTTTCTGTTTGACTTTCCCAGAACTGGAAGTCTGGATGTGTACCATTGGAAAGTCAAAAAATAAATATCCATTCTTCAAATATCTGGTCTGCATCATTTATTTTTAATACTAAATGTGACATTGTGCAATGTTTTATAGATTAAATTAAATTGCATGCACGAGATAGAGAGATGTTCAATTGAGTTCTTTCATGAAAAATGAGTTTCATATGGCAGTCTTCCTGGCGGCCGGCTCACATCCTGACAGATATTGGCTGACTTCGTTTAAACAGCTGGGTTCTTGCAGCCTTTATGCTGTGTCTGAACAAGGGTGCTCCCGTTCAGGAGGGTAAAACGTTGTTGAACCTTTAAGAAAGAAGGGAAGGATTTTGTTGTGAGTAAGGAGTTTCACAAATGATTTCTTGCCTTTACAACTGACAGAGAGTTAAGTCGCGGCTTGCTGTGTAGCAGTAATAGAGGTGCCCAAGAGGCACTTTGTATTCAATTCAACATTTTTCCCCCCAAAATGAGAGATGCTATGTATGTTGCTCTCTGTATTGAAAGGCATTAGTGTGATTGGATTTGGTGTGTTCCAAATGCCAGGTGGGAGGGAAGTCTGGAAAATGTCGAGGTCTTAAGCCAGACCCACCTGCTATACAGGGAACTCAAATTCAGTTCTCAGCACCTTCATTGGTCACAACCACCTGTGCCTCCACCTCCAGGGCTGACACTTCTGATCTCTGCAGGATTCTGCTTTCACGTGCACATGCTCCATGCAGAAATGCATACATGCCCATAGTTAAAAAAAAAATCTTAAAAAAGTACTAAACTAGTGGTTGTGGTTCATCCTTGAGATCCCAGCATTTAGAAAGCTGAGGCAAAAGGATCCCAAGTTCACAGTGACATAGCAAGACCTTGTCAAAAACATGCAAGCAAATAAAAATCCAGATACCAAGGGGATTTTTCAGCTGGACAGCAGCAATCTGAAGAGGAGCCGCACCCTCTTTATTACATAATCACATCTGTCTCTTGCCTCTGTAGAAAAGAACTCCTGTGTTGTATGAGATGTATAATATTGTGCAGGGTGAGACTCTCTCCAGTGACTTTCATCCAGAGATTCTTCATATTTAGTTACTCCAGGTTATATGAATTACTTATATTTGCAATGTGGTCATTCCTAGCAAATAGAGATATTGAGAGAAATATGACAGCTGAGCTAATAGAGGCAGGTGGCTGGCTGCATGGAAACAGAAGACCGTAGCTTAGGAGGTCACTGACATCATAGCTGACCAGCAAGATCACAGATCCCTATTGGGAAACCAAGGCTTGAGAACCATTTTTTTTTTTCTGAGACAGGGTTTCTCTGTAACTTTGGTGCCTGTCCTAGAACTAGCTCTTGTAGACCAGGCTGTTGAGAACCATTTTTGAAGGACTGAGGGACACATGACGCAACAGCAACCCAGAGGAGAGGTTACCAGCCACCACAGAAATTGATCTTAGAGAAATTCAGAAGCAAAGTCAGTAATTGTGGGACCCATCTATCAAAAGATTACCTGAGGCAAAGGCATCTCCATCTTTAAGAAATTAGCGCAGAAGGCATTTCACAGCACTCTCTTCTAAAGTCAGCAGCTTTTCTAGGATCCAAGTATGTGCTCAAGGCTGCATTCTGTGCTCAAGGGTACCTCCTGTTCTCAACACGCGCACTATGCTTGTCAACTGCAGAGCTTTCAGCTAGCCACTCAAATAAAAATCTGAGGCTGAGCTCTGACCACTGAAAGTAATGCACAGAACCCCTGTGTTAGGAATAGCAGACCCAACTGGACCCTGCTTGCTTGCTCAGTTAATCACAGCTGTGCAACCTTTGCAGAAGTAAAATGTTTTGTTTGCTGAAAAATCTTGGATTGCGTGATCTTCTAATAATGGTATATACCCTTAAATCCCAACATTCACGAGGCTGAGACAGGAGGAATATCACAAGTTCAAGGCAAGCCTGAGCTGCAGAATAAAACTTTATTTTAAAATAAATCAATCAATTAATAGAAAAAAAAACAAGCAATGATGGAGGAAGGTCATTGGCTAATAAAGGAACTGCCTTGGCCCATTTCATTGGTTAGAGATAGGTAGGTGGAGTAAACAGAACAGAATGCCGGGAGGAAGAGGAAGTGAGCTCAGACACGACAGCTCTCCTCTCGGGAGCAGACGCCTCAGCAGAGACGCCATGCCCAGCTCCCAGGCAGATGCACACTATGAAGCTCCGACCCAGGATGGACAGAGGCTGGAATCTTCCCGGTAAGCACACCTAGGGGCGCTACACAGATGATTAGAAATGGGCTAAATTAATATGTGAGAATTAGCCTAGATAGAAATGGGCCAAGCAGTGATTAAATGAATACAGTTTGTGTGTTGTTATTTCAGGGCAAAAGCTAGCCGAGCAGGCGGCTGGGACCTGAGTGGCAGGAAACGGCCTGCAGCTTCTTCTACAAAGCAAGAAGTAAATAACACAGACTCCATTGGCAAGGCAGAAAAGGCAGATCATGCGTAGATGAATAATAAAATATTGTGAATACACTGAGAAGGAAACGGAGGGTGGGGGTGCTAGTGTCCAGCTTTAGTCTCGGCTCTCAGGAGGAAGAGGAGGGAGGGTGTGGAGACTGTCATCCTTATTTGTGTGATTAGTTCAAGGCCAGACCGGAATATGTGAGATCCTCTTTCAAACTCAGAAAATATGGATTTAATTACTTTCATGACAGTGGCAGAGAGAGGGACCTTAATGAAAACATGCTCCAGAGAGTGAGGTGTGGTCAGTTTGTGGAAAATGCCACGTGTGTAAGATGGTGTGTACCTTAAATGCACTATGGCTCTCATGTTTTCCTATGCAGATTCATGTTGGAAGCAGGAGTGAGCCTGTGGCTGGGAGAGGACAGAAGAAGGTGGTTGGAGGGAACATTCTTTTGCTTCTGGCTGGCCTGGCAGCCCAAAATTCTATCACCCCCTTCTACCATATGGATACAGAAAAAACTTAAAAGGAAGTGCTCCCTGCCCTTGAGGAATTGATTGTGATGTGGGAATAGTAGGGGTGAGGGGTGGGGGTGGGATGTGGGGGGACTGGAAAGGGAGGCAAATTGTTCCTGGCAGCCTTGGGTTAGCTGTAGCAGAGCTGCAGAGGTACCCCAAACACCATTTCAAAAG
This sequence comes from Microtus pennsylvanicus, assembly GCF_037038515.1. Taxonomy (NCBI): domain Eukaryota; kingdom Metazoa; phylum Chordata; class Mammalia; order Rodentia; family Cricetidae; genus Microtus; species Microtus pennsylvanicus. The sequence continues at coordinate 899,856 of NC_134594.1, read as the reverse complement.
GCCCAGATGGTCCTTGTGCTGGTGCCAAGTCTGATATCAGCCTGGGGGAGGTGTGTAGGAGGACCAATCTCATTTCCTTCCTTTCACAGTTGCTCTGACCCCTTTGGAGAAAAGTCTCAAACAAAAGCAGTCTCTGGCTCAAGTGCGTGAACCACATCATAAATCACTAGGGATATTGGGAGCCACCACTTCTCTTGCCAGAGTAAATGCAGTTACAGGCATAAAAATAAACACCCCTGGTGCCTGTAGAAAACCCATCCCATTTGTAGACACACAATTTCCGGCTTGTAGAAGAAGAAAAAAATCACCAAATAAAAATTTTTTTCTTTTTTCCCCATTTGTCTCCCCTTTCCTTCCCTCCCTCCCTTCCTCATTCCCTCCCTCCCTCCTTCCTTCCTTTTCCTTCCCCTCCTTCCTTTTGCCTTTTTTTGTATGATGTAGCTCCTGAGCACTTGGTTGCACTCCCAGCCCGTGATGCCATCACTGTGACTTAGGGATCTGGAGAGGACAAATGAACAGCTCTTAGAACATAACAAAGCTCAGTTCTATAGACTAATGGTATGGGAGAATTGTCTGTATTCTGTCAATCATGTTTTAAATAAATGCTGATTGGCCAGGCAGGAAGTATAGGAGGGAAAACCAGACAGGAAGTAGAAATGATGCAATGAGACCAGGAGAATTCTGAGAAGGAGGAAGTTGATTCCTCCCACTCCTGTCCAGATCACCGAAGCAGCAGGATGTGATCTACCCCCAGCTGAAAAAGGTACTGAGCCACATGGCTAACATAGATCGGAATAATGGGTTAATATAAGCTACAAAAGCTAATAAGTAGCCTGACCTAATGAGCCAATCAGCTTTATAACTTATAGAGATCTCTGTCTGATTTTCTTTGGGGCTTGCCAGCTGTGGGGTACCGGGTGGGACAGAAACCCCAACAAACAGGCCCCTCTTGTTACAGACTAAATCATAGTTTGGATTTTCTATTCCTTTGACAAAACACCATGGCCAAAAAGTAAGTTGGGAAGTAAGGGTTAGTTGATGAAAACATCCACATTGCTGTTCATCACCAAAGGAAGTCAGGACAGAAACTCAAACATGACAGGAACCTAGAGTCAGGAGCTGATGCAGAGGCCATGTAGGAGTTCTACCTATTGACTTGTTACTCATAGCTTCCTTAGCCTGATTTTTTATAGAATCCAGCACCACCAGCCCAGGGCTTACACCACCCACCATGGGCTAGGCCCTCCTCATTGACCACTAAATGAGAAAATGCCTTACAGCTGGATCTCAGAGAGGCATTTCCTCAACTGAAGTTTCTTCCTTTTTGATAACTCTAGCTTGTGTCAAGTTTACATATAAAACCACTCAATACAGGTATATTTCCAAGAAGAAATTAATTTCTAAGTGATGTTTTGATTTTTATCTTTACTGTATGACTATGTAGTGTCATCACAAACAGTTGGAAAAATAAAAAAAAATGTGATTCTGTATTTTTTCTTTATAAGGTATAAAAGCCTGGAAAACATGAATGAAAAGAACTAAATTTTAGCTGAAAATATGACACTACAGGACAGAACACATTTCAACATTTTTCAGACTTGGTTAATATTTGGATCATATAATCATCAATGGTGAGACACACAATACAAAGCAGTGGAAGTGTGTTTAGGTCATTTTAGAAGTTCTTTCTCCATCCAAGACAAAATTCATTTAATAGTTATTTTTTACAATGAAATTCTAATCAATAGCGCAAATAGGGATTTTTTAAGACTAAAAATGCAACTTAAAGTTATAACAACTATATACTTACGTATTGAGGTAATAACCAGGAAAATAGTAAAAGCCTTTTCTCTTTGTAATGAAACATTGTATTTCTGTAAGTGCAGAAAGCCTTTTGTATGTATAGTGCAAACACTAAAATTCACAGCACCCAATAATCTTGACTCAAGCAGGCGTTTCAAGGAGTCTGTGCTGGCTCTGAGCGGATTGGCAGCACAGGCAGGTCAATGACAGGCATACTCAGAAACCAGGCTGTGTGAGGTTTACTTCAGAGTAAACATTTGATCTTGATTTTGAGTTAAGTTTTGTTCATCGAATGATCTGAAATCTTGTACTGTTGTCATTTTGTTTTCAATGGTGGGGGGCAACCCTCAGTTTCAGGAGGTGGGAGCTAGAAGGCCTGACAGAACTGAGGTGGGCTTCTAGGTAGGAGAGAGGCAACTGAAATAAATGGTAAGGGTGGGCAGGAGCTGCTATCTGAAAAGCCTGCAGTGCCCTGCTGTGAACATAGCAGCTAAATAAAGCAGGGCTCTCACAGCAGGGCCTAAAAGCAAATGCACAGATGGGGGCAGGCTTCGGAACAGAAGTAGTTACGTTAGATAGCGAGGTAAGAGTCAGACTTTCCGACTCGGACCCTGGGTCCTACCTGCATCAACAGCAAAGCTGACCCGATGTCCAGTCTAGTGTCTGCCAAGCCAGACTTCTCTAAGTTCCTCCAGACACTAATCTGGTATAAGGCCTAAGAGAGTAGGAACATTGGGTTTCTGCCTGGTTTGTCGCTGTGTTAGTTGGGAACAATGTCGAGAATTTAGACAGGGAGGGTTGAGAGCATCCTGATTATTCAGCTCAGACAGAATCCTAAGTGTACAGAGGCAAACAGGTCTGAGGATAGCTTGGTGAGACTTGAAAGTTCCTGAAGAAAATCTACTAGTGTCAGTGATGTGGTGAGTGCAGCAAATGGAGAGGCTGAGTGTAGGTGTCAGTGAGGCTCATCATGCAGAGTAGAGGGAAACACCATCACAGATGCATGGGATACATGGGGCTAAGACACCGGAGGAGATGAAGGCAGCTGAACAGAACTCTGAAATATTTGAGCTACAGGTCTTCTTCCTCTTGCCACCTTTGGTTTCCTGCCCGAGTGAAATATGAATTACATAAATGGAACTCACTTGTATGTATAGTCTTTGCAAAAGGTAGTTTCAAGTTTATCAGGCATTAGTAAATTAACTTCCTGATGTATAGATTGATTTCTATATGCTTTGTTAATACCAGATGATCATTAAAATATGAATATGGGCTACACTGGTGGCTAATACCTGTAATCCCAGTCTTTGGAAGGCAGAAGCAGGAAGATCACAGCTTTGAGGCCAGTTTGGGCTACACAGCAAGATGTAAAACATATATTTCTTTATTATTATTTTAATTAATAAAATTATTTTCAAAATTACAGTAATAAATGTAATTCCCTTTGACAGTATCATAAGTATGTGTTCTATATATTGGTCACCACCTCTCTATGATCACACCCACATTGCTGTGTTAACTGGTATCGTGCAGGTCTTCAACAGGCAGCCATATTGTTGAAATTTTATGGGTGCAGTTTCTTTGTTATTTATAGAAGGCTTTATCTCATAGCAGGTACCCTGAGCCTCTGATTCTTACATAGAAAGGCTCTTTCCTTCCTTTGATTACAGTGGAGTGTATGAGTGGTTAGTTGGTGCTCCAGGCTTTTGCTGACTTAGGAAGGTGTCCCTAAGTGGAGAAAGGCAAGTCTGCTCCTGGATGTTACTTCATATTTCTTCCAGGTCAGAGCATGCAAACGTAAATGTCTCCCCAGGTTCCTCTCAGGCATCAGCATTTACCAACAGACTGTGTTGGGTGCTACACTGGGTGTTGTAGAGAGACCTACTGGCCTAGGAAGGTCACATCAAATGCTTTTTGTCACAAATTTACTGAAAACGTTCCTGCAACTTTCTTACCCCTGACAAATTTCCATCAATACTGACTCGTCTGATGGGAACAGCGAGTGCACAATGTGTGTGCTAACCACAGGGCCTGTCTGCCAAAAGTGGGAAGGGTATCCTCACCTCACCTTCTAACTAAAGATGGGAAGAAAGAAGCTTCTTGCCTCATCCCCTTTCCGATGAACTGGCCTATTTTCTTATGTTCTGGAAATTATGGTAGAGAAGAGGGTGGAGGATGGAGGGTCTGGAAAAGGAAAGAAGTGTGTGTGTGCGTGTGGCTTATTTTTTTATCTAATGTGTGTGTGTATCTGTGCATGCATGTGTTCATATAGAGGACAGAAGTAGAAGTCATATATCTTAATCTTCCTGGGTTGTTGCTTTAGTCGGTGTTTTGTTGCTGTGAAGAAACACCATGACCACAATAGCAACTCTTATAAAAGAAAGCTTTTAATTGGGGCTTGCTTACAGGTTAAGAGGTTTATTCCATTATCGTTGTGCCAGGGAGCATGGTGGCAGTCAGGCAGACATGGTCCTGGAGAAGGAGCCATGATTTCTACATTTGGACCCACAGGCAGCAGGAAGTAAGAAAGACACTGGGCCTGGCTTGAGTATTTGAAACTTCAACTTCCAACCCTAGTGAGACACTTCTACTACCAAGACCATATTTGCTCCAAAAGGGCCACATTTCTTAATTCTTGTTAAGAAGTGTTACTTGCTAATACCGATCATTCAAATATATGAACCTGTGGAGGCCATTTCTATTCAAACCACCACAATTATCCTCCTCTATCTTATTTTCTGAGACAAGGTCTCTCATGGAACTGTTGTATAAGCCTTGAAGATTGCTTCGTTTCCATGTTTCCAATTGTAGGATTACAGTACCAAATCACTGTGTCTGATTTTGTTTTGTTTGTTTGTTTCCATGGGTCCTGGGGTGTTGATGTACTAACATGAACAGCCTGGTGTTATCAGAAGTCCTAATTATGCCTAGCCAATGAGGGACAGCCATGTGATGCTGCCTAAAGATCTACCAACAGGTGCTCTCAGAGGTCTTGATTGTGCCTTGCTGTAGCCAAAGAGGGAAGACTTTGTGATGGATCAGAATTCTTGGGTGCTGGGAGAATATATAAGATTCTTTTCATTACTAGATAAACGAGTCTGCTCTTTCCCTTTCCCTGACTCCTGGCATATATGTCATTGATGCTGCACCTTCTTGCCCCCTCCCCAAGGAAACCATTAGACCCAGCAGCACCTTAAGCTTGTACTGGCTTTGCCTACTGAGTCATCTCCCCAGGCTTCCATCCAACATATTTTAATCAACAGTGACACGATAAGCCAAGGCAAAATGCTCTTTCACTAGACCTCTGACTTGTAGAAGCAACCAGAGAGACAATAAGGTTTTGAACCCACTTAAACAGGGCTAAGCTATGAAGCAGAGGGTAATATATCCCCATAAACTTGTCTTTCCTTTTTGCTAAGAATACTTGGGAACACATTAGAGATTTGTTGTGTCATAAGCTATCACAAGGTGATGGCAGTAAACCTGGACTAAGTTGTACATTACTAGGAACGATAATGATATATATGGCATTTAGTTTATGAACATATAAATTTCCTGATAAGCAGCTCTCATTACATTGTTATCCAACAAAACAGCCTACTCACCAACTTTAGCTTTTAGGTATAGTGGCCAACCATCTCTTTCTTTCTCTGTGTTTTGAGACAGATACAGATGTAGCTTAATGTGAGGGTTGCCTATGACAGTTCTGAAGTTTGTGTGATTCTGGTTTTGCTTCTGGAAAAGGTTTTTCTATAACTAGCTGATCCATAATATGATTTAGGTATCAGAACTCCTTGGGGTGATCTATAATACACGGACTGAAAATGGAAACATCAGTGAAAGGATAAATTTAGTTTCTGCTAAAAGCCTTCGATTTAATTTTATTTCTTTTATCTGTTTTTCATGTATAAACCTAAATGACCAATGAAAATTATTTCAAAATCCTGTGGCATGATCTATCCTAATGAATATGAGACCATTTGTCAAAGATTTTCTGGTTCATATACAGTTGAAGGCTGACTTGTTACATAATTTCTCTCATTATTTCTCATAATTTCCACCCATAGTTCATTCTTAAGGAAGTATCAGAGTTAAGGTCTCAAAACCTAAACAGGTACTCTGTCATAGTCACCAAATGACCATAATCCATGTATAGTGTTTGTATGTCAGTCTAATAACATGAAGTGAATTGATTTTAAAAAATCTCATGATTCCACCTGGGTGTGTGGCACACTCATTTCATCTCAGGATTTGCGTGAGATCTGAGTTTGAAACCAGACTGGTCTACGCAGTGAATTCCAGGCCAGTCAGAGATGCATAGTGAGACCCTGTCCCAAATAAATAAATATTTGCTGATTCTACCCAATTGTCATTTCCATCTCTATAAATGTAAGGTTAATTTCTGATTGATTTCTAATCAGTTCCATTAACATTTCAAGACTTCCATTCATGGTGTGATTTGATTCAAATTACCATAAAATTTTGTATTTTTTCAAATAATTCAGTAGTTTTATGCATTAGGCTTCTTTTTCAATATTGGTTTGACACTGTACAAAATCTCACTTTTTTAACTTCAATAGATAAGAAAGGAGATAAGAAATATTTTTAATTTGACCTCAACTAAACTCAAAGTCAAGGTAAGATTTACAGAGAAATAATTTACAGCATTCTCAGGTGTTACTCAGAAAACTGAAGTCAAAACAAGCAAAGTAATAAGAAAAGCTAAGAGAAAAACAAACTAAACAGTAACAAAACAATGTAAATGGTATATCTTTAGTAAGTTGATACTGGGTTTTATACATGAAGTATTCTAGAAAAAGTATCATATTCCTATCTTATGCAGATGGTATACCTTTAGTAAGTTGACGTCAGGTTTTGTATATGGAAAATCCAGAGAGAGTATCATATTCTTATCTTATATAGATGGTATTCACTACCACAATTCATTGTTCAAGTCTCTCTATTTCTGTCTCCCAGTTGAAACTGGGTACACCCACACCAGGATTATCATACTGTTTTATTATTCACATAGTTCCTCTCATATGAATAGATGCTTAATTTATTTCTTAACACCTACTCTGACTGGGATTCACAGAGAACAAGAACTTAAATCTCTGATGTCCAGTGTCTGCCTAGTACATGGAAGGAGCTCAGTTAACACTGGTGAAGCTATAGCTCATGCAAGTTCATGTCTTAGAATGTTAATTGTGTGTTATGTAAGAAGGAAATGGGATATTCTCCTTAAAAATAGCATGAGTCATTGAGCAGCAGAATGGCTTGATCCAGTACATAACAGAAAACAAGTAGAGAGTTGTCTTTAACAGACTGCATTATCAATAGTGCAATCCAAGAAATACAGCTCTCCGAGGCCTGTCATGGTCAGAGCCTTTTTGGAATCTAAAGGCGTAAGTCACAAACAATTCCACACCAGTTTGGAATTATGATTAATAGAATGGTTATTTATTTAAGGGGAAAACTTACAGATCACCATCCCAGACAACAGCCCTCTGCACAATCAGGAAAGGAGCCTAGTCACCGGAAGCAGAGCCGGAAACCAGAGAGAGAGGAGAGGGAAGTGGCTGCTTCTTTAAAGGGAGAGAGACCACACCCAGATGGGCTGGTATCTCAGAGGCTATTGGCTGAAGGAGTGAAAGGAGATCCCACAACAGGAATTCCTTGCTTCCCCAGCTGTTTTTGCATGTATCCAATTTGGAGCAATTGTAGCTGGTACTCTCCATAAGAGGCACAAAGTAAACACGTTAGGGCATCATAGTGCAGCAGGTTCATAACTATCCCCCATGGTATCAAATCTCCAAATGGCCAAATGAGCCCTGAGATGTTTCCAGAAACTCTTCTCAGAATCACACATGCTGTCTGAGGAGACACAAGAAATTTAAGGAGAGCATACTTGTCTTTGCTTCTTCTAGGGCTTTCTAAATATGTGCTCTGGTTACAACATAGGACAATTTTTGTTCTCAAATCCCTTAGGTGACCAAAGAGTCTGACTAGGAATTTAATGTGTACCTTTCAGCTTGAAAGGTGACAGTTCTCTAAATGAAGGTAAAAATCCGAAGATGGTACAGCACTGGGCTGCTTCCATACAGCCTCTGACACCCACAGTCTTGCAGAGACAGTCCCCCCCCCCCTCTCTCTCTCACACACACACACACAACCCTCCATGCAGTTCAGTGGTTTATTTCTTGCTCTTTGACTTGCCTGCTGGATTGCTGTAGGCAGAGGAGGTAGGAGTCTATGCACTCAAGCTCTGGTTAAAAATCTCCTTAGAGACATTCATGCTTTCCTATTAAGAATACAATACTATGTCCCATGTTTATGCTTCTCAGCAAGTATGGTAAAAAGTGCATATTCTGTTCTTTTTTTCCCCCTTTTTGGGAGTGAAGATAAAGAAGAGCCTACAACTGACAGTGATGTGGGAGGAATATAAATTTCCTCACCACTGAAGAAGTCAAATCCAGAGGTGCACAGGGTAGACTGTGATTAGACAGAATTTGCCTCATTGCTCTGGTGTCAAGGTATGAACCAAAGTTCTCAGAAAATAAATAAATAAAGAAAGAAAGAAGGAAGGAAGGAAGAAAGGAAGGAAGGAAGACAAGATAAAAGAAAGGAAGGAAAGAAAAAAGGAAAGGAAAAAAGAAAGATATAACCCTTTCCCTAGTAATGATTCTACAAGGCCAAATGACCAACCTTGGCAATTTTGGAGTGTTGAAGCAGAACACATTAGATGGGAAGGGGAGATGTGAATTAAATAATCCCACACTAGCTCCAAATAGGCTATGCTAAGGTTTTTCTTTATTAAAAGGAAAACTCACGGATCACAAAGAGGAAACAGGAATGGGGTAAAACATTCAGGTGTGGTGAGTGGGACGAGGCTGAGTGGATACTCCCACGACTTTTGGTACCCAAAGCCACTCCCACCCTTGTCCAGCTTCTTAAAGGCCATTGCTAAAGGAGGATCTCCATCACCTGCACCTTTTCTCTAAATAAGAGAGTTCCAAAACCAATACAAAACTATATACAATAAGAACAGATATCAAGTATAAAAGTTAGAATTACAACTAGCATAAACAATATTAAGCAAGAAACAAAGAAATATATGCTAAATGTTTTGATAATTATTTTATCTTAAGGAGTCTAAGTCTTGTATTAGTAATGGCTTGGCTAGATCATAAGAGGAAGGTAACTATGACTATCTAATCTTCAACTCCATTAAAGGTCTGAGATAGGGGATAATATTACTTGAGTAGGCAGGAAGTTTAATCAAACAACTTCCAAAATGTGTAGTACATGACAGAGACAACTAGATACTTCGACAATCACCTAAAGTCTCATTTGCAACCAACTTTGGCTAAGGCCTAGAGTAACTAAGAGATCATTTTCAGAGGCAGGAAAAATTTCAAAAACCATTTTACCCTGTCTTGGCAAAGTTTGGCAGTCCTTTTACTTGGATCATGCTTGTCCAGTCCAAACACAGTGCATTTAGTCAGTGGTTGAGGCATGGGCAGCTCCTTGCCCAAAGGCCAGTTTTGCCAAGAAGAAAACAAGCTCCAAGAGAAGTGTCTTTGATGCTCAGCATTCAATCAAGAATAGATTGGTGCTGCCAGGAGCAAGAGTGTCTCATGTCAACAGAACCCTAAGTTATTTAAATGCCATATTCAACAGTTCTTTGAAGTGATTGAAGTTTACCTATCTATGCAGAATATAATCTCTATGTATCTAAAGAACCTGACTAGTCTAACTATAAGTTAGACAAACATGCATGACTATTGACCTCTAATACTTAATACCTATATAATTAAAGACTAAGGTTTTATATTAGAATATTAAACAATCTTTAAACAACTGTGCCAAAAATGAGGACAATGACCTCAAAATGTAAACAATGTATAATAAGTATCTTGCTCAGAGGTAGAAATGTATAATGCAATATAATAAATATATCCTAAAATTGTATCAATACACAAAATGTCTTAAACATGCAGGCCTACAATCTGGCAAAATAACCTTGCATAAGTGAACAAATATTGTAGACAGAAATAGAAGCATATTCAATATAACAAATATAATTTGTAAATTGCCTATAAATAATAATTTAAAAGTATTCACTCTATTACTATTATTATTATTAGTGTGAGTAAGCTCACACTGATCAACCTATTATCTCATAAAATTCCCTTTTTTTAAAAAGAGATTTTCGAGTCTACATAATTTCCACTCCAGCTCTGAACCCTATACCAGTTATAATCAATCCCTAAATGATGTCCCTAACCCTGAGGACACACTTTGTTGGGAGAAGGGCCGTCATCTTCTAAAATTATTTCCAGCTGTCATGGAAGTGATGTTCTTTTTATTGGATCCTATAAAACTAAAATGATGGTTAAGTTTCGAGATTACTGTCTGGTATAATTGCAAATGATCTCTGAGTAGTCAATAGCGTTTTTATGAAGTTCTTGTTTGGAGTTCTAGCGAGAACATTGTAAGCTAACCAAGTTGGAACCATCTTGAGCAGCGGGTACCCAAAACTAGTCTTTCAGTAGTGCTATCAGCATTATGACATCATATCAACCAGGTGGAGTTGTTGTGAGACCCCCATCTTCTTCCTGGAAACTTCAAAGATTATTGAAGGAAAATTTATTGTTCATTGTGGAAAACTTAAACATTATTCATATAGACATATATTCAATGAAAGATACAATACAGACAAAATAAGTATGGAGAAAAGTAAAGTATTTCCTAAAATCTTTCTTCTTTCTGTCCAATACTGGATGGCTTCTGACATGAGACAGAAACTCTGAATTTTTCTTTTAACAACATGCTTGGATTTAGAGAAGGACAGCCATTGTCCAACTCCAAAGCCAGACTCGATTTTTAAGTGAGTTTATAACTCTGCTTATATATTTAATTTCTAACATCAGATGACCTGTCCTCATAAGTCATATTCCTCATTGCTTGGTGATCCTTTCTGGATAGTTATTTTTTTCTCTTAAGGAATCCAAATGTTCAGGGTCTCTTGACTTTTCGAAGATATTTTTCTGCAAAGACAAGAACAGAACCTTGCCCCAACTCTTAGGAGGTTTTTCTTATCACCTGTGCACTTGTCACCTGGATGAGCTGTCATTTCTCTTTTTCAGAAGGTTTTTCCTTTTCAAGTTGAATCTTTATTAACTTTTATCGTATTCATAGCTTTTCTTCTCCCGTGGAAACAACAGAAAAACTCCTTACCAAATGTAGCACATCTCCTGGTTTTCATCCTGAGGCCAATGCATCCTTAAAATACACTCATTAATTCAGAAGCTTTTTCTATTACCCAATGTCTCTCATTAGCATTAAGAAAATTCAAGTTTAATAACGCATTATGTAATCTATTTCTGGGGGTATTTTTCATCTCCTTCTGTTTGTTTAGCATATCTTTTATAGTTCAATTTGAACTTTCTATAACTGGCTGACCTGTAGGATAGTTTCCTATACCTGTAATATGCTTTATATTATAATAAACAAAAATTGTTTCATTTTCTTAGAGACATATGCTGGACAATTATCTGTCTTTATTTGTGTAGGTATAACCATCATGATCATAACTTCTAATAAATGATTAGATTACTGATTAATGAATAAGCCTTTTCTGAGCTCAAGGCAGTTGCCCATTGAAAACATGAATAAGTGTCATTGGTGTATACATATCTTAATTTTCCAAATTCTGTAAAGTGGAACACATCCATCTGCTGTATTTTATTTCTTGAAGTACCCTTTGGGTTACTCCTGCAGGTTATGGTATTTGGTTATAGAAAAAGCAAGTAGGACATCTCTTTATAATCTTCTTAGCTCGTTGCTGTGTAATAGAAAATGCTTTCTTTAAACCTTTGCTATTGATATGATGTTTTTATGAAATTCTGAAGGATGCAACACACTACCAATCAATTTCTACATTGCCTTGTGTTAGAGGACCTGGCAGACCTGTAAGGGATCTGATGTTTGTTATGTATATGGGACAAAGCCTATTCCTGATTGTATCTCAAACCTGAGTGAATAATAAAGTCAATTCTTTATCATCTGGTATAAGTTCAGTAGTTTCTATATGAAAGACAACTCTTTTTGCATACTGTGAGTCTGTATCTATATTGAGAGGTTCTTTAAAATCCCTTAATACCATGCATATAGCGAATAAAGCAGCCTTTTGAATAGAACTATATGAGTTTTATTCCACCTTACTTAAATCTTCTAATTTGTAATGTGCTTTTCCTCATTTATTTGGATCAGTATGAATGTATGGGCTTCAGTTATTGGTGCATCATGTACAATTTGGGGAAGAATCTAAGTATTTATCTTTATAAGGTTAATTCTGTCACCTTTGGGATAATTGCTATTAATCTCTCCTAAAAAATAGCACAAGCTCTTTGCTAGGGTTCATTGGCTTTCCATAATTTTCATCAGTAATAAAAGGCCCTATAGTCTTGCCAGGTCTATACCTGCTAGTTGATAAAGTCTCAGTTTTCTTTTTATAATTAATTCATTGTATTAATTATCATAAATTAATAATAAATTTCCACATAATTTTTTTAATTTTTTACTTCATTTATGTGGTAAAAAGATTCATTCTAAGATAATATCTTCCTTGTGCTTTAAAATTCTAGGGGAAATTCTGGAAGGCAATATGACTAAAATACAATAAAGATTTGGATTCACCATATCAACATGAGCCTCTTGTTATTTTACTTCAAAAACAGTTAATTCTTTCTCAGTTTCAGCTGTTAATTCCCTAGGACTATTTAAGTATTTGTCACCATCTAAGGTTTTGTTTAAATGAATTATTAGATCACGTGTTATCCCAACAGTTGGTCATAGACTGGAAATGTCTCTTAACAATCTTTGAAAGTCATTAAGAGTCTGCAATCAACGCTTTTAATCCCAGCACTCGGGAGGCAGAGGTAGGCGGATTTCTGTGAGTTCGAGGCCAGCCTGGTCTACAACAGCTATTTCCAGGACAGGCACCAAAGCTACAGAGAAACCCTGTCTCGAAAAACCAAAAAAAAAAAAAAAAGTCTGCAATCAGTCTCTCTTAATTTCTTAATTTGTGCCTTCTGTGTTCCAATATCCTGTAAACCTATTTCTAACCTAAGTAATTGATGAAATCTCCTCTTTGAATTTTTCTCAGAACAATTTGTAATCCCCATTTTGACAAAACTTTCTTTAGTTCCTCAAACATTCTTTCTAAAGTATCTGCATTTCAATCAGTAGCAAAATGTCATCCATGCAACAGTAAATTATAGATATTGGATAGATAATTGTTTACATATTATTTCCAATGGCTGACATACAAAGTATTGGCACAGAGTGGAGATATTGAGCATTCCCTGTGGGCGACCAGTTCCCTGATATGTTCTAGTTTGCTGGGGATTATTATAAGTAGGCACTATAAAGGCAAGTTTTTCCTCTATCCTTTTCTTGTAAAGGTATAGTGAAGAAATAATGTTTTAAATCAATAACTATATGAGGCCATCCTTTTGGTAATAAAGAAGGCAGGGGAATTCCAGATTGTAGAGGGTCCATAAGTTAAATTACCTTGTTGACAGCTCTTAGATCTGTCACCATTCTCCATTTTCCAGATTTCTTTTTAACAACAAATACAGGAGAATTTGAAGGGTTGGTTGATTCTTCAATATGGTGAGCATCTATCTAGTTGCTCCTGTACCAACTGTTCTAAAGCCTGCAGTTTTTCTTCTGTTAAATGCCATTATTTAAACCATAGTGGTTTCTCAGTTAACTATTTTAAAGGCAGGGCTGTTAGTACCTCTGAATTTTTGCTAGTTGCTTTGTGGTTTTGTAAGCATGAATGGCTAGTGACCTTTATTTATAATATCTTATAATATCCTTCCTAGAAATATGAGTTTTTTGGGACTGCAGGAATGTTTATCTGGGTATTCCATAGCTGTAACAGGTCATGACCCCATAAATTTATTGTAATATTAGCTATATATGTCCTCAGTCTTCCTCTCTGTTTTTCTGGCACTATGCATCCAACCCATATTGTGATTTATTTCACTTGAGATAGGGTTCTAATTCCTAGGAAGTGAACATTTGCCTCTTGAAGAGATCAATCTGGATGCCAACATTCTGGAGTAATGATAGTCAAATTTGCACCTGTGTCCAGTAATCCCTCAATGACAATATTATTTATACATACTTTTATCTTTGGTCTTTCATCCTTTATAGAAGTCTACCAAAATATGTATTTCCTATTTCCTACTGGAGTTTTTGCCTATTCCATCATCCAGAACAATATTGTTTTTTACAGTAGGCTCTGGATTTTTAAAATTTTTCCTGGTGAGACAGGTTCTCCACAGTGACTGAGAATGACTGAACCACATTTGACATGGGGACCTATGAGAGAGGGCCTTCCAAGGAGCTTCCCACTGGTATTGGGTTGCCTTTTTCTATCATTTGTTGATCTACATTCATTGGTCCAATATTTTCTTTGTCACACCTCCTACATATTCCAGAAGGTTGAGACATTCTATTTTTGTCATTCCCAGAGGAGGCATTATTTCTAGAAATTCCTTGTCTACAATCCCTTCTTTAGTGTCTTTTCCTATCACAATTATAACATTTGTTATAATTTGTTATAACATTTTGGTGTCTCCTCACACCATTGAAAATTGCTTCTCCTACCTAAGCCTCAGTACTATAGTCAAATGTCTCAACATTCATTGTATTCAGGGTCCATACATCTATTGATACTGATCTGACAGTTAAAGGCCCAAGTATCTTTTTACATTCTAAGTTGCCATTTTCAAAAGCCAAACTTTCAGTAAGTACTTGTCTAGCTTCTGTGTCCATTTCTCCCACTTGTACAGCCTTAATTAATCTTTGTAAAAAGTCACTAAGGGGTTCTCTCTGGTTCTGCTTAAAGCTGGTATATGATTCAATTTTCTTTCCTCGTTCCTGAATCCTATCTCAAGCATTTAAAACTACTGTGCTGCATAGGGACATGGTGTTTTTGTCATAGATAGCCAGGTCCTGAGGATCTGAGTCTTAACTCTCACCAAGAATTTGTTTTTGGGAAGCCTCAAATCCTTTTGCTTCTCCCTGTTGTTCTAAAATTTTTGCCTCTTCTCTCAAATAGCATTTCCATAGCAACTGGTGTCCATCTTCTAAGATTGCTGAGACTAATTGAAGCCAATTGTTTAGTGTAGCTTTATTACGTGAAGCCCATATTTTCACCATTTCTCTAACAAATGGTGAGTGAAAGCTATAGGACACTATTGCATACTTAATTTCCTTTAGATTTTTCCTACCTGTAGGTTGCCATTTATATTGTTTTACTACCTTAGGGTATTTTGTATCAGATGGCTTTTCAAAAGAGATTACAAGATAAGAACTTAAAACTCTCGGTAAGTCATCCTTGACTTTGACCTGTATTGGTGAGTTTAAATCCTGTTCTTTTACCTTCCCTCCCTGCTCATCAGTTCCAATTATTTCCTCAACCATTTCAAATCCTTTTACCACTGCCTATTGTAACATCTGACTCTTCAGTCCTGTGTGCTATTCTAGTGCCCTCGTTGATTTATTTAGCTTCTAGCCCTTATTCTGCACATGTGATTTCAAGGTATGAAATTCATCCAGTAAAGACAGTGTCTCATCCTTGAACATTATTTGGAGAGCATGCATGTTGTCTTCCCGGAAAGATACCTTATCTGTTATCCTGTTATAAATTTTCAACGGATTCTGATTGTGAAATTCAACAGTATGAATTCTTTCATATAATTTCTCAGCACCCTTCGACATGGATTGAATTTTGTTTGTCAAATTAATGTTATCCTTTCCAATGGCATTATTTTTTTCAGATAGCTGTTCATTATTAGTCTGTAAAGACTATATAATTTCTAAAATTGTTTCATTCTTCGCTCTGTTATCAAACCATTTTTTAACATATAATATGAAAAATAAAGCTAATTCCCCAAATCAAATAAATGGATGTATAAGGGAAATCACATAAGCCTTGCACAATACCATCCATAATGTAAGCAAAATGGTTATTAAATTCCTGAATGGTACTATTCTTAGTCATCATATAACTTTCAATTTTCAATTTACTTGCCTGCCATAGCAATTACAGGGAACTGGGGTAGGTGTAATAATCTTTATTGACCAGCAGGTGTTGTGGTTTGTAGCCATGTGGCTGAGGGACGTGAAGGAGAGAAGTGAGCTGGCAGAGAGCCTGCCAGCTTCTTTAGGATTGGTGGCATTACCGCCCTGGTTCTGTGCAGTGTCCCACACTGTTTCCATGCATGCAGTGGGGCCTACTTAGATACTGATAAATATGCTTTGTTTAACAAAATAAGAGCAGTTATTAAGGGCAATTAAAATGATTCCATATACAGAGAAAGTTGGTGGCCAGAATAAGAAGGATCCCTCAGTTGCAAGTCCCCTCAATGAAGGGCTGCGGTGGGGCAAGTCAAGGTCCTGGACAGTGGTCTGGTTGTCGTCTGGAGAAGCAGTGGCAGGTGGGTTGTGAGCCACTGGCGGGGAAAGTCAGGTTCCTAAGCAGCGGCAGGTGGGCTGTGGGTAGGCAAGAAAGGAGCCTAGGCTGGAGAATGGGGAGTATGGGTAGGGGTGGGGGTAGGCATAGACTCAGTTCCACATTGGGCAGCCAGATGAAGTGGAACATGTCAGATGGGAGGAATGTGAATCAAATTATCCCATACTAGCTCTGAATAGGGTATACTCAGGTTTTTCTTTATTAAAAGGGAAACTCATGGATTACCATGAAGAAACAGCAACTGTGTCCAACATTCAGGTATGGCAAGCAGGAAGAGGCCAAGAGTGTGCTCCTACAGGTTTTTGGTCCATAAAGGCATGCCCAACCTGGTCCAGCCTCTCAAAGGCCATTGGTTAAAGGATGTTTAGCATCAGAGTGTTAAAATATAAAAGTCCAATTATCTTGGGTTATTTTGGGTTCCATTGAAAGCCATTCATTTCCCACTTCCATGTCTGATTATCAAAATCCTAAATATGCCTTCTTCACAGACCACTAGCTTTCATAAACCTAGAGGCTAAGGTTATCTCCGGATAGTTCCAGAATGTGTAGAGAAGTTTTTCTTGCTTTTCTGAAACCTGCCTACTTGTTCCCACCTTTGGTAAATGCCTTCATATGTGACTTTCTTTGTTCTGTAACTAGAGAAATCCACATACCATTTCCATAGTGGAGTATGCCCTTTCAGGACAAACTGCATTCATATTCTCTGGCCACAATCATTGGCCATAATCATTCATATATAGCTTCATAATAAACTCTTATTTCCTCTTGGGTTTGAGCAGTAGTGTGTGTGTGTGTGTGTGTGTGTGTGTGTGTGTGAGAGAGAGAGAGAGAGAGAGAGAGAGAGAGAGAGAGAGAGAGAGAGAGAGAGAGAGGGGTGAGGGAGGATTTGTAAGGGGTGGCTGTAACTCTTCTAGTCCTGCCTCTAAGCTAGAGGTGTCTTTTGTTTTCTTCCTCCCAAATAGGGAAGA
The DNA here is from genome assembly GCF_037038515.1 of Microtus pennsylvanicus. Taxonomy (NCBI): domain Eukaryota; kingdom Metazoa; phylum Chordata; class Mammalia; order Rodentia; family Cricetidae; genus Microtus; species Microtus pennsylvanicus. Next base: position 882,531 of record NC_134594.1, on the reverse strand, counting down.
CAAAAGGAAGAATTATTGAACATACATATGCTAGCTTCCCTTTTTAGTTTATGTATTTATTTAAAGATTTAATTTCATTATTTGTTTTACAATGTATATGTATATTTGTATGGGGTGGGTATGTGCACATACGTATAAGTGCTTATGGAGTCTACAGGTGTCAGATTTTCTGCAGCTAGACCTATATGTAGGAGGCTGTAAGCTGGCTGGTATGGGTACGGGGGCTTGAATACAGTTGCTCTCCAAGAGTAGTATGCACTCTTAACTGTTGATCCATCTCTCCAGTCCCATTTTACTTTTAAAGGTCTATTTCAGTAGTAAGAGGTATATCTGTTGTAAAACAGTGTGAGCAAGAGTTTGGTATGCCAATGGATCCACAGTAGGTGAGGGACAGACATGCCATATAGGCAGAGCTTATGTGGGAGTTTTATTGGGATATATAAAGGGAGTGAGGGGTGGAAGAAAGAAAAAAAGAGAGAAAGAGGAAGAAGACACAAGGAGCAGCCTGCCTTTTCAGAAGAGCTGCAGGGGGCATGGGAGAGGAAGAGGGCAGAGCTTGTCTATCAAAGGGACCTTTACACCTGCCTAGCAGCTATAGGACCCTAGGCTGAACAGGGTACTCCCTGGGTGAGTCCTGCCAGGTAACAGGGATCAACATATTGCCTGAATCCTAACAATTCCTCCTTTCTTCTCGATAAACAAATCAATCTGATATTTTTTAGAAGTGAAAAAAAATCATAGGTCAACATTGTTCTTTTATTTAAGTTATCATTATCTTTGGAGTTTAAGGAGAACAGTTAAAAATATTCTTAAAAAGACAAGTGGGTTAAAAGAAAGGCAATGAAAATGATCAAAGCAATTTAACATTTTTTGAAAAAATCCTTTCTGACCTCATTCTAAAATGGGTCACCAGTCAATTAAATTTGAGGTACATAACATTAGTGATTGATGTATATCAAAGGACAGCAGAGTCTTGACAAAGATTCACAAGTGTTTTAGAGGTTTAATCTAAGGCTGAGCTGGCAATGAGAAGTCCAGGAAGGAGAGAGGCAGCCCACACAGTGGCAGGCCATGGCCTTTTCCTCACCTAAGTACCATAGAGAGCATGCAGCAGGCAGTCACTGAGGAAGGACAGCATTCCAAATGATTCTGGGAAGGCAGATCAATAGGCAGGCCATTCGACAGGTTTGCTTCTAAAAGCCCAGTAACTCAGTTAAAGCTTGACTTAGGTATCTGTGCTGAGAAAGTGCCCGCTGTGATCAGCAAGCCTGGGTGCAGTTCTGCTAGGCGAGTGGTGAGCCTTGCCTGATTTTCAGAAAATCTGGTCAAAAGAGAACACAAATCCTGAGAGAGAAGAAGACAAGGACAGCTGAACTGTTTCCTGAGGATCCTACATGTCCTATTGGTGAGCTAACAGTGGTGAGGCATGGTGGCATCGAGATTGGGAAGCCATTGAGACATGCCAGTTTGCCTCAGCTCAATGCAGCCTCACCTTTTGGGCAGCCATGGCATCTATCTAAAAACCACTGTGATTAAAACCAGGGACAAACTCAGACATTCTAATGCCAATGTATTTTGCAACATAATAAGTACCGTGGCCATAACACCTATCCAGAATTGCATCTCCTAGGTCTGTGGATGAATAGCTTTTGCTTTCTGAAACAGGGAACTCCGGAGAACTTATGCAGTGTTTTTCCTCTCCCCCAACAGGGAGGAACATTACTTAATGGTGATGTTGCACAAAATGAAACCTGGATATGTGTAAATCAAATTCTCCCAGACTCCCCATTCCATCTGAACTAGAACAGAAGGAACACTCCTAGAGTTTGGTTCCTTCTAGTCCCAGTATTGCCATAGTCCTATTACTGCTAAAACAATTGGTGTGAAATATTTTGTTGAGAGTCTTTCTTCTGAGGCATATACAGTGAGGACCTTTCTAACCACTGAACCCATAGGGATACAGTGCCAGCCCCACAGGTCAGAATGCAAAGAATATATCAATATTCAAACTTAGAGTCCATGTGGGTGGAATTCTGGCCAGGGCTGGAAGTTGAAACAGACACTGATGGTTTGTGAAAAGTTACTTGGGTAATAATTTAAAGATGGAGATCTTGATTCTATGTGTCAGAGCACAATGCCTTTAGCCAAAGAGCAAAAGCTTAATCCAAAGTCAGTATGTTTGGTCTTTCTTGCCAAGCACATGCATATTTGGGAATTTCTAGGTAATGTCTGGGATTACCTACTGCTTTGTCATATAGATGAAGTGTTAGTTGATAGGGTAACTGGTCCTCTTCATCAAGGTGCTAGTTACATCCAGGGAGATCGGAGTATAAGAATTTTCTGTTGTCTGCAAGTGAGATAGGACAAGTGGGTTAAGAAAAAACAGTACAGCTTCTCCTCTGGTTATAGCTCTTGGCAACCCATGTTCTTCCCTCTTCTCAGTGTCTAAACCTCATTCCTTCTTGCTTGGGTGATTTATAATCTTCTGACTTAATCTGTCCCCATGACCCCTGTCTTCATCTGAACCCTACCCTCATTTCTCCATGAACTGGCTTTTCCTGTGAATAACCTCCTAGTCAATATAAACCTCAGACCCTGCCCCTTCTCAATAGCTTGACATTTCATAATCTTGTACTGCAAGCAGAAGACTATATAATCTGTGACAATCAAGGACACCCACAGCTTGTTTTCTACTTGTGCTTCCCAAGTAGAATATTTTTGATTTTTCCCCCATGTACTTTTGAGACCTGTTTTAAATACTAGAAACAGTGATGAGCAAAACAGAGTTCTGATTCTGATATATCTACATGAGTTAAACTCACAAACACTCCCTCTGGGCTTCAGCTATTTGGAGCCTTGGCATTTACTATTCCATTTGGTTGAGAGACTGCCTTCCAGCTTTTTGTTTAACATGCCTATTAGCTTAGTTTAAACAACTCCCTGAAGCTGTTTTCTTCGGTACTCGCACTGAGGTAAAGGCTTTAGTGTTGCTTACTAGGTTGTGGTTCTCCACCCCTCATGGTAGTCAACTTCTGAACACATACACCCAAGCTTTTTCCCTTCTCTCCTCTTGGGGAATTGCGCTGCTTAATAAGCATGAGTTTGAAACCTGACTTAGTCTCATTTCTGTTGCTGTGGTAAAATAAAAGGACTCTTTTAGCTTAGAGTCCGTCATTATAAAGAAGCCAAGGCAGAAGGTTTAAGTAGTGAGTCACATCACGTGTCCAGTCAAGAGTGGAGAGCAAGGCGTGCATGTACATCTACTCTCTTGCTTGTGCTCACCTTGATTTCTCCACTCACACACAATTCAGAATCTTCTGCCTAGGGAATGTTGCCACCTACAATGGGCTAGGTCCCACATCAATTAACTTAAGACAGGGACTAGAGAGATGAGCCAGGAGTTAAGACCACATGCTATTCTTCCAGAGGATATGAATTAGATTCCCAGCACCCAATCTCCTGAAACTCCAGCTCCAGGAGACCCAACACCTCCAGCCTCCACAGGCACTTGCACTCATGTACACATTTATACGCTCAGACACATAAACATATACATAAAATCACAAATAAAATAAATCTTAAAAAATCTTCATTAAGATAATGCCTCATAGACCCCATCACAAGGCTCAGTAGATCTGAGTCTTGTCTTGGCCAATGTATAAGTCATAGGACCTATGGCTAGTTTGTAACATGTTTCAAAATTTTGAATTTGTATAACGGGAGTCATAGTTGGGCTCATCTCAGAAGTTTACCTATGAGAATAATAAATTTCTTATTAATAGTACTTACCACTGTGCTAAGCAGGAATGTTAAATGCTCAGTAATGATTATTTCTAGGCTACAGCTTAACTTTCTATACCACTGACTCTCAATATGTATATTTCTTAAATAATGGAATTGTGAATTGGTTTCTCTCTTCAGAAGTCATTCTTCAGTGCTTGTTGTTGAGGCTAAGTGAGAACTTCTGTGTTTATTTCTGCTCCAACTGGGAAGTTGTATCATCTGGAAAACCACCCTATTCTTCATCTTCACTATTTCACAGCTTCTAGCCATGTCTTTTTCACATATTCTCCTTGTGTTGAGCTATTAACAGTAAAATAAGTTCAAAACGGTGAGGAGATGAGCGTAACCTGCCAACATTGCCACAGATGTTCCAAAAGACACCAGGAAGCTTGCATCTGTCAGACAGCTCGACCTCAGGAAACTAGAGCTCATCTCTAGTCTCAGAGAAACAACCAATGATATGGAAATACGGAGATTTCTCCACACAGCCCAGTTATGACTCTGAGCTACCGAACACCCCTTCCAGTTTTCCTTCTACAAAACTCTGACAAATGCTCAATGATTGTCACCAATGCATTCTGTTCTTGGTTCTGTGCACACAAGTTTGTTGATGACAGAGTTTCTGATATTAAGTTACAGTGGCAAAAGCAAACTGAGTCAGAGACCCAGTTAGAGACAGTCTACTTTAGTTTAAACATGAAGATGGTGGCAGTGTAGACAAGAGTACTGTTGAGAATTGCTGCTTGAATGTTACATGGAGGTGAAGGCCAAGTTAGTGGGGGGATGAGAGTTGAAGTCGATGTTTTGGGTGGAATGTGATTGTTGTGTTTTTCCAATGATGACAGAGGGATCCTTTTATTAAAACCTGTCTACTGGGACTGTTCTTTCAAACCCATGTTTTGGAAAATCTTCTTTAAGTCAGCCATCAACCTCTTGGAAGAAGCTTCTCATTTAACTATTTCCCCCATTTTACAACCTTCTGGGTTTCATTTTTTAAGAGCCAATTTAGTTTTTTTTCCAGCAAAGAGCAACACTGCCCTGACAACAGAGATGAGGAGAGAAGGGAGGCACACAGGAGGCCTGAGCCAGCCCCACAGTACCACAGGACAGTGTCCAAAAGGACAGTTCCTATAACCCCCTGTAATAGGTTCAGACTTGCCCCAGAGTATGCCCAAAGATGAAAACATTGAAACCTCAGCCAATCAAAAATATACTAGAGTAACTGCTGCTTGCTTTACCAATCATGTTTGAGATCCTGTTTCTAAAATTCCCCTAGCTGTGATTAAAAAGAGCCTGCATGCTCTTCTCAGGGCCACCATCATTTTGTACAGGTGACCCCGCATATGGTGGTAAATAAATGCTCGTTGCTCTTGCATATTATTTGAGTAAGGGGTCTTCCTTCAGCATTTTATTGGTATTAACATGTATGCAAGAAACATTAACATGTGTTCAAATGTGTCTGTCAGTGGGTCTTGAGGTCATGGATAAAATGTTGGCATATTACTACTGGTTCTTAGTTTATGGATGATGGAGATTACAGGCAGGCATTAGGAGTTAAAACAACACAGAAAAGAGAAGGCATGAGTTGCTTTGTACTTCTGTCTCAGTTTTGTCTTTCGTTTACCTACACTTGCAGGGTTGAGGATGGCCAGCTTGGGCACCACAGGCTTCCTTCCTGTTATCTTGGCTTTGACTTTCCTGATAACAGGTTGCTTAGGGAGTACCAGCAACCTCCATCCCTGGACAACACTGCACCAGACAGCTTCTTAGAGGCAGAATAACCCTCTAAATTAGAATAAAGTCTAATAGCTGCTTTATGATGCACAAAATGGCATGTGAGCCACTAAAGAGAAGTAGAAATTGAGCACCTTTTTATTTGTTTACCCTCCAGTACATTTCAAAATGCTAAGTCAATGCATATTTTAAATTAAGAACAGGAAGAAAGGGCTCTTAGGGTGAAGTTCTGTATATCTGACTCTGCCACGTGTTGGAATTGCCCAGTGAGATTTAGACACTTCTGGTATATGCTATTAATAAACTCCCAGTAGTCAATCAACAGTGTCAACGGAGAAGCCTAATTTGCATAAAACACTCAATAAAAGAGAATGCAGAGTATATATTTTCAGCTCATAGTTGTGCAATATGAACATTTTAAGGTTTTCCAACTAAAGAGGAAAGCTACACATTGTTGAAGACTTGATTAAATTTACAAATGAAGAAAGTCTGATTTGTAGCATTATGACTATTGTATTTGCAGATAAATGACTCTCCTAGCTGCAGCACAGAGCAAACTGCAGTACACAAGTTCCAGCGTCTTGGAAGTAAAACTATTCTTTTCTGAAAACTACAAAACCAACATAGCTACATGTTAGGAGCCATTTCAGGCCTCTCCTTTCTCACAGGGCCTTGAAGTAAAAACCTTGAGACAGAAAACTTAAAGTTAACTAAAACATTGTGTGCTAGTCTTAGAGACTCAAGGTCCAGAAAGCACCATAGAGTGCCCCCATTATTCCTCGCTTATCACAACAGCAGGTGTTCTAACTACTGACCTGGCAATTACCCCACTTAGCTGTCAGCTGCTGAGTCCATCCTCCCCTTCCCCTTCCCCCTGCCTGATTCCTCACTGGAGGACTATTTAAGACAAAAGCTTGCTTCAATAAATGGAGACCTTGACAAGACGTTCAGCTGCTACTTAGACTTCTAGTCAAACTTGCACCTGGAATGTAGCTGGTGAGTTCAGAGTATTGTTGTTTTTAAACTTTGTTAGTATACGTTAGCTACAGGTGTGAGGGAGTTCATGTATGTGAGTTCAATGCCCTTGAGCTGGAGTTATAGGTGGTTGGAAATTACCTAAAGTGAGTGGTCAGAAGTGAACTCTCATCCTTTGCAAAAGCAATACAGTTCATATTCTTGACTGCTGAGCCATGTAGCCAGTCTCTGAGTTTGGAGTTTTGTTCTTTTTTTTTTTTTAGGTGAAGTGCTTTTTGAAGCAAAATGTGTGTTATTTGCTTTACATTATAGAGCAGAGTTGAGAGCTGGGAGTAGAGGCAGGGCAGACTCTGTGGGAGTGCAGGGGGTTGTTCAGGGTTGGTGACCCATTTCCCACCATGCTCATTCTGGTTAGGACTGTGTGGGTCCAGAGAGACTGTGGAGCCGAACTCTTCTTAGCATGGCATTTGGGAACACCATCTCAGCTTGCTCTGAACTACTGTGGATACATATACAGTAGATGTGTCCATATGCACAGAAGACAGCACAAGCTAGACATTTCTTTCTTTCCTAACCAGTCATTAAGTGTTTGTTCTCAATTTGATCAGCTTCTTCATCTATAAAATGAAAGAGGTCACTATATTTAAACTCCATCTGACTTTGATGAAGTTTAAATGAAATAATCAGTGTAATTTCTTCGACAGCCCATTGACCTTCACTATTCAGTGTCTATTTGGGGAGAAGTTTGGTAAATCTCTTTGAGGTACATTATAGAGGATGAATGGAAATAGATAACATGTATTGATTACTTCTTTTGGTGTAGGCACAAATTTCAGAATAGGCTAAACATATTTCCTTTGGTTTATACCCAAAGACATAGTGAGTCATGAGGAAGTAAGACTTACCAGGGAATTTATATAAAGACATAAATGGAAAATTGTACATCTGTATCTTTATCAAGTTATATTACCATCTTCCCCCCACGTCAGAAACACACAAATACACCCACATGCCTCCACATGTGTTCTTAAAGCTATTTATGGCATTTTGTTTCCTGGGAAGCTTCAATAGACCATCAGAAAAGATAGGACCTTAGGCCAACTTAGTCCAGTACTGTGTTTTCACAGGAGAGGATAGGGGTGGGGCTTGTCCAAGATACTGTACAAGGTTTTTTGTCTAGATTCCACTTCTGTTCTTTCTGACAAGGAGATAACAAATAAGTGCCTGCTCTTACAGATAAGTAGGAAACATGCACACTTTGGAAGTAATTAGCAAAACCAGGAATGAAAACAAAACTTATGAGGGTTAGCTGTGTTTCTTCTGGCTGGACAAGAAGGCTTTAAGTGGCGAGAGGTAGAACTCCCACTGAGCGTGTTTCAGAAGCTGATTTTTGAGTTTCACATGAACTTTCACTCTCCAAATTAGTGTAACATTCAAACCTTTCTCAAACAGATGTAGCACAGCTTCCAGGTATTCTTACCACCTGGCTCTTCCCAGAGTTTATCCCTTCCCTGTTTATATCGAGTCAGATGTGTGTGCAAGCATGTAGGTGTGTGTTCATGCATGCATGTGTGTGTGTGTGTATGTGTGTGTGTGCAAACATGTAGGTATGTGCATGCATGTGCATCTTCAGCTGACCTCTGATGGGATGTCACATGTCTGTGTTTCCACAATAGGTACCTTTCCTAGTCTCAAATGCAAGAACAAAGAACTTGTGATTTGATGAGAGAACTACTACTCATTGATCCTGTGATGATTGTTTCTTGTTGTCTGCTCAATGGGCTTTGGAATCATGACCTAGGAGACATACTCTGGGCATGCCTGTGAGAACATTTTAGATAGCCCATTTCTAGACTGGACAAAAAGGAAACCAGCTGAGGATCAGCATCCATCACCTACCGCTTGCTGACTATGGGCCAGTTGCCTCCACATTCCCACCACTACACTTTCCCTATCATGATGAACCCCCATCTCTGAAGATGCTTTTGTTGGGTATCCTGTCAAAACAATGAGACAAGTAACTAATATAAATCCTCACCAGGGCCAAGTTTTCTTGGACCAGTCTTAAACTGAGGGATGACCTGCTGTTGTGTTCATTTAGTGGACAGGTGCTGCAAGAGGCTTCCAAGCCAATGAAGATTCATCCTTCCTAGTGTACACCCTGCAGCTATATCTACAAAACAAAATCTCACAAATTTCTCATATACCTTGTTTAGGAAAGTTATTTTCTATTATGAATGATTTCTACTTCTAAAAGTAGGAAAACCGTGCATAGATTGAAAATACCCTATGGCGTCTGTATAAAAGATTATGGAGAGTCAGGAGGGCTCCTAGACAGGAGAGAGTTACTGGAGGATCCTGAGAGCATTGAGAATTGTGTGAGGAAGAATATTCGATGGTAGAAGACAAGACCGGGAAAAGCCAAAAGTTGATCATTGTCAGTGTTTATAGTAGCATAGGCTAAGGCATCAGTTCTAGAAATAACAGTTTGCTGATGTGATATCCTCAGGGGAAGGCAAGGAAGGCAGAGGACCCAGTCCAGAAGGTCTAAGACAGAGCTGCAGTATGGACTTCCGAAGGGTTCTGGGTGCTGATTATATCATTGACACAGTGCCCTTCTCTCAGCAGGCCAGATTCCATGTCTGTGTTGAGTACTGACCAGCCTCTGACATCACTTCCAACAGGACAAACGATAATTTTTTGTGTATGTTCACTGCTGTGTGCCCTTTGCAATTAGTAGCTGCAGGATCTGGGTAAGGGCTACTTCACCCTGAAAAGAGGCCTGTAGACACAACCCAGAATATTCCACAAAGTTAACAGAAGGATCCAGGTGAGTGGTATTGAGTGAGTATTTGATCAAAACTATGCTGTTGAGAGTTAGGGAGATAGTTCACTCAATAAAATGCTTGTCTTACAAGCGTGGGAACCTGATTTCAATCCCCGGAACTTATACAAGCAAAGCTAGGCAAGGTAGCTTGTACTAGCAATCTCAATGCTGGAAGAGCAGAGGCAAGAGGGTCCCTGGGGCTTGCTGTATAGCCTAGGTAGCCCAGCCTGGTGAGCTCCAGGCCAATTAGAAACCTTGTCTCAACTACAAAGGTAAATAGCACCTGAGAAATGGTAGCTGAAGCTGTCCTTTTGTACCCACATGCATTCACACACACATGTACTCCAGTGCACATCTGCACATACAACATGTATACACATGGGCACACAACCACGTGGTGTGGGTAAGTGCTGGGGAGGAAGGCAGTTGCAATACTAAGCAGATAGACTTCAGAGCAACATCTGGAATCAATTAGGCCTTGACTGCATAGTTTGTTTGGGAGGGACTGGCCATGTTTACAGGCCTCAGGGGGACCTGCCACTTAGTCTTGTGGTGTGTTGCTATGCTCACAGGGTCAGGGGTGTCTTGGGATTTGGGTATTCTCTTTTATCTTTAGTGAGAGGAACCTGTAGGTAGAGGGGCTACCTGGAGTTCAGGTTTTCCAGAGTGGCGTCATCCAGGATTGAGTAGAGGTAAATGAACTCTCTATGCCTTTCTCCTGTAGTGGCATTTCAAATGTATTTTAATAAATAAAGACTGCATGAAGATCTGAGAGTAAAACAGTCCCACTTGTCAGCCTTACAGACCAGATTATGGTAACACACCTTTAATCCCAATAGGCACCCTAGTTGCTATAGAAATCAGATGGTGCATGCTTTTAATCCCAGCCCTAAAGAGAAATATAAAATGGGGCAAGACAGCTCTCAGATGCAGTCTCCTTCTGAGATTCCAGGAAGCAGGATCATCATTTTCAGACTGAGGTGGAGGTAAGAGCCAGTGGCTGGCTGTTTTGCTCTTCAGCTCTTCTGACCCTGAGTTTTTATGAATCGTGCTTCATTCTTCCTCGATGAGACAGGAACAGACATCATAATTCATAGTTATGGTGAGTACTCTGTTTATGGTATTTTTGTTTGTAGTCACTTTCCATACATTATACTGTTCTATGGGAGGCTGTAGGCAGAGAAAGCCCTGAGTGAAGTTCTGAGTGAATGTATATTGGTGATATGGCAGAGTCATACCAGAAACACTAAGGCCTTAGACCCATGGGAAATTGACCTGTATGTACCAGGATCAGAGAGATGGCCAAGATTTCCTTGGGGTTAAATTGTAACAGACTTTTCCTAGGGAGATGAAACACACACACACACACACACACACACACACACACACACACACACACACACATCTTACACTAGATAGGGATTCCATGACAGAACAAAATATACCCCAAAATTCAACTTCATGAACCAATGAGTTTTATTAGGATTACTTTTAAAAATATGGGTGAGGGGTTACTTACAGAAGCATAAATAGCTCAAAGAGAGCTGTATTACCATAGCCCACACTGGCATAAGTGACTGTTCACAAGAGCACAGCTTAAGGTGGCTCAACAGTACCAGAACGACTTTTCACAGCTAGTCTTTGTTTCTTCTAAGCAGTTAGGCAGTCTCTGCTACTTTGGGGCTGCTTGACTGGTCTCAGAATCTCTTTCACAGCTTGCCTTATCCGAGTCTTAGAACTTGACTTAAATGGGAATGACTCCCAACAGTCTTTACTGTTTACTGTTGGGGATAGAAGAACTTAATGAATCTGGTCAGTTTCAGGGACGTCCTGAGGGTATTTGAGTTGTTTACTTCCTGTCTCAACATGCTTTCCTGTAAGATGAAATGGTTTAATCTCAGAGGAAATTGCTATGGTAGGGGTAGTGGGGAGGTAGGAAGAGGGTGGGGTGGGAGATGAGGTGGTGATGGTGTGTGTATGTGTGTGTGTGTGTGTAGGGGGCTGGTGTCCAAGTAAGAAGGAGTAAACAGTATGTACAAAAACTAGCATCTGTAGCATCTGCAGTTCCTTGTCCCTGATGTTTACAGTCTGAGATGATTTGCCTATGGGACCTCCTACTAGGACTAACCACCCCTACCCCTTTCTTGTACCTAATAACCATGCAGAAGTTCCAGATTGCTGGTGATATATAGTAGGTGCCACTTCATTAGAGCATACACACCTTATTTGACCCCAACTTTTCTGGAAATGTGTCTGTCCTTTCCTCAGCCCCTCCGGCCCTCAACCCCACCCCAGTCATGGTTCAAGGACCCAAGCTGGGAGGATTAAAGTAGGGTAGTGTCATTAGTTACCAATGGATGTTGTTACTCATGATAAACTGGACATTTCTCCCTTTCCTGCCTTCTAAGAATCCTACATTGAATGTGTTCAGATTATTGTAAGGGTAGATTTTAAAAGCCAAGGGAGAATTCAGAATGTCACAAAGATATTCAACATGTATTCTCCCACATATGTTATTACCATTCAGTGTGATGATTTACTCTTACATTACACAGTTGCTTTAACGTGGGCAATTTGGGAGTTGCTAGGGCCCAGGAGGCAGACAGAGTCGAAGTAAAACCTCATTAGTTACCATGTAGGGGGCTGGTAAAATTTGACTTTGAATTAGCTAGGTTAAAATGAGCTTGTATTTTAATATAATAACAATAGGACAATCTAGGCAGCCAAGGAATGGGAATTGTTTTTGAATTACATTCTATTTAGGGAAAAGAAGCTCTGTGATCGGCATAATGAGGATTTACTGTATATTGTGTACTGTGAGAATGCTTCTGCCTCTTAGAAATACTCTTTGTATTCATGAGTCTTTTATGACTGCCTTGTCACTCTGGGAGACTTTCAGTCTCCTTTTTCTTTCTGTTGTCAGCCATAATGAAATAAATGTGATGACAATTATTTGCTTGTTTGGCTTCAAAAGTTTTCTGTGTTGAAATTTTTTCATTTGTCTCTCTCATGGTACCATTGTGTGATGCATCATGACTGAGCACATTCTAAGTCCCCCCCCCCCCAAAAAAAAGAAAAGAAAGTTTGCATCTCTTTTCTTCCTCCTGGAGAAGTGTCCCCTTAAATAGAATTTAACACAAATGTTCACATCACTACAGTGAGCATTAAAATAGTTGTAGCCAGAATTTAATAGTTTGAACAGACCAAGATGGTGGGTAACACCAGCACCTACTTTTGTAAATCCCACATCAAAACTGTGTTCAAGACCGCTAGAAATTTAAGAGACTATGTCATCTTGATATGCATTGTTATAAATTATACCTAACCTTGTGAGTAGCGCAAATGGCTTGCACTTTGGTTTTGAAGATTGATAACTTTGGCTCTCTCTCAGTCCCTTAATTTGCCCAAAGACTATAAGACATTGACTGAGAATTCAGTAATGAAGTTTTGAATCAGGACAGGGATGACTGCCATCAATACTCTGATGTGAGAGCTTGCCAAGAGGGTGTGCCCCCATTATATCTCCCCAGCCTGTGATGACTTGAATTGCAAGTTTTCCAAGTTGCTTTCAGGAGGCTGGCCAGCTGCGATACGGACAAGATGTTGTAAACTTATTATTAAGAGGTGTGCTTTGAATGCTTATTTTCAAATACAAACACCAACCCTTGTAGCTTTATTTTTCTGAAGGTTCTTACAAGCTTAAATGAAATAAGGTGGCTATGACAGCTTCTGTACCATAAAATTGAATGAGTCCAATGAGACCATGCAAAAACATTCAGCCTTCAGCATGCTGCATCAAGCAAATTCCATAAGGGGAGCCTTTGCAGTGGTCTGTCAGTCGTTCAGTCCTTGCTACATTCCTGCCTTAGCCTCACGTACCAGCCATTTGTGTATATCATCATAGTCAGGAGTTTTGGGTACTGAAATGCAGAGGACAGTAAAACTTGGCTTTTCCTACTGCTTTCTCTGGCATGACATGGAGGATTTTTGGAACAGAACAAAAGGAATCACTCATTGTTAAAACTGTCTAGCTGGAGATGAAGGAAAAAGCTGACCTCATGTTTCCTATCTGAAGTAATGTTCAAGGCTGCTGTTTCAGGAACTCATGTCTATTTGTAAGCATGTCCATACAACATGCACATCAGATATGATCTATGAGGGGATGGAATGGAATGTCTTGGTGGGAATGAACATTCCAGCTACCATCTACATGTTTAGCTCTGTGGTGCCACAGCTGGGGCATGTGAGTCACATAGCTGTCTGGTGACACACAAATATAATAAGTAGATGACAGAATCTCCTTCTTTTTCCCATTCCTTAGACACAATCTGAATTATATGAGGGCATACGGCACAGCCTTTTACATTCAAAGCATACAAGCAAATACTAACTCTTTCTATGAAAAAATGCTTTCAGGTATTTTTGGTGAATCTAAAATTCTCACAAAGTGGACCATTTGAAAAAAAACGTGACAGGAAAGCAAATTGCATTTGAAGTGGGGGAACTGAGGATGTAGGACAAACAGCAGCAACCTCATCTTGTATACAACCCAGGCAAAGCAGAATAGATCTTCCTTTATGGAAATAACTTAAAAGGATCTTAAAAGACAAAGCTTCAGCATTTCCAGAAAAACCTACAGTTCCATTTAAAATGCCTCAGGAATTCTATATTTGGCATCCAGTGATTATTCTCAAGTGAGGGTTTTTTTTTTTTTAGATTTTCTCCTCATGTTCAATTGAAAGGAAGATAATTTAATGCTATGTGTTTGAAATGAATGGCTGTGTAAAGTGAAGAGTCTACAGGACAGAAAACAATCTGTGCCAACTACAAAGGGATTAATATCCAAGACATACAAAGTACTTCAAAGATTTAACATCATCAAATCATCTGAGCAAAGAATGGAGTGATGAACTGAATAACCAGTTCTCTAAAGACGTTTGACTCGTCAATCAATATTTGAATAACAAGTTTTTAATATACTTAGCCATCAAGAAAATGCAAGTTAAAACTGTTTTGAGATTCCATCTCGCCTCAGGCAGAATGACTATCATCAGGAAAGCAAAAAAAAAAAAAAAGTGCTGGTGAGGATATGGGGAAAAGGACACCTTATTCAGCACTGGTAGGAGTGTAAACTAGGCAACCTGTGTGAAAGTCAAACAAAACAAAACAAAACAAAAAATAAAAATAGAGCTAGTACAGGCCAAGCTATGTGATTCTGAAGGACTCCGTGTCAGCACATTACAGATCACACTTAGATGTGCACAGCTGTGCTTATTGCTGCACTATTCACCATAGCCAGGAAATGGCACCAGTTCAGATAACAGTGTGGCATATATATGCAATGGAATTTCAGGCAGTTATAAAAGGAAAGTGGTATCATGATATATGTAAGAAAAAAAAAGGCAACTAGAAACCTTTATGTTAAGCAAAATGAGCCCCACACAGAATACTGCATGTTTTCCCATGTGCAGAATTAAGATTTAAAATGTGTGTGTGTGTATGGTATGCATTTATATATGTATGTTTGTAGGTATTGAAACTAGAAAGGATTATGAGAGTAGAGAATGAGATCTTGAAGTAGGAATGTGGAATTAATAAAATATTATGCTATGAAAGTAGTGAAAGAGAAACTGCAAAGGAAACCTGTTGGAGGGGAGTGATGGGGGAGGGGAATGAATGAGAACGAAGTATAATATCATTTGAAGGCGTAAGTCACAAACAATCCCACACCAGTTTGGAATTATGATTAATAGAATGGTTATTTATTTAAGGAAAGGAAAACTTATAGATCACCGTCCCAGACAACAGCCCTCTGCGCAATCAGGAAGGGAGCCTAGTCACCAGTAGCAGAGCCGGAAGCCAGAGAGCGAGCAGGAGGGCAGTGGCAGCTTTTTAAAAGAGAGAGACCATGCCCCTAATGGTTATCTCAGCAGCTATTGGCTGTAGGAGCTCCTGTAACAATCATTTATATATATGGAGACACCAGGATGAAACCCAGTATTTCATATGCTAATCCAATTGTGGTTTGAATAAGAATGGCCCCCATAGGCTCATCTTTTTGAGTGCTCCGTTACCAGGGAGAGGAAATGATTGTAATAAATAGAAAAATTAGGAGGTGTGGGCTTGCTGGAGGAAAATATGTCCCTACAGGTAGGCTTTGATGTCTCAGAAACCCACACCAGACCCTGTTGTCTGTGTCCATATGTAAAGGTCTCAGCTACTATTCCAGCACATGCCTGCATGCTACCATGCTCCCTGGCACATGATAATGTACTAAAACTCTAAGCAAGTTCCCAGTTAAGTGCTTTTGTTTATAAGAATTGCCTTGGTCATGGTGTCTCTGCACAGTAATAGGAACAGTGACTAAAACACCAACAATAATGATAATAATAACGAAGATGACATTTTGGAGTTAAATATTTAAAAAGGAATAGTTAATTGTAGAAAGTCTAATGACTTAACTGTAAAATAGAAGTTTAATTGATCAAGGATTTAAGCAAATGAACTGAATGCTGAGTGAGCACCATGGCGCTTATGAGTGGTAGCGGGGTAAGTTTTAAACCTTCTTTTGTTTTCAGACCACCCGACCATCAGTTTTTAAATCCAGATCAGTCTGTGCTTTTATCTCCTCCCACTAGAATCACAAAGGATGATGAGAACTTAGGTGCTGGCTTTTCGTTTTCAGGTGAGAACATAAGGAATGACGGAGCTGAAAGGGATAGAGCGAGCATCTATCCACAACTGTAGATGTCAGATTTTTGTTCACACAGTTACATGTTGAGTTGAAGCAAAGTGTCAGTGCATCACATACATTTGGAGACCTAAATACCACCCAGGCACAGGTCCTCAGCTTGCACCTATTTCTGCCATCCAGGATCATGAATCCAACCTTTCCGGCTACTACAGTGCTTTGTCAAATTTTCTTTTGTCATAATTTCATTTGTCTCCACAGTGTTTAAGCCTGGTTGCCTTCACCAGTTGGTTGAATGGTCTTGTTTGCTACTTTTAATCTAGGAACACACGCATCTTGTGTAGGGAAACCAAGACTAGAAAAGTCCTGAGAAACTGCTGCAGTGAAATGATATTTCTGGCACTTGAACCAGGTTCTTTGCCTCTATTCCAGTATGCTCCTTCTGCTGTCAGCATGGCGTTCTGCAGACATCAAGCTCCAGCAAGCCATCGTGGATACAGGTCTGTTGATAAAGCACTTGCCTGGTAGGAGCAAGAGCTTAAGCTCAATTCCTAACATTACAAAAATAAAACAAAACAACAATAACAGAAAAACCACCACCACCCCAAAACATACCTCACACTCTAAAAGTTCAAAAAGGTCTGTTAGGATACTTATATGGTTTCTCAAAGGAATTATTAAACCCATAACTCTCTTGATTTTTCTACAGTTATTTACTTCACAAATCTTTGTCCTTGATATATCATTTTCAGTGCTGTTTTCCCACTGATCTTTTTCCTTTAGCTTATTTTCTTAATATGTAGATTTAGTTTTCTCCTTTTTTTTGTAATGCTTCTAAATTATCTTTATGTATGTAATTTGTCTTGTATTAGTATTTGAAATTCACTCTTTAAATTGTGTCATATGTCTGAAAGCATCTTTAATTGACTGTATCACTACTATACATTGCTTTCACTTTTTAAAAGGAATAAAATATTAAAATGTAAATATGAATTCTATACTCACAGGAACAAAAGAAGAAAGCCTCTTTGCTATGCAAAGTACCATCATGATATTAACCCCAAAACACAAGGCAAGGGCCCCCCTGTACTTTAAGTCTTGGGTCCTGAAATCAATATTTGTAAGACAGTCTTATTCTATGAAGCAAGATCCATGTTCTGCCTCTGAAATATTTCTTCAGTTACAAGTGGTACTTAGGAAAGTTCCTTTCCAATTCCAAGGGACAGAGAACAGAGAACTTCTCTTTGAAACATGAGGTAAGTACGACATGACCCAAGATCTACTTATACTCCACCCCCACCATGAGAGCAGACAAGTGCCACCACTAGAAACACATCTCTCACATCATTGGGAATGAGAGAACATTTATTCTGGGATTACATTGAGTGACCATGGCCCAGGCACACAGATTCAAGTTCCCTTTAAATATTATATTCCAACATGGCAAAATTTCATAAAGCTTTTATTGCAACAGTACCAAAAAAACAAACTACTAATCACTTTCAGATGAACTGGTGGAAATAGGCGGGTCGGTTACAGCACAATGAGGGAACATATGCTATAGGTTTTGGATGCTAGCCTAGGATACCCTTAAATTTTGGGTTGATGGGTCGTATTCGTTCATTTCTAAAGAGTCATGAAGATGTGAGGTCACCTACAGAGCTTGGCAGTAAATGACTTTTCAGTGATTAAGATAGCCCAGGATTAATTCAGCATGGCAACATTTCAACTCACCACACCATTGAAGTTTTGGTAATCAGTCAATCAGACTTGTGAAACATTTAATCTAAGTGTGGTAGGTTGGTTTTTTTTGTTTTGTTTCATCTTTTTTTTCTAGGAATTTTTCTTAAGAAAAGACATCAAAGCAGATTCTACTTACACTGTCAGGGTTGAAGGGAAAGGACACCTAAACCCTGTTACCAATCCCTTTCCATTTCACATCCCTTTCCATTTCACAATGAGGAAAGGAGGCCCAGAGAGCCTAAGCCACTCAGTCCTTCCAGGAGTATGGGCAAGTCAGGGCTTATTCCTGAATGCTGTGCTCACTATATGGCTATTCCAACTGGCCTTATGCTATTGATATTTGAATTAGGCAGCCTGTGGGATAATTCTGCATCCCCTTAAGCAGGTGGCAGCTTACATGGCCATAGTTGCAGACATTAATTGGAAGGCGCTACCTCTGGGGCTCTATTATTAGAGCACAAAGGGTCTGTTACAGTAGGAAAGGAAGAATACTTTCCTGATGGGGATTTTCATGCTGGCAAATTGGCTATTCTGCCTCAAATTCATATTATTACTAATTGATGTTAGGATTTTTGTTCTGAGCTGTGCACATGCTAAGAAGCCATTTCCCCTCCTTGTTTGATTATGGATTAGTATTCACATTTTACTTTCTGAAAGACAGAGACAGCTAGGTTGCCTCAGGAGGAAATATTTTGCCTGGAAATTATAGTTGGAGGCACTGGAGCCACACAGCTGACTTACGGGCAAGCTGTGGACAGGACTATGCAGAAAGTAACTTCAATAGGACTTTTTCCTCAAATGGGTTTAATGGGGAAAATGTCCTCAAAGAAGCATGAATGAGGGTAGCAGGCAGCAGATTTTTAAAGCAATTGTTAAGACATTCCAAGGGACCCAGAAAGTGCCAGCTGCAAGGGCAGGGGGGCCTTGATGAATAATTCACAGTAGATTCTCAGGGATTCCCTAAAAAATGACATATCAGAAGGAAAAAGGCACATCTAGAGGCGCCGTCTCTGACGTGTGGCCTCAGAAACCTGTGAAGGAAAGGGACAGTGAGAGGAGGCTGGATGCTTAGTAGGGGCAGGGACAGTTTCCGACCAGGCTCTTTACAGACTCTCTTCTTTCTTCGTAGGAAGGAGGCAGCAAATGCTGCCCTCACTGTTCTCCACAAGTGTGGAATTGCTTCTTCACCTGCCTGATGTTCAGTTCTGCTCCTTTGCCCTCAGTGCCTGCCACAAGTGTGGAATGTGCTTCTTTAGCCGCCTGCCATTAATTCTGATCCTTTCAGTTGGGTTCATAGAGAAACATATCATACTTTTGCTTCAGTTCCAGTATGGTCTTTGGGCACACAGCCTTTAAATAACAAGTAAACAATGACTCCATATCAAGTTATTGTAGATGAGAGGGCCAATTTCTGAGTGGTCACATTAAATACCATTAACTGGTACATAATTCAAGCAATAGCAGAAACAAGATACAGCCTCTGAAGAAACTGTGTGGAGCATGCTTGTGCACATACCTAAAACTATCATCCCATGATATGGAAGGTGGAAGAATGAACAAGAATTCAAGGTCATCTTCCATCATCTGGTGAATCTGAGGTCAGTTAGGCTTCAAGGAGACCCTGTCTCAAAAATAAATTAAAAAAGAAAGATATAAATTGAAAAATAAATTATCTTTCTACTTAAAATACAAATATATTTTGCTTAACTCAATGTAGGGATAAGTCCCGCCCCTTAGGGGGCGTGTTCGCCTCAGGCTAGTGTTTACCTATAAATCTGGAGAGCGTGGTCTCCACAGAACAGTGGTTCTGTAAGTCTATTTCTCCATTAAAGCTATATATATATATATATATACAATCTGTCTGCATTCATTTACACCATTACAACTCAAGAGCAAAATATTTATTGATTGATAATTATAAATGTTATTAACTTTATGAATTAAGTAGTAAGAACCTTCAAATACACAAGGTCATGGATGAAAAGTTCATAGCTAAAAAGCTATGAACACAGCAACAAAGCTTTTAGAGTGTTGTCTTCTGTGAGCCAGCACATGTTCATTGAGAAGTAAATTATATAGAACAACTCTATATCAAGAGAGAATGAATAATGTCAATAGGGTTATACTTGTAGAACTATTTATCTGTATGTTAATACCTGAGTGTTTTTAAAGTCCTGGTTTAAAATTATATCAATATTATTTATTATCATGCCAGACTACAAAATTTTGATAGAAACATATGATTTATATATGGTAAGAGTCGCCTGCTGGGACTGTGACTCGGTTGTTAAAGTGCTTTTTATACATGCATGAATCTCTGTGGTACCATCCTTAGTACTGCATGAACTGGATGTACTTGTTTCTAACACCAGAACTTGGAAGATCGAGTCAGGAAGACTGGGAATTCAAGACTATCCTTGGCTAGAAAGCAAGTTTGGGGCTAGTCTGGGCCATATAAAATCTTATCTCAAAAACTAAAAAACAAACAAAAGGAAAAATGTCACCCATTTGGAGTTGTGGAAATCTATACAATTTTGAAAAATGTGAATATATGTAGCCACCATTGCTAACAGAACACAGACTTTCCCTATGTTAGTTTGTAGGGCTCCCTAACAAAACATGACATACTGTTTGGCTCATACACCAGAATTTTACTTTCTCACAATGCTGGAGGTTAAGAGTCCTTGGTCAGGGTGTTGTCAGGTATGGTTTTGGTCCTTTCTGTGCAAGTACATGCTCTGGTGTCCCCCTGAAGGCCTAGATTCCTGTTGAAAGAATGCCAGCTATGTTGGATTACTGTCACCCAAGGATAATATATTTAACTCAATTACTTCTTGATCCTCCAGGTCCTTGGCTACATTGGTCCATGAGGGTAGGGGGAACAGAAGGAGGAAACAGGGTTCAAGACTGCTGTGGGTACAAATGAAGACACTCCTCTGGGAAACAGTCTTCAGTGAATCAGATCAACTTTTCCCCCAGAGTATAAGGAATATATAGGGTTGGGAAGCCTGGGAACAAACCCTAGTTTGCATTAAATGATTTGTTCCTATCATATAGCTGGATTAGTGGAATCTGGATTAGCATGGCTCCATCAGAATGGCTAGAGCACTTTCCTAGTTATCATGTGGGTCATCGGAGAAGAACGTTTGCAGGGAACTGTGTCGAGGGTCACCCTTAAGATAAGTCATGCATGATGGACCTAGAGACATGCTCCAGATAAACCTGGGTAGAGAGCAGGAAGCTTTTGATGGTGGGAGGAAGTTCTCCATATTGCCGAGTGTAGAAAATGTTGCCAACCTAAGAAAGACTGCAACCTCTGACCACCAGAGCCTTCCAACAACTCAATTACTTCTTTAAAGACCTGTCTCCAAATACAGTCACATCCTGAGGTCCTGGAAGTTAGGACTTCAGTATATAATGTTGAGTGGAGGGTACACACAACTAGACTCCAGAAATCCAAACCAGCTTCTTTCCTAGTACCCCTGCATAGTAAAGCAGTCAGTCTTCTTCCATGACTCTGGCCTCTGGCAAATATGTTTTTCTTGTCCTGACAGTTTTGCTTTTTCAGGCTCCCATGTGAATGAAACCTAATGGATTTGGCCTGAAGGATGCCTTCTGCAAGTGGAGGTGGCAGGGTGATCTGTGTGCAGGTCTTCACGCAGAAGGTGCAGGTGTACACGCAGAAGGGCCACATCTCAACTCCAATCCTGCCTGTGCCCTTCACGCTGGTTTGATTGTGAAGTTGGATACATATACACTCAAAGGAGTGACCACATCAGCTACAGGCCTCAGTTTACCTTCTCTACAGCAACTCTCCCAGTGCAGAAGAGGAGAGCAGCTGGTGCAGGAGAATTGTCTGTATTCTGTCAATCATGTTATAAATAAATGCTGATTGGCCAGGCAGGAAATATAGGCAGGAAAACCAGACAGGAAGTAGAAATGATGTAATGAGAATAGGAGAATTCTGGGAAGGAGGAAGTTGATTCCTCCCACTCCTGCCCAGATCATCAAAGCAGCAGGATGTGATCTGCCCCCACTGAAAAATGGTACTGAGCTACATGGCTAACATAGATCAGAAAAATGGGTGAATCAAGATGTGAGAGTTAGCCAGTGAGAAGCTAGAGCTAATGGGCCACTCAGCTTTATAACTTACAGAGATCTATGTGTGATTTTCTTTGGGGCAAAGCAGTTGTGGGGGACCTGGTGGGAGGACAGAAAAGCACCACAACAAGAAGGCCTGGCCCAGTATTGTTACAGATTCAGCAATCAAGAGGCTAGGTGAAATCGATTAGCTAATGATGACACAGGCAGGAAAAATTCGTGGTCCATGCAGAAGCCTCCATTCTTCTGCCAGGCATCATCTTCCTATGTGAAGTTTTTCTTCAGACACTTTACAGGATAATTTATAAGACAAGAGCATTAATATGTGGCAAGGGAGACAGTTGGAAAGTACCTATGGCAGGAGTATGATGTCCTCTGTTCAGATCCTGGGATTTATGTATGTACTGCTCATTCCTATGCTAGATAGGCAAAGGCTGGAGGAACCCTGAGTCTCTCTGGCAACAAAGTTGAACTGTGAACTCCAGATTCAGGGAGAGACTCTACTTCTGAAAATAAGGTAAATAGCAATAGAGGAAGCCAGCCACTATCAAAGTTTGGAGTTCAAATTAATATACACACTGCTACACACCTTCACATACACAAACAAGTATGTACACACAGACACAGAAACAGATACACACACACACACACACCCCACAAAACAATAACCAGGGGTGGGAAAATGGCTCAGTGTATAAAAGTATCCAGTTCCAACCTTGACAACTTGGGTTCAAATTATGGGATCTACATGGTGGAAAGAGAGAACTAACACATAAGTTTTCTGACCACTCCACACACAATGAGTTCATATACCTTTACACTCACACACACACACTACACAATTAAATGTAAAAAAGAGATATGACTTTGTATTATAGGGCATTTGGAAATGAAGATCAAATATGGCCAACCTATTCCCCAAGCACCACTGTCCATTTTGCAAACATTCTCTAGCCGTCTTCTGGTGTGGTGACTGATGTAACATAAACGATACTGGTAAACTGTCATGTGCTGCTTGTCCTTGTTGAGAGCTGACTCTGGAGAGCAAGATGGACCTTGTTAGTTTAGTCATATTCAAGTATGTTTTCCTCAAAGGTCCTGAGAGAAGAACTGAGACATGATGTCCCGGATCTCTGTCAGGGAGAGGAAAGCAAACACATAAAAAATATCTAAAATATTGAATCCCTTGAAGGTAAACCGTTCCCATAGAGGTTATTATTGTTTATTTCATTTTAGACAGAGACTGGGAATTCATTTACCGACTGCACAGACCCAAATAGTCACATAGAAACTATATTAATTACAACACTGTATAGTCATTGTCTCAGGCATATTCCTAGCAGGTTCTTACATCTTTAATGAGCACATTTCTATTAATCTATGTATTGCCATGAGGCTGTGGCTTCCTGGTAATATTCTGGCATGTTTCACCTTTGATGGCTACACAGTGTCTCTTGACTCTGCCAACTCCCTCTTCTCTGTTCAGATTTCCCACCTGGCTTTACTCTGCTAAGCCATTGGCCAAAGCATCAACCATTAAAATCAACACATATAATGTAGTGACATTTCATTTTTATTTTAATAAATAAAGTTTGCCTGAAGTTGAGAGAGTAAAACAGGCACATTGGCCAACCTTACAAGCCACAATAAACATATCTTTAATTCCAGTAGCCACAATAGAAACCAATTGGTGAATGTTTTAATTCTAGTGGTCACATCTTTAACCCCAAAGCTAGAAAGGATTACAAAACAGGAGGAGACAACTCTCAGGCACAATCTCATTTTGGGATTCCTGGGGGGCAGGATTGTTTTTTCAGACTGAGATAGAGGTGAGAGCAACTGGCTGGCTGCTTTACTTTTCAGAACTTCAGGTTGAACCCCAAAATCTGTCCCTGAGTTTTTATTAATCATGCTTCAATATACAGAAGAACATCTCACATTATCTCCCCTTTTCTATCTAATTGAAAAAGGAAGTTTTTAACTTTAACATAGTAAAATTATATAAACAAAACAGTTATCAAGCAAGAATTATAGTTATAATATTTAATCCATTTACATTTGGCAAATTAAGAAAATACTCTATCATCTATGCTACCTTTCTGTGCCTAAATTATTATATCTAATTTATCTTTTATCATAACTAAGGAAAACTATAATTATAACTTCAACCCCATCCAAGACCCCAGGAGGATATAATATCACCCAAGTATAAAGGAAAAGTATTATAAACAACTTTTCAAGTTCTAAAAATGACAGAGACATCTCACTGTCTAGATAGTCACCCAAAGTTCTTTTGTAATACTGGTGAATCCATCTTCAGCCTACAGGCCTACAATATCTGGCAGACTTTTCAGTGAAGCAGGAAATTTGAAGATCTGTTCTGCCTGCAATGGCAAAGTTCATCAGTTGCTTTTTTCTATGTACTGCAGAATGTCTAAGAGTTTCTTCTGTGAACCAGAACCCTGAAAGACCATCCCATCTTTTGGAAAGTTAAACAATCACTTTTCTGTGGGTCCTGCATGTCCAGTTCATATAGCATACCATTAAGCAGTCCAGGCAAGAACAGTTTCTTGCCCAAATGGCTAGTCTTGTCACATTGAAGATAAATTCCATAACGAGTTTCTTCAATGGCCATCAACCTCTCTGAAGTAGATTGGTACCACCCAAATAGACATGTCTCATTGTTGAGAAAAGTCTAAGTTCTGAAGACATTTTAAATGCTGTATTGTGTAAATCTGTGAAGTATTGAAGATTATTTAACTCACTGAAACATATCTCTGTATCTAGAAAACCTAACTAACATGACTAAAATTTTGACCATTACAAATGACTAATAATCTGTAATTTTTAATTACACATCATGTTTTTAAATGAGCCTTATAAACATAATACCTTAAATAACAGTAGAAAGATATACATAACAAAATTAACCTTAAATTTGTATCAATAAACCAAAATCTATACTAATGTAAAGTATTCATTTCTATATCATATCCCCTTTTTTTCTTTTAGAAAGACCTTGACTGTGACCATCAACCATTTAGAATCAATTCCTTTAATTGAAAACAAACATTTATAAACAATAATTTTGGGAATTTGGGCATTATTTTCTCCAAACTGTTTTCTGTTGATTGCTGGACAAAGTACTTTTATGGCTCATGGAGAACTTTTTGGGGGATGTCTTCTTTCATCAAACCATAATAGCCTGGAAAGTAACCACATACTCTCATTTTCTGTGGAAACAAAAGCAGAAGCTCTTTTCCAATTCTGCAGTCAAGTTACCTTTATGTTGGTTTAGCTTAGTAGCCCCACAATCAAAGGTCTCTTGGCAGTTAGATCATTAATAGTCAAAAAATTCAAAGAAAGCACAATATTATACATAATCTAGACTCTCCGTGTGTTTTCCATCTTTTTGTGACATTTTATATTACTTTTACTATCTCTTTAAAGACTTTGTTGTATTTTTTAAAACTATTTTTTTCTATAATTACCTATATCCATTTTATTTTTCTTAAGCCTATGTACATTTTTAAAGCACATTATTACTGGTTCAAAGGTTTATTTCTATCTTAATGTGTCTTTATTGCATATCTGTAATACTGTTTGGATCACTGTTATAAACTGTTAAGCAGACATGGCTGGGACCAGAGTGTTGTAATATGAGCAGCGGGTTACGTTCCTGGAACCTGGCCGCCAGCGTGGCTAGCTTTATACACGAAATAATTACCTGGAAACTGTATTCTTTTAAACACTGCCTGGCCCATTAGTTCCAGCCTCTTATTGGCTATCTCTTACATATTGATCTATCCCATTTCTAATAATCTGTGTAGCAACATGAGCTGACTTACCAGGGAAGATCTTAACGTGTGTCTGTGTTGGGTGGGAGAATCATGGCGACTGCCTGACTCGGCTTCTTTCTCCCAGCATTCTGTTCTGTTTATTCCACCTACCTAATTTTCTGTCCTATTAAAGGGCCAAGGCAGTCTCTTTATTTAACCAATGAAATTAACACAAAACAGAAGACTCTCCCCCATCATTTCCCCTTTTTCTGTTTAAACAAAAAAGAAAGGCTTTCACTTTAACATAGTAAAATTACATATAACAAAACAGTTATCAAGCAAAAATTACAGTTACAATATTTATATCTATTTTATCTTTTATCATAACTAAGGAAAACTATAATTATCTATTTATTTTTTAATTCCATCGAAGACTTCAGAAGGATATAATATTACCTAAGCAAATAAGAAATCCAAAACTCTAGAAATGACAGAGACATCTCGCTGCCTGGACAGTCACCCAAAGTTCCTCTGTACCGTTGGGGCATCCATCTTTGGCCTTCAGGCCCATAGTATCCAGCAGACATTTCCATGAAGCAGGATTTCAAAGACAGTTTGGTCACTATCTGCTGTCTCCTGCAGAATGTCTCATAGACTCTTTCATAGATCAGGAACCCCGAAAGACCATCTCACATTTAGGCAAGTTCAGCAGTCCTCTCTCTGCAGGTTCTTTGCATCCAGTTTATGCAACAGTCCAGGCAAGAACAGTTTCTTGCTCAAATGGCTATCAAACTCCATAAGGAGCCTCTTTGATGCCCATCTTCCTCTTGAAGTAAATTGGTGCTGCCAGGAGCAGACGTGTCTTATTGTCATGAAAAGCCCTAATTTATTAAAACATTAAATGCCATATTCTGCAGTCTTTGAAAGATATGAAGAATGTCTATCTAACTGAAATATATCTCTGTATACCTAGAAAAGCAAACATGACTACAAGCCTATTATCGATGATTATCCATTAACAACCTGTATTTCCTAATTATACATTACATTTTTAAATGAACTACATAATCACAATACCTTAATAAAGATCAGAAACACATATACATATAACAAAATTGACCTTAACTTAATACCAATAAAGCAAAATTTATACCAATGTAAATTATTTATATCTATATCATATTCCCCTTTAAATGTAAAAGAACATTTATAAACAATATTTGGGAACATGGGCACAGTTATTTCTCTCCAAACTACTTCCTGCTGAATGGGGGTGCTGTTATTTAGATCTTTCATGGTGTAACCTGTGTGTCATGTTCATCTCAGTTGGCAGTTGAGCGAAGTAATTTTCTGAAGGTGTTCACAGCAACCTTTCAGGAGGGCGTGGTCTATCATATCATATTGGATAGAAGAAATCCACAGGGTCTCATCCTCTGTGAAAACAAAAGAAGAAACTCCTTTCCAAAGCATCATATCTTTAGACCCAAATTCTGAAGCCATACCCTCATGATATCTGTTCTTGTTCCACTTGGCAGCCCATATAATAAAATGTCTCTCTGTACTTAGCTCCTTCATAGTCAAAAATTTTAAAGAAAACACAATGTACATAATCCAGACTCTTTGTGAATTTTCCATTTTTACGTGGCTTATTTTTTTTATTTCTTTTAATCTATAACTATCTGTACTCTTTAAAGACTTTACCCCTTTTATTTTAAAAGGCATTAACTTTATTCTCTCTATATTTTTTCTTCTCTCTCTCTCAAGCCTACGTACATTCATCCAACACTCCGATGCATTTATAGGTCTTCTATGTCTGAAATCTGTTCTATTGTGATCTGTAATTTTTTTTTTTTTACTTCCCAGGAGCAGTTCTTAAAATGTTAAGCACTTCTTAAAAACTTAAGTTGCACCTTGTAGGGGTAATACGGTAGTGCCTGTTTACTGCCAGTCTAAACCTTAACTGCACTGTTATT
The DNA here is from genome assembly GCF_037038515.1 of Microtus pennsylvanicus. Taxonomy (NCBI): domain Eukaryota; kingdom Metazoa; phylum Chordata; class Mammalia; order Rodentia; family Cricetidae; genus Microtus; species Microtus pennsylvanicus. The sequence continues at coordinate 854,925 of NC_134594.1, read as the reverse complement.
ATGGTAGTTCCTGGCTGAGACCAGCACAGTTCAGCATGGAGCTGAGCAGCTCCTGCCTCAGAGCCATTTGGTGCCCCTAAGCCACACACAGTTCCAGGCACACATCAGTCCACATGGCCATCAAGCAAGCAGTAGAGCTTTACTCCAAATTCTCCATTCAAAAGCTCTGTCTCCCGCAGGAGCCAGACAAAGATCAGAATGGCAGCACAGCCCAGAAAGCCGGCATTTTAAAACTGCCAGTTTTTTTCTGCTGCCGAGTCAGGAAAATTTCTTTGCGGCATGCAACCCACAAACAGCAAAAAGCTGTCTTAAATTCTCTCTCTCTCCTTTTTAAGCCCTCTCAGGTTTTATGTGGAGTTCATTACCACGTTGGGTGCCACTCTGTTGAAAGGAGCAGCAGCGGGCTGTGTCCCACCACCCGGCTAGCTTATGCCCGAAATAATTACACGGAAACTGTATTCTTTTAAACACTGCCTGGCCCATTAGTCCCGAAAGGGGTATTACTGGATCTTGAGGAAGGTTGTTTCCTAATTTTCTGAGAAGTCACCACATTGACATCCAAAGAGGCTAGCTTGCACTCCCATCAGCAATGCAGGAGTGTTCCCTTTAAACCGCAACCTCTCCAGCATAAGTTGTCATCAGTGATTTTGATCTTGGCCATTCTTACAGGTGTAAGATTGAATCTCATATTGTTTTGATTTGTATTTCTCTGATGACTAAGGATGTTAAACATTTCCTTGAATGTCTTTCAGGCATTTTAGATTCCTCTGTGGAGAGTTCTCTGTTTAGGTCTGTACTCCATTTTTTTATTGGATTATTTGTTCTTTTGGTGACCAATTTCTTGAGTTCTTTGTATATTTTGGAGATCAGACCTCTTTCTGATGTGAAGTTAGTGACGATCTTTTCTGATTCTGTAGGCTGTCATCTTATCTTGTTGACAATATTCTTTGTTTAGAAAAGCTTTTCAGGAGATCCTATTTATCAGTTGCTTATCTCAGTGTCTATACTGCTGGGGTTATATGTAGGAAGTGGTCTCCTGTGCCAGTGCATTCAAGTGTACTTCCCACTTTCTCTTCTATAAGATTTAGTGTGGCTGGCTTTATGTTGAGGTTTTTGATCCATTTGGACTTGAGTTTTGTGCATGGTGATAGATATGGCTCTATTTTCATTCTTCTATGGGTTGATATCCAGTTATGCCAGCACCATTTTTAAATATGCTTTCTTTTTTCATTTTATATTTTTTGCTTCTTTGTATTTTTGCTTCTTTGTAATCAGGTATTCGAAGGAGTGGGGATTAATATTTCTGTCTTCTATATGGTTCCATTGGTTCTTCTGTCTGTTCTTATGCCTATACCAGCCTGTTTTCAGTACTGTAGCTCTGTAGTAGAGTTTGAAGTAAAGGATTGTGATACCTCCAGAAGTTCTTTTATTGTACAGGATTGTTTTGGCTATTCTGGATTTTTTGCCTTTCCATACAGAGTTGAGTACTATTCTTTCAAGGTCTGTGAAGAATTTCGCTGGGCATTGCATTGAATCTGTAGATTGATTCTAGTAAGATTGCCATTTTTATGAAGTTAATTCTGCCTACCTAAGAGCATGAGGAAATCTTTCCACTTTCTGGTGTCTTCTTCAATTCCTCTCATTAAAGATTTAAAGTTCTTGTCATACAAGTCTTCCACTTGTTTGATTATTATGCTATTTGTGGCTATTGTGTTGTTTCTCTGATTTCTTTTCCAGCCCTTTTATCATCTGTATACAGGAGGGCTAATGATTTTTTTTTTTTTACTTAATCTTGTATCCTGCTACATTACTGAAAGTATTTATGAATCAAAGAAGTTTCTTGGTAGAATTTTTGTGATTACTTATGTAAACCATCATATCAGCAAACAGTGAGAGTTTGACTTCTTTTCCAATTTGTATCCCCTTGATTTCCTTTTTGTGTGTTATTGCTATAGCTATGACCTCAAGAACTATATTGAACAGATAATGGAGAGAGTGGACAACCTTGTCTTGTTCCTGATTTCAGTGGAATTGCTGGAAGTTTCTCTCCATTTAGTTTGATGTTGGCTATTGGCTTGCTGTATATTGCCTTTATTATGTTTAGGTAAGTCTCTTGTATCCCTGCTCTCTCTAAGACCTTTATCATGAATCAATAATGTATTTTGTCAAAAGTTTTTCAGCATCTAATGAGATGATCATGTGGTTTTTACTTTTCAGTTTCTTTATATGGTGGATTATGTTGACAGATTTTTGTATGTTGAACCATCCCTGCATCTCTGGGATAAAGTAGACTTGATTATAGTGGATGATGGTTTTGATGTGTTCTTGGATTCGATTTGCCAGTATTTTATTTAGTATTTTTGCATCAATGTTCATGGGTGAGATTGGTATATAATTGTTTTTCTTAGTAATGTCTTTCTGTGGTTTGGGTATCAGGGTAATAGTAGGCTCTTAAAAAAAGTTTGATGATATTTCTTCTGTTTCTATTGTGTTGAATAATTTGAGGAATATTGGTATTATTTCTTGTTTGAAAATCTTGTAGCATTCTTAGCTGAAACCATCTAGTTTTGGGCTTTTTTTTTTGGTTGGGAGACTTTTGATGACTGTTTATACTTCTTCAGCCATTATAGGTCTGTTTAATTTGCTTATCTTGTCTTGATTTAATTTGGGTAAGTGATATTTATCCAGATAGTTTTCTATTTCTTTTAAGTTTTCCAATTTTGTGGAGTACAGGTTTTTGAAATATGACCTAATGATCCTCTATATTTCCTCCATCTCTGTTATTATGTCCCCCTTTCATTTCTGATTTTGTTAATTTGGATATTCACTTTTTGCCTTTTGGTTAGTGTGGATAAACGTTTGTCTATTTTGTTGATTTTCTCAAAGAACCAACTCTTTGTCTCATTGATTCTTTTATTGTTTTCATTGTTTCTATTTTTTGATTTCAGCTCTCAATTTGATTATTTCCTGCCTTCTTGTTCTTTTTGGTGAGTTTGCTTCTTTTTGTTCTAATGTTTTCAAATGTTCTGTTAATTCACTAGTGTGGGATTTTTCTAGCTTCTTTATGTAGGCATCTAGTGCTATGAACTTTCTTCTTAACAATGCTTTCATTGTGTCCCATAAATTTGAGTATGTTGTGTGGTCATTTTCATCAATTTTTAGGAAGTCTTTAATTTCTTCCTTTATTTCTTTTTTTGTCCCATTGATGATTTGGGTGAGCATTGTTTAATTTCCATGTGTTTGTGGGTTTTCTGGAATTAGTATTGCAGTTTACTTTTAGTTTCCAACCATGGTGATCTGATAAGGTACATTGGGTTATTCCAATTTTTATTGTGTTTGTTGAGGTTTGTTTTGTTGTTGAGTATGTGGTCAATTATTGAGAAGGTTCCATGAGGTGCTGAGAAGAAGGTATATTCTTTTCTGTTTGTATAGTGTATTCTATAGATTTCTAAGTCCATTTGAGTCATAACATCTGTTAGTTCCCTTATTTCTCTATTCATTTTTTGCCTGACTGACCTGTCCAGTGGTGAGTAGGGAGTGTTGAAGTCTCCCACTATTAGTGTGTGGGGTTTAATGTATAATTTAAGCTTTAGAAGTGTTTCTTTTACATATGAGGGAGCCCTTGTATTTGGGGCATAGATGTTCAGTATTGAGATTTATCTTGATGAATTTTTCCTGTGACTAATATGAAATGACCTTCTTTGTCTCTTTTGACTGATTTTAGCTTGAAGTCTATTGTTAGATATTAGGTTAGCTACACCCACTTGTTTCTTAGGTCCATTTGATTGGTATATTTTTTCCAACTCTTTACTCTGACATGATGTCTGTCTTTGAGGTTGAGATGTGTTTTTTGTATGCAGAAAAAGGATTTTGTTTTCATATCCAATCTGTTAGCCTGTGCTTTTTTATAGGTGAGTAGAGTCTGTTTGCATTAAGGGATATTAATGACCAGTGATTACTATCTCCTGTTAATTTAGTTTTCATTGTTGGTGATGTTAATTTGTGCTTTTTCCCTTCTTTGGGATTTGCTTCTATGAGACCATCAATTGTCTGTGTTTTTGTTGGTATATCCAACTTTCTTGGGTTGGAGTTTTCCTTCTAGTATTTTGTGTAGCGCTGGGGTTGTGGCTAGGTATTGGTGAAATCTTGTTTTGTCATGAAGTATCTTCTTTTGTCCTTCTATGGTAATTGAAATTTTGCTGGGCATAGCAGTCTGGGCTGGCATCCATGGTCTTTTAATGTCTGCATAAAGCTTGACCATGACCTTCTGGCTTTCATTGTCTCCAAAGAGAAGTCAGGTATAATTCTGATCGGTCTACCTTTATATGTTACTTGACATTTTTCTTTGCAGCTCTTAATATTCTTTCTTTACTCTGTATGTTTAGTGTTTTGATTATTATGTGGCAAAAGGACTTTTTTGGATTCAGTCTATTTGGTGTTCTGTAAACTTCTTGTATCTTCATAGGCATATCTTTCTTTAGGTTGGGAAAGTTTTCTTCGATGATTTTGTTAAATATATTTTCTGTGCTCTTGAGTTGAACTTCTTCCTCTTCTATACCTATTATTCTTAGATTTGACCTTTTCATGGTGTCCCATATTTCCTGGATATTTTGAATTAAGCTTTTGTTATGGTTAATGTTTTCTTTAACTGATGAATCTATTTCCTCTATTGTATCTTTAGCTTTTGAGATTCTCTCTTCCATCTATTTTATTCTGCTGTTCATGCTTGCGTTTGTAGTTCCTGATCGTATTCTCATGATTATTGTTTCTATAATTCCCTCAGCTTGTATTTTCTTTATTGTTTCTATTCCAATTTTCACATTTTGAATAGTTTCTTTCATATGTTTGGTTTCTTTTTCTTGGTTTCCTTTAAGGGATTATCTGATGTCTTTCAATTTTTTGTTTGTCTTTTTCTTCATTTCTTAAAGGGAATTTATTGTTTCTTACTTAAGAGTTTCAAACATTCTCTTGAAGTTATTTTTAGGTCATTTTCTTCTGCTTCTTCTATATTTGGTTGTTCAGGTTTTGCTGTTGTAGGGTCTTTAGGTTTTACTGGTGTTGTGTTGCTCTTTGTGGTGTTGCATATGTTCTTACCTTTTCTATTCATATTCCTCTAATAGGTGTGGTTGGGCTGTCTGAGATTCTGTTGAACATTCTTCTAGGTGAAAGTGAATCCAAAGCTCAGATAGTTGTTCCACCTGGTACAGTCAGTTCCACAGTTCTGGTTACTCCATTTGTTAGTCTGTTTTTCTGGAGATAGCTCAGCACTCCTGTGCTTTGCTCTGCTCCCTTGGAGTTTGCTGTCTCAGGCTTGCTTACTTTGGTCTAGGTTACTGTCTTTGACCTGTTTCTGTAAATCTTGGTCTGGATTCCCTCCTGTAGACATCCCTGGCTTAGAGTTGGTCCTACAAAGGTTTCTGGCTCCAGTCTACTGCCTCAGAGTTCCCAGGCTCAGGTGTGCCCAGAACCACCAAGGACCTGGCTCAGGCTTACTCCCTCAGAGGCCCCAGACTCATGCTTGGTCCTTCAGAGTTTCCAGGTTCCTGCCTATTCCCTTTGTTGCCCCAGAGCAATGACTGAACCCACAGTGGTCCCGGCTGAGACATAATCACTCTGAGGTCCCAGACTTAGGCCTGGCCCTGCAAAGATCTTTGGTTCCTGCCTACTCCTTTAGAGGTTCCAGATTCATGCCCAGACTGGCAGATGTCTTGGCTCAGGCCTGATTTTTGAAGCTTTTTTTAGGTCTTATGTAGATCCATGCCAGTGGAACACTGAACTTTCATTTCCTGGGCACCCAGACCCAAATAGTGACACAGAAACTCTATTAATTACAACACTGTTTGGCCACTGACTCAGGCATATTTATGGCTTGCTTTTATATCTTAAATTAACACATTTCTATTAAGCTATGTATCACCACGAGACTATGGTTTACTAGTAATTTTCTGGTATGTTTCTGCTTGATGGCTACATGGCATCTCCTCAACTCTGTCTACTCTCTCTATAGCTCTGTTCCAATTTCGCACCTGGCCTTACTCTGCTAAACCATTGGCCAAAATAGCTTTATTCATCAACCAATAAAAGCAACACATATGCAGATGGGCATTCCACATCATCTCTTGGTATAAAAATATCTGTGTTTGGAAAAAGGCACTGGAAGTTCATTCATGGAAAAAAAAAGTTCTACTCTGCTTGGGCCTCACAATCTGGAACTCTAACTGATTGATATAGGGCTTCCCCAGTCAGTTTCTACTTGGTGCTGTGTTGTGGAATATTATTTTAAGATGTGTTAGATTTGTTTATGCTGGGAAACATTTGATTTAATAATACAAAAATATATTGTATTCTTTTATGTTTCATTTGTTTAACTCCATGAAGCTGTGATACTTTTCCTGTTTAAAATACCTGATTGGCCTAATAAAGAGCTGAATGGACATTAGCAAGGTAAGAGAAAGGATAGGTGGTTTGCCAGGCAAAGAGAATAAATAGGAGAAAAAAAGATCAAGGAATGAGAGGAGGAGGCAACCAGCCACATAGCTGGCCATGGAGTAAGAGTGCAAGTAAGATATACAGAAGAAAGAAAAGAAAAAAAGGCCAGAGACAAAAGGTACAAGGGATAAGTTAAGTTAAGAAAAGATGCCTAGCAGCAAGCCAAACTAAGACCAGGCATTCATAAGAAAAGATAAAGCTCTGTGTCGATTTACTTGGGAGTTGGTTGGTGGAACCCTCAAAGTTTAAAGAGTAATAAAATAGCCAACAACACTGGGTTAATTTTTTTTAATCTATCTGGTTCTTTTCTGCCTTGCTTGATACATGCTTCAGAAGCTTGCTTTTTGGAAACTGAAGGTACAGCCATCATGACCGTTGTCTGTAAAGAAGATTTAGACTTCTTCAAACTTCTCCCATTAGCACTGTTCCTTAAGCTTCCCCAGCCTAATTTCAGAGAGCTGTGACCCTGACCTGTAAGAGAAAGAAGACTTAGGAAAGGATGATAATGGTCAGTGAGAGCCACAATATCATCTCCCTTGTCTTTTAACAGCACACTGCAACTAATGAAATATATTTGAATTAAAAAAATGTTTTTAGAAACACCCTTTGGATGCCTCCATTGTCACAAACAATTTAGGGTAAATAGGTAAACAACTTACTCATAGAGGGTCGGTGTTATGGGGAGTTACACAGTTGCTGAGCAGGAAAAACCAGAGGTAGCTTTTGAATCTTGAATACCAGAGGACAGCCATCCCAGCATCAATAGACCCAAGAAAATATACTCTCATGGATGATGGACATCTATGGTTTGCTGAGATTTGGGGATTTTTCCTTGATAAAGACACTCCTGAGCATGTTAAGTTGGAATCGCCATCACTCTGGAAAACTTCAGCGAAAATTTTGCAAGAATCTGTAGTTCAGAGTCATGCTATCAATCAGTATACTAGTAAGCTATTGTAATAAAGGCATAAAGGCCTGCCCCAGAATTTGAGTGGCTTCTAGCCAAACATTGTTCTTTTTTGCTTCTCTGTAGGTCTATCATGAGTTTGACCAGTCAAAGCTGGGTTCAGCTTGAAAATTGTATACATACCCATTTCCTAGATTTCTTCTTTGTTTTGCTTTGCATAAAGTCAGTTATGAAGCTAACTTAACACCAATGGCATTCTACTGACTCTGGTAACTTACAGTTTTGAGGTGACATAGTGAAGTGTGTGTCTCTTCATCTCATAAGGAGTGAAGAGTGGGAGGCCCATCATCAGTGAGTACAAGGTTCCAACCACACTCACCTGTTGTCATTCTACACAGTCAGTCAGCAATGAGCACAAGGGTTCATCCACATTCACCTGTGGTCCTTCTACAGTCGATCAACAATGAGTACAAGAGTCCAACCAAACTTGCTCATGTTTCTCCATACTTTAAAAAATAAATTTATTAATAGAAATAGGATTTTTTAAAGTGGAATTCTTTTTATGTTGCCATTTTTATGTGTGGCTATGTCCATTCATGTGTGTAAAATGCATGTGTGCCATGACACATGTGTGGTCAAAGGTAAAATTGGCATGTGGATTCTTGTCTTCCACCTTGTTTGAGTTAGTGTCTATGTGTCATTTTACTGCTTCAAAGAATTTGGGGGGCTTCCTTTGTTTCTGCCTCTCATCTCTGTAGAAGTGCTGGGATTATAAATAGTCATCTATGCTTTTGACTTCTATGTGGGTTCTATAGATTCAGTTTTGGGTTGCTTTCATAGACGTGCCTTTATTCCCTCTAATCTGTCTCCCAAGACTGCATGTTACTATTTTACAAACTATGGTATTTGATCCTTAATGTACAATGTTCTTATATATGTGTTGCTTTTATTTGTTGATGAATAAAGATGTTTTAGCCAATGACTTAGCATAGCAAAGCCAGGTGGGAAATGTGAACAGAGATAGAGAGTTAGAGAGTAGGCAGAGTCAATGAGGTGCCATGTAGCTGCTAAAGAAGAAAGATGCTAGAACATTACTGGTAACTCACAGTCTCATGGTGATACACAGATTAATAGAAATGTGTTAATTTAATATGTAAAAGATGGCTAGGAATATGCCTGAGTGATTGGCTGAATGGTTGTGTGATTAATGTGGTTTCTGTGTGTTTTTTTGGGACTGAATGGGTGTGGAACTGGGAAGGACAGAAACTTCTGTCAACGGGTACCTTTATACATATGAGGAGTTTCTGAAGGACTGCTGAAAATCACATGTCCCCAAAGATATATGAATCCTTTCATCCAGATGACCTGTCCTGTTCTCTATGAGGGAATTCTGTTCATTTTAATGTTTTTTCTGCCCATGTCCTTTTTATTCTTCAAATATTCCACATATTCCAGGAAACCTGATGTCCTTGGCTGCACACACACTAAGAAGTCACCATATCTCCCATATTCCAGAGACCAAGTGCCTTTGAGTTCTTTTCTCTACTCTACCTCCCTTCTTTAATACCTTCCAGAAGCTGGTCTATGGATTCTCATAACATAAAAATGTTGCTTTACTTGAAAATAAGTGTATGGTCCTAAAACATTTTTGTCATGCAATTAAATACAGACATTATTAAAAATAATTCTATCTGTTTTCTATGACTAAGTATGAATGTCCAGTTTTGAAGACTTTTGAATTATTTTTCCCTAAACATTGAAAAGGACAAACAGATAGATGGAGGAGGTAGTTAGGAAAGCTAGTCTAATTCTAGAAGTGCTCACATAGACGCTAACCCCTCTCTGGCACACAGAGGACTTCAGAAGCCTCTGTTTCCATTATTAAAAATCTAGTATTGTCTTATATGCTGGGTGTAAAGCACACAGCAAACAGTCAAGGTTCAGAGATCTTCAGGTCAAACTTGGCTTTATGCTCTGAAGACTTCCACAAAAGAATGAGCCTACAATACAGCTGAAGTTGCGATTTACTTTCAAGCTAGAAATAAAAATGTATTCACAGCTTAAAATATAGAGCACTGGACCTAACTTACTGTTGCCTCATATTGATATCAAGCACCTTTAGGCACTCCCCTTCATATCAAGTTGAAGGTATATGGCTGAACATTGGTGCACTGCACTGAATCATACTTTCTCCCTGCCTTCAATAGAATTTCCAAACTCCTTCCAATAAAAACATGTGACTCGGTCTTAGTTACTTTTACATTGCTAGAAAGACATCATAACCAAGACAACTTAGAAAAGAAAGCATTGCATTGAGGGCCTGCATACAGTTTTGGTGGTTGACTCCAAGCCCAATAAGGTGGGAACGATCACAGCAGGTGAGCAGGCATGGCAGTGGGCAGTAGCTGAAAGCTTGCATCTTATCTACAAACAATAGGCAGAGAAGGGGTTTGGCTTTTGTAAGTGCAAAGCATACCTCCAGTGACACACTTTTTCCAACAAGGCCACGCCTACTAATCCTTCCCAAAATAGTTCTATCAACTAGGGATAAAGCATATCACAATGGTGGCCACTGTGATTCAAACTCCCTCATAAAATAATACACTTTAACTATAAGACAACAACTACTATGTTGTTGATTTGTTGAAAGTTTAATAACTGGATTATCGCTGAGACTATCAGTAAGTAGAACATCTCTGTAGATCAAAGTTGAGATTTTACTAGAATCTGAGAACACGGTAACGTGTCTCCCCCAGAGAGTTGGGCGTCTCTTGTCTGTAGTAATTGTTTTTCATGGAGTTCTATATGTTGATGTGTTGCGTCTGCATTGCCAGTTTCAGTCCAGTAAGTAGAAGCCACAGCTTTTTAACTTGTTTAATTCATTTTCACAGTCAGGAATAGTAGAGTCAGAGGTAAAATGGGGAGTCACCAAAGAAACAAAAAGTGAGCATCTTGGGATTCTAATGACAAATTATGCAAACATTTCCAGAAAGAGCAAAGCACAGTAGCTCAGATAGCTGCTCACAATTACCCCTGACAAAAAGTGGAATTGTTCCAGGTCCTGATTCTTCTATTTGTTTCTCTGTGGGTGTCCCTGATTGGGAAGTCTCTGGGAACTAGTGTAGGTAGGATCAGCTGGAACAAAAGAGTGTATGAGAAGAAGCTGGGGAAAGGGCAGAGTAAGACAAGTGTTGATGTTCTAAGTATTTCTCTTGCTAAACAAGAAGATGGCTTTATAGAAAGATAAACTTTAATTATAGCGATGTATGATTCCACTGCATCATTGATTTATTGATAGCTTAATAACTAGATTATCTGTAGTGCTCAGACTTTTGCAGTTCTTTAGCATTATGTTGGGTATTTCAAAGCCAGGAGGCATTGCAAATAATGCCCCAGTCGAAGCAGCTGGCTGCTAATTCCATTTTGGTACTTTTGACTCCAAATAAGGGGCATGAAGGTTGGCCTACATGACTTAGGAGTAAATGGAAACATGGTGAATTTTGCATTGTTCTTGCTATTGTTACTTCATTATTCAACGATAACACAATAATTGGCTCAAGGATGTTAGAGAACCACATGAATCCATAGAACTGGTTGATCTAACCATGTGAAAACCTCTCGAGGCTTGATCTCTGTCTTTTCCAGCCTGTCTTTTCAATTCTGGCCCAGCTTTGTTGTTTTCCATTCCAGAACCTAGTGCGGTTTTTGTAAATCCGAGAGTCAGATGAACAGAGAAGAGAGCACTAAGGCTTCTCATTTGTGTGCATAGTTAAAAGTGTCTTAATATGCAAACAGTGCTTATTATGGAGTCCAGTGCCCAGATGGTGGCTAAAAATGAGATCCCAAGGCTCTACCCCCAGGCTAGGACCTGCAGACCAAGTGCAGCTCTTGGCTTATAAACACCAAGTTTATAGAAAAGCAATGCTGACAATACTTTCTTTAATTAGTAGACCAACCTGCAGGAGAATAGAGACCATTGTTCTATAATATTTGTCAAGCCTGATTTGGTGTTCGGCATGATGTGCTTTGGTTAAAGTCTTCTGGAAAAGCACTGAAGTGACGAAGCCAGAACCCACTGTTTTTCTTTGGACCTAACAAAATAGAATTGCGGACTTTGACTGTGATTCCAGCAGCATGGTAGGGCTTCAGGACATCCCTAGAGCTGTCTTAAGGCTAACTCCACAGTTTCCAGACAGCTACTCAGTAGGGCTCTTGCCAGGCCAGGCTAGGAATGGAGGAGGCTCCAACTGGAACTGAGCCATCAATTCAGGTTCTATCACTAAAGCACAACAGCTTGCACATTGTATAGAGAGTCCTGGAAGATGGAGGCAGGATTCTCTTTCAGAAATACAGCTGCAAAAATTTAGCCAGGGCCAATCTTTTAGGATCTCTGTGTTACATGTATATTACTTTTTTTTTTGATGTTCATACATCTCTTCTTCACAAATGTTATTGTCTATGGCCAAAAATTTCTCAGATGAAAACTGAGAAAAAAAGCTATGAATAACATCAAAATTAATAAAGATTCAGTTTGAAAAAGAAACATCTTGAGAAAGAGAAATGACAGCTCATCCACAGAGGTGACAACCATACAGGTAGGAAGAAACCCTTATAAGGGTTGGGACAGGGTTCTGTTGTTGTCTTTACAGGAAAATGGACATCTAAATGCCTAAAGATGAAAAAGATAGCTATCCAGAAAGAATCAACAAGCAAAGAGAAACCTGCTTTATGATGCCTTATTATCTGCATGGTAAAATTTAATTATTTGGACATATATACACCTCTGCTTAAAAATAAGAGCTGGCTTTGGAGTTGGACAATGGTTATCCTTCTCTAAATCCAAGAATGTCGTTAAAAGAAAAATTCAAAATTTCTGCCTCATGTTAGGAGTCATCTGGTATGGGACAGAAAGAAGACAGATTTTAAGAGAATATTTTCCTTTTCTCCATGCCCATTTTGTTTATATGGTATCTTTCATTGAATAGTGTTTAAGTTTTCCACAATGAACAGTAGATTTTTCCGCAGTAATCCTTGAAGCTTCCAGGAAGAAAATGCAGCCCCAACAAAGTTTGTCCTCACAGTTGGAGACACCATTTAGGGTATTACTTGCATAGGGTATGTATTACTTGCATAGGGTTGGGGGTTGGGGTGAAAATTATGTAATCTTAGATAACTCAAAAAAGGAAAAGATTGAATGGGATAATAGAAAATTTCATGTGAATTTATTCACACTAATAATAATAATAGTGAGTAATAAAGTAAATAATTATGGACAGTTTACACTGGTATAGTTTCTTGTATATTGATACAAGTTCAAATTATATTTGTTATTTCTGTTTACAATAGTTGTACACCTATGCAAAAATATTTTATCATATTGTATACATTCATGTTTCTACCTCTGTTTAAGACATTTTGTATATCGATGCAGTTTTAGAATATATTTATCATATTGCATTATATATTTCTACCTCTGATTAAGGTGTTTATACACTGTTTACATTTTGATGTCATGTCCCCCTTTCCTTCACAGTTGTATAAAGATTGTTTAATATTCTGATATGAAGTCTTAATCTTTAAATTATATAGGTATTAAGTATTATTGGTCAATAGTCATTCATGTTTGTTATACTTTTAGTCAGACTATTTAGGTTCTTTAGATACATAGCAATTGTATTCTGCATATAATGGTAATCTTCAACCACTTCAAAGATCTGTAGAACATGGCATTTAAATAACTTAGGATTCTGTTGATGTGAGACACGATTGCTCCTGGCATTAACTCTAGCCAGACATGAGTTCTTTTTAATACATGGAGTCAAACCTGTTACGTTCTTTAACAGCTCAGATACCCTCTTGCTGGCTTAATAGAAATTCTACTTATCTTTCTTCCTGCTAATTCTGATTTGTCTAAACGTTCCAAAACTGACCTGGTCTAAAAAAAAGTAAGAAAAGGAAAAAAGAAAGCCAATTCCTGATATCTATAATTCTTTTTAAGTAAAATCAAGACATCTGCTAAAAGGAAAGGGCTGTTTTTCCCAGACTATGAGGGGCAGGTTTTAAACACCTTTCCTGAGGGTAAGAGGTGCTTTTACATTTGATTTTTATCAGAATAGCCAAGTTACTCTTCCAAGAACAACAATGGAATCTTTCCCAAGGAGGAAAAAGGTTGACATAATTGATCTAAAATTCTCCCTGCTCAGGTGTTACGTTAACACAAATGTAAACATAAAATTCTGCCTTAAGTTTGCCCCTCTCAGTGTGTCCTCTGTTTTGAGGGATGATAGTTTGGTCATTATTACCGAGACTGAGATCTGGGAGTCAGATCCACATATTTCTCTTTTTATTTCTACATTCCATTTGAGCAAGGCTTGCACACCTCCTTCTAAAAGCCAGTTGATTTTGTTCACTTTCTTCCATTATGTGACATTAATTTTGACAGTCAACATAATAGGATCTAGAATCACTTGGGAGACAAGCCTCTGGGCACATTTGTTGGGGGATGAAGATTAGGTCAGCCTCTGAGCACACCTGTGGGGGAGTGTTTAGATTAGGTCAGCCTCTGAGCACACCTGTGGGGGAGTGTTTAGATTAGGTCAGCCTCTGAGCTTGCCTGTGGGGGAGTGTTTATCTTGATAAGGTTGAAGTAGAAAGGTCAACCATAAATGTGGGTGGCACCATTCCCTGGGCTGAGAGCTCCTGGACTCCAGAAAAGGGAGCGAGCAAGCTGAATGCCAGCATCCATTGCTCTTTGCTTCCTGACTGGAAGTGCAACTTGATCAGCTACTTCAAGTCCCTGCAATTATACTTTTTCATCATGATAGCCTGCACCCTGGAATTGTGAAACGAGATAAACTCTTCCTTTTGTAAGTTGCTTTTATTGGGTGTTTTTATTACAACAACAGGAAAAGTAACTGAGACATATTTTGACCGCATTAATTTCTTAATGATTCCTCTGAATTTCTCATTAACTTGTCTAATCTCCTGTCCACAGTTTTGCCTCTTAGCAATGCATGTAGGATCACGTAATATTGACATAAATGATCAATGACTTGTCATCTTTAAACAAAATTTCAGCCTTCCCAGCATCTTTCTTAATTCTCCAGCCTCATTTCTCATCATTTTTATTGTCACCATCTTTGTCTTATGTCCAAAGCTTTGCACTTGTGGGGTTCCAGGGTCTTTCTACCTTCTGGGCCTGTGGTGTCTCAATTCCACTTTTGTATTATGGATCCAACCTCACAGAAAAATGCACACCGTTGTGTGTATTCTGAAATTCACTGTGTGCATAACTCAAATACCACATTGTTGGTAATACCAAGCCAGGCTTCAGCATCCCCTCTGAATATCTCTGTCTTGGTTTGATTTCTTCTTGCTGTGCTGAAACAAATGCAAGTCGTGGGAGGAAAGTTTATTTCATCTTACAACTCTCACCTCACAATCTATTATTGAGAGAAGTCACGGCAGGAGCTCTGAGAGAAGTCAGGCAAGAACCTGAAAGGAGAAGCTGGACTATGGATGACTGTGGCTTACTGGCTCACTCTCTCTGGCTTGCTCAGCCTGCCCACCTTCCCATGGATAGGACCATGGACAGGGCCTCCATGTGGCCACTGATGACATTCTGGTATCAATCACACCGAATGCAACTGCTCTTCAGATTGTCTTTCCTGTCAAGACACCAATATTCATGGCAATCATCTGTCTCGATTACATAATTTTTATGTTCCAGAGCTCAGAACAATGCCTAGTACAATAAATTCATTTTTATTTAAATAACAAATACATGACTTTGTCTTAGAAGGCAGGGGTGGGTCTATGGGAGAGACAGCATTCAGAGGTGTGAAATTATTTTAATTCTTGAAATTTATTTACTTGTTCAGTTTGAGAAAACATCACAGGCTGGCCTCAAGCTTACTAAGCAGCATGTAGCTGAAGATAACCTAGAACTCCCAATCCTCCTGCTTTTACTTCCTGAGTGCTGGGATGACAGGTGTGTGCCAACTCGATTACTGTACGTGCTGCTTGGGATGGAACTCAGGACTCCTTTTGTTTTTATTAGGATGACAGCCTCCTAACTGATGCTTGGCTTCAGTCCAATCTAGCATTATTGATTTTGTTGTTTTCTGTCTGTTTTTAAGTTACACATTTATGGATGTTTTGTTTGCATGTGTGTCTGTGCACCATATGTATACCTGCTGCTGGCAGAGGTCAGAAGAGGGTGTTGGAGTCCCTGAAAGTGGAGTTATATACAGTTGTGAACTCACATGTGGGTTTTGGGAGCTAACCCTGGGTCTTCAGACAGAGCAGAAAGTGCTCTTAGCCACTGAGCTCAGCTGCTTGCTTTATTTGTATATAAGGTTGTACATTATTTTTCTACCTTAAATGAGTGAACATACCTCTCTCAAATGAGAGAAGTAGCTAGCATACACCCACAACTGAAGGAATATGATCCTTTGGCGGGGGTTGGGGCAGAGAACTTGGCTTTAGGATTAAGTCCTCAGCTAAGGCAGTTAGCTCTCATATTTTCTATCTGTGACTCTAACCACAACAGAAAAGGTGTGAATGCTACATAGATACTTCCAATAGAAAAGAGTAAAATGCGTTGGAAGTCTAATGGGCAAGATGACTGAGAAGGCTAGCTGAATTTCCTGTCCTCTTAATGTGAATAGTGCTTCCAGAGATAAAGTTATGCAGCTGGAATAATGCTTCAAGCTGATAACAAAGAGCGTCTGAGTGAAGGACAGTCCCCACCCCTCTGCACTGCCCCCAGTCACTCAGGAAGCTGCTTCTCTAGACTGGAGCTAGTTCCAGTGGACCCAGGCTTTTGTGTTGGTTTCCCCCACTTAAAAATGCATTTAGAAAACTACTCAGTTCCTGTAAAGCAAATACGCATCCATTTGCTGCAGCGCATTTTAAAAATGGCAAATCATAAACTTCTGACCTCAAGAGAGATTCAATAAATCATCAAAAGAAGCCACGTGTAGGCCAGCTCTGCCTGATTTCTCACAGGCCAAGTTATTAGGCTCATTTAGACTCTCACCCACCGCTTGAATCTCACGCACTATCACAGTTCCTGCCAAATGTGGGCTTCCGAAGTGGGCTAATACCATTCTATTTTGGTGCCAAATATATTATTTATGTGTTGATTTGCTAAGCTGGAGGGAGGGGAACCCAAACTGCTGGCTTTTCCACAGCTTATGGTGACACTTGTTCATTCGCAGACTGGCTCACCAGTAAGAACACACTTGTTCCAGAGGAACCAGGCAGGACTGGATTGTTTTTGTCTTGGAACTCAGGAAATAGGTTAACAGAGCCAAGATGTCACCCTTAGGTTGGTCTGATTTGGAGAGATGAAATGTGAGAATAAATATTTTATTTTACTTTTGGCTATGGTTTTTCAAATTTTAGTTACTTGAAGCAGAAATAACAATAATACACACACACACACACACACACACACACACACACACACACACACACACACGTAGCCTAGGCTTATCCTCAAACTTGACTTGAAGCAGAGAATGACCTTGAACTCCTGATTGTCCTCAGAAAGATTCCTTTCTCTCCTTGCTTAGCCCTCAATAGCAGTCCATTCAGCACTTTTTCTACCAGTGTGAATGGCTGAGGGTCAGTTTGAATGTGACAGCTTTGATAGGCTTGGGTTCAAGCATTTAGTTTTGCTTGGCAACTGCCTTATTACCACACCCTTATGCAAAGCCAAGTATTTGGGCAGCTAAAGTGAAGCAGACAATTGTCAAATCCCTCCCCCTCCCCTGCTAAATTGGTGAAAGAAGGAGGTGTTGCCCAGGTGGTTTAGGTGACACCCTGAGAAAACATACATAGAAGAAATTATGTTTTTCTTTTACTAAAATGTTAAACGATCTGTGCCTGGATGCTCTCAGTGATAGGAAGACTTGTTGGCTAGGCATGAAAAGTTGGTGAAAATTCATTCAGATCCTGTGCTAGTAGACTTCCTTATCTCAGGCTTAGTCTTTCTTTTTTTCTTTTCCTTCCTTCCTTCCTTCCTTCCTTCCTTCCTTCCTTCCTTCCTTCCTTCCTTCCTTCCTTCCTTTCTTTCTTTCTTTCTTTCTTTGAGACAGGGTTTTGCTGTAGCTTTGGATCCTGTCCTGGAACTAGCTCTTGTAGACCAGACTGGCCTTGAACTCAAAGAGAACCGCCTGCCTCTGCCTTCCAAGCACTGGGATTAAAGGCATGCGCCACTATGCCCCAGCTTCTAAGGCTTACTTTTAATAAGCAGGCTGGGAGCTGGGATCCCAGTACTGAGCAGATCTGTGTGTTCCCTGTCCTCCCTCATTGACTGTCTGCATTAGTTTTCCTGCTCTAACACAATCCCAATGAGCGATGTGGCCAAATCTAGGAGCCACTTATCCTGCTAGCCTTCCGAAGGCCAGAGAAAGTCTGAAATCAGTACGTACGCACAGTGTCACACTCTCCTAGAAGATTTACTCACAATTCATTTTCCCCCCAAGTGCCGTTTCAGAAAATCTCTGGCTGAATCTAAATTTTAATGTTTTCTAGGAAACTTTAATACAGACTAGAAAAAGAAATGTCTTGAGTTCTTGGAAATTGAATTTGATAAGATTGTGTGATTATCCCAGAATGAAGGACCCCAGTACTTCTGGCTTTCAACAAAAGCAGGCAAGGTTCTTTTGTAAGTATGTGTTGGGGATAGTGAAAACAAACACTGGGACACTTGATTCACTCATTCATTTAAAACCAACAACCAAGCGTAGTACAGATGAGCAAAACCCTTTGAAACACTATTTACAGCCTTTATATCATGAAAATAAATAGAATTTCACATATACTCTCTTTCATAAAAGACTAAAATAAGCTTCTGTGCAGGACATAGGCCATTTTACAGGATGGGATGAGATGTAGGCCTTACAACCACCAACCCACAGACTGGATGTGTTGTGACCTTCCGTATCAGGAGCTTTACTCAATTCAGAGGCAGTCTGGATGGGGGCCTTTCCTCCTCTTCTTCCCAGAATATTCTTTGGTTTGTGGCAGTGAGACTCCAGTCTGTGCTTCTCCCCTCATGTGGCTTCTTCCCTCTGGTTCAGTGTTTCCCTCTCTACAGACATGCTCCCCTTCTAAGTCCACCAGTTATACTGGAGTGAAGCTGTCTTAAATGACCCCATCCCTACTTGCTGGAATAGTCAAAGTCCCTCGTACTTAATGAGTTAGCATTCACAAGCATTGGGGATTAGAACTTCATTATATCTTTTGGAGAGGGGATTTAGTTCAACCCAGAACTAAGGGACCGGGAAAGTACCGCATTCTCTAAACTTACAAGCATCTTCTTGACTCAGAGGAGCTTTCCTTCTGCCAGAGGATCAGGTGGTGATCCTCAGTATTAGCCACGTTTTTTTTTTTTTTTTTTGAGATAAGGTCTTTGACTTGAGGTGTGTTTAATAGACTAGGTTACCTCTCCAGGAAACACCCACAAACCGTTTGTCTCATTTTCTGGCTGTTGGATCATAAATGCAGGACACCATACCTGTTTCCCCTTCACACTGCTTCATGACTGTACATCAAGTTCTTTACCAAATGAGCTGCATCCTCAGCTCCGCCTGAGGGTTTTAAATGTTTAGTCATCCCCTTAATGCTGGCTCACCTGAGGTCTGGCTATCTAGCATCCTTCCTTAGCTTTCAGGTCACATCTGAGAAAGTAACTAGCTTTCCCTGAAGAAGATGACCCCCTGGTCTCTTAGGATTGACCTCAGTCTGCTCCAGGAAGTCTCTCTGCAAGACCTGTCAAGTCCAGTTCTGATTTGATTTAATCCTTCCTTCCTTCCTTCCTTCCTTCCTTCCTTCCTTCCTTCCTTCCTTCCTTCCTTCATTCCTTCCTTCCTTCCTTCCCTCTTTCCCCTTCCTTCATTCCCTTCCTTCTTTCTTTTCCTTTCTTTCTCTTTTTTCTTCCTTCCTTCTTTCTGTACTTTCTCCCTCCCTCCTTCCTCCCTCCCTCCCTCTCTCCCACCTCCTCCCTCTCTCCTCTTCCTCCCTCCTCTTCTTCTTTTCTTTCTTTCTTTCTCTCTCTCTTTTCTTATTCATGTGTAGTCCAGGCTGGCCTTGAACCTCCTGCCTCCTCTTTCAGCAAATCCTACCAGCACGCACCATCACAACTGGCTCTTTCTTTTCAAAAGGAAAGATAATCATATAGTTTTCTTTTTCTTTATCAATATTCAATTAACATTCAATGATTTCTTTTTGTTGCACTCTATGTTTTTGTCGCTTGCCAAACTGAAGTGCAGCAGGGATCACAGAGCAGCCAAAGGTGCAGAAATAGGATCCAGGATATTTCTGAGAGACCTGCAGCCTCTCCTCCATTTCCCTCCTCTTCTAACCCTAGGGCATATTTTAAGACCCTGAATGCAACTTGGATGTAGTCCTGGGGAAGCAGGGGCATAAGACTGGTCTCTGGGCGTGAGATTCAGTTTCTTGTGCTTACTAGAATGGGAATGAAGAAACAGAAACTGATTTAAGGAATCAGTTCTTCATTTTGAGTGTGAAAGTTTATATTATAGCTGTCAAAACAATAAAGAGCAGCAACACTACAAAGACTCAGTTCAGAAACTGTCTTTAGGCTGAAGTATGGAAGCAGAGACAGTCTCTGTGAAAGAATGAAAAAGTTAAGTGAATGATCCCTTCCCCTCTTCCCACAGCTGCAATGTTGGAATCCTCATACTGGTTTAGAAACCTGGATATTTTCCTTACTTCTTCAAGTGCAGAATCAGGTTTGTAGGTGGAAATTCTTAATGTAGCCTCTCAGTTTTGCTCTTCTTTAGCCCCATTACCGTCTGCCTGGGACACTCTCTCCTCTCACGCCTGGCCTCTCCTTTCTTATTTGTATGACTTTTATGGGCATGCATGGAGGTAATAACAAGCACATTTATTCTGTTCTCCCACATCAATCACTTAGGAAAAATGGGTGCATTTCTCTACAAACCCACAAAATAACATTAATGATCCTTGATTGGTACTTTCTTCTCTCTCAAACTGGGAATTTGATATCTCCATAAGAATACTCCATGTCCTCACGCGGGTTGTACCCCATGTGGCTGCTAATATCTGGCGCAAGGGCTTCAGTGTGTTTTGGGTCTCTGAGTCTATTCCGGGACAGAGTTCCCTGTCAGGTGACATGGTCAGTGCGGTGGTGTATCTGCAGCGGTTGCCGACTAGAGGAGAGAGGAGCGGGACCTGGTTTTGACCGTGCCCGCCGCTCAGTGGAAGTTAGGGGAAGGCACAAATCTGAGGTAGAACAAGGAGTAAGGGAACTGGGATCACTGAAGCAGAGCCTGAATGATGTTAGGGATCTGGACTCCGATACAAGATGCCTGAGCAGCAGTTTTAAGGAGCCTTCCTGGCTCTTGCCGCGTGGGCAAATGTGCAAAGGCACCATGACCGAGGGAAATCGAGTTCCGTTTCCCTTTCCAACAGGGCTGGTGGTTAGCCTCCACCCCACTCTGAGTCATGGTGTTCACTACAGACCTCACTCGGTGCGGCTCCCTGCGTGTAACTGTCTCCACCCTTCCTATTAGGGCTGCTGCAGTCTGGGGGCTCCCTCACCCTGTTTTCTCATTTGCACTCACTTCTATGCCCAACCCACAGCAGTAGTTCCTAACGCACTTTCTGGAAAGACAAAAAAAAAAAAAAAAAAAAAAAAAGAGGCTGTAAGATGGTTCTGCTGGTAAAAGTGCTTGATGCCCAAATCTGAACATGAGTTTGGAGTTTGATCCCTGGAACCCATATAAAAGAGGAAGGAGCCAGCCAGTCGGTGATGGCGCACGCCTTTAATCCCAGCATTCGGGAGGCAGAGGCAGGCGGATCTCTGTGAGTTCGAAGCCAGCCTGGTCTACAGATCCAGTTCCAGGACAGGCTCCAAAGCCCAAATAAAAAATAAAATAAAATAAAAAATAAAAAAAAAAAGAATACTCCATGAGCTAAATGTGACTGTCCCCATTTTGCAAAGCATGTGAGACTAATAAAACAAATGTATTTTGGCTAAGGTCACACATTGAGTTACCATCGATTTGAGGTTTGGATCTAGGTCAGGTTAATGCCAAAGATGTTTATTCAATTAATATTATGCCTGCATAAGTAGCGAAGAGAAATAACTTTGTGCATATGTTTTTCAGATGTTTTTATCTAGGAACACTCTGACCTTGATATGTTGTTATCAAATAAAGTTGATTTTTCCAGAAGTGTGAATCAAGTTTGTATACATGGGACTGATCCTGAATAAAATGTTGAACAGTGAGAGTTATCTGCTGTACCTGTTGTGCTTGTGAGTAGCTAACGCTACAGTAGGGCTGCTGGATTTACCAAAGTTATGAAGGGATGACTTGGATTTAAATTTCAAATAAACAATGAATGATTTTTAATGCAGTATTTTGATACATATACTGATGCTGAAAACAGTTTCACTTCGTTTGAAAGCCCTCTGGCAAGCTGTATGGGACCTATGTTCTGACACAGTTCTGTACATGCTTGCCCTCTTTGCGACCTTGTCAACAGTGTGTGCTCTCGGACTGCCTTGGATGACAGTCATGGGGTAATCTGCCTCCCACTCAGTCTCTCCCATCATCATCAGGCTTTCTTTCCCTCCCTGGCATCACACACAAAACAGGTGTGATCCTTTCACGCCAAGTGACTGGTTACAGATGGTTCTGAGATATAAGGAACCTATTGGGAAGAACATTTGAAACATTTTACATGGGAGGAAGCTTGATACCTCACAGATTGGCTCTGTTAGAGTTTCCCAGCAGGACAATGGGGGTGGGTAGGGTGTGGGTGTGGGGGGCAGAAGTTACACATTAGACTTTACTCTTCTAACTACTATGCAGGCTCAGAGCTCCCTTTCTGCTCCACCTGCGACCCTTCTTTTTCCTGACAGTGATGGTGATGATGGCTATGTCTGAATTCTCTGTTTGTATGACTTGAATATTGATTTCCTTTAGCCATTACAGAGGATATTAGGGTGATTTCACCATTACTAAGGTTGATCCAGTAGCTTTCCATGCTGCTGACTCTGATTTCATTCTCTCTTTCATAATACCCCAACAATTGGATCCAGTTTAAATGTCACAGTAGTTTGAAAAGACAATCTGGGGAGTCCATACTTGTTCTTCAGAATTTGCTCTTTATCTCTTTTGGTTCTTTCATTCCCACAAGAAGTAGGTCCCACAGTCCAGGGGGCTCCTATCTGATTCCCTCCTGATCTGGTACATAGTAATCCAAGGACTGTCTATGTTTCCTTTTTCTATTCCTGGCATACTGTATAACATAACTTTATTTTATTATTTTTGAAAGATTTCCTTGAGTGGAGAAAGAAGCAAGAATGAGATACAAACATTCGTTCAAAATTGTTTGTTGGTTTGTTTTTGAGACAGGTGGGCCTTTAACTTGATTTGTACTGAGGATAACCTTGAACTCCTGATCTTACTGCTCTGACCTCCAGAATGCTGAGATTACAGATTCACACCAATATGCTTGCCCTCAAGCAGTGCTGAGGTTGAACCCAGAACTCTACCGTGAGCCGATGGTTCTATTGGATATAAAGTTGGGGTGCTGTATTCTTCTGTGAAGGTAGAAGTGTGACCATCATAACTAACTGTGAACTCTCTATCATGTCAAGCAGGTTGCTTATTACTGCATAGCTCATGCTTTCTCCCAACAAGAGCATGAGGCAGGCAGCACAATCCTAGTGCCAACAGAGGTCTCCAGGAGGTTAAGGAATGTCTCCAAAATCACACAGAAAGTGGAAGATTAAATATGGAACTCAAGACAGTCCAACTTAGAAGTCAATGGTATTTTTAAGAATTAGTGTTTACTTGAGTTTATGGAAATATTGGGGTTCAGTCCATGAGTCAAATCCTGCCAGCAGTCTGTTTTTGTCAATAAAATTTTATTGGAACACACATACACACGCGCGCACACACACACACACAAGGGGAAATTAGTCTTTATGACAAACTATGTAGCAGAATGTTTGGGAAACACTGATTATTTCCTTCTCCTATAATTTCACAGGGCATATTAGTGTATTAAGTGTGGAAAACTGCTGAGAAAGAAACTATTTGGTTTATTTAGCCTAGAGTTTGCACAAAGAATTCATTTGACTGCAGACTATATTCTTCACTTTTCCAGCCTTATCCATTGACATTCTTTGGAGTAAAATAGTTTTGATCATTCTATATAAATAGAAAAGTCTATTGCTGGCTTGGGCATGTAGCTAAATGGTAGAATATTTGCTAGCATGTGCAATGTCCTGCGTTGAAAGTTCAGCTGAGGATAGTGGTGCATACATTTGAACACAGCACTTGGGCAGAGGTAGAAGAAATGATAATCTGAAGTCAGCATGGACTATATAGTGAGTCTGTGCCTTCTTTTTTTCAAGACAGAGGTTCTTTGTTCCAGGAAATCCCTGACTGCCCTGGAACTCACTCTGTAGACCAAACTGGCCTTGAACTCAATAGAGATTCATCTGCCTCTGCTTCCTAACTGCAGGGATTAAAAGCATATGGACGTGTGTCTTAAAAGAGGGAGGACAGAAACAGAGATGTGAAAGGTATGGTAGGGATTACAACAAAGGAAATAACAAATGCTATATGATGCTCAAGGAATGACTTAGGAAGGCATTTATAATGTATAACAAAACAAAACCAACAGGGAAAATGTCTGGAAGGCTATCAATCAAAGACATGGGGAGCAGACAGTTTTGGGTAATACATAAGGAAAACTTCCTAGCAAGCAGAAGGGACAGGGCACCTGGAAGCCACTGTGCCTGGATGTGACTGACCATAGGCTCTATTTGTTTTTTTTTTTTTTTTTTTTTTTTTTTTTTTTTTTTTTTTGGTTTTTCGAGACAGGGTTTCTCTGTGGTTTTGGAGCCTCACCTGGAACTAGCTCTTGTAGACCAGGCTGGTCTCGAACTCACAGAGATCAGCCTGCCTCTATATAGGCTCTATTTGAAAGGCATAATCTCAGAGGCCTATGCTGTTCAATTGGAAGACCTTTAATGGTTTTACTAAACAAGATTTTGTTTTTATTTAAACTGGTTAAATCTCAACCAAATATATGAGTTTAATGATAAATGATTATAGCACGAGTTTTTAATTATACATAAGATAGCCAATTGTATAACAAACAGTTAATTACATATACTTTTCTTCTTAGCTATATGCTGTTGTGGCTATAGTACATGCTATATGGTAGTGTGTTCTAAATTGGGCATTTATCTTCCTTAATATTTGTGGCCTGATTAGTGTGTCAGGTTTTGTTGTTCTTGTTTTTGTTTGTTTGTTTGTTTTTGTCTGTTTGACACAAGGTAGAGTCATTTAGGAAGTGGAACCTCAATTGAGAGAGTGCCTCCTTTATATTGACCATAGGCAAGTCTGTGAAGAATTTTCTTATTTAATTATTGATGAGAGAGGGCCCAACCAACTGTGGGTGGGGCCACCCCTGGGCTGGTGTCCTGGCTTATATAAGACAGCATGCTGAGCAAGCCATGGGGAACAAGCCAGTAGGCAGCACTGTGTTTTTTTCTTTTCTTTTCTTTTCTTTTTTAAAAATCACAGTTGTAGTGAGCAAACTAAGACAATGTTTCACTTTACAGAGGACTGGTGACTGACTTCATCCTGACTTTGCAAATGGTCTCTGGGGAGATGTAGAACTGGGAAAATTTTCTATATTTACCAAGGTTAAGATTCATGCTTACTTCAAATAGATCTGAGTAAGATAAGATTTTAAATATCTTAGTTATATTAAACAAATGAACATTAAATGTATCTATGTATGCTGCCCAAACTCTGAGAGATGAAATGATTAAATCCCTCCTTCTGCTTGGGATTACAGGTGTTTGCCACCATACCTATGGGTTTATGTATGCTAGGAAAATACTCTACCAGTTGATCTATAGTCCCAGCCTTTAATTCTACAGATTATTGTTGCGGAAGCAGCACACGTTTGTTTAGGAGACAGTCCTGTTAAGGAGAACCTACATTCCAGACTCCCAGGGATACTTAGCCTGGAGGACTTCTGACGTTGGTTACCTATTTACACCTAGTAAAAATGTTTTTGTTTGTTTGTTTGTTTTATTTGTCTTGCTTTATGCTAAGCATTGATACCAAAAGTATGCTTGCCCTGTTGTAGGTTATACAGCACAGGATACTGGATGCCACTGCTCCACAAAGTTACCATGTTGCTTATGGATCTTTGTGGTTGACTCCTCCTTTATTCAGTGTGCTGTTAGTACCTACTCATTCTTAAACAGCAAGTTGCCTTGCTAAATACTTCCTCTGAAATCCTCAGGGCTTTGAGTTTCCTGACTCGGAGTATATAGTCTACTCTGCATCTATCCCAGCTAACACCATTTGCCCTGCAAGAAATACAATCCACTCCACTGAGCAGCTTACTCTCCTGGCTTTGCCTTTCAGTCTGGAACTATCTACATATTTACACAAATATCAGCAGAACTCCCTTCTCTCGTTAAAGGGGTTTCCCAAGCAGAATAGCAGACTCCTCCCAGGAGTTAGTCATATACCACTGCTAGTAATGGGAATGGCCTCAAGAAGGTTTTAAGTGAGTTTGGATTCATCCTACATTATACATGTATCTTGAACCTATATGTGCTTAATATAAAATCAATATATACTTATGTATATGGTCTCACTGCACCTTAAATTGAAAAAATATGCAATTTTTGATAAATTAAGAAACAGTACTATTATTTGAATACCGAGGTTCATGGGGAAGACTATTTCAAAACCATCACATTAGTCTCACTGTTGTGTTGTGTTGCCTAGTTTCAGTCTTATACAGACCATTCCCCGTGACACTTCAGGCCAAAGCACTAAGTTACTTCATGGTTTCTTAAGAGGTTGATATTATATTGTTACAATATACTGTGACTGGACTGGAGAGGAGACTTAATCAAATAAAGTGCTTGCCTCAGATGGACAAGGACCTGAGTTCAGATTCCAAGGACCCAACCTAAAGAGCTGGGCACGGTGCTATGTGCCTGTGACCTAAATAATGGCAAGACAGAAGGCAGAAACTGATGGATCTGTGGGAGCTCCAGGGCAGCTGGTCCAGGCTATTTGGCAAAGTTCCATGCCAATGAGAAACTGTCAAACATACGCTAAAAGGCACCTGAAGACTACACCCCAGTTTGTCTTCTGTCTTCCACATATGTGCCTTGTACACAGACAAACACACACACGAGAGAAAAATAAAAAAGCAAAATTCATCTGTATTCGTTGTCTTGAATCTCTTCTAGAAGTTCAATTTGATTACTTTGTTCAGTTTCTCTTCAGCTAGAGTATGAAGTATTTGAGACTGGAAGCTAGGTACATTGGTTGAATTC
The DNA here is from genome assembly GCF_037038515.1 of Microtus pennsylvanicus. NCBI lineage: Eukaryota > Metazoa > Chordata > Mammalia > Rodentia > Cricetidae > Microtus > Microtus pennsylvanicus. Next base: position 828,136 of record NC_134594.1, on the reverse strand, counting down.
TTTTTGTGTGTTTCTCAGTCATTCATTAAAATTATCTCTGATATTTGTATTATTTTTATTCCAAAGTCAGTCAGATATTACCTGAATATCAGCTAGATGCCAGAGATTAAGTAAGATTGAATCCTATTCCTAAGCAACTTATATTCATTAGAATATTGAATTATCTTGGTAGACATAAGACCAGCTGCCTCACTTATAAATGAAGACATTGAAACTTCAAGCGTTGACTGCTCAGTCTACTAGCTAGTCAGGCCTCAGGCAAGCCTGAATTTCCTTTAACCCTACGGTTCATGTTCTTATAGTGCAAGGTTAAATTGTGCAGAATTGTACTTGTGAGGCTGTGGCAGTATTTGTTTGGAAGAAATATGTTTCTGAGTTTGTAGTGAAATAGCCATGTTTAAACAAAAGATTCTACCACTTCGATAAGGAAATTTTCACCACTCATATTCAAGAAATAAGGGAAAGATCAGAAAGAAAATAGGACATAAAAAGAAAGTAGGAGGAGGATGTGGGGAAAGGGTCACAGGGTGGTTTGCAACTTTCTATTCCTGAAGTATCCCTGTCTCTGAGTGCTTGGTGTGAGGAGAGCCAGGGTCTCTGCAGCATGTTTGAGAGTATTTTGGGAGTTTTTTCCAAAAAAGAGCCTCACCTTGGGAAGTCCAGCATAAGTGAAAAGCTCTGAGTTTTAAATATCTTAATGGCTTTGCAGTTCTCTCACCTCTGAGGGCATCTGGTTAGAAGTGTGTGGGAACAGTGAGGGCACTAAGTACAACATCTGGATGGAGGGTGAGCAAGGCAGAGATAGTTACTTATGTACAGCTATAGGCACTGGGTAGGATCAGCTAGCTCATTGTAGGAAAGAGTCTGTCTGCAACTGGGGCTTGAGTCTGTTGGGACCTCAGAGGTGTATCACAGAAAGACTGGCCAAAATGAGCTGGGACCAATATGGGCACTGAGGATTACTGGATGTTCATATCAGTAGCTTGCAAGGTCTCTTGTTGCTACTATGCATCTGTTGTAGGAGCACAGTCATGGATCCTACATAAGTCTACAAAGAGGCAGTAAACTATTCTGGAAAGAGCCTGAAATTCCCTGATTTTCTACTCTTTAATTTTTGAGTAATTGTTTCTATCATTAAAGGCTGCCATAAAAATGTGCTGTCCGAGATCCTGAAGATACGGCTCCCTTTAGATCACACTTGCCCAGAGTATACACTTCTTTCCTTTCCCCTCTTTCTTCCTTCCCCTTTAAAAAGAAATAAATGTCTATATGTGTGTGTAAGTTTATGCATGGCCAGAAGAAGCTGTCAGGTCTCTTGGAGGTAGAGTTGCAGGTAGTTGTGAGGTGATCAGTGTAGGTGCTGGGAACTGAACTCAGGACATGCCACAGTAGCACACTTAACCCCCAATCTATCTCTCCAGCCCTCCTGAGCAAAACAGAAGTCTCCCATTCTCTCACTCCCGCTCTCCTAAACCTATTTTCTCCTTCCCCTTTTAAACACCCTTCTCTCCCACCTTCTACTTTTACCTTTTCTTCCCTTTCCTCTTTTCATTCAACATCTATTTCTCTCCCTTTCTTTCTATCTATTTAAATATACAGTTATATTATCTTTTATTTTAAACAAATCACACATTATTTTTTTTAAGTAGACCCTAACTGATTTGCATACTGACTCATCCTGAAATTCTTTTCATTTAGGGTCACTAAAATGAACTCCTCAGATTGAGTGCTACAACATGGACTGGTGACTAGGGAATGAGGTACAAGTTGTCATAAATTAGAGTAATGTTTAGACCAACTTCAATAGTGAGCGTGTTAGGGACTGAGGCTGAATCAACATTATCTACTGCATCAAGAAAGAAGAACCCAAAATGCCTACAATCCTGTTGTCTTACTTGACCTCTGAATGGTGGGATTGTACAAGTAAGCTGTTATCACTTGTCTAAAAATCTTGAATTGTCAATTAAATCTTGTCATTAGTGAAATGAACGGGCCTAGGGAGTCATATCTTCAGTATCTCTCTTGCAGAGTAATGGATGGAAGTGGGATGGAGCTTAAGATTGTATAGTCATGCTTCTTTTCACAGGGATGACCCATGTTAAGGAGATGAGAACTATAGAGGAGAAAGAGAGAATTTGTACAATTACCAAAGGAATCCTCAAAATTCATCATCTCAAACTTATGCAAGGAACAAGAGTTAAAGGAAGTCTTGGCAAAGGAGATACACACAGATAGTCACTGCATGACTTCACTGGGCATTCCCTGAGTTTACTTCCTCTTATTTTAAATACAGCAAAACTAGGGCTCTCAACTTCTGCAGTTACATGTATTGATACAATGTACTCTAAACCAAGATTGTTAGGAGTAATGTATCCCTTGAGGAATTACCCAGACATACTCCCATATGAAATCGTCCTTACCCTTTCCACCATGATTATAATCTTGAATCTTAGAAGAAGCTTTGTATGAGAATATAGGAAGTGGGTTGAAGAACAACTTGTGTCCTTGAATCACCACTGGATGGTGAAGACAGATGCCTATGAAGAACATGCATTTTGACTATTTTGAAAAATCTATGTTAGCAAGCTAAAACACTGGGTTGTTTATTCACAGTCTAGCTTATTCTACCACAAAACCGTGAGATAAATGTATCCTAAGATACACTTTTGTACAACTCAGAAAAATAATTAGTAATTTTTATGTTAAAGACAGTTGTTAAAGAAAAGAATACATGGAATAGCTGGGCGGTGGTGGCCCACGCCTTTAATCCCAGCACTTGGGAGGCAGAGGCAGGCGGATCTCTGTGAGTTCCAGGCCAGCCTGGTCTACAAGAGCTAGTTCCAGGACAGGAACCAAAAAGCTACGGAGAAACCCTGTCTCGAAAATCAAAAAGAAAAGAATACATGGAATAGAATAAAAATGCCTCCCAAACTCTACCATGGTTACTGCAGGACCTGTTACAGAAAATTATGAGCTGTTTTAAGTAATGTAAAATTTCCTGAAAGAATACTGTGTTCTTGGTATTTTTCTACTTTTATTACTAATAACAAATATTACAATGCTATATATAATAAACATAAAAATATAATATATAATAAACATATATGATATGTATGATATGTGCACATATGTGTATTTATTTTAAAAAGAATATAGACTTGTACTTTGAGAAAATAATAGAAACCAACTTTATCTCCTGATCCAAAACAACTGAAAAATTATTCTTCCACCAAGTGAATGGTTATCAAGACATTCAGGATTATTCAGTGAAGAACAGTGATCCCTCTGACATGGGAAACAAATGGGGTAAGCTACATGATAGCTCTAGACCATTGGACAGACAAAATTTCCCTTCTCTTTCTCTCTCTCTCTCTCTCTCTCTCTCTCTCTCTCTCTCTCTCTCTCTCTCTCTCTCTCTCCCTCTCTCTCTCTCTCTCTGTGTGTGTGTGTATGTATGTACACATGTGTGAGATCTTGCCAGAGCCATGCACAAAGAGGTCAGTGTGCAGAGAATGTCACAGAAAAAACTCGGGAGAGAAGCAAAGACCCCACTCACCAATGTTGAATATTGGTTATAACACACTCATGTGGGAATGGCCTGAAGAAAGACTCGTTCAGGAGGATATAATCATTGGGATATTTATAGACAGGTTTGGGAATTGTTTCCCTTCACAACACAGGGATTTGCTTTAACCATACCACACAGTGGATCTAGATGAAATAGTGCCCAAGTTGTAGTTGGAAAAATGCTTAAAGCAATCTCCAAAAGGGTTAGATACTTTATATAAAATGACCCGATTTTCCAAACAAAATTCAAATATAATACAAGAAACAAAATAAAACAAAAGCATGTACTTATAAATACCGCATCCAGGAAACTGGAAACAAACAATAAGAACAAAAATCTCATACTGAATGAAACCACCACTAGCACCACAAATACAATGTCAGATATTCAATAAAAAGTTGTCATGCAAATGAAAACCACAGGTAGAGGGAGTGAACATGTGAAAGAAAGTTTCAAGTCAGTCCATACATATGTTAGGATATCTAGATTGAAAAGCACTGTAGCAGGACTGTTTTCTCCAGCTGAAAAGTCATCATCATGGTTTTCTTGAAGCAAAGAAGTGGTGGTATTCTGCAAAACACCCTGACTCACCATCATGTCAGTAAAGACAGATCTATATGGCAGTGTGTATTACTTTTCTCATTGCTCTAACAAGATACCCAACAAAAACAACTTAAGCAAAGAGATATTTATTTTTGGCTCATAGTTTTAGAAAACCAGGTTCATCAGAGAGGGAACAGGAAAACTATTCACATTGCACCTGCAGGGCTATTTAAATTGCAAAGAGAGATGAACACTGCTAAATATTTTTCTCCTTTTGTTCATTCTGGAATTCACCTTATGGGAATGTGGCCAACAATCGGAGTGGGCTTTTCCCCCTTCAGTTCAACCTCTTGGGTAACACCTTCAGATACACATGAAAGGTATGTTGCCTTAGTGATTCCAAATCCAATTAAGCTGATAATGAAGATTATCCATCACAAGTCTACTTCTGGTCAACCCAAATCTATCACCTGTAAGCCATAACATTCTACCAATGATCCTCAAAAGCTCACTGCTGTCTCTCAAAGCAAGTTGTGTTGAATTAATTGCATTAAGTGTACCCTAAATCTTCACAATTCTAGTTTTCAAAACCCAAAAGTACAAAGACTTTCTAACATTCAAGCCCTTCTTTCCTTCCCTCCCTCCTTCCTTCCTTCCTTCCTTCCTTCCTTCCTTCCTTCCTTCCTTCCTTCCTCCCTCCCTCCCTCCCTCCCTCCCTCCCTCTGTCCCTCCATCTCCCCCTCTTTCTTTTCACATGTAGGGGATCTACTCACAGAGAATATGCAGTGCTGAGCCCCTCATTATGACAAAGCATGATGTTATATTTTAGTGGTACTTACCTCTTTAACAACCAGAATTGCTTGCTCCAGAGTAACTTTGCAAATCTATAGTCTCTCGTGTTTCTTTCCTTATCAGAAAGAACATTTTCATCTTTCTTATGTTTTTAGTGCTAGTAATTTCCTTAGTCATCCCACCATGTTGAATATTACCAAATTACTTTATATGTAAGAAATCTATTTTTTTTTTTCAGTGACTGAGATCCTGACATTGCTCTGAGTAAATAATTGGATGTTAGGCTGACCATGTCAAAACTTCTGCTTAATTCAATGCATGCATATCAAATCTCTTCTGAACCCATAGTATTTGATTACATGTTGAGAGACATTCTCTTCAGGAGCACATTGGAACAACCACTTACATATTATATAACTATGTAGATTGGAGACATCCTACTGTAAATCATTTTGTCACTATCTCCCAAGTGTGCATTACTGAGGAGAAATATTAGATGGAGCCTCAACTTGAACTCATTAAAAATATATCACCTGGGAAAACAGGAAGTTTTCTGTGATCTTTTTTTTTTCTTAGAATCAGTTGTGGATTAGGAAGTGACTTCCTCCCCTTATCTTTCACAGTGAACTTACAACACAATCAAGAGGGATTTTGTATTGTAATGAACTTTAATTTAGCAAGATAACCTAAAAACATGAGAGGTACAGCCATGCAGGAAGTCTGTAATTCGGTTCATGTCACCATTTGTGTTGTTGTTGCTGTTTGTTTATCTGCCCACCTTTGTTTTTACTCCTTTTGTTTTGCACAGTACAGCCGTAAATTGTTTTCCTCAGTAGTTTTAAAGAGTCAGAAATATGTCTTACTTGTTACTGGAGGGATTTTTGTACAGGGTGGTAGTGATTATTAAGATATCAGAGATAAATTCATATATACTGTTTCATTTCTATGTCCAGGAAAACTGTTCTCGTAGTTATACATAGCCCTGGCTCTTATGATCTTTCTGACCCCTCTTCCACAAAAATCTCCTGGCCTTGGGAGGTAGGAGTATTGACATCAACATCTCCTTTGTGTTGAACATCTGAATTCTCTTATTCTTTGCACCTCGACCAGTTATGGACTTCTATGTTAATTGCAAAAGGAAGCTTCTCTGATGACATTTGACAGATGTGCTAATCTATGACAAAAAAGTCAGGCACTAGGAAGTGATTTAATCACTTAGCAGAGTAATAACAGTAAGTTTGTTTTGAGGTCTATAACCTTGCTAGTCACAGGTTCTTGATCCCAACAGCAACGCCAGGTTCAACTTTTAATCTTAATTTACAGCAAATGAGACTGCTGTGCTCAAGATCTGTGTAAGCTCAAGTCAGAAAACATTCTGTTATGGAGGGGGGAGATGGGCATTAGGTTCCTCTCCTGGCAGTGTCATGAGTGATTGGCAATTGATAGCTGCTAGGAGATGGAGACTTAATTAATATTCTTTAAAAAAGGTAGTCCCTGGTGGGTTGATCACCCTCCAATGGACATACATCTGAACATACGTGGAATCACAAATTGACAGTGATAAAGTTAAAAAGTAAAAAAGATACATTGGATAGGTTGGGAAAGGAGGATGGATCTGGAAGGAGTGGAGGGAGAAGAGGTGAATATGATCAAAATATATTGTACAAAATTCTCAAAGATCTAACTAAAATGAGAAGAGAAAAGACAGACAGGTGTTAATTATCCTCCTTTGTATCACAGAAAGGTGAACAGTCCTTGAGGGACCATCCTAGGAGAGATGAGATCACGGCAGAACAAAGCAAATAAGAGGTGTTGATAATTGCTTTGATTGAGGACACTGTAAGATTAAGTCATAAATATCCACATTTGAAGTCACTTCTCTAAAATTATCCTCTTTTTCTCTCTTCTTCCGCTCTTTGTCTACTTCTTTTCCAGGACTAAGAATTAAACCTAGGGCATCACATGAACAAGGTAAGGTCTCTACCACTAAGCTGAATCTTCAGGACACTTTTTTCTTTTTATTTTGAGACAAAGTCTTACTAAATTTCCAAGGTTGGTCTTGAATTTATTCTGTAGCCCAGGAAGACTCTGAGCTGTCAGTCTTTCTGCCCCAGTTTCCCAAGTATCTGGAAGTACAGGCCTATGACAGCATGCCTGGATAAGATTATTCTTTAAAAATAATAAAATAGGGAGCTGGTGAAATGACTCATGGTTAAGAGTATTTGCTGCTCCCACAGATGACCTTGTTGGGTTTTCAGCACCCAAAGAATGGCTGTCCATGTCCTGAAACTCCAGTTACCCTTGAACTGCCTTATTTTCATCTGTTTCTCTGTCCTTTAGCCATAGAACTTAGAGTATGTGCATGTGCCCCCCCCCCACACACAGAAACACATACATATGAAGAATCATTGCAATTACATCTAAGTATTCAGCCCAGTGCCCTCCTGCTATCTATATTCACACCAGTGCCCTACCCACGATCTATATTCACACCAATGCCCTACCCACAGTCTGTATTTACACTAATGTCATACCCACAGCCTATATTCACAGCAATGCCCTACCCACAGTCTATATTTACACCAATGCCCTACCCACAGTCTGTGTTCACACCAATGCCCTACCCACAGTCTGTATTCACACCAATGCCATACCCACAGCCTATATTCATACCAGTGCCCTATCCAGAGTCTGTATTCACACCAGTGCCCTACCCACAGTCTATATTCACACCAGTGCCCTACCCACAGCCTATATTCATACCAGTGCCCTATCCAGAGTCTATATTTACACCAATGCCCTACCCATAGTCTATATTTATACCAGTGCCCTACCCCAGTCTATATTCACACCAGTGCCCTACCCACAGCCTGTATTCACACCAGTGCCCTACCCCAGTCTATATTCACACCAGTGCCCTACCCACAGTCTATATTTACACCAATGCCCTACCCATAGTCTATATTCACACCAATGCCCTACCCCAGTCTATATTCACACCAGTGCCCTACCCACAATCTATATTCACACCAGTGCCCTACCCACAGTCTATATTTACACCAATGCCCTACCCATAGTCTATATTTATACCAGTGCCCTACCCCAGTCTATATTCACACCAGTGCCCTACCCCAGTCTATATTTACACCAATGCCCTACCCATAGTCTAAATTCATACCAGTGCTCTAACCACAATAGCTATTGTCTTTTCTTCCCCAACCCTCACGTAACTCTGCTCTGCTATGCAGTGTTTGACATTTAAATTCTTGAAGATGTTTAGCTACAGTGATAGGCAATAAAGTCCCTTTTGTAATCCAGGTCAGATATTATCCTGTAAATAGGTAGGCCAAGCCAGAGGGCATATGAGATCATATGGGTTGCCTTGAAGGATTGGCTGAGAAAGTTGGTTTCTTGTCACATTTAGAATGATGTTCCCTTGAAATATATAATTGTCATTAATAGTTCTATTTAATGAATTTTATCTTCAAAAATAAAATATTAGCCCAAGAAGAGGACCAAGAGATTAAGTAATTCAGTTCATTCTTCAGAAATGAGGATATATTTATACACAAGAATTAGGCCTTCCTAAAGCCATAGAACTACCATTTGGAAGTCAGGTCTGGCAGCCCCATTTTCTGATTGAATGAAAAAAAAATAAAGAAAAAAGAAAGGACATGTCTGCTCTTAGATATGGTGGAATAGAAGTTTTGTTGTGGATAAAAGGCAGAGCATAGCCAGAAGCAGGGAGAGTCCAGAATAAACATGATCCCAAATTGGGCCACATGAAGTGAGGGCAGGGGAAGAGAGCCAGGAGAGTAAAGGGTGGAGAAAGGCTCATTGACCAAATGGTTGGATTAGATATGGAAAGGCAATTGGGGGATGAGCAGTGCCACTCCTGGGCTGGAGAGATTTAGGGAGTGGTCAGGGTATGCCAGCCATGCCCTGTAACAGTAGAGACAAAAGGATGCCGGGAAAGCCTGTTGATCATTTCCCTTTGATATGTTAAACAGGCATCTCTGCCATTTGTCCTAGATTTAAGACCTAAGATTGCTGCTGGGTCAACTAATTTTCTACAATCAATTTGCATGCTTATTTCTGCAGTGGTCACTTTTGACTCTTCTGATGTTTTCCTTTCCAGCATCTGACCTAAAAAAGTGCTGTTATTCCCAACATAGACATTTGGGACATGAGCCACATAAAAAAATCCCAAAGTACTCAGCAAAAAACAATGAGAAGGAGGATAAATACAGGTATAGGAATGGGAGAGAAATTTCTAGAAGCAGCAATATTTATACCAATACAACCATACTTTCATTCTCTAGTTGAGATGGTGATGGATTTTAACAGTTTGAAGTCCACCTTGAGATGATCCAGAGTCAGGGCCAACTGACTATTTGCTCCATCCATGTAGACAGAAACCCAGGTTTGTCATTCTGAAGTTCCTGCATACACTTCCCATATGGCCTTTCAAAGCCTGGCAGGGACTGACTAGACACTGTTGGATCTGGCTGACGTTACAAGTCCCTCATATCAAGCAATGGTAAGGAACAAGATACGAGGCCAACTGGGGATCAGTCAGTCACCCAGCAGGTGATATAGCACTGATACTGGTCATTAAGATTCGATAGGCTCCCACCAAGATTTCCAGGTCTCAGAACAAGAAATAGGACAGAAACATGTGAAAAGTAGTTGAAGCAGAGTTTATCAAGAAAGAGTACAACTTCCAAAGAAGGCAGCAGACCACTGCAGTGAAGAAGATTAGAAGCTCAAAGGCCTTTCACACAAACAATGGGAACTTTTATAGGTTATTTGCATAGCATAGGCTTTCTCGGCAATCGTATAAGGAGAGATTTGGTAAGAGTTTGGGCAGGCTCTACTACACACTGGTCTTGGCATGTTTGGTGGTTCCAATCTTCCTCTTTGCCAACTGGTTTCTTTCATATGCTAATTTACAGTCCTTGCATAAGGTCCACCCTACTCTCCTGCCTCAACAGGACAGGAGTGGCTAGGCAGGAGCTTCATTCCCAAAGGCTTGTTCAGACACATTCATATTCACATACATTGGGAAGGGTGAGAGTCCTCAAAGATGCTACTATTTCAAGAACTTGAGGCTAGGAAGCTCTGCAGTGCAGCCACTGTAAGCTCAGAGGTCACCCTCCTGAGAAAGATCCCAAAGTCTAAACAAAAGATGGAGGCATTGATCTTCAGGGCTGTCTAACCTTAGCAATTAACCATGCTTCTTATCAGTTGTGCAGTTCTTTGGCAGAAAACTTGCCCTGTTTTGGGCTTTCTAGTACAAGCTATTCAAGAGACAAGGGACATTTAGGGTGGCTTTGTGGGGAAGAAGATTCTGGAGTCATGGGAGCCAAGATTCTGGACTAAGATTGTACTGACTTAGCTTTGTTGTTTTGACCAAGTGTTTTCCAGCTGTGAACAGAGAGAGGCTGGTGAAGAAGGAAGGCTGTACACTCTGGAGCCAGAATGCCCTGGGCCTTGAATCCTTGGCTCTGCTGTGGTTTGTCTGCTCATATTAGGCTTTTGATTTCTGAGATGATACAAAGCAATTATGTGGAACAAAGTGGATGCTCAATAAACAACGCCTGCTTTATCTTTGTTGTATGCTGAATATGTAGGAGTGCTTGCAGCATTTGCTGACATGGTGCTCACTTCCATAGAGAAAGGAGCACAGGAGCATGGAATAATTTCAGGGAAGGCAGGAACACTAAGATCTCAGATTTGTCCAAGGCTAATCAATGCATAAATCAGGGTCCTAGTGAGGCCTACGGGGTAAAGCAAGGGTTAGAGAGGCTGAGGACCACTTTGGACTCAAACAATTCAGTTTGGATTAATCATATCAGTTATAGTTAAGTCTCAGCCTGGATTTTTCTTCTGTTTTTTATTTGTTGTTGTTTTTTTAAAGGTAATGAAAGAAAACAAACAAAAAATTTTATTAGTAAACTGCTAAAGTGCAGGAAAATGGCTCTGGAAATCCCATCTGTTTCATATTTATAGAATTCTACTTTGTTCCTTTGGTCCATGCGCAGCTGACTTACTTTTTCATTGTGTGCCTGTGTCAAAGAAACCCACCAGCAAGAGTGTGTGCAAAGTGCACATGCTGTCTTTAGACTTGGAAGTCTGTCTAAAGATTGGTTACTTGCAATTCACATTATGTAATTTAGTAAGTCTGCAAATGATTCTCTTTCAAAATGTAAAGCAATGGTGTTTGGTCCTTAGGATCTCCCTCTTCTGCTCATGCTATTCTGTGCTGCGTGGTCTAATGACAGTACTAGGAACACAGATGAGCTCTCAAGTCTAGCTGGCTGGACCTGTACTTGCGCACCACTATGTGCTATGTAGCCCTGGACAAATTAATTATTCTTTCTGTATGAAAAACAAGACCCTTAGTCCTTAATAACAGATTCAAGAGATGCCAAGTAGTGAGAGTGTTATGGGACCCTAACAGACAGGACTATTCAGACACAGTTTTGAACCAATTGGAAATCTTTATTACAGGTGGCTGGGACTACTAACGTGTATTTGGTACTCAGTGTAGCCTTGAACATTTAGAGCAAGGGGTTTCTAAAGGCAAAAACCACATCCTGTTATCTCATTCGTTATCTTACATGGCAGCTTAGGGGTGTTGTGGGGGTGAAGGCTGGAAATTGCACACAAGCAGCTTAACAGAAACTAAGTTAGCTGGAGAAGCTTGACTTCTGCAGGATTCTTCATCAGGGATATCAAATTCTAGTTAATCCTGAAAATGGCTCCAGAAAGAATACATGATGGAGGAATCTCTCCTCTATCTTGTTCTGTCACAAAAGTGAGGCAGTTTATTTTCATTTCTACTGAACCACGTGTTAACCCAAAGAAAGCCAAAATAGCTAACCTACCCATTAGGCATGAAATGTTTTTAAAGTTGAAAAATTCTATCCCCTATGCCTCAGTGACTGAGTAGTTATGAAAGCACAGTCTTACCACCTGGTATAACCTCCTAACCTCAGGTCCCCATCCCATCCATCTAGTTTGCACTTAGTCTTGAGTCTATCCTCCCAAGATGCAGAATCACAGGGCTCATGGTTCCCTCCGCATTCCGTGTTCACAGGGTTAGTTATATGGCAGACTATCTGTAGATTTTCTACCATAAGATAAACTAAAAACTTAGGTAAGCAGGCTTCAACTGCTAGGGCGGGGACCTTGCGCCTTCTTCTTATTTGTCATCTGATAAACTTAAATCTATTGAAGGCACTTTGGAATTAGTAAAAGAGCATTTTGCTGGGTGTGGCAGCACATGCCTTTAAATGCCAGCAGTTGGGACGCAGAGATAGGAGAGTCTCTGTGAATTTGAGACCAGCCTAATCTACAAAGTGAGTTGCATAACCGCCAGGTCCAAACTTTTTCAAGAAAACAAACAAACAGACAAACAAAAAAGAAAAAAAAAAGAAAAGAAAAGGAGCATTTTTTAATTTTATAGCTTATATATGTACCCTAGTTTTCTTACCTACAAATGGTCTGTCGGTGTAATTCACAGCAATAAGTACTGCTTACTCTTAGGACTCAGAAGAATATTTATTTATTGCTCATGTCTTAGTCTGAGGGCATCTCAGGGTACTGGGCAGTTTGTTTCCAAGAAGTGGATGCATATAGATCTCTTCTGTTAGGGGAACTTGCCATTTTCTACTCTTGAAATCTCTGATATGGCTACCAACCTCATTTGACTTTCAAACCAAATTAAAATAAGATAGTATTAGAATTTGCTGCCACAAACCAATGCTCAAGTGTTTGTGTGATTACTATGTAGAACATGATGAGCAGAAAATGTGTCTGTACTGGCTGGTCTTGTTTGTCAACTTGATGCAAACTGGAGTCAACAGTGAAGAAGGAACCTCAGTTGAGGAAATGCAAGAATAAGACCCAACTCTATTGAATTTCTCAATTAGTGATAAGTGGGGGAAGGCCCAGGCATGGCACATGGTCTGGTACTGTGTTCCATAAGAAACTATAAGAAGGTTCCTAGGCTGAACAAGTCATGGAAACAAGTCAGTAAGAAGAACCCCTTTATAGCCTCTTCATCAGCTCCTGCCTCCAGGATTCTTCCCTGTTTGAGTTCCTGTCCTAACTTCATTTGGTGATGAACAGCAATGTGGAAGTGAAATCCAAATAGATCCTTTCCTTTCTAACTTGCTTTTTGGTTACAGTGTTTTGTCATAGAAATGAAACTCTAACTAAGACAGTGTCCATAAGCTTAAAATATTGCTCAAAGACACTTATTGATGATTGATAAGGAAAGCCTCATTCAGGACAGTGGAGGAAGTTTCAAGGACCACTGCAATTGTCTGTTTGCAGTGAAGGGGAATAGACCAGACTTTACTTTGAAGAGAGTAATTAAGGGCCAGGCAGGGCAGAGGCAGGTGGATGGAAAATTACTAAGCTAGCCCCTGGAATGCAAACCAGTACAAAATCATGAACTTACTTAAAAAACAGGGTTTTCTGTGACTTTTATTCTTGTTTCTCATTTCATTGCACTTGGGTATAAACTTTCTAAGAGAATATTGTGTCAAAATATCAAAAGGCTAAACACCCATGAACCTGATGTGATTCATGCCACTACAAGCCAAGGTGAAAAGACATGAACTGGTAGATAATGGAAAATGAGGAATCTAGTCAAATGTCTAGACATTTGGGGATGAGGAGCAGTGTAGGAGTTCCTTCTGTTTGTGTGTTGCTTTCATTGGTTAATGAATAAAGAAACTATCTTGGCCTAGTTGATAGGGCAGAACTTAGGTAGGCAGAGAAAACAGAGCTGAATGCTGGGACGAAGAAGGAGAGAGTTGGAGAAGCCATGGATCCCCTGCCTAAGAGAGACACCAGTTAGAATCTCCGGTAAACCACTGCCACGTGGTGATACACAGATTAATGGAGATGGGTTAAACTAATGTGTAAGAGTTAACCAATAAGAAGTTAGAGCTAATGGCCAAACAGTGATTTAATTAGTACAGTTTCTGTGTGGTTATTTTGGGTGTAAGCTAGCCAGGCAGCCTGGATGAACAAGCGGCCTCCTCCTTGCAACAATTGGAGCCCAACAGGAAGTAGAGGTGGGTTAAGGAGAGCAGGAGAATTCTGGGGAGAAGGAAGTTCCTTCTGCTATCCTGACCCAGCCAAAGAAGAAGCAAGATGTGACTGCCCCACCGAAAAAGGTACAAAGCCTCGTGACTAACATAGACAAGAATAATAGGCTAATATAAGGTATGAGTTAATAAGAAACCTGAGCTAATGGGCCAATCAGCTTATAGTTAATGTAGACCTCTGTGTGATTTGTGTGGGACTTAATGACTGCAGGAACTGGGCAGGACAGAAACTCAGATAACAAAGAAGTTCTTGTTAAACTACATTGCTCTAAGTAGGTATTACAGGGATTTCATGGACTGATTTGCTGTATTCAAAATAAGGTAAATCCTATTTTAAATATGAGAAGCAGGTTTCAGTTTTTATTATTTTGTTTTTTTATTATTATTTTTGTTATTTTTTTATTTCCTTTTTCCCATTTGTGTGCTGTGATGTGTATACATAGAATGTGTATGCATGGTCTGTGATAACACCTGTGAGTAAACAGGTACACATTCTTCTATGCCTGAAAGGAGTGAATGAAGAAACAGAGGTGGAGATCAAGATCAGGTGTTACCCAGTGCTGATCTCCATTATTGCCTGAAGCAGGGTCTCTCACTGAATGGGAAACTCACTGCTTTCAGCTAGGCTGCCTGGCCTGGCACTTGGCAATTTCTTGTCTCCACCCACTATGTGGGGTTACTGGCATGTACAGCCAAGTTTGGATGATGAGTCTCTCTCTTTCTCTCTCTCTCTCTCTCTCTCTCTCTCTCTCTCTCTCTCTCTCTCTCTCTCTCTCTTTCTCTCTCTCTCTCTCCTGTATTTTTTTTGTTTTTATTAATTATAAGTGAACTACATCCAAGGTATTTTTATCACATTCAACCCCAACTCCTCCTCCTAAATTCTCCCAGATCCATCTTCATCGTCCCACTTCCCAACTTTGTATCCTCTTGTTACTTTTATTAGTAATCCATCAATACCTATTTGAGTTCCCTATCCATTCTTATCTCTTGACATAAAGATTTGTTATGATCATGATCACTCAACCCCCGATGTGGAATTTAATGCCCTAATGTCTATTTTTATGGAAACCCTGCTATCAACACTTCCTAGGGTTTTCTTCCCTACTGGACCTTGTCTTGGCTTTCACAGAAATATCTGCCTTTGGGTTCCCACAGGTTAGACTTGCAGTCTTGGACCAGTAACCTACTTGAGATGGGATCTACTTTATTGCCAGTGGAAGTGCAGAAAATTCATCCAGATATCCTGGGGCCTGGTCATGTCTACAGACCACAAATTCTGATTTAGACCTTCGTCTTCTCACTGATGCTAAAGAATGTAAACCACCTGAGGCTTTCCAGGGATATTATTGTCCTGACTGCTCTGACCTTGTTAACTAGGAGACTCAAATAGTATTGTGTGCTTGTTAACCACCTACAGACACATAGTACACAGAACAAGGCACCCTGCCAGGAGAGGAAGCCAGGTCTCAGTGCCAAGAGCAAGTTCTGGCCTTCCACAGCAAAGGTGACATGAAGACCCTTCTGCAATGGAATGGGCTTTGCTAGAGGTTCCCTGTGTAGTCATAAGGATAGTGTTTGGCACCAAGTGTTTGATTCTGACTTCTGAAGCTCAGTGCCAAGCTCTGCTGCATGGAATCTCCTTTCAGTTTTTCTAAGATCTTGGCAGAAGCATCCAAAGTCATATTTTCTATTTGTTCTCTTGACTTCTTTTCTTTTTTTCCGGTAAGGAGAGGTAAAAATATTCCATGTATCAAAATCCACACCTCTTCCAGCTGCACAGGAATATCTCCCATGCACCTCCATTAGGCTTAATCACATCCACTCTTCGCATGACGTATGCCAGCATGACTTTGTTTTGCATGCTGGCCACTGCTTCCGGGTACAGTTCAGAAGGGAAAACGATGGACTTACCCAGTGGGTAAATTAGGCATTAGTGGCTCATGGACTTTCAGAGTGTGTTATCTGCTATCTAAGCTCATTAGGTTCTTTCCAAGGAGTAGCAGAAACTTTATTCATTTCCGTTCTAACAAGGAACATGAAGGACAAGATTTATGTAGTTCTTCACAAGTTTGGCAACAAAGATTTACAATCTAGCAGACTTTGGTATTGCCTAGGCAAATTTCCAAGCTTTACCCAGGCTCACCCAGCACATTTTCAGTCCCCTAGCCTGGGAGAATGAACCCCTATGAAGATCCATATCATGTCTTCCATTGCTTTGCTTGTGAATAACTTCCAGACATGCCGCAGACACTCAGTGACCCAGGTGGACTCACTGTTCAGACTGACACCCGACTAGTCAGGCCTTTTTTTTCTTTTCTTACGATGTTGATTCCTGTTTAGAAGCTGCATGGCTGGACTGACAATCCTGAAATGTGCTTTTGTTTTGTATTTTTATCTCTCCGACTTCACAGGCAATGGATATTTGTTGGCTGAAAATAGAAGAGTTCTTCTCCAACCCCTGTCACAGGGTTGGCAGGTGGGGAATAAAGCTTCTGTCCAAAACAAGGAGAGGTGGAGTGTAGTTAACCTTCTGAGATTGGAGCTTTCTTTCTAGCACCTTCTGTAGTGCTCCCTAGACTTGGCAAGTGTGGTGTTGTATTCTACCTTCCCGTGGACTTGTTTTCCTGGCCTGCTCAGCTGGTGTGTTTCCAGGCTGTGTCTGCTAGTCATAGAGGCTAGGATCATGGGATGAAGGAAGGGTGGAGACTATCTTATGGTATGTTGGCTGTAGGGTCAGAAGGGAAAGGGATTCCTCAGCATGTTTTCTGCTCTAGTCTCATGGATGAGAGTTGGTTGGGTGGGATGGGAGCTAGAAGAGCAGAAGGATGTGTATGTATCTATCATATATTTGTTGCCCTGAAATTAGAGACCCTTGAGTTAGCAAGGAATGCTTGCTGGGCTTGGTGGCTAGAAAAGTAATGATTGTGGGAAGGAAGCTAAAGGTGGCAGATCTATGGGATTGACAGGAGAAAGGGGCAGGGGGACAGAGAAGGCAACCACAGAAGTTCTGCTGAGGGGCTGGGGATGAAATTGAGGAATTGACTCTGGGGGAAGAGAGAGAGAGAATACCTAACTTTTTCTGATGCTGGTGTATGTTTTTGCATGGAAGCCAGAGGTCAACCTCAGGGGTTCAGGGGTCTTCCCCCATTGTTCTCCCACCCTTTTTTTTGGCACTGTCACTGAACATTGATCTTATCATTTAACCTTGCCTGGTTGATTTCCAAGCTTCAGCCTCTGGGATCTCAGTGCTGAGAGTACAGAAAGGCACTGTTAAGCATTGCTTTTCTAAGGGTGCTAGGATCCTAGCTTGGGTCACTTCTCTTTCACAACTAGCCCTACCTAATTAGTCTGCTTAAAATTACAGCCTTATCCTTCCCTGAAGCAGATTTTGAACCTAGCACAAGTTTGGCCTTCTTTAGAGAGAAGGTGTAGGTCCCATTTCTTTAAATACTGTCCCATGGCCATATTTCCATGCCTGAGTTGGGGCTGTTTTCCA
Source organism: Microtus pennsylvanicus (assembly GCF_037038515.1). Lineage (NCBI taxonomy): Eukaryota > Metazoa > Chordata > Mammalia > Rodentia > Cricetidae > Microtus > Microtus pennsylvanicus. The sequence goes on along the minus strand of NC_134594.1, from coordinate 810,612 downwards.
TTTTATGCCTGGCTTCATTTTGGAGTTGGATTTGTGAAGGATAGATTCGTGGTAACTTGTCAAAGCTTTGAGATGTTTTAGAGCATGTCCCTCCAGAAAGCCTGGAAGACAGAGTGGCTTCTCCCTTTGTGGGCTGGGATGACTGCCAAGTCACAGCTGGTTTCATGCCCTGTTGTGACAGTGCCAGGCCTGGTTGCTCTGCATGGGTAACTCTTTTCTTCCCTATTTGCACTCTGGTCACTTCCATTGTGTTGACAGCAGCCAGCAGACATAGTTATCTGTACCTCTTGTCTGTTTGGGATCTGGTTTATAACAAAGCTGCTGACTTAAGCTGGGTGATATCATTGTTTTCCAGTTCAATTACATAGCAGTCTAAATGCAGCTGAAGTCATCGCTGTCTCAGGCCTGTGGTCAATAGGCCTTGGCTTTGAATGGGGAAATGATTCTTACCTTCAGTCCTCAGAACATAGCTTAATTTTCTCATATTCACTGCTTTGATCTGGATTGGTGGAATACCATGAGGTCATGCTGAAGACTACATAGCCCACCCAGAACTGTAATGATACTTAAAACATTATATAGCATCAATGTTTATAAACAACAACCACAACAGAACCTCAAGGGTGCATAGCTTAGTCAGCAAAGTGCTTGCCACACTAGTATGAGTACCTGAGTTCAGTCTCCAGTATCTACAGAAAAAGCTGGGTAGAGTAGTAAATAGCATAGCTCCATCCCTGGATAAGTACACAAGTGGTTCCTAAAGCTTAGAAATTAGGATGGCTCTGAAAATGCTGGGCTTTGGGTAAAGCCCATATAATCAGTATTTACTTTTTGAACTAACCTATGTTGGGATTCCTCTACCTGACTCCTTTTAAGGTTCCCATATGACACACCTATAACAATTATAAATCCTGACACCAGCCATCTTGGACTTCTTTCATAATTGGATAACTTTCTGAAATACTGTATAAAGAAACACTACAAAAAAAAAAAGGAATTAAAAATCTCTTGATTGTATTTTGCCCTGGGTTGGGAAATAAACCAAATGTAGACTGTGCTAATTCCTTCTCATTCTCTCCTTCAAGAGTGATCTAGATGGTAGAATTCACAAGCCTTAGGATGTGTGTCTCAGGATGATTTCTTCTTTGCTGTTCATGATGATTTATTTCTCTGAATTACAATTTTATGTTCAATTTATCACCTAACATCCTACACTATATATATTTTTTTCTAATTACAATTTGTATAATTTTAGCTTGTTTGTTATAGATCATGTGAACAATCCATCCAAATCTAACCACGAAACAAGATTGCTCAGCCTGCCTTCCAGAGATAACCATTAGTACTGGTGGTATTTATTTCTCCGATCTAAGGTCATGTTTTCTTCATCTCACTCAATTCACTGTGATGACGTTTGCATATGTTCTTTAGTGTAACTAGAGTATAAAGAAGAGAAAATGGGGTAGGCCAACTATTACAAAAGGCCTTATGAAAAGCCATAGGAATCTACTACTATAGAAGTGTCCTAATACATATACACATATGAAAGAAATTTAAATGAAGTTGATATATATATATATATATATATATATATTTGTATATTGGAAATATAATGCCTCAATTAGGAATCTTTTGCCACCAAAGAAAACTTACAATGCTAGGAATAAGATATATCTTGTTGAGTCATTGGCAAAAGGGGTCTCATAAATCTCTCTCCCCAAACATCACAGGATTTTATCATGGGTATTGGTTGTTCTCCATTATCTATGTAGAAGAGGAAGCATCAAGATTGTTAGAGTCAGATAATAAGACCCTTTTGATGAAGACACAACTTTCTTATGTTATTGAACCTGTAAAAAAAATCAAGCTTATAACCAATTAGAAGCTTCACTTCTACTGAATAGCATTGATGATGTTGAAAGGTATTTCTCATGCTATTCAGGAGAAAAGTATTTATCAATATTAACCAGTTACAAGTGCTGCTTCCTACAATAGAGACCTATGTGCAAGATATACTGGACGAATAGTGGGAGAAATATTATGGGAATAGCCAACCATATAGTGATTGAATTTAAGGCCCACTCCATGGAATTGAAGCTATGTATGACACTGCCGAAATGGCCAGGAATCCAAGACTGCGTAGGTCATTAACCTAAGGGAAAATCTAGTTAGTCTGCTAAAGAAAGATGGCAATAAAATGACTCTTAATGTTGTGCTGGTACAGCCATAGACCAAAGAATCACTCAATCCTCATCAGAGAAGGTTCGTCTTAGAATAGGTGTAAACTAATGCAAAGATCCACAGCTCAGAAATGCACAGCAAGTGAGAGGCTTTGATTACTCAGTCATAAATGAATATTTTAACCAAACCCCCTCTTTTTAGGCTCAGGGATCTATGTAGAAGAGGAAGCATCAAGATTGTTAGAGTCAGAGGTAGTAGATGGCTCCAGGGAAACTGTCTTTCATAGACACATGATTGGTACACATATGAACTCAAAAAGACAATGACAGAACAATAAGACCTGTACATATAAGTTATCTAAAATCCCAGCACTGAGAAAGGAAAGTGGATACAAAGTCCTACCCCTAACCAAGAAGCTATTTATAATTGATACCTGCAGGTAAAAGGAAAATCAGTTTTCTCCAACGGAATGTCACTGGGTTTATCAATCATACTCTAGGACAGGCGCCACGTCCAGGAGAAGTTGACCAACACAGAATAGATTCCTGTGTGTGTGTGTGTGTGCACTTTTTGGTTTATTTTATTTTGCTAGTCTTCATTTTACCCATTGTCTACTTTTGCTTGTTATTTTAATTTTGATTTATGTCTTTGTTCTTTCTTTTTTGAGGAATATGAAGCTGGGAGGTGGGGAAATAGAAATGACAGAGGATCTGAGAAGAGTTATGGGACTGAAATAACTGAGGTCAAAAATATTACAAGGGGGAAATCTTTCATATAAAATTGAAAAATTGCATTGATAAGTTTGAAGGAAAAGTTCCAAAATTGCTTTTCTCTAGAAAAGGTGAGTCATCTCATTATGGAGAGTCTCTAAAGCCTTTCTATGTCAGTTAGAATGTTTTTTTGATCTGGCAAAGAAAAAAAAAGAAAGTAGACAAGTCAGGCAAGATTTGAGTTCTCCAAGGACATGTGATTTCTTGTATTGGATCCTCTAGATAATTAGCAGGCATTATTCCAGAACACACCTGCTTCCATGAGTGACCCTGCCCAGATGACGGGAAGCACAGGGAAATTTTTTCACAGAGCTTCCAAGTTTAATAACTTCCAGTTAGTAGGAATCTTCCATCAGCAGCCCAGGAGATGCAACCTGTGTGACTTAATAAGCACCTTGGTACACTTTGAAGAGCTTTCTTCAGACATCTCTGAAGAAGCAACCAGTCCTCTAAATTCCAATCAGTCTCCCCATAGGAACTAAATACTTTTGAACATTTTTTTTTCACAGTACCAACCACAACAGATAGAGCCTGAAGTATCATCATAGGTAGTTTAAAATTAGATACTTCTTGGATTACATATGGGTCATGATTTAAATTTCCAACATAGTTTTATAGATGCTAAAAATGAGATTTAATGAGTGTGATGGTTTGAATAAGAATGACCATCATAGGCTCATAGATTTGATTTTTTTGGTCACCAGAGAGTGGTACTATTTGAAAAAAAAAACTACTAGGTATGGTATTTTTGTAGGAAATATGTCACTGGAAGTGAGCTTTAAAGTTTCAAAAGCCCAAGTCAGGCCAAGAGACTCTCTCTTCCTGCTGCTTGCAATCTGGATGTAGAACTCTCAGATACCTAAACATGTCTACCTGCATGCCACTATGCTTCCCACCATGATAAGGGACCAAACCTCTAAGCTGCAAACAAGCCCCAATTAAATGTTTGTCTTTATAAGAGTTGTTGTGGCTATGGTATCTCTCTTCACAGCACTTGAAACGCTAACTAAGACAATAAGAGAAAAAAATAAGTTGACTGTAGGTTCCACCAGTTGGTAGATAGTCAACTCAGAAAGAACTCCTAATACTGATTGAAGAGTAGAAGTCCTGGTTCAGCAGCTTAGGCAAACTATGTCACCCACACCAATAGGACAACTGAAGAAGTAACAGAGAAGTGATATTTGATCATTGGTGTGTTGGAAAGAATAGTTAACTGGTGTCATGCGATCCGGAGTTTTCTCTGTGGGACTGATAAATGACCTTTAGACTTAAACAGAGGAAGAAGTAATATGAAGAAAGGGTTATTGCCCAAATAAACAGTCTTGGAGGTATCATCCAACCCATCATTATCTTTACTCCAGCCCTGCAATGTGCTCCTATAAAGTGCTAATCTCTGCCAACCCTGAGGGGATGAGTCTGGTTCCTACAAGAGAATCTATTCAGGCTGTAGGCATCATAGATAATTGTTTTCATCTGGAAAATGTCTGCACTGCAGCATTTGTTGTTCCTGGAATTCAGCGTGACTGACTGCTACTTTTGAACAATGCCGTATCTTTGTGCTTTCACCTTTGAAGGGCTGTAGAACTAGTTCAGTAGACAGACACTCCCTTGAGATTAACAAGTTTATGCAAAGTCCTGTAGGAGTCAGAGCCAAAATAAAGGAGACACACAAATAAAAGCAGAGATTCCAGGCCTCAAGCCCTGCAAGTAGTTTTGGGACTAAGAGAGAAGACAGGGCTACTTAGGGAAAGGTACTCTGAGCCGTCTATCATACCTCTTTTTGGTGGGGGGTCCTGTTATGATATAAGAGAAGGAAAGAGAAAGAAAGAGAGATGCAGAGAGAGGAAGGGGAAGAGGAAGAAAAGAAAGGAATAGGTGGGGTTTCACCATTTTAAAGGGACTGCATGAGACCACACAGGAGGCCAGAGTACTACTTACCATGTGTGCAGAGGTGATTCACTCTTCCAAGTCCTTAAGGGGCAGGGGCAGGGGTGCCTGAATGTTTACAGTTCCCATGTTTACTGTATTAGTTAATATTCTCATTATGAAACCAAACATCTGAATAGAAGCCTGCAGAAGCAGGAAGAGTATAGCAGGCTTTAGTTTGGGTCTCCTACAATCTCCCAAATTATAGCACAGATACTTATTTTTAATTTTGAATTCTTGGCCCTATCTTATACTTGTCCCCTAGCTCTTATAACTTAATTTAATCTGTTTATCCTATCAATATTTTGCAACAGGTGTTTTTACCTTTCTTTTATTCTGTACATTCTGCTTTTCCTTCTTCCTCCATGTCTGATTGACTGATGACTGATGGCTGATGGCTCGGGTTATCTCCTTTGAGCCTAGATTCCTCCTCCTACTTATTCCCTCTGTCTGTCAATCCTGCCTATGCCTCTGCTGCCTAGCTATTGGGTGTTCACCTTCTTAATTAGACCAAACAATCAGATGTGATGTGGGATGTTCTTCTGTATATGTGTTGCTCTTATTGGTTAATGCATAAAGCTGATTTGACCTATGTCAGAGCAGAATACAGCCAGGCTGGAAATGATATGAAGAGAGAGTAGGCTGAGTCAGGGAGATGCCATGTAGCTGCTCAAAGAGGATGCCAGACCCTTACCAGTAAGACACAGCCTCATGATACCTAGATTACTAGAAATATATTAACTTAAGATGTAAGAGTTAGTTAAGAATCCTGAGCTAATATGCCAAGCAGTGTTGTAATTAATATAGTTTCTGTATGATTATTTGGGTTAGAGCAGTTGGGAATCCAAAGAGCCATCTTTGCTTACAGATGGTACCAATGTGGGCTGATTAAATCTACATAAAACTTGAGAGAGTTTGGGAAGGAATTCTAGACACACACACACACACACACACACACACACACACACACACACCAGAGTTAAGCACAGTTTCTTGGTAACCACACTTTTTTTCAGATAGGCTTTGTTCGCTGGTGGTGAGCAAAGACACAACTCCTCCAAGCAAAGGCTTCCTGACCTAGCATTAGCAACAAAAATGGCATGGCTTCTTTAAAAACTGATGGTCTCCTGATTCATGCTGGTAGCAGGAACCCTGGCTCTTTCAGGAGGTCCTGTACTTAAATGGGGTCTGTGAGTAGTGTGCTACTAGTTGTCTAATGGTGACATAAACCCACTGTGTCCCTGAGACTAGGGCATGGGACATGGCTCACAGATCTGTCAGTAAACCTACCTCTACCATATTGAAAGGCAAAGAGAGGCAGAGTCAGCATCCAGGGCTGCTGTGACCAAGCTGTTTACCATTTTTTAATGCTTCTTGTCAGAAAAGGATTTCAGATACACAATATGGCAGATTCAGACATAAAAGAACTTTAAAAAACATTTTATGTATGTATGTAGACTTGGGAGAGAGAAGAAAAAGAGTATAGACAGTTAAAAAAACAGTAATATAAAAGAGTACAGACAGACATAGATTAAAGGAGTAAAGATAATAAAATAAATATTTAAAAGTAATAAAGTAAAAATAAAGCCATGTAAAGATGGAAAATACACAGAGTCTATACTAAGTATAGTAGTATTATGTTTTCTTTAAATTTTTTGACTGCAGAGAACCGTTTGATTCTGTGGGCTGCTAAGTTAAACCAATGTAAATTTATCTTGACTTCAAAATTTGAGTCTACAGATATGTTACCTTGGAAAAGAGGCTCTGCTTTTGCTTCCACAGAAGATGAGAACATGTGGATTCCTCCCAGGGTAATGTGGTTTGATGGAACAAGGCCTCCTAAAAGGTCTCAATAAGCCCTAAAAATACTTCGCCCAGCAAACAGCAAGAAGCAGTTTGGAGAAAACAACACCCAAATTTCCAAAATGATTGATTGTCGATGTCTGTTTTAATTTATAGGAGGATATGACACAGAGATGAATACTTTGCAATTGTATGGAACTTGGTCTATTGATACAAATTCAAAGTCAATTTTGTTATATGTATTTCTGCTCTTGTTTAAGGTATTATGTTTCGATGGTTCATTTAAAAATGTAATATATAATTAAAATTACATATTAATAGCTAGACATTTGTAATAGTCAAAACATGTAGTCATATTAGATAGGTTTTCTAGATGTACCGAGATATATTCCAGATGGATAGGTATTCTTTTTTTTTTTACAATTTATATAATGTTGAGGAGTTAGTCTGTACTGAATGGATACCATAAGAATAGTTACTTTAAATTGACCTAGATTAAAAGGAATGAACAATTTGGAAAGCTCTTAAGAAAATACTTTGGGTATTTTATTTTTTTGAATTTATTTCATGATATAAATTTGAAGTTTGTACAAACAATGTAGAACAGAAATATGTTTAATTTTTTATTTTTTTAATTTTTAATTTTTTTATTAAAAATTTTCACCTCCTCCCCTCCTCCCACTTCCCTCCCCTCTCCCCCCTCTCCCTCCCCCTCCTTCTCCAGTCCAAAGAGCAGCCAGGGTTCCCTGCCCTGTCAGAAGTCCAAGGTCCTCCCTGCTCCCCCCAGGTCCAGGAAAGTGAGCATCCAAACAGACTAGGCTTCCACAAAGCCCATCCATGCAGTAGGATCAAAACTCAGTACCATTGTCCTTGGCTTCTCAGTCAGCCTCCACCATCAGCCACATTCATAGAGTCCGGTTTGATCACATGCTCCATCAGTCCCAGTCCAAATAGCCTTGGTAAGCTCCCTTTAGATCAGTCCCACCGTCTCAGTGGGTGGATGCACTCCCCACAGTCTTGACTTCCTTGCTCATGTTCTCCCTCCTTCTGCTTTTTATTTGGACCTTGGGAGCTCAGTCCGGTGATCCAGTGTGGGTCTCTGTCTCTATCTTCATCCATCGCCAGATGAAGGTTCTGTGGTGATATGCTAGATATTCATCAGTATGGCTATAGAATGAGGTCAGTTTAGGCTCTCTCTCCTCAACTGCTCAAGGACCTAGTTGGGGATATCTCTCTTGACCCCTGGGAACCCTTCTAGAGTCAAGGCTCTTGCCAACCCTAAAATGGCTCCCTTAATTAAGATATCTACTTCCCTGCTCCCACATCCACCCCTCCTCCATCCCAACTGTCCCATTCCCCCAAGCTCTCCCCATCCTCCCCTTTTCCCTTCTCTCTCCCCATCTCCCCTTACCTCCACCCCACCCCACCCCTGTGCTCCGAACCCTTGCCCGGCACTCTTGTACACTTTTATTATCCAGGAGGATAACTATTTATTTTTCTTTTGGTTCACCTTCTTATTTAGCTTCTCTAGGATCATGGATTATAGGCTCAATGTCCTTTATTTATGGCTAGAATCCATTTATGAGTGAGTACATATGATATTCATCTTTTTGTGTCTGGGTTATCTCACTTAGTAAAGTGTTTTCTATTTCCAATGGATAGGTATTCTTCAAATCATTCAAAGATCTACAGAATATGGCATTTAAAAGGTTTTAATAACTTAATCTTTTCTCTACAGTGAGACATGTCTGCTTCTGGCAGCACCAATTATTTCAGAAAGGTTGATGGACATTGAAGAAACTTTTTATGAAATTTTCCTTCATTGTGACTAGGCTAGCCATTTGGACAAGAAACTCCTATTGCTGAGACTGCTTGATGGTATGCTGTATGAACTGAACATGCAGGACCCACAGAAAAATGACCGCTGAACTTTTGAAAGGACAGAATGGTCCTTCAGGGATCCCATTTCACAGAAGGAACTGCCAGATGTTCTGCAGGACACAAAAAAAAGAAAACTTATGAACTCTGACAGTGCAAGGCAGAGCTGCTCTTCATTCCTGCTTCACAGAGAAGTCTGCCAGATACTATGGGCCTGTAGGCTGAAGATGGATGAAGAACTTTGGGTGACTGTCCAGGCAACAAGATGTCTCTGTTAATTCTAGAACTTTGGAAGCTGCTTACATACAATGCACTTCCTATTTACTTAAGTAACATTATATTCTTCTGGGGGTCTTTGGAGAGTTGAAGACAGTTGTAGAATTCCTTAGTTATGATAATGGAAAAGTTAGATATCAAATTTTAGATTTACAATGATAGGACAGATGATAGAGTATTTTCCCTAATTTGCCAAATATAAATAGATTAAATATTGTAACTGTAATTTTTGCTTGATACTTGCTTTGTTATATGTAATTTTACTATGTGAAATTTAAACCTTACTTTTTAGACAGAAAGGGGGGAATGATGTGGGATGACCTTCTGTATATGTATTGCTCTTATTGGCTAATGAATAAGTTGCTTTGACCTATGGCAGGGCAGAATATAGCCAGGCTGGAGAATATAAGGAGAGAGAATAGGCATAGTTGGGGAGATGCCACGTAGCTGCTGAAGGAGGCAGATGCCAGATCCTTACTAGTAAGTGAAGACTCATGCTGATACACAGATAAATGGGTTAATTTAAGATGTAAGAGTTAGTTAATAGGAAGCCTGAGCTAATAGGCCAAGCCGTATTATAATTAATATAGTTTTGGTGTGATTATTCAGTTTGTAGTAGTTGGGAAACAAAAGAGCAGTCTCCTTCACAGGTACTTTAGGTAGGCAAGGTGAAACAGCAGCACATCTTTACATAGTTAAACAAATGGAGCATAAACAACTGAAGCTTTTACATAGTTAAAGTAAACTAACACATCTTTACATAGTTAAAGTAACATTTCACAACAAAAGAAGGCTTTGTGACTAGGATTCCATTGCTGATGGTAGGAGCTTGCCTCATAGGCAGATCATAAATCAGCCTCAAACCAAAACTCTGGTCCTATAATTGACAGGCACTTTGTGGGAACTGCAGCTCTGAGTTGATATACCTGCTCCCCATTTGAGGTGCTTATCTTCAAGGAAAACACAATAAATTCCCTCTGCTCCTGGAGCAGGGAAGGAAGGAATTTTGAGTGCATGATGACTGTTCCTTGATCCCTGCCAGGGTCAGGCTACAGTCCCTTTGCAGCCCCCTCCTCATTTGGTGCCATGGTATAAAAGCCAGCCCCAACAGGACAATAAAGGAAGCTGTTCCACCCCAACCTTGTGCTCTGTGCATTCATTCAACCTGGACACCCTGCACCAAGACTCTTGGTTTCAGCCTGCGCTGGAGCGGCAGCACTTGTCCTAAACTTTCTATGGTCTCCTGAAACAGTGACACCACCAGGGGACCAATTGTTCAGTCAGATGAGCCTGTGGGGACATTTTACATTGTAACCATAGCATATCTTCTGCAGAATCACTGTCTGTATCTATAAATGCATCCCCAATAGGCTTCTTTTATGATTCTCCTCATCTTTTTCATGTCATTTACTTTTTCTCTTGTTCTATAATTTGCCTCTATTCTGCTTTGATTTTCTTCATTGTTAAGTTGTTGATTTCTCATTTACGTATCTTTCTTCTGTACTTGCACATTGAAATTTAAATGTATTTCAATGGGGGAATCTTTGAGCTTTCATGTTTATGTTGATGTTGATAATGCCTGGATAGAGACTGTATATAATGACTTAGTGTACTCTGTCAAATTCTCACCTATTTGAAAAATTTAGTCAGGAAATCATGGGTTTGAGGTCAGCCTAGGTAATTTAGCAAGGCGCTGTTTCAAAACAGAAATTAATAATGATGTGGGATTTCCCTCGGTAAGGTTGAATACCATTAATGAATAAGAAACTGCTTTAGACCTATAGTAGGGAAGAGCCTAGGTAAGTGGTAAAGACAGAAATGAGTGCTGGGGGAAAAAGGGTGGAGTCGGAGAGATGCAATGTAGCCGCTAGAGGGGAAAGATGTGAGCTGCTAGCTGGAACCTTGCCAGAGTCTGGAGAATTGAAGAAGCAGCCTCCCACTACATTGCATTGACCGAGGTAACCTGGACCCATAAAAACTAACATTACATCTTTCTCAGCAGTGGTTCTTAGTTCCAAATATAACTGTACTCCTCACTGCTCATTACAGAAACTTCTTTGTAACAGAGACCATTACTGAAAACCACAATTTGCCAGACTACAGAGAACAAGTAATTGTGGGGTTTCTAGCTCCAATTGATACATCTGCAGAACAAATTTTACACCTAAGATTCAGAAAACACCACAGAAAAGAGGACAAAAAGGTTTTAAGGACAAAAAGGACTGGGAAAGATGCCTCCAAGAAATGACAGTGAAGCTTCACCAACTATTCCTGAACAATAACTAAACAAGACTTGAAGATATACAACACAACTAAAAGCTAAGATGGAAGAGGAAATTTTCACATGGCTCCACCCAAAGATAAATAACTATAGGAACCAAGGACTTCTGAGAGAGGGTGAAATAGTTTTCCCCAGGGATAAGGTCCCTAGTTACTTCTGCATTACCAAGTGGCCTACCATATTCATACAGGTAACACTAAATGGACTGAGCATGCTATATTTATGTGTTTAGGGTGTGTCTGTATGTGTGTATGTTTGTGTGTGTGTAAAATAGTAATTAGAGCCATGATTTCAAGAAGAAGCAAAAAGATGAAAGAGATTGGAGAGAAGAGCAAGAAGAAGTTATATAATTGTATTTTAATTATAATAAAGTAAAAATCACAAAAGACCAGCACAGTGTCAACACAGTCAACACAAAGCCAGACAGAAGAGGTCATGGAGCCCCCAACTTAAGCTATGATACATGCTTGAATATTATTTGAATATAATGTGGAGTGGAGTGGGTATACAAAATTAAAAGTGTAAAATAACACTAAGGATGTCTAAACAGTCACAAAGAATCATATTACTATTTATTTACCTCAAATTACTATAATCCATATAAGCCTATGTGCATATATAGGTAGATATAGTTTAAATGAAATTATTTCACATGAACTGATCATGTTTTACCCAAGAGTAATGGATTATCTAACAGCAATTTTTCTTCTAAGGGGTATTGTGGAACAATTATCTGTACCCTGTCACTTGTATTTTAAATGAATGCTGATTGGCCAGTAGCCAGGCAGGAAGTATAGGTGGGGTGACCAGGCAGGAAGTAGAGATGGGCAATAAGAACAAGAGAATTCTGGGAAGAGGAAACAGTCAGTCTGCAGACATCACCTAGACACAGAGGAAGAAAGACACAGAGGAAGCAAGATGTGACTGCCTCACCGAAAAAGGTACCAAGCCACGTGACTAACACAGACAAGGATTATGGGCTAATATAAATTATAAGAGTTAATAAAAAGCCTGAGCTAATAGGCCAATCAATTTAGAATTAATGTAGATCATCGTATGTTTATATGGGATGAAACAACTGTGGGACCAGACAGGACAGAAACCTCAGACAACAATAAAACAAATCTAAGATTGATGGCTCATTCCTGTAATCTCAGCATCTTGGAGGCTGAGGCAAGAATATCACAACAAGTTGAAGGTCAACTTGAGTTACATAGAGTTCCAGGTCAGTCTGTAGTACAGAATAACTCATTTCCAAAGAAAGGGAAGGTAAGAAAATATATTTTTAGTGGTAGAGCCCCATGTCCTGTTATTAAAGTTAGAGGGAAAATACAATAGATTAATCAAGGTGACAAAGGGCACTGACCCTTCAGGAATGACGATATGGGTCACTTCTCCTGGTAAAGAGCCAGGACTTGATAACATATTTCCTGGGAGTAGAGGAAATAAAGGGTGTGTAATAGAGAAATGTAGTTCTAAATACCAGATCAGGACACATCAAAAGTTGCAGAAACAAGAATTATAATTGATAGTTTCTGTCATATTTTGCTAATAATGGATTTGTACAAGTATTTGTATTTTATTTTCTTTGATTTCTTTATCAAATAATGTAACATCATTAAAAAGAATATCACTGGTTATCATATTTAAGTTTTAGATACTATAAGAATGTCCTTCAAGGGACATTCAAAAATTTTTAATGCATTTGTATTTGAACAAAGAATTCATGCTGTGAATAATTATGACCTGGCTACTGGTTTTATTTGGAAATTAACTATGACTTAAAGAGATATTATTGTCTATCAACTTGATAAAGGGTGGATTTATGATGCCTATTCTTGTTTGTTAACTTTTCTACAACTGTAATTAACTAAAACACAAGCACTGGGTAATTGATGAAGAAGTTTTTTTTGTTAATTAAATCATTTGAAGTGAGAAGATGAACTTTGAATCCAAATCTTCTGAGGCAGAAAGATACACCTTATTGTGGGATATATGTTTACATTATCTGAAAATGTGTCATTGTGATTGGTTTAATAAAAAAAAAACTTAACAGCCAATAAGCGGGACAGAATAGGTGGAATTTCTGAGGGAGAGAGAGAAATGCTGGGAAGATGAAGGACAGAAATGTCAGTGAGACATTTATGTTTTTAAAATGTCTTAACTTCAAAATGAATGTAAAAAATTATGTTCCATCAAGGAAGAGGTTTTGCTTTTGTTTCTCTAGGAAACAAAAAGCTGTGGATTTCTTCAAAATGAATAAAGATCAGATTTGATCAGGAGAGACTTCCTGAAAATCTTGGCTACAGATGTAAAGAAAAAAGAACAAGAAAAATTACAACACAGGTGATGTATATGCTGATCCCTGTACATGGAACATCTCTGAAACTGGTTAAGACATTATAAATTTTGTTGGCTACAGAGTCCTCCTGACTTCTTACATATGATCCTTTCATATGGTATGGGTTCAAGTTTGGTTATATATTTCAAACAGACATACAAAGTTAACATATGCCTTTTATTTGTTCAAACATAGAACAAAATAATCATCTTTAGATGACTTGTGCATACCTCATATTGCATACTTGTATAAATGCAAATATATATCATACCTTTAAAAGTTTGTGTGTTTTCAGAAATAAAGGATCAGACACAAATGAGGACAAGTAGCCCAGGTGATTCAGATTCTCAGAATGCCTCTGTTATAGTATCCTCAAAAATCTTCATTCAAAACAACTTCAAAGCTGCTAGCTGAGATGTTCCAGCCTCACAGACCTCTCCAGTCAGGACTTCAGATAAGCCCTGCACTTTCCCATCACTTCGAGACTGGGAAATAGCTTTATTGTATAAGAGTAAAACCTTTTTATTTAGACAAAAGGAGAAAAAGTTCTGCCTCCAGAAATCTCAGAATGAGAGCTGTATACTCTCATTTTATAATCCTCTCTCGATCTGGGATTTAAGCCATGCACCATTACTGCCTGATTATTAATGCAAACTAGTGTGGCTACTGGGATTAAAGGTGTGTGTTATTGTTGCCGGGTCTATAATGCTGGCCAGTGTGTTTGTTTTACTCTTCTGATCCACAGGCAAGTTTGATTTATTAAAATACAAGTGAAATGCCACTACAATCTGGACTGCTCCTTCTGTAAATAACCTATGTAAAGGACATGGAAGAAGAAAGCTTACTCTCTTTGATTGCTTACTCTTGATATTACTGTCAAGTCCTTCTTTCCACTGGCTTTAGAGTCTACTTCTTTGGGATTCCTGCATATAATAAATGTATCGGCGTAAAATAAATGCAATGCAGATATTAAAGAATATTTACCATTTTAATGATAAACTTACAGAACCGAAGTTCCAGCGTAGTACAGGAGGTAGGAAGGAAAAAAGGGCCAAGCCGCCTCCCCATGAGCCCATTTATTGGCAGGCATTTGCCGGAGGCAAACCCCGCCCCTAAAGGGGCTGTCTTAACCCTACAAATAAAGACCAGCTGAGACATCCAAACTTGTGGACTAAACTACTACTGGAATTTTTGTTAATAGATCATTGATTTCATTAGTCTCATTCAGTCATTGTTAGACTATCTAAGCCACAGACTTTTGGCAATCTAATTAATCCCTATGTACATATGGGGATTTAATACATATTAAGTATACATATATAATATATAAAATGTATATAATATATGTTTAAATATATGAAATCTCATAAATATACACACACATGCATACATAATAATAATATGTACATACATATCATGTATATGTACGGGGATTTAGTATATAAATATATGTTAAATATTACATTGTATTAATATATTATAATTTATTATTTATTCATAATTATTAGTAGTATAATGTTTATTATATTATATATAATATATTAAACATATTATATATCAATAATCTAGAGAATTCTGAACAATCCTTACATGTGTATATACATACACACATATGCATATATATATTTACACACACATTTATATATATGTGTTTGTGTGTGTGTATGAACTTTGTCATGAATTAGTCAGTATTCACTGTTCTCTAGAGGAACAGAACTAATAAATTAAAGATATATATATATATATATATATATATATATATATATATATATATTCAGGTCTGAAGCAGATTGTGGGATATCCATGGAGGATAAATTATGCATCATGGAGAAATGAAGAGGAAGCAGTACATGAAATAGGATGGTGTCCAATCCTTGAATGCCAGTATGGTAGAAATAAAAGGGTAAGTGCCTTCCCAAAGCAACAAACTGAATCACTTGTGGGGACATCGTGGAATCCTGTAGAGAAGAAACGTTGGATTGGATGGTCAGAAATGTTCCACTGAAAGAATTTTCTTTACATGTTTCTAAAGATTACAGTATCATCCCTACAGTTATTTCATGTGTCTTGCTTACGTCTGAGAATACAGTTCTGCTAGGTCCGTGAGGCCAATGGTCAGGTTTATCTTCCTCTAAAGCTCCCAGTGTGAGATGTTGGCAGAATTGAAGGTAGTCTAAAGAGACACTATATCTCTGAATCTGAGTATCAGACTGTTGAAATAAACAATGGACCCCAAGGAAATGTGAATTTCCCCAGGAATCTCACTCAAATGCTGTAAGAATGAACCCACGTCCTTAATGGATTGCGATCTACCCCTCCCCTAATCTCTCCTCAAACATGACCACAGGGATCAGATATCTGGTTCCTAGCTCTGCTGACCAGGGAGAAACAGAAGCAGGCTGTTGTGGGGAAGTCTACTCCCACACATTCCAGTTCACAGGCTAGTGGAAAGGCTGTTCCTCAATGACAAGTATTTTCCATCTTGGTGATCAGGAATTATTTTTGCATGACAGAACTTTTAAGGAATCTCAAAATTGCCAACTTAATATACCCTGCGTGTTTTCCCCACCATGTCTTTGATAAATGTTAAGCCATGTGTTTCAGAACCCACAGCTGCTCTTGCTCAGAATAGCCCCCAAATAGTTGAATCCTCTTGTACCTCCAGAGTGTTAAATGTACTCACTCACATTTCAGAATGGAAGCCAGGAAGTGACTGAATTGACAAAGTTGTTTCTTCGGTGGTCAGCAGCCTTTCTCTTTCATATTTGAACTTGTTTCAATTTACTTGTATTTTCACATGGTTACATTTTCTGTTCTTGTTCTTCTTGCCACTGTTTTTTTTTTTAAATCATTTCCATGTTTTAAAAAAAAAGTTTTCCACAATGGTTTGATAAACACTATTGAAATCTGTGTGCAGAGCAGGATCAGATTATTTTAATCTGCAGGTGCCCTCTAAAAGATATTTGAAATAGATAGAAACAAGACTATCACACTCATGTGCCAGCTATCCTCTTTAAAGTAAGTTCAACTAAAAGAAACACTGGACCCCTGTTTTAAAATGGTGCAAGAGAGACCTTGGCAGGCCAAAGGGCCGTGCAGCAGGTAAGAGCCAGAGGTCTCTTAGCAGGCAGGAGCAAATACACCATGCAGGCAGAGCTTAAGAGGGAAAGAGAAATACAGAGAAAAAGGAAGAAGCGGCAAGGACCATTCTGTCTTTTAAGAAGAGCAGTGGGAAAGAAGGATGGGAATGGACAGAGTTTGTCTCTTCCAGGACCTTTGTACCTGCATACATGTGTAGTGATATGGCAGACATAGGACCCCGAGCTGGCCAGGGTACTGCTTGGGTTCATTCTGCCAGGTGACAAGGGCATAATGTCTGAGTCCTAAGATTCCCACCTTTTTCTTCTTATAAAAAGGAGGAGAAATTAAAGGGGATAGCAGATGGGACAGGGATGAGGGTGCCAGCTTCTCAAGACTGCTTCCTGATGATTTGTGGGTGTTGAATTCTTGGGGGAACTGAGAAACCTGGGATGCAGGCCACATCCTGGAGTAGCTGGTTGTTTCACTTCTGTCCAAGCTGTGTGGAACTGTCTGGTTTTTCTTGGACCTTGTGAGGTGCTGGCAGAGCAGGGGACAAGGTGATGTTTAGGAAAAAAAAAGTTATTTTGATCCTGGTGACTGAGAGGGAGGGTGCCAGGACCAGGGAAAGGTAGGGAAGCTTAGGCTCTTAAAGTCTGGTAATGGAGGGAGGAAGGGGTGCATATGATCTGTTTAGGGTGAATCCTCCAAGTCAAGTCTCTAGAACTTACAAGAATTCTTTGAGTTGTAAAAGCGTAAGTTTTTTTAGAACATCAGCCTTTATACTGTTTATAATCTGTACTAAAATTTAAATTGAAGAAGTCACAGCATATTCATGCCAGAAATGACAGGTTTTTTTTTTCACAGTGAAAAGTATTTTTGAGGTCTATAATTAGGAAACTACCAAAGGGAATTTAAAATCTTCATCTTGTAGTTATGATCAAGTACTGATATAGTATGATGTTTTGTACTCTGTCAGATTGGATTAATATCTTATTAGAACTTCATCAGTTAATGTTAAGACTATGGACAATAGTTATAATGAGAAAGAAATTTAACAACTTGCATTTGTACGCCTCAAAGCACTTTTTCTGCTGAAACGTATTTTGTGATTTTTGTCCCTTTCAAACTGGCAAACCTACCAGCTGTCAAACTGCACCAGAGCTCTTGAGAAGGATAAATTTTACGGGAGTTATTTATTAAATAATGAAAGGGACTTACTTGATTGGCTACTTTGACAGTACCCTGGGATCCTCCATGGTCTTAGGTCAACATCCACCTTTCTGCTGGCAGCTATGCCCACAAGGCTCCAGAAGATCCCACAGGCTTCTGGGGAGTAAGGATTCATAGGACTTTACCTTTGTCTTAGACAACTGGAGGAAGTTGATTCCCCAGTTTCCTGTTGTAAATGGCCTGAAGAGGGTCTTTGCAGCAGTTGAAGTGAAAGGCAGGTTTGCTCAGTGGCTATTGCTGCCAGTTATGGGTGAAAGTTCTTCTGTGCCAGTCTATATAATTTGAAGGAAATGGGAGTGGTCCCAGAAGCGATTCTGTCTCTTTGTTATGAAAAGCTTTTAATAATTAAACTTTCAACATGCCATCTTCTCCAGATCTCTGAGCACTTGAGAGCTGTCTCCAAGCACTTGAGAACTGCCTACTGGACACATATAAAAATGCAAACTTTGTCTTTAGTTACTTGTCTTAAGCACACAGGTGCCTAGTTAAGGCTCTGTCCCTGTAATTAATTGCATCAGTACCCAACATGACCACAATTAAAGAGCCTGATTATTTATAAGATGACTCATAACTTGTATTATTCAAAAATCTACAATAAGTTGGTAGCTTTTACATTGCATGCCTGTAAAGTTTAGCCTTAAAAACAATGATTTCTAACTGAAGCATGTTTAGTATGAAAGCAAAAATTTTTAATGAGCTCAGGAAAGAAATCACAATAGCCATTTCATGGGTTTTAAACATATGTTGTTATTTATTTAAATTTTCTAGAAGCTTGGTGTTGGAACCTTGACGAAGACATGAGTACTTAGTTTTTTTTTAATCTGAAAGAAATCTTTATAACTTTAAATTTCTGTCACTATGTAGAATATATTTAAAGCAGGGTTGAATCACATAGACAGTATGTTGTAACAGATCTAACTGTATATTTATCATCATTTCAAACAACATACCAATTTAAAATAGTTGAGATTCATTTTTTTCTGTTTTTGTCTAGGAGATACAATGAGTTTTAAAAAGTACAACGAAACAGTCTTACATGGACTTTTAAAAGCATTTTAAGCAATAATTATATGAACATATATGAGCAGTTGGATTTAAATTGCATACACACATGAGTATGCAACACATATACAGAGTTAAAGCTAGCTCACATTCACACATAAAGTAGAATCAAAAGTCACATGCATACTCATACACATATATTAAACCCCTTATAGTTTTTAAACAATATGCCCTTGTTAAGACACACATAAAGGATGTAGGAATTCAGAGTGATGTGCATGTGACCACACATGCTTTCATACACTTTTCCAAACATATGAAGTAGACAGGAAACAAAAGCACTCTGAACAGATGTTGTTCATCTCATCCCACTGCTGTGGGAAAATGTTCTTATACACTGTAAAAATTTGTCACTCATATTGGTTTGATAAAATGCTGGTTGGCCAGTAGGCAGGTAGGAAATATAGGTGGGTCAACCAGACTAGAAAAATTATGGGAAGAGGAAAAGAGTAAGACACAGGGACCAGTAGACAAAGAGGAAGCAGGATGAAAATGCTGCACTGAAAAGGTACCAAACCACATGACTAAACATAGACAAGAATTATGGGTTAATTTAAGATGCAAAAGCTAGTTAACAAAAGCCTGGGCTAACAGGCCAAACAGTTTATAACTAATATAAGCTTCTGTGTTTTTCTTTGATACTGAATGACTGCAAGACCAGGCAGGACAGAGACTTCTGTCTACAGCCCAGTGTGCTGTGAACAGTGGGCAGCATTTCAGCCAGCATCGATGTACAGGAGATGTAGTGCAGCCAGATGGAAGAGAATGAATAGATGTTCCCAGGCAGAGGGAGACCACTGTAGCAGAAGGCTGCTGCAGCGGGAGGGAAAGAGAGTCTCAGCATAACTAGACCACACACTGGGAATGAGATGTAGAGAGACAAAAAAGAAAACAGGGAGAAAAGCATAAAGAACTTGGGTGATAGGGTACATATTTCTAAATATTGGATCACTGGTGGAAAAGTCCTGTGAAGTGATGGAATATGGAAGCAACTGTTTTGGATTGATATCTATTGGGGTGGGCCTAGTTTCTGTGAGTCAGGTAGAGTTCAGCATGGACCATGACTCATTCTGGCCTCAGGTCTTCATCTGTGAGGTCCAGGAGTCATAGTGAGTAGGTGGGTACAAGCTGTACCCCCAACACCATTGTGTGAGTACAGGGGCCTGAAGGGCTGTGAGCCCAAGAGGTATGTGGTTACCCAGTACTGGGACTTTCAGCTGGAGCCAAGAGGTGAGAAACCATAGTCAAGAGGAGAATCTTCGATCATGAAAAACATGTTTAGGGGTTCAGGAAGGATGTGGCCTACTGTTACTGCCAATTTCTGCTGATGTTGGATATAGAATTCTATAAATCCTTAGATGGAAAGGTGATTAAATTGAAAGTTACGGAGTTTTAGTGGTTCCCAAACTGCCAGTAGGCAGGAAGAACTGCCAGGAGAGGCTGCTGAGTTTTATGGTACCAAATGTTGTAACCCGGTGTGAGAAAGACCTTGACAGGCAAAGGGCCACAAAGAGGGTGAGAGCCAGAGGCCTTATGGCAGATAAATATGCCATGCAGGCTGAGCTTAAGAGAGCAGTTTATTGAGAGAAGGGAAAAGGGGAGGAAAGAAGGAAAGAGAAATACAGAGAGGAAGAGGAAAAAGAGGCAAGGATGAGCCTGCCTGTTCAGTAGAACAGCAGGAAAGAGAGTGGGGCTGTGCAGAAATTGTCTCTTTTTAAAGGGACTTTTGCTCCTGTGTACATTTGTATTGATGGAGGAGCCATAAGACCTTGGGCTTGCCTACTGCCTGGTTGGGTCTTGCCAGGTGATAGGGCCAGCATAGTGCCCAAATCCTAACAGCCATACCATCGGAAGCCTGTGTTCTCTAATTCTTAATTGGCTCAGTGAAACCAGAGCATCTGAATGAGTACCTGTTCTTCCCCCAAATGGTTGCCTTGTGAAGTACAAGCTCCAAGGACTAAACTAGTTAAAAGGGAGGTAAAACATTGTCTGAGGCTCTTCACTATAGCTCTGCTGCAAAATCTTAATTGTGGGTCATTATCAGACATGATGCTGTGGAGATGTTCTAGAAGCCAGAGAATTTTTATTGGCTTGTTTTGAAATCTTTAAGGGAAATGACATGTCATATGCAAGGAAGAGATTTTTCTCTTTAAAATAATTGATTTGAAATGATCACATATCAACTGAATCAGTTACTTTTCAGTTGTTGTGACTAAATATATATATATACCAAGAAAAATTTTAAGGGAAGAAGGGCTTATTTTGGATTTCAGTTTAAGGGGATACAGTCATGGCAGGATTGGAAGCAAGCTGGTCACATTACATTCCAGTCAGGAAGCAGCAAGCAGACAAAAAGTGGGACCAGGCTATAAACCTAATCCTGATACATTTACTTCCTGAAGGTCCTATAACCATCTAAAACAGTGCCATGAGCTAGGAACATAAAAGCATGTGCATGGCACTTTACAATTAACCCCCAAGCCCAACCAATTTATCTGAGAACTTAAGGACATTGAAGTAAGTAAGAAATTGATACCTTGACAGAAGTCAAAAAGATATCTACTAGTGTTCAGTCATTACATTTATTTCCTGAGACAGGGTTTCGCCTATCCCATGCTGGCCGTGAACTATCTGTGTTGTCAAGCATGAACTTCACCTTCTTACTCTGTAGTTTCTACCTCCCAAGTGTGGGGACAACATGCTGGATTTATCTGCCCCTGAGGAAGGAACCCCAGACATGAACTACGCCAAATGAGCTACATTTTCAGTCTGTAACTTACCTTATAATACCAGTTTAAATCTTAATATCTTTGCATCATCTTGATGTGGAATCTCTCTGTATGCTGTGAATACCATTGGTTAATAAAGAAGCTGCTTTTGGGCCCATTGCAGCACAGAATAGGGCAAGTCAAGAATTCCAAGCAGATAGAGGAGGAGAGAGTAGGTGGAGTCAGGGAGAAGACATATAGCTGCCAGAGAAATAAGATGCAAGTTGCCAGCTAGAACATTGCCGGTAAATAATTAGCCTCGTGGTAAAAGATAAAATAATAGAAATGGGTTAATTTAAGATATAAGAACTAGCTAGCAATAAGCATAAGTGATTGACCAAGCAGTGTTTTAATTAATAGGGTCTGTGTGATTTTTTGGGTCTGGGTGGTCAGGAATGAATGAGCAGCCCCAGTTCTGGGTGGCTGGGAATGAACAAACAGCCTCTGCCTAAAAGGGTGTTGCCAATGTGGTCTGAAACATTTGGAGCTGATGACCGTCACCCACTTTGGGTTCACATGTTTGTGTGCCCACTCAGGTTTGCAAGGGAAGTAACTGAGACCATGCCTGTGGCTCAGTGACACCTGCCTGAACTGGCCACAGAATCAGATCTGCTAGAAGTGCACAGACAGGAGACTATGGTAGATTCCAGCTGCCATACACAGAGATATTTCTAGGCTTCACAATGCTCTACATGAAGATTTAGTTTTTACTCAGATTAAAAGGGTTTTATGCTGAACAGTGCTTCCTAGGGTTGAGGTAGTGAGAGCAAAGGCATCAGGCATTCTGTTTATGCTTGTGACCCTTTCCAGGAAAAAGCTAAAGTGAAACAAAATGGAGAATTGAAGAAGGATACGTAAAGAAATCCTAAACTAGCTCAGAATCGAGTATAATAAAGGGTTATTTATTTAAGCGTGGACTCATAGATCACAATCTTCTGCTCGAATTGGGAAGAGCAACTGAATCCCACAGCAGGCAAAAAGAGGCCAGACACATGCTTTACATATGTTTATATAGTATAAGAGGCCAAGCCCAAGTGGGCGGGTAACTTAAAGGCTATTGGCTGTAGGAATTCCTGCAGCAAAGAATGGATGTGAGGACAAAAAGGATAACAGACAGTAACCACCTCATGCTACTATGCCCCAAATACTTGGTGCTCTGTTTTATCCAAAAGGAGCCATGGATTTGTTGATTATTACTTGGTCTGTTTATTGATCTGAAGATCAGGCTTAATCTACACTTTCAATGAAACAGCATAGATCAGCAATACTAGGTAGGGTCTGAAATTTTATGTTCCCAAACTTCTGATTACACATTGAGACGTAATTCCCCATGTAGTACTTTTCAGGAAGTGGAACATCTAGTGCATAATGAGTTCATAAAGACACTTAGTGAGACTTCAGGCCTTATGAAAGAGGTCTGAGGGAGCTTGCACAACCTTTCTATTAAGTAAGGATAGTGATTGTCATCTATAATGGACAGGCTCTCAGTAGACACCAAATCTGTAATCAGCTTGACCTTGAATTTTCCAGCCTCTAGCACTGTAAAGAGTAAGTGTAGGTTGTTTGTGAACAATGTATTAGGGGGTATTTTGTAATAGCTGCCTGAATCCTCTAACATAAATAACAGCTGTCTGATGCCTTAAAGGAAATGGCAGCGGACTGTTAGGAATTCAAAGTTCTCTTGTAATCACTGGCTTTGCAAAAGGAAAGGGAGAAAGGATGTTTTTTTCCAGAGCTCTACTGCTGACTTAGTATAGGAATATAGGAAAAACAAAACCAAAGCAAAACAAAAAATCTCTTTGGGCTTCAACAGAGCTTTTGTGTTGAGATGTTCATATGTGTTAAGATCACTTCAGTTTTGCAAATATCACTTAATATCTGTTAATGCAACTGTTTTAGCTATCTTTGCAATTCCATTAAAAGAAAAACAGGGAAGCTTTTCCTCTATCATATTAGCTTGGAAAATCACAAATCTTGTTTCCAAGTATTTTTTAACTAGAGCATCTCATGTTGTATTTGTAGTAAATACTACCTCCATCCACTGTGGTGTTCTGATGTAAAAGCAATGTGTTGCATTGAATAGTCACAGAAAAAGGACCATAACAGTGTAACAAGAAAGATCTTGTCAAGCATTTGTATTTGTCCTTAGAAAGCAATTTCCTTTGATATAATATGAATGAGAATTTTCTCTTGAACACAACTTTATTTAATATTACTAAAAGTTAAATAATAAAATTTGGTGGTATCATTTTGTCCAAAATATAAATTAAACTCTTGGTAAACTCCAACATGTTTAGAAATACAAATTATAGTCAGTTGGAAACTTCTATTTAATTTTAAAGGAAAAAAAGCAAATCAGAATCCTGGGAGATTCTAACACCCAGGAGTCCTGCCAAGCTTAGGTAAAGCTTTTGCAAATCCTAGACTCTCATACATCTGATTTTCTCCTTTCCACTTCCAGGGAAATAGAATTCTTCAAGAGGTTTGAGGATAATGAGTCTCCCTGGAGTTACTGACTCTGAATTTTGACAAGTCTTTTCTGAGGCAACTGGTTGAGAAAGAAGTCAGATGTGGGTTGTGTACTTAATCCTGAGGAGTCAGTTTCTGTTCTCTGGAGCACTTTGGCATGATTATCCCTCACACTGATGTCCCAAAATCCTAACTTAACTTTATTCACATTTCAGTTTTACTTGAAAATAAAAGTAAAAGCTGATAGTTATTTTGACTGCTTATCTACCTCCACACACTTGTGGGATGTCTGTCATCTTTTTGCCTACTCTTTCTTTAGACATTGTTTCTTCTTCTGTGCATCCTTTTTCCTAGGTCTGCTCTAACCTGTTTCTCAGACATCTGCATAATCACCATCTTTTATTCAACCTTTAGAAAAATTTTCACATCTTGCTTCACCTGGTCCTTCAAAACAAAAGCACAGGACAAAATTGCCTCCTTCCTTCCCTCTGCTTCCTCCACGCTCCCACCTTCTTTCTTCCTTCCTATCTCCCTTGTTTCCTATCAAATAACTGAGAAAATCTTTCAGTGGTAGAAAAACTTGCCAACTTAGGTTGAAATGTCTGCTATAGTTGCTTATAGCAAATGCATGCTGTGGAGAATTCAAGATTCTCAGCTTTGAATGGGATTGACTGAGAGAAAATGGAAGTCAGAAGGCAAAGAGTGAGTAAGATAGAGAATTCTTGTCTCCATCTTGTGACCAAGTATTTGACAAGAGAAACTTAATGAGAAAGGTTTTGTGTGTTTATTTAGCCTACAACCTGAAGACGTATCGTACAGCAAGGTGGTAAAGGCACGGCAGCCCTAATAGAAGTTACTGGTTACATTGCTTTTGCAGTCGCAGGGTTGAGATTGGACAGGAAGCAGGGTCAAGGCCTCAAGGCTCACTTCTTCCAAAAAGACTCCAAATCTTAAGAATTCTATCTTATCAAATAGCTCCACCATCTAGAAACCAATTTTCAAACGTGAGCTTATGGGAGACATTTCACAAGCAAAAGGACTGCCAAACCTTGCCAGGATATGGTAAGATCGTTTTTAAAATTTTTCTGCCTCTGAAAATGGTCTGTTAGTTACTTTAGGCCTTAGCCAATGTTCATTACCCTAACTTTGCAAATGAGACTTTGGGTGATTGCTCATGCAGCTTATTGTCTCTGTCATTTCTTGCACTTTTGGAAGTTGCAGATTGCACCTCCTGTTTACTCAAGTAATATTATTTCCTTTCTCAGGTCTTTGCTGGGGTTGAAGACTAGATAGTCACATGACTTAACCAAGCCATTTTAATATAAGACTAAGACTCCTTAGGATAAGATAATTATTGAAACATTTGCATATATTTCTCATTTGATATTGTTCATACTGGTTGTAACTCTAATTTTTATGCATGTTTTTGCCTCTTCTTTTCCCTGGACAATACTTGATATTTGGTCTTATTGTATATAGTTTTATATTAGGCTTAGAATTCTCTTATTTAGACAAAAGGGAGGGGTGTTGTGGGAACTCCTTCAGTCAATAACCTTTAAAATACTGGCCCACTTTGGGCATGGTCTTACGTAGAATAAATGAAGATGAAAAATGTAGATGGGCTTCTTGGCTGCTGGATTTGGTCACAGTTACCAGTGCACACAGAAGACTATAGGTCACAACTCTTTCTGTGAGTTTATCCTCAAATAAACAAACTTCTGTTATACTCCATTCTGGAGTATTGTGTAGCTTTTGTATGCCAACAGATATGTACATGTTTTAGTGAATCACCGGGTACAGAATATTATACCCTTCCTAGCTGAAGATATTTCTGGACTCTGATATCTTGTTCTAAGAAGGCAAATACAATGAAATAATTTAAGAAACCCCAAGCAAATGAATTTTGTTACCATCATAAATGCATTTAATCAGCTTCCTTATGTGACATGTGGCATAGCCAGACTGTCAAATGTAAACAAGGCCTAGAAAGGATGCCATGACTGATGTGAGATCTCTGGGAATTCCCAATCAGGATGAGCTTACAGGATTTGGAGACAAAAAAAAAATCTCTCCTTAAAATTAATCCCTAAGCATTCAAATCATATCATAGTCAATTGCAGAAGAAAATTTGCATAATCTTTGCTAAAAAACAAAAAATTAGTCTCTAACCTCCCGAAAGTATGAGGATTTTAACAGGATGCACGGTGGGAATAAGAGAGACCTAAAGTGCTTCCTAGTATACTTAACTGGTTTG
Organism: Microtus pennsylvanicus; assembly: GCF_037038515.1. NCBI lineage: Eukaryota > Metazoa > Chordata > Mammalia > Rodentia > Cricetidae > Microtus > Microtus pennsylvanicus. The sequence continues at coordinate 784,292 of NC_134594.1, read as the reverse complement.
GCTTCAGTAATATTACATGGGTGACAGATTCCCATTTTCTAACCTACTTTCCTTTGCATGTGTGAATATACCAAACTAATGTATGTCCCTAAAATAGAAGGTAGACACAATTATTCTTAGATTGGAGAAGGGAAGTTGGTCATTCTGCTAAGATGCTTGATAACATCTTCCCCTTTGTTCTACTTCTAAAATCCCCAGGAAGCCATCTGATCCAGGATTTGATTTCCTGTGTAGCTCTACTTCCCAGAAGGGATGTGTAGACAGTTGGCCTAGCTCCTGGACTAAGCATGCTTCCAGTTTTACATGAATAAATTGGCTTTTTGACAGAGTGAATCAGAATCTGAGGTTGCTTTACATGAAATTGGCTCTAGAAATGAAAGAGCTAAAAAACTGCACAGAAAGTTCAGGAAAGGAAAATGGGAATGAGATGTGAACATCTGTGTCACTGTATAGAGGGAAACCCTGTGCGTGTTCATGTTATTTTTTTAAAAAAGTATTTAGTTAATTATTTTTCTCAAAGGGAAGTTGGCATTGAACTTTAAGATCTATTGACATCAGGTATGTTCCACAGCTGAGATCATACTTGAAAACTGTTATACCCATTCCCAGTATCCATTTAGGACTGACACACAGAAATGGTAAAGAGCCAATGGTACAAGATTATACACTTTCTTGGCCAAGTGGCGATGTGTTCAGCCTACAAGAGGAGTTTAGACGGAACATTCTAGATTTGATGTTAAGAGTACAACTCATCCTGATCATTCACGCACATACAGTGACTTGAGAATAAAAGGTTTTTAGGTGAAAAGACAAAGACATTTTACTGGATATTTTGGAAGTATATTAAAATGAGTAGTTTCAGACAAAACAATAGCCTTACTCAGCAAGCCAAAATGTCCTGTCTCTTTGCAAACCATTCTCACTCTGAGAGGTTACATGTATTTCTAAATGGACAAATTTATAATCTTGAATACGTGGAAATAATGTCTATCTAAACAAAGTAAATTAGAGCTTTGGAGATTTGCATAACTGAAAGATAATCTTTTATTGTGGAGTTTATGATGTGACTGACATTAGACTTTTAACCCTATTGAGTGTAATTTGGGATTTGGGGGAGGGTTGCATAGTTCCCTGGTGAGAATTGTCCTGTGGGCTGCAAATCCCTTCTCTTTAGGAAACCTTTCTGGGCATTATCTGCTACTTCCTGAATACTGTTTCTTCAGATTTAAAGTTGCTGTTTCCCTTCTGGGGCACTGTGAAAAAGGAAACTGAAAAATACTTAATCTTTTAAAGTCAAATGCAAACAATTCAACCTTAAAATAGTAGAACTCACTTTATGCTGATCTGGCAGCCAGCCAGAAAGGGCATACATGCTGCACTTTGATAAAAAAGATGAAAAGTCTTTGTGAAGGCTGTGGGAAGAGCTGCTGGGGAGAAACTTTTTATTTCCCTCTCTCCGTTCTTCCTCTTCCACCCTTTCAAATGAACACGCTTAACACTTACTGGTAGAGTTTTCTTTTTGTCCTTTTGGGAAACCTATTGGAGCTAAAATTTTCCCTTTCCATATGACCCTTCCATAATTCAGATAACTCTTATGAGAATACCAACATGTCCTGATAATGTAAGTGAAGAGATGAGATCCCATTTAAAGGGGGTATCAAAGATTTATTAGGATGTACTAATGGATACATAACACCATAAATAGTCATTGTGGTCTTTAATTTTTCCTGGGAGTAAATGGAACCAGCAGTCTGATCTCTGACCACCACACGAGAGAGTGAGTGATCACCTTCTTCTTCCTTTTAAGATGTCACATTGTCAGACAAGAGGCACTATCTCTATCAGGCCAGATAGCCCAAGGTCATAAGTGGACTGAATACCCACTATACCTTCTTCTTTTGCTTAAATAAGATTCTAAACCTAATACAAACTATATACCATGAGAACAATTATCAAGTATTGCCCAGAAACAAGAAAGGGTACTAATATACACAAAAATAGAACTATAACCAACAAGAAAAACATTAAGAATCATGTACTGAATGCCAAGATCATAGGCAAATGGCAAATTTAAGAGATTATTCCAATAGCTGTCCTATCCCAAAGAGTCTAAGTCTTGTACCTAATATGCCTAAATTGGGATAAGAAAGGATAGTAACTGAGACAATTTAGTAGTCTTCAATCTCATCAAAGACCTGAGAAGGAAAATAACACTATCTGAGTAAGTATGAAGTACAAGCAAGTAACTTCCAAAAGATGTAAGAAATGACAGAAGTACCTGGCTGCCTGGACAGTTACCCAAAGTCTCTCTGCAACATTGGGGCAACCAACTTTGGCTATAGGCCTAGAATATTTGACAGACCATTTTTTTAGTAATAGGAAAATTTGAAAAACTGTCCTAATCTGTCTTGGCAAAGTTCAGCACTTGCTTTTCCTTAAATCCTGATTGTCCAGAATGAACAGCATGTTTACTGTCAACAGTCTAGGCAAGAGCAATTCTTTGCCTGATAGGCCAATTTTGCCAAGAAGAAACAAGTTCCATATGGGTGTGTCTTCACTGTTCATCATTCTCTGCTACCAGGATTGGTAGTTACCAGGAAAGTTGTTTCTCATGTCAACAGAATTTATTTTAAATTATTAAAAAATTTAAATGCTATATTCTGTAGGTCTTTAAAGTATTTGAAGATTACGTATCTATGCAGAATATATCTCTGTGCATCTAGAGAACCTAACTAGCATAAGTATGACAAATATGGGTGACTATTAACCTGTAATTCTTAATAATATATATAGTTTAAGATAATTTTTATAATTTCACATTATAAAAATAAACAATTTTTAAACAGATGTGTAGTATGAAGACAATGACTTTGCAATTGTAACAATATAGAAAATATCTTGATCAGAGGTAGACATGTATAGTACAATATGACAAAAATATCCTTAATTTACATTAGTATATAAAATATCTTAGGTATAAGTAGAAACATGCCTATGGCATAACAAAATAATTTAAATTTGTGTGTAAAAATATTGTAAACAGAAATAGGAACATAAAGAATATGACAAAAATAATTTTGAATTTGTATTAGTAAACAAATTATCTTAGACAGTAATACAAAAATAATCTTACATCTGTATGAGCATATATAAGAATCTATACCAATGTAAATTGTCTAAAACTAATAGTTGCTAAAATAGTTTAGAAGTATCTTCCTTAATATCCTATCCTATTTATTCCCTCCCCTTTTGTTTTCTAAAAGAGATTACTGAGTCTCTTTTTGAAAACAACTCTATTACAACTTAGAGCCAACACCTAACAGATGACAATTATCCACAACCACGAGAAAACAAAATCTCTTGGGAGAGCAGGAATCTGTTGTCTAGTGGCTGATGGCATCTCTATAGGATCTTGCAAAAACTAAAACAATGGTTAAGTCTCAAGAGGACTAGCTGTAATATTTATAGCCAGTCTCAGAGTATTGGGTAAGGCTTATCTGAAGTTCTAATCTAAAATTTTGGCTAGAGTGTTGTAAGAAGGTTGACCATTTCAGCTAGCCAATTTGGAATTATCTTAGGCAGTTTTTGGCTCAAACAAAATTGAAACTGATAGTTGAGGGGTGTTTATTGGCTTGGTGGCATAATTATGAACCAGGCAAAATCATTGTTGTGGAGCCCCATCTTGGAGGCAGATGCCACATAGTCTAGTTGTAGGTGATGGGGATCAGTTGGACCAGGTTGGGCAACAGGTGAAGCCATGAGAGCCGGGTTAAAGGGGTATCACAGATTTATTAGTATAATATATATTAGTATATATAGTATAGGTTGAATAACTGCCATGGTCTTTCATTCTGCCCAGGGGTGAATGAAATCAGTAGTCCAGTCTATGACCACCACACAAGACAGTAAATGATCGCCCCTTTCTTCCCTTTAAGCGGTCACAAGGGCAGACAAAAAGCACCACCTCTATTGAGCCAGATAGGCCAAGGTCATGGGTGCAGCAAATACCCAATAAACTGATACTTCTTTGTCCTTGGCTGAAATCAAACTGAACCACTGCACATTGCTGATGTAGGTGGATCTTCTATCCATCTGTTGCTTTCATTGGTTAATTAATAAAGAAAACTGCTTGGCCTCATAGGTCAGAACATAGGTAGGCGAGGAAGACAGAACAGAATGCTGGGAGGAAGAAGGCAATGAGGCAGATGCCATAGCTCTCCTCTCCAAGATGGACACACGTTAGGATCTTTCCCAGTAAGCCACCACCTCGTGGTGCTACACAGAGTACTAAATATGGGTTAAATCAAGATGTGAGAATTAGCCAATAAGAGGCTAGAGCTAATGGGCCAGGCGGTGTTTAAAAGAATACAGTTTCCATGTAATTATTTCGGGTGTAAAGCTAGCTAGTGCGGGAGCTGGGCAGGATGAAAAGCAGGCCAGCTTCGCCTCTTTGCTACACATTGCAAAAAGCTCTCCAGAGAAAAGACAGAATAAGTGACAGTTCAAAGTAGATGCAGCTCTCCAGGTTCAGCCCTGGGATTATAAAAGCCTTTGGTTTTATGAAGATACTGAGAGTCACACACTGCTTTGCCCTTAATGGTGGAAGCAATAACAGACAGAAACTGCATAGGTGGCATCGCCATACATAATTTTTACCTCTGAACTAAAGTAGAAAAAAAAACTATGCAGTCTGGTTGGGTGTGTTTACAACAATTGACAAGGTCAACACTCATCCTTGTCAGACAGAAGATGACTTCATGGTTTCATGTTGCAGTATGAGTATTAAAAAATATCTTGTGGGCTGGGGAGATGCTCAGTGGGCAAAACTTGATAACCTGAGTGAAGATCGTTAGAACCAGTGCCAAAAGTGAGGCACAGTACTGCAAACCCCTATGGGCAGGTACAAGTCAATAGAAACACTGGGCAACTTGCCTGACATTAACCAAGTGAACACTAGGAGATCCTTTCTCAGGCCAAGTGGAAGGCTGTTATCTGCAGTTGTCTTCTAACTTCCACATATGCACTATGATATATATATATTATAGCAAATATTCTGCTGAACTCACAAACACACATGTGTGTATTAAACAATTATATGAAAGATAATTATACCACATATACACATATATGCATATTGTACATGTATATGTTATATATGAGTATTTACATATATTAAAGTTTAGTGATTAGCATGAACAACAGGAGCTGTCTCTTGTTGACAGGTTAAACACATCTTTTTCTTATGTGTTAAAGGAGTTAGAGCTGGTACCACAGCTCTAACTTGTCCTGCTTTGTGTGACTACTCTATGGTTTCTTTAAAGAATGCTTTTGTGCTTGGTAGCATTTCAGATTTAATCTATCTTTTCAAGAGGTGTGTATTTTCTGACTAGACCTGGGAGATAAAGTCCTAGATGAGTGCAAAACTAACTAGCATTAACTAGCTAGATGAACTAGCATTAACTTTCTAAACTCTGGCCTGCTTGACCTAGGAGTATGCTTGAGTTTGCACCCCTGTAGCATATAGCTTCTGAGCATCATTCATCTCGATAAAGATTATATTGTATTACTTCATAGTCTGAAGTTTTTGGACTGAGGAAATGGCTCTGGGGTTAAAGTGCTTGCTTTGTGAGCATGATAACTTGAGCTTGGTCTTTAGAATACATGTGAGACAATTATGTTTAATGGCATGTTTATAATTCCAGCTGTGGGGAGGCAGAGACGGGCATGTCTCTCTGATTTGCTGGCTGAATTAATGGGTCCCAGACAAAGTAAGAGATCCCGTATCAAGGGACAAGACAAATGGTACCTGCAGAATGACCTTTGAGGATGAGGTTGAGTGATGGAGGAAGGTCATTGGTTAAATAAAGAAACTGCCTTGGCCCTGATAGGTCAAAATTTAGATAGGCAGAGTAAACAGAACAGAATTCTGGGAGGAAGAGGAAGTAAGCTCAGACGCCATGCAGCTCATCGCCAGGACAGATGTGATGAAGCTCCAACCCAGGATGGACGTAGGCTAGAATCTTCCTGGTAAGCGCACCTTGGGGTGCTACACACATTATTAAAAATGAGCTAGTCCAGGTGCGAGAGTTAGCAGAGAAGAGGCTAGATATATGGGCCAAGCAGTGTTTAAAAGAATAATTTGTGTGTTGTTATTTCGGGGCATAAGCTAGCCAGGCGACCAGGAGCTGGGGCGGCAGAAACACAGCCCGCAGCTCCCACAACGGTTGAGCATTTGAACGTATTTAAGATGCACACGCAACTTTGCATGGTTCCCTATTATTAGAACGACCAGTGAAGGATCCAAATGAAAATTAAATTCCCAAAGCTTTACTTTTTTTTTTTTTTGCTGAAGCTGACTTCTATTCCCACATAGGTCAAGATGACTGTACACCCTTTTCTCCAACTTCATTGTGTTTCTTGTTTTCCTGTCCCCTGAACTCTTTCTAAGCTCATGCCACTTGCACCCCAAGTCCAACCCCCCTTTCACATACTAGTTCCTGTAGTCCTACCTGACTGGAGGAATGTGGGGTAATGCCTTTGTGAAAGGATGACTTCCTTTATCCCCTCTTTCTTTTTCAAATGTCCAATCTATTAGCAGACAGACAGAACACAAACTTCAATTTTTATTTTGAGGTTCAGTGAGTTTCACTCCACTGGTACAGGTACAGGGGAGTAACTGCTGAGTGAGTGAGCCACAGCAGGAGATTGCTGAGGGTCTGGACATGAATCTGGGACCATCAAGGAAGTAGACCTAAGACAGGACCCCTGTGGGTCTCGGCTTGAGTCTAGGACCTCCAAGGAACTAGGCCTGAGCCAGGACCTCTGCCAGTCTGGGTGTAAATCTGGGACATCCTAGGGAGTAAGCAGGAAACTGAAAACTCTGTGGGTCTGAGTGTGAGCCTGGGACCTCTGAAGCAGTAAGCCTGAGCTAGGTTCTCTGCAATTCTCAGCACATCTGAGCCTGGGAATTCTGATGTGGTACAATGGAGCCAGAGACATTTGCAGGACCAACTCTAAGCCGGGGACTTCTGTAGGAGGGGATCCAGACCAGGATTTATAGAAACAAGTCAAAGGCAGTAACCTAGGCCAAAGTATGCCTGAGAAAACAACTCCAAGGGAGAGGAGCAAAGTCCAGGAGCACTGAGCTATCTCCAGGAACACAGAATAACCAATGGTGTAGCTAGAATTATGGCACTGACTATACCATGAGGAACAACCATCTGAGCTTTGCAGTTACTGGGACCTAGACGATTAATCAACAGAATCTCAGACATCCCCAACCACACTTAATAGAGGAAAAGATGAGTAGAAAAGGTAAGAACACAAGCAACACCACAAAGAACAACATAACACCAGTAAAATCTAAAGACCCTATAACAGCAAGACATGAACAATCAAATATAAACAAAGCAGAAGAAAATGACCTAAAAAATAACTTCAAGAGAATGTTTAAAACACTTAAAGAAGAAATGAGAAATTCCCTCAAAGAAATGGAGGAAAAGACAAACAAAAAATTGGAACACATCAGCAAATCCCTTAAAGAACACAAAGAAAAAAGCAATCAAACATATGAAAGAAACTATTCAAGACTTGAAAACTGAAATAGAGACACTAAAGAAAACACAAGCTGAAGGAATTAAAAACAGAAATCATGAGAAAATGATCAGGAACCACAAACACAAGTAAGAACAACAGAATACAGGAGATGGAAAAGAGAATCTAAAGCACTGAAGATACAATAGAGGATATAAACTCATCAGTTAAAGACAACATTAAATCTAACAAAAGCGTAACTCAAAATATCCTAGAAATATGGGACACCATGAAAAGGCCAAATCTACGAATAATAGGTATAGGGAAGGAGAAGAAGTACATCTCAAAAGCACAGAAAATATATTTAACAAAATCATAGAAGAAAACTTTCCCAACCAAAAGAAAGATATGCCTATGAAGATATAAGAAGCTTACCGAACAAATAGACTGAATCAAAAAAAAGTACACTTGTCACATAATAATCAAAACACTAAACATACAGAGTAAAGAAACAATAATGAGTTGCAAAGGAAAAAGGCCAAGTAACATATAAAGGTAGGCCTATCAGAATTACACCTGACTTCTCATTGGAGACAATGAAAGCCAGAATGTCGTAGACAAGCATTAAGCAGACATTAAGATACCAAGGATGCCAGCCCAGACTGCTATACCCAGCACAACTTTCAGTCACCATAAAAAGACACAAGATATTTCATGACAAAACTAGATTTCACTAATACCTAGTCACAAACCCAGCCCTACACAAAATACTAGAAGGGAAACTCTAACCCAAGGAAGTTGGCTACACAACAAAAACATAGACAATTGATGGTCTCATTGCAGCGAATCCCAAAGAAGGGAAAAATGCACAAATTAACATCACCAACAATGAAAACTAAATTAACAGGAGCTAGCAATCAGTGGTCATTAATATCCCCTGATATAGATGGAATCAACTCACCTATAAAAATTATAGGTTAACAGATTAGATACAAAAACAAAATTCATCATTCTTTTGCATAAAAGAAACACATCTCAACATCAAAGACAGACATTGTCTCAGAGTAAGGGGTTGGGAAAAAATATTCCAATCAAATGAACCAAAGAAACAAGTGGGTGTAGCTAACCTAATATCTAACAAAATAGACTACAAGCTAAAATCAGTCAAAAGAGACAAAGAAGGTCATTTCATAATAGTCACAGGGAAAATTCATCAAGAGGAAATATCAATACAGAATATATGTGCCCCAAATACAAGGGCACCTTCATATGTACAAGAAATACTTCTAAAGCTTAAATCACACATTACCCCACACATTAATAGTGGAAGACTTCAACATTCTCCTCTCACCACTGGACAAGTCAGTCAGACAAAAAATGAATAGACATATAAGGGAACTAACAGATGTTATGACTCAAATGGACTTAACAGACATCTATAGAATATTCCATCCAAACAGAAAAGAATATACCTTCTTCTCAGCACCTCATGGAACCTTAAGAATTGACCACATAGTCGGTAGCAAAACAAACCTCAACAAATACACACACACACACACACACACACACACACACACAAAATGGAATAATCCAATGTACCTTATCAGATCACCATGGTTTAAAACTAGAAGTCAACAGCAATACTGATTCCAGAAAGCCCACAAACACATAGAAATTAAACAATGCTTACCTGAATCAGCAATATGTCTAAAAGAAACTAAAGACTTCCTAAAATTCAATGAAAATGACCACACAGCATACCCAAATTTATGGGACACAATGAAAGCAGTGTTAAGAGGAAAGTTCAGAGCACTAAATACCTACGAAAAGAAGCTGGAAAAATCCTACACTAGTGAATTAACAGAACATTTGAAAACTTTAGAACAAAAAGAAGCAAACTCACCTAATAGAACTAGATGGCAGGAAACCATCAAATTGAGAGCTGGAATCAACAAAATAGAAACAAATAAAACAATACAAAGAATCAATGAGACAAAAAGTTGGTTCTTTGAGAAAATCAACAAAACAGACAAACCTTTATCCAAACCAACCAAAAGGCAAAGAGAGAATATCCAAATTAACAAAATCAGAAATGAAAAAGGGGACACAACCACTGACAGGGAGAAAATACAGAGAATCATCAGGTCATATTTTGAAAACTTGTATTTCACAAAATTGGAAAACTTTAAGGAAATGGACAACTGTCTGGATAAATATCACTTACCCAAATTAAATCAAGACCAGGTAAGCAAATTAAACAGACCTATGATTGCTGAAGAAATAGAAACAGTCATCAAAAGCCTCTAAACCATAAAAACCCAGGACCAGATGGTTTCAGCTCAGAATTCTACAAGATTTTCAAAGAAGAACTAATATCGATACTCCTCTAATTATTGCACACAATAGAAACAGAAAAAAACATTGCCAAACTCTTTTTATGAGGCTACAATTAACCTGATACCCAAACCACAGAAAGATATTACTAAGAAAGAGAATTAGAGACCAATATCACTCAGAAACATTGATGCAAAAATACTCAATAAAATACAGGCAAATCAAATCCAAGATCAGAACCATTACCCACCATTATCAAGTCAGCTTCATCCCAGAGATTCAGGGATGGTTTAACATATGAAAATCTGTGAACGTAATCCACCACATAAACAAACTAAAAAATAAAAACCATATGATCATCTCATTAGATGCTGAAAAAGCTTTTGCCAAAATAAAATATCCCTTCATGATAAAGGTCTTGAAGAGAGCAGGGATACAAGGAACATAACCTAAACATAATAAAAGTAATATACAGTAAGAAAACATCTAACATCAAACTAAATAGAGAGAAACTCCCAGCAATTCCACTAAAATCAGTAACAATACAAGGTTGTCCACTTTCTCCATATCTATTCAATATAGTTCTTGAGATCCTAGCTAGGGCAATAAGACACAAAAAGGAGATCAAGGGGATACAAATCAGAAAAGAAGAAGTCAAACTCTCACTATTTGCTGATGATATGATAGTTTACATAAGCGATCCCAAAAATTCTACCAAAGAACTTTTATTACTTATAAACACTTTTAGTAATGTAGCAGGATACAAGATTAACTCAAAAAAAATCAGTAGCCCTCCTGTACACAGATGATAAAAGGGCTGGGATAGAAATCAGAGAAACAACACCCTTAAACAATAGCCACAAATAGCATAAAATATCTCAGAGTAACTCTAATCAAACAATTGGAATAGTTATATGAAAGGAACTTTAAATCTTTGAAGAAAGAAATTGAAGACGACAGCAGAAAGTAGAAAGATCTCTCATGCTCTTGGGTAGGCAGAATTAACATAGTAAAAATGGCAATCTTACCAAAAGCAATCTATATATTTAATGTAATGTCCCTCAAATTCCCAGCAAAATTCTTCAAAGACCTCGAATGAAAAATATTCAATTTCATATGGAAGAGAAAAAAAGAAAAGAAAAGAAAAGAAAAACAGGAGAGCCAAAACAATCCTGTACAATAAAAAGAACTCTGGAGGCATCATGATCCCTGACTTCAAACTACTACATAGTACGATACTGAAAACAGCCTGGTACTGGCATAAGAACAGACAGGAGGACCAATGGAACTGAATCAAAGACTCAGATATTAATCCACATACCTTCAGACACCTGATTTTGACAAAGAACCAAAAGATATCAAATGGAAAAAAGAAAGCATATTTAACAAATGGTGCTGGCATAAAACTGGATATCAACATGTAGAAGAATAAAAATAGACCCATATCTATCACCATTCACAAACTCAAGTCCAGTTGGACCAAAGACCTCAACATAAAGCCAGTCACACTGAACATTATAGAAGAGAAAATGGGAAATACCCTTGAACTCATTGGCACAGAAGACCACTTCCTACGTATAACCCCAGCAGCACAAACACTGAGAGAAACAATTCATAAATGGAACCTCCTGAAATTGCAAAGCTTCTGTAAAACAAAGGACAGGGTCAACATAAGATGACAGGCTACAGAATGGGTAAAGATCTTCACTAACCCCACATCAGTCAAAGGTCTGATCTCAAAAATATACAAAAAACTCAAGAAACTGGTCATCAAAAGAACAAAAAATCCAATAAAAAAAATGAAGTACAGACCTAAACAGAGAACTCTCATCAAAGGAATCTGAATTGGCTGAAAGACACTTAAGGAAATGTTAAACATCTTTAGTCATCAGAGAAATGCAAATCAAAACAACTCTGAGATTCAA